>NC_140581.1:3405957-4725957 GCF_964204655.1 Triturus cristatus | reverse complement strand
TCTCGTTGTGAGAAGACTTCTTCCATTCCTCCAGCTCCGTTGTTTCTTAAGCCCTCGAGGCTCTTCCGGCCGCTGTGTGTTCATGCCTGTCCTTTGGAGAATAAAGACATACCCAATGTACCTGAGGTAGTGGAATGGACGCCTTTCAAAAAATGCCCCCAGTGTCACACTGAATAGCACTTGGGACAATCTTCATGCATCTGCAATCTTTGCCTCTCTCCGGAGTACGATGCGAGCCACTGGGATTCCTGCACAGTGCTCCAGCGCAGGGACAGATGATGGGCCCTCAGCAGGAAGTCGCAATCCTCCTTGGAAATGCTGGACATCTTTGTCAAGGCCGATACCCTTGGCACTGAGAAAGAAGAAGGAGCACTCGGTGAGTCATCGAATCTTCTGGGACATCAGCCCAGCCCCGCTGTCTCAGTCGGTTGAGGAGGAGCTCTCGGAGGAGGTACAAGCGCCCGAAGATGTTCCCTCCACTTCGGCCACCTCCAGTCCACTCTTCAAGACTATGCGTCCTTGAGTGAGTACCTTTGATACCACAGCCTCTCTTTGGGCCACAGGTTTATCACATGATTGAGAAAATCAGGAAAGATACTGAGACCACAAAGGTATCCTCTGGCAGGGGATCCTTTTGGAGACAGCAGCCAAGTGGGTGTTCCAAAGCCACCCACCTAATCATATCATAGGCAACAGAGGCCTCACATGGTGCTCTTTCTGAGGAAACAGCGCGAAGGTCTGGGGTAGAGACATACCTTGTAAGGGTGCCCCGACCACCAAATATTTCTGGAACCCCAGCCAACACTTGTCTTGAGGAGACTTCAACAGTTCCTTCCCCACTGAAAAGGTAGCACCACAGACAGATGGGTCCTATCCATCATCGAGCACAGCTACTGCCTACATCTCACTTCAGCCTCCCCAAACATTCCACCCTGCACCTACACTCTCAGCCAAGAACATCTCACGTTGCCGCAAGAGGAGGCTCAGGTTCTCCTACCCAAACGAGCCATAGAGCCAGTGCCCCTGCAACATCCAAACAAAGACATCTACTCCCAGTACTTCCTCTTTCCTAAAAAAGGACGAGTCCCCCAGACTCATCCTCGACCTTCGACCTCTCAACTGATACATCCTGTCAGAACATTATCACATGGCCCCTCTACAGGATGTCAACCTTCTTCTGCAAAAAGGCCACTTCATCACCACAATAGCTCCGAAGGACTCCTACTTCCATATCCCCATCCATCCAGCTCATCTGTGCTACCTCCGCTTCATGGTAAGTTCTCAACATTTTCAGTTCAAAGTACTCCCCTTAGTTGTCACCACAGTCTTTACTAAGTGCCTAGCAGTGTTAGCCATAAACCTCCGAAGAGGAGGAACTCACGTCTTCCCCTATATCGAATATTGACTGATAAAGAGACCAAGCCAACAGTAGTGCTTAAGCCCCACCGAGACTGCAATCTTCCTGCTGCACAACCTGGGATTCACCGTCCACGCCACTAAATCTCACTTGAGCCAATTCAGATTCAACCCTTCCTAGGGTCAGTACTGAGCTCTGTAGTGGGCAAAGCCTTCTCTGCTCCCAGAGGGTCCAAGCATTCCAGCAGCTTCTCCCTCTATTTCAGCCACTCCATCCACTTCCAATTTGGTCAGTAATGCACCTTCTTGGAATGATGACTTCTTCCGTTGCCATAGAGCTGCATGCCTGACTACATATGTGCCCACTTTCGGAAGGTCTCTCAAGCCAGTTGTCACACATGGAGGATCTAGTGTTGTTAACAGCAACACTCATCACTGCAGTGGTGGAACAGCAACAATCTGTAGCAGAGCAGGCCCTCTGCAGACCCAGTTCAGGAAGTGACCTTAAGCACAAGGGCATCTCTAGTTGGCTGGGAAGCACACCTCAGCGACCGTGACAGTCCAAGGTCTGTGGGAACCTCCTCAAAGAGGTATCCACATCAGCCTCTTGCAACTGTTAGCCATTCATCTATCTCTGAAAGCTTTTCTTCAATAGATTCAAGGCAAAGTAGTCTTTGTGCAGACAGACAACATAACCACCATGTTCTACTTACAGAAACAAGGAGGCCCTCACTCCCCCAGCTTTCAGCCTTAGGTAAGTGAATCTGGCACTGGGCCATCTATTACCATGTTCATCTCCTGGGGTAGTATCTTCTGGGAGTAGACAACAACTTCACAGACCTGTTGAAAAGGATACAGCAACACGTCCATGAGTGGAAACTCCACTCTCAAGTCATACTCCAAAAGATGGGGCACCCCAAGCATAGACAAAAGCTAAAAATGCCCAAACTTCACAGCCAGGTATCCTCATGCCCAGTTCATGTGCAATGGGCAATGTTCGGTGGATGAATTGGTCAGGGATCTTTGCATACGGCTTTCTTCTTTCCCAGTTGATTCCTTAGGTGGTTGGGAAGTTCAAGCAAGCATCTCTCAATCATATCTGAGTGACGACAACGTGAGCCAGGTAACAATGGTTCTCGACCCTTTTAGAAATGTTCATCGCCCCCCACAAGAAGCTCCTAAACAGGCCAGACCTTCTCACACAAAACCACAGCAAAGTCACTCGGACAGCTTAACCTTGCGATATGGCGCCTAAAGTCTAGGGGGCAGATTTATGTTAACTGGCGCATCCCTGCATATCAGCAGGGATGCGCCAATTATTATGCGCCACAGCTGCGCCACCATGGATGCGCCGCATTTATAATGCGGCGCACCATGGGGCAAAAACGGCACAGATGCGTGACGCATCTGTGCCGTAAAAGTGGCGCATTGCTGGAGTTGCGTCGCAAGCATGACGCAGCTCCAGCAATGCTCTGGGGGGCCCTATCTGTACAATGCTGCGTCAATCCTTACGCCTGCTTCAAGCAGGCGCAGGGTTTTGACGCAGCATGGGCCTAAAAGTGACTGAGTGAAATCTTGTAGATTTCACTCAGCCACTTTTAGGAGGCGTTCCTGCGCCGGAACGCCCCCACCTGCCCTGGAACGCCTACATGTGGCGCAGGGCTTTACAACGTGACGCATCTCCCAGATGCGTCACGTTGTAAATACCCCGCACCATGGCGCAGGATTTGCGCCGCTGCTGCGTCACAAAAGTGACGCAACGGCGGCGCAAAAGTGGCGCAAGTGCAACATAAATCTGCCCCCTAGTGTCTGGTTATCTTAACCTACCCCAAGAATCCATGTACATTCCCAGAAAAGACCGTAGGCCTACTACATGCAGCAGCTATGCTGCTAAGTGGAAGCGTGTTGTCCTCTACTGTACACCAAAGAACATAAACCCTGTTTTGCCTATGGTGCAAGATATTATTTGTTACCTCCTACACTTACAAAACTCTAGGCAAGCCTACACGTCAATCTGGCTTTATTTAGCTACGTTTGCTGCATATATGCAAAACAGGGACCACTCTTCCGTGTTCAAAGTTCCTGTAATTAAAGCATACATGGAGGGCCTTCAGTGTGTCATTTCACCAATGGATCCCCACGCTTCAGTCTGGAATGGTAATGTTGTCCCCACAATGGAAGCTTGCCGTCGTGGTAGCTATAACAAGGAGATGATGGATGGAGCGCTGAAACTTTTCAGACACTCACCCCCCAGTCACAGATCTGGGTTGAATTCATCATCGTTCTTTAGCTCTCTTCACCACCCCAGCTTGAACCCAGCCATATGCAAATCAGTCTTGAACTTGTGCCTCATGGGAACAGTCCAGCCCGAACTGCCAATCCAGGTCTTCCCTAGAGCAAAAACAAGCATCCTGGGACCAGTTTCGGGGTAACACCCCTCATCAGCCAGGCTAGCATGACTCCAGTGGCAAATTGAGCAAGGGACCCACGTCTGGGCATACCCTGCCAACTTAGGGCAAACAAAGCAAACACAAGGAGATGATAGATGGAACGCTGAAACTTTTCAGACCCTCACCACCAGTCACAGATCTGGGAAGAAAAAAACTGGAATGGCATAGTGAGCAAAAAAAACGATTTAGGGCCAGATCTCTGTACTGGGGTGAATGTATGCCACTGGAGTCAGGCTATCCTGGCTGATGAGAAGTGAAACCCCGAAACCAGTCATAGGATGCTAGTTTCCAGTCCAGGGAAGACCTGGCCTGGCAGTTCGGGATGGACTGTTCCCATTGGTGGCAGGGTCAAGACTGATTAGCATATGGCTGGGTTCAAACTGGAAAGGCATGGTGAGCAAAAAACTATGGATTTAGGCCCAGATCTCTTACCTGGGGTGAATGTATGACATTTTTATGCATTCTGTGCATCAGTTGTTCTTTTTGCATTTGTTACCCTGAGTGGGACGGGTATGCTCAGACGTGGGTCCCATGCTCTCCATGCCACTGGAGTCAGGCTATCCTGTCTGATGAGGTGTGAAACTCCAAAACCAGTCCTAGGATGCTTGTTTTCAGTCCAGGGAGTACCTGGCCTGGCAGTTCGGGCTGGACTGTTCCCATTGGGTGCAGGGTCAAGACTGATTCGAATATGGCTGGGTTAAAACTGGTATTGCATGGTGAGCAAAAAAAACGAGGGATTTAGGCCCAGATCTCTGTACGGGGGTGAATGCATTCTGTCCATCAATTGTTGTTTTTGTCATGGTAGCTAAACATCTCTAAGACGTATTAGTCAACTATTAGGCACCTTTCTTCTAGGTACATCAGGACAAAGTGGTTCTTATAACCTATACAAAAAGGGTCTCTCCATTCCACCTTAACCAGACCATTGAGATGCCTGTCTTCTTTCCACACCCAGATTCGGTAGCTGAAAGAGCTCTTCACTCACTTGATCTTAAGCGTTCTTTAATATACTACATTGCTAGAACCATATCCGTTAGAAAAACCTCATAACGGACTGGCTATTTCTAAGGCTGGAAATTGCCAGGTGGATTGTCAAGTGCATACAAAACTTGTACGCAAAAGACGTTCCCTTCCCACACTGATCCTCACACCACCCATAAACAGGGTGCTACTATGACTTTTGTGGGAAACATTACCATAGCAGATGTTTGTAAAGCTGGCACATGGTTCAATGCACACAGTTTCACAAAACACTAAGGTGTGGATATTCTTGCTAGGCAGCAAGCTAAAGTTGGTCATACTGTCCTTAGGACTCTATGTCAGAGCTAGCCACCACTTAGGGGAGTACTCATTTAGAGTCTCTGCAGAGCATGTGTATCTTCAGCCACACCTGCTACAAATGGATTATGTCACTTATCCTGTAACATCTGTTTGTCGCATGTGCTGCTGTAGATTGACATGCGCCCACCCTCCTCTCCAGAAGCCAGTGTTTGTTACAGATTACTTTCAATAAATACTTTATCACTCTACTGTCTACTCTATTCTTACTCGCGCCCAGCCGGTGAAAAACAATCAAACAATGGAGTCAATGCCCATGCGCATCCAAGACCAGAGGAGGAGTCACTGAGACCTGGCGATTCATATGACGTTTCAAAGATAAACAAGTCCATCACTACATGGCAGGAGTATGCTCAGCATGCGAATCTACAGCAGTACATGCAACAAACAGATGCTTAGAAAGTAAGTAACATTTTCCTCTCTTATTTTTTTTTCCATAAGGGAGCAGATTGCAGAACAAACTCAAGAAGAGGAAACTTGAAGAAATGAATGACACGCTGAAAGCAGAGAAACCACATTCAAAGAAGATTCAGTCAAGAAAAGACCCAAAAAAGACATACAAAAGGCTAAACAAATGCCAAAGAAAGCAGAGCATTTCAGCAGAAAAAAAACTGTCTGAACCAAACCAAAGTGAAAAAGGAGACCGCAAATCAGAAAAGTCCATAGTACAACTTAAAATACACTCAGGTGAGAGAACATATACTTTTAGAGAATATGGAAAGAAATCAGCAAGCATTGACAGTGAAGATACCCAGAAAAAGAAGAAACAACATACTTGTAGTGACTGCGGTAAAAGCTTCTGCAGCTTACAGATTATGACCCAACACAAAATGATACACACAGGAGAAAAACCCTATATCTGTGGTGAATGTGGAATGAGCTTTAATCAGGCTGCCAACCTCCTCAAACACAAGCGCATTCACATTGGAGCCAAACCATTTGCCTGTAGTGAATGTGGAAAGAGCTTCCGCGAGCCTTCATACCTGAAGATGCATCAGCGGATACATTCAGGGGAGAAACCCTATGCATGTAAGGACTGTGGTAAGACATTTGCTGACCCAGGAACCCTTACTAAACATCAGCGAACTCACACTGGAGAGAAACCATATGTATGTACTGAATGTGGGAAGTGCTTCACTATATCCACTAATCTGCGTACCCACCAGCGGACACACACCGGTGAAAAACCGTATGCGTGTAACGAATGTGGGAAGAGCTTTAATGCCCCACATCATTTAAAATGTCACATGCGGAAGCATACAGGTGAAAAACCATTTACATGTGCTGAATGTGGGAAAAGTTTTACTGATTCGTCCACCATGTACAAGCATCAACGGATACATACGGGAGAGAAACCATATAAGTGTGGGGAGTGTGGGATGAGTTTCAACCAGTCTTCCAACCTGGTCACACACCAACGGATCCACACAGGGGTAAAACCATTCACTTGTAGTGAATGTGGGATGAGCTTTACTCAGTCCTCAGTTCTGCTCAATCATCAGCATATCCACATGGGCACAAAACCGTACAAATGTAGTGAGTGTGGCAAGAGTTTCAATTACTCCTCCCGCATGCTGATGCATCAGAGAATACATACTGGAGAGAAACCCTATGAATGCACTGAATGTGGGAAAGGTTTCAGTTGTGACTCGAGCCTTGTTAAACATTTAAGGACACACACTGGAGAGAAACCATATGCATGTACGCAGTGTGAGAAGAGTTTCAGCTGCTCGTCAAATCTGTATACACATCAACGACGAGTACACAAGAGAGAAGAGTCTAATGAAAGCGATGAGAGTGAATCACCACCACCATGAAAAAGTAACTGGGGGTGGGGGGCATGGGGCTACAAAAGCTAAATTACTACCTGTGCAATGAGAACAATATTAACCAGAGACCTCGCCTGAGGTCTAGACTAACATGTTGCACCCCATTGCTGTTGTGGGGTTTTACAACCTGTTCTGCACAGAAGTATAACATTTCAAAAAAATACATATGAGTAATAAGAACAACATCAGTCCTTAACGCTTACTGAATAAATAAAGGAAAGGAATTGCATATACAGAACACAGTGATCTTAAAATAAAGACATGTCTGTGGTATATCAATTTTACTTTCATGAAAACATTTCATGGTTGGAAGGGGAACAGAGAGTCATCACTAAAAATAATTGAACCTTATTAGGGTGAAAGAGCTGTTTCTGTAAAGTATGATATTGGTGTGAGTCAAAGCAGGGTAAGCTGTGCTTCGTAGCCATTAAATAGTAAATATTTCAAAAATCAGATGCCCGTCTCAGAAGCTCCTTCTGCTCACATTCTTCTTGGGAGTTCCATGAGCTTTATAAGTCTGCTTTAGGAGCTGCCGAGCATATTATACTGTAATTTCATTGAAATCCAGACAGATTATCACAAGTCACAGCTCTGTGTAGGGCGTGACTGAGTGCAATTGATGGTGCTTGTAACATATGTTAAATGCTAACTCTTGAAACTCATGGGTAAAGCAGCATGCAACATGTTTGCTTTTAGTACATTTTTTGAGGGGCATCAAATGTCTTCCACTTTGTTGACATATTGATCAAGTTGTTAATCTATGTGGCCAGAAAAGAGCCTTTGGTGTTCAGGTGAGAAGTTGCAGAAACGTTGACCATCACATTCATTGAAGCATTCTATGAAGAGTCCTCAGTAGGGACTGTGCTCTCTGTAGACCCAACGGTGATCTAATCCAGGCTCCTTGATAGCTACTCGGATGCCACCTCAATAGGTAAGACTAAGGATGACATAGTCCCAAGAGGGAACTAATTTAGGGCTGCAGGACCGAAGGGGATGATGGACGGAGTGTTGAACATTGCAAGCACTCACCCCCAGTCAACTGATCTGGGTTTAATCCATCATCATTCTTTAGCTCACTCCGCCACCCCAGTTCAGACATGGCCATATGCAAATCAGTCTCACCCTGTGCCTCATGGGAACAGTCCAGTTCGAACTGCCAAGCCATGTGTTCCCTGGACCAGAAACAAGCATCCTGGGGCCGGTTTCTGGCTAATCAGCCGTCATCAGCCAGGCTAGCTTGAATCCAGTGGCAAAGTGAGCAAGGGACCCACGTCTGGGCATACCCTGCCAACTTAGGGCGAACAAAGCAAAACCAAAGGGGATGTTTAACATTGCAAGCACTCACCTCCAGTCCCTTGCTCGCTTTGCCACTGGATTCAAGCTAGCCTGGCTGGATGCTTGTTTCCGGTCCAGGGAAGACATGGCTTGGTAGTTCGGGCTGGACTGTTCCCTTGGGGCACAGGGTCAGGCTGATTTGCATATGGCCATGTCTGAACTGGGGTGGCAGAGTGAGCTAAAGAATGATGATGGATTAAACCCAGATCAGTTGACTGGGGGTGAGTGCTTGCAATGTTCAACACTCCGTCCATCATCCCCTTTGGTTTTGATTAGGGCTGTAGGAACATCTTGAGGATTTACTCAAGTGTGTGTGTGGCATTCTGTGGTTTAAAAAGTAGACATAGAAATGGGGGAGTTCTGGAGTTTACAGAACACCCAGTCTACAAGATAATTCTCCTGGGTCAGGGAGCATGAATATTTTCAGTAGAGAATAAACAGAACAAAAGGAGAAACTACTGTGAATGTAGAACCTAAAGACTCAAAGAAATGGAAAAAGCTGTAGGTTTAGAGGGTGCAGACTCAGAGGAAGGGAGAATGCTGTGGGTTTCTGGGCTAGACAGGCTGATGGTAAGCAGCCGGAGGGGACAATTGTGTACAAGCTCGAAGGTAGCACACATAAGATAAGTGTGGACTAAATAAAGGTCCCACTCTGGCATAACAAAGGAGGTGGGCGAAAACAAGGGAGCCAGCCCCTTCAAAAACCTATTTACAATCAGAGACCTAAAGAGAGAAGGTTGGTCTGGCAGCCGCAAGAAAACAGATAGAGCAGAAAGAGAACCCTTGAGAGCTCCCAAAGCAGAGCCCTGTTGGGCAAGGGTTAGAATGAATAGAAGAACAGTGGAAAGAGAAGCAAAAAGCGGGTCAATAGACATTTCTGTACAACATAGCACAAATTTCTGCCAATGTCAGGCATATACTGTCTTAGTGGTGGGCCGCCTGGCTGCCAAAATAACGTTACATAATTCGGGAGGAAGATCAAAAGCCATCACCTGCCACCGCTCAATCTCTACGCATGGAGGCGCAGAGCTGACAGGTTCGGGTAGAGGGCCCTTCCCTGCTCCTGTGACAGAAGATCCTACCGAAGGGGCAGCCTGATCGGAGGATCGATACTCATTTTCCGAAGCTCTGGATACCAGACTCTCTTCTCCCAGTCCGGAGCCACAAGAATGACTTGGGCCCAGTCACTCCTGATCTCCTTCAGAACCCTGGGCAGGAGTGGTATGGGCAGAAAGGCGTACAGCAGGCCTGAGCCCCACATGTGACGAAAGGCGTCGCCGAGCCATAGCTGCCTTTGAAACTCCAGCGCACAGTATTGCTGACACTGCACAATCTCTTCAGAGAAGAACAAATCTAACCAAGGATCTCCCCACTGCTGAAAGAAAGCTTGCACCACCTCCGACTGGAGACCCCATTTGTGATCCAATTAGAATCACCGGCTGAGTTTGTCTGCCCTGGAGTTCAGAGAACCTGACAGGTGTTGAACCACCAAGGTTATGCCCTGCTATTCCAGCCATGTCCCGAGATGCAGGGCCTCTCCACAAAGGGTCCACGACCCCACCCTGCCCTGCTTATTGCAGTACCACATGGCGGTGGTGTTGTTCATGAACACTTGCACTAACTTTCCCTTGACAGAGGGAAGAAATGTCTTCAATGCCAACCGAATCGCTCTAAGTTCCAGCAAATTGATGTGGAGCCCCAGACTCCACCAGAGACCAGTGTCCCCTGATCTCTACCTCTCCCAGCTGGCTGCCCCATCCTAGAAGTGGCACATCTGTCACAACTCTAAGCTCTGATTGGGGAAGGACGAGTGGTCTGCCATTGACCCAATCAGGGTTCGTCAACCACCCTTGCAGTTCCTTCTGAGATCTGAACCACGTCATTGAGATTTCCTAAGATGCTGTGCCACTGGAACTTGAGGTCCCACTACAGATCCTGCATCAGCCACCGGGCATGCATTACAAACAGGATGCAGGAGGCCATGAGGCCCAACAGTGTCAGTCTCACCGAAATCCAGGATAGAGGCTTAAACATCGGAATCATAACCTGAATATCCTGGACTCGCTGCTCAGGAGGATTGGCCCGAAACCGCACTGTGACCAGAACAGCCCCGATAAAAGGGAGCATCTGAGGAGTCAGGTGTGACTTCGGCACATTTATAGAGTACCCCAGCGAATGCAGGGAGTCCACTGTAGTCTGAAGTTGGGAGACGACTGCCTGGGACAAGGACGCCTTCAACAGCCAGTCGTCAAGGTAGGGGAAGACTGACACACCTAACCTGCACAGTAGCACTGCGACCACTGCCATCACCTTGGTGTACACCCAAGGTGCACTGGTAAGGCCAAAGGGGAGCACAGTAAACTGAAAGCACTTGCGGCCTACCTTGAACCGCAGGTAACGCCTGTGGCCCGGCAGGATAGGGATGTGAAAATATGCATTGTGCAGCCCTAATGCTACCATCCAGTCTTCTTGGTCTTGGGCAGACAAAACCTGAGCTAGAGTGATCATCTTGAACTTCTCCTTCTTGAGGAAGAGATTGACGGTCCGAAGATCTAAAATGGGCCACAACCCTTTGTTCTTTTTCGGAATCAGAAAGTAGTGGAAATAACAGTCACTGCATACTTCTGAATCCGGGACCCTCTCTATAGCTCCCTTGGTCAAGAGAACTGTAACTTCCTCCTGGAACAACTTTACATTTTCCTCCACCAGCCGTTCTTGATTTGGCAGAATGGGAGGAGGAAAAGAAAGAAAAGGAAGAGAATAGCCCTCCTGAATAATCTGCAGGGCCCACTTGTCCGATGTTATGGTCCTTCAGCGGGGGAGAGGATGACGGATTCTCCCACCAACTGGAGTGGTGTGGTCTTGCAGTGTCAGACTATGAGTGCTTGGAGGCTATAGCTGCCGAGGGCAGGGTGGCAGGTGACTTCTGGCTTCCATTCCTTGGTCAGAATGAACCGCATCCACGTCCTCGCACAACTTGGGAAGTATGTGCAGGACGGTGGCTGGTATAGGGATAACACGGCTGCAAACCCCTTCCGTTGCCATGAAAGGGGTGAAAGCTAGACTGGCCACAAGGTCCAGTCAAGAACGCCACAGCCAGACTGACCCTAGACATCCCCCGTCGCAACTACATCACCCAACACCTCTGAGATCTCTAGTGGCCCCCCATCCAAAGAAGAATAACCTTCAGGCTCCTCACCCACACATACAAGGCCCTCCACAACAGTGGACCAGCATACCTAAACAACTGCCTCTCCTTCCACACACCCAAGAGACACCTCCGATCAGCTGACCTCTCTCTGGCCACCATCCCACATATCTACAAGACCAAAACGGGAGAAAAGTCCTTCTCCTACCTCACAGACATGGCCTGGAACGACCTCCCCCTCTACTTCTGGCAAATCCCTATAGTGCTCCAGTTCAGGAAGGACCTCAAAACCTGGCTCTTCGAATGACCCCAGCACTCAACGGAGCAGCCTCCCCTCCCCTCCCCTCCCCTCCTTGAGACCCTTGCGGGTGAGTAGCTGTGCTTTACCAACCCTGATTGATTGAGGTGTAGAAGAGCATCCCAAGGATCTGACCGTTGTTTGAGAGTCCTTGAACCTTACTAGGGCCAAGTCTGCCTTCTCCCCAAAAAGATGGGTTCCACCAAATGGCATGTCCATCAAATTTGCCTAGACATCGCCCGAAAAGACAGTTGTCCTAAGCCAGGCGCGGCGCCTCAAGGCTACGTCGAAGAAATCGCTCTGCACCGGAAAATCTGTTGTGTCCAGGCTACATCTTATGGTGAATTTCGCTGCATTATCCCATCTTTAACCGCCAGAGAGAGCTCAGCCCAGGCCTCCTCCGGGACTTGCGGCAGCACTTGTGCAACCATCGCCCAAAGGGAGTGGGAGAAACGGCCCAATAAGCATGCGTTATTTACTGACTTCAATACCAGGCTTGAGGATGAAAACATCTTCCCAAGTGATTCTAGCCTTTTGGATTCCCTATCTGGAGGGGCAGAAGGGAATGTGCCCTGTGATGTAGAAGCCTGCACCACCAAGCTTTCAGGGGTGGGGTGTTGGCTGAGGAACTTTGGGTCACCAGGATCTGGGCGATGGTGGCGTGCAATTGTCCTATTCACAGGAGCCCCTGTGCTATGCTTGGACCACGTGCCTAGAAAGACATCAGTTAGTGCCTCTTTGAAGGGCAAAAGGGGTTCAGAGGTGGAAGTCCCAGGCTGAAGCACTTCGGTCAGTATATCAGTCCTGACCGGCATTAAGGGAACCTCTAGTCCAAGGACCTCGGCTTCCCTTTTAACCACCATCCTCCGTAGCCACAGTTGGCAGAGAGAGAATGCCAGTGTCTGGGGATGTGTCCAGTCCAGTGGCCTCCCCAATATCCCCATACCAGTCCATCCGCTCTGCAGACAGATCCTGGTTTTCCAAAGGGTCCATAGACCCCGCCCATTCCTTTCCCGAGCCTAAAACATCTTCAAAGTGTTTAAGTGACAACATGGAACCCCTTAGTTCAATTGACATTGGAATTGGCGTCGAGCTACGCCATTTCGACTGCGTCACGTCAGTGATAAGGTGGGGCTGCCACTGCCGGTGGGCACCGGCTGCACCTAAGGACCCGACTTTGGGTCCAACGCCGGGGGAGGTCACATTGGCATGACCCACGTTGTCCCGGTTCGGATCCCTGAAGCCCCACTGGCTTTGTGGCCGTAGCCAACGGCGTCGAATCCAATGGGGCCCCTTCTGACCCTGCAGGGCCTCAGGGATCACCAGAGGGGCCGGCCCGGTCATAAACGCAGCGCATTACCTCGTAAAATTATTTAATTTGAGCGGGGGTCACACCGGCTCCCAGAAAGTGATAGAAGTGCGAATTCCCTGGCTCTGGCTTTGCCAAACCGTGCCTAGAGCGTCGGTACCCCTTACCTCATTTGTCGGCGGACGACAGTCAAGACAAAGATGAAGTCCACTTGGACTACTTCTTCTTCTTGTGCCTCTTTCCAGAGTGTCCCGACGACCTAGAGTGGGACGAAGAGGGCTTGGGGCTCCTGGAGCGGTCCCACGACCTCTTCTTCGATCGGGACCGGGACCTCCACTGAGTCTCGCTGGATGATGTGGACTGCCAGGCCGCAAGGAGCTTCATAGCTCGCTCCCGCAAGGCCTTCGGAGCCATAGCCTGACAGTCCTAGCAAGACTTCGAATCATGGTCGCGCTCAAGACACCAGAGACAGAGGAGGTGGGGGTCGGTAACCGACATCATGCGGTGACAAGCACCGCACAGTTTAAACCCTGTCTTCCTCAAAGACATCCTCACACACGATGTTGGAAAAAATTCCAAAGTAAAAAAAAAGGCCTGTCAAAAAGCAACAGAGGGGTCGCTCCCCTCGGATCCGTGTGTAACTGGCGCAGAGAGAAAATAACTAATGTTTGTGCGCCTGATGGCACCTATATAGTTGACCGCGATGTTATTACCGACACCTATGACACCACGCGGAACCGAATGGAGCTACCCGACGGTGCGCGCAAGGTGTATTGCTTGAGCAAACTTTCCGGATCCAGCCTGATGCCTAGGAAATTCAAAGGTAAGGAATCTGCAGCTAGCAGTCTCCATCAGATTGTACAGACTCAGGAAGGGAGACTGCTGGAATTTGCAGTTTGTGCAGTCTTAAAGATTCGGATTGCAGAGATTCTGGGGGGTTCAGCCACAGGGGTGTGGAGTGCTGCTTTTCTACATGGTACTTGTTCAAAGGGTTGAGGGTGTAGTGGGATTCAAGAGGCTGCCGGGGTTGATACAGATTCAGAGACATGGGGGACTCGGGCTGTAAAGGTTTCTCAGAGGTAATGAAATGATAAACTTGTAGCACCTCAATCTTCTGGTTATTGGTCCTGCTGGGTGAAAGCGTATAGAGTTACATCTTTAATACCTGTCTGCCGCTGTACATATATATCTATGTAATAAACGATGTATCTCTTATTCCAGGTAGTATGAAATAAGCTTTTTAATGAAAAATACATACGTGGAAATGTTAGTGCAATCAACAGCCTGTGTGTATCGTATATTTAACAATGTGCTTTTATATTTTTACATTTTGCAGACTCTTATAATGAAATTAAACACTTTCTGTAAAACAAGTTTTCCGGATTCTTGAAGGTCGCTGTTTTAATTGTCATCACAGAAGTGATAGTCCATGGACCAGGAGTGAAAAATAAAGTCTTTCTAACTGCCAGTAATACACGAAACCATATACTATACTGACAGAAACCAGCAAAGGGAATCTTACATTTAAACCCATAAAATAGAGTGTCTGATTCACACAAGCAAACTTACACTTCTGTGTAAGTTTACACTTACTGTAGTCATTGTACTACTTTTTGGTATTCACAACCTACAAGTGTAATTTTTACTACTGGTCCAATTACTGTTAGTAAACCTGCAATCCTAGTTTTTGATTTCCAAACAGCAGTAAACTTAATACACAGTGCAAATTCCCCTTTGTAAACTAGGCCCCCAGGGGCCTCATTCACAGGGGCTGACTCACAAAGGTTAACTTACACTTTTGTGTAAGTGTACACTTGCTGTAGTTCCTTTACTGTGTTTTGGTATTCACAAACTATGAGTGTAATTTTACTACTAGTAATTATACTATTCACAATCTACGAGTTTAATTTTACTACATTCGTAGTTTGTGAATACCAAAATAAAGCTACTACAGCAAGTGTCCACTAACCAGTCCTCGAGAAAAGCATCCATGGCCATCGCCAGGGGATCCAGCTTCCTGCTGAAATATCTGGGAAGTTGGTGGTCTAACCAGGAGGCAAACAGGTCTACTGAGAAAGGACGCCAAATGGAATCCAGTCTCCAGAATACCGTGGGATTTAACTGCCACAGACTCATGTACGACCAAGCTCTGGCGCACCAGTCTGCCACCACGTTGGACGTTCCGGGGAAATACTCTGCTGTCACAGAGATGTTTTGAGACTGGCTGAAAGTTTAAAACTCTTTGGTGAGATCCGCTAAAACCTTTGATTTGGTACCCCCACACCCTCCAAGTGATTGATGCATCTCACTGCTGACACATTGTCTATCTTCAGGAGGACTCTGCAGTCGGCCCTGTCCTTCATCCAGCATTTAAGCGTGAAGGATCCGGCCTTGAACTCCAAGCAGTTGATACAGAGTTGCTGTTCATCTGCGGACCACTTTCCTCCTGTAAAGGAGTCTTCATAGCAGTCTACCCAGCCTGACTTGCAGGCATTGGACTCTCCCCCATGTCCAGGTATGAACCGAAAATGGCCCGACCGTTCCATGCCTCCATGTGGTTGAGGCACCTTCTCATCTCCTCCTGGAGAGAAGACCCAGAATCACGGCCACTTGTCAGTGAGAGGTCATGGACCTGGACAACATCTTTCTCAACTCTCTATGAATCTTGGTTACTTTCTGTGAAGGGAGACTTAAGGATTTTTCCACTGAATCTGTGACGAACCGAGGCACGTCATCTGTTTAGAAGGAATCAGGAACGACTTCCTCTCATTGACAGCAAAACCGATGCCCTGCAGCAAATCCACTGCCACCTGCAACTGCTGTGTCAGTCCAGTTGGGCAATGATCCAACAGGAGGAGGTCATCTAAGTATAGGATAAGACGAAGACCTCGAGCCCAGAAGTTTTCCACCACAGGTTTGAGCACCTTGGTAAAGCACGAGGGGGCCAAAAAGAGTTCGAATGGCAGTGTTGCGAACTCGTTCACTCGGCCCTGCCACTTGAATTACAGGAACCTGCGGTGACGGGGATAAATGGGGGCTGCTAAGTTCGCATCCTTAAGGTCCAAGCACACCATCCAGTCGTCAGGAGGCAGAAGGTCACTCAAAAGATGGATACCTTCCGTCTTGAAACTGATTCCAACCTCCCCCAAGCCCTGGTCCTTCTCGATCTGTCCGCTGCGTTTGACACGGTTGATCATTCCATTCTTCTTGCCCGTGTCAGCGCAGCGGGCATTCGGGGTGCGGCCTTCTCCTGGCTGGCATCCTTCCTTCGGGATAGGTACCAGGCGGTTCATCTTTCCGGCTTCTCTGCCCCCCCCCGTCCGGTCACTTGTGGTGTTCCCCAGGGTTCTTCTCTCTCCCCTCTTCTTTTTAATCTTTATATCTGTCCCCTTGTCACTTCCCTTCTCGAGCTGGGGGTCTCTGTGTATAACTACGCAGATGACCTCCAGCTCGTCTTTGATCTTTCCCCCTCCCCTGACTCTCTTCCTAAGTTCAGTTCCAGCTTAATCTTCATTTCTGAGTGGATGAGCGCCAACCATCTTAAGCTCAACCCCGATAAGACGGAACTTGTTCTCACGGGTGGTTCATCTAACCCCTGGTCCCCAGCACATTGGCCCCTTTCCTTCGGTCCCCCTCCCACGCCCTCCCCCTCTGTTCGCACCCTTGGCATTAAAGTCAGTTCTGACTTAACAATGCATAGTCAGATTAGTTCTGTTGTGTCTTCCTGCTTTCTTTCCCTTCGTCTCATCAGGAAAATCTCTCGTTTTTTCACTACGGAGGCACTTAAAACCATAGTCCTGGCTTTAGTCATCTCTCGCCTCGACTATGGGAATGGCCTGTACGTGGGCATTCCTGCCTACGAGTCTCGACGTTTACAGGCCATTCAAAATCAAGCTGCCCGCCTTATTTTCTCCCTTCCCAAATTTTCTCACATTACTCCCGTCCTTAAATCTCTTCACTGGCTCCCTATTCGTTTCAGATCTCTTTTCAAATTAGCTTGCTTCGCTTTTCGAGCTCACTCCCGCTCTGCCCCTCCCTACATCACCTCCCTTATTTCATCCCACGTCACTAGCCGAACCCTCCGCTCTTCTTCTCTTTCTCTTCTGCACATCCCCCGTTTTCGTAAACTCAGAACTGGCGGCACTCGCCTCTCCGTTTTGGCCCCCCAGTTCTGGAACACCCTTCCACTTCATATTCGTTCCATCCCCATTTATTCCCACTTTCGAAAAGCTCTTAAAACTTTTCTTTTCACCCAGGCCTTTTCTTCATAAGCCCCCGGATCCCTTCTGTGAGCTCTGACCAGGTCCCCAGCGCCAGGAAGCCGCTTGGCCGCAGTGCGCTTTATTAAATATTTTTTTCATTTCATTTCATTTCATTGAAATGGTGGTAGACCAACCAGCCGTTGAACTCTCTGAGGTTTATCACTGGTCGTTGCTCACCATCAGCCTTGCCCACCAAAAAGATGTTGCAAAAGAAACCTCGAGGGTGGAAGCAGGTCCTGGTGATCGCTTCTTTTTGCAAAAGATCCTCCACCTCCTGATTGATCGACTTTGCCTGATCTTCTGCAAAAACAGGCATATGCGTACAGAATTCTTGAACTGGGGACCCGTAGAACTCCCCTATATGAAACACTTGGATGGTTTAAAGTACCAAGGCATCAGAAGTAAGTTGCTCCCAGTTTCAAACAAATGTAACCAACCAACCTCCTACTTTTAGTTGGGAAGAAGTGCAAACTTTCACCTACGTGAGTTTGTTGCTGTCCTCTGGTAGAACCTCCGGACCTGCAGCCATAATGATCTCTGTGTGCATGTGGAAGAATTCTCTTATTTGGGACTGATCCTGGGACTTCTTGAATCCTCTTTGAGAGCCGTGGGTGTAGAAGCGGCCGGTCGCATGCCCTCTACCATGGCTGGCCTTGACATAAATGTGTGGGTTGAAGATCTTCTTAATCAACGCTTGCACGTTGTCTGAGTTAAACGTGGCTACAAACTTGCCGTGCTCAATAATGATCAGCTCTCTGAAGAGCCCACCTGGCGCCACCTTGCAAGCCTCTGTGGAAGCCAAATCCCCCAGGTGGGGATCAACCTTCAGGAGAAGGGAGCAATGCAGCTCCTTTGATAAGGCGCAGTTCACCTTCCCTAGAAAGAGGACAGCGTGCTGCGCCCTTCCAGACAGTGACTCCAGGGAGACCGGGTGCCAGAGGCCATGGCCTCCTCAACCAGATCCAAGATTTTTGTGAGGGGTCAACAAATGTCCAAAAGTTTGCCATGGCAAGATCGCCAGGACCTATTTATGCCCTTTTTCGAATCCCTAATATACTTCTAGAGGAAAGTGGCCAATTGGGAATCTATCTCCGGGGTCAATGCTACCTTGCCAGGAAGGGAAGGACGGGGGCATTCCACCCTGAGTCACACCCTGACCTCTTTGTCCAGCGGTTTCCAAAGGCGACCATGCCACGTACTTGGATACTTCCTATGAAGAGACTCACTCCGTGGAACGGGATGTGTAAGGTCATCTGGATCTAACATGTCGGAGGAGTCCTCTGCAGCTTGGCCATCGAGGCTCAGCAGGTGTAGGGGTCAGTGATGGGCTCCAGGGCCTAGAGGGCCCAGCCTCCTCATGGGAGTCGCCGTGGTTACACCTCCCTGTGATAGGAAACCTATTGTCCAGGCCTCCCCTGCCGGAGTTTCCCTCAGCAGCAGGAGGCCAGACCCGTTTCTGTGGCAGTGGCATCCATTTTGTGATGTCAGGGCTTTGGAAAGATTTAACCAGGTTAAGCCAGTGAGAACATGTCTGTCCCTCTAGAAGGGTGGAATGCTACCCCCGCCGCCAGGACTGGCGGGGGGGGGGTAGTATTCCAAAGCGTTTGACACCAAACACAACATGTTTTGATGCAGCCATCCCAAAGTTAGCATTTACCGCGAGGCTATAATGCACTTAAGAATATATGGTATGGCGGTATCACAGAACAGCCATAAGGAAGTATTTCCGAATGCAGCAGAGGGGCTCAGCTCATGCTTGGGCACCCTCTCACATAAAACCAAGCACTCTGCCTTCAGGATTATCAAGGCCTGCCATAGGAGTGGTTTATATGTGTCTGCATAAGGTAGTGATATAGGTAGCCTATACCACAGTAAGGGGTGCAAGCACACCCTTACCCAGGCTGCAGTAGCAGACCTGTGGTGTCATTTTGGAGTGCTTCCTAGGGGTGGCATAATACATGCTGCAGCCCCTGGTAGGCCTCTGAGGTACCTATGCCCTAGGTACATACTATACCATATACTAGGGGCTTATAAGGCACTCCAGAATCCAAATTAGATATGTACCTAATGTACATGGAAACCATTTTAGAGAGGAAGCAGTTAGGCTGTGGTCCTGATTAGCAGGGCCACAGCCAGACTAAAGTCGAAAAACAGTGAAACACCAGCAAAAAGTGGGGGTACCCATGTGAAGCAGATCCTACTCTCCTACAAAGCACAAATCTCAGTCCTCGCCATCTTGAAGATGGCGGGACACAGCCAACCAGAGTGAGGCTTATGCCCCCCCTTCCACTGGAGGGTGGCATAATAGGGGGATGTACCCACCCCAAGGAAGGGGCCTATTGGTCCTGACCTGCACACCCATTTAACACTCCTAAATTTAGTATTTTGAGGTGACCCTGAACCTTGCCTCCTTAGATTCGAGGAAGAAAGAAGAAGGACCAAAGAGCCATGCCAACCCTGGACAAAGAGGAAACCAACTGCCTTGGCCCCAGCGCCACTGGCCTGTCTCATCTACAGCCTGACTACAGCAAGAACCCCGCGAGTCCAGCAGCCAGCAAACCCCAGAGCCCGGAGGATCTGCCCTGCGACCTTCCCACAGACTGTCTCTCGTGAGCACCAGAATTGCTCGACCCAAGACTCACCTCCAGAATCCAGATGCTGTTGACTCTGCATCTCTCTGCACCTGACATCAATGGCCCAAGTTCGAGTGGCCCAACACCCCAAGGAGGTCTCCCCAGCGATCCTGACCTGGGATCTGGTGATGCTCGACCTCCCTCAAGACGACCCCTGATGTCTCAACCTGAAGGGTCCCCCCGACCGCGACCAGAGCTGGTAAGAAAACCAGATGCCAGAAGATACCCCTGCATCAGAAGCCCCATGGCATTGGGTGGTCCAACCAATGGTGTCCAGGCATCCCGCAAGATCCCAACTTACTTCTCCAGCCAGTGGTCACCTTCAGGAAGTCTCCCTGCCCGAGCCTGCAGCATCTTTCCAAAACCGAAGGTCTCCATTGGAAAGCACAGGATCCCCTATGCTAGTTTTTGCCTTCTGCACCCAGCCTAGTTCTGCAGATCCTGTGCTGGTCGTTGGCCCCTGCAGTGCTGACCTTAACCCCAGGAGCTTGGCTCCCATAACCGAGTGGCCTGTTCGTCACCATTGGCTAACATTGATCCCCTGCACTCTGCACCCAGCAGCCTCAGTGCAGCTGGAGGTGCAGCTTGAGTGTGCTCCTTGACCTTGGGAAACCTTGCTCGCCCTCACTACCACAAAGAGAGCTGTTAGTACTTACCTAATTTAGCCTCTGCTATACCTCTGGGGACTCCCTGGACACTCGGCACACTATACCTGATTTTGGTATAGTATATACAGAGCCCGCTTCCTAAAGCGGGGTATTGCAGGCATATGCTAACTCCAACTTATGGCGCTCAACGGGCCCAGAGCTTGATGGATGGAGGCATCTACTGCCTCGCAAAATTAATCGTCCAGGGGAAGGACCAGCAGTGACTCCTCTTTGGTGTACTCCTCCTCCATGACCTCACTAAGGACTGAGGGAAACACAGTGCGCAACGCCACCACCACCCAGGAAGGTAATAAGCAAGCAGGTAGACCAGCAACAACTTTAATGCCCAGCTCATGCTGGATGTATAAATAGTAAGTCTATAGATCAAAGCAGCCTAAGGGCTTGATCTGGGAACCAGTCTCTGTTTGGTGATGCTAAGTACAAAGAAAAGTGGGCTCTTTCCTGTGGATGACTCACCCTTAGTTTATGAGGCTGTATGGACACCTAGGCCTTGCCCATAAACAGCTAGTAGCGACGATGCAGGGCACCGATGTGTCTTGCATAGGAGCAATATTTAGGCAAACAGCAAGGTACAGACCATGAGGTTGTAAGCAACACATGCATCAGCCTGTTCAAATTATTGTTATACAGACCGGTAACCACGGGCATCTAAGGCTTCCTGGCGGCTCGGGGTGGGGCGGGCTCAATGGGGACGCAACTCGTCAGCTTCACTGAAGGAGATTAGAGCATGTTGCCCGCAGAGCAACAAGACACTCAGCAGTGCTCCAGTGTTGGTCTAGTAGCGTACTGGCCTCACCACACCTGTGCGGCCCGAAACTTATAGGAACACCGCAAATGGAGCATTGAGAAGTTCTCCCGCAGCACACAATACTGCTAATAAGTGGTAAGGTAAGCACAGCACCTACCAAGTACCAAAACAGTATTATGGCATAGTAAAACTCAGCACAAGTGAAGAATGTGACTAAATTGCTGGAAGAAGCAAAAGAAAGAGGATGTGGACATGCATACCTTTATGGAAGTTCCATACGGTTGATTGGATGATCCATGCGTTCAACCACCAACGTTAGCGACTAGGCTGAGGTCCAGAGGAGAACCTGCGTTCAACCACCAAAGTCCAAACCTAGGTTGAGGTGCAGAGGAGAACCTGCGTTCAACCACCAAGGTCCTCGCCTACGTTGAGATGCAGAGGAGAACCTGTGTTCAACCACCAACGTCAGCGACTAGGTTGAGGTGCAGAGGAGAACCTGCATTCAACCACCAAAGTCCTCGCCCACGTTGAGGTGCAGAGGAGAACCTGCGTCCAACCACCAAGGCCCGTGACTAGGTCGAGATGCAGAGAACCTGCATTCAACCACCTAGGTCCACGACTAGGTTGAGGTGCAAAGGAGAACCTGCGTCCAACCACCAAGGTCTGCAACTAGGTTGAGGTGCAGAGGAGAATCTGCCTTCAACCACCAAGGTCCTCTCCCACATTGAGACCCAGAGGAGAACCTGCGTTCAACCACCAAGGTCCTCGCCCACGTTGAGAACCAAGCCCACGTTGAGAACCAGAGGAGAACCTGCTTTCAACCACCAAGGTCCGCAACTAGGTTGAGGTGCAGAGGAGAACCTGCGTTCAACCAACAAGGTCCTCGCCTCATGCCCTGACATGGAACCTGTGTTCAACCACCAATGTCAACTACTCGGTTGAGGTGCAGAGGAGAACCTGCATTCAACCACTGAGGTCCTCGCTTGGGTTGCGGTGCAGAGGAGAACCTGCGTTCAACCACCAAGGTCCTCGCCTAGGTTGAGGTGCAGAGGAGAACCTGCGTTCAACCACCAAGATCCGCAACTAGGTTGAGGTGCAGAGGAGAACCTGCGTTCAACCACCAACGTCAGCGACTAGGTTGAGATGCAGAGGAGAACCTGCATTCAACCACCAAGGTCCGCGACTATGTTGAGGTGCAGAGGAGAACCTGCGTTCTACCCCCAAGGTCCTTGCCTCATGCCCTGACATAGAACCACCAAGGTCCTCGATTAGGTTGAGATGCAGAGGAGAACCTGTGTTTCAACCACCGTCAACGACTAAATTCAGATGCAGAGGAGAACCTGCGTTCAACCACTAAGGTCCGAGACTAGGTTGAGGTGCAGTGGGGAACCTGCGTCCAACCACCAAGATCTGTGACTAGGTCGAGGCCCAGAGGAGAACCTGTGTTCAACCACCAAGGTCCCCATCTAGATTGAGGTGCAGAGGAGAACCTGCATTCAGCCACCAAGGTCCCCATCTAGATTGAGATGCAAAGGAGAACCTGCGTTCACCCACCAAGGTCTGCGACTAGGTTGAAGTAAAGAGGAGAACCTGCATTGAACCACCAAGGTCCGCGACTAGGTTGAGGTGCAGAGGAGAACCTGCGTTCAACCACCAAGGTCCCCATCTAGGTTGAGATGCAAAGGAGAACCTGCGTTCACCCACCAAGGTCTGCGACTAGGTTGAGGTAAAGAGGAGAACCTGCGTTCAACCATCAAGGTCCTCGCCTAGGTTGAGATGTAGAGGAGAACCTGCGTTCAATCACCAAGGTCCACGACTAGGTCGAGATGCTGAGGAGAACCTGCGTTCAACCAACTTGGTCCGCAACTAGGTTGAGGTGCAGAGGAGAACCTGCGTCCAACCACCAAGGTCCGCGACTAGGTCAAGGTGCAGAGGAGAACCTGTGTTCAACCACCAACATCAGCGACTAGGATGGAGTGCAGGGGGTAATGGATGGAGTATTCAGTGAGGGGGCTCCTGTAGTGATCAGGAGACAAAGGGGGTTGGTGAGAGTTCAGATACCGGTTACCCTGCATGTGATGCAGGCAGAGTTAGAGAGGCTCATTTTAACTTGGTGTGATCGATGTTCAAGAAACGTTGACCACAGCAATGCTAGACTTTTCAAGTTCATCCATGAATATGCAGTGATCATTGGTGTCAAGAGCTCATGAGAGTCCCAACAGCGCATGTGCATGGCCTTTATCAGAGGAGGTCAAGAGCTCTTGAGAGTCCCAAGAGTGTGAGCGAACATGAACGGCCTTCATCAGAGGAGCTCAACCATGATCTACCAGAAGAACAAGTTACTTACCTTCAGTAACACAGTATCTGGTAGAGACAATAGCTAGCTGCAGATTCCTTACCTTTGAATTTCCCAGCTGTCAGTCTGGATTCGGAAACTTTTGCGTGAGCAGTACCCCTGCACACCGTCGTGTGGCTCCATTCGGCTCAGTGTGAGTCGTCAGATATGACGTTGCGGTCACTATATAGGCGCCACTCATGAGCATGGAGGTTAATTTATTTTCACGACTTTCCATTGCAGGAACACAGAGCCATGAATTAGAGTGACCAGTGTGAGTCCAAATAAGGGCTCTGAAAGATGTGGCAGCAGAGCAGGGAGGTATGGGTGAGTCTGTAAGGAAACTGCAGCTAGATATTGTCTCTACCAGATAATGCGTTACCGAAGGTAAGTAACAGATTACTTACTTTAGAATTGATACCTGTCAGGAAGTGCCCGGATGGGAGCCCCGTCAACACCATCCAGACGCCTTGTAGGAAGACAAAGGGATAGGAACCCAAAGGGTTAAACATCTCCTCACGCCTTCTCCCATACAGAATGACGAAGAGCCCGCCCCCGTAGATGACCAATTGGAACCAACCGTGACCCAGAAAAGGAGACTCTCACTACAGGAGGCAAGTGCGGAAGAAGGAATAGAGCACACCGAGACGGAGAAGCAGACCTGTCCCCAGTGGCTGGAAGATTTTGGAGAGAGCGCGGAGCCTGAAACTGAGGCACCGAAGGACGCCGCCGCGGAGGACAAGTGGGAGGTGTGAAGTGAAGATTGGTGGATGCCCCCAGGAGACGTATGCTTGCCGCTGAAACTCAGGAGAGTTGCGGCTTTGGCGGTAAGTGGACAGGACGGGGACGAGGGGGGAGGTCGAGAGAGAGAAAGAGTGACTACTGCCTAAAGTGCGTAAGGGAACGCGGGCTGTGTGAGGGGCGGAGACGGTCTGTTATTGGTAGAGGAGCCACAAAATTGCCATGACTAGGACTGGGAACACGAGTGGGTGTGTTTTTCTGTTTTTTGATCGTTATGACAGTTATGTTAGAACTATAGTGAGGTGCAAGGGGTGCTCAGAAAAGGATACCGCAACCTATAAAAGGAGGACTTCCTTGGCTTTACATCTCCTTCATAGTTTTTTTTTAAAGTTTTCCTCACGCCCCGCCCTCCAGTTGAGCACGATTCCAAAAGGAGTTCAAAACGAGTATCTCGGGGAAGACGATCCACAGGGTGAAGTCGACGCTAACAGGAGAAGAGGACTACATCCAGACAAATTGAGAGACTGCCACCTGATTAGTGACACTTACTTCAAATAAAAGCCACAATTGATAACCGCATACGGCCTCCTAGATTCTATTTCCGCCCATCTCTCTGACAATACCCAAGCCATACCATTCTGGCGGTGGGCTGCGGACAAATAACTTGACTAAAAAGTCCTGCAGGACCAAACTGGCGAAATGCCCATCCCTGCGACCGAACTGTTCAGGCAGTAGTGCTTGGCAAACATGTGCAGGGGTGCCCACCTTGCTGCCTGGCAGATATCCAGGACTGGAACACCACGAGCCAATACTGTGCTTGCAGCGTTCCATCTGGTGGAATGGGCTCGTAAGCCCTCAGGAGCCTGCTTTTTAGCCAGGGTGTAGCAGATCTTAATACAGGCAACGACCCAGTGTGAAATGGTTCATTTCTGAACTGCTCAACCTTTTTTAGCTCCCACACATACCAGAAAGAGTTGGTCACCTGGAACTTTTTTTGTGCACTCAAGGTAGAACGACGATGCTCTTTTTGGGTCCAGAAGATGGAGTTTCTCCTCTTCCTAAACCCCTTCGCTGCTAGGCCTTTTCCCCTCCTGTGCTAAGCCTTTTTTGGGCTATTTGGGGTAGTGCGCGCTTAGGCCCCTGTAACTTTTTGACCACATTAGGTATCCACGCCAAATTTGCGTCCTTTTCTTCTAACATCATGGGGATTCTAAAGGTACCCAGGGTTTGTGGATTCTCCTAGAGGGTTCCCAGAAATTAGTCAAAATACAGCAAAATTTTGTTTTTTTTGTGAAAAATGGGGAAAAGTGGCTGCAAATGAAAGTGTCTGGGTTTTTCTCTGCAAATGATATCAAAAAAGGGTTTGTGGGGCTGAAATCACAATTTCTCCAGCTTTTAGGGAATGACAGTTTTTTGTCAGAAATCCAACACTTTTTACACAGTTTTGACATTTTTCTGGGACATACCCTATTTTTGCTATTTTTTGTGCTTTGAACCTACTTCCAGATTATGGTAAAAATGGGTAGAAAAGCAATAATGGATCCTGGAAAGCTATACATTTTTGAAAAGTAGACAAAATTCTGAATTCAGCAAGGGGTCATTTGTGTAGATCCATCAAGGTTTCTTTATAGAAACTAACAGGTAAATATAGGAAAAATTAAAAATTTGTTGAGAAAAGCAGCCTTTTGAGTCAACGTTTTCACCTGTAACTTCTTCGAATTATGACATCTCTTTGAAAGCAATGTACCGTTACATCCGGTGGACCTTCCTGGTTGTGGGGATATATGGGACTTGTAGGTAACACCAAGAGCCTAACGAACCCAGAGTAAAAAACTGAGCAGCATTTTGTAATGTTTTTTTTTTTGTTCCGGGTATATAGCAATTATTGTGGGAAAATGTATACATGGAAAAATCGGTATGAAAGACACCTATGTATTTCTGAAATGGGAACAAATTACAGAGTTTAGAAACAGTGCATATTTGCACATTTTCGAAATTGGGAATACTCATACTTGCATGACAATTATTGGTCATTTTTCAAAATGACTTTTTTTTTACACAATGTCTTTCATTTGGAAGGGAGAAATGCATCAAAAATCAATAGGTAATAACAGTTGCTTTACAAATCTGAACTACCCTAAGTCTCCCGATACAAATGGTACCTCACTTGTGTGGGTAGGCATAGTGCCCACGACAGGAAGTGGCTCAAAACCTAAGGTGAACGCACCACATTTTCACACTGAAAATTGACACTTTTTTTGCGAAGAGTCTAGCTGTAGTTTTTGAACCCTAGCCCTGCCGGCACCTAGGGAAACCTAGCAAACCTATACACCCACCCCGCGTTCCCCAAAGTCCTACGAGAAAAATGGTACCTCACTTGTGCGGGTCGGCCTAGTGCCCGCAACAGGAAACGGCGCAAAACGCAACGTGGTCACACCTCAATTTTGCAGTGAAAAATGACCCTTTTTTGGCAAAGTGACTAGCTGTAGTTTTTGAACCCTAGCCCTGCCGGCACCTAGGGAAACCTAGCAAACCTATACATTTTTGAAAACTAGACACCCAGGGGAATCCAGGATTGGGTGACTTGACTGCCTCCCACCATGGTCTGTTACCCAGAATCCCTTGCAAACGTAAAAAAATGACAAAAAAAACACATTTTCCCCATATTTCTGGGATGGAAAGTTCTGGAATCTGCGTGGATCCACAAATTTACACCCACCCCACGTTCCCCAAAGTCCTACGAGAAAAATGGTACCTCACTTGTGCGGGTCGGCCTAGTGCCCGCGACAGGAAACGGGGCAAAACGCAACGTGGTCACACCTCAATTTTGCAGTGAAAAATGACCCCTTTTTGGCAAAGTGACTAGCTGTAGTTTTTGAACCCTAGCCCTGCCGGCACCTAGGGAAACCTAGCAAACCTATACATTTTTGAAAACTAGACCCCCAGGGGAATCCAGGATGGGGTGACTTGACCGCCTCCCACCATGGTCTGTTACCCAGAATCCCTTGCAAACGTAAAAAAATGACAAATAAAACACATTTTCCCACATTTCTGAGATGGAAAGTTCTGGAATCTGCGCGGATCCACAAATTTCCACCCACCCCGCGTTCCCCAAAGTCCTACGAGAAAAATGGTACCTCACTTGTGTGGGTCGGCCTAGTGCCCGCGACAGGAAACGGCGCAAAACGCAACGTGGTCACACCTCAATTTTGCAGTGAAAAATGACCCTTTTTTGGCAAAGTGACTAGCTGTAGTTTTTTAACCCTAGCCCTGCCGGCACCTAGGGAAACCTAGCAAACCTATACATTTTTGAAAACTAGACACCCAGGGGAATCCAGGATGGGGTGACTTGACTGCCTCCCACCATGGTCTGTTACCCAGAATCCCTTGCAAACGTAAAAAAAAAGACAAAAAAAACACATTTTCCCACATTTCTGAGATGGAAAGTTCTGGAATCTGCGTGGATCCACAAATTTACACCCACCCCACGTTCCCCAAAGTCCTACGAGAAAAATGGTACCTCACTTGTGCGGGTCGGCCTAGTGCCCGCGACAGGAAACTGGGCAAAACGCAACGTGGTCACACCTCAATTTTGCAGTGAAAAATGACCCCTTTTTGGCAAAGTGACTAGCTGTAGTTTTTTAACCCTAGCCCTGCCGGCACCTAGGGAAACCTAGCAAACCTATACATTTTTGAAAACTAGACCCCCAGGGGAATCCAGGATGGGGTGACTTGACTGCCTCCCACCATGGTCTGTTACCCAGAATCCCTTGCAAACATAAAAAAATGACAAAAAAAACACATTTTCCCCACATTTCTGGGATGGAAAGTTCTGGAATCTGCGTGGATCCACAAATTTCCACCCACCCCGCGTTCCCCAAAGTCCTACGAGAAAAATGGTACCTCACTTGTGCGGGTCGGCCTAGTGCCCGCGACAGGAAACGGCGCAAAACGCAACGTGGTCACACCTCAATTTTGCAGTGAAAAATGACCCTTTTTTGGCAAAGTGACTAGCTGTAGTTTTTTAACCCTAGCCCTGCCGGCACCTAGGGAAACCTAGCAAACCTATACATTTTTGAAAACTAGACACCCAAGGGAATCCAGGATGGGGTGACTTGACTGACTCCCACCATGGTCTGTTACCCAGAATCCCTTGCAAACGTAAAAAAATGACAAAAAAAACACATTTTCCCCACATTTCTGGGATGGAAAGTTCTGGAATCTGCGTGGATCCACAAATTTCCACCCACCCCGCGTTCCCCAAAGTCCTACGAGAAAAATGGTACCTCACTTGTGCGGGTTGGCCTAGTGCCCGCGACAGGAAACGGCGCAAAACGCAACGTGGTCCCACCTCAATTTTGCAGTGAAAAATGACCCTTTTTTGGCAAAGTGACTAGCTGTAGTTTTTGAACCCTAGCCCTACCGCCACCTAGGGAAACCTACCAAACCCACACATTTCTGAAAACTAGACACCCGGCGGCTTCCAGGGAGGTATGGCTTGCGTGGATCCCCCAACGTTTCCTTACCCAGAATCCCCTGCAAACCTCAATTTTTGCTGAAAAAATCTATTTTTTCACAAATTTTGGGGTGGGAAAGTTGTGGCATCACCGGGCTCACACAAATTTACCACCAGCCAGCGTTCCCCCAGGTCTCCCGGTAAAAATGGTGCCTCACTTGTGTGGGAGGCCCAAGTACCCGCGGCAGGCAAGGGCCCAAAACGTAGTGAGGCGACATCAAAATTGCCTATAGCAAAACCACCTGGTTTTGCAAGGGGGGTCACTTTGGTTTTTGACCCGGTGCTCGGCGGCCATCTAGGGAAACCTACCAAACCCACGCATTTCTGAAAACTAGACACCCGGCGGCTTCCAGGGAGGTATGGCTTGCGTGGATCCCCCAACGTTTCCTTACCCAGAATCCCCTGCAAACCTCAATTTTTGCTGAAAAAATCACATTTTTCACAGATTTTGGGGTGGGAAAGTTGTGGCATCACCGGGCTCACACAAATTTACCACCACCCAGCGTTCCCCCAGGTCTCCCGGTAAAAATGGTGCCTCACTTGTGTGGGAGGCCCAAGTACCCGCGGCAGGCAAGGGCCCAAAACCTAGTGAGGCGACATTTGGGATAGGCAATGTTGATGTCGCCTCACTACGTTTTTGGCCCTTGCCTGCCGCGGGTACTTGGGCCTCCCACACAAGTGAGGCACCATTTTTACCGGGAGACCTGGAGGAACGCTGGGTGGTGGTAAATTTGTGTGAGCCCGGTGATGCCACAACTTTCCCACCCCAAAATGTGTGAAAAAAGTGATTTTTTCAGCAAACATTGAGGTTTGCAGGGGATTCTGGGTAAGGAAACGTTGGGGGATCCACGCAAGCCATACCTCCCTGGAAGCTGCCGGGTGTCTAGTTTTCAGAAATGCGTGGGTTTGGTAGGTTTCCCTAGATGGCCGCCGAGCACCGGGTCAAAAACCAAAGTGACCCCCCTTGCAAAACCAGGTGGTTTTGCGATAGGCCATTTTGATGTCGCCTCACTAGGTTTTGGGCCCTTGCCTGCCACGGGTACTTGGGCCTCCCACACAAGTGAGGCACCATTTTTACCGGGAGACCTGGGGGAACGCTGAGTGGTGGTAAATTTGTGTGAGCCCGGTGATGCCACAACTTTCCCATCCCAAAATGTGTGAAAAAAGTGATTTTTTCAGCAAAAATTGAGGTTTGCAGGGGATTCTGGGTAAGGAAACGTTGGGGGATCCACGCAAGCCATACCTCCCTGGAAGCCGCTAGGTGTCTAGTTTTCAGAAATGCGTGGGTTTGGTAGGTTTCCCTAGATGGCCGCCGAGCACCGGGTCAAAAACCAAAGTGACCCCCCTTGCAAAACCAGGTGGTTTTGCGATAGGCCATTTTAATGTCGCCTCACTACGTTTTGGGCCCTTGCCTGCCGCGGGTACTTGGGCCTCCCACACAAGTGAGGCACAATTTTTACCGGGAGACCTGGGGGAACGCTGGGTGGTGGTAAATTTGTGTGAGCCCGGTGATGCCACAACTTTCCCACCCCAAAATGTGTGAAAAAAGTGATTTTTTCAGCAAAAATTGAGGTTTGCAGGGGATTCTGGGTAAGGAAACGTTGGGGGATCCACGCAAGCCATACCTCCATGGAAGCCGCGGGGTGTCTAGTTTTCAGAAATGCGTGGGTTTGGTAGGTTTCCCTAGATGGCCGCCGAGCACCGGGTCAAAAACCAAAGTGACCCCCCTTGCAAAACCAGGTGGTTTTGCGATAGGCCATTTTGATGTCGCCCCACTAGGTTTTGGGCCCTTGCCTGCCGCGGGTACTTGGGCCTCCCACACAAGTGAGGCACCATTTTTACCGGGAGACCTGGGGGAACGCTGGGTGGTGGTAAATTTGTGTGAGCCCGGTGATGCCACAACTTTCCCACCCCAAAATGTGTGAAAAAAGTGATTTTTTCAGCAAAAATTGAGGTTTGCAGGGGATTCTGGGTAAGGAAACGTTGGGGGATCCACGCAAGCCATACCTCCATGGAAGCCGCGGGGTGTCTAGTTTTCAGAAATGCGTGGGTTTGGTAGGTTTCCCTAGATGGCCGCCGAGCACCGGGTCAAAAACCAAAGTGACCCCCCTTGCAAAACCAGGTGGTTTTGCGATAGGCCATTTTGATGTCGCCTCACTAGGTTTTGGGCCCTTGCCTGCCGCGGGTACTTGGGCCTCCCACACAAGTGAGGCACCATTTTTACCGGGAGACCTGGGGGAACGCTGGGTGGTGGTAAATTTGTGTGAGCCCGGTGATGCCACAACTTTCCCACCCCAAAATGTGTGAAAAAAGTGATTTTTTCAGCAAAAATTGAGGTTTGCAGGGGATTCTGGGTAAGGAAACGTTGGGGGATCCACGCAAGCCATACCTCTCTGGAAGCAGCCGGGTGTCTAGTTTTCAGAAATGCGTGGGTTTGGTAGGTTTCCCTAGATGGCCGCCGAGCACCGGGTCAAAAACCAAAGTGACCCCCCTTGCAAAACCAGATTAACTATTGTTCCTACAGCGTGAGAATTTTGGAATAATATTGCAAAGAAAATGTGGCAGACATTTTGAGGTTTACAAGACATTGGGGATAAAAAAACTTTTTGAATTCACAAGAGAGACATCACCATGAACTCCCATGGGTTTTCGACAATATCTACAGTTGGTGGGTTATTCTTGCATGGAAAGTGTACCTTGGCAGAGAAACTAAAGACAAAGATTCCCGCACAACCATCTATTCCTCAAACACACACACATACTGGTTGGATTTGGCACGAGGGCATGTCATGGTTCAGTGTATTAAATTTTATTAACAAGAGATTTCACAAAAATGAAATGCACTGTCAATAATTAAATTCACAAAAAACCAAACCAATGACTCGCAGCTCGTGAGCTGTAAAGCCACGTCAAGGCACCAACCACTTTACAGGCCATTCACACACCTTTCATACGTGATACAAACAAGACCATTCGCACCGCCAGGCACAAAATCAACACATTTCATAATTCACCAAAAAGGGACAAGGTACACTCTGCTTCAGAAAGACAAATATTACTGTACAGCCATCTAATCCTCAAGCACACACACATACTGGTTGGATTTGGCACGAGGGTGAGTGATGGTTCAGTAGATACAATTGTATTAGAAAGTGATATCACAGAAATGAAATGCACTGGCAATAATTGAAAGGGCGAGAAACTGAACCATTGACTCACAGCTCGTGAGCTGTAAAGCCACGACAAGGCACCAACCTTTTTACAGGCCATTCATACACCTTTCATACGTGTGAGACATACAAAACAATTCACACCGCCAGCCGCGGGCCCATCACATAACAAAACTCACACCAGCACACAGCGCCATTCAAGGGCCCATCACTTTCACACGCCCACAATCCAGACACAGCAACTACACAGGCTGATGGATTGCGTGGAGTGGCACTCAGATAGCAGTGTGTGTAGTGACCAGCAGAAAGTCACTACTCACACACAGCCAGCCGAGCACCAGTCCACACACACCGCTAGCCAAGCGCCAGTCCACGCACACCGCTAGCCAAGCGCCAGTCCAGGCACACCCCCAGCCAATCGCCAGTTCAGGCACACCGCCAGCCAATCGCCAGTCCAGGCACACCGCCAGCCAATCGCCAATCCACCCACACCGCCAGCCAAGCTCCAGTCCACGGACACCACCAGCCAAGCACCAGTCCGCACACACCACCAGTCCACGCACACCGCCAGCCAAGTACCAGTCCACCCACACCGCCAGCCAAGCACCATTCCACGCACACCGCCAGCCAAGCTCCAGTCCACGCACACCACCAGCCAAGCTCCAGTCCACGGACACCACCAGCCAAACACCAGTCCGCACACACCACCAGTCCACGCACACCGCCAGCCAAGTACCAGTCCACACACACCGCCAGCCAAGCACCATTCCACGCACACCGCCAGCCAAGCTCCAGTCCACGCACACCACGAGCCACGCACCAGTCCACGCACACCGCCAGTCCATGCACACCGCCAGTCCACGCACACCGCCAGCCCATGCACACCGCCAGTCCACGCACACCGCCAGCCAAGCACCATTCCACGCACACCACCAACCAAGTGCCAGTCCACACACACCAACAGCCAAGCGCAAGCCTACACACACCGCCATCACATTTAGGATTTTTTTTAGAAAAAAATAAAAACACAAACAAATTGCAAATAGATACAAATCTTCTAACAGAAAATCAGCAACTAAATACATTGCACTAACACCAACCTTGAAACAGAATCAAATTATCCAAAGAATACAGACCAGGCAGTTCACTTTACCACTCATGAATGCTCCCAAAAATTCTTTCGCGTGTGGTACGCTCTGAAACAAGCAGGGAGACACAGTGCAGGATGAGAAGGACAGTCGGGGCAGTACATACGACTCTCCTTCCGCGAACCTCTTCGCCAACAGACTCTACATCTCCTACTGGGAAAATCTTTTGCGGGTGTGGGAGGAATGTGATTTGGAAAGTGGCGTTCTTTCAATCTAGCAACATCCTCCCCCACTCCAACTCTAGGAACACTTGCCTGTTCCACTACAACAAGGCTGCCTATTACAGACTCCTGAAACTTAGCAAAAGTCATCTTTGACTCAGGACAAGAATCCTGGAACACAACAAAAGCATTAAACATTGCCAAGTGGAAAAGATGGATAGCCAACTTCTTGTACCAAATGTAAGCCTTACGAAGAGCAGTGTAAGGTTCCAACCTCTGATCTACTCTGTCAACACCACCCATGTGCCTATTATAGTCTAAAATGCACACAGGTTTGCTCGCTTCAGCGACCTGACCCCAAACAGTCACAGGTGCAGTGCTTTCATCATGGATGGCAGTCAGCATGTAGACATCTCTCCTGTCTGTAAACTTCACAGCAAGAAGCTCCTGGCAACGCAACGCACTGCACTGTCCCCGCACAAGCTTTTGACAAACAAGTTCTTTCGGGAAACCTTTACGGTTAGAGCGGATTGTGCCACAAGCAAGAGTGTCCACTTTGGCCAATTCCCTGAACAACCGCACACCAGTGTAGAAGTTATCTACATATAAATGGTGGCCTTTGTTAAAAAATCCTCTTCCAAGTTCCCAAACAATTTTCTCAGTCACTCCAAAAGTGGACGGACAACCAGGGAGGTTAAACCTAGATTCCTTACCGGTGTACACCCTGAAATTAGAGACATATCCAGTCCTACTGTCACACAGCATATACAGCTTTATTCCATAGCGTGCCCTCTTACTAGGAATGTATTGCCTAAAAACCAAGCGGCCCTTGAACAACACCAAAGACTCATCCACTGCAATTTCTTTCCCAGGGGCATAAATCTCAGAAAATTGATCAACAAAGTGATCAAGGACAGGCCTAATCTTAAAAAGACGGTCACAGTCAGGGTGATCTCGTGGCAACGCTAAGCCATTATCAACAAAACGCATCATCCGAAGCAGAAGCAAATACCTGTCACGACTCATGACTGCCGGAAAAATAGACGTTGCCATCAAGGAACTGCTAGACCAATATGAAGACATTGATGGCTTCCTTAGCAAGCCCATCAAAAAAGTTAAACCCAAGAACTTCTTCATCTCTTCAACATTTGTGGGAGTCCACCGGGTAGCTCTAGAGTGTGGCTTAAGACTGGCACTGTTGTCCCTCAAAAACTGTTCGGCATACAAATTAGTCTGCTCAACAATCTCTGCCAAAAACACATCGTCCATAAACAACTGAAAAAAATTTACCGGCAAAAAGTTTTCAGTATTCACTCTAGACCCTGGAACACCAGTAAACTCTGGCAATGCCGGCTGCACCATGCCAGGGGCAACCCAGAGGTCATCACTTTCAACGGGAAGCCTTGCAGCCCCAGCCTGCAGCCCAGATGCCTCTTGCCGCACTACACCAACGGGAAGCCTTGCAGCCGCAGGCTGCAGCCCAGAAGCCTCTTGCCGCACTATCGGCACATCAGTCTCCTCTAACACAGGCACTTCATCCGCACTAAGAGTATCTTCATCATCCGATGACTCCATACGGAGAGACAACTCACTGCCAGAATCATCCCCTGCCTCCTCTCCCTCAGATGCAGAGTCAGTCTCTGAACCAATATCAGAGGAAGACTCAAACAGCAAACCAACAACCTGCTGAGCAGTAATCCTGCGGCTAGCCATTATACTTACTAAGACTGAAGACTGCACAAACAAGTCAACAACAACCAACAATGTGCAAACCAAGTAAGTAAAGAAATGTGTACCTTTATCACAATGATCAATGTACTCAAAACTATAGAAATCAATTACAAGAGACAGCTACACTCACCAGAACCTACTTTGCAGTGACACAGCAAAAACCAACGATATCCAACTAGAAAGAAGAAAAAAAAACAAATTACTCACAAGACAACAAAATACACATCGAGCACAAATACAAACAGTTTTTGCCAAGGGGTCGCTTCCTAAATAAAAAAGAAGACATCCCTGGTGTCTAGTGGGCTTTTCTGCCCCCTCCCCTGGGAGCAGAAACGGACAGAAAGACGACCGATCTGCCCCCAGGGGGGGCAGAAAAGTCTTCTAAATAATTAGGCTGCAAAGGAAGCTACCCTTGCCCAAGGGGTCGCTTCCTACATAAAGAAAAAGACATCCCTGGTGTCTAATGGGCTTTTCTGCCCCCCTGGGAGCAGAAACGGGCAGAAAGACGACCGATCTGCCCCTAGGGGGGGCAGAAAAGTCTTCAAATTATTATGCCCGCCTAGGAAGCGACCCTTGCCCAAGGGGTTGCTTCCTACATAAAGAAAAAGACATCCCTGGTGTCTAGTGGGCTTTTCTGCCCCCCCTGGGGGCAGACACGGCCAGGAAGACGACCGATCTGCCCCCAGCGGGGGCAGAAAAGTCTTCGAATTATTTTGCCTCCCTAAGAAGCGACCCTTGCCCAAGGGGTCGCTTCCTACATAACATAAAAGACATCCCTGGGGTCTAGTGGGCTTTTCTGCCCCCTGGGGGCAGAAACGGGCAGAAAGACGACCGATCTGCCCCCAGGGGGGGCAGAAAAGTCTTCGAATAATGTTGCACCCCTAGGAAGCGACCCTTGCCCAGGGGGTCGCTTCCTCCATAACTAAAAAGACATCCCTGGTGTCTAGTGGGCTTTTCTGCCCCCCCTGGGGGCAGAAACGGGCAGAAAGAAGACCGATCTGCCCCCAGGGGGGGGGGGCAGAAAAGTCTTCGAATTATTTTGCCCCCCCAAGGAAGCGACCCTTGCCCAAGGGGTCGCTTCCTACATAACATAAAAGATATCCCTGGTGTCTAGTGGGCTTTTCTGCCCCCCCTGGGGGCAGAAACGGGCAGAAAGACGACCGATCTGCCTCCAGGGGGGGCAGAAAAGACTTTAAAATATTTTGCACCCCTAGGAAGCGACCCTTGCCCAAGGGGTCGCTTCCCAAATTCCACAACACACATCCCTGGTGTCAAGTGGGGCATCCCTGCTCCACGATCGCGACGCTGTGCGCGATCTTGGCGCAGGAATGCCCTGTATTGAGACATCAGGGGAGAGGAAATACTCTTTCCTCTCCCCCGATGCCTCAATACTAAAAATATCACCCCCGCGGCCCCCACCGGACAAGCAAACCTACCTCTACCCCCTTGGACGCGCTGGAAGAAATGGATTCCAGCGCGTCCAACGCTTCCTGATGACGCCGGCGCGCGCTGTGCGAGCTGACGTCATGGGGAAGCGTGGGGGGGCTCGGGGGTGGCAGCGGAAGCTCTTCCGCTGCCATCCCCCTCTGTGGGGGCACGATCGATGCCCCAGGGGGGGGAGCGCCAGCGCTTCCCCCGGGGGCTGTGCTCATGACGGAGCGGTTCCGTCATAAGCACAGCCCAACCGATGCTCATGACGGAACCGCTCCGTCATGAGCATCGAAGGGGTTAAAGGGATGTAGAGGGGAATAAACGGTGGGCAGTGTAACCGACTGGGTCACCACCTTAGGTAGGAAAGAGGCTCGAGTACGAAGCACCACTTTATCCCAAAATATCATAAGATACGGAGGTTTGTATTATAAAGGCTGCAGCTCACTCACTCTCTGGGCAGATGATATTGCCACTAGAAATGCTGTCATGATACAAATGCCTGCCACAGCAGGCGTATACCCTATTAGTGGAGGGCCGCCTGACTGCCAAAATAACATTACATACTTGGGGAGGAAGGTCAAAAGCCATCAACTGTCGCCGCTCAATCTCCACGCAAGAGGCAGAGAGCTGACAAGTTCGGGTGGAGGATCCTCCCCTGCTGCTGCGACAGAAGATCCTCCGAAGGGGCAGCCTGATTGGTGCTTATTCGAAGAAACTCAGGTCACCGGATTTTCTGTGCCCAGTCCAGAGCCACAAGAATGGCTTGGGCCTTGTCATTCTTGATCTTTGTAAGAACTCTGGACAGAAGTGGTTCTGGCAGGAAGGTGTATAGGAGACCTAAGTTCCACTCGCAATAAAAAGCATCGCCGTGCGATAATCACCTTGGAAACTCCAACGCCCAATACTGCTGAAGTTGCGAGTTCTCTTCGGAGGCAAACAGATCTAACCAAGGCTCTCACCACTGCTGAAAGAGACCTTGTGCCACCTCTGGCTGAAGATGCCATTTGTGAACCGCTAGGCATCGACGACAGTTCATCTGCCCTGGCATTCAGAAAACCTGTCAGGTGTTGAACCATCAGTTTTATACCCTGTTGTTCCAGCCATGTCCAGAGACGCAGGGCCTCTTGACAAAGGGTCCACAACCCCACCCCGCCCTGCTTGATATAGTACCACATAGCGGTGGTGTTGTCTGCACTAACTTCCCCTTGACAGAGGAAAGAAATGTTTTCAGTGCTGGTCGGATTCTCACCAAAATCCAGGATAGAGACTGAAGTATTGATATCATAGGATCTAAGAGGAAGTCAGGTGTGACTTCGGCACCTTTATAGAGAACCCCAGTGAATGCAGGAGGTCCGTCATAGTCTGGAGATAGAAAACATCTGAGGCGAGGACGCCTTCAACAGCCAGTTGTCTAGGTAGGGGAAGACTGAAACCCCCAACCTGCGAGATGAGTTGTGACCAACGCCATCACCTTGGTGAACACCAGAGGGTGCTGGTAATGCCAAAGGGTGGCACAGTTAACTCAAAGTGCTCGAGGCCTACCTTGAACCGCAAGTAACGCCTGTGGGCAGGCAGGATAGAGATGTAAAAATACACATCCTGCAAGTCCAACACTTCCAGCCAGTTTCCTTGGTTTAGGAAAGACAAGACCTTGGCCAACGTAAGCATCTTGAATTTCTTCTTTTTGAGTAAGAGATTGACGATCCGAAGGTCTAGAATAGGACAAAGATCATTGTTCTTTTTGGGGATCAGAACGTAGCGGGAATAAGAGCCACTGCCTATTCCTGAAATCGGAACCCTTTCTGTAGCCCCCTTCCTCTAGGAGCAAGATAAGACGATTCTCCGCCAGCTGATCTTGAAATGGCAGTAAAGGAAGAGTGAAAGGCTGGAAAGAAAAGGAGTTACCATTCCTAATGATCTGCAAGACCCATTTGTCCAGTTTTATGTACTGCCAGTGGAGGAGATGATGTTGGAATCCCCCTCCAACTGGACATCCATGGACCTGCAGAACCAAAGTAGGAGGACGTAGAGCCTCCAGCTGCCAGGGGTTCGTGGTGGATGACTTCTGGCTACCATGCCCACAATGTCGGAATGCCCTGCGTCCACGTCCTCGCACAAATTGGAAAGTCTGTGCTGGACAGTGGCTGGGGTATGCATGATGGGGTTCAAAGTCCCTTCCATTGCCAGCGTCTCTAAGAGGCCCAAGGGAACATGGCCGTAGCCCGCGAGTCCTTGAAGCACTCCAGCGCCAAGTCTGCATTCTCTCCGAAGAGACGAGTCTCATCGAAGGGAATGTCTACGATGTTGGCCTAAACATCCCCAAAAACGCAGATGTTCTCAGCCAGGTGTGGCACCGCAAGGCCACTGTCAACGAAACTGCTCTGCCCTGCAAGTCAGTCTTATCCAGACCACACCTAATGGTGAACTTTGCTGCATCCCACTCATCTCTCATTGCTTGGGTAAGCACAGCCTGGGCCTCCTGTGTGACCTGTAGCAGCACTTGTGCAACCGTTTCCCATAAGGTATGCGAGAATTGACCCAAAAGACATGCAGTGTTCACCGACCGCAATGCGAGGTTGGCAGAAAAAAATTTCTTCCCAAGTGTATCCAGCTTCTTGTATTCCCTGTCCGGGGAGCAGAAGGGAATGCACCATTGGATGTGGAGGCTTGGACCACCAAGCTTTCAGGGGTAGGATGTTGGCTGAGGAAACTTGGATCACCCGGCACAGGGCGACGACGGCATGCTACCGTCCTGTTCACAGAAGCCCCTGTGCTAGGCTTGGACCACGTGTCTAGAAGGACATCCGTCAGTGCTTCACTAAAGGGCAAAAGCGGTTTGGATGAAGAAGCCCCAGGCTGAAGCACTTCGGTCAAGAGGTTACTCCGAGGGCAGCTCCAGGCCAAAGACCTCCGCTGCACTCTTCACCACCATAGCGTAAGATGCTCCCTATTTTGTAGCCACAGCAGATGGAGAGAGCATACCAGCATCTGGAGAGGTGTCCAGTCCACAGACCTTTGCAAGCTCCTCATGCCAGTCTAATTGCTCACCGAGTGTTCTATACGGGCCAGTAACCCCTTCTACTCTTTTCCCATGCCTGAAACAGCCTAAAACTGTTCAGGCAGCGACCTAGAGCCCCTGGGCTCCATCGGCGTCAATTCACTCAGAGTCATCAGGAATAAGAATGGGGCTGGCGGCAGCAGGAGCATCGACATCGGGAACAGCACTGGGGAAGGTCGCGTTAGCAAGACCGTCGCCGATCTGGTTCCGGAATTGGGTCCATGAGACCCCATCAGAGCTGAGACGGAAGCAGTCAGCACGAAACCCGATGGGGCCTCTTCAAGTCCAGTGGGGCCTGGAGGCGCACCGGAGGGGTTGATCCACTCAGATACTCTGCGCATGGCCTCGTAAAACTCTATTTTTGCGGAGGCCACTATGGCTCCCAGAAATGGGTGGAGGCACGGAGTCGAACCTGGTGCCGGCGCCTCAGAACCATACCTAGAACGTCAATGTTCCTCACTCGCCAATCCTCAACAGACGAGGTGAAGTTGAAGTCCATTCATACGACTTCTTCTTGTGCTTCTTCCCAGAGTGTCCAGAGGACCTAGAGTGCGATGAAGAAGACTTGCATCTCCTGGAGTGGTACCTTGACCTTCGCTTTCTCAATCGGGGCCAGGACCTCCAAGGAGTCGCTCGACACACAATGAAAAAATATTCGTTAAAAATGTCTAAAAAGTCTGTCAAAAAGAGACAGAGAGTAGCTCGTCCCCGGATCAGGCCAGGTCACCCCCTTGCTGCCGAACAGCTCCACCAGCTGACTGCCTGCTCCTGTGACTGCTCGCGGGTTCGCGCCCGCTGTCTGCCGCTGCTCACCGCCGTGACCTAAGGTCAGATCTTTGCTTGAATCTTGTATCCTGTTTTTGTGGTGCTCTCTGTGCTTTTTGCTCCGTTTCTTAGACCCTTTGTTTGCTCGCTCCCCCCACCCCCTTTTGCTTTCTGTACCCCGCTCTTGTTCTGCCGCTGCCCCTGAGGCCACGCCCCCTCGCCGCCCGCTCCCGCCTCCCAGCTGCTCCTCCCGCCCTCCCCGCCTTAAATGGCGGCCACCGCTCGACAGCAGGAGAGACCCCTGACCCTGCTTGCAGGCCAGATCACCCCTCTGCTGCCGAACAGCTCCACCAGCTGACTGCCTGCTCCTGTGACTGCGCGCGGGTTCACGCCCACTGTCTGCCGCTGCTCACCGCCGTGACCTTAGGTCAGATCTTTGCTTGAATCTTGTATCCTGTTTTTGTGTTTTTATGGTGCTCTCTGTGCTTTTTGCTCTGTTTCTTAGAAGCTTTGTTTGCTCGCTCCCCCCACCCCCCTTTTGCTTTCTGTACCCCGCTCTTGTTCTGCCGCTGCCCATGAGGCCACACCCTCGCCGTCCTGCTCCCGCCTCCTAGCTGCTCCTCCCGTCCTCCCCACCTTAAATGGTGGCCGCTGCGCGCCAAAGGCAAGCCCATCTGCGCCTGTCCGTGCCTGGACCGCGCCCAGCACCAGAACCCCTGGACCCCACACACACCACGATGCCAGACTCTGATACGACGCAAACACCCTCCACGCTCAACACCGGCCGAGACCACCACTGCTTCCAGGCCTCCCCGAGATGCACCCACAGACCCTTCTCCTGCCACACCTGCAACTTCGCATACGACAGAACCACCAAACCTCCGAGGACCGGACCCAACCACCTCCGCTGCATACTCCTCAACACCCGCTCCGCACGCAAACACGCCGTCTAGCTCTGAGACCTGCTCGACACCGCCGCACCAGACGTTGCCTTCCTGACCGAGACCTGGTGGAACGACTCCTCGGCACCTGACATTGCCATAGCCATCCCGGACGGCTACAAGATCTCCCGCAGAGACCGCACCAACTGAACTGGAGGAGGAATAGCCATCGTTCACAAGTCCACCCTCCAGGTCCACACCCTCGCAGATGACTCCCTCAGCTCAGTCGAACACCTTCACTTCCGGATCCACACCGACCCCAACACCACCCTCAGAGGAACACTCATCTACAGGCCTCCTGGACCCCGGGGCCTCTTCAGCGACTCCATCACCGACCTCGCCAGCACCCACGCAATCGCCTCCACGGACTACATCCTTCTCGGGGACCTGAACTTCCACCTCGACAACAACAACGATGCCAACTCTGCCACCCTGATCGACAACCTCACCATCCTCGGCCTCCGGCAACTCGTCACCGAACCCACCCACGCTGCCGGCCACACGCTCGACCCCGTCTTCTCCACAAGCACCCACATCGCCTTCAGCCACACCACCGAACTCCACTGGACCGACCACCGATGCATCCACTTCACCTTCAAGAAACCGCCGTCGCCCAAAACCTCAGACAATGGATCGACGATTGCGCCGACGCCCTCGCCCCGATCAAGAAACCCTCCGGCAACCACCCCAGCAAGAAAGCCGCCTGGTTCATCGAAGAACTCCAGACCTCTAAACGCACATGCCAGAAGCTGGAGAAGAAATGGCTCCATGACCGCACACCAGACAGGCACGCAGCCCACAGGGACGCCATCCGCAGACACCACCACCTCATCAGAACAGCCAAGAGATCATCCTTCAAAGCCCGACTGGACAACAAGGCACACGACAGCAAAGAACTTTTCAACATTGTGAACGAACTCTCCAACCCCAGCGCCAGCACCAATGACATCCCGCCCTCGCAAGAGCTGTGCGACTCACTGGCTACCTTCTTCCATCGCAAGATCGCCGACATCCACGACAGCTTCAACTCCTCGTCCGCCCCGACCGCAACTGACCCCACCCCGAACGCCACCCGCACCAACCAGCTGACCTCCTGGTCCCACATCAACGACGAAGAGACACGCAAGGTCATGAACTCCATCCACTCAAGATCTCCGTCAGACCCCTGCCCACACCACGTTTACAACAAAGCGGACGCAACCATCGCACCCCAACTACGGAAGGTCATCAACATCTCCTTCGACACAGCGACATTTCCGGAAAGCTGGAAGCACGCCGAAATCAACGCCCTCCTCAAGAAACCCAAGGCGGACCCCAAAGACCAGACCTCAAGAACTTCCGGCCCATCTCCTTGCTCCCCTTCTCGGCGAAGGTCATCGAGAAAATCGCCAACATACAGCGAACGCGCCACCTCGAGGACAACAACATCTTAGACCCATCCCAGTCCGAATTCAGACGCAACCACAGCACCGAGACTACCCTCATCGCCGCCACAGACGACATCAGGTGCCAACTAGACAACGGCAAAACCTCAGCCCTCATCCTCTTGGACCTGTCAGCCGCGTTCGACACGGTCTGCCACCGCACACTAAGAACACGCCTCCAAGAAGCCGGAATCCAGAAGAAGGCCTTGGACTGGACCACGTCCTTCCTCTCCGGCAGAACCCAGAGAGTCCACCTCCCGCCCTTCCGATCCAAAGCCACCAACATCATCTGCGGCATTCCCCAGGGATCATCCCTCAGCCCGACCCTGTTCAACGTCTCCATGGCCCCCTCGCACAAGTGGCCCGCCAGCACGACCTGAACATCATCTCCTACGCCGACGACACCCAGCTCATCCTCTCCCTCACCAAGGACCCGCACACCGCCAAAACAAACCACCACGAGGGAATGAAGGCCGTCGCCAAGTGGATGAGGAGCAGCCGTCTGAAACTGAACTCGGACAAGACGGAGGTCCTCATCCTTGGCCTCACCCCCTCGTCGTGGGACGACTCCTGGTGGCCGACCACACTGGGAACAGCTCCAACACCCACGAACCACGCACGCAACCTAGGATTCATCCTCGACTCCTCCCTCTCCATGTCTAAGCAGGTCAACGTCATCTCCTCCTCCTGCTACAACACCCTCCGCATGCTTCGCAGGATCTACAAGTGGATCCCAACCGAAACAAGAACAGTGACCCAAGCCCTCGTCAGCAGCAGGCTGGATTGCGGCAACGCACTCTATGCAGGAATCCCGGCCAAGCACCTGCAACGACTACAACGCATCCAAAACGCCTCCGCCCAATTGATCCTCAACGTCCCCCGCCGCACCCACATCACCTCCCACCTAAGAGATCTGCACTGGTTCCCCATCAGGAGGATCACCTTCAAGCTCCTCACCCACGCACACAAAGCACTCCACAACACTGGACCAGCCTACCTGAACAACAGACTCAACTTCTACACCCCCGCCCGCCAGCTCCGCTCTGCCAGCCTCGCCCTTGCCATCGTCCCGCGCACCCAACGTACTACCTCCGGTGGCAGATCCTTCTCCTTCCTCGCCGCCAAGACCTGGAACACCCTCCCCACCAGTCTGCGGCAGACCCAAGACCTGCTCACCTTCAGAAGGATCCTCAAGACCTGGCTCTTCAAGCAGTAGCAGCACCCCCCATCAGCGCCTTGAGACCCTCATGGGTAAGCAGCGCGCTTTACAAGTTCATTGATTGATTGATTGATTGATTGAACTGGCACGGAAAGAAAACAATTGATGTCCGCGTGCCTACCTGGCGCCTATATAGGTGACCGTGACGTCATAGCCGATGGTGCACGCGGAGCCGAATAGAGCCACCTGACAGCAAGCGGGGGCCCTGCTCCCGCAAAAGTATCCGGATCCAGTCTGGTGCCTGAGAAACTCAAAGGTATGGAATCTGAAGCTAGGAATCTGTAAAAGGGTATAATCCTTCTAGCATAGTTACCCCTATTTTATGCCTAGTGTCAAGTGTATTTTTTACCAGTTTGACTGGGATCCTGCTAATCAAGACCCCAGTCACTGTGCTTCTTCCCTAAATCTCATCTGAGCAAGGTTAGCCGTATATCCTTTCGTTTGGGGGGGGTGGGGTAGGGTTATGTAGGAAGGTAGGATCCTTCTGGCATGGTTACCCCCACTTTCTGCCTAGTGTCTGGGTATTTGACTACTCTGACTGGGATCCTACTAATCGGAATCCCCAGTCACTGTGCTTCTTCCCTAAATTTGACCGTGGTAAGTACTTCAGTACCCCCACATTTGTCTACTGGTGTACCTTTATAAGTCCCTAGTATATGGTACTGCGGTACCCACGGCATAGGTACACCAGGGGTCTCCCATGGGCTGCAGCATGTATTGTGCCACCCATGAGAGACCACTCAAACGGACTACAGGCCTGCCGTTGCAGCTCGTGTAGGCTGGTTTTACCACCACTTTGCCACTGGATTCAAGCTAGCCTGGCCGATGAGGGGTGTTACCCCAAAACCGGCCCCAGGATGCTAGTTTCTGGTCCAGGAAAGACCTTGCTTGGCAGTTGGGGCTGGACTGTTCTCATGAGGCACAGGATTAAGATTTGCATATAGCTGGGTCTGAACTGGGGTGGCGCAGTGAGCTAAAGAACGATGATGGATTCAACCCAGATCTGTGACTAGGGGCGAGTGTCTGAAAAGTTTCAGCGCTCAGCCCATCATCTCCTTGTGTTTGCTTTGTGCGCCCTAAGTTGGCAGGGTATTCCCAGACGTGGGTTCCTTACTCACTGGATTGAAGCAGCTTGGCTGATGAGGGGTGTCACCCCAAAACCAGTCCCAGGATGCCAGATTCCGGTCCAGGGAAGACCTGACTTGGCAGTTTGGGCTGGACTGTTCCCATAAGGCACAAGGTCAAGACTGATTTGCATATGGCTGTGTCTGAACTGGGGTCGCGAAGTGAGCTAAAGAACGAAGATGGATTCAACCCAGATCTGTGACTGGAGCACTCCGTCCATCATCTCCTTGTGTTTGCTACCACCACTTATGACAGATATACGTTTTCTTATATCTGAGGTCACTACACTTAAAACCTACAAGTCAACCCTAAGACAGGCCTTTCAATCCTGAAGGTAGTGTGCTGGGTTATAAGTGTGAGGGTGCCCCTGCCTGAGCAGGACACCCCTGCAAACCTCAGAGTCGATTCTCCAAGGTTTGTAAGTGCAGCCAGCCATTTTGATACATAAAGTGGCCATCCGTCATTAAAGTCCATAAAAATCTAAAAAAACCTCTGTTTCCTCCGATTGTTCCGCTTGAGGTACAATCCACGAACCCATCGGGAAGTATTTGGACAAATACCTTCAACCACTGGTTCAACGGATGTCGACATATGTCAAAGATACCAATGCCTTTTTGAAGAAAATCAATTCTCCCAATTTACAGAATGTTCATAACATGTGGCTTTGCATCATTGACATAAAGTCTTTATATAAGTCTATTCCTCATGACATGGGCATTAATGCCATTTAACATTTCTTGAATTCAGCAGAATTAGATCACGATCTCAAAGTCTTTGCTGGAACTACTACACTATACCTTATATCACAGTTACTTTAAGAATGACCATGAATTTTTCCTTCAACTGAACGGCACTTCAATGGGAAATTGCGCAGCTCCCTTCTATGCTAATCTCTTCATGTACAAATTTGAACTTGACCACATTTTATCCATGGACCGATGGATTAACAACTTGGCGTTATATGTCCGATACACTGACAACATCTTTGTACTATGGAAAGGCACATAACCAGAATTAATCGAAGCCATACCAGATGTCAATCAAATAAATGACCGCATTGAGTTCACTCACAACTTTAGTAACTCCATGTTCAGTTTTTTGGATGTATCCATAGTAAACACCGGCACTACTTTGGAGACAAACACCTACAGAAAAGAGTGACCGAAACAACCTTTTACACTTTCAAATCTTTCATCAATACTCCGTGAAAAAACATTTACCCTCTTCCCAATTACTCAGGCTTAAGCGTATCACTTCTAACTCCACCAACTTGACCCCAAATACAAATGATAGGCTTCAATGCTACAAAAACCGCGGTTACCTCCTAATATTCTTGATCTCGTTCAAACCAGAGTGAACACCAAAACTCGTGAGGATCTTTTGAACGCCACCAAACACGAGAAAAAAGATCATATTGTCCTCATTTCCAAATTCTCACAACAGAGCGGTAGATACAAACACACGATTCTAAGGCACTGGGCCATGCTTCAGTCAGAGCCTGACTTCAAAGATATTTTTTCCACACCACCTCTCTTCGCAAATGAACAAAGCAAGAACATTAAAGACCTATTCAAATTGAAGCCACCCAACGCAAGTACACATTATCAAGTCACTTTTCCATGTTTAAACTGCAACAATTGTAAAAATATTAAGGGACCATTCGTGACTCATCCCCGCAAAGGCAACAAAATTTAATTGAAAGTGACAGCAACTTGCAACACAAAAAATGTAGTGTATCTTTTAAAATGCCCCTGTGGCATTGAATACGTTAGTTAGACTGAACACAAGATCCAAATTTGTCTAAACGAACACAAGAGCAACATCAGTACTGTCAATCAGAAATCGGTTATTGCCACTCACTTTGCTGACTTTAAACACAACATTAGTCAGCTCCGGTTCTTGGTACTTGAAAACATCACCACCCAAGAAGGAAGAGACAATCGCAAATTATTATTACAACGTGAACTGTTATGGATCAAATTTTTGGATACCATTGCACCAAATGGTCTCAACGGCCGGATCAAATTTGGCCGTTTTCTCTAACCTGTTTTATCCAATCTGCTTTTTCTGATCTATTTTTCAATCTAGTTTCCTCCTATTCAGTTTTCTTTAATATCAATTCTCTTTTCTTGATTCCTATGTTCTACTTGCGCTCTGTTTTTTAAATTTGTTTTTTCCAATTCAGCTTCCCCTCACTTAGTTTTTACTTTTTAATCTTGATTTTCTTTTCTGATTTTCTACTTGTGCCAATTGTTTATACTTCACCCCTCTTTACCGGCTTCACTGCCATTTATATTTCTAACTATAAAGGTTACCTTATCAATATATGTTTTAAACCGTGGATACCGTTTTATTTTATCCTGTTATTTTCTACCTATGAAGTTACCTTCTGACTGTGAGTTCATTAGTTACACACTTTTCTGACTTTTTACCCTCTTTATCACCGCACATCTCACTCACAGCCTTATCCTCCTTAAACATTAGACATTTCAACATGGCCCCCACCGCGCATTTGTTTTTTGTGTCACTTCGTACCACTACTTCTGGGTCACTTTTCTTGTATATTCGGACCTTGCCAGTTACCGGTACTTGCAGGAAGCTTTCATCCACCGCTGCGACCTTTCCGCAGAAGGACCCGTCTACGCGTTCACAACGGTAAACTTCCCGCTTGCATGCCTTTCGGTTGCTATCCACTTGAATGTCATACTTTTCACCTTTTCGGCAATGCTTCCCACTATCTTTGTTTACCACGTGTCCACCTGAACCTTTCCGTAATTGCGTTAAATCACTGACTTTTTAACCATCGATCACTCTCTGTTTAGGCAACGGCATGACACTTCACTCGATTCTCGTTCTACTTCACCATCCTCTTTCCTGAATCATTTAATCACTTTACTGCACGGAGTTTCATGTGTCACACTGTCTATTTTTACCATCTATCCACACGTTAACACCCGCCAACATAACCGCATGCATACACATCCTTTGAACCACCGTAGCGTTTCTTTGCATACACAATTTTTTCACCTATCATCATGAACGAATTTCCCCTTTTATAGCAATTATTTACCAATATTATGCTTTGCCACATACCGATTGTATTCTCGGTTTCTTGCTTAATTTTTTAGATTAATATTTCCCTATCGAAGGACTTCGCCCATAATGCATTGGGTCTGTTCCCACTGATTTGCATATTTTGAATTGATTCCTCAACCATGTTTTGAATAACGCATTTCCTTTGAAATGAATTGGAAACCATGACTACCAATTTATCTTGAAAATTAAAATTCATATTTCTGAAGAACACTTACTTTGGTTTATTGGATTAACCACCTCATTTTGAGGAGGGCTGGGGGACATTACCTGCTTGGATAACGCCCTCATAAGTACTTCTGTACCCTCACAATTGTATACTGGGATATCCTTATAAGACCCTAGTATATGGTACTGGGGTACCCAGGGCATAGGTGCACTAGGGGTCTCCCATGAGCTGCAGCATGTATTGTGGCTCCCATGGGAGACCACTAAACCTGTGACTACAGGCCTGCCGTTGCACCCTGTGTGAGCTGGTGCTAGCGCCACTTAAGATAAGGAATATGCTAATTACCAGTATGCATCTGTTCTTGGCATGTAGAGCTGCAGATCTACACACTTGTGCATAGATCGCCATCTGGTGTTGGGCCCGGATGTTTGCAGTCTGTTTTTCCACTTGGAAAGTCTTTGGAAGTCACGAGGTCGGTGACTCCTCCTTTGGATCGTATTGCGCATGGGCTTTGGCTCCATCCTCAGATTGTTTTTCGCCAGCAGGGAAAGATGGAGTGTAGTAATAACAGTGAAGATGCCCATGTGTGTTGTATCTAAATATGATAAACTGGAACAGATAAAGGTAGCCGGGGAGGCTGGTGGGCGTGTGTAGATCTGCAGCTCTACATGCCAAGAACAGATGCATACTGGTAAGTAGCATATTCCGTTCGTGGCATATGAGCTGCAGATTACACACTTGTGCATAGATTATATAGCAGTACCCACCGTTAGCGGCGACCACCCGTATCTGTTGCAGTGGTTTGAAATAATGTTTTGAGTACAGCCTCGCCCACACTAGCTTGTTGCTTAGTTTGCACATCTACACAATAGTGTTTGGTGAAAGTGTGCGGTGTTGACCATGTAGCTGCTTTGCAGATATCATCTAATGGGATGTTTCCTAGAAAAGCCATTGAAGCCCCTATTTTACGTGTAGAATGGGCTTTAGGGGGGAACGGATAGCGTTCGTTTTGCTTTATGCTAGCAAATCTGAATGCATTTGACAATCCACCTAGCTATCCCCGACTTGGAGATGGGGTTGCCCTTTTGTGGTGGAGAGAAAGAGAGAAACAGTTGTTTGGTCTTACGGAAAGGTTGTGTTCTCTCGATGTAGTAGAGCAAGGCCCGTTTGACATCTAGTGTGTGTAGAGCTCTTTCTGCAACAGTTTGTGGTTGCGAGAAGAATACTGGTAGTTCTACAGATTGGTTTAGGAGAAATGACTTTAGGGAGGAATTTTGGGTTGGTACGGAGAACAACTTTGTTATAGTGCATTTGCAGAAACGGTTCTTGAATGGTAAATGCTTGTATCTCACTGACCCTTCGGAGGGAAGTGATGGCTACGACAAAAGCGGTTTTCCAGGTTAAAAATTGGAGTTCACATTTGTGAAATGGTTCGAAGGGAGGCCCCATTAGTCTGGTGAGAAGGATATTTAGGTTCCACACAGGTGAGGGCGGCACTCTGGGGGGAATTATTCTTTTAAGGCCTTCCATGAAGGTTTTAATGGCAGGTACTCTAAAGAGTGATAGATGTTGCCTGTTTTGTAGATAAGCTGCTATAGCTGCGAGGTGTAGTCATATGGACGTATAGGCTAGATTACACCTTTGTAGGTGGAGTAAGTAGCCTACGATGTGTTGAATGGAGAGGTCTAGGGGATTGATGGTGTTCTTGTGACAATAGACAACAAAACGTTTCCACTTGGTGGCGTAGCACGCTCTAGTGGTGGGTCGTCTAGCTTCCTTGATGACGTTCATACAGTCAGGGGGAAGATTTAGATAACCGAATTCTAGGACTTCAGGAGCCAGATCGCAAGGTTGAGCTGAGCTGGGTCCGGGTGTCTGATCTCTCCATGGTTCTGGGTTAAGAGGTGTGGAGAGAGGCGTAATTTTTGGTGCGGTACTACAGATAGTTCCAGCAGTGTGGTGTACCACGGTTGTCTGGCCCAAGTTGGAGCTACTAGGATTAGTGTGAGGGAGTGTTGCTGTCATTTGCGCACCACTAGTGGAATGAGTGGGAGAGGCGGAAAAGCGTACGCAAATCTGCCTGACCAGTTCATCCATATCGCATTTCCTTTGGACAATGGGTGTGGATATCTGGCTGCGAAGCTTGGGCATTTGGTGTTTTCGTGGGTGGCGAAGAGGTCTATCTGTGGATGCCCCCACATCTGAAAGTACGGGTGTAGAACTTGTGGGTGGAGTTCCCACTCGTGGATTTGTTATGTTTGTCTGCTGAGCAGATCTGCCATCGTGTTTGGACTCCTGGGACATGCTGAGCTAGGAGAAAGATTTTCTGGGGTATGGCCCATCTCCATATACTCTGTGCTAGCTGAAAGAGCTGTGGAGAGTGTGTGCCGCCTTGTTTTTGAATATAGTACATGGCTGTCATGTTGTCTGTGCGGATTAGGACTGCCTTGCCTGAAATCTGAGTTTGAAAAGATTTTAGGGCTAAGAAGATTGCTAGTACTTCCAGATGGATGATGTGGAGTAACTTTTGTTGAGGTGTCCATCTGCCCTGCATGGTGTGATGTTATAGGTGAGCTCCCCAGCTGGAGAGTGATGCGTCTGTGGTTAGTACTATCTGGGGAACCGGGTCCAGGAACGGTCGACCTGTGGAAAGGTTTGTGGTGGTCCACCACTGCAGAGAGCGATGGGTGCAACCGTCTACCAACACCAGATCTGTTAATTGACCCTGGGCCTGGTTCCATTGGCGCACTAAGCCCTCTTGGAGAGGACGCATCTGGAGTCTTGCGTGAGGTACTATGAAGATGCAAGAGGCCATCATCCCTATTAGTTGCATAAAAAACCCGAGCTGGAAGGGAGTGTTGTGCTATGAATTTTGCGCGTAGAGCCTGAATGCTTGCAATCCTGGCAGGATTAGGGTAGGCGAGCGCTTTTGAGGTGTCTATAGTGGCACCTAGATATTGTTTTATGTGGGATGGTTGTAGATGGGACTTTTTGTGGTTTACCGTGAAGCCTAGCTGGTGAAGTAGCTGGATCGTGGTGTGTGTGTGTTGTACACACTGATTGTATGAACTGGCTTTTATCAACCAGTCGTCTAGGTATGGGAAGACATGAATGTGCTGTCTTCGCAGATGTGCTGCCAGCACTGCGAGGCACTTGGTGAATACTCGTGGTGCGGTTGTGACTCCGAACGGGAGCACTTTGAACTGGTAGTGTTGGCCGTCCACTACAAATCTGAGGTACTTCCTGTGAGCGTTGTGCACTGGGATGTGGAAATAAGCGTCTTTGAGGTCCAAAGTTGTGAGGAAGTCGTTTTGGGAAAGTAGCGGAAGTACCTGCTGAAGCGTCACCATATGAAATTGGTCTGAGTGTATGTATTTGTTTAGGGGCCAAAGGTCTAGGATGGGCCGTAGAGTCTCGTCCCTTTTTGGTATGAGAAAATATAGGGAGCAGACCCCCATATTTTGTTGGTTGGTAGGAACGTGTTCTATTGCCTTTTTGTCTAGGAGGGAGATTACCTCCTGCTTGAGTAGCAGTAGATGTTCTGGGGACATTGGGCGTTGTCTGGGTGGAATGTTTGGGGGGGTAGATATTAGTTCTAGGCAGTAGCCTGACCGAATTATTTGTGTTACCCATTTGTCCGAGGTGATGGTAGTCCAGACCGGAAGGAAATGTTGGAGTCTGCCTCCGACCGGAGTGAGATGGTCTGGGGGATGTGGAGGGAAGTCATTGGGTAGGCGCAGTGGCAGAGCGGGAGGTGTTTGTTTTGCCTCTGCCTTTGTTATTGTTGCCCCTATAGCCGCCCCTTTGGTAACCCCTTGTGAAGGTGGACTGAGTAGGGGATTTGTATGAAGTGGAAGCGGTGTAAGAGGAGTAGCCTCTGGATGTGCTCCGAAAGGAAGAGCGGCGAAAGGAGAGTCTGGGAGGGTGAGATTGTAAGGCTCCCATGGATTTTGCCGTGTCAGTGTCCTTTTTCATTTTCTCTAGGGCGTCATCCACTTTTGGGCCAAACAAATGTTCCTGGTCAAAGGGATGGTTGAGGATGGAGGCTTGTACCTCCGGTTTAAAACCTGATATCCTTAGCCAGGCATGGCGACGGAGGAGGACACTAGTATTGATGGCCCTAGAGGCTGTGTCTGCTGCATCTAAGGCACAACGTATGGAGGTGTCAGTAATTGTTTTGCCCTCCTGAATTAGCTCATTGGCCCTAGCTTTTTATTTATCAGGGAGATGGTGCCTTATGGCTTCTAGCTCGTCATAATGGGCCCTGTCATACCTCGCTAGTATTGCTTGTGTATTGGCGATACGCCATATATTGGCCGCTTGAGATGCGGTACGCTTGCCTGACGCGTCCAAGAGTTTAGACTCTTTGTCCGGTGGTGGTGCGTCGCCTGGCGCCTTTTCCGTGCTGTGGATACCACCAGGGAATCTAGTGGCGCTGGCCCTCTGATGTAGGAGGGATCTGTTGGGGCGGCTTTATACTTCTTTTCAATGCGCGGGTTAATTACCCTGGCACTAACTGGGTCCTTAAAGATCTCCGGCGCATGTTTTAGAACACCTTTTAGCATAGGCAATATGGAGGTGGTCCTATGTGTGGTGTCAAATGTATCTAGAAGGAAATCCTCCTCCACTGGGTCGGTATGTAAATCTACCCCGTGGTAGTGTGCCGCCCTTTGCAGTAAATGGTTGAACCCCAAGGAGTCTTCTGGTGGAGAAGGTCTGGAAGGGTAAAGATAGTCTTGTGGGACGTTAGGGATATCAGGGACATAATCGTCCCATGGGTCTGGGGATCCTGTGGGAGTGGGGTCCCCTGTAGGTATATCTTGGGGCACATCCCCTATGTCATCGTTTGGATCCCCTTGATCATCATCATCCGGGGATGGGGTCGGGGAATGATGAGGTGGGGGTGGAGGAGGGGAAGGTGGAGGAGATGGTGGGGAAGGTATTCTGAAAGGGATAGGGAGCAGAGTCCTTCCTTTTTGGAGGTGGAGGCGGAACAGGTTTCTCTAACTGTCTCTTTTTGATAGAGAACATCAAATGTCCAGTTTTGGGATCCTTAGTTAATGTTTTTTGTAAAGGATGCAGTGCGAATAGTTCTGGAGAGGTTGGTTGGTCCGTCTGCGCCGAAGGCGTCGTGCCGTTGGTTTCTTAGGTTTGTCGGTGCTGGTTCGTTGTTTTGAACCATGCTTGGAAAGCTCCGATTGTTTAGTAGGCGCCGAGATGGATTTCGGCTTTGAAGTGTCGGTGCCGGTGGTCTTGTGGGCTTTTGTCGGTACCGAAGATGGGGTCGGTGCCGAGGAGCTGGGTCTCGACCCCGAGTGTTTCTGTGTGGGGCTCGGTGTCGAGATGGAGGCCGGTTTCTTTTTTGGTGCCGAAGAGTGTTTATCGGCTCCGACGGTGGGCTGGCTCGAGCCCGAGCCGCCTGAAGGCTTAATTAGCTTCATTACCGGTCCTGAAGGTGCGGTGTGGGAAGCAGTGTCTTTGGTCTTGCTTAGGCCCGAAGGCGAATGCGTGACTGATGCCTTTTTTGGTGCCGGTGAGGGTGTGGGGGGGGTAGAGTAGTACTCACGACCCTCTGTGCCGGAGTGATGTCCTCCACATCTGAATCGTCGGCTTCGGATGCACGGACGAGTCCCTCGTCGGTATGTTGTTCTGGAGCGTCGACGCCTTCTCCAAAGATGTCGTCCGGGATCGCCGTCGAAGAGTGTGCCATGGTTCTTCTGGCTCTTCGGTCCCGAATCGTTTTCTTGGACCGGAAGGATTTACACGCCGGACAGTCTTGAGCCTCGTGTTCAGGGGAGAGGCAGAGGTTGCACACCTCGTGGAGATCGGTGTGGGGGAATTTGGACCCACATCGAGGGCACTTTTTAAATGGAGTCCTTTCCATTAGCCAGGACCGGAGCTTGGGTAGGCCCGAAGGCCGCTGTCGACGACTGGAACCGAAGGTCTTGCCGATGAGAGGGTCGTCGAGTGGGGAGAGCGCGATTGAAACAATACCGTGAATTGGGGTGAGGATTGCGCGTCGATCGTCGAACTGGAAGCTGTTCGGAACCAGAGCGCGAAGATTACATCCGAGCCTGACGGCGGAAAAAAACAATCTGAGGATGGAGCCGAAGCCCATGCGCAATACGATCCAAAGGAGGAGTCACCGACCTCGTGACTTCCAACGACTTTCCAAGAGGAAAAACAAGCTGCAAACATCCGGGCCCAACACCAGATGGCGATCTATGCACAAGTGTGTAATCTGCAGCTCATATGCCTCGAACATATAAGTTTCCTTATCTGAGGTCACTTCACTTAAAACCTATAAGTCACCCCTAAGGCAGGCCTTTCAATCCTGAAGGCAGTGTGGGTGCCCCTGCATGAGTAGGACACCCCTACAAACCCCAGAGTTGATTCTCCAGGCTTTGTAAGTACGGCCAGCAATTTTGATACACATAGTGGCCATCCGTCATTACACAATGGCTAACTATATAAAGGCTGTGTCGAACCTTGGCACGTTTGGTATCAAACGTGTTGGAGTCATACCCCAACACCATTACCAGTTTCGGATGTATGATTCCATGCACTGAGGGACTCCTCTGGGAAGCCCCTAGTACTCCCGGTAACAGCCTTCCAGGGTCTGCCAACAAGCTTTTGCTGCTGCCAAACCCAGACCCTATTCTGCCCTCCTGCTTCTGAGCTCGTGCAGGGGAAGGCAGAACAATAGGTTGCCTGTCACAGGGAGGTGTGACCACCTCCTAGACAGAACTTAGTGTATTGTGCTGTGGTGGGGAGCTTGCCAGCGCCACAAGACTGCTTTGAAGGGCACATATGGTGCCCTCCTTGCATACGTCAGTTTGAGCCAGTTCAGGGAGGTCTTGGCTCTTGCGACTCCTGCACCTGTGGGTCCTCTTGAGGGTCTTCTCCTGCTCCGGTGGGCTCCCCTGCTGGGGGGCCTGCTCTGACTCCTGCTTGTGGTGAGTCTCTTGGACCTTGCTGGTTCCAACATTGCTCCTTGTTTGCTTTTCATGCCTTTTGCAGCTGCTAAAGCTTGTTGGTGCTCCCACCGGATATCGACCCCATGGTTCTCGACTTCCAATGTGGGACGGCTCGTACACGGCTCCTGGTCTTCCTCAGCGTTTCCTGGCCCGCACAGCTGCAGTGACAAGGTCACAGTCATCACTCCTGAACCTTCCAACATTGGTGTGCATTGCTCTTCCGTGCCTCCTGGTCACCTCCGAGTGGCATAGACTCTGCCCCCTTCTCTTTTTCTAGAATCCACCCTTGGATTCCATCGCACTCTTGCAGGGTCTTGGCCAGCAGCATATTTCCTGAAATCCTCTATTGTGGTCTACGGCGTCATCCGCACCTATGCACCCGGCTTCCCTGGTGTCAGTATCTTGGTTCCTGGGGTATCCACGGGTGGGGTGACTCTCCAACCTTCTGTCTTCCATGGGGTTTTTTAAGGGTCCACTGAGAAGGGTTCTCTTTCAAAACTGCAACCGTAACTTCCCAGTTGACTTCTATTGAGTACCTGGCTGTGTTTCCACTCTGCACACAGCCTTTGTGCGGTTCCTGGGTACCTACCTTGGGGGGTTTATTGTGTCCCAGCTCCTCTGAGTCTCCTGATCCAAGTCTGATTTAGGTCATAGTTCGCATTCCACTTTTTTAGTCGCCCCCTGGAGACCACTGTATTTTGTACTACTTACCTTATTTGCAACTGAAGCATTGTTGTGTAATTGTGTTGATATCTTTGGGTAGGAAATATACCAATGTGTTAGTGAGTGTCGTGTAATAAATAGACATTTTTATAACAACACTGTGTGGTTCTTTTTTGTTTAACCTACACTATACGGTTAGAGCTGGTAAAACAGGCCACTTAACACGCCTTCTGGACTAAGCCTGAAGTCTGCTCTCCACAGCTGCTACTTGGAGAGCTTTCTTTGGTTGTCGAAGACCACTCAAATCACCATAAGGGTTGCCTTGATCAGTGCAGGGTGCTACACTTACATGAGTGTGCACCATATACTAAGCCAGCCTCCTACAGAGTCTTTATCTGATGTAGATTTATGGTGTGAACCTGAACTTGATGTGTTCTGGCTTCTCTACATCAAGAGTGGAGTTGGGATATTTGGGCAGAAAAAGGTAGAGGATCAGTTAGGGTGGTTTTGCATCGGTATTCAGAGCGAGTTATCTCATACAAACAGACAAGCCGAGGGAGGGGGGTGCGGGTGATGAGGGAGTGAAAGAGCTCTTGAAGTGGCCGCACTCTTGCCATCTTGGAAAACTGCTGGAGTATTGTTTCCTGGGATTGTTTTTATCATAAGGTGAGAAAACTGCTGTAAGGTTAGGGGGGCCGAGGATGAGAACGCTGCCAGGGTAGGCTCAAGCTCTCTTATCAAGGCAGCACTTTCATGGGACTCCCAGGAGTTGGAAGTCAAAACACCACTGGACTTGGAATGGACAAGAGAAGGAGAGCAGGTCTGCTGGCTGCCTGGGAGAGGACTGAGCCTTGCACTGCTGTGCCCTGTAGTCAGTCTCTTCCTGGCACCTATAATAACATATCAAACTAACAAAAATGAACAAAAATAAAGAATTAACAAAGCCAACAGTAGCACTTCGACCTGGTGCCCAACAGCACATGAGCACCCAGCCTGCAGCCTAAATACTACCGCTAGCAAAGCTTGTGTCGATCCTCCACTAACAGATCCATGGAGAAGGACTACAGAAAGTCAGCTTCGTAGGAGATAGATTTTTATAGTGCGACAGTTGCCCAAAGGGCATCAAGAAACTCCTTGCCAATCCCTACAGTATACCTGAGCATGACTAGGTAACGGGGTCAATCAGAAGGAAAAGAGCCAGGTTTTGAAGACCTTCCTAAATGGCATTTACACACTGGTCAGATGGAGGGGTAGGGTGTTCCAGAGCTTGGCCGCCATCCCTCAACAAATAGCAGTTCCGGCTCTAGACACCGGCACCAGCTACAGTAACACGCAGACGGGCAGGAGGGCTCAGAATGATATACGGCACTCACTGTACTCTGACCTTCATGGCTGAATACCCGCACGCCGTACTGCTGGGGGACTGCGCATACATCCTCTGGTGTCAACTGTAGAGTCACATGACACATATAATCCTGCCATCTAGCATTTGTCTCAGACGTTGCAATTTGTTTTTGTTCAAAGTAGTCTTTTGAATCGCTGAGGGGCAGATTTACAATCCCCTTGCAACACTTTTGCCCCTCTTTTGTCACTTTTTGTGACGCAGCGGCGGCGTGAATAATGTGCCACATTGCAGCCCATTTACAACGTGACGCATCTAGGGAGATGCGTCACGTTGTAAAGCCCTGCGTCACATTATACCTGCGTCAGGTATAATGTATGCAGGGAGGGCGTCCCCACGCAAAAAGCCACGTAGAACTGATGCAATAAAATTTACATTTCACTGCGTCACCCTGCTCAGACCAGGCGTAAGGAATGGCGCAGGGCTTTTTTAATGGGACTCGCCTATCTGTTGTGGCGCATGTCAGGCCTTGCGCCATGGCATGCCATATTGTAAATACAGCGCCTCCATGGTGGCGCAAGGATTTCGTAAGGAGGTGCAGGGAAACTGACGCATCTGTACAGATGTCAGTTTCTTGTAAATCTGCCCCTGAATGTTTTCTGACCACATGGGATTGTTTTTCTCACAGCCAGTAGGCATAAATAAGGACAAGTGAGTGAGGTCAGTATAGTGGCCATGCATATACTGTGCATAAGGAGTATTTATTATGGAATAAAGGATACCTGCAGTCAACACTGGCTCCTGTGAAGGTGGTGGGTACACATTAATCCACAGCACTACCAACAGATGCTTACAGGCTAAGTAACATTTTCTGTTTGTAGCAGTTGTGCACGCAGATACACACCTCTGCATAGACTTTAAAGTAGCACTCCCTTAAAGTGGAGGTCAGTCAGGGGAGGATGCAGATATCTGAAATACAATTCTCAAAATTGCTTGGCAAACTTTGGCCTGCTGACGGGCTAGAATATCCACACAAACATTTTTTGTGAAGGTATGCAAGGTTAAAAAAACCCTCATTCACGTAAAACGAGTCAAAGGGCGGTATATCTTGATTCTCCGCCTTAGTTCAAGTACGTGACAGCATCATCATAGGGTTTCTTTCATGCTTCCTCCGCCTGGAAGGAACCACTGGATATTACAGTAGTGATCAGAAATCAAAAAATTGTGAAAAGTGCTCGTGTGGAGTGAAAAAATGGTTAAAAAAAGGGTGTTCCTCATATTACCTAGACCATATTTTATTCAGTCTGGAGCATTGGAAAAGAATAAAAAACGGTATTATGTATCGAATTTTTTCACTCCACACGAGCAACAATTTTTTGATCACTACTGTAATATCCAGTGGTTCCCTCCGGGTGGAGGAAGCATGAAAGAAACCCTATGATGATGCTGTCACGTACTTGAACTAAGGCGGAGAATCAAGATATACCGCCCTTTGACCTGTTTTTCGTGAATGAGGGTTTTTTAACCAAATGACGGAAAGAACCACATGAACCCTGGTAACAGGTACAAGTGATCCATTCTCCTTGATTATAGATAACTAGTTGGAAGCTGAATGGATCGTTGCTTCTTCTACCTCCCTCCAACATTGATTTGAATATGGTATGTAAAGTTAACCATGTAGCTGCCTTATGAATATCTGCTATGAGAATTTCTCCCAAACACAGAAGCTGATGAGGAATCCTTGCAAGAAGTCTAATCACGGGCAATCGCTCGGGATAACATTCCAACCCATCGTTCTTTAGCCCTACACGCCACTTCAGCTTGGACTCAGCCATGTGCAAATCAGCCTTGGCCCTGCTCCTATATTAACAATCCTGTCTGAACTGCTAGGCTGGGTCTTCCCTGAACTGGAACACAAGCAACCCAAGACAGGTCTCACCCCGAATGAGTTCCCTGAACTGGAACACAAGCAACCCAAGACAGGTCTCACCCCGAATGAGTTCCCTGAACTGGAACACAAGCAACCCAAGACAGGTCTCACCCCGAATGAGTTCCCTGAACTGGAACACAAGCAACCCAAGACAGGTCTCACCCCGAATGAGTTCCCTGAACTGGAACACAAGCAACCCAAGACAGGTCTCACCCCGAATGAGTTCCCTGAACTGGAACACAAGCAACCCAAGACAGGTCTCACCCCGAATGAGTTCCCTGAACTGGAACACAAGCAACCCAAGACAGGTCTCACCCCGAATGAGTTCCCTGAACTGGAACACAAGCAACCCAAGACAGGTCTCACCCCGAATGAGTTCCCTGAACTGGAACACAAGCAACCCAAGACAGGTCTCACCCCGAATGAGTTCCCTGAACTGGAACACAAGCAACCCAAGACAGGTCTCACCCCGACTGGAGTTCCCTGAACTGGAACACAAGCAACCCAAGACAGGTCTCACCCCGACTGGAGTTCCCTGAACTGGAACACAAGCAACCCAAGACAGGTCTCACCCCGAATGAGTTCCCTGAACTGGAACACAAGCAACCCAAGACAGGTCTCACCCCAACTGGAGTTCCCTGAACTGGAACACAAGCAACCCAAGACAGGTCTCACCCCGAATGAGTTCCCTGAACTGGAACACAAGCAACCCAAGACAGGTCTCACCCCGAATGAGTTCCCTGAACTGGAACACAAGCAACCCAAGACAGGTCTCACCCCGAATGAGTTCCCTGAACTGGAACACAAGCAACCCAAGACAGGTCTCACCCCGAATGAGTTCCCTGAACTGGAACACAAGCAACCCAAGACAGGTCTCACCCCGAATGAGTTCCCTGAACTGGAACACAAGCAACCCAAGACAGGTCTCACCCCGACTGGAGTTCCTCAGTCAGGTGCATCTTGGCTTCAGTGGCACAACGAGCACGGGACCGACGTCTGGGCATCCCCTGCCCTTAGAGTGGTACATAAAACACACAAATGGTGATGGGTGGAATGCTTGCAACAAATTTAACCATGAAATCACTAGGGGTAGCATTACTACCCACCCTGCTCTTATAGCAACAGTCCAGCCCACCTTGAAGAAAAGGGCCTGAGCCTCATCCTGGTGAAGGTGAAGGTGTTCTGAGCCTAGGGTGTGTGCCTGGGGTGGTATGTTTGGTGGGGTTGAAATTCTAAACAAAACCTGTGCTCGAGGATTGCCAAAACCCACCGGTCAATTGTGATTTCCTCCCCGCATAAAAATAAATCCTGTAACCTTGTCTTGATAGGTGTTGTGCAATTGGGGGGGATATGGGGCAGGTCGGTGCTTCGAGTTAGAGGCCCCTTTACCAAAGGCCTTCATTAGAGTTGTTCCCCCTTGTTTGGAGGTAAAGCCCCTTTACCAGAGTCCGTTCTTACAGTTGTTATCCCTTACTTGGTGATGGACGACACATTTGATTCGATAGTAGGACAGGCATTTGCTTCCTAAGGTCCCGTACCTGATCCACCACTCTAAGACAGCACCCATGTAACGAGGTTGTTTCCTGACATGCCCGCTTGACGACTTCCGGTCCATGTGCTTTCGGCCTTCATTAGACGTGCACATAAGCTTGGGGCTTGGGTGGAGAGAAGGTGAAGACGCTGAGCCCAGTGGTGAGTGCTGTTGCAACCGTGATTGATGTGCATGTATAGAGGAATTGGTTTTATATGACTGTGGGGGTATTAACTCCTGGGCATGTTTGATGAGAACGGCATGAATGACTGAAGAGCGGGGCAATGAATAATGAGACTCCCCGTGTCCTGTGACCCTGATGAAAATTCCCTAGGAACCACTACGAGTAGTGAGGTTAGTCACCATACAGTGCTCTATTTTACGAGCACCTTTTGAGAGACGCCATTGAAAAGCGAGAGGTTCGATGTGACGCGCCTGATCAGCTGAGCGTTGCTCTGTTGGGAAATGTCTTTGACTTGCATGTTTATGATGTTTAAATCCGGCAAATGAGATAATTCCGTCCTCCTGCTTTTACATGTGGTGTCCTGGTACAGCAACCACTTGGCAATTACACCATACATCAGTCAATACAGTGGGTTACCTTTTGGTATTTCTGTGGGTGGATATATCAAATGTATCCTCTATGCCACTTGTTGTCCTCTTGTATCTCTTTTAAACCTGCAGGTCCGGTGCATCCCAAAGGTGGAGGTGGGTCCACGTGCCCTGATGAATTTGCCCAAAAATAAAATGGCAATGAAACATGTCGACTGTTCAGGTTAAAATGGTCTAAACATGATATGGTTTTTAGGATGAGTACGGGCACAACGAATAAAAGACAAACGTTTTGCGTTTACCCGTAACTCAATTTTAACCTTAGGCGTGCTTTAACATGGGTGTTTAGGGAACATACTATTTGGATATGCACAGATATATTTTAGGTCACTGTGAGAAAGTGCCATCTTTCTTGCATGGTATGCCCCCACTTTTTGCTAAATTGCTGAATGTACTTCGATTGAGTGTACCCTGGGTTCCTGCCAATCAGGTGCCCAGGGCCTATGTTCCTTCCTTAAACCACACAAACCCCAAATTGGCAAACCCTAGCCACATGTCAGCCCCTAGTAAATGGTACCCTAGGTACCCAGGGCCTTGTGACCAGGGAAGGCCTCTAAGGGCTGCAGCACTCATTGTGCCACCCTCAGAGGCCCTGTACCCTTACACACACACACTGCCCTTGCAGGCTGAGTGTCTGGGTGCAGGACAAAACAAAGAGTCGACATGGCACACATCACTGTGTACCATGCCCATCACCTACACTGCCAAGGCATATGTCAGCCACCCCTCTAGCTGGGTGCATTACGCCTATGGTGTGGGCACAGGAGCAGGAGCCCTGTGCCCCTACAGTACCCAGGTCAATTCCTGGGCACTGTAAGTGCAGTGCTGTCATTTAAGAATACATGGTGCTGAGAGCTTGTCAAACACGAGCTCCACAGCACCATATTGGCAACACTGAAGCCTGGGAAGTTTGGTATCAAACTTCTCAGCACATTGAACCCACACTGATGCCAGTGTAGGATTTAATGTACTAAGCACCCCAGAGGGCATCTTAGAAGATGCCCCCTTACAGCTAACTTGCAATCCACGTCTGCTCTGAGGCTGCCCAGGCTGCCACACAGCAGACACGTTGCTGGACCCCTGGGTGGGAGAGCCCCTGCTCTCCCGGGCCTGCAACAATGCACATCCTGGGTGAGGTGAGAAATCTCCTCCCCCAGGATGAGCAAAGGGAAGCTTCAAAGGCATGCCGCCAGTTGGAGTTTCCCCAGGCCACTGCAACCCCCCACTCTGGCGGGAAGCTTGGCCGGAAACCCCATACAAGGACAGGGGATGTGCCAGCCTGCCCACCCCACCCCTCAGGTGGGGGAGGCGAGGTGAAGCACATCTCCGGGCTCTCGCCATCTTGAAGATGGGAGGCCCTACCCTATCAGGATCAGGCTACTGCCCCCCTCCCACAGGAGAGAGGCAGGATAGGGGGTGTACCCACCCCAGGACAAGGACCCATTGGTCCCTGGCCTTCACCTACCTGTAACGCCCCTAAATCTAGTATTTAGGGGCCCCCTGAACCTTCCTTCCTCAGATTCCAGATAGAAAAACGACAAGAAGAGCAAGAAGAACAAAGACCTGCCCTGCAGCTGCTAAAAAGAGAAGACACCAACTGCTTTGGCCCCAGCCCTACCGGCCTGTCGACTCTCGAACCTGCACCAGCGCGGCATCCCACGTGGCCAGCAACCTCACCAACCCCGGAGGACCTGGCTACCTTTTAGCTCTAAGCCCCTGGGACTCCCACGAGTAGAGGCTCTACTCAAGAAACCTACTTGCTATCCCTGGCACCAGCCCGGGACCGCGGACCCAACACACTCTGCACCAGCCAAGCCTGGCCAGTGCCGGAGTGGACAAAGACCCGGAGGACGACCCCACGGCGACTGTGACCCAGAGTCCGGCACCCAAGGACCCCCCTCGACATCCCGGAAGAAGCCTGCAGCCTCAGAACCAAGTGCCACCCCAGCCGCGATCAACCAGAGGGTAAGATTCCCGACGTCAAAAGGCACCCCTGCACCCGGCGCCCTGCGACCCCCTGTGCCCAATCCCGGGGTACCCACCTAACCTACCACTACCCAACTTACCTCTCGAAGTGGTGGTGGCACCTGAAACATCCTCGTCCCCGAGCCTGCAGCCTCTTTCCAAACCGGAACATTCCCATTGATTTCCATTGAGCGCCCTAAGGCTCAAAAGCACCCTGCACCCAGCCGCCCGAGTGGCCCTGGCAGTGCCCTCTCTACACTAACTTACTTCCCCACTTGCCCTGAGTAAGTGACCAGGAGCCCAGCTCCCCCAGCCGCGTGGCTTGCCAGACAGCAGCCACCAACCAAGGCCCCCCTATCCCTCATAGGATAACATTGGGCCCAACTCTCTCTGCACCCGGCCGTCCTGAAACCGCTGAGGGTGAACCAACTGTACCTACCTGACACTGGGGGACCCCCGAGTCCATGCCCGGAATTTCAACACTACCAGTCGAGTACTTACCCTTAAACCGCTAACTTCATTTTCCTCATAGGGTAACATTGACTGGCTTTTTCTTCAAAAATCTTCTAAGTGTGAACTTTTCAAAACTGCAAAAATTCACCAAAAATCAGCCAAGTGACAAAAACGAATTTACTCACCTGCTCCTAGGTGAGCTCCCAGTGCTGGATCTTGGTGCCCAGCCCTGACTCTGAAAAGTGTTCACAACTATACTTACTTCTAACTCATTTTTCTCCCATAGGAAACCATTGTCTGCTTTTCTGTGAAATTTCTTCTAAGTGTCTACTTTTGCAAATTTGAAATATTCTTTTAAAATCGTACCATTTCTGCAAACGAAATTACTTACCTGCTTTTGATAAGGACCCCAGTCCTGGGTCTAGGCACCCAGTCCTGGATTACTAAAGTAACGATAAAGTACTCTACCTGCAATTTGAATTTCTTGCCATAGAGATCCATTGAATGTTTTCTGTGAAATATTTTCTAAGTGCTAACTTTTGAAATAGCTAAATATTATTTAAAAATCATTACAGTTATTAAGTCGACTTTCATCACTTGATTCTGAATACTGACCCCAGGCTGGTTCTAGGAGCCAGACCTGGAATTCCAAAAGTAATCTGAAAAGTAATTTATTACAAATAACCTGAATTTACCATTGAGCTCAATGCATTGTTATGTTTAGGAAATAGGATTGTTTATTGCAACCAACTGTGACTGTTTACACAAATTTATTGCTTGAAACAAAAGTATTTATATTCAACCTCTCATTCTGAGAAAGTATATTTTTACCCCCTTGTGGTTCTAAAAATAAAACAAGCATATATTTTATATATACAAATCATTGGCCTAGAGTTCAGTTATTGAGTGTGTGAAACCATTTGCTGACTGAGTGTGTACAATAAATGCTTTACACTGTCCTCTGGTACTGCCTTACTGCTCGACCAAGCTACCACTTTTGAGAGTAAGGTCATACCTAACTTTGACCTCTATCAGCCTCTGGGGGACTGTGGACTCTGTACACCCTGTACCTATTAGGGAACAGTATATACAGAGCCACTTTCTCACAGTCACACACAGCTTTCTTCTCACTTATACTTTGAGAGTTCGTTTTCGTTTGGGAAAGTGCTGATAATTAGAAACTGAGCAAATTGGCAAGTACCTGCCAACTTCTCCCTGAATGTTGCTTACGTGAGGCACTCTCAAACATCACATTTTTGTCTGAACATTTGTCAGTACCACCCTGGGTGGTTGGTCCAGCGTTATTTAATTTTTTTAAAGATACACATGCAGGGGTGTCTATGAATAGATATCAAACCCTTTCCCACTGACAGAGAAAAACGTGGGGAACCCTTGATACGCTTGATGGTCATGTATAATGTGCAACTAGGGCTTTTGTTGTTGATACTATTTGTGAGAAGGTGGCCTGGTATATGCTGTCCACTAGTTCTAGTGGGCACCCTGTATCAGTCCAAACAACCCCTTATGGTGAAAGGTTAAAGACAACCTTTATTGAAATCCTAGTGGTAGTTATGGATAGCAGCCTTCAGGCTAAGTCTTGAAGGAATGTCAAGCAGCTTGTTTTACCAGTCTATAATCTCTTGAATGGCTAAATGAAAGGAGACCACCCCAGGTATATATATAAAATATATGTATTTATTCCTAAACACACCCTACTAGTCTCTTTATGAGGCTAGAGGTAAAAGCACATAAGTTACACTTCAAATAGACAGTAAAGTAGCACAAAATACACGTTAGGCCCTAGGAGCGGACCAAACCATATACTAAGAAAGTGGTATAAGAACCACGACTTAACTAGACACAAGGCCTAGAGCCTGTAGACTCGCTGGGACCCCAAGGAACCACCCAAGGTAGTGACACAGGTAACCCACGGGGGCCGTGTGCAGTGTGAGAACACAGACGCGAACTCCCGTTAGCTTCTATGGGGAAAGTCGCGGTTAGATTTTTAAAGATAAAGGACACTTAGAGATGGACTAGGACCAAACCCTTTTGGACTTAGACAGTTCTAGGGTCAACACCCACGGGAGCACCGGAGTACTCGAGTTACCTCACCCAGGGAAGCCGGGTGCATAGGTGTCAAATGGTGTCGGGTCATGTCGTCGTTTTCAATGGAAGCTGACGAAGAAGTGCTGCTGCCGGGAAGATGCAAAGTGTCTGAAGAGATCCAAGCCTGTATCGGAGATGTGAAGAACCTGAAAGCAGAGGGGACAGACTCTGGGTCACTTGCCAGTGACCAGGGGCATGACAGACGAATGCCCACCGATGTCAGGTGTTTCAGGTGAAGAAGGTGAAGCTGGACTCTTCAGCCACGAGGACTAGGAGGCATCGAGAACAACCAGGAGCTGGATTCGAGCTGTCCCACTAAGGATGTCGAGTGCTGCAGCATCGGTGCCCAGATTGGACACAACAAGCCTTGGCAACATCAACCCACGCAGAAAGGAGACAGATGCTTCGGTGCGGACCAGCAAGGTCCGAGGGACTCCACCAGCGAGGAGGAGTGAGGGCACGCCTGGAGCAACCAGGGAAGCCCAAGGAAAGTCAGTTACCTTCACAGGGACCCACCAGTCGACGGACCAGGGATCACGAAGGGACCTCGAGAGAAATAGGGGTAGGCCGACAATCTTCAGTGGATTCGCTTCTCGGGCTCTGGGCTACAAGTAACCCAATGCACAGTCTCAGGGGACGTCGAGAAGCTGATGCAATTACAAATGTGCACGGTGTCCAGGGGTTCCGGTTCCACGGTACCCACGAGGGCTAAGAGTCTCAGCTTTGCTGGGGACTCGGTTCGACCTCTGGGAAGTCTGGATATCCACCTCTGGTGTGTTGCAAAGTCTTCGGCGTCCGGCAGGAGCTTCGGAGATGCAGACCAGACAGATGCGTCTTTGGTGCCTGCCAAGCAGGGGAGTAACTCCTTTACTCCAAGGGAGATTCTTCAGTCATCTGGCGTTGAACAGATCGTCGAAGTTCCAGGATTCAGTTTCAGAGTTTTGTCCAGGGATATCTAAAGTTCTGGTTACAGAGGTTCCTGCTTTATACCCAAGGAAGGGGTTGGACTAACTCAGGGGACCCACCTATGGGAGGGTTTGGAAAGAGAGGTGGCTACACCCATTTCCTTTGTCCAGTTTCGTGCCAGAGCAGAGGCTGGTAGCCCCTGAACTGGTTTGAGCTGGACTATGCACAGGGACACCAAATGTGCCCCCAGTGCAGGACTTCAAAGCTCTCTCAGAGTGCACCCACCCAGCCCCAATACACTAAAGCCTGTCTGGGAGGTGGTAATACCTTCCTGTGACAGGAAACCTATTGTCCAGGCCTCCCCTGCCGGAGTTTCAGTCAGCAGCAGAAGGCCAGACTCGTGTCTGTTGCTGCAGCATCCATTTTGTGATGCCAGGGCTCTGTTAGCTGGTACCGGGTATACCGGTGCTGTCATGTCTCTCTCTCTAGAAGGGTGGGATCATTCTCCCACACCAATTACTGGAAGGTATGATTCCAAGGTGTTTTACACCAAACACAAGATGTTTCCGTCCAGCCAGTCCAAAGTTAGCATTTACCGTTGGGTTAAAATGCACTTAAGAGTATATGGTCAGGCTGCATCGCAGACAACCCCGGAGAAGAGATTCCGAAGTCTGCAGAGGGGCTCAGCTCATGCCTGGGTACCCTCTAACACAAAACCAAGCACCCTGCCTTCAGGATTGATAAGGCCTGCCATAGGGGTGACCGATAGGTTTATATGTGCAGTGATCGGTGAGATACAGTGAACCTATATCTCAGTAAGGGGTGCATGCACCACCTTACCCAGGCTGCAGTAGCAGACCTGTGGTGTCATTTTGGAGGGCTTCCCAGAGGTGGCATACTGCATGCTTCAGCCCCTGGTAGGCCTCTGGGTTACCTATGCCCTGGGTAAATAGTATACCATATACTAGGGACTTATAAGGGCACCCCAGAATCCAATCTGTGGTGTACCTAAGGTACATGGCATCAATTTAGAGAGGAAGCAGCTAGGCTGGGGTCCTGAATAGCAGGGCTCCAGTCAGACTAAAGTCGAAAAACAGTGTTTCAGCAGCAAGAAGTGGGGGTAACCATAAGAAGCAGATTCTACTCTCCTACTTTATTGAGTAGAGGGTGCCCTCTGTTTACCCATTTTCACTTCAAAGCTCCTCCTTGGTAAATTATGTTTAGACACAGAGTCGGATGTGGCTAATATAAAGAGAGCTTTTATTTCCCTATCGGAGGCAGTTATGGGAGCATTGCACACGGGGGTTCAGAGAAGAGAAGGGGATAGTTCCATGCATGCTCCATATCTCATGAAGAATTAATAGCCTCTTTTCATAAACAAACAAGGTCTGCCCCCCTCAGTTGCTTGTTATAGGAAGTTCTGTAAGAGGGCAATTGAAGAAAGGAAAAATGCCCACATATTAAAGGTTTGCAAAGATCTACAGAAAGCTAGCCTTGAGAATGACCAGAAAGCTATTTGGAGTATTATAAACCAACCGTTCCTTAAAAGTCATGAAGAACCCATGATTGAATCTGCTATGTCCGGTCATGAATGGGCTACTTTTTTGTCAGGAGGGGGCAGGGGGGCCTTCATCAGCGAAGGAGCAGGAGGTGAAAGGTATTCTTCTTGTGCAACAAAGGACAATTTTTCTCCCCATGTACTGCCCCTCCCTGGAAGATGTGATAGAGGTCATAAGATGTAGCCCCAACAGAAAAGCTCCTGGTCCCGATGGGGACCCTCTCGATTTATTCAAGAGTAATCTTGACTTGTGGGCCCCCTTGCTAATTGACGTCTTCAGGACGGTAAGTTTTTCCGCTAAAATTCCATCATGATTTGACACGCTAACTGTCCTGATCTTTAAGAAAGAACTGAGTGGCACCTAGCTGTGACCACCCGATCTCTCCCCTGTACTCCACGGTGACAGTTCTGGGCCGTGTCATACTCTCCCACCCAGATGCATGGGCTGAGGAGAGCCGCACCTTTTTGGATATTCAATAATGGTTCAGGAGAAGGCTGGGGACCGAATCTCAATGTTAATCTTTCCCTCCTATTAGGGAAATACACAGTTGCCAAGCGCGGCTCCCTGCTCTTGGGTGTTCTGGATCTGTGCAGGGCCTTTGATTGTGTGTCCCATACCAAACAGCAGGACATAATGGAAGACCTGGGCATTGACAGACCCGCTATTAACACCATCAGGGAAACCTATGGTAACTCAAAAGCTGTAGCCAGATTCGGGTTGGTGGAGAGTGTTCCGAGACGTTGGGGTATGAAGGGGCACCAGGCAAGGGTGAGCCCTTGCGCCTTCCCTCTACTCCCTCCATATCAATTATCTGGAGAAGGAGCTAGTGTACAGGTGCCCCCGATTGGAAAGCGCCCAATACCAGTTTTATTATATGCGGACAACATTGTCTTCATGGGCTGCACTCCTGTTGTACTGCCGGGACTCCTTGATGCCTTCAGCTTCTTCATGGAGGGGATAGCCCTGAAGATTAATACAGTTATGTCCTTCTTAATGTCGTGTGGATAGAAGAGTAACTTTAAACCAACCTTCAAGCTTAACGCTAGCCCTGTAAAAGTCACTGACAACTTTAGCTATTTGGGGTAATTTTCCATCGCAGAGGCTTGTGGCTTCCGCCAGCTGGAAGTCAAACAATCAATTAGCTAAACTGAGGTGTTGAGGCGTGTTGATGACTGCGTGTCCCTGTGGCATTTTTGCTTCGAGTTTGCCTTTACCAACCAGATGTCCAGGCCTGGGTAGATGTGTATACCCTGTTTTTTCAGGTGAGCTGCCACCACTGCCAGGCATTCTGTGAGCACCCTGAGTGCAGAGTAAGGGAAGCACTCTGAATTGGTGTGTACTCCGTCCATGAGGAATCTGGGTTATTTCTTTTGCCCATGTTTCACTGGTAGGCATCCTTTAGGTCTACTGTGGCCCTATAGTCTCCCCTTCTTAGAAGCAGGATCGCGTCTTGTTTAGTCGTCATTTTGAAATGCTGCATTGATATGGTCTTGTTTAGGTACCGTAGGTCCTTGTTTTGGCACAAGGAAGTATGCAGAGTAGATACTGTCGCCTGTTTCCCCACTGAGGAACTCTCTCAATGGCTTGCTTTTTAATGGGTTCCTTGACCCTTTCTAGCAATATGTGAGTTCCTGTTCCCCTAGCGTTCTTGTCTTTGGGGTAACATGAGTGAGTTCTATGCACTAAGCGTTTCTTATTATGTTCAAGATCAAATTGTCCAAGGCTATTTTCCTTCATTCCTAGAGGAATCCTCCTATTCTTCCCCCCACTGCTGTTATTTCGCAGGGTTGTTGGTTGTTCAAGTCACTTGTTTGCCGCCCCCCCCCCCCACTTACTGGTTGCCCCTTGCCTATCGACTTTGCGCAAAAGGGCTCCTACGCAGACTGTTGCCATTGTTGTTGAGCAGGCTGGTGTGCAACATGTTGGATGAGGCCCTTCTGCCGGAGGCACCTCCCCTACTGAAGAAACAACTGAACTGTAAGGCCCCCATAGCCTTGGCCGTTTCGTTGTCCTCCTTGATTTGTTGGAGTACTTTGTCCACAATGGTCCCGGAACAAGGCCTCCCCTGTGAAAGCCATGTTTATGACGGATGCCTGTGCTTGAGCTTTGAAGCCTGAGATCCTGAGCCATGAATGCCTTCTCAGTGTGTACATGTCTGCTAGCAGCATCCAATGCATCAGAGCTGATTTGAGGCAGAAGTTGGTGATGTTCTTGCCCTCCTGGATGATTGTTCTCACCCTTTCGGAACTCCTCTGGAAGGTGCTGCATTAGCCCTTTCATTTCCTCCCTCTGTTGAGGAGCCTGCTGGAATTTGCAATTATCCATTGCGTTCCCGCCTCCCTTCCATCTTCCTTCCCACCAGGTCCATTCTCTTGCTTTCTCTGGAGGTGGCCCGGTCAATATGGGGGCATAGTTTCTCTTTCTCGCTGTGGCCACTATGATTGAGTCTGCCCGTACGTTCCCCTTGGTGGTACTGGGGGCCTTGGGTGGAATGCCTATATTTTATCTACCTTAGGAGTAACTGCCCTAGCTGTGGCAGGTTCCTTGAAGGGTTCTTTGCCCTGCACTTGAATGCTGGGGAGCATGGGCAGGTATAGGTTTGCCATATGTGATGCCATCAGGGTTTCGGGGAGGAAGCATGATTCTTCCCTCTCTTCCTCTAGCTGGACTCCGTATGTGCCTGCTGCCCTCGATTAGTCCATTGTACATAGACAGGTCATTGGGGAGGTGAGAGAGCCACAAGGGGTAGCTGTTGGCTCCTTCCTCAGGGGATTCAGCATCAAGACCCTGCCACTCGCTGTCAAACCGACCTGGTTTCTCCATCATGCTGGGCTCTTCCTCCTTGTAATCAGAGATGTTCTCATGCCCTTCCTCGTCTGGTTCAAGGTCGATGGCACCTCAATGTCGGTCAAGTCTTCTCCCATGTTCCACAACTTCGAGGGTTTCATTGGGACACGAAACATCTTGAGTGGAGGGGATGACAGGGGTGAGGGTGGGGAAGGGCATAGAATTCCTCCTAACATTGCAGGAGTGATGCCATTTCAGCCTCAAGTCGGTCTTTTTTTTTCTTTTTTTTACTTCCAGCGAGCGTTCGGTGTTCGTCGCCATGGGGGGTCTTTCTTTTCACCTTTGAGACAATCGACTGTGTCCTTTGCCTCCTTGGCCCTTTCCTTTGGCACCTTCTTTGCACCTACCGGCATCAAGGGTTGTTTGGTCAGGACCCGTGCTGCTTCTTGTGTCTGAGCCAACCTTCAATTATCAGTGTTTTGACGCCAAGGTTGCCTTTGGGATTTTAGTTACCTTCTTTTGGGCATTCCTCGCCGCTTTCCTCGCTGCTTCTGCTCTTTCGATGTCAAGAAAGCACCCTTCAGCGTCCAACTCTTCTCCCTGTCCTAACTCGGCCTCTTCGACATTTTCTTAGTCATCGCAGGAGAGACCCAGGTCCTTAAGAGATTTATGTGGTTTCTGGGTGCCGGTCATGGCGTAATGTGAGAGTCTCTGTTTCAATCTGGCCCTGAGAGTCTTCGGTAAGACTTTGGTGCAGGCTTTGACATTGCAATCTGTCAGAAGACACTGGTTACAGACCTCGTTAGGATCCCTCTGCATGAACTTGTGGTGGTAGTTTGGGCAGAAATGAAATGGGGTGTTCTCCAGATCCCTTATTTGATGCTCTCCTCTGCATTCTTGGGCCACATGTCCTCCAGCAACAGACCCCATCCCCCCCTCCCCCCGGATCGAGGGGTGCTCTCCACCTGGGCTTCGATGTTCCTCGTGGCCTGTGGTGCTTTTCAGTGCTCTTTTCTTTCTCTTCTCTGCAGATATTTGGAGATTCTTCAGAGTTCCTCCGGTGTGCTTTCAGACCCAATGGTGGGAAAAAAAATCTGAAGATGGCAGCGAAGCACAGGAACTTCCAGGTGCAATATGACGTCACACAAGGGATGGACTTGACCCCACATAGTGGTCGACGATGCACCTCCCACGCACACAACTCCTCCCACCTCACACGCACAGAAATACAAAATCACAAAACTCAATCCCGGACTAAAAGACTTAATGGCTGGCTAGATGCACAGCATGTGATTCGCTGGTGCCCTTCGCAGGCTGGGGATGGAAGTCAATCAATCAATCAGGGCATTTATAGAGCGCGCTACTCACCCGTGAGGGTCTCAAGGCGCTGAAGGGGGGGGGGAGCTGCTACTGCTCGAATAGCAAGGTCTTGAGGTGTTTCCTGAAGGTAAGATGGTCCTGGGTCAGTCGTAGGTGTGCGGGGAGGGAGTTCCAAGTTTTGGCTGCCAGGTAGGAGAACGATCTTCCTCCGGTGGTGGTTCTGCGGATCCGAGGGACGGTGGCGAGAGCGAGGCTGGCGTAGATGAGCTGGCGTGTGGGGGTGTATAACGAGAGGCGGCTGTTGAGGTATTCGGGGCCCATGTCGTGGAGTGCTTTGTGTGCGTTGGTGAGGAGCCTGAAAGTGATCCTCTTGCTGACAGGGAGCCTGTGCAGGTTTCTCAGGTGGGCGGATATGTGGCTGTGGCGAGGGATGTTGAGGATGAGTCGTGCAGAGGCGTTCTGTATGCGTTGAAGTAGTTTTTGAAGTTTGGCAGTGGTTCCTGCGTAAAGGGCGTTTCCGTAGTCCAGTCGGCTGCTGACGAGGGCCTGGGTGACGGTCTTCCTGGTTTCGGTGGGGATCCACCTGAAGATTTTTCGGAGAATGCGCAGGGTGTTGAAGCAAGAGGACGAGACGGCGTTGACTTGCTTGGTCATCGTGAGTGAGGAGTCCAGGATGAATCCCAGGTTGCGTGCGTGGTCCGATGGTGTTGGCGCGGAGCCAAGCGCTGTGGGCCACCAGGAGTCGTCCCAGGCGGATGGGGATTGTCCGAGGATGTGAACCTCAGTCTTGTCTGAATTCAGCTTCAGGCAGCTGAATTTCATCCATTCTGCGACGCCCTTCATTCCTTCCTGGAGGTTGGTTTTGGCGGTGGCTGGGTCTTTGGTGAGGGAGACTATCAGCTGGGTGTCGTCAGCGTAGGAGATGATGTTGATGTTGTGTTTGCGTGCGATGGCGGCGAGGGGGCTCAAGTAGATATTGAAGAGGGTTGGACTGAGCGTGGAACCTTGGGTTACGCCGCAGATCTTCTCGGTGGCCGCTGAGCGGAAGGGAGGGAGGCGGACTCTCTGGGTTCTGTTGGAGAGGAACGAGGAGAAACAGTCCAGGGCCTTTCCTTGGATCCCAGTGTTAGGGTGCGATGGCATACGGTATCGAAGGCTGCCGAGAGGTCTAGGAGGATGAGAGCGGTAGTTTCCCCGTTGTCCATCAGGGTCCTGATGTCGTCTGTGGCTGCGATGAGGGTGGTCTCGGTGCTGTGGTTGGCTTAGAATCCGGACCGGGATGGGTCGAGCGAGTTGTTTGTCTCGAGGAAAGCAGTCAGCTGTTTGTTGACTGTCTTCTCGATGACTTTAGCCGGGAAGGGAAGGAGAGAGATGGGGCGTAAGTTCTTGAGGTCTTTGGGGTCCGCTGTGGGTTTCTTCAGAAGGGCGTTGATTTCTGCGTGCTTCCAACTCTCAGGGAAGGTGGCGGACGTGAAGGAGTTGTTTATGATGTTCCGGAGATGAGGTGCGATGATGGTGTCGGCTTTGTTGAAGATGTGATGGGGGCATGGATCAGAGGGGGAGCCGGAGTGGATGGAGTTCATGGCGTTGGTGGTGTCTTCAATGCTGATGGGGGTCCAGGTGCTGAGGGTGGTGGTCGGGGTCGTTGGTTCGATGACTGGAGGCATAGTCTGGGTCCCGAAGCTGTCGTGTATGTCTGCGATCTTGCGGTGGAAGTACGTGGCGAGGGAGTTGCAGAGGTCTTGTGACGGTGTGATGTCGTTGTTGCTGGTGCTGGGGTTGGAGAGCTCTTTGACAATGCTGAAGAGTTCCTTGCTGTTGTGGGTGTTGTTGTCTAGCCGCTCTTTGAATGATGACCTTTTGGTGGAGCGGATCAGCTGGTGGTGTTAGAGGGTGGCGTTCTTGAGGGCTGCCATGTTTTCTGTTGTCCGTTCGTGGCGCCAGGTTTTTTCGAGGGTTCGGCAAGATTTCTTTGATTCTTTGAGGGCGTCTGTGAACCATGAGTTTTTCCTGTTGCCGGTCTTGCTTGGGGGGTTTTTCAGGGGGGCGAGGTCGTCGGCACAGTGGGTGATCCACTGTGTGAGGTTGTGGGCTGCCTTGTTGGTGTCAGCGGTGTCTGGCTCAGCGATGAGAGGAGCTGGTCTGTGGTGATTTTGCTCCAGCATCTGCGGGGGATCTGTTGCGTGCGGTGGTCGGATGTATTCTTTTTGAAGGTGAAGTGGATGCATCTGTGGTCGGTCCAGTGTAGTCCGGTAGAGTGGCTGAAGGAGACGTGGTTGCTGGCGGAGAAGATGGGGTCTAGCGTGTGGCCTGCCAGATGGGTGGGGGTGTTCACCAGTTGCTTGAGTCCGAGGTTGGCGAGGTTGTCGAGCAGGGTGGTGGTGGTGTTGTCGCTGTTTTTCTCCAGGTGGAAGTTCAGATCCCCTAGGAGGATGTATTCTGGTGAGGCTAGGGCGTGCGGGCTGATGAAGTCGGCGATTGTTTCGCTGAATTGTGTGCGCGGGCCCGGAGGTCTGTAGATGAGCGTTCCTCTAAGGGTGGTCATGGGGTTGGTGTGAATCTGGAAGTGCAGGTGTTCGGCAGAGAGTGTGTCTTCGGTGTTGGTCGTGATGTTGATGGTGTTCCTGTGGACGATGGCGATCCCTCCTCCGGTTCGGTTGACGCGGTCTTTCCGGGTGATCTTGTAGCCGTCCGGGATGGCTATGGCGATGTCGGGGGCCGAGGAGGCGTTCATCCAGGTTTCCGTGAGGAAGGCGAAGTCTGGTGCTGTGGTGTCGAGGAGGTCCCAGAGTTCGATGGCGTGCTTGTGGACGGAGCGTGTGTTGATGAGGATGCACTTGAGGTGGTTGTTGTTGATGTTGGGTTTGGTGGGCTGTCTACAGTTTCGGAGGCAGGTGAATCTGCATGCTTGACAGGTGAAGGGTCCGTGGGTTCGCTTCGGGGTGGCTCGGTAGCATGCGGGTGTTCGTCCGGTGTTGAGTGCGTCGAGGGCGGCGGAGTCGTAGCTCAGCCGGGTACCCTGGCTCTGGCGGGGGCCAGGGGTTCTAGCACTGGGCACGGTCCAGGTGCAGACGGGTTTGCCTTAGGCGCGCGCGCGCCCGCTGCACGGCCTCCATGTGAGGGGCTGTGGGAGGGAGGAGCAGCTGGGAGGCAGGAGCGGGGTGGCGAAAGGGACAGCGGGGGGCGGGGCCGCAGGGACGCAGTGGCAGGAAATGGCACAGGAGGAAGGCGGGGGGAAGGGCATAGACGGAAAACAGCGGTGGTACAAGCGCAAGTCAGGCAACAATGAAGGGGTACAGAAGGAAAAAAACGGGGCAAGGGGCACAGCAAAACGAAAACAGGCAACAGTGAAGGGGTACAAAAGGCAAAAACGGGGCAAGGGGCACAGAGCAAAATGAAAACGAAAGCAGGCAACAGCGAAGGGGTACAGAAGGCAAAAACGGGGCAAGGGGCACAGAGCAAAACGAAAACAGGCCACAGTGAAGGGGTACAGAAGGCAAAAACGGGGCAAGGGGCACAGAGCAAAACAAAAACAGGCAACAGTGAAGGGGTACAGAAGGCAAAAACGGGGCAAGGGGCACAGAGCAAAAACGAAAACTAAAACAGGCAACAGTGAAGGGGTACAGAAGGCAAAAACGGGGCAAGGGGCACAGCAAAACGAAAACTGGCAACAATGAAGGGGAGCAGAGGCAATAGGGGGGCACAGAAGGAAGAAACGGCGGAAATGCGGAGGAACAGGCAACAGGTGTGAGGGGCACACGAGGTAAAACGGGGCAAGGTGCACAGAGGAAGAACGGCGGGAAGAAGGCGGTGGAAAACCGAGTGACAAGACAGACAGTGCGTGAGGACCAAGGGGCGCTCATGTATCAGCAGGCAGGACCAGGCGACAGCGGGGGCAGGTGTCACAGAAGGTCCATGTGGCGGCTGGGGGGGCGACCTACCTGAGGCAGGGTCAAAGGTCGTGAAGTGGGTTTCACAGTTGAGTGGATGGGTGTTAAGGGCAGCCAGTGTCTGAATAAGTGTGGTGATCCTGCTGCAGCGTGGAGTACAAAATCCCTCCCTCCGTCACAGACCAAAGATCTCACAAACACACACAACCAATACATTCGCTGGTGGGGCCCATAACACCAACATTCACTCACCATCAATCTGTGTTTCTCGGGAGATGATTACACCAAACGCTGACATGAAAGGAAATACCTCTTTACCCTTATGAGCAACAAATCTACGTAACCTTCTGAAACTCATTAGGCCCTGAATTTCACCTTTAGTATTCCTCTCATAAATTGGGATGAATCAGTTAGTTGCTGGTTTTAGGTTAATTTCTAATTCTTTATTTACCTTTGAATCAATACATTTTTGATGAATAAACAACCCAACTCATTTTGTAATTAATCAATACAATCTTTATCTAATTAATGCATAGTTAAATCATTCGTTTATTCAAGCCGCCAATCATCATATTTACCTATTCTGGCTAGTTGTTGTCCTCTAAGTCAAATCCGGTAGTCTCGCAAATCTATGCCCATCAAATTTGGTAATTTTAGTTCATCAGGAAATTGGGCATTAATTCAGTCAGTCAAAGATTCAGGGAAACAGCTGTCCTGCAGCATCAACGTCCTCTCCGTCAGCATAACGTCAGGAAAACAAGAAAGCCATACAACCTCTCTATTCTACCATAATTTATAGTAAAATCATTGTCAAAAAGTATCAAATATTGGGTTTCAGCTCTCCTGATTGGATAATCAGAGATCGTCCGACAGAGTTCACATGGAATAATGTCTCTTAGGTCATCAGTCTTGCTTGTTCCGGTTTTAAGAGGCATCTTATTCTTCTGAAAAGCTGGCTTGCTTCCCAGGGCGACCTTGGTGGGTACAGTCTGGTTAGGGTCACGACGAGGCCACTGTTGCTGGCGTTAGCGCAGGCGCACTTCAGCCAAAACCTTGTGTAGCGTTGTCAGTCAAGTCAGGTACAGGAGGCAGCCATTTTGTGGCAGGCCCAAATGGTCAACTTAAGCAAAAGAAACACAAAACGCAATTAATACATAAAAATGGCTAAATAAGTGTTATTCTCTCGCTAATACCCATATGTGTGTGTATTTATCTAGCAGAAAGCAACACTCAAGCAGTTTATACTTACTGAATAAAGCACAAATCACAAATACATCACAAAAGCAACATATATCATGCAGTATTCTAATTGTCTATCATTAGTATGCGTACATAATTTAGTTTACGTATTAAGTCATGCAAATGCAATCCCACGTGTATTTCAGTTATTAATAAGATTGGTTAATAATTTTCACTTCATTCCATTAGTTTGATTATAATTAATTAATCTAATTAGTATAAACATGCAAAAATGGGGAGGGTATACAAAATGTTGCATTACCTGCTCCAGCAATCCTTGGGGGGTAGTATTGTGGAGATGAAGTTGGAAGTAGTAAACACATGTAAGGAGGAGGCTGGTAGCCATGTCTTGGGTCTTTTAGGCATTGGCGTGGGCTCCATAGCGGTGTGTGGTATAGGTTCCTCTTTGAAAGCCAGCTTCCTGTTCCTTGGCAAAGGCTCTGTAGTATTTAGTGGAGATGCTTGTTGGAAATCTTCCCTGTATGAGGGTGAATCAAGATCCACTTCTTTCTCACATCAATGCTTTTTGAGAGCTGACCTTTCAGAGAGATCGGACCCAACCAAGGAATATGTGCTTGGTGCCAATGCGGACATCGATGCGGAAGGCGGGTGGGTTGCCAGCTGTGCTCTCGGCTTCGGAGGGTGTTGAGGCTTTAGGTGGCAGAAGGTATCTTAGGACTGGAAGGCCGATGAGGGTTGGGCCCTTTCTCAGATCCTGTTTCAGCTCCAATGCCTTCACTTAGTGCCGCCACCATTGGGATCCTGTCAAGGACCTGTAGGCGGCAGTTTTTTGGACACCAGATTCTCTCAAGAGTGGTGCTCTGCCTCAGTGCGTGGCCTCCTAATGGGCTTATAGTAAGTTTTGACTTCAACCATATTCATTACCATGGGTGTAGCACCTTTGATATCCTCTTCCTTAGTGTCGGAGCCGCTGGAGTCTATCAATCACCTCCAGACTGAGCTGGTGAGGTGGGACACCTGAGGATACAACGTGCTCTTATTCCTCAGCGCCGAGTAGGTCTGGTTCTAGGATGTCTTTCGTTGGTGGCAGCTGCATCCTGATGTTAGCCCTGTTATACAGGAACAAGGGGACCCAATTTGTATTGGTCAGGGACCTTTGGGTAATTGGACTGTTTCTGAAAACAATGGTCCCCAGACAGAGAAGAATAAAGAATCAATATATATAGACCCAATAGGTACTATAGTGTTGGAATCCGTCCAGCCGGGCAGATATTTAAAATACAAATGAATTTAGTATTTACAAAAATTAAACAGGAAACAATTTTAAATGGGACACAAGGCTGTGTCCTACTTAAACAGAAAAAGACGTACAACATAAAGTAAAGGGTTCAGGCAAGGAAATTTGTTTGTTATAACCACAATTCTCATAAAACAAACAAAATATCAAATGGACACCATTACACAAAAAAATAAAGACATTTTAGGCAAGCGTATATGGTGCACAAGGCGTTTCGATCCCTTGAGGGGATATTGGGATAATCTTCAGGACATTTAAATAAGCATGCCTGTTTACAAATGACAAAATTGCCTGAGTGAAAGATCAGGTTGCCTAAGGAGGCAGGGGATGTAAGGCTACCTGCCGAGGCAGGCGGGAGACAAAGCAATGGGTTCTCCGTTTAGGTTCTGGTATAGCGAGATGAGGGGATGAACCGATCAGAAGGGTTCCAGTGTACAAAAAGGAATTGTTGTCCGGGCCGCGGATGCGGTATAGGTCGGGTTACCTGGGAATAGCTATTTCGGTCGTGACATCTAACGATGAGAGGGTTGTCAATCGGCAACCCGACCTGTACCGCATAATCAGCCCACACAATTCCTTTTCCTACACTGGAACCATTCTGATCGGTTCATTCCCTCATCTCGCTATACCAGAACCTAAACGGAGAACCCATTGCTTGGTCTCCCACCTGCCTCGGCAGGTCGCCTTACATCCCCTGCCTCCTTAGGCAACCTGATCTTTCACTCAGGCAATTTTGTCATTTGTAAACAGGCATGCTTATTTAAATGTCCTGAAGATGATCCCCAACATCCCCTCAAGGGATCGAAACGCTGTTGACACCTTGTACACCATATACGCTTGCCTAAAATGTCCATTTGATATTTTGTTTGTTTTATGAGAATTGTGGTTATAACAAACACATTTCCTTGCCAGAACCCTTTACTTTATCTGGTACGTCTTTTTCTGTTTAAGTAGGACACAGGCTTGTATCCCATTTAAAACTGTTAACTGTTTAATTTTTGTAAATACTAAATTCATTTGTATATTAAATACCTACCTGGCTGGACAGATTCCTACACTATAGTACCTATTCGGTCTATGTTTATTGGTCCTGATGTTAGCCCAGCACCTGTCCCACTGAGACCGAAGGGTTTTCTTGCAACGGAATGTGAGACAATATGCTCATTCTGCCTTGTGGTGGTCTGGCACGAGGCAAAGATAAAAGGATGATGTGGCGATCAGCCCAAGGATACTTAATGTGGCATAAAGGGCATTTCCTGAAGGGTGTCCGTTCCATCAACCTCTATGCCTCCACAATCTCAAATGTCAAAGAACTAAGAGAGAGCACATAGCCCTCAAAGGGCATTGTTGCCCAGTGGATCGAGGACCCAGTGTCGCGCAGCAGTCTCTGAAGTGGGTCAGAGTGGAGGGGGGAAAAATTAAAGAGTAGAAGTCGACCCCAGGTGTCAAAATCTTCCTCAAAGGTGCGAGTGGAAGGTTGAACTGAAAGGACCTGAAACAACAGCATGGTACGCATCGAGTCAGGCCGCCCATTCAGTAGACGTCCAAACCCAATGGCGAAGAAAAATAATCCAACAATGGAGTCGGTGCCCATTACCAACTAATGGAGTAATCACAGGACAAGCAGTGACCTGAAAGACCTCTTTGAACAAAAACTTGAAAGATCCGGCCTCAAACTAGAGGGCAGAAATACGCACATCGTGTGTGTCCGCACCCACACCGGCCTCATGATACAATTCATGCAGATATCAGTAAACTCTCAGCCCTCCTGGATCGAAGTCCTTCTGCCCAACTGGTAAAGCTAGACAAGTGTCCCAGAGACAAATATAATTTGAACCACTGTAACTATTCTTGTCACTGCAGCACACAGAATCTCAGGAGCCCCCCCCCCCCACCTGAAAGTAAAGATGAGTTAGAACAGGTGTAAATTTAAATAGAAGGATCTGGGGACGTGGCCAAGGGTAAAATAACCACCTTCTGCAGGCTCCTGGCCACAGCCAGACTGCGCACACATTTCCAAAAGTAAAAATAAGAAATTTTATTTTAAAATGCACTTCAAGTAGCAATACACATTCCTGTTTCTCAAAATTCATTCCATGCAGGTTACTCAGGCTTATATTGTACATTAATCATGGAAAATAAGACCTTTCTTCATTTCCACTCAGATGAAGGATGCCAGCGGAATTCAAGGTTGAAATCTTAACATGTTACCATAATTTAGTGATGTAAGGCAGGATGCAAATTGTGAAAATAACTATTACTTTAAAAGAACTCATCAGCAGCCATATAGAGAACGTTTGACAAGCAGTCCAATAAAGTAAAGACTTGGCCACATGTGACACTGGAATAAGAGACAATATCCACACTTAATAGCACCACAAGTAACACTGCTTCTGTGAATGTTTAAGACAGAACTGGAAAAATACTCTATCCAGTTTCGATGAACGGATTTAAAGGTGAATTCCTACTGTCATAGGTCAAAGGCTCGCTACTAGTACCAAGTACCAGGAGCCGACCAGTACCCGGAGACTCGTGAATTGACCCTTTCTAAAGTGACTGAATAAAACACTATAATTCTTCAATGCTCCCTCCTTGTGTAAACCCACTCTAGTTATTGCCTCCATGTTTACCTCCTGTATCCCCTCTCTATGCTGCGCTTGTAAGGTCTCCTTTTAGGGGTCCACACTAGGCCCTCTCCCTATTACCTTGCGCTCTGTGTCCTGGGTGGAGGGTTAGTCAAACTACAGCTAAACCAGGAATAATGAACCAGGAGTCCAAAGAGACCAGCTTGACTATTCGAGAACTTGAGGGGGTTGCGGTTTAAGACAACCAATGGCATCAGCTAACGCTGGGTGGCACGTTCTCGTTCAGGGTAGGACAGGTCTTGGCTGGCATCGTGGTGGCAGCTTCGTTTTATTTGAAACCTCCATGTACTGCAGTACGACATCCATGACTGAAGAGGGCGGGCTCCCTGCTAATGCAGGTCAGACAGGAGCTTCAAGTGGGCGACAGCTGCTGTCTCCTTCCTCTAACCTCTAAGTGATGTAGGCTGGAACTTGGGGCTTCCTGCTGGTCCAATTGGGAATGTCAGCGATGACACCGTAAAACCAGGAACGACTTCCCATGGCACACTAGGCAATGTGCAGATAACACCCTGTGGGCCTATGAGGTTTATGTCCACCAGAACTCTTAAGAGACTGGGGTGTAACAAAGAGGCTATTCCTCAAGATGGGAACCATGGGATATGCTACATCTCTTCATACCGTTGCTTTGGGTTTTGATCTAGCACCACCATTGACCAAAGATATCAGAATTGCAGCAGGCGAGACCAAAGGTCTTATGCTCAAGTGAGCGTCTTGTAAGCGTGTGCTCCTGACAGCAATGGATGCCAGGTATCTCTTCCACAAAGTCTTCAATACGCGTCTCATTTGGTAGACAACAGGCTACTATTAGCAGCAAGTGGCCACATGACCTCGGTCTAGGGAAATAAAAGAAGTCCATGGCCGCAGTTGAGGTGAGGGAGGCATCATTAAGTGACTGAGTTGCTGCTCTTCCAAACTCAACATCTCGCTAAGACATTCATTCCTTCTTCAGAGCCCGGCTCCCTTTATTGCACTTTACACTCCTCCTGTATCTACACAGCTAGGGTCAGTGTACGGGTCATTCGGGCACAGCTACTTCTTCTGTACCCAACCATATTCTGGTACCAGTCCAATCATGCCGACAGCTTAAGGGAGCAGCGCCGGGAGGAGGTAACGCGGGGAGTCAAGGTGCAAATGTTCTATCCTGTAGGGGCTGTAAAGGGGACGGGACAGGACTGATGGGCTATGGAAGGTCAAGGTGCAAAAGAGGCAGCAGGTGAGTCACAGCTAAACAGGAAGATACCTGCTACCAGGTGTACGACACTGCGCCACGCTACTATTCACAGGTCCCAAATGCTACTTCTTAAATATAAAAAAAGACAAAATGGTTACATACAAAAAGAAAATTCTGCTACAATAGTAAAAGTATGTCCACATAAAACACACCAACCCGAGCCAGCAACAATAATGGCTAAAAGTCTTATTACAGTAATTCTAACAACACTGGCTGCTAAATGGCACCACACGTACCAATGCAGCAGTTTTTACAATCTAAAAAAATATTTTACATTTAAAAAAATTCCGGCTATTTAAAAAAGTGACTTGTCACAGCTCCTTGAAGTGTGTAATACTGTGACTGGGTGCAAGTGATCTCAGTGCAGATGCAGCGTTTGCTACAGGTGACGACAGTCAACAATGCCATATTTCCTGAAAATGTAACGTTTACAGTACAAAGAGTAAAACTGACTTTTCTCAAGGCCCGGTCTGTAAGTCCGTAGGTACATGGCTCCAAGCCTTGGCAGAATTCACCAGGGGTTCACTACAAGAGCTCAGTCAGTGACTGCGGTCTCGGACTGATTTTCATCCTTTTCTGCAATTTCCACAGCAGGGCTGGCCGTGTGCACCTCTGGCTCGTTTTCTACGTCACTCTCATGATCTGTGCAGCAGACGAGTCCATTAGCAGCAGACAGGAACGGCTCCACATCCTGGTGCTCTTTACAGTAGGAAACCGGGCAGAGATAGCAGAAGAGAGTAGATGGCTTTCCGCACTCGTCACAGTGATGCCAGGGGCACTCCCACCGCCCTGCAGACAAAGGCAGACAGGTTAACACACACAGGTGCCAGAAGAACGTACAAGGAGATATGGCAATATCGCCCCCCCCCCCCGGTAGGACGGCTCAGTGACTTCATCCGGGGCACATTGATATCAGCCTTCACTGTATGAGGCCAGATCTGTGATTTACGCACTGCAAGGTCACAATCAGTCTGATGTGCGATATCTCACAACGTTCACGCAGCTGGTGAGACCCTAGTGGCTCCACCTTGGAGATTCCTGCGACCAGTCCTCCAGCACCTCGAGGCTACCGACTGGCTACTCTCTCTCTCTACTCAAGCTTGTTCAGACTGTGCATAGTTTTCCTTACTGCGGTCACTCTTTTTGTGCTTGTTTTGCACTGTTCAACAGTTTTGTTGTTGTGCCTCTCTCCCAGTTTCGATCCATTTTGCTGTACCTTTCACCCTCAGGTTTCAACCAGTTTTGCTGTGCCTCTTCTCTACATTGCTCCTATGCCGGTCATCCCGTGCTCCTTCCCACAGTACTCCTAACCTGATTTCCTGCTCTTTGCCTACTTCACACCCTACAGCCTCAAGACCGCCACATCTACTCCTTTCCCGTTCTAGGACCTACTTAATGGCAGCAACAATGCAAATGTATGCAGCTGCCAAGCCAAAGGAAAGCCCATCTGCACCCAGTGCCAGGAACCTTGGTCCTCTCCCGACATCACTGCCTTGCCACATTTCTCCGTGCCCTCAACTCCTGCCGCTGTTCGCTGCACTACTGCCGTGCAAAACAGAAGATGCCTGCACCTCTTGCTGTTCCTCTTGAACGCACACACCAGCTACTGCAACACCTACCATGATTAAACCATAGAGGCATGCCCCAACCAACCTCCACCCACACAACACTGATGCATGCTCAACAATCTCACTCCGCACACAGTTCAGGGACATGCTGGACGACTGCGCCAAGGATGACCTCCTCATCATAAAAAAAATGTCTGACCCCGGCATCGGCACCGGACATTGTCAATATCATCCATGCCACATAGAAGGTCATCAGACAACACCGGCAACAGAAAAGGAGGAGAAATCACCATCATCTTCAAGGACACCGTCAGCAGCACCACCTCCATTCCACCGACACAGAGACCAACTAAACGGAGTGCCTCTCCTTCAAGCTGCAAATTACAGCTAACTTCACCTACTTTTGCACCCTGACCTACAAAACACCAGGACCCCGTGCCAACTTCACCAGCATCATCACAGATTTTGTCGCCTCCAGCACATTCATCCTCCTAGGAGACCTCAAATTTCACTTAGTGGACCACACTGACCCAAACTGAGGCACTCTCTTGGAAACCTTAAACTCACCTAACACATATCAGACTCTTTCCCCCCCCCCCCCCCCCCACATGGTGCAGGGCACATTTTGGACCAAATGTTCACCACATCCAACGGCATCACAATCAGCAAACCAGCACCCATCACCTGGACCACCCTCACCCATGTCAGCTTCGAAATCAACAACCCACACCACAGAGGACCAACCACCGCAGGCCGCCGTTGCTAGAGCAACATAGCACAGAAGGATGGGCTTCCGCCCTCTCCAAGAACCAATTCAAGCATACCAGCAACTTAGCGGAAGACATCAAGAACTCCAATGGCTGGATCACCACCTGCACCAACACCATTGCCCCCTCGCAGACAACGCTAAACAGCAAAAACACAAACTCAGGCAACTGGTACCTGGAATAACTCATTGGAATGAGCCAGGAATCCACTGACAAGGATGTCTTCATATATGTGTTGAGACTACCACCACCAAATTCGGAACATAAAGCAGACGGACCTAGCAAACTGCATCAACACCAGCTCCAATTGCAGCAAAGAAGTTATCCCTATTATCAAAGACTTCACCTCACCCGCAGCCTTTGTCAGCACTACACAAGAGCTTTGTAACCACCTCTCAGACATTTTCAGCAACAAAATCACTGCCATATACAACTACAAACCTGAGCCCAAAAACCTTGCAGCCAATCTGTCAAAACACCATCACAACAGATGAAACTGCCACAATCATGTAGCCAATTGTAGGAATCTGGCTCTGCAGATGGTATACCACTAAGTAGCTATACTGTGCACAGCGTCCAGAGATTCCCCCATAAGTGTACAGGGCTCAGTGCAAACCCAACTTGCTCTATCTGTGGTTGTGTGGGTAAGCAGCCTTCGGCCTAACACAGAGGAGAGTAAGACATTTGTTGTGCTCACAATGACCAATAAATGACACACAACTCAAAAAGAAGATCCACACCAATTTTTGCTCAAGGTTCATTTTAAGACCAAGGTCTTCTCAACAAGGTAAGTATGTTTTTAAATAGAAATTCTTTTCAGTTTCAAAAGAGGCACTTTCTCCTTCCCCCCAAACAAAAGAGGATGAAACTAACCTTCCTCTGGAGAGTCTTCATCTTCGAAATGGAAGAACCCGGAAAGGCCATCTGCACTGTCATGGTCAGTCCCAGGTCTGTCCCACTGTGAAGTCCATTCCCTATAGGGAGATGACCACTTTAGCAGTTTGGGGTTTTCACCTTTCATCTGTTGTAACCACCTGAGAGGCCTGTGGTCTGTCTGAACTAGGAAGTGAGTGGCAAACCGGTATGGCCTCAACTTCTCCAGGGTCTAGACCAGCACAAAGGCCTCCCTCTCAATGGCACTTCAACGCTGCTCTCTGGGGAGTAGTCTCTAGTTTATGAAAGCAACAGTTTGGTCATCTCCCTTATCATTTGGGCTAGGGCTGCTCCTATCCCATGCTCAGAGGCATCTGTCTGCACAAGGAACTGCTTGGAGTTATCTTGAGCTTTTAGGACATGAGCAGAGCAGATTGCATCCACCAGAATGTCAAAAACCTCCTATAATAACCAGTCAAGCCAAGGAATGCCCTGACTTGGGTCTGGAAATTTGGAGCTACCCAGTCCAAAATAGTCTGGATCTTGGGTTGGAGTGGCTGAACTTGGCCGCTACCTACCAGGTGGCCCAAGTGTACAACCCTTCTCTGTCCTATCTGGTACTTGCGTGCCTTGATAGTCAGGCCTGCACTTCTCAAAGCCTCAAACACTTTCCCAAAGTGGATCAGCTGATCCTGCCAGGGGAGCTGTAGACAGCAATGTCATTTGGATAAGCTGTACTAAAGTACAGTAAGGACTTTGTTCACCAACTTCTGGAAGGTGGCAGGGGCATTCTTTAATCCAAAGGGCATCACAGTAAACTGGAAGTGCTCATGTGGAGTGAAGAAAATGATGTGTCCTTTGCTCCAGGGGTCAGACCTATCTGTCAGTATCCTGATGTGAAGTCAAAGGTACTCAGATATGTGGCTGCCCCTAACCTGTCAATTCGTCTGTTCTAGGAATTGGATGTGCATCAGTCTGTGTCATAGTGTTGAGACCCCCTATAATTCACAAAACCTCATTCCCTTCTTTCCACCCTTGGAGTGCGGTTTGGGGACTAGCACAACTGGGCTGGCCCAGGGACTCTTATGAGGTTCAATGACACCCAATTCCAACATCTTGCTTACTTCAGCTTGGATGCTCTCTCTCACATGGTCAAATTGCCTGTACATTTTGTTTTTGACAGTTTGGCTGTCACCAGTGTCCACATCATAAGTACACCAGCTACTCTGACCAGGGGTCAGAGATAAGAGCTCAGCATACTGATCTAGTACTTGCCTGCAGTCAGCCTGCCGGATCAGCGAGTGTGCCTTACAAGACCACTCCATCCACAGACCCATCTATTGGATTGTTGGAGAGGAGATCACGGAGAGGTTCACTCTGCGCTTCCTTTCCCTCATCTGTGACCATGAGAATGGTCACATCAGCTGTGTCATAGTAGGGCTTCAGGTGGGTGACATGTATGAGCAGTTTGGGATATTTGCAACTACCAAGGACCACCAGATAAGTGGCTTTTCCTTTTCTTTCACGGATAGGGTAGGACCCACTCCACTTGCATTGGAGGGCCCTAGGGGCCACAGGCTCCAATTCCCACACATTCTTCCCTTGTTTTGAACTCAATCATAACAGACTAAGTCAAACCATTGCTTTTGAAGCGCTTGGCTGGCCTGAAGGTTTTGGCTTGTTTTCTTCATGTACTCTGCCGTCCTGAAAGGCCAAGCACATAATCCACTATGTCTTGTTTTGGCTCTTTGAGGGTTTTTTCCCCATCCTTCCTTCACAAGACTCAGAGGACCCATAACAGGATGTCCAAACAGAAATTCAAATGGGGAGAATCCCACTCCCTTCTGTGGCACTTCCCTGTAAGCGAAAAGCAGGCATGGAAGTAAGACATTCCTTCTGAGTTTTTCAGGGAGTCCACCAATCATCCCTTTCAATGTCTGCTTACATCTTTTAACCAGGCCATTGGATTGTGGGTGGTAGGGGGTAGTGAACTTATAGGTCACTCCACTCTCCTACCACATGTATATTACGTATGCAGACATGAGATGTGTACCTCTGTCTTGTATTACCTCCTTAGGGAAACCAATCCCGGTAAAGATACCAAGGAGGGCCTTTGGCCACTGCTGGAGCAGTAGTGGTCCTAAGTGGAATAGCTTCAGGAGACTTGGTGGCATGATCCACAACAACCAAAATATCTCTCTTCCCTGAGACTGTTTGAAGATCTAGGGGCCAACAATGTAGACCCCTACTATTTCAAAGGGTTCCCCAACCACTGGAAGTGGAATTAAGGGGGCCTTTAGGTAGCCTCCTGCCTTACCACTGGCATGGCAGGATAGACCAGGCTGACAAAAGTCCCACATCTTCTGGGACATCCCTGGCCGGCAGACGTTATTGGCTAATCTACTCCATGTTTTATTCTGACCAAGGTGCCCAGCTAGGGGTATGTCATGAGCGGAGGAACTCCCTGTACTTCTGAGGCACTACCACTCTCCTAGTGGCACCAGGGTTGGGGTCTCTGGCCTCAGTGTACATTTGCCCGTCCTCCCAATTGACCCTGTGGGTGCCACTGATATCACCCTTTTCCTTTTCAGCATCCTGCTGCCTCAGGTTCTCAAGAGTGGGGCAGGTTTCTTGCCCCTGGCAAAGATCCTTCCTAGAGAGTCCCCCTGGGCCCAAGCGAGCTGCTGTGTATGGCCCAAGCTCCCCAGACTCAGTTCCCTTTGAGGCTAACAAGTCCTCTTCCTGAGAAGAGGGGTTCTGATATGGAATCTGTCAACAAGCTGGTCTCCCAGTCATCTTGCCCTTTCTCTTGGAGGGCTGTTCCACTCTTTCAGGAGCCAGCACCTCTTTAATACTTTGAACTCTGCTCTGTGCTCGGATTACACCACTCTAGTCACTTGTGCAGCACACCCTCCACCACACCAAGCATTGCGACTCGATAACACCACTCTAGTCACTCGTGCACCACATCCTCCATCACACCAACCATTGCGACCCAAGACCTGATATCACCATTCTAGTCACTCATGCACCACACCAATCTGCTTCACATTGAGCATAACACTCTTGCAACCAGGCACCTGCTCACGGTGTAGAGTACTACCTGAAACTGTGCTTTGGCGACTTGTACGTAAGATATGAAGCACTACACAAATGAGAATACTACTACTGTGCCTTGGAGAGGCTCCCCTGGATTGTCTCATTCTCACTATGCGTATTCTACCTTTCTGCATCCGTGTGTCCTGACAAACACGAGTGTCATGAAAGGTATAGCGAAGCCAACTGGAATCGTTCGACAATGGAGGATCAAATTAAAGATGGGCGACTGATTTATGCTTCAAGAAAAGGCAATCATGTGGCATATTGTGGATCTTTCTATGGCATTATTTTTTCACAATTTAAATACGAAGCCAAGCAGCCTGGGCAAAGCCTGCAGCTTATTAGTAACAGTTTAGAATCTGAATACAGCTTCCAGCACTTAAAGGTCACCCGTTAAACGTTACAAAAGGTCTGCAACTGTGTGGCACTTGAAGTAATGTTGTGTCTGAGTTACGTTCTTTTTCACTGAAAACAGTAGATTGTACAGCAGACGGTGGCTTGTGTGTCAAACACAGTAATCAAACAATTATGAGCAAAATGCAAAATTCCAGCTGCCCTTAGTATAGCTAAGACATTTGGATGCAGCTCTCTCTGCGCGTACACACCTGAGAGAAGGAACTGCACCATCCTTCACACTGCAGCCTTGAGCCACAACTCTTGCTGCCTAGTTCAAGAGCCAGTGTTATATAAGTGACCTGTTAGAAGAACGAGTCGACTCTTCTCTGAATAGAAGGTCAAGAGGACAAAGCTCTAAAGATGAGAAACATTGAAGTGTGCCCAGCACATCCATACATTTAAAGGTCTGCAGCACCAAGACGAGGTACCAAACACTTCATGTACCAGATTGTAAATTTGTCTCCCTCACTGTCCTGGAGCAAAGGGCTGGCACCCATCGATGGGTAGTGTCTCAGTACTTCAAGTCACTGCGTGGTATATGCATTGCGAGTAAGAGTGGCCAGCTTGAGGGCTGCCCTTCTCCCGACCATGCAGTGATATGCCGACCCATGGGTGGCACAGGCACGGCTTTCATCAAACATGTTTGTGAACAACAGTAAAGGGAATTCTGTCTTCAGTGAGGAGTTGTTGCCAAAAATCACATTCTGGGCAAAAGTTGTTCATTTAATGTCAGCATCCGATTGTGCCAATGACAATTTGAAGGTTTCGAAAAACAAACATTTCTTGCTATCAGGACAAAAGTAGTCGAACCATCCACAGCTGCCTGAGGATACACAAAACATCACTCAACAGAAGGATGTTCACTCGTATGGACATCTACACCAACTCCGTGCTTACCAAAAGGGGGCTTTTCCAGGCCGAGGCACGAGAGGTGGTAGGCCTTCGTGCACAGCTTGCGGTCGCAGATCAGCAGTTTACCTCCATCACTGCACCGGAAGCAATAATCCTCCGAGACTTTCCTTCCATCACCTCCTGCTTTTCTTCTCCGTTTCTTGGGCTTCTTGCTCTTGTCTGAGGAGGTTGATGTGCTCTGAAAGGGACCACAAGTGAGTTGTAAAAACAACAGTCTTCAGCTCTCATACCACTAAAATACTAGGAACTTGAAATGACTGAAACTACTTGTTGCTGTTTCAGGGGTCGAGCACGAAAATCAGCTGTACAAAAAAAGGGAGTAGAAAAAAAAACAGCGGAGAGAAAAAAGCAGACCCCCAGCAAGGAAGAAAGTTTGGTGCACCCTTGAAAAGGCTGCTCTGTCGAACAAGCGAAACAATGGATGCAATGTGAATGTCGATCTCACTGCCTCGCCTGATAGTTTGAGTATACTGTGGATCAACCAAGTCATCTGGAGATGCCTGCAGCGGTCCCTCAATATCCCAGACTCTCAACAAACAGGACTCCATGGTAGAGCGGACAAGGGCTCGCCACTATGGGGTGTGCACCTAGGTACGCATGTTAGCGCATAGCCATGTGCGAAGCCCATGTGCCCTCTGAGACACAGAAGGCCTTTGTTTGGTTCTAGAGCCTTCTTTGCCTTCAGGGCGAGGCCTAGTTTCAGTCTTCATAGCTGGTTCACTTGTGGGAAAGCCACTGGCCCTGTATTTTATTAACATCCATCCTGGGACAGCGAGAAGGAACTGCTTGTACATGTCACCACGGCTCGTCTGAGTGAATACATTCGAACACCGAGATACTCATTATTGTCTCTGGCGGCAGCAAAGAACGTCTTCACTGCTTTCCTTTTCATCTTGCACAGACTTCAGCTTGAGCTTCATTAATGTGTTGGGGATTATCACAATGTGGCCTTTGATACATTTTGTAAAAGCCCTCAATAGTGGCCTCTTCTCTAGGTCACAACAGTTTGCCAAACAAAGGTGGAACCATTTGAGGACTGCAGAGGGTTCCTTGACTTTCCTTAATGAAGACACTTCCATAGTCACTAGGAGCTCCTACTACACTGACGACCCCAAGAAGGAAACCTACTGCAAGGTCAGCGTGTCCCTCATCAACCACACAGGAATCCATGGGCACAGGGGTCTCCTGTTAAAGCCCGTCTGAGCTGATACAAGGAACTCCAGCCATTACAGGGACCTTTCTAGTTGAGGGCTGCATGGACATCTTTCTGTAAGCAGGAAATTACCTGTGAGATAAGAAGAGTTGTAAACCACCTGCCTCAGGCTTAGGGCGATGACTGCGATAGAAGGCATGGAAAGATCAGAGTACCTGGTTTGGAAACCCACCACAAGAACAGCAAGTTAAGCTATTAACTGCCAGGTCTGTTGCAATGTAGCTGTAACATCTTTGAGTTAAATTGTCTCCATGGAAGAAGTGGCCCTGCTGCGGTCCATCACCTAAGGCGTGATCTTCTGGGATGAGGTTAGTGTTGCCACTATCTGCCATAAAAGGAAACTGCAAACCAAATGTAAACCAGAGACGTGTCCTGCAGAAGATGCTCCTGTGTCGAGAGCCCAAACTTCCAGGCACTGTGCCAGATGTGTACAAGAGGAGGTGAACGCGGCACATCATCTGTTGTGCTGACGTAGCAACGAGCTTGACCAGTGACTAAAACGTCCCTGTAATAGACATACATCAGAATGGTAGGTGTAGCAGAAGTGACATCACACACAGCAAGTGACATATGACCTTTAATCCTGAATACCATGAAGTGATGGCATAGGATGTTGGCTGTGATTATAGCACTACAGCCTAATGTTTGAAAGAGGTCCAAGACAGATTGACAAAGAAAGAACAGTCGTGGTTCTTTCACCCGGTATTAATCCATGTGGCTCACGCACTGAATATGAGCTGTTACTGGTCTGAATTAATCCTCATCTCTTAAGTAGTTTTGATTTGTAATGACTTGAAAGGAAATATAGAAACACATCGTTAGGAGTGACTTAGAGTTCTGCAACCCTCAGGTTAATAAAAAGAGTCATAAATTAAACACAAATATACACATCTATAGAGGCCCTCTGGGTCAGCTTTCTTCGTCCATTGCTATGTTCAGCAGTCATTCACATTTTGCTTCTGCCCACTGTAGTGTACAGCATGGAGCCATGGGTGAGCACATTTCATCCACTGGCTGCCATGTGCTGTGGGTGTTTAAACTATGCCGGGAGGTTACAGTAATTCCGAGCCAATAGCTCGGTCTTTCGCTACTAAGAATTATATTGTTCAGTGACTACATTGACACTAACAAGAGTTTCTGTACCTGTTCTAAGTACACTTGCCTGCTAGGATGGACCCTTACTATGTTATTCGAATTGAATGAGATTATTTTTTATGCAAAATTGATATTGCAAGCATATGTCACCAAGTTTAGGCGGCATGTTTTTTCTTTTTTTTCCCATGGCATATCTTTTAAATAATACAAAATAAACATCTCATCACCTTGCTTTGCCAATGCTTTTTTCCTATGTAATCACAACATTAAATCATAGTGATGAATTTAAACAAATGTATAGTTTTTCATTTAATGTTATGAAGTGTGCTGAAGTGCTAAATGCATTTATTTTAGTGTAGTCTTCCATCAACTGGAAGTAAACTGTGCGTATCAGGGCTTTGTTTACCTTCTGCTCTGGACACTTGTGTCACCTGAGACCTAAGGGTCGCAGTTGGCACCTTCTGGTGATCACTAAATGACATTTCTGCATGATCAGAATAAAAGTATAGACATCGTCGCAGTCACCCACCTTTGGACGGTCTCCAAGGAAGCCGCTGCAGTTGGAGGCACCGCATCTACACACAGTCTTATCATTACCAATGCATTCCAAGTTGTAGTTATAGGTGAGCTCCACTCCTAAATGGAACAAGAGTACACATTTGCACTTTACACATTTTTAAAAACTTGTGAACAACATCAGTATTCTTTCACCATGAAGGATTTCCCATTGAAACTAGTCTCCTATTACAAAACCATAAAAGTGAAAAGAAATATGGTTATTTGACATCTCCAAGCATTGTTCAGCATAATCCTTGCTCGCTTAATGAAGGCTCGCCTGCGTACTATGGAGACGCGCACAATACGAGCTAAAGAGCTGCAGCTATTCACGGTCCATACAAGTGCTCACCCCCCAGACCACCCATGCCTGCTCAGTTGTCTGCCTAAAGTTGTCATAGCGATTCGTGTGGGGCTTGTTCTCTCTCACGAACAGCAGGTCCCAGCTGTCAGATGCTATTTCCTCCCTGGGCGGGAGGAAGTTACGAATCCACTTCCCAAGGAGGAAGGGGGGAGGGTAGGAGGGATGAGTGTGGGCGGAGGTTAGGAGACTATGGGGGAGGTGGATCAAGTGACCGGCTGGGGGTGGCGGCTCCTGCCCCTGGTGTTATCCATGTACGAGCCTCTGTTGTGTCCCCTGCTGGCTCGCTGGTGGTAAACCTGCTACTGCCTCTGTTAGGAGTGGTGGGATTGTTTAGGCTAGGTGGTATTTGGCCCCCACAAACCCGCAACTGCCAACTCCCCAAACTCCAACTGCCACTCTTTTGCCGCTCTCCTTGTTTGCAGGCAACCTGGGCAGAGGCACGCTTGTGGGCAGTGTGCACCACCAGGAAGTCGGGTAGAGACTGTCCTTTAATACATGTTGGGTCGCTGGGAGACCGTTTCAATTTCTTTTCGACCCTCAGGGTGAGTACCCTGGCCTGACAGGCTCCTTTAAATGATCACAAGCAGACAATAGCGGACCCAGGAGCACGGAAGGAATTGGACCATGAGATTAGATTTGGACGGCGTCTTCATAAAAACCTTGTGGCAGGCAAGGTGGCGTGGCCTGACGCAGATGGAGTGAGCAGCACTGCTCTGAGCTCCTCGTGACCAGACCCAATTTGGCACCATCTTGACCCCTTACACACAAGTTTGGGCCTTAAACCCTGACCGAGTATGGCTGCGATAACAAAACCTTACTGAACGACGCCTCCTTAACTGTGCAGCTCTGTTATACTGTGGAAATGGACCTTGAACGGCAGCCCCATGGACCAAAATGTCGACGCTTGACCGGGGCGGCCGTGGGTATAGCAGAGTGGCTGAGGAGACTTTTGAATGGGATACCGCCTACTCCCGAGCCAGCCTTCCCCCGAGAACAACGACTGGAGTAAAAGTGCAGCGACCGGCAAGAGGAACTTGATCCAGGCCAGCAGATCGAAGCGGCTAAGATGGCAGAGCTCCCGAGGCCGGGGAACAGGGGCCTAGCGCACGAAATACTGCAACTCTCACCTGGCGGTGAGATGGACTGGACGGGACGAGGACCGGACACCACCTTGTTGCCGGAAGCACTGCCCCAGCCGAAAAGACGGCCTACACCTCCGAGCAGGTCTCGGTGCAGAACGATCGCACCCGCCAGCAGCCCGGCATGTTGGAGGGAAGCGAGATCCAATGGCCCCCTACGGGGCTGAACAGAGATGCAACAGAGCTGAGCACTGAACGAGACTTGCAAGCACGTGAGGAGAGGGAGCGCCAGCAGCAGAGCCAGGAGAGGAGGTACCCCACACCCTTTGGAAGATCAATTAGCAGAAGCCCCTGACATACGAGAGGGCTCATGGAGCCGCAGCCATCCGTGTGACGACTGCGTACCGCGCTGCATGGGGGGGGTGGAATTAGCCCTGTACCATAAAAACCCGCTGCATAGTCTACAAACGCACGCTCATTTCAACACTTGGCGATGCCAGGAGTTTAGAGCAGACGCTCCCCTGCTTCCTTCTGGAACACCACACAGGCGACAGCAGGTTTGAAACGGCAGCCCGGCATGAGGCCCATCACCGACCTGTACCCACTTGCGGTGGGCAGCCCATGACCTACGAGGAATTTTCTCTGCTCAGCACTAGACAGATTAGGGGCCGCATGTACAGACCTGACATTGAGGCCACAGAGCTAGACAATAGAAGAGGCGGAAAAGCCCGCATACATTGCTCAGCAGGCCCCGACCCCATGCATCCAGAATCCCTGGGCCACTTAAACGAACATCGGTGGTGCTGAGACCACAGCCCCCAGTGCGCTATGGAGAATAGGACCCTGAACTACCCTGGAGAAAAACGGAGACAGCGCAAACTAGAACATGTGCCGCATGAAAAGTACGCACCCTGCCTGAGCTGGAACCCCAGAGAAAATGGGCGAATCCCCCAGAAGGAAAAAACAAGACCAAGAGGAGGCTGGCACGGCTCCATCTGTGGAGATGGCTGCGCCACCAACAGTGAAGGTTGAAAATGACCCCGCACTGCAGGATATACTGCAAACCGTAACTGCATCTCGGGAAGCTTTGGAACTTAAAGTTGACACTATTGGCACAGACCTTAACTTGCCTAAGGACGACCATAAGAAACTGGTGGGGAAAGTGACCAATAATGAGCGTACACTAGCCGATCTCCCCCGGCTATGAACATGATGTAGAAGCGCTTGCAAATTATGTAATCTAAAGGGCAGACATTGGAGAATAGAGCAGAGGATGCCGAAATTCGCTCACACCGCAACATCAGAGTAGTGGGCCTGCCAGAGAAAATTGAAGGCGCAAATTCAGTATAATACATGGAACAATGGCTGCGCACAGCAGCAGCAGCCCCTGAAGGCCTGTCTGCGTTCTTTGATCGTGAAAGAGCGCACCGATTTCCGGCCAGAAATCCCCAACCTGGCGCTCCCCCCGCGACCAATTGTGGCAAGACTTCTTTACTACAACCGTGATTGCATACTGGCGCAGGCACGCAAGAAAGGAGATCTAAAGGTCAACAATGTGACTATGCGTTCTATCAAGAGGTAAAAAAAAACTGCAGCAGCTGGACCTCCAATATGTAATGCTCTTCCCGGTAAAGCCAAGAGTAGTGACCCAGAGGGGGGCGCAGTTTTTCCAATCTCTGCAGGAAACATGGGACTGGCTGGAGACCCAAAATGAGACAAAGTTGTGAGAAAGTGCCCTCTTTCTTGCATGGTATGCCCCCGCGTTTTGCTGAATTGCTGATGTACTTTGACTGAGTGTGCCCTGGACTCCTGCCCATCAGGTGCCCAGGGCCTGTGTTCCTTCCCTAAAACTGCATGAAGCCTAAACCGAATTGGCATCTCTGGCCACATGTCAGCCCCTGGTAAATGGTACCCTAGGTACCCAGGGACCTGTGACCAGATAAGGCCCCTAAGGGCTGCCGCACTTACTGTGCCACCCTTAGAGGCCCTGTATCCTGACACACACACACTGCCTTTGCAGGCTGAGTGTCTTGGTGCAGAACAAAACAGTCGACATGGCACACATCCCTGTGAGCCATGCCCACACACACACTGCCCTGGCATACCTCAGTCACCCCTCTAGCTGGGTGCACTATGCCAGTGGTGAGGGTACAGGTGCATGAGCCCTGTGCCCCTACAGTACTCCGGTCCATTTCTGGGCACTGTAAGTGCAGTGCTGCAATTAAGAGTATATGGTGCTGGGAGGTCGTCATCACGAACTCCACAGCACCATCATGGCTACACAGAAGACTGAGAAGTTTGGTATCAGTATCGGTATGCCAGTTTGGGATTTAATGTAAGATGCACGACAGAGGGTAACTTAGAGTTGCCCCCTGAACCTAACCTACAATCCACGTCCTGTCTGAGAGGCTGCCACCCAGCAGACATGTTGCTGGACCCCTGGGTAGAACACCATCCGCTCTCCTGGGCCTGCAACAATGCACGTCCTCGGCGAGGTGCCAGGTCTCCTCCCCAGGATGGGAAGGGGGAAGCTTCAAAGGCATGCTGCCTTTGTGAGCCTCCCCAGACCACTTGCTGTACTCCGCAACTGGTCCCACCGGTTCTAGCCCCCACTCTGGCGAGAAGACTGGCGGGAAACCCAAAGGGAGGAAAGGGGGTGTGCCAGCCTCTGCCAACCCCACCCCTCAGGTGGGGGAGGCAAGGTGAAGCACATCTCCGGGATCTCGCCATCTTGAAGATGGGGAGCCCTGCTCAATCAGGATTAGGCTACTGCCCCCCTCCCACAGGAGAGTGGCAGGATAGGGGGTGTACCACCCCAGGGAAGGGACCCATTGGTCCCTGCCCTTTACCTACCTGTAACGCCCCTAAATTTAGTATTTAGAGGTACCCTGAACCTTCCTTCCTCAGATCCCAATTCCGAAACAAGAAAGAAGACCTGCCGTGCAGCTGCTAACAAGGAGGAAGACACCAACTGATTTGGCCCCAGCCCTATCGACCCTCGAACCTGCTCCTGCTAAAACCCGGCATCTCCAGTGGCCAGCAACCTCACAAACCCCGGAGGACTTGACTGCCTTGTGACTCTACAAAGACTGGGACTCCCACGAGCACTGGTTCTGCTCAAAGCAAGTAACAAGCCCCTGGTGCCAACCAGGAACCGCGACTCCTGCACACTCTGCACCCGCCAAGCCTGGCCTGTGCCGGAGTGGACAAAGACCAGGAGGACGTCCCCCCGGCGACTGTGATCAAGAATCCAGCACCCAAGGACCCACCTCGACGCTCCCGACGACGCTTGCAGCCTCAGAACCAGGGACCCCTCCAACCGCGACCAGCTGAGGGTAAGATTTCCTGACGCGAATAGACACCCCTGCACCCGGCGCCCTGCGGCCCCCTGTGCCCAGCTCCTGGGTGCCTACCTAACCTACAACTTCCCAAGTTACCTCTCTAAGTGGTGGTCGCACCTGAAGAATCTTCGTTCCCGAGCTTGCAGCCTTTGTTCGTTTTGTAGCTTCTCCATTGAAATCCATTGAGCGCCCGATGGCTCAAAAGCACCCTGCACCCAGCTGCCCGAGTGCCCCTGGGAGTGCAACATCTATCCTAATCTACTTCCCCACTTGCCCTGAGTAAGTGACCAGGAGCCCAGCTCCCACAGCCCCGTGGCCTGCTTGCTAGCAGACACCAACCAAATGCCCCCTGCCCGCCATAGGCTAACATTGGGCCTAACTCTCTGCACCCGCTGCCCCTATGCCGCTGAGGGTGTAACAACTGTACCTACCTGACCCTGGGAGACCCCTGAGTCTATGCCCAGAATCTTAACTCAGCCAGTTGAGAACTTACCCAAAAGTCGAAAACTCACTTTTCCTCCATAGGGTAACATTGACTGGTTTCACTTGGAAATTCTTCTAAGTGTCGAATTTTGAAACTTTAAAATACTCACTAAAAATCAGCCGAACAAAGAAAACAAAATTACTCGCCTGTTATCAGGAGAGATCCCAGTGCTGGATCTTGGTGCCCAGCACTGACCCTGAAAAGTAATTACAACCGTACTTACTAATAACTTGATTTTCCTCCATAAGATAACAGTGCATGGTTTTTACCAGAACTTCTTCTAAGTGTCGATTTTTGAAACAAACTAATATTCCTTAAAAAAAATAAAAATTTAAAAAAAAAAAAAAAAAATCGCCTGTATAACAAAAACTAATAGTTTACCTGTCGGTGTAGTTTTGCAGCTTGAAGATCTTTCCGGATTCACTATGCTGTGCATTATTCTGTGGTCTGGTGGTTGGGTCCGGAATCACAGTCTTTCTTTTTCTTTTTTTTTTCTGTAGCCCAGGTGGGCGTCGACGTCCCACCATTTGGTGTACCTCTTGTGACGTCGGCACGCTTCCTGCGGAAGCGGCATCTTTGGATTCTTTTTTTTTTTTTTTCCTAGGCAATTTTATTATTTTCTCCTTAATCATATCCTTTTACACGCTTCTTTCAAGTCTCCTCTTGTTCTCTATTCTCTGTCTTTCCACCTTCTTCTCCAGCCTCCAGGTGGGTGGGTTCGCTAGTGAATCCAGAAAAATCTTCAAGCTGCAAAACTACACTGACAGGTAAGAAACTATTCGTTTTGCAGCGTGAATCCTTCTGGATTCACTATGCTGTGCATAGACTTTGTAGCGGTTTGTCATTTTTGTGGCGGCTGGGTGGAAGATGAGCGTTGGTCGTTGAATAAATGTTGAAGCACCTTCTGTCCTACTTGTGCTTCCTTGTTCATTTGTATATCCACGCAGTAGTGCTTGGTGAACGTGTGCACTGAAGCCCATGTTGCCGCCAGGCGTATGTCTTGAATGGGTGTGTTCGCCAGAAAAGCAATTGTTGCTCCTTTCTTCCTTGTGGAGTGGGCCCGTGCCCCTTCCGATAGTTCTTGCCCTGCCTGTTTGTTGCAGAACTGTATTGTAACTGCGATCCATCGAGCAATGGTGCTTTTTGTTACTGGTCTACCCAGGAAGCTGGTTGCGAAGGACACAAAAAACGGCTTCGTTTTCCTGTGCTCCTTGGTTCTCTGGATGTAGTGCATCACCGCCCTTCTTGCGTCTAGAGTGTGTAGTGCCCTTTCTGCGCTTGTGGCTGGGTTCTGAAAGAAGCTCGGTATTTGAATTGTCTGGTTCATATTGAATGCCGACACCACCTTCGGCATGAAGTGTGGGTCCGTTCTCAATACGACCCTGTTCTTGTGTATTTGGATGTAAGGTTCTTGCAGTGTTAGTGCTTGTAGCTTGCTTACTCTGCGCAGCGAGGTTATTGCCACCAGAAAAGCTGTCTTCATCGTCAGCATTTGAAGTGAGGCCTAGTGGATGGGCTCAAAGGGTCCCTTCATAAGTTCCGTCAGGACTATGTTGAGGTTCCATGCCGGCGGCGGCATCCTCTTTGGTAGTGCTATCCTTTTCGCCCCTTCCAGGAATCTCTTTACTACTCGTGATGTAAAGAAACATTCCCCCGTCTCACCTCCTGTGTAAGCTACAATCGCTGCTAGGTGTACCCTTAGCGAGGATGAACATAGTTTAGCCTTTAGTAGGTGTGTGTGGTATCTCCGCACCGTTGATTCCTTTGTCACCTTGTTCTGCAGTTTCTTTTTGCTGCACCACTGTGTGAACCTCTTCCATTTCTCCCCATAGCATTTTCGTGTCGTTGGTCTCCTTGCCTCCCGGAGCACTCGCATGGCGCTTTGTGGTAGCTTAAGGTGTGCGAACTCTATGTCTTCAGGATCCATGCCGCTAGGCTGAGGCTCTCTGGCTCTAGGTGTACTTCTCCGTTTTGCATGGAGAGTAAGACCTTCCTTTTGGTGAACTTGTGGGGTGGCCCCTGTGCCATTTCCATTATTTGTGAGTACCAGGTCTGTCTCGCCCACTGTGGTGCTACTAGGATCAGTGTCATGTTGCTGGTCCTGCACTTGTTGAGTACCCTGTGTATCAGTGGTATTGGGGGGAAAAGCGTAGGCAAATGTTTTTGACCAGCTTATCCATAGGGCATTCCCCATGGACTGTTTTTCTGGTTGCCTGGATGCGAAGTTTTGGCATTTTGCATTCAGGTGTGTTGCAAACAGGTCTATCGTCGGTGTACCCCAACTTCCGAATAGCCTTTGCGTTTCCTGTCCATTGAGCTCCCACTCGTGGGATGCTGAAGTCTGCCTGCTGAGCCAGTCTGCTTCCACATTGTCCTTCCCTGGTAGGTGTATGGCCAGCAGGTCTTTTTTGAGTGGGATGGCCCATTTCCAAATCTCCTGAGCCAGGTTGGATAGAGGGAATGATTGTGTTCCTCCCTGCTTGTTGATGTAGAACATCATAGTCGTGTTGTCCGTTTGTATCAACACCTTCTGGTTGTACAGTTTTTTCTGGAAGGCCTTCAGGGCTAGGAATACGGTATTCAATTCCAGGTAGTTGATGTGTCTGACCGCATCTGCTGGAGTCCACAGACCCCTCACTCTGAGCTTGTTCATATGTGCTCCCCATCCTATCTGGGATGCGTCTGTGGTGATGGTCACCATTGGGCTTGGTGGTTTCAAGGGCTTCCCTATTGTTATGTTCTCCTTGTTCCACCACGCTATCTCTTCTTGCACTGTGTGCGTTACAACCACTAGATTCTCCCAACTTCCGGTTGCTTGTGACCATTGTTGTTGCAGCCATTCCTGGAATGGTCTCATGTGCAGGCGTACATTGGGGACTAGGTGAATGCATGACGCCATCATCCCCATGATCTTGCTTGCTGTCCTCACTGTCAGAGCTCGCCTTCTGGTAGAGGCGAGTCTCCCTCAGCAGGGCCGTTGTTCTCTTATCGATGGGGATCACTGTTTTTCTGTATGGCGCTGATCTGTGCCCCCAGGAAGACCTTCACCTGTTCCGGTTCCATTGAGGATTTCCCCCAGTGTATGGAGAATCCCAGCTTTGTTAGCGTCCTTGTGACCCGTTGTGCGTGTTCCTCGCATCTTTCCTGTGAACTTGCTTTTATTAGCCAGTCGTCGAGATAAGGGTATACATGAATCCCTTCCCTCCGCAGGTACGCCGCCACTGCCGCAAGGCATTTTGTGAAAACCCTTGGTGCAGACTTTAGTCCGAATGCCATGGTTGTGAACTGATAGTGATCTTTGTTGATGGTAAATCTTAACAGATGTTTGTGCCGCCTGTTCATTGGGATGTGCAGGTATGCATCTTTGAGATCCACGGTGGACATGAAGTCTCCGTCTCTCATCTGAGGGAGTACCTCTTGAAGGGACGTCATTTTGAATGTGTGTGTCCTTATGTACTTGTTTAGGAACCGTAGATCCAGGATGGGTCTTCGTGTTTCGTCCACCTTTGGTACCAGGAAGTAGTTTTAGTACACTCCCATGTTCCTTTCTTTGAATGGTACTGGTTCTATGGCCTCCTTTTGGAGTAGCTCTTGTGCTTCCTCTACGAGTTGCACTAGTTCCTGTCCTGAGTGTTCCCTTCTCTTTGGTTTCCTTTCCAACTCTATGCAGTATCCAAACTGTATGATGTTGAGTATCCATTAGTCTGTTATCTCTTTCCATTCCTGAAGGAAATGTCTCAGCCTGCCGCCTACTGGTGTTGCATGCTCGTTGGCGTTTGGTCTGTGTAACCCTCTCTTGATGAATTTTTTGTGTCCTCGGAGGGATCTTGTGGGTGAGCACGCTTCGCCGGGCGGAGTCACTTTGAGGCGGGTTGATCTCCCCCTCTTCGTCTTTGCCCTCGTCCGTTCCCTCTACTGCGAAAGGACTGGCCCCGAGGCTGGTACTGCCAATTTTGTTTCTGCTGCCCCTGCTGGCCGTGATTGTCGCCCTGGTGGCCCTGCTGGAATGTCTGGTGTGAATTTCCCGGCTGGTTTCCGCCCCTTCCGTATCGGGGTACCTCTTCTCATCCCTCTGAACTGCAAGGCCCCCATGGACCTTGTTGTTTCTTTCTCCTTTCTGAGCTGGGTGAGTTTTTCATCCACCGGGGCTCCGAACAGCGTTTCCCCGTTGAAAGGGGTGTTCAGAATGTTGTTCTGGACTTCCGGCTTGAAGCCCGAGATCCTGAGCCAGGCCTGCCTTCTTTCCGTTATCCCTATTGCCATCAAGGCCGCTTTAAGGCAAGAATTCACGATATTCTTCCCTTCCTCCACCAGGTGCAAGGCTCTTTGCTGGTATTGTTCGGGGAGGTGCTTGATTAGCTCCCCCATTTCGTCCCAATGTTGGTATTGGTGTCTGTTCAGTAGGGCATTGGAGTTAGCCATGCGCCAGTGCATTGCTGCGTTTCTCTCAATCTTCATCCCAGTCAGGTCCATCCTCCTGCTTTCCTTGTCTGGTGGTGGGCCAGAGGTTGCCGGGACATTAGCCCTTTTCCTGGCCATTGACGCAATAACGGAGTCCGCTGTGATGGATCCCTTGATGTAGGGAGGGTCCTGTGAGGAGTGCTTATACTTCTTCTCCGTCCTAGGTGTGATGGACCTGCATGTTGCTGGGTCCTTGAACGCCTCCTTCCCCTGGTTCATGACACTTTGCAGCATGGGGAGGAACTGGCTCCTCGTTTGGATGGGGAGCAGTGTTTCCAGTAAAAAGTCTGCTTTCTGCTTTTCTTCCTCCAGCTTGACCCAAAAAGCTGCAGCTGCGCTTTTGATTACCATATTGTAGGCCCCAATGTCATCTGGTGGCGGAGGCCTCGAAGGGTAAGTCTCCACAGGCTCTTCCGGGTTTTTGGCGTCGAGGTCCTGCCACTCCAGGCGCCGAGCCGTAGTTTGATTGTTGGTCATCACCTTCCTCTCCCTCATAGTATAGGTCCTCCTCTTCTTCTACCGGAGTTTGACAATTCTTCGGCGTCGAACTCTTCCTTTTCCTCGACGTCTACAATGACAGACGGTGATTTCGTGGTAATCGTGAATTTTTTCATTTTTTCGTCGAACTCCTTTTTCCTTTGTAGGATGCTCTCCATTTCTGCCTCGAGCCTCCTCTTCTTCTTTTCCAGCTCTGAGGCCTGTTCGGCATCTAGCGCGGGTCTTTTCGCCAGAGCCGGCGTCGACCGACCTTTTCCTTCGAAGTCGAGCGCCCCAGTTCTTGGCCTTGCTTCGACGACCTTGGCTTTGACGGTCTTCGCCACCTGGGAGTCCTATTCGAAAGATCCGCCGGGCCTTTCGTCCTTGGATGCAGCTGCGGTCGTCAAAATTTTCGGCGCCGGTGCTCCTTTCGAGGACTTTGACTCTGTTTTTCGAGAGTCTGACTCAGGCTTTCGGGGCCCTGTTGAGGGTTTAGTGTTCGACGTCTCTCCTACCTTATCAGACGAAGTCATCTGGTCCCTCGGCGACATTGTCTTCATAGTCGGTGGAGAGGCCCAGTTCGTACAGCGACGGGGACTGTCCCTTGCCCTGCATGTTGTAATTCACTCTCCTCTGTCTCTCTCTGACCTGGAGTGTCTTCGGTGTGAAGGCGGAACAGGCGTTGCAGTCTTTGCTCTCGTGGTCGACTGGCAGGCAAAGATTGCAGACCGGGTGTTGGTCCTTCTGCGCGTATTTATGGTGGCAGTTACGGCAGGATTTAAAGGGTGTCTTGTCCATTCCTGCGCTCAGTGTCCCTGAGTGCGCATTCTCCGTTGGACGTCGAAGATCTCGAGGTTCTCCTCCTCCTTCGTCGTCCCGGCTTGTTGATCTTCCTTTCTGTAGTCTTCCTCCACTACTTCTTCGATGAAACTCGTGCTTTTTCTTCTTTTCTTGCCCAAAAACTCTGATCTTCACGGTGACGATCCATACCCAACGGCGGAAGAAAGAATCTGAAGATGGCGCCCGAGGTCACGAGAGGTACACCAAATGGTGGGACGTCGACGCCCCCATGGGCTACAAAAAAAAAAAAAAAAGACTACGATTCCGGACCCAACCACCAGACCGCGGAATAATGCACAGCATAGTGAATCCAGAAAGATTCACGCTGCAAAATGATTTCTTTCAACTGTTTACAGGAGATGCACCAGTGCTGAATCCAGGATCCAGCACGGAGTAAGAAAAAGTAACGATAACCCTACTTACCTGATAAGTGAATTTCCTCCAATAGGATAACATTGGTGATTGTATCTGAAAACGTTTCTAAGTGTCAACTTTTGAAATACAATAATATTCCTTAAAAATGATACCTTTAACCAAAACACATTTACTCACCTGTTTCCAGGAAATGTCCCAGGACTGAATCTAGGATCCAGTCCTGTGGTTAGAAAAGTAATCTAAAAAGTAATTAATTGCATTTATTAAGAAATTCCCTTTGAGCTCAATGTTATAATAGTGTTTGAATTGTGTTGCCTATTACAACAACTGTAACTACTGTATTCAAAAGTCTATTGCCGATTGAAAGTATTCAACTAAAGCATCTCATTCTGAGAAAGTATATTTTGATACCTACTTGTGGTTCTAGAATAAAACTATATATTTTTATATACAAACCATTGGCCTAGAGTTCAGTTCTTGAGTGTGTGAGACCATTTGCTGACAGTGTGTAGAACAAATGCTTTGCACTGTCCTCTGATACTGCCTTACTGCTCGACCAAGCTACCACTTTAGAGAGTAAGGTTATATTTAACTTTAGCCTCTGCCAAACCTCTGGTGACTGTGGACTCTCTGCACACTGAACCTTACTTTGGTGCAGTTTATACAGAGCCACTTTCTTACAAAAGTCCAACATAGAAAGTGGAAGGTGGCATGAGCCACGCAAAAGCTCCAAAAACAAAAGACTGCTGCAGAGCCTGACAGCGCTCTCTCATGCAGAGGCTCGGCTGGGATGCCGGAGAGCGATGGAGGTCGTAGCCCAAATACGTGGAGGTCAGACAAGACAGGAGATTCCAGAACAGGGATCCCTCCCTCCGGACTCTGAATCAGACCCTGAATCCAATGTGTCGGAGGATACGAGCCTGAAGCTGCCCAAGGTCACACTGCGAGGGGTGAATACTGCTCAGAGAAGCTAAGACAGGGCTAGAGGTGGCCAGATCCTTTGAAGCTCTATAGCATGACTTAACACACCCTGACTCGGAGACCCCAGAGGGAGCGCCTAGAGAACTGGAAACAGTGTGCTGCACGATGGGCACAGCACCACTAGTTGAGCTACCCATGCAGACACCCTAAGAACTGGAATAAGCAGACTACCATAATAATTTAACATTACGCTGCCCTCTAAGCACAGGTAACATGGATGATTCCCATACTTTTCATGTACACCACACACAAGCCTTCACAACACTGCTTACCTTCTCTTAGCATCCGCGCTTTGGGCTCAACGCCCAACTCCATTGGGAGCGGTGCTCTACCTCAGCATGGGAGTTCTCCTGGAACCCCATACCGGTGATGTGGTTCAAAGGGGCTGAAACGATACTGAAAGCCCTGGCCATGATCTTTATGTGCGGGCCGGTCCTCTGTACTTGTTCAAAGTCCTTTTGGCCATCTCACTCCCTTGACAAAGAGGAAAGCTGAGCTCGTTCAGTGCATGTCAGAAACAATCGATTACAGAGTCCGTGCGAAATGTACACCAAGGGGAGCCGAAGCACATTTTGTGACTCAGACTCTTTCGAACAAAAACAACTTGCAAATGGTCTGAGCCCAACACTAGATGGAAGGAATAAGAACTTATCTATTAAGATGCAGGCTATTCCCATATTAATAGAAAACAAGTAGGTGACACTGTCTTACCAGCTGGAATATCACATAGTGCAAAGAGACCGACTCGGGTGCTCCCATTCACCGTCCACTTCTGGGTCTCGCAGTTGGGCTGGCAGCTGTGGTTCATGAAGCGGGAATAATTCCCTTTGCGGCCAGCATCAATAATATAGTCCTAAAAAACAAACCGCAACAGGAGTGGACTTGTGAATTATGAGATCTTGAACCAGAATGTATGAAGATAAAAAGGAAGAACAAAGATGAAGGAAAGAAACATCTCAAAGGTCGAGAACTATCTCGTCACCTTATAGCCTGAGAATGAAGAGGAAGTAGCATTAAACTATCACTTTCTATAGGTGTCAAGAAAGGTCCAGTAAGATCTGCACCGCTCACTGTCGGCACCAACCCAGGCAAGTCGGCGCGAGTGTAGGAAGCCGGCTCTGTATATACTGTACCAAAGTGAGGCATAGTGCGCACAGAGTCCAGTGGAACCCCAAAGGTAGGCAGAGGTAAAAGCAGATAGCACCTCACTCTCTATTTGTGGTAGTGTCAGCGAGAATTACGGCAGTATAAGAGGACAGTGTTAAGCATTTGTTGTACAGACTCAGTCTGCAAATGAATTCACACACTAAAAGACTAAGCTTCAGACCAATTGTTTTTGTATAAAAATATTCTTTTAGTTATTTTATTTTCTAGAACCAAGCAAGCCGGGCACAGGTAAGTGATATGTACTTTACAGTAGTAATGCAATAGAAATACAGTTTGAATGATAATTGTATATGCACTTTGGTTTGATTTACAATATGGATGCAGAGAAATGCGATACTTAGTAAATGCAGTACATAGACTTGAATAGGCTTTTCAGTAAAATAGCAGGTAAGTAACTTAGTAACTTTTGAGATTACTAGGCTTAGTCAGAGTAGTATACCTAGATACTACTCTGGGACATTTCCTGAAAACAGGTAAGTAAAATCGTTTTTGTTGGATTATGCAATTTCAAAGAATTTCTTTAGTTTCTCAAACTCCACACTTAGAAACTTTTCACAAAAAAAAAAACAGTCAATGTTATCCTATGGAGGAAAATAGTGTCATCGGTTTTGAGGTAAGTATTTGATAGTGGGGGTTGAGGTTCTGGGGGTAGACTCAGTGGTCCCCCAGGGTCAAGGACGCACTCTAGTTACACCCTCAGCGGCACTAGGGCGGCTGGGTGCAGAGTGCTGAGGCCCAATGTTATCCAATGGGGGATTGGGGCCCTCGGTTGGTGGCTGCTGGGAAGCAGGCCACGGGGTTGTGGGAGCAAAGCTCCTGGACTTTAACCCAGGGCAAATGGGGAAACAATTTATCACAAAAGGTGCACGATCGAGAGGGGGGGAGGCAGGCCGGTAGGGCTGGGGCCAAGTCAGTGGGCGTCTTCCTCTTGTTAGCTGCCGCACGGCTGTTCGGTCCTTTTTGGAGGTTCTTGTTTGAGGAAGCAAGGTTGAGGGGTGCCCCTAAATACTAGAGGTACAAGACAGAGCAATGGGTCCCCTCCCGGGGGGAGGGGGATGGTAGGCGGCGGTTTTCAGGGGCGTTCTAGTTAGCTGGACTTTTCACTCGTACAAAACCATAGAAATTCCCCCGTTATAGTTAGTTCAGCTAACTATAACTCGCGCGCCCGCAATGCACTGCTGATGACGTCACATATTACATCACTCATGACATGGTCAGTGACATCACTCATGACATCACTGATGACATCTCAAATGACATCACTGATGACATCACTGGTGACATCATCCAGTGAATGTGTGTTTTTCTGAAAATTACATATGTTTTATATATGTATATCTCAAGGTCGATGGAAGAATAAATGGGTATATAAGTGTCTAAATGGATGATTTGTTTTTGAAAAATTGATTGTATAACTGACTGATTAAGTGTATCTTAGTGAATACATGGATTAGTGAGTAATGTTTAAATATGTAAATATCTGTATCAGTCTCTCACTTTGTGTATAAGTGGCTGCATGGTTTGGTGAGTAGCTACATGAGTGTCTATATAGGTTATTAGTTGGTTTTTTGAGTATCAGTATAAGTGTCTGATGTCTGTATGGTTCGGTGGGGGGTATTACGTAGTGCATAGGTGCATGAATGAGTGACTCACTGTTTGTATGTGTTGAAGACAGCATGTGTGCAGGACTGTATGGGTGGATGAGTGTGTGCATGGGTGTGTTAGTGAGTGAATGACTGTCTCAATAGTGTCTCTATGAGTAACTACATATGTTTTAAACTAGTATATGTGACTATTGGTGTATATAAGTGAGTATATGTGAGAGTCAGAGATTGAAAGAGTTCCTGTACGAATAAGTATGTGTTTCTATAAGTGATTGTTAAAAAGACTAAGTATGTGTAAGTTTCTGTAGAAGTAAGTGTGGTGGTGTGTGTATAACTGTATATGCAGGTAAACTGATGTTTGATTCTTTATTAGCATGAGTTGTGTGTGAGTAACTATGGATGAGTGGCATTGTGTAACAGGATGTATAGGTGTATGAGTACATATGATGAGTGAGTACATGTATGAGTGACTGTATAGGACTGTTGGTGAATGAGTGGATGTGTATGTGGATCTTAGAATTACTGAAGAGGTTGTTGTAACTGGTATTGGTATGTCCATTGTTTTGAAAATTTTAATTTCTATTTTTGAATGTGTGTATCAAAGGTTATATTAGGGGGAGAGGAGGTCTGCCACTCTATCACAAGGATGATGTCATCAGTGATGTCATGAGTGATGTCACTGACCATGTCATGAGTGATGTAATATGTGACGTCATCAGCAGTGCATTGCGGGCGCGCGAGTTATAGTTAGCTGAACTAACTATAACGGGGGAATTTCTATGGTTTTGTACAAGTGAAAAGTCCAGCTAACTATAACGTGCCTGAAACCTATGGTTTTTTCAGTGAATTTCTGAGGTTTTTTAAATGCTAATTTCTAACTATGCCTACAGAGATAGGACATGTGAAGAAAGAAGGAAAAACGCACAGAAAGAAAAAAAAGAAATGCAGAAAGAAGCAACAGAAGTCCTCAAAGACGAAGAAAAGTGCAGGAAGAAGGATAACGTGCAGGAAGAACAAACAGAAGAGCAGAAAGAAGCCTTGTTGCAAAATCATCCTGTACCCTCAACTTTTTCAGACGGATACTGGTGGTAACTGAGTCTGACTAACCAGTCCTAGAGCCAGTGCTATGTTAAAAGACACTTCGAATACATTGAAAACACCTACATACACTAGGGAACATTATGCGTTGGGGTCCCCCTGTGATTAGCATGACCTCCTCTGTAAGCCCCTAGTATATAATAGGGCAGGGGGATTAAAACTACCTCTTAAAACAGGCCACAGGGCGTTTTTGCACACGTTAACTCAGGCCCCGTCCCCTCCCTTCACCACTGTGTAAACACGCCCTGTGTCCGTTTTTAGTTGGGAGATTAAGTTAATTTGAATCCTGAGGGTCCCTAGGGTCCAACTAGCCCACTAGGTACCGCCAGTAAGTGCCACAGAGCTGCGTTGCAGAGAGGTGTAAAAAGGGGCTTGGCCTCAGAACACCTGTCTGCAGCGCAGCTCCCACCATGATGATTTGAGTGATATTCATTAAAAGACGACTATGCATACAATGAATCACCATGGAATGTATTTACACCAGTAGTGAAGCTCTGACATGTCTGATGCCCTACCGTGCCCAATCCCGGTAGACACCCTTGTCGTTTATTTATACAAACATGGGTAGCTATTGACGGGCACATTTATCACACATGCACACCAAGCCATTCAAAGGGGATTCGACAAAAATTCGACCAAAACTATGTAAGAAACCCCCCTCACGGTTAATAAAACACACATCCACTGCCGGATGTGTAATACTTTTTATTTTACTCTCTGGAAAGGGGATGAACATCACTTGAGAGTCACAGCGCGCTCCTGTCAGAACCCAATGCTGTGTTACACCCACCAGTGCCCGCCGAGTGCCACACACCTCTGTGTTGTATTCCACCAGCTAGTGCATATGCTATGACACTCTAGCCCATGTGCACTGTAACACCACCCCGTGAATATGTCATGCCACACTTGCCTTCGCACGGGTTATATTGCCCCATCTAACGTGCCTTCCTCGATGCCTATGTTATAAAGCACAGCGCTATGCCATACATATTACAATCTGGGATCCATATCTTTGTCACAGTGCATATGCAATGTTACACTACCCAGCACATATTGAATATGCTACTTACCAGTATGCATCTGTTCTTGGCATGTAGGGCTGCTGACATTCATATCTGTGCATAGATCGCCGCCTAATGTTGGGTCCGGATGTTTGCATGTTGTTGCCCTGGAAGAGTCTTCGAAGTATCCTGAGATGGGTGACTCCTCCCCTGGCCCACAGTGCGCATGGGCATCCTCTCCATCCTTAGATTGTTTTTTGCCATTGTGGCAGTGATGGAGTAGATACAGAAAGTGATAACCATGCTATACAGTAATTCTGAGAACGAAAAGTTTCTTACCTGTCGGTGTAGTTTTGCAGCTTGAAGATCTTTCTGGATTCACTATGCTGTGCATTATTCCGCGATCTTGTGGTTGGGTCCGGATTCGTAGTCTTTTCTTTGTTTTTTTTTTTTTTTTTTTTTGTAGCCCAGGTGGGCGTCGACGTCCACCATTTGGTGCACCTCCCGTGACGTCGTCGTGCTTCCTGCGGAAGTCCCACCTTTGGGGCGCCATCTTCGGGTTCTTTTTTCCCTGTTTTGTTTTTTTTTTTTTTTTTATTTTTTTTTTTTAACCCTAGGCGATTGATTAATCCTTTTGTCCATATTTCTGTACGTTTCCACTTCTTTGATCCTATCCATTTCACCCCCTCTTCCTCCAGCCTCATCTTCCTGGCGGAGGTGGGTGGGCTCGCTAGTGAATCCAGAAAGATCTTCAAGCTGCAAAACTACACCGACAGGTAAGAAACTTTTCGTTTTGCAGCGTGAATCTTTCTGGATTCACTATGCTGTGCATAGACTTTGTAGCGGTTTTCCTATTTTTGTGGTGGCTGGGTGGAAGATGATCGCTGGTCGTTGAAAATGTGTTGTAGCACCTTCTGTCCGACCTGTGCTTCCTTATTCATTTGAATGTCCACGCAGTAGTGCTTTGTGAACGTGTGCACAGATGCCCAAGTTGCTGCGAGACAAATGTCTTGGATGGGCGTGTTTGCCAGGAAGGCAACTGTGGCCCCCTTCTTCCTTGTGGAGTGAGCTTGGGGCCCCTCCGTTAGCTCCTGTCCAGCCTGTTTGTGACAGAATTGAATAGTGAGGGCAATCCACCTAGCGATGGTGCCCTTGGTCACTGGTCTACCTATGAAGCTAGTAGCAAAGGACACAAACAGCTGCTTCGACTTCCTGAGTTCCTTGGTTCTCTCAATGTAGTGCATCACCGCTCTTCTGGCATCGAGGGTGTGCAGGGCCTTTTCTGCGTTTGTAGTCGGGTTTTGGAAGAAACTCGGTATCTGGATACTCTGATTCATGTGGAACGCCGACACTACCTTGGGCATGAAGTGTGGGTCCGTCCTCAGGACTACCCTGTCTTTGTGAATTTGAATGTAGGGCTCCTGTAGCGTTAGTGCTTGAAGCTCGCTCACCCTGCGTAGTGAGGTTATGGCCACTAGAAAGGCAGTTTTCATCGTCAACATTTGTAGAGTGGCCTTGTGAATGGGTTCAAACGGCGCCTTCATGAGCTCCGTCAGAACCACGTTTAAATTCCATGCCGGCGGCGGCAACCTTTTCGGGGGTGCCATTCTTTTGGCTCCCTCCATGAATCTCTTCACCACCTGCGAGGTGAAGAAACTTCCACCCTTCTCACCTCTGGTGTAGGCAACGATCGCTGCTAGGTGTACCCTTAGGGAGCTCGAGCAGAGGTTACTCTTTAGAAGGTGTGTGAGGTACCTCAGCACAGTTGAGTCTCTTGTCATTCTGTTTTGCAGGCCCTTTTTCCTGCACCACACCGTGAATCTCTTCCACTTTGCGCTGTAGCACTTTCTTGTAGTAGGTTTCCTTGCCTCCCGCAGCACTCGCATAGTGCTCTGAGGTAACCTTAGGTGTGCGAACTCTAGGTCTTCAGGAGCCATGCTGCTAGGTTGAGTGTCTCTGGCTCTGGGTGCAGGACCTCCCCGTTTTGCATTGAGAGCAGGTCTTTTCTCCTCTCGAACCTGTATGGATTGCCTTGCGCCATTTCTTGAATCTGTGAGAACCATGTCTGCCTCGCCCACTGTGGAGCCACCAGGATCAGAGTCATGTTGCTGGTTCTGCACTTGTCGAGCACTCTGTGCAACAGGGGTATCGGTGGAAAGGCGTAGGCAAATGTCCTCCACCAGCTTATCCATAGGGCATTTCCCTTGGATTGCTGATCTGGTTGCCTGGACGCGAAGCTTTGGCATTTTGCATTGTGGCGTGTTGCAAATAGGTCTATTGTGGGAGTCCCCCATCTCTGGAAGATTTTCTCCGTTTCCTGGCCATTGAGCTCCCACTCGTGCGATGCTGAGGTCTGTCTGCTCAGCCAGTCTGCCTCCACATTGTCCTTCCCTGGTAGGTGAATTGCCAGTAGATCTATCTTGAGAGGTATGGCCCATCTCCAAATCTCCTGAGCTAGGGATGAGAGGGGAAACGACTGTGTCCCCCCTTGTTTGTTGATGTAGAACATCGCCGTGGTGTTGTCTGTCTGTACTAACACCCTCTGGCCGAACAGGTGTCTCTGGAATGCCTTCAGGGCTAACAGTATCGTTTTCAACTCGAGGTAGTTGATGTGGCGGACCGCGTCTGCTGGAGCCCACAGACCTCTCACTCTGAGGTTGTCCATGTGCGCTCCCCATCCCTTCTGCGATGCGTCCGTGGTAATGGTCATTGTTGGGCTTGGTGGTGTCAGGCTTCTCCCCGTTGTTATGTTGTCTCTGTTCCACCAAGTTATCTCCTCCTGCACTGCGTGCGTAACAACCACTAGATCCTCCCAACTTCCGTTTGCTTGTGACCATTGCTGTTGCAGCCATTCCTGGAATGGTCTCATGTGCAGGCGTACATTCGGCACCAGCTGGATACAGGACGCCATCATCCCCATCATCCTGCTCACCACCCTCACTGTCAGAACTCGCCCCTTCTGGTAGAGCTGCGTCTCCTTCAGTAGAGCATCTGTCCTCCTGTCGCTTGGCACTACTGTACTGTTGAGGGAGTTGATCTTTGCCCCCAGGAAAATCTTTACCTGTTCCGGTTCCAGCGATGATTTTCCCCAGTGGATGGAAAATCCCAGATTTGTGAGGGTGTCTGTTACGCGTTTTGCGTGCCTCTCGCACTTCTCGCGTGAGTTTGCCTTGACCAGCCAGTCGTCCAAGTAGGGGTATACGTGTATTCCCTGCTTTCGTAGGTGTCCCGCTACCGCCGACAGGCATTTTGTAAAGACCCTTGGCGCTGATTTTAATCCGAAGGCCAGGGTTGTGAACTGGTAGTGTTCCTGTTCGATGTTGAATCTTAGAAGGCCCTTGTGCCTTCTGTTTATTGGGATGTGAAGGTAGGCATCCTTGAGGTCCACGGTGACCATGAAGTCCCCTTCTCTTATCTGTGGCAGTACCTCCTGCAGTGAAGTCATTTTGAACCTTTGCGTTCTGATGAACTTGTTTAGGTAACGGAGGTCCAGTATGGGTCTGAGGTCTCCGTCTACCTTCAGAACCACGAAGTAGTTTGAGTAGACCCCTTTGTTGCGTTCCCTGAACGGCACTGTCTCTATGGCTCCCTTTTGTAGGAGTTTCCGCGTTTCTTCTCTGAGTATTGCCAGTTCTTGGGCCGATCTCTGTCTTCCCTTCGGCTTCCTGTTTGGAGGTCTTTTCTCCAAGTCTACGCAGTATCCGTACTGCACAATGTTCCGTATCCACTTGTCTGTGGTTATACGCCGCCACTCCTGAAGGTAGAACCTCAGCCTTCCGCCTACTGGGGACGTATGCTCGTAGGCTCTTGAATCTCCTCTTCCCCCTGATGACACTTTTTTGCGCCTCACCCTTGGGGACCTTACGAGGGTAGGCGTCTTCTTGCATGCTGAGTCACTTCGAGGAGGGCTGATCGCCCCCTCTCCTCCTTTGGCCACGTCCGTTCCCTCTCCCGCGAAAGGACTGGCCCCGAGGTTGATATTGCCAGCTTTGCTTCTGCTGACTTTGTCCGTGACCTTCGCCCTGCTGACCTTGTTGGAACGCCTGGTGCGACGTCCCCTGTTGGCTTCCACCCCTACCGTAGGGTCTCCTCGAGGGATTTCCTCGTCTCATTCCCCTCAGCTGTAGGGCCCCCATGGACCTCGCTGTCTCGTTTTCCTTCTTGAGCTGGGTGAGCTTTTCGTCCACCGTTGCTCCGAACAGTGTCTCTCCGTTGAAGGGGGTGCCAAGGATGTTGTTCTGCACTTCCGGTTTGAATCCCGAGATTCTTAGCCATGCATGCCTCCTCTCTGTGACCCCTATGGCCATGAGTCTTGCTGAAGTCTCTGCCCCATCCAACGCCATCTTTATACAGGAGTTGGCGATGTTCTTGCCTTCATCCACCAGGTGAGAGGCTCTCTGGCGGTATTCTTCGGGGAGGTGCTTTACTAGCTCCCCCATCTCATCCCAGTGCTGGTATTGGTGTCTGTTGAGGAGTGCATTCGAATTCGCCATGCGCCAGTGCATTGCGGCGTTCCTCTCGACCTTCCTGCCTGTGAGGTCGATCCTCCTGCTCTCTTTATCCGGAGGTGGGCCCGAAGTTGCTGGAACGTTGGCCCTTCTCCTGGCCGTGGAGGCTATGATGGAGTCTGCGGTGACGCTACCCTTGATGTAAGGTGGGTCCAGGGAGGAGTGCTTATATTTCTTCTCTGTCCTGGGCGTGATCGACCGACAGGTGGCAGGCTCCTTGAAGGCTTCTCTCCCCTGGTTCATCACGCTTTGTAGCATGGGGAGGAACTGACTCCTAGTCTGGATGGGGAGCAGTGTTTCGACGAGAAAATCGGCTTTCGGCCTCTCCTCGTCGAGTTTGACGCCGAAGGCCATTGCTGCGCTCTTCACCACCATATTGTACACCCCGATGTCGTCGGGTGGCGAAGGCCTAGAGGGGTACGTGTCCACGGCCTCCTCCGGGTTTTCGGTGTCGAGATCGTGCCATTCGACGTCGTTGCTGGTAGATGCCGCCGAATCGAAGAACGACTGTTGGTCTTCTTCCTCGGCTTCCTCCTCATAATAGGGCTCCTCTTCTTCCTCGAGATCCCTTGTCAGCCCTTCGGCGTCGAACTCGTCTTCGACCTCGACGACGTCCGCCGATGAAACCGTTGGAATCTTGAATTCCTTCATCTTGGCGTCGAACTCCTTCTTCCTTTGAAGGATGTTCTCCATTTCGGCCTCGAGCCGCCTCTTCTTTTTCTCCATTTCGGAGATGCTTTCGGCGTCGACCGCGGGTCTTTTCGATGAAGCTTGCGTCGACGTCGAACGTTCCTTCTGCGTCGATCTGCCCGTTTCATGGGATGATTTCGACGACCCTTGCCTTTCGGCGTCTTTCTGCACCAGGGAGTCCTTTTGTAAGGATCCGCTGGGCCTTTTGTCCGAAGTTCCCCCTTTGGACGTCGAAGTTTTCGGCGCCGGGGCTCCCTTCGTGGACCTTGACTCAGTTTTTCTCGAGTCACCCTCGTGTTTTCGAGGTGTTTTTTGATTTGCGCTCGACGATTCTCTTACCTCGTCTTCTTTTTTCTTGTCGGTCTCTACGACCGTGAAGTTTTCGGCTGTCTCGGCGACGTTGTCCTCGTCGTCCGTGTCGAGGCCCAGCTCGTAGAGTGTCGGGGGTTTCCCTTTGCCATCCATGTTGGCGTTGGCTCTTCTCTGCCTCTCTCTCTCACCCTGAGTGTCTTCGGCGCGAAGGCTGAGCAGGCGTTGCAGTCGATACTCTGGTGATCCACCGGTAGGCAGAGGTTGCAGACCGGATGCTGGTCTTTCTGCGCGAACTTGTGGTGGCAGTTTGGGCAGAACTTGAATGGCGTCTTGTCCATTTCGCTCAGGGTCTCTGAGCGTGCATTCTCCAAGGCTGTCGAAGAAAAAAGGTTCGCTGGTCCTCTTTCTTCGCGCTCCTGATGAAATCTGTTCAATTCCTGATGTCTTCTCTTGATTCTATCGATGAAACTCGCTTTTCTTCCTTCTTCCTCCGAGTGAATTTCTGGAGCTTCCCGATGCCGATCCAGACCCAACGGCGGAAAAAAGAATCTGAAGATGGCGCCCCAAAGGTGGGACTTCCGCAGGAAGCACGACGACGTCACGGGAGGTGCACCAAATGGTGGACGTCGACGCCCACCTGGGCTACAAAAAAAAAAAAAAACAAAGAAAAGACTACGAATAATGCACAGCATAGTGAATCCAGAAAGATTCACGCTGCAAAACTGCAGCTGCTACAGGCGCCGGGGAGGAGGGAGGGCGATATGAATGTCAGCAGCCCTACATGCCAAGAACAGATGCATACTGGTAAGTAGCATATTCAGTTTGAGGCATGTGGGCTGCTGAATTCATATCTGTGCATAGAATACATAGCAGTACCTCCTATTAGAGGCGGCTACCAGTGCCAGCTGCAGCAGTCTGAAAAAGAGTTCTGAGAACAGCCTGTCCTACAGCTGCCTGCTGTTTTGAATGTACATCTACACAGTAGTGTTTGGTAAATGTATGTATAGTGGACCATGTGGCTGCTCTACATATTTCCTGTAAAGGAATGTTTCCCAGGAAAGCCATGGACGCCCCTAACTTACGTGTTGAGTGGGCTCGTGGGGGAATCGTTAATGTGCGTTTAGCCTTTTGATAGCAAATTTGAATACATTTAACGATCCACCTGGCTATACCTGGTTTGGAAATGGCGTTGCCTTTGTGTTGTGGAGAAAAGGCAACGAAAAGTTGTTTTGTCTTCCTAAAGTCTTTAGTTCTGTCTATATAGTACATGAGGGCCCTTTTCACATCTAGTGTATGGAGCATTCTCTCAGCGACATTTTGTGGGTCTTGAAAGAAAACAGGCAGTTCAATAGTTTGGTTCATGTGGAACTGCGATATTACTTTAGGCATGAATTTGGGGTTGGTACGTAGTACAACCCTGTTTGCGTGAACCTGTATGAATGGCTCTTGAATGGTTAGTGCCTGGAGTTCACTAACTCTTCTTAACGAAGTGATTGCTACTAGGAAAGCTACTTTCCAGGTGAGGAATTGAATCTCACATGAGTGGAGAGGTTCGAAGTGTGGACCCATTAGTCTGGTGAGGACCAAGTTGAGGTTCCACAATGGTGCTGGCGGGTGTCTTGGGGGAGTTACTCGTTTAAGTCCCTCCAAGAAAGCCTTGATGGCAGGCACTCTGAATAAAGAGAGGTGCTGCCTGTTCTGGAGATAGGCTGCTATTGCGGTTAAATGGATGCGTATTGAGGTGTATGCCAGATTGCATCGGTATAGGTGTAAGAGGTAACAGATTATGTTTTGGATGGATGCGTCTAGCGGGTTTATGTCATTGTGGGTGCAGTAGATGACAAACCTCTTCCATTTAGCTGCATAGCAAGCTCTGGTAGTGGGTCTCCTGGCCTCCTTGATGATCTCCATACAGTCAGGTGGCAGGTTTAGGTAGCCAAACTCTAAGACTTCAGGAGCCAGATTGCCAGGTTCAGCTGTTGCGGATCTGGGTGCTGAATTTCGCCATGGCTCTGCGTTAGAAGTGTAGGTTTTATCCGCAGCCTTTGATGCGGCACCACGGAAAGTTCCAGAAAGGTAGTGTACCATGGCTGGCGCGCCCATGTTGGAGCAACTAGGATAAGCGTCAGTGAGTGCTGTCGCAGTTTGCGTGCCACCAGTGGTATTAATGGCGCCGTAGGGAAAAGCGTACGCAAATCTGCCGGACCAGTTCATCCATATCGCATTGCCCTGTGATTGTGGATGTGGGAACCTGGCGGCAAAGCTTTGGCATTTTGCGTTTGTTTGTGGCGAATAGGTCTATCTCTGGGTGACCCCACTGTTGGAAGTACGGTTGGAGTACTGATGGGTGTAGCTCCCACTCGTGCATCTGGTGGCTGTGTCTGCTGAGCAGATCCGCCATCTGGTTGTCCTTGCCCGGGAGGTGTTCCGCCATGAGGAATATGTTCCTCTGAATGGCCCACTTCCACATGCTCTGAGCCAGATGAGACAACTGTGGAGAGTGTGTTCCTCCCTGCTTCTGTATGTAGTACATGGCAGTCATGTTGTCCGTCCGGATCAACACGACTTTGTTGCACAAGTGTACTTTGAATGCCTTCATTGCCAGGAAGATTGGCATCAGTTCCAGAAGGTTGATGTGCATCTTCTTTTGTTGTGTTGTCCATAGTCCCTTCACTGTGTAATGGAGTACATGAGCTCCCCATCCCTGGAGAGACGCGTCCGCCGTCAGTATTATTTGTGGAACAGGCTCTTGGAACGGTCGGCCCTTGCAAAGGTTTTGTGGATTCCACCAATGCAGAGAGTTGTATGCCCGACCGCTCACCAACACTAGGTCTTTTAACTGCCCGTGAGCCTGATTCCATTGACGTGCTAAGCACTCCTGAAGCGGGCGCATATGTAGTCTTGCGTGCGGGACTATGAAAATGCAGGAGGCCATCATGCCTATCAACTGCATGAACACTCTTGCAGGAAGGGAGTGTTGTGGTTTGAACTTGGAGATCAGCAGTTGCATGCTGTTGATCCTCACTAAATTTGGCTGAGCTGTGGCTGCCAGAGTGTCTATTGTCGCGCCCAGGTATTGTTGTACGTGTGCGGGTTGTAGACGTGATTTTGGGTAATTTAGTGAGAATCCCAGACTGTGAAGAAGGTGAATGGTGAGGGACATGTGGCTGGCACATTGCTGGGCTGACTTTGCCTGAACAAGCCAGTCGTCCAGGTAAGGGTAGACGTGAATGTGTCGTCGCCGTAGATGTGCAGCCACTTAGCTAGGCACTTGGTAAAGACCCTGGGTGCTGTTGTCACGCCGAAGGGGAGGACTTTGAATTGATAGTGCTGTCCCTGAATAGTGAACCTGAGATATTTCCTGTGAGATGGGTGGATGGGTATGTGGAAGTACGCATCTTTGAGGTCTAGAGTGGCTAGGAAGTCTCCCTGGCTGAGCAGCGGGAGAACCTGCTGTAGGGTGAGCATATGAAAATGCTCCGACAGAATGTAGTGGTTGAGGGGTCTGAGGTCTAGTATAGGTCTGAGCGACCCGTCCTTTTTTGGGATTAGGAAGTACAGGGAGTACACCCCTGTCCCCTGCTGGTTGACGGGTACGACCTCTATTGCCCCTTTTTGCAGCATACTTAGCACTTCCTGCTGCAATAATGCTAAGTGCTCTGCGGACATAGGACGGTGCTTTGGCGGTATTGTGGGTGGAGTAGAGGTTAATTCGAGACAGTAACCGTGCTGGATAATATCCCTGACCAACCTGTCCGTGGTGATGGATTTCCACGTGGACAGGAACCGCTGGAGTCTCCCCCCGACAGGTGTTACGTGGTCGGGGGGGAAGGGAGAGGGCGTCACGGTTTGTTTTTGGGTGAGGACCTGGTGTTGCCGTAACCACGTCCTTTGCCCTTGGTGCTGGAGCCACGATATCCACCTCTGTTGTTTTTATCGTAGGTACTCTGTGTGCCCCCTTTATTGTATGTCTGCTGTGACCCCTGTCCTCTAGCTGCTCCCCTATTCCCGGGGCGACGAAAGGAGCCACTACGAAATGTCTGCGTTTGCAGAGCCCCCATTGACTTTGCAGTGTCAGTGTCCTTTTTTATCTTTTCCAAGGTGGTGTCAACTTCTGGTCCGAATAGGTAGTCGGGGTTGACAGGCTGATTTAGGATGTTGTTTTGAATCTCAGGTTTGAATCCGGAGATTCTTAACCAAGCGTGTCGGCGTAACATGACGCTGGTGTTTATCGCCCTCGCAGCTGTCTCTGCAGCATCTAGTGCGCACTTAATGGATGCGTTTGTAAGAAGTTGTCCCTCTCTGATGAGGAGCTCCGCTGCCTCTTTGTATTCGTCTGGCAAAAGTTGGAGTAGTGACTCTAGCGTGTCGTAGTGTGAACGATCGTAGCGAGCCAGGAGGGCCTTGTATTGGCAATGCGCCAGATGTTTGCTGCTTGAGCTGCAATCCTCTTGCCCGAGGTCTCCAGCACTTTGGACTCCTTGTCTGGGGGAGGAGCATCACCAGTTGTTTGCGAGTGCGCTCGTTTGCGAGCGTTAGCAACCACCATGGAGTCCAGAGGTAACTGACCTCTAATGTACATAGAGTCCCCGGGCACAGGTTTGTATTTTTTTTCAATCCTGGGGTTGAGCACCCGTGCCCTGGTTGTTTCCTTGAAAATGTCCTTTGCTGGCTTGAGAACACCTTTCAACATGGGCAGAGTCTTGACAGTCCTCTCAGAGGACTGTCAGAGTGGAGTTGCACTCCATGATTGGCTGCAGCACGTTCTATGAGGGCATTGAAGGCAGCAGTGTCCTCTGTGGGAGATGTTTTTGCGCCGTAAGCTTGATCTGGGTCCTGCTGCTCCTCAGGATCTATATCCCTGGGGTAGGTGGTATCACCCATGTAATCCTCCATTGCGTCCGTGTCGGAGGGCGTTGGAGAAAAGGACTGGGGATCCGGATAGGAGGTATGCAGGCGTTCGTATAGAACCGGTTCCGACTCTGCTGGCAGTTTCTGCTTCAGAGGGATTCTGTAAGAGTCCAAGGCCTGCTCTGGCGTGACCTTCCGTTTTCGGAGCATGAGTCTGCCGGTGTCGGCGTCGATGAATTGGGACGGTGAAGGCTCAGTAGGATAGTGTGTGAGAAAGTGGCTCTGTATATACTGTTCCCTAATGGGTACAGGGTGTACAGAGTCCACAGTCCCCCAGAGGCTGATAGAGGTCAAAGTTAGGTATGACCTTACTCTCAAAAGTGGTAGCTTGGTCAAGCAGTAAGGCAGTACCTGAGGACAGTGTAAAGCATTTATTGTACACACTCAGTCAGCAAATGGTTTCACACACTCCATAACTGAACTCTAGGCCAATGGCTTATATATATAAAATATATGCTTGTTTTATTTTTAGAACCACAAAGGGAATAAAAATATACTTTTCTCAGAATGAGAGATTGAATATAAATACTTTTGCAATAAGCAATGGATTTTTGTAAACCGTCACAGTTGGTTGCAATAAACAATCCTATTTCCTAAACATAACAATGCATTGAGCTCAATGGTAAGTTCAGGTTATCTTGTAATAAATTACTTTTCAGATTACTTTTGAAATTCCAGGTCTGGCTCCTAGATCCAGCTCTGGGTCAGTACTCAGAATCAAGTGATGAAAGTCGACTTAATAACTGTAATGATTTTTAAATAATATTTAGCTATTTCAAAAGTTAGCACTTAGAAAATATTTCAAAGAAAACATTCAATGGATCTCTATGGCAAGAAATTCAAATTGCAGGTAGAGTACTTTATCGTTACTTTAGTACTCCAGGACTGGGTACCTAGACCCAGGACTGGGGTCCTTATCAGAAACAGGTAAGTAATTTCGTTTGCAGAAATGGTACGATTTTAAAAGAATATTTCAATTTTACAAAAATAGACACTTAGAAGAAATTTCACAGAAAAGCAGACAATGGTTTCCTATGGAAGAAAAATGAGTTAGAGGTAAGTACAGTTGTGGACACTTTTCAGAGTCAGGGCTGGGCACCAAGATCCAGCACTGGGAGCTCACCTAAGAGCAGGTGAGTAAATTCGTTCTTGTCACTTGGCTGATTTTTAGTGAATATTTGCAGTTTTGAAAAGTTCACACTTAGAAGATTTTTCAAGAAAAAGCCAGTCAATGTTACCCTATGAGGAAAATGAAGTTAGCGGTTTAAGGGTAAGTACCCGACTGGCAGAGTTGAAATTCCGGGCATAGACTCAGGGGTCCCCCAGTGTCAGGTAGGTACAGTTGGTTCACCCTCAGCGGTTTCAGGACGGCCGGGTGCAGAGAGAGTTAGGCCCAATGTTATCCTATGAGGGATAGGGGGGCCTTGGTTGGTGGCTGCTGTCTGGCAAGCCACGCGGTTGTGGGAGCTGGGCTCCTGGTCACTTACTCAGGGCAAGTGGGGACGTAGGTTAGTGTAGAGAGTGCACTGCCAGGGCCACTCGGGCGGCTGGGTGCAGGGTGCTTTTGAGCCCTCGGGCGCTCAATGGAAGTCAATGGGAATGTTCCGGTTTGGAAAAAGGCTGCAAGCTCGGGGACGAGGATGCTTCAGATGCCACCACCACTTCGAGAGGTAAGTTGGGTAGTTGTAGGTTAGGTGGGTACCCCGGGATTGGGCACAGGGGGCCGCAGGGCGCCGGGTGCAGGGGTGCCTTTTGAGGTCGGGAATCTTACCCTCTTGTTGATCGCGGTTGGGGTGGCACTCTGTTCTGAGGCTGCAGGCTTCTTCCGGAATGTCGAGGGGGGTCCTTGGGTGCCGGACTCGGGGTCACAGTCGCCGTGGGGTCGTCCTCAGGGTCTTTGTTCACTCCGGCACTGGCCAGGCTTGGCTGGTGCAGAGTGTGCTGGGTTCGCGGTTCCGGGCTGCTGCCAGGGGTTAGAGATAGGTTTCTGAGTAGAGCCTCTACTCATGGGAGTCCCAGGGGCTTTAGAGTTCAAAGGTAGCCAGGTCCTCCGGGGTATTTGAGGTTGCTGGCCACAAGAGATGCCGCGCTGGAGCAGGAGCAGGTTCGAGGGTCGACAGGCCGGTAGGGCTGGGGCCAAAGCAGTTGGTGTCTTCCTCTTTTTAGCAGCTGCAGGGCAGGTCTTTGTTCTTCTTGCTCTTCTTGTAGTTTCGAATCTGGGGAAGGAAGGTTCAGGGGGCCCCTAAATACTAGATTTAGGGGCGTTACAGGTAGGTGAAGGCCAGGGACCAATGGGTCCTTGTCCTGGGGTGGGTACACCCCCTATCCTGCCTCTCTCCTGTGGGAGGGGGGCAGTAGCCTAATCCTGATAGGGTAGGGCCTCCCATCTTCAAGATGGCGAGAGCCCGGAGATGTGCTTCACCTCGCCTCCCCCACCAGAGGGGTGGGGTGGGCAGGCTGGCACATCCCCTGTCCTTGTATGGGGTTTCCGGCCAAGCTTCCTGCCAGAGTGGGGGGTTGCAGTGGCCTGGGGAAACTCCAACTGGCGGCATGCCTTTGAAGCTTCCCTTTGCTCATCCTGGGGGAGGAGATTTCTCACCTCACCCAGGATGTGCATTGTTGCAGGCCCGGGAGAGCAGGGGCTCTCCCACCCAGGGGTCCAGCAACGTGTCTGCTGTGTGGCAGCCTGGGCAGCCTCAGAGCAGACGTGGATTGTAGGTTAGCTGTTAGGGGGCATCTCTAAGATGCCCTCTGGGGTGCCTAGTACATTAAATCCCACACTGGCATCAGTGTGGGTTTAATGTGCTGAGAAGTTTGATACCAAACTTCCCAGTCTTCAGTGTTGCCATTATGGTGCTGTGGAGCTCGTGTTTGACGAGCTCTCAGCACCATGTACTTGTAAGAGGCAGCACTGTACTTACAGTGCCCAGGAATGGACCTGGGTACTGTAGGGGCACAGGGCTCCTGCTCCTGTGCCCACACCATAGGCATAAGGCACCCAGCCAGAGGGGTGGCTGACATATGCCTTGGCAGTGTAGGTGATGGGCATGGCACACAGAGATGTGTGCCATGTCGACTCTTTGTTTTGTCCTGCACCCAGACACTCAGCCTGCAAAGGCAGTGTGTGTGTGTAAGGGTACAGGGCCTCTAAGGGTGGCACAATGAGTGCTGCAGCCCTTAGAGGCCTTCCCTGGTCACAAGGCCCTGGGTACCTAGGGTACCATTTACCAGGGGCTGACATGTGGCCAGGGTTTGCCAATTGGGAGTTTGTGTGTTTTAAGGAAGGAACATAGGCCCTGGGCACCTGATTGGCAGGAGCCCAGGGCACAACAAGGAAAAGTGCATCAGCTATTAGGCAAAAAAAAAGGGGGGGGGGGTCACTGCAACAGAAACCCACTTTCTCACATAGTGTCCAGTAGATGGGGACCTTATCTGGAGGACACGTGTTCGGATCTCGAACATCTTCGGCGCCGTGGACGGCGGCAAACCAAAAGTGATGTTGGTTGGTGCCGAAGGTGCCTTTGGAGCCTTTTTCGGGTCAGGGCCCGACGTGGACTGAAGGGCTGCCCGTTCTCTAATGCGTTGCAATGACGCCGCAACTTGTCGCACCGAGAACGCCGAAGGTTCTTTGGTGCCGAGTGGTTCTGTAGAGGTAGGTGTGGACTGCTTCGGAACCTCCGGGTCATCGATTCGAGGAGAAGTAGTAGCGGTCGACGGAGTCGATGACTTGACCCGTGTCGCTGCCTTCGAAGTGGACTCTGATGGAGCGGCCATCTTAACTTTGGTGGTCGGGGTCGATTGCTTCGGTGCCGGGGGCCGAGGCGCTTTTGTGGTACCGATGGCCTTCCTTTTAGGGTCGGTACCGATGTCCGCAGCAGCGAGTTAGGCGCCGAAATCCCTTTTAGCGCGTTCGGAGCCGACGGTTTGTGCTGGCGTCGAAGGAGTGGAGGTCTTCGAGGGCTTCGAGCCGACCACTGCTAGTTTCACTTTCGGTTTCTGTGGAACCGGTGCGTAGATTGGTTTCGGTTTCGATGAAGGGAAACCAGTCTTTTTCGGTAATAATGGCTCTTGCTGGATGTTCGAGGCCGGGCCTGAAGGCGGGGTCGAAGAACTGCGGGATTGATCTCGGGTAAGGCCCGGAGGCGATCCCTCGACCGGAGCCGTAGAATGACGCACTTTGATAGCCTCCGTTTCGACGGGTAGGCCCTGCTCTTCACCAGAGCTATCTTCTTCGGCCCCAAAGGCCTCATCGTAGTCTCCTACCTCATCGTCGGCTTCTTCCCTGTGAAAAAGCGCTTCATCGGTGTCTTCCGATCGGGAATAGTGTTCGGAAACGGGGCTGGAGTTTATGTCTTCCACACTTTCAACATCCTCGTCCTCGGTGCTGAAGATGTTGGCCGGGGCCGGTGCCGATTGCTGCGCTTCTAATCTCGCTGCTCGTCGATTCCGGAGAGTCTTCTTGGATCGGAATCGGGCACAGGCCATACATTTCGATTCGTCGTGATCCGGCGAGAGGCATTTGTTGCACACCGGGTGGACGTCGATATGTGGATATTTGGCGTGGCATACAGGACACCGTTTGAATGGGGTCCTCGATTCCATCGTCGATGTAAGGTCGATGGTCGGATTAAACGGATCCGAAAAACTTGAAGAAGTTTGCTAAACTAAGCAAGAAAGGTGTCGATACCGAGTGGGAACAGCACCGACGAAAACTAAAGGCCTTTTGACCTTAAACTAAATGTTCCTAACTTGAGCAAAGATAAGCACATCCGAACCCAATGGCGGAAAAAAAAAATCTAAGGATGGAGAGGATGCCCATGCGCACTGTGGTCCAGGGGAGGAGTCACCTATCTCTAGATACTTCGAAGACTCTTCCAGGACAACAACGTGCAAACATCCGGACCCAACACTAGGCGGCGATCTATGCACAGATATGAATTCAGCAGCCCACATGCCTCGAACTTTATATTACAACTTTAGAGACTACTTAGGTTACACAACACTGCCCTGTGCATATTACACTCCAGGGCGCAAATCACATAGCAAGCGCTAGTGCCTGTGCTATCTCGTGCTCTCCAATGAATCTGTCATTGCGCACAATGTATTGCATATTATATTTCACGCCCCGGTTCATCTTATATCACACTTTTTGGTGCATAGTTTATACCATATACTATATCTAGTTTTCATTTTCAATCGTGCTCTCAGGACTATGTTCTATATAACACTGTGTTCACCTACCCTTTTCATGGGCATTACATTTTGCGATGGGGGGTGGAGGGTCAGGGGGTGTTTCTGCCAAGTGAGCCCGGAGTCACAGTCACAAACGTCCTCTTCTTCCTGAATAAAAGTGAGATTATGCTGCATACTTGTTCATATTTTAAGTAGTTCGCACAGACACACATTTTAAAAACAATAAAGTTCCTAATAGCCATCTTCTAGGAACAGTTAGCTTGCTGCCCCATCCACCTCCTCCCTATCCTCTGTTGTCTGAACCCATGGACTAGCCTCCTCCCTCCTACAATGCATGGTCTGATGTGCTGCCACTGCCCTCCATTTAGCATGATGTACCAGTCCACTCCTCCTGCCCTCAATTGCCCAATTCTATGGCCCATCATTGACCTCCTGCTTAGCCTCTGTGCTTAGCTTGCTGCCCCTATTCTCCTTCCCCCTGCCCTCCGATGTCTTTGTGCATGCCCCTGCTCCATCTTTTTTTACCACCATGTTCCATGGACCTGCCACTCCTATCTACTCTGAGTGTTCTGTTGAGCTGCCACTCCCCTCCCACCTGCCTAGCATTGTCAGATGACTGTAACCTGTCCCTGCCACCTCCACCCTGCCTGTCCACATGCCATGCCCCTATCCCCTTCCTCCTGTCCTCCATTGTCCATGTGACTGCCACACCCTTCTGCCCTCCCTGGTCTGTTGTGCTGCAACTGCTCCTCCTGCCTGCCCCGCGCGGTCTGTTGTGAGGCCCCTTCCACTGAACTCTCTTGTCTGTGCCCAGTTCCTGACCCTCCCTTCTATCCTCCATGGTCCTTTGTGCATGCCCCTGCACCCTCCTTCTTGCCCATCATAGCCATTGTGCTGCCACTAACCCTCCCGCTTGCCATGCATGGTCTTCTGTGCTGCCATGGCCCCTCCCACCTTCCCTGTGTGGTCAGCTAGCTGCTCCTGACCCCCTCCCACCTTCCCTCCACGGTCTGTGTGTATGCCATCATAGTCTCACTGTTGCTCTCCATGGTGTGTCTGGTTTCTAGTGCCCATCCTGCCTGACCTCCATGGTCATCTTGCTGCTCCTGCTCCTTGCCCCCAGCCCTCTGTTTCCATGTGCAGACGCCTATTCCCTCCCTCCTGGCTTGTCGGTTCCATTGTAATGCCCCTGATCCGTCCCTCCTGCCCTTTATGGTCTGTTATGCTGCAGCTTTCTCTCCTGTCTGTCCATTATGGTCAGCTAGCTACCATTGCCTCTTTCCCCTCTGTTGTCTGTTGTCCATGTGCATGGTCCTGTCCTCTCCCTATTGCTTTCTATGGATTGTTGTCCTGCACTCCTGTCCCGCATGCCCTGTGTGGTGTATTGTGCTGCTGCAAACCCCGATGCCTGCCCTGTAGGGTCAGTTTGGTGCACCTCTCAATGTCCCTCCTGTCCTCTGTTATCCGAGTCCATGTCCCTACCCCAATTCCTCCTGCCTACCATGATCCAATGTACCATACTTGCGAACATTCTGAACTTGGTAAGAGGGAGATTTTGAAATAAAACTAGGGTATTGATTTTCCCCTTTGAGTTACATTAAAAAAGAGAAGATTGTAGACAGGAAACAGATCAAGTAAAGCCCATTTGTGCTTAAAAACATTGGACGTTTCCTGGCTGAAACGGGTCTGTTGGCATGTATGGTTGTATGACCACTGCCTCTTCCTTCTGCCCACAATGGTCTATTATATTGCCACAGCCTCTCTTGCCAGTCCTGTATTGTTGGTTTGTTGCCCCTGCCCCCCTTTCCACTGCCCTCCATAGTCTGTTGTGCTGCCACTGCCCTTCCTGCCTGCCTAGTGTGGTCAAATTGTTGCCTCTGCACTCTCCTACCTGCCTTCAATTTTCAGAGTCCGTGCCCCTGGCCTCTGCCTCTCAACAGTATCCCAATGAACAACTAGATTGCTAACATTCTATATTTATTACAAAAGTGTGGAACGCCTGACGTCATCTTGATGTAATCAAAACTGTAATGCCTAGAGCATTTCCTTTAGAAATTACATATATGAGAGGGTCTTATTTGCATCAAAATGATGGTTAGTGCTCTAAAAAACTAAAATGAGGACATATTTTCTGAGTTTTCAAATAGCGACAAAGAACTTTTAAATTATTTGTAATCTTAGTTTTTTTATCCAGTTGACCACTTGATTAAATGTTGCATCCAAGGGGAGAGGGTGTGGTGTTACTTCCAGAGCTGCAGACTTTGCAACTGGGGAACCAGGTTGGAGTTTCTGCTTCAGCTCAACATTCTGTGATTCTGGTCAAATCACTTGATCTCCCCATGTCTACAACCAAAATGAATTTGATATTGTGTGATGTAACCAATGCTCATGTAAAGCATTCCAATACCTGACAAGTCTGCACTATATAAAACTGCAAATACACAAAAAATACGTGTTTTGCACACTTCTGTCATTGGGCTATACTTGGGCTACATCTGGGTGATATTTGGGCTACATTTGGACTCTTTTGTCTCTGGTGGCCATCTTGGGAGATTTATTTGTTATGACGTTTCCTAATTTCCTCATTTACTGCAGTCTCCTCAGTAGGAAATACTTTCAGTTTTTTACTTTGATTCCATCAAGAAGGTATTCAGATATGTCACACATTTGCCATAAATTCAGAATGTTAGCACTCTTTTTGGTCATTAGATCACTGTAGTAAAGCTACTGCTCACCAGGGAAAACTGCTGCTGGTATTGAAAGTGCATGTTTCAGTCTGCATGTCAGAATTTTTTAATGAAATAGAAGAGGATTTGAGAAGTCACTCAAAATGTGCCCTAATTTTTCTTTCTGCAGCACTAATACTTTTTATGGAAAAATGAACCCCCTCATTTTGTTCCTTTTTAAATTAAATGTTTTAAGAGTTACCACTTTAATCCAAGCAAGATGGCTTCAGGTGTGCCATACGTTTATCATAAGTAGGACTGTTAGCGCTCTAGTTGTTCTTTGGAACACTCTGGGAAGCTGCAGTAGAACACAAAGGAATCAATTGACAGTCTCTGCCCTTGTTGGATGTACATGTTTTACTGAGAATGTCAGACTTCATGCTCACATGACTGAGAAAGATAATGTGAATTTACAGAAAATAAGCTCTCAGTTTAGCTTATAGATCACCTTCCAAACCTCTGTGGGAAAAGCATGAGAAAATATTTTTCTCTCAATCATGATATCCCAGCAGAAGGCTTTTTCACATGGTGAAATCACCTTAGAACATACCACAATTCCTAAAATGAGTATGGTACCATCAACAAGGGCCAAGGGAGAGGGAACCCCCCCAAGCAAGACAGGGAGGAGTAGTCTCTGTCGCACCTCTGACCTCCTCTCAATGGAGGGTTTTGATCGCCCTCCGGGCCCCCAGTGAGCTGGCTCCCCGCATGCTGGGTGTCTGGAGTCCCTCCCGGCCCTACTTCAAAGGATCAAAGAGCCGAGCGACAGGAAATCCCAACACACCACCCCCCGACGCCAAGACCCCTCTCTGTGAGGACGCTGGACTTCAAAGGGAAGAAGGCGTATAACAGAGGGTGCTGAGGGGACTGGGGCAGAGAAGACCAGGAACTACGAGAGCCCTGCGGACCTGGTCACGGCTCGACGAAACCTGAAGGAAAGACGCTACCCGATCCTTGGAAACCACCTGAGCCCTGCTGACGCCGTTGCGGCTCCCGAGAACACAAAGAACACTGGAGCCTTGCTGAGAGACTCGCGGCTTCCCCCGACCCCAAGACCATCGAAGCCTGCTGAGAGACGCGCGGCTCCCACCAACTGAGGCCCGGCTGAGCCTGCCGAGTGAATCGCGGCTCCCCGAAGATCACCCGATCGACAGTTCCTTCCCGCCAGAGCCCTGCGAACGTGGTCGCGGCTCGAGAGCACACTGGTCCGGCTGGACCCGAGACCGCACCGTGTCCCCCGGCTCGAGGATTGAGAGCTGTGCGAAGGATACTTGGCATTGACTCTGAACCAAGAACTGTCCCGCTACCCCAACCCCCCTGTGCAGGAATTACCAAGCTTATTGTACCGACCAAAGACTACCTGGCGGATCATAAAGGTCCAACGAATCTTAGATAAAGATCTCCGTCTACTGAAACCTACTGTGTGGTGTCTCTTTGTCAAGTAGTGCAAGCTCAGCGCGTGCAAGCCTAAGTACGACACCCCCCCCCCCCCTTCCTGAAGGGGCCTCACCGCCGGTGCTCGGCCTGGTTCTGGGAGAGGCGGGTCACGGGGTGGTCAGGAACGTGTTCGGTAACCCCCCTGGGATCGCCCCTTCCAACAATATGCAAATTACCCTCTCCTTGTTAATCCTTCAGCTTCAGGTATTGAACCAAAATCAGCTACGATTTGATTTCAAGCCGATATATTGCCAGAGGTCATACGCCGATATCTACGGTCCAGTGGTCAGGAATGTGTTCTGTAACCCCCCTGGGATCGCCCCTTCCAACATTTGGTGGCAGGGACGGGATCCGAGCCGACACCTAGAGATCGCACAGTGAACGGCTGACGCACTACATAACAAAGATGGAAGAAGGAGCCGACATGAGTACCACAGGAACCAACGCGAGCCCTACGTTCCGAGATGACCGGTTGGAAGAGTATACGCACCGAGAACTAAAACAGTTTTGCAAAGACCTAGGAATCGCTACCGCCGGATTAAGCACAAAAGAAGATTTCCAGAAAGCATTGAAAACCTGGATAGAGTCCGGAGCTTCCCCTTCCCAAACCGAAGGAAACGCTCGAGAGGGGGAACGGCCGAACGAACTCCGAAGCACCCCGGTGAGGAGCAACGCCCCAGAGGGGGGCCTATCCCCGGAGGAACTAGCGGACCGGGAAAGGGGCCGCAGCCACAAACTCGAACTGGCCAAGCTTAAGATAGAGGGAGAGCTAAAATTGGCAGAAAAAAAAAGTTAGCTGTAGAGCAGTTACGCCTACAAGGGGAACTAGAGGAAAAGAAACGCCAGCGAGAACACGAAGAAAGAAAACTTCAACTGGAACACGAGCGCAGCCTAAAAGAGATCAAACTCAAAGCCAAGAATAAGGAATCCAACCCCTCGGGGAATCAAGAGACCTCTCCCCCAATGGAACCGAAGGTACACATCCCCAAGGATGTGGTGAAGGAGTATTACAAAAACAACGACATCCAGCAATGGTTCAAGGCCTACGAAGTCGCCATGACCTCCCACCGAGTTCCACAGAAGGATTGGGGGGCTGGCCTGTGGGGCTGGTTCCTGAGTGAGGGGAGAGACACCCTGCTGGACCTACCTTCCACCGTGCTAAATTCCTACAGCCACATGAAAGAGGCCTTACTAGCGAGATATGGACTCACCCCCGAGATGTACCAGCAACGGTTCCGAGACTGCAAAAAGATACCTGGTACTACGTGGGTGGAGTACGTGAACTTTTACAGCAGAGCCTTGGATGGGTGGATCAAGGAAAGCAAGGTCTCCACCTTTGAGGAACTGTTCGACCTAATCGCTTGGGAACATTTGTCCGCCAATTGCTTTGTAGAGCTACGCCAGCACCTCCTCGACAGCAAGCTCACAGATCCTAGGAAACTAGCTGTTGAAGCTGACCGCTGGGTGAACACCCGGGCCCCCCGGGGCCCCGTGGGATCCTATGGCCGCCACAGTCAGGGGCCTCCCCGCCAGAGGGGTGGGTGGAACCAGGGAAGACAGAGGGACTTCCAGGCAGGCCCCCAGCATAGTCCCCCCAGAAACCAACCCCCGCACTTTCCAGCACCACCTCCAGCCAGCACGGGGCCCCCGGGGAGACAGGGACCCCGAGTCAAGATCACCTGTTACCGATGCCAACAGACTGCTCACTACGCCAGTGACCCCCAATGTCCCATGTACCAACGGACAGCAGTGGCCCTAGGGGAGGAGATGGAGGACACCGAGGAGTGGGAGCCGGGAGCCATGGCCCTGGTCTCCCTTGGAGACCGAGAGATGGTTCCCGGAACTCCCTTACCCGCCAACACCAAGAAATACCGACAGCAGGTGACAGTCAACGGACACCGCGTCGAGGCCCTCCGCGACACCGGAGCGAGTGTCACAGCAGTCCACTGCCACCTGGTCGCCGAAGACCAGATACTACCCGACGTCTTCTGTCCGGTTATATCTTCAGACAATTCCGAGAGCCTCTACAGGATGGCCCTGGTACCCTTCGAGTGGGGAGGGGGGGGGGGGGGGGGGAGTAACCGGTAAATTGAGACTGGCCGTCCGAACCTCCCAGCCAGTAGACTGCCTCCTGGGCAACGATCTCGAGAGCTCCCTGTGGGGACAGGTGGAACGAAGGGCCCACTTAGGAATGATGGGCCTACCCGAATGGGTGTGCGCCACCACGCGCTCCATGTCAGCCAGATTGCCTTCCCTCGAGGGAGGTGAGGCCCCAACCCTGAACCCAGTCGCCATCCCCGAGGGACGGGACAGGCTACCCGAACCCAGTGACCTCCCCCTAGAAGGGGAACCCGTCCCAGACGACGGACCATTATATCAGAACCCCGAGCAAATGACAGAGCTAGGCGACCTACCCGAATTGGCGCAATGGCGCTTCGAGGGAGGCCCCTCCCGGGAGGAGTTCTGTGGAGAACAAGCCACCTGTCCTTCCCTCATCGGACTCAGGCAGCAGGCCGAAGCACAGGCGGCGAGCGACCGGTCCGGAACCCATTGGGTGTATTGGGAAAACGACCTCCTGTACAGTGAGCAGAAGTCTGCCGAGCTAGGATCGGCCCGGGTACTGGTGGTACCCCTGCGCTTCCGAGACTTCCTCCTGGGCCTAGCCCATGATGTGCCCCTGGCGGGACACTTGGGCCAAGACAAAACCTATCATCGCTTAGTCACACACTTCTATTGGCCCAAGATGCAAGCTAATGTCGAGGCCCACTGTAAGTCATGTCCCACGTGCCAGGCCAGCGGAAAAAGTGGCGGGAAGCGCAAGGCGCCCCTACAACCCTTCCCCGTCATTAGTACCCCCTTCGAGCGGGTGAGGATAGACATCGTGGGACCTCTAGATCCAAGGACCGCCCAGGGCCACCGGTTCATCCTCGTACTGGTGGACCATGCCACCCGCTACCCCGAGACCATTCCCCTCCGAACCGTGACGGCTCCCGTGGTAGGACGAGCCTTGATGGGGATATTCTCCCGCGTGTGGTACCTCGCGAGGTCGTGAGTGATCGCGGCACTAACTTTATCTCGAAGTACATGAAGTCCTTATGGCAGCAATGTGGGGTATCGTACAAATTCACCACCCCGTACCATCACCAAGGCAACGGTCTAGTAGAACGGTTTAACCGGACCCTGAAGGGGATGATCATGGGCCTCGAGGAGCCCCTCGGGCGCCGGTGGGACGTCCTCCTTCCCTGCCTCCTGTTCGCCTACCGGGAAGTCTCCCAAAAATCCCTGGGGTTCAGCCCATTCGAATTGCTTTACGGGCACCCCGTCCGGGGACCCCTGAGCCTGGTCAAGGAGGGCTGGGAGACCGCCCCCCGAGGCACCCCACAGGATGTATTCCGCTACATCCTGGCGCTCCGCAACCAGACTCAGAAATTCCGAGAGCTCGCCGAAGCCAATCTCGAGACTAGTCAGGAGGAGATGAAGCGCTGGTATGACCAGAATGCCACTCTGGTCGAGTTCCAGCCGGGCCAACAGGTCTGGGTGATAGCCCCGGTGAAACCCTGCGCCCTCCAAGACAAATGGACTGGACCCTTCAAGGTCATAGAGAGAAAGAGTCAAGTCACTTATTTAGTTGACGTCCAGTCCCTTCGGAACCCCCTCCGGGTCCTCCACGTGAACCGCCTCAAACCTCACTTCGTGAGGACAGAATTGAGTCTGCTCCTGGCCACCGACGATGGGACCGAGGAGGACACCGAGCCCCTCCCGGACCTCCTGTGCGCTAAGGAAACCGATGGCTCTATTGAAGGAGTGAGACTCTCCTCCTCCCTCACCCCCCAACAATACGATGATTGTCGCCAGCTATTGGGGCAATTTGCAGACCTCTTCTCCCTCACCTCCTGGATCACCGACTGGTGTGTCCACGACGTGGATACCGGAGACAGCCCGCCAGTATGGCACAGAGCCTACCGTGTCCCTGACAGGGTCCGGACCTGCATCCAGGCCGAGGTGGCAAAAATGCTAGCCCTAGGGGTGGTCGAGCCCTCCGACAGCCCCTGGGCCAGCCCCGTGGTACTGGTTCCGAAAGCAGCGGCCCCTGGGGTCGCCCCCAAACTAAGGTTCTGTGTAGACTACCGGGGGCTCAACACGGTCACCCGAGCCGACGCTCACCCTATTCCCCGCGCAGACGAGCTCATTGACCGCCTTGGGGCTGCTCGCTACCTCAGCACATTCGACTTGACCTGCGGATACTGGCAAATTGCGCTCACCGAGGGAGCCAAGGAGCGGTCCGCCTTCTCCACCCCCGATGGGCACTATCGCTTCCGAGTCATGCCCTTTGGAATGAAAAATGCCCCCGCCACCTTCCAGCGGCTGGTCAACAGGGTCCTGGCCAGGCTGGAAGAGTTCAGCGCCGCGTACCTAGACGACATTGCAGTGTTCAGCTCCCAATGGACCGCACACCTCCAGCACCTCCGACAGGTGCTGGTGGCCCTGCGCCAAGCGGGCCTAACCGTCAAAGCCAGCAAATGCCAACTAGGGCAAAGTTCAGTGGTTTACCTGGCGCACCATGTCGGGAGCGGGCTGGTCGCCCCCCTTCAGCCCAAGATCGATGCCATCCTGGCCTGGGAACCCCCTGCGACTCAGACAGAAGTTCGGGCCTTCCTAGGCCTCACCGGCTACTACCGAAGGTTCATTAAGAACTATGGCAGCATAGTAGGCCCCCTCACAGAGCTAACCTCCAAGAAACAGCTGAAAAGAGTACAATGGACCACCCCCCTGCCAAAAGGCGTTCGACGCCCTAAAAACCGCCATGTGTACTGCCCCCGTGCTCCAAGCCCCCGACTACTCCAAGGAATTTGTAGTCCAGACAGATGCCTCGGAGCACGGCATCGGGGCCATCCTCTCACAACTCAACGAGAAGGGTCTAGACCAGCCCGTAGCCTTCATTAGCCGGAGGCTACTACCCTGTGAACTACGGTGGAGCACCATTGAAAGAGAGGCCTTCGCAGTAGTCTGGGCACTAAAGAAACTACAGCCATACTTGTTCGGAACCCACTTTCGAGTCCAAACAGATCATCGACCCTTACGGTGGCTGATGCAAATGAAAGGAGAGAACCCCAAACTGCTGCGATGGTCGATCTCCCTCCAGGGGACGGACTTCACTGTAGAGCATCGCCAGGTACTGACCACGGCAACGCTGACGGCCTGTCCCGATTCTTCCGCCTCAGCGACGAGAACCCCCAAGAGGATGGGTAGTTCTCCCCGACTTTCAGCTGGGGGGGGGGGGGGGACGCGTGTGGGACCGGCCTTGTGGCGTGGACCCCCCCTGACCATTAGTCCCTCCAACCCGACTCATGCAACCCCCCCATATCCCTGGTTATAGACCCCCGGCCACCATGTCCCGATGGCCGACCCTGGGCCCCAGCGAAACCTAGACCTTAGACGCGCCATGCCCGGCCAAGGGAGAGGGAACCCCCCCCAAGCAAGACAGGGAGGAGTAGTCTGTCGCACCTCTGACCTCCTCTCAATGGAGGGTTTCGATCGCCCTCCGGGCCCCCAGGGAGCTGGCTCCCCGCATGTCTGGAGTCCCTCCCGGCCCTACTTCAAAGGATCAAAGAGCCGAGCGACAGGAAATCCCAACACACCGCCCCCGACGCCAAGACCCCTCTCTGTGAGGACGCTGGACTTCAAAGGGAAGAAGGCGGATAACAGAGGGTGCTGAGGGGACTGGGGCAGAGAAGACCTGGAACTACGAGAGCCCTGCGGACCCGGTCGCGGCTCGACGAAACCTGAAGGAAAGACGCTACCCGATCCTTGGAAACCACCTGAGCCCTGCTGACGCCGTCGCGGCTCCCGAGAACACTAAGAACACTGGAGCCCTGCTGAGAGACTCGCGGCTTCCCCCGACCCTAAGACCATCGAAGCCTGCTGAGAGACTCGCGGCTCCCACCAACTCAAGCCCGGCTGAGCCTGCCGAGTGAATCGCGGCTCCCCGAAGATCACCCGATCGACAGTTCCTTCCCGCCAGAGCCCTGCAAACGTGGTCGCGGCTCGAGAGCACACTGGTCCGGCTGGACCCGAGACCGCACCGTGTCCCCCGGCTCGAGGATTGAGAGCTGTGCGAAGGATACTCGGCATTGACTCTGAACCAAGAACTGTCCCGCTACCCCAACCCCCCTGTGCAGGAATTACCAAGCTTATTGTACCGACCAAAGACTACCTTGCGGATCATAAAGGTCCAACGAATCTTAGATAAAGATCTCCGTCTACTGAAACCTACTGTGTGGTGTCTCTTTGTCAAGTAGTGCAAGCTCAGCGCGTGCGAGCCTAAGTACGAGACCCCCCCCCTTCCTGAAGGGGCCTCACCGCCGGTGCTCGGCCTGGTTCTGGGAGAGGCGGGTCACGGGGTGGTCAGGAACGTGTTCTGTAACCCCCCTGGGATCGCCCCTTCCAACAACAATATGCAAATTACCCTCTCCTTGTTAATCCTTCAGCTTCAGGTATTGAACCAAAATCAGCTACGATTTGATTTCAAGCCGATATATTGCCAGGGGTCATACGCCGATATCTACGGTCCAGTGTTTTAAGAGAATCTACTTTCTTAGTTTTCCCACTTGATGAAATTGTGTGATACACAGTAATCATTTCCTTGCAATAAAGAGAAGATCTGCACACATTTTCAATGCTTGTAATTTAAGTAAATACTAAATAAAAACTCAAAAGAAAGCGCATCAACAAAAGATTTGCAGCAGTTCAGTTCCGTTTGTAGTGCGCACCAAGAACCCGTTTCCTCCACCATCACCCATTCCAAATAAGATCTTATTGAGCTTTGTTGGTAGTTGAAAGTGCACAACCGAGGAGAATCACTGGAACGGAGCCGCGTTATCACACCGTCACAAGGATGTGTGTGCAGAGGACTGTTAAGGCGGCTTCCTTTGCCTTATCAGTTGCATTTACCTGTGGTCGGGGAATAACCATTGATAGGGGCAGTAGGTGACCATGGACTTGTGACATTCACAATTCGCTGACCCCCAGTGACTACAGAGCCTGTATAAGGTTATCATAGATGTGGAGCAGTGACTCCAGGACACGCTAAGAGCCTGAATAAAGTTATGATAGATGCGGAGCAGTGACTCCAGAACATGCTAAGAGCCTGTGTAAGGTTATGACGGACTCAGCAGTGACTACAGGACACACTAAGAATCTGTTTAAGGTTATGATAGACTCGGAGCAGTTACTCCAAGACACGCTAAGAGCCTGTTTAAGGTTATGACCGACTCAGAGCAGGGACTCCAGGACACGCTAGGAGCCTGTATAAGGTTATGACGAACATGGAGCAAAGACTCCACGACACGCTAAGAGCCTGTGTAAGGTTATGATGGACTCGGCGCAGTGACTCCAGGACATGCTGAGAGCCTGTGTAAGGTTAGGATAGACTCGGAGCAGTGACTCCAGGACACGCTATGAGCCTGTATAAGGTTATGATAGCGTGTCCTGGAGTAACTGCTCCTAGTCTATCCTAACCTTACACAGGCTCTCAGCGTGTTCTGGAGTCACTGCGCCGAGTCCGTCATAACCTTACACAGGCTCTTAGCGTGTCCTGGAGTCACTGCTCTGAGTGTCATAACTGGAGTCACTGAGTCACTGCTCCGAGTCTATCATAACCTTACACAGGCTCTAAGCGTGTCCTGGAGTCACTGCTTCTAGTCTAAGAGCCTGTTTAAGGTTATGACGGACCCAGAGCAGTGACTCCAGGACATGCTAAGAGTCTGTTTAAGGTTATGATAGACTCGGAGCAGTGACTCCAGGACACGCTAAGAGCCTGTGTATATTATGATAGACTCGAAGAAGTTATTCCAGGACACACTAAGAGCCTGTATAAGGTTATGATACACTCGGAGCAGTGATTCCAGGACATGCCAAGAGCCTGTGTTAGGTTATGATAGCATGTCTTGGAGTCCCTGCTCCGAGTCTAAGAGCCTAAGGATATGATAGACTCGGAGCAGTACTCCAGGGCATGCTGAGAACCTGTGTAAGGTTATGATACTCGGAGCAGTGACTCCAGGACACGCGAAGAGCCTGTATCAGGTTATGATAGACTCGGAGCAGTGAATCCAGGACACGCTAAGAGCCTGTATCAGGTTATGATAGACGAGGAGCAGTGACTCCAGGACACGCTAAGAGCCTGTATAAGGTTATGACAGACTCGAAGCAGTGGCTACAGGACACGCTAAGAGCTTGTAAAAGGTTGTGATAGATTTGGAGCAGTGACTCCAGGACACACTAAGAGCCCGTATAAGGTCAAGACGGACTCGGAGCTGTGACTCCAGGAGATGCTAAGAGCCTGTATAAGGTTATGATAGACTCCGAGAAGTAACTCCAGGATACACTAAGAGCCTGTATACGGTTATGATAGCGTGTCCTGGAGTAACTGCTCCTAGTCTATCCTAACCTTACACAGGCTCTCAGCGTGTCCTGGAGTCACTGCTCCGAGTCTATCCTAACCTTACACAGGCTCTCAGCGTGTTCTGGAGTCACTGCGCCGAGTCCGTTATAACCTTACACAGGCTCTAAGCGTGTCCTGGAGTCACTGCTTCTAGTCTAAGAGCCTGTTTAAGGTTATGATAGACTCGGAGCAGTGGCTCCGTGACTGCAGGACACGCTAAGAGCCTGTATATGGTTATGATAGACTCGGAGCAGTTATTCCAGGACACGCTGAGAACCTGTGTAAGGTTATGATAGACTCGGGGCAGTGACTCCAGGATACGCTAAGAGCCTGTATAAGTTATGACGAACTCTGAGCAGTGACTCCAGGACACGTTAAGAGCCTGTGTAAGGTTATGATAGACTCGAAGAAGTTATTCCAGGACACACTAAGAGCCTGTATAAGGTTATGATACACTCGGAGCAGTTACTCCAGGACATGCCAAGAGCCTGTATAAGGTTATGACAGACCCGGAGCAGTGACTCCAGGACACGCTAAGAGCCTGTCTAAGGATATGATAGACTCGGAGCAGTACTCCAGGACACGCTGAGAAAATGTGTAAGGTTATGATACTCGGAGCAGTGACTCCAGGACACGCGAAGAGCCTGTATCAGGTTATGATAGCCTCGGAGCAGTGACTCCAGGACAAGCTAAGAGCCTGTATAAGGTTATGATAGACTTGGAGCAGTGACTCCAGGACACGCTAAGAGCCTGTGTAAGGTTATGACGGACTCTGAGCAGTGACTCCAGGACACACTAAGAGCCCGTATAAGGTCAAGACGGACTCGGAGCAGTGACTCCAGGACATGCTAAGGGCCAGTATAAGGTTATGATAGATTTGGAGCAGTGACTCCAGGACACACTAAGAGCCCGTATAAGGTCAAGACGGACTCCGAGGAGTGACTCCAGGATACACTAAGAGCCTGTGTGAGGTTATGATAGACTTGGAGCAGTGACTGCAGGGCACGCTAAGAGCCTGTATAAAGTTATGACGGACCCGGAGCAGTGACTCCAAGACACGCTAAGAGCCTGTCTAAGGATATGATAGACTCGGAGCAGTACTCCAGGGCACGCTGAGAACCTGTGTAAGGTTATGATACTCGGAGCAGTGACTCCAGGACACGCGAAGAGCCTGTATATGGTTATGATAGACTCGGAGCAGTGACTCCAGGACACGCTAAGAGCCTGTAAAAGGTTATGACTGACCCAGAGCAGTGACTGCAGGACACGCTAAGAGCCTGTATAAGGTTATGATGGACTGAGCAGCGACTCCAGGACACGCTAAGAGCCTGTATAAAGTTATGGCGGACCCGGAGCAGTGACTCCAGGACACGCTAAGAGCCTGTGTAAGGTTATGACTGACCCAGAGCAGTGACTGCAGGACACGCTAAGAGCCTGTATAAGGTTATGATGGACTGAGCAGCGACTCCAGGACACGCTAAGAGCCTGTATAAAGTTATGGCGGACCCGGAGCAGTGACTCCAGGACACGCTAAGAGCTTGTGTAAGGTTATGACGGACTCTGAGCAGTGACTCCAGGACACGCTAAGAGCCTGTATAAGGTTATGACTGACCCAGAGCAGTGACTGCAGGACACGCTAAGAGCCTGTATAAGGTTATGATAGACTCGGAGCAGTTACTCCAGGACACGCTAAGAGCCTGTATATGGTTATGATAGACTCGGAGCAGTGACTCCAGGATATGCTAAGAGCCTGTATATGGTTATGATAGACTCGGAGCAGTGACTCCAGGACACGCTAAGAGCCTGTATATGGTTATGATAGACTCGGAGCAGTGACTCCAGGATATGCTAAGAGCCTGTATATGGTTATGATAGACTCGGAGCAGTTACTCCAGGACACGCTAAGAGCCTGTATAAAGGTAAGATAGCCTCGGAGCAGTGATTCCAGGACACGCTAAGGACCTGCGTTTTAGGTCCTCCTGTTCATCTCTTTGTAAAGGCTACAGAATAGAACTTTAAAGCTCCTCACTCAGAAGCTTGACTGGGAGGAATGTTGGAGTCTGAAGATGTGACGTACATCACTGTACCCGTACGGTCTTTCACAAATTCCATATCCCTTTGTATACAGTTCCCGGTGCTACTGTTAAATTCCAGGTTCAAATAGAAGCATGATATGCCAACTTTTATTCAGGACTCGTGCTGCATTTCATTGTTCTGTTGCAACACATTACTACACAATGTAAAATAACAAGAAAAATATGAAAACACACTAGCAACTGACCCGAGGAAGAACATTTACAGTGGTCTCGATGCCACAAGACTATACGACTACAGAAAGACATCACAATCTCTGCAGCTGATGGCACCCGCTGTGCGGCTCATGTCCAGTTCAGTGCTGCAGTGTACTCTAGTGATCATGTGTGCATGCTAGGATCATAGGGGCAAGGAAAGCACAGAAGTACACTAATGCGTCTGAGCCAGAATGTGCGGCATACCTTGTCAATGGTCAGCATGTAGAAGTGACGGGCATTTTCCTCTTGTGCCTGTTTTATCCGTGCCAAGCACTCCTCTTCATTGATAACTTCCCCAACATATTCATTTACAAATTCTCCCTGCAAGGAATAAAGGAAACAATGACTTCAGGTTATTATGGTACTCACAGAACTGGTTCCTGCTCCGTCACTAATGAAAACAGTTTCCTAATAAAAACCATGCAACTTTAAAAGAATTTGAGAGTGTCCATCAGTGTGTGTAGGCGCCTTTCCAACCAGTGTCACATTAACTACTACATCATTATCTCCAAATATCGCCAACGTTTAAGGTTGGTGGAGACATGTCAACAGAACACAGAGCCGAACAGGACAGAACAAGGATTAAGGGCATTATTTTGTAAACTGTTGCTCCCTCCACGTTCACTACCAGCAGGTGGAGAACCAGATTCCAGAGCACCTTGACGGAGTGAGAGCATGTGAGGCCAGGTTTCGGCAAACAAGTCAAGCAGAACAGAGGACTGGAAGCTGAACGGATATCCTTAACAGGGATAACTTCAGAGCCTGGAATCTTGAGACTCCTCAGCCTTGCAACTTGACAGTCAGGTTGGAAACCAGGACGCTATGTCACGTGAATGTAACAGTTTGCAAGAACTTTTTGAAAAAAAAGAATAACCGTATTTATGTAAAGAAAGAGCCTGCAGCACTTCAATGCTTCTGGTAGAGACTGCAGCCGAGTAAGAAGCCTTCAAGTCAATAAATCCACATTATCAAGTAGCTTCAGATTGAAAAGGCGCATGCATTAGACGAGGACAGTCCTCAATTCGGGTCTCATTGAGGAGATGCAAGAGTTTGAACACAGTGAAGTATTCGTAGAGGCCTCAGTGGCTACAGGAACAAAGATTCAGTTTTTGGCCAAATGATACATAAAGCCAACAAAAGCTTTGACAGATGACCACTACACAGCAACCTACGCTTATGATAATTTTTTATTCATTTACACTGAAAAAGCACCAACATTCACTATTTTCATGACAACATTAAAACCCCAGCATGTGGTGCCGCAGCACTTCAGTCCTTTACCAGCAAACGTCTTCATTTACACTTTATTATCTTCCCATCTTGTATTCTCCACTAATCCGAGATCCACAGCCAAGGTGTTGTGGACTGCGTACAGCGAACCATCACTGCAACATTTTTTTGCACACTTTTCTAGTTTTTGGTATTTATCCCAGAAAGCACTGCTTAAGCGTGGGGACCACAATTCTACCTGTGAAGTGCTCAACACACTAACCTATTTGAAAGTCTGCTCTGCTCCAGACATCAATGCCTCACACACTGCTTCACCCTCATTGACACCAGACGGCCATCACCTACCTGAAGTTCAACCCAACCCAAACAAAATGGAAATCCTGCTATTTGCCAGAATAACAAACAAGGAGTTTAGACCTGGCTCAGCAATATGAACCTAAACCAGTTCAAGCTCAAACTCTCACCCAAAACCATATCACCTGGGAACCGACTGTACCATCAAGGAACACATCACAAAGACATCTAAGACTGCCTTAGGATAGCTCTCTCAACATCATCTACCGCCAACATCCAACTACCTGGTTAACAATCGCACCACCTCCAGCGGCGCTCAGCACACCTGCTACCAGGTGCTACGAAGACATCAGACTGGAGAAGACGAAGTGCCAAAAGAGAAAAAACAAGGCAACAGGCCTTCTCTATGTATGTACACAGAATCAGGAATAATATCCTCACATCCACGAAGACTGCCTCAGATCTCCTCAAAATTAGGAAAGAGTTGAATACACACGGCTATAAAGGCACCATATCACGATGCAGTAACAGTACGCTTCCAGTCTCAGGATCCCACATCACGCTAATCCCGCTTCGCGACACCTTTGCTGGGGAGATTGTACTGACGTTCAGCTAGGTTCAAGTGACACAAATACCACCTACGTACATAAGTCGTTCGACCCTGACTGCCCTCCGATAGCCCCTTTCTAGTGGCCCATGACAGCGATGTTACCTTCAGGTATTCAGTCCCTTCAGGTATTCATTCCATGTGTGTTTCCCTAGCTAGATGCAAAGAATAGCAATGGTAAAACTACATGAGTGAAAACAAACATGCTGAGACCAGAAACAACTGAAGTTGTGAGAGCCCAAACTAAAGTCAAAATTCAGTACTTAGAAGACCCACGTGAATGTCTTGTATCTAATGGCATACAGTTACTTTACGATTATAGCATTGTCTTAATCTTCTGATCACCACTGCATAAATTGGTGGCAAGTTGTTTCCTCGCCCCTCTACCCAGGACTGTGGTAAATATTCTTGCCTAACTTGAGGGTCTGTGGAAAGGCAAAACAGTCAATGTTCTCCTATGGAGGAAGATAGTGTTACCGGTTCAAAGGTAAGTACTTTGTTGTGGGAGTTGGTATTCAGGGGTTAGACTCGGGGGTCCCCCAGGGTCAAGGATGCACTCGTTACACCCTCAGCGGCACTAGGGCGGCCGGGTGCTGAGGCACAATTGTATCCAATGGGGGTTTGGGGGCCTCATGTAGGTGGCTCCTAACGAGCAGGCCACTGGGTTGTGGGAGCAAAGCTCCTGGACTTTAGTTCAGGGCAAATGGGGGTTTAGGCCAGCACAAAAGTTGCACCCTCAGCGGCACTGGGGCGGCTTGGTGCGGTGTGCTGTTTTGGCATTGGGTGCCCTGTAGCTTTCAACAGGAGTCTCTGGTTTGCAAACACACTGCAGGCTCGGGGACGAAGGTCTTCTGGGTGAGACCACCACTTAGAGAGGTAAGTTGAGATGTTGGGGGTTGGTTAGGCACCGTCGGTTGGGCCACCCTAAGCCGAAAGGTGCCGGGTGCAGGGGTGCTTTTTAGGGTCGGATCTTCTTACCTGCTCCTGGTGCGGTTGGCGGGGAGACTTCCGGTTTGAGGTTGCATGCGTCAGCTGGAGGCTTAAGGCAGGACAGGGTTCACAGGATCTCGGGTCGGGATTGCCGGGGAGGTCCTCCTCTTGGTTTTTGGCCATTCGGGCCGTGGGCGTCGGGTGCAGAGTGGTGCGGACTTTGCCGGACCTGGAGTCTGTTGGTGAACAAATCCGATGTTCACAGGAGACCGTCTTTTCTTTTGAAGGCAGGGTAGGTCCTCAGGGTTTTGGAGACTGCTGGTTGCAGGACACACCAGAGTTTCGCTCCTGCAGGTTTAAGGTGGGGACAGGGCGGTAGGGCTGGGGCCAAGTCAGTGGGCGTTCTTCTCTTGTTAGGTTCGGCACGGCTGTTGGGTTGGTCTTTTCTTCTTTTGGTTTCTTGTCTGAGGAAGCAAGGTTCAGCAGTGCCCCTAAATACTAGATTTAGGGGCGTTACAGATAGGTAAAAGGTTGGGACTAATGGGTCCCCATCCCTGGTGGGGGGGTACACTCCCTATTATGCCACCCTCCAGTGATGAACTAGTTGAGAAAATGCCCTCTTTCTGCATGGTTGCCCCCACTTTTTGCTAAACCTCTGATGTGCTTTTACTGAGTGTGTCCTGGGGTCCTGCTAATCGGGTACGCAGGGCCTTTGTTCCTTCCCTAAAACTGCATGACGCCTAAACCCAATTGGCATCTCTGGCCACATATCAGCCCCTGGTAAATGTTACCCTAGGTACCCAGGGACTTGTGACCAGAGAAGGCCCCTAAGGGCTGCCGCACTTATTGTGCCACCCTTAGAGGCCCTGTACCCTGACACACACACACACACTGCCTTTGCAGGCTGAGTGTCTTGGTGCAGAACAAAACCGAGTCGACATGGCACAAATCCCTGTGTGCCATGCCCACCACCTACACTGCCCTGGCATACATCAGCCACCCCTCTAGCTGGGTGCCCTATGCCAGTCGTGTGGGTACAGGTGCATGAGCCCTGTCCCCCTACAGTACCCAGGTCCTGGGGCCATGCCAATCTGCCAGTACCCTGCAGTTAAGTCAAGGGTACTAGAAATGTGGCTGCCCCTAATTTATCTATCAACTCATCTGCTCTTGGAATAGGGTGAGCATCCATCTTGGTGACAGAGTTGAGTCCTCTATAGTCCACACAGAACCTAATTTCTCTCTTTCCACCCTGTGGATGAGGTTTGGGGACCAGAACCACTGGGCTAGCCCAGGGGCTCTCAGAGGGTTCAATGACCCCTAACTCCAGCATCTTGCTGACTTCAGCTCTGATGCTCTCCTTGACTTGGTCTGACTGTTGATAGATCTTGTTTTTGACAGGTGCACTGTCACCAGTGTCCACATCATGGGTACACCTGTTTGTCAGACCAGGGGTCATGGAAAAGAGCTTAGCATACTGTTGCAAGACTTGCTTGCAGTCAGTCTGCAGTTGGGCAGAGAGGGTGTCTGAAAAGACAACTCCATCTACTGACCCATCTTGTGGGCTGTAGGAGAGGAGATCAGGGAGAGGTTCACTCTCTGCTTCCTGTTCTTCATCAGTCACCATCAGCATGGTGATGTCAGCCCTGTCATTGTAGAGCTTGAGGCGGTTCACATGGATGACCCTTTTGGGTGTCCTGCTAGTGCCCAGGTCAACTAAATAGGTGACCTCACTCTTTTTCTCTAGGATAGGGTAAGGGCCACTCCATCTATCTTGGAGGGCCCTTGGTGCCACTGGCTCCAAAACCCTAACCTGTTTCCCAGGTTGAAATTCAACCAGTGCAGCTTTTTGGTCATACCAGTGCTTCTGGAGCTCCTGGCTGGCCTCAAGGTTCTTGGATGCCTTTTCCATGTACTCAGCCATCCTGGACCTTATGAATGAATGAATACGCATTTGTATAGCGCATGGCTACCAATAGGCATCCCAGCGCTTACTCATGACACCTCATTCAGCAGGCACAACTCAGAGAAAAAGGAAGGTCTTCAACTGTTTCTTAAAACTAAAGTAATTAGAATCAGAGTGAATGTGCTCAGGCAAGCGATTCCATAGCATAGCTACGTTGTATGAAAATGGACAACCTCCGGAGCGAGCTCGCTTGATCATGGGCACTCTGAGCAAATATTTATGCTTAGATCGCAGCATCCTATTGGGAACATAAAGTTGGACCAGCGACTGAATCAAAGGTGATCCCTTCCCAGCGATGGCCTTGTGAGGAATGCACAGGGCCTTAAAACCTATCCTGGTCTGAACCGGGAGCCAGTGCAGGGCGGCCAATGCTGGTTTAGCTGAAATATGTTTGGGAATGTTCATAAGTAGGCGAGCGGTACAGTTCTGAACAATTTGTAACCGATTGGTAGTGCCCAAGGGGGCACCAAGGTACACGGCATTTGCATAGTCCAGTCGCGAAAGTATAAGCGCCTGGACTAACACCCGTCTAGCATCGAAAGGAAGAAGAGGGATAATCTTCCTTATCATCCTGATCCGTGCTTAGCAGCTAGCTGCCACCTTACACGCCTCTTCTTTCAAATCAAGCTTGCAGTCCAACCAGACTCCTAAGCTCTTAATCGTAAACTCAGCTGTCTTAGGCGTACCTAGACAGCTGGGCCAAGAAGCTTCAATGCTAGTGGGAAGCATAAGTTTAGTTTTTGCACCATTTAGCTTCAAAAATGACTTGTCCATCCAATCCGAAATCTTTCCCAAACAAGATATAAGACCCGGTTCTGTTTTTCCTTTCTGGCTTAGAGACACCACTAACTGTGTGTCATCTGCATAGGTGACAATCTGGATCCCCCAAGGGTAGGGTACACCAATTCAGCTAAGGAGCTCATGTAAATATTAAACATGGTAGGGCTAAGAGATGATCCCTGGGGGACTCCACACTGCAAAGGAATGTACTCTGATGCAGCTTCACCCTCAAAGACACAGAAAGAACGATTCTCCAGAAAGGACTGAAGCCAGCGAAGCGCCGCTCCCTCTTCACCGACCTCCTTAAGTCTCTGAATCATAAGTTGATGATTGACGGTGTCGAAGGCTGCGCTAAGATCCAACAATATTAGAGCTGCGCAGCCTCCGACATCCAGGATCTTCCTAGTCTCCTCAATCACACCAAGGAGTGCGGTCTCAGTACCCTGATGGCATCTAAAGCCTGCCTGGGAGGGTTGCAGGCACTTATTGTTTTCAAGAAATGAGGACAGGGCCGAGTTGACATGTTTTTCAGCCAGTTTGCTAATTCCTGGCAACAAGGAAATAGGCCGATAATTCGCCCAATCCTCTTGGTCAAGATTAGTCTTTTTTAACAATGCTTTGACCCTGGCCTGTTTCCAGAGAGGAGGCTCCACTCCGCTCCACAGGGAGGAACGTATCACATCCCATATGACTGGGGAGACTATGTCAGGTATTAGATTCAGAATGGACGGAGGGGCCGGATCAGAAGGGGAGTCTGATTTCAACTGTCTGAGAAGTTCCTGCGTGGAAGATAAGGAGAGAGGAGGGAACTCTTTCAGCAGAGTTTGCTTTTCCACAAAAACACCGGCCCCCAAAAGACTGAGATTTGAGAATGCGTTCTAAATCCTTTGGACTTTAGAGGAAAAGCATTCTGCAATTTCATCACACCTCTGCTGGGCATGATCAGGAGCCAGAAGAGGACTAGGGGGGGTAAGAAGGGACTTTGTAATTTTAAAAATTTCCCGAGGAGAATTGTCAGCCAAAATGATCTTGTCACGATAGAAGCTCGATTGAGCTTCCTTTATTTCATTTTTGTACACTTTAATTGATTCTCTGTATTTAACTTTTTTACTCACAGAGTAATCCCTCCAGCTTCTTTCCAATTTTTTACATAATTGTTTCAGGTGCCTCAAAGTCTGGGAATACCAGGGCTTTTTATTGATTTTCATACTATGACGGAATTCTTTCATAGGAAGCACTGAATCAAGAGTAGAATCAAGCCAGCTATTATAGTTATTAGAAATAATGGCGTTGGCCTGAGGTAGGGGGACTGCTTTATTTAACTCAGTGATGAACTTTCCTAGGGGTAATTTAGACCAGACGAGACTACATTTCCTAATATTTATACGTGGCAACAGTGGAGCAGCCAATGTCATTGAGAGTACAAAATGATCGGACCAAGGAATTGGAGTAGGCCAAGCACATAGTCCACAATATCTTGTTTGGGTTCTTGGAGAGGCCTCTCCCAGCCCTCCTTTACAATACAAAGTGGTCCCCTCACAGGATGGCCAAACAGAACTTCAAAGGGTGAGAAACCTACTCCCTTCTGTGGCACTTCCCTGTAAACGAAAAGCAGACATGGTAAGAGGACATCCCATCTCCTTTTGAGTTTCTCAGGGAGCCCCATAATCATGCCTTTCAATGTCTTGTTAAATATCTCTCAACAAGGCCATTGGTTTGTGGGTGGTAGGGTGGAGTAAACTTGTACTGCACTCCACACTCTTTCCACATGTGTGTTAGGTAAGCAGACATGAAGTTGGAACCTCTGTCTGAAACCACCTCCTTAGGAAACCCTACCCTGGTGAAGACACCCAGGAGGGCCTTGGCTACTGCAGGAGCTGTAGAAGTCCTAAGTGGAATTGCTTCAGGGTACCTAGTAGCATGATCCACTACTACTAGAATGAATTTGTTCCCTGAGGCTGTGGGAGGTTCAAGTGGACCCACAATGTCCACACCTACCCTTTCAAAGGGGACCCCCACCACTGGTAGTGGAATGAGGGGGGCCTTTGGGTGGCCACCTGTCTTGCCACTGGCCTGACAGGTGACACAGGAGCTGACAAACTCCTTCACCTTTTGGTGCATCTGGGGCAAGTAAAAGTGACTCACTAGCCTTTCCCAAGTTTTGGTTTGGCCCAGATGTCCAGCTAGGGGGATGTCATGAGCTACAGTTAGGAGGAACTCCCTGTACTTCTGTGGCACTACCACCCTCCTGGTGGCTCCAGGAGTGGGGTTTCTTGCCTCAGTGTAAAGTAATCCCTCTTCCCAATAGACTCTGTGGGTACCACGGACATCTCTTTCTTCTGAAACAGCTTGCAGCCTCAGGCTTTCAAGAGTGGGTCAGTTTTGCTGACCCTGGCACAGCTCTTCCCTAGAGGGTCCCCCTGGGCCGAAGAGTTCAACCTGGTAAGGGTCAAGCTCCATAGGCTCAGTTCCCTCTGGGGTGTCAAAGTCCTCTCTCTGAGGAGAGGGGTCCTGATCTTGTTGCTGAACAGAAGCTGGTCCCCCGTCTTCTTACCATTTCTCTTGGTAGTTTGGGCCATTCTTTCAGGCACCAACACTTTTTTCACCCGGCCTTTTGCTCTGTGCTCTTGTTTTTACACACACCAATTCAGGGATATCCAGCATTGCTGCATGGGTTTTTAGTTCAACCTCAGCCCAGGTGAGGTTTCCAGGTCATTGCGAAGCAGACATGCAGCTGGTAGCTTTGGAGAGACCACTTCCTGTTTCAGGCCAGTAACACCCCCCCCCCCCCCTCCCCCCGGCAGTCTAATGTCACCATAGCCACTGCATGATTAGTGGTAAGTAGGAAGTGGGAGGCCCACGGGATTCAGGTGCAGAGTGGAAACACTCACGCGTAAAAGTCGATAGAATCACTAGCAGTTAGAAATAAGCAGTTTTAGGACACTTCTGGTATAGCTAGAAAGTCGAGACTCGAAAACTAGACCCTAGGATAGTCACTACCCTTCTGAGCACCGGAGTACCCAAGTTACCTAGCCCACGGGCTGCCGGTGCATAGGTGTAAACTTGCGTCGGGTTGCGTCGTGGACTTCTATGGATGCCTGAAGGAAAGTTGCTGACAGGCAGTCAGTTAAGAGTGTCCGGTGGATCCCAAGGCCGGGATCAAGAAGGAAGGAGACATGCAAGCAGAAGAGACAGAGTCTGGGTCACTAGCCAGTGACCACGTGGAACCAGGAAGGAACCAGGCGATGTCGTGAAGAGGCAGGTGAAGAGGTGAAGCTTGTCGCAGCAGCCACGGGTACCAGGAGACGTCGAGGACGACCAGGACCAGGAGGCGAGCTGTCCCACGAAGGTTCTTGCTGTCGGCGGCGTCGAAGTCGAACTAGGACTCATCAAGCCTTGGCAAGCGGAACCCACGAAGAATGGAGGACTTGCTTCTGGTGCAGACCAGGAAGGTCTGGGGTGCTTCTCTTTTGCAGAGGAGCAGGAGCCAGTCTGGAGGAGCCAAACCAGCAGTGGAAATTCAAAGGTGTGTTGTCGCAAAGGCCGCTAGCCAACGGGCAAGCAACCGGACAGACGCGGCAAGCAGGAAAATGCAGAAGGGCCCCACGCAGGACGCGTGGAGTGTGGGGGGCTGATCTTCGGTGCAGATGGTGCTTGGGGTTGGGGCTTCTCAATCCCCGGTGCACAACTTCGAGGGTACCTCAGAAGCTGCGCTGGAAGATACTCGCCACTTTTCCCCAGTAGCCGGTCCCACGTCTCTCGTCGCCTCCACGGATCTCAGCTCGGCTGTGGATGTGGATCAGGGTCGGAGAAGTCTGGAAGTCAAGGCTCTGGTCAGGCTCTGCAGTCGGTCCCTCGTAGAACTTCAGCAAAGCAAAGGGTAAGTCTCTTGATGGTGCCTGTTTGCACAGGGTAGCCACTCCTTGGCCACAAGGGAGATTCTTCAGTCTTCTTCTTTCGTCGAAGGACCAGAGTTTCTGTTCAAGTTGCAGGTTCAGGATAATCTAATCTCCTGGGGCCCAGCTACCACACTTATACTAATCTGGGGGGCTGGATTGCCTGCTAGGTCACGCCTTATGGGTGGGACCTGGGAGGGGGGTGGTTACACCCCCTTCCCTTTGTCCAGTTTCGCGCCAGGACTGGGGCTGGAGTGCCCCAGCACCGGTTTGAACTTGACTATGCATGGAGCACCTTGTGTGCCCCAGGCATGTCTCATTCCTTTCAGCCCTCCCTGCCCCAATACACTAAAGTCTGTCTGGGGAGGTGCTAGCACCTCCCCAAGCAGGTAACCTATTGTCCAAGCCTCCCTTGCCGGGATCACTCCCAGCAGCAGGAGGTCAGACTTGTGTCTGTGGCAGCAGCATCCATTTTGTGATGCTGAGGCTTTGGTTCGAGTCAAACAGCAAAGTAGGATTTTAACATGTCTCTCCCTCTAGAAGGGGAGAATAATATCCTCATCACCAGAAATGGTATGGGGGTATTATTCCAAAGTGTTAGACACCTTACACGACATGTTTTGATAAAGCCAAACCATAGTTACCATAACCGTTTAAGATAATAAGGCACTTTAAGAGTATATGGTAGGCTATATCATAGAACAGCTATAAGGACATGGTTCCAAAAGCTGCAGACAGGCTCAGCTCATGCTAGAGCACCATCTCACATGTTACCAAGCACTCTGCCTCCAGGATTGTTAAGGCCTGCCATAGGAGTGGCTGATAGGTACACATGTGTCTATTTTAAGGGTAGATATAGGTATACTATATCTAAGCATGGGGTGATTACAAGACCTTGCCCCAGCTGAGGGATCAGCCAGTTGTGTCTGATTGGAAGGCCAGACCAGGGGTGGCATAATACATGCTGCAGCCCCTGGTAGGCCTAGGATACACCTATGCCCTGGGTACCTAGGGTACACTGTACAGGGTCCAATAAGGTGATCCTTACCAATTGGGAATGCACCTAGGGTACATGGAGTCCATTTTAGAGAGAGAGCAGACAGCCTGAGACCCTGAATGGCAGGATCTCAGGCCAACTAAGTCGAAAAACCAGCTAGACACTAGGCAAAAAGTTGGGGGTAACCATAGTCAGATATCCACCTTCCTACAGCAGGTATAGTACATTCCATTGAATGGGCTTTTTAAGTAAAATGCAGTTAATTACTTTTCCGATTACTTTTCTAACCACAGGACTGGATCCTAGATTCAGCCCTGGGACATTTCCTGAAAACAGGTGAGTAAATGCGTTTTTATGGAATATTATTGTATTTCAAAAGTTGACACTTGTAAACTATTTTGCATAGAATCACCGATGTTATCCTATGGGAGGAAAATCACTTAGCGGGTAAGTTAGGTTATCGTTACTTTTTCTTACTCAGTGCTGGATCCTGGATTCAGTACTGGGACATTTCCTGAAAACAGTTGAGAAGATACGTTTTGGTTAATCGGCTGATTTTAAAGGAATATTTGCAGTTTTCAAAAGTCGACACTTAGAAACTTTTTGGGAGAAAAAGTGTCAATGTTATCCTATGAGGAAAAATTAGTTATCGGTTTCAAGGTAAGTAATCAGTCTTTTGAGTTAGGGTTCTGGGGTTAGTCTCGGGGGTCTCCCAGGGTCAGTGTTGCACCCTCAGGGGCACTCGCGCGACCCAGGGCAAAGTGTTGAGGCCAAATGTTATCCTATCGAGGATAGAGGGGGGGGGGAGGGGGGTGGGGGGAGGGGGGGTGGGTCCTTCGGCTGGTGGCGGCTGGCAAGCAGGCCACAGGGTTGTGGAAGCAAAGCTCCTAGGGTTAAGCTCAGGGCAAGATGGGGACCAAGTTAGCACCAAAGGGGCACCCTCAGCGGCGCTAGGGCAGCCGGGTGCAGGGTGCAGTTTTGAGGTTGGGTGCCCTGTTGATTTCAATGGAGATTCTCCGGGACAAAGAAACACTGCAGGCTCGGGGCGAAGATCTTCCCAAGAGTGACCACCACTTTGAGTGGTAAGTTGGGATGTAGAGGGATGGTTAGGCACCACTGGGTTGGGCACACAAGGCTGTGGGGCGTCGGGTGCAGGGGTGCCTTTGGACGTCGGATTTTCTTACCCGCTCTGGTCGCGGTAGGGGTGTCTCCTGGATTGAGGCTGCAGGCGTCATCTGGAGGCTTGAGACAGGTCAGGGGTCGCCAGATCTACGGTCAGGGTCGCCGGGGGGACCTCCTCGTGGTGTTTGTTCACTCAAACAGAGGCCGGGCTTGGCGGGTGCAGTGTGCTGGATTCGCGGTTTCTGGCTGGCACCAGAAGTTGCAGTTCAAACACGTCCAGTGTTCACGGGAGAAGCAGCTTGGAAAGTGAATGCAGGCAGGTCCTCCAGGGTGTTTGAGGTTGCTGGCCGCTGGATACCCCGGAGTTTTGCAGGAGCAGTTTGGAGGGGAGACAGGCCTATAGGGCTGGTGCCAAGTCAGTGGGCGTCGTCCTCTTGTTAGCTCTGCACGGCTTCTCGTCCTTTTCTTATGGTTGCTGGATCTGAGGAAGGAAGGTTCAGGGTGCCCCTAAATACTAAATTTAGGGGCGTTACAGGTAGGTAAAAGGCAGGGACCAATGGGTCTCTTCCCTGGGGTGGGTACACCCCCTATTCTGCCACTCTCGAGTGGGAGGGGGGCAGGAGCCTGTCCCTGGTTGGCTGGGTCCCCCCATCCTCAAGATGGCGGGGACTCGAGGTTGTGCTTCACCTCGCCTCCCCCACCTTAGGGGTGGAGTTGGCAGAGGTGGGCACACCTCTCTTCCTCACTGTTTTTCCCGCTGGGTCTCCCGCCCAATGTGGGGGGTAGAACCAGTGGGGACCAGTTGCTGAGTACAGCAAGTGGTCTGGAGAAGCTCACAAAGGCGGCATGCCTTTGAAGCTTCTCCTTTGTGAACCTTGCTGTGAGAAAGTGGCTCTGTATATAATGTTCTTAAATAGGTACAGTGTGTACAGAGTCCACAGTCCCCAGAGGTTTGGCAGAGGCTAAAGTTAGATATAACCTTACTCTCTAAAGTGGTAGCTTGGTCGAGCAGTAAGGCAGTATCAGAGGACAGTGTGTAAAGCATTTGTTGTACACACTCAGTCAGCAAATGGTCTCACACACTCAAGAACTGAACTCTAGGCCAATGGCTTATTTAAACAATATATGGTTGTTTTATTTTTAGAACCAACAATAGGTATCAAAATATATTTTCTCAAAATGAGATGCTTTAGTTAAATACTTTGCAATAGGCAATTGACTTTTGCAGATAATCGTTACAGTTTTGTTGCAATAGGCAACACAATAATACATTGAGCTCAATGGGAATTTTAAGTTATGTGCAATTGATTACTTTCAGGATTACTTTCGTAACTCCGGGACTGGATCCTAGATTCAGTCCTGGGACAGTTCTTGGAAACGAGTAAATTCGTTTTAGTTACTGTTGTGATTTTTAAGCAATAGTTGGCTAATTTAAAATTTGACACTTAGAAACTTTTGCTAATCAAATTACCAATGTTATCCTACGGAAGGAAATTCACTTAGCAGGTAAGTGGGGTTATTGTTACTTTTTCTAGGTCAGTGTTGGATCCTAGATCCAGCACTAGGGTACCACCTGTAAGCAGTTGAGAGAACGTGTTTAGGTTATACAGGCGATTTTTGAGGAATATTTATAAGTTTGCAAAATCGACACTTAGAAGAAATTTCATAGAAAAACAGTCAATGGTTTCCTATGGAAGAAAATTCAAGTTAGGGGTAAAGTATGTTCTTGTTACTTTTGCAATCCAGGGCTGGGCTCCTAGGCTCAGTACTGGGACCTCTAACAGGTAAGTAATTGCGTTTTCACAGTTGGTACGATTTTTAAAGAATATTTGTAGTTTGCAAAAATCGACACAGAAGAAATTTCACAGAAAAACAGTCAATGATTTCCTATGGGAGAAAATTGAGTTTGTGGTAAGTACGGTTGTAATTACTTTTCAGGGTCAGTGCTGAGCACCAGGAACCAGCACTGGGATCTCTCCTAATAGCAGGTGAGTATTTCAGTTTTCGTTACTTGATTAATTTTAGGTGAAAATTTAAAAGTTTAGAAACGCAACACTTGGAAGAAATTTCAGAAGAAGCCAGTCAATGTTACCCTATGGAAGAAAGGAATATGCTACTTACCAGTATGCATCTGTTCTTGGCATGTAGAGCTGCAGATCTACACACTTGTGCATAGATCGCCATCTGGTGTTGGGCCCGGATGTTTGCAGTTGTTTTTCCTCTTGGAAAGTCTTTGGAAGTCACAAGGTCGGTGACTCCTCCTTTGGATCGTATTGCGCATGTGCTTCGGCTCCATCCTCAGATTGTTTTTCGCCAGCAGGGAAAGATGGAGCGTAGTAACAACAGGAAAGATGCCCATGTGTGTTGTATCTAAATAAGATAAACTGGAACAGATAAAGGTAGCTGGGGAGGGGGGGTGGGCGTGTGTAGATCTGCAGCTCTACATGGCAAGAACAGATGCATACTGGTAAGTAGCATATTCCGTTCGAGGCATATGAGCTGCAGATTACACACTTGTGCATAGATTATATAGCAGTACCCATCCTTAGCGGCGACCACCCGTATCTGTTGCAGTGGTTTGAAATAATGTTTTGAGTACAGCCTGGCCCACACTAGCCTGTTGCTTAGTTTGCACATCTACACAATAGTGTTTAGTGAAAAAGTGCGGTGTTGACCATGTAGCTGCTCTGCAGATATCATCTAATGGGATGTTCCCTAAAAATGCCATTGAAGCCCCTATTTTACGTGTAGAATGGGCTTTAGGGGGAACGGATAGCGTTCGTTTTGCTTTGTGGTAGCAAATCTGAATGCATTTGACAATCCACCTAGCTATTCCCGACTTGGAGATGGGGTTGCCCTTGTGTGGTGGAGAGAAAGAGACAAACAGTTGTTTGGTCTTACGGAAAGGTTGTGTTCTCTCAATGTAGTAGAGTAAGGCTCGTTTGACATCTAATGTGTGAAGAGCTCTTTCTGCAACGGTGTGTGGTTGCGAGAAGAATACTGGTAGTTCTACCGCTTGGTTTAGGTGAAAGGGAGAAATTACTTTAGGGAGGAATTTTGGGATGGTACGGAGAACAACCTTGTTATGGTGCATTTGGAGAAAAGGTTCTTGAATGGTAAGTGCTTGTATCTCACTGACCCTTCTGAGGGAAGTGATGGCTACAAGAAAAGCGGTTTTCCATGTTAGGAATTGAAGTTCACATTTGTGCAGCGGTTCGAAGGGAGGCCCCATTAGTCTGGTGAGAACGATATTTAGGTTCCACACAGGTGAGGGTGGCAGTCTGGGGGGAATTATTCTTTTAAGGCTTCCCATGAAGGCTTTAATGGCAGGTACTCTAAAGAGTGATAGATGTTGCCTGTTTTGTAGATAAGCTGCTATGGCTGCGCGGTGCAGTCTAATAGACGTATAGGCTAGATTGCATCTTTGTAGGTGTAGTAAATAGCCTATGATGTGTTGAATGGACACATCTAGAGGATTGATGGTATTGTTGTGACAATAGACAACAAAACGCTTCCACTTGGCGGCGTAGCACGCTCTAGTGGTGGGTCGCCTAGCTTCCTTGATGACGTTCATGCAGTCAGGGGGAAGATTTAGGTAACCGAATTCTAGGATTTCAGGAGCCAGATCGCTAGGTTGAGCTGAGCTGGGTCCGGGTGTCTGATCTCTCCATGGTTCTGGGTTAAGAGGTGTGGAGAGAGGTGTAACTTTTGGTGTGGTACTACCAAGAGTTCCAGCAGCGTGGTGTACCACGGTTGTCTGGCCCAAGTTGGAGCTACTAGAATTAGTATGAGGGAGTGTTGTTGTAGTTTGCGTACCACTAAAGGAATGTGTGGGAGAGGCGGAAAAGCGTACGCAAATCTGCCTGACCAGTTCATCCATATCGCATTGCCTTTGGACAATGGGTGTGTATACCTGGCGGCGAAGCTTGGGCATTTGGTGTTTTCGTGGGTGGCGAAGAGGTCTATCTGTGGATGCCCCCACATTTGAAAGCACGGGTGAAGAACTTGTGGATGTAGTTCCCACTCGTGGATCTGTTGTGTTTGTCTGCTGAGTAGATCGGCCATAGTGTTTTGGACTCCTGGGACATGTTGGGCCAGGAGAAAGATTTTCTGGGGTATGGCCCATCTCCATATGCTCTGTGCTAGCTGAGAGAGCTGTGGAGAGTGTGTGCCGCCTTGTTTTTGTATATAGTACATGGCTGTCATGTCTGTGCGGACTAGGACTGCCTTGCTTAAAATCTGTGATTGAAAACATTTTAGGGCTAAAAATATGGCTAGTTAACTCCAGATGGTTGATGTGGAGTAACTTTTGTTGAGGTGTCCATCTGCCCTGCATGGTGTGACGTTATAGGTGAGCTCCCCAGCCGGAGAGCGATGCGTCTGTTGTCAGTACTATATGAGGAACCAGGTCCAGGAACGGTCGACCTTTGGAAAGGTTTGTGGTGGTCCACCACTGCAGAGAGCGATGGGTGCGACCGTCTACCAACACCAGATCTGTTAATTGACCTTGGGCCTGGTTCATTGGCGCGCTAAGCACTCTTGGAGAGGACGCATTTGGAGTCTTGCGTGAGGTACTATGAATATGCAAGATGCCATCATCCCTATTAGTTGCATAAACACTCGAGCTGGAAGATAGTGATGTGCGATAAATTTTGCGTGTAGAGACTGAATGCTTGTAATCCTGGCAGGACTGGGGTAGGCTAGCGCTTTTGAGGTGTCTATGGTGGCACCGAGGTATTGTTTCATGTAGGATGGTTGTAGATGGGACTTTGCGTGGTTTACTGTGTAGCCCAGTTGGTGGAGTAGCTGGATAGTGGCATGCGTGTGTTGTACACACTGGTTGTATGAACTGGCTTTTATTAGCCAGTCGTCTAGGTATGGGAAGACATGGATGTGTTGTCTCCTGAGGTGTGCTGCCACGACTGCTAGGCACTTGGTGAATACTCGTGGTGCTGTTGTGACTCCGAATGGGAGTACTTTGAATTGGTAGTGTTGGTTGTCCACTACAAATCTGAGGAACTTCCTGTGAGCGTTGTGAACAGGAATGTGGAAATAAGCGTCTTTTAGGCCTAAAGTGGTCAGGAAGTAGTTTTGGGAGAGGAGTGGAAGTACCTGCTGAAGTGTTACCATGTGAAAATGGTCTGAGTGTAAGTATGCGTTTAGGGGCTGGACGTCTAGGATGGGCCATAGAGTCTCGTCCCTTTTTGGTATGAGAAAATATAGGGAGTAAACTCCCAGATTTCGTTGGTTGGTAGGAACGTGTTCTATCGCCCCTTTTTGTAGGAGGGAGATTACCTCCTGCTTTAGTAATGTTAGATGTTCCTGTGACATTGGGCGTTGTCTGGGTGGAATGTTTGGGGGGGTAGATTTTAGTTCTAGGCAGTAGCCTGACCGAATTATTTGTGTCACCCATTTGTCTGAGGTGATGGTAGCCCAGACATGAAGGAAATTTTGGAGTCTGCCCCGACCGGAGTGGGATGGTCTGGGGGGAGTGGAGGGAAGTCATTGGGTAGGTGTGGAGGCAGAGCGGGCGGTGTTTGTCTTGCCTCTGCCTTTATTATTGTTGGCCCTATAGCCGCCTCTTTGGTAACCCCTTGTGAAGGTGGATTGGGTAGGGGCTTTATATGAAGTGGAAGCGGTATCAGAGGAGTAGCCTCTGGATGTGCTCCGAAAGGAAGAGCGGCGAAAGCAGCGCCTGGGAGGGTGTAATTGAAAGGCTCCCATAGATTTGGCCGTGTCCATGTCTTTTTTCATTTTTTCTAGGGCCTCATCCACTTTTGGGCCAAACAGATGTTCCTGGTCAAAGGGATGGTTCAGGATGGAAGCTTGTACTTCTGGTTTAAATCCCGAGATCCTGAGCCAGGCATGGCGACGGAGGAGGACGCTAGTATTGATGGCCCTGGAGGCGGTGTCGGCTGCATCTAGGGCACAACAGATGGAGTTATTAGTGATGGTTTTGCCCTCCTGAATTAACTAGTTTGCCCTGTCTTTGTATTTGTCAGGGAGGTGTTGCATTATTGCTTCTAGCTCGTCATAATGGGCCCTGTCATATCTAGCCAGTAACGCTTGTGTATTGGTGATGCGCCATATGTTGGCAGCTTGTGATGCAGTGCGCTTGCCGGATGCGTCCAAGAGTTTTGACTCTGTCAGGTGGTGGTGCTTCGCCTGACGCCTGGGAGTTGGCCCTCTTTCGTGCTGTGAACACTACCAGGGAATCTAGTGGTGCTGGCCCTCTGATGTAGGAGGGATCTGTAGGGGCGGCTTTATATTTTTTCTCAATGCGCGGGTTAATGACACTGGCTCTGACTGGGTCTTTAAAGACCTACGGCGCATGTTTTATAACTCCTTTGAGCATGGGCAGTATGGAGGTGGCCCTATGCGTGGTGTCAAAGGTATCAAGAAGGAAGTCCTCCTCCACGGGGTCGGTACGGAGATCCACCCCGTGATAGTGTGCAGCCCTCTGGAGTAAGTGGTTGAACCCCAATGAGTCTTCTGGTGGGGATGGTCTCGAAGGATAGAGATCATCTTGCGGGACGTTAGGGATGTCGGGGATGTTATAGTCGTCCCATGGGTCTGGGGAGCCTGTGGGAGTGGGGTCCCTTGTAGGCAAGTCATGGGGAACGTCCCCTATGTCATCATATGTGTCGTCATGATCATCATCCGGAGGGGGTGTTGGGGAAAGATGAGGAGGGGGTGGAGAAGGAGAAGGTGGAGGGAGGGGGGGAAGGTGGAGGGGGTGGAAGAGGCGGGGAAGGTATTCTGAAAGGGGAGGTAGCATAGTCCTTCCTCTTTGGAGGTGGAGCAGGTTTTTCCAGCTGTCTCTTTTTGATGCTGAGCATCAAATGTCCGGTTTTGGGATCTTTGGTCAATGTCTTTTGCAAGGGATCCGGTGTAAAGAGTTCTTCTGAAGGTGGTTTATCCGTCGGCGTCGAAGGCGTCGGGGCCGTTGGTTTTCTGGCTTAAGTGTCTTGTTTGGAACCATGCAGCTTTTTGTTTGGTCCGGTCCGAGATGTGTTTCGGCTTCGAGATCTCGGTGCCGGTGGCCTTGTGTGCTTTTGTCGGTTCCGGGGATGGTGTCGGTACCGAGGAGCTGGAACTGGGTTTCGCCACCGACTGTTTCAGTATGGGGCTCTGTGCCGAAGAGGAGGCCATTTTCTTTTTCGGTGTCGGTGCGGAGGAGTGTTTGTCGGCACCGACGGTGGGCTGGCCCAAGCCCGAGCCTCCGGAAGGCTTCATCTGCTTCTTTACCGGTCCCGAAGGTGCGGTGTGGGAAGCAGTGTCTTTGGTCTTACCAGCGAGGGTGTGGGGGGGGGGGGCAAATTGGTACTCACGACCCTCTGTGCCGGAGTGATGTCCTCCACATCTGAATCGTCGGCTTCAGAGGCGCTGACGAGGCCCTAGTCGGTGTGGTGTTCTTCTGGAGCGTTGACGCCCTCTCCGAAGAGGTCATCTGGAATCGCAGTCGACGAGTGTGCCATGGTTCTTCTTGCCCTTCGGTCTCGAATAGTTTTCTTGGACCGGAAGGACTTGCACGCCGGACAGTCTCGAGCCTCGTGTTCAGGGGAGAGGCAGATATTACATTCTTCGTGGAGATCGGTGTGGGGGAATTTGGACCCACATCGAGGGCACTTCTTGAAGGGAGTCCTTTCCATGAGCCAGGACCAGAGCTTGGGTAGGCCCGAAGGCCGGCGTCGACGACTGGAATCGAAGGTCTTGATCGATGAGAGCCGCGCCGAGTGTGGAGATTGCGATCGAAACAATACCGCAAATTGGGGTGATGATTGCGCGTCGATTGAACTGGAAACCTGTTCAGGACCGGAGCGCGAAGATCACATCCGAGCCCGATGGCGGAAAAAAACAATCTGAGGATGGAGCCGAAGCCCATGCGCAATACGATCCAAAGGAGGAGTCACCGACCTTGTGACTTCCAAAGACTTTCCAAGAGGAAAAACAACTGCAAACATCCGGGCCCAACACCAGATGGCGATCTATGCACAAGTGTGTAATCTGCAGCTCATATGCCTCGAAAAGTGAGTTATCGGCTTTTGGGTAAGTACTCGACCGGCAAAGTTAAGGTCCTGGGCACAGACTCAGGGGTCTCCCAGGGTCAGGTAAGTACAGTTCTAACACCCTCAGCGGCAAAGGGGCAGCTGGGTGCAGAGTGAGTTAGGCTCAATGTTATCCTTTGTGAGGTAGGGGGGCCTTGGTTGGTGGCTGTTGACTAGCAGGCCATGCGGCTGTGGGAGATGGGCTCCTGGTCACTTGCTCAGGGCAAATGGGGAAGTAGGTAGGAGTAGAAGTTGCATTGCCAGGGCCACTCGGGCGGCTGGGTGCAGGGTGCTTTTGAGCCTTCGGGCGCTCAATAGATTTCAATGGGAAAGCTCAAGGACGAACAAATGCTGCAAGCTCGGGGACGAAGATTCTTCAGGTGCCACCACCACTTTGAGAGGTAAGTTGGGTAGTTGGAGGATAGGTAGGTACCCCGGAGTCAGGCACAGGGGGCCGCAGGGCGCCAGGTGCAGGGGTGCCTTTTGATGTCGGGAAATGTTACCCTCTGTTGATCGCGGTTGGGGGGGGTCCCTGGTTCTGAGGCTGCAGGCGTCGTCAGGAGCGTCGAGGTGGGTCCTTGGGTGCCAGATTTGGGGTCACAGTTGCCGGGAGGGACGTCCTCAGGATCTTTGTACACTCCGGCACAGGCCAGGTTTTGGCGGGTGCAGAGTGTGCAGGGTTCGCGGTTCCAGGCTGATGCCAGGGGTTAGAAACTTGCTTTGAGCAGAGCCACTGCTCATTGGAGTCCCAGGTGCTAGACTTTCAGCAGTAGGTACCAACAGGTCTCCCACTGTTCAGCTTACCCGTCAATAGTATCATCCCTATGCCTCGCCCGGTTGTCTTAGAGCGAGAGATTTTTGGAGTCATGGGTGTGCTCCTTTTCAGGGCTCAGCACTCGAGTTGTGCAATTGTTGTGTAAGACTATGTGACACACATGCATAGTAGCTCTTCTTTGAGTGAGACTGGTTTTAAGATCTTCTTACCAGCTAAGATACCCAGTTCCATACTAGGTTGTTTTTTGTGTTTTAACAGAGCGCTGCCTCAAGCCCCGAGTTGTCACCAGGAGCGTTGACGTACAGTCCCGATACTTGACGGGTAAGCTGAACAGTGGGAGACCTGTTGGTACCTACTGCTGAAAGTCACTAATTGTTCTATCCCCTACCCTCTTGCTTAATTAATATTTGCTTTTCTTGTGTTTTTCTCTTATGTCTTGCACAGGTACTTCATTAAGAACCCTTGCAACCCCACTTATCTTCAATAGAGTGTTTGTATCTGCCTGAGGTATCGTTTTGATTTCACGCAGGTGCATTATGTTTTCACCTGGCACTAGTTAATGTTGCAGTAGTAGCATTTGGTCCTGATGAAAGCCATGATCACAATTTTTTATTTTGTATGGCTGAAACATGTTGACCACCTCCTTTTTTTATTTATTGATATCTAACGATACTCAAACATTTTTCATTAGATAGTCAATTTTAACTGATCTCGCACATACACCGCTTCCCACTATTTCATCACACTTAGGGCAGCTTTAGTCTTTGTCGCATGAAGCCTCATTAGGTTATCAAGACCCTTAAAACATCCGTGAGCTCCTCCTTTATCCACCTTGGAGTTGTAGCTTGTTAACCACACCAGGTTGTGGTTAAAAGGAGGCCCCAGATGATGAAGCATGCCACTTCATGAGGACTTTTTTGCCCGTTGATAGCATTTGGTTTTGTGGCCTTGGACAATCAGTTTCACTTTTGTAGACCCACGGATTTCTTGTTGTTTTCATTCTTAGATATATGGGGATTTTTTCCGTGCTGGTCTTTAAATTTTCCCTTTGACCCCCGTTCTTTACCGGTATTTTTTGTGACCGGGATACCTATACCAGGAAAGTCAGGTACAGAGGTGTGAAGTGACTTTGGAAACTGCCATAAACCACAATGGAGGACTTCAGTAAAGCTGCTGCTGGCGAAGAAGGTGATAGAGTCCGGTGAAACCCAAAGGTGGATTCAAGATGAGGGGCACCTGCAAGCAGAGGGGACAGAATCTATGCCACTCAGGAGTGTCCAGGAGGCACGGAAGACGAATGCCCACCGATGTCGGAAGATGCAGGACAGTTGACGGTGACCTTGGCGCTGCAGCTTTGCAGACCAGGAGCCGTTCACGAGCTGTCCCATGTCAGATGTCGAGATCCAGGGGGGTCGTGTCCAGCAGGGGCACAAACAAGCCTTGATAACAGCAACAAATTTAATTGACAAAAAAGGTGCTATGTCGGGACCAGCAATGTCCAAGGGACTCACCACAAACAGGTAAGTCAGATTAGGCCTGAGCAAGCAGGGGAGACCACTGAAGCCAAAGAAGACCCTCAAGAGAACCCAAGGGCCAAAGGCACAGGAGTCGGGAGAGGACCTCGAGCAGCTCACCAAAGATGTAGGCCCACGGTGCAGAGGATGCGGGTAGGACAAAGATCTTGGTTGCAGGAGAGGCTGGAGTTTCTTGGAGCCCGAAGATCTCTGGAGGAGAGTCAACAAGATTTGGCAATGGCAAGTCGGCGTGGTGCACAGGGGTACTGGTCCAGCGGTTGCGACGAGGGGTACTGGCTTCAAACTTGCTGTGAATACAGTGCAGGCCTCGAGGGAGTTGCAGAACTACCACATAAACTGTTGAATCTTTTGGAGTCTGTGGGAGCTTCGGGACAGCAGACCAGTCAGTTTTATTGCCGTCCAAGGGAGACTCCTTCGGGTGTCTTGGATGTCCACAGGCCTTGTGAAGTACCTGTATGGAGAACAGGCACAGACGACGCTGAAGACTGGCAGGACGACAAGACCAGGAGGAGCAGGAGTCTTCCCAGTTGCAGTCTCGGTTCCCAAAGCGAAGTCCAAAGTGCTCAGACGGTTAAAGATGAAGTGGTTTCCGATCTGAATCTTGGCCCACGATAAATCTAAGGAACCACCCACAGGTAAGCCCTTAAGTACCCTAAAGAAAGGGTTGGGGCAATTCAGGGATCCCTCCCAGAGGAGGGGCGGGGCAGTGCGGAAGACACTCCCATGTCCTTTGTCCAGTTTCGAGTCAGAGTGGTTTGGACTGGAGTATGCACGGAGGCACCAAATGTGCCCTTCAAAGCAGTCTAGTGGTGCTGGCAAGCACTCCCACCATGTCCCAATACACCAAGTCCTGTCTGTGAGGTGGTCACAGCTCTCTGTGATAGGATATCGTATAGTTTCTAACCTGTCGGTGTAGTTTTTCAGCTTGAAGAATTTCTGGATTCACTATGCTGTGCATTATCCTGCCATCTAGTGGTTGGGTCCGGAATTGTAGTATTTTTTCTCTTTTTTTTTCCCCATGGCCCAGGTGGGCGTCGACATCCCACCATTTGGTGTCCTTGGTGAAGTCAACGCGCTCCTTTGGTCGTCATCTTTGGATTCTTTTTTTTCTCGTGTTATCTTCCTTTGTTGATCCATTTAGTTATGATTGCAATTTAATCCTCCTTTCCTCCTGTCTCATCTTTCTGGCGGAGGTGGGATCGCTAGTGAATCCAGAAAGTCTTCAAGCTGCAAAACTACACCAACAGGTAAGAAACTATACGTATTGCAGCGTGAATCTTTCTGGATTCAATATGCTGTGCATTGACTTAGTAGCGGTTTGTCCTTATTGTGGTGGTTCGGTGGAAGATGAGTACTGGTTACAAAAAATGTGTTGCCAGACCTTCTGTCCCAATTGCGCTGCTTGTTCATTTGAATATCCACACAGTAGTGCTTAGTGAACGTGTGCACTGAAGACCATGTTGTGGCTTGGCAAATGTTTTGAAAAGGTGTGTTCGCCAGAAACGCAATTGTTGCTCCTTTCTTCCTTGTTGAGTGAGCTTGAGCTGCTCCTTGTAACTCTTGTCCTGCCCGTTTGTGGCAGAGTTGAATTGATTGTGCAATCCACCGTGCAATGGTGTTTTTGGTGACTGGCCGTCCCAAAAAACTGCTTGCAAAGGATACAAAGAATTGTTTTGTTTTCCCTGCACTCTTTTGTCCTTTCTTTATAGTGCATGACAGCCCTTCTGGTGTCCAGTGTGTGCAGCGCCCTTTCTGTGCTTGTAGTAGGTTTTTGGAAAAAACTAGGTATCTGGATTGTTTGGTTAATGTGGAACCGAGACACCACCTTTGTCATGAAGTATGAGTCTGTTCTCATTACAATCCTGTTATTGTGTATTTGCAAGTAGGGTTCTTGGAGTGTGAGTGCTTGCAACTCACTTACTCTTCGTAGCGACGTGATAGCCACTAAGAAAGCTGTCTTTAGTGTGAGCCTGTGCAGTGTCTCCTTGTGAATAGTTCGAAGGGCGCCTTCATCAATTGAGTTAGCACCACGTTGAGGTTCCATGTTGGTGCTGGCATCCTTTTTGGGGGTGCGATTCTTTTAGCTCCTTCCAGAAATCTCTTCACAACTTGGGAGGTGAAGAAACTCCTCCCGGTTTCTCCCCTCGTGTAAGCTACTATCGCTGCTAAGTGCACCCTTAGGGATGTGTAGCTTAGCTTGCTTTGTAGCAGCTGCGTTAAAGTATTTTAGTACTGTGGATTCCCTTGTAATTTTCCGTTGTAGTTTCTCCTTGCTGCACCATTGGGAGAACCTTTTCCATTTTGCTATGCAGCACTTCCTTGTTGTCGGTCTCCTCGCTTCTCTGAGTACTGCCATGGTACTTGCTGGTAGTTTGAGCTGCTAGACTGAGGCTCTCTGGGTCTGGGAGCAGTGCCCTTCCGTTCTGCATTCGTAACAGGTCTCTTCTTTTTGGGAACCTGTGTGCTGGTTCTTGTGCCATTTCTACTATCTGTGAGAACCAGGACTGTCTGGCCAACTGAGGTGCTATCAGGATAAGCGCCATGTTGCTGATCCTGCATTTGTTGAGTACCTTGTGCATCAGTGGTATCGTGGAAAAGCGTATGCAAATGTCTTAGACCATTTTATCCACAGTGCATTCCCTTGAGACCGGTGGTCTGGTTGTCTGGATGCGAAGTGTTGGCATTTTGCACTCTGGTGTGTTGCAAATAGGTCTATTTGCGGTGTTCCCCACCTTTTGAATATTTTCTCCTCTTCCTGCTGGTTGATCTCCCATTCGTGGGATGCTGACGTCTGTCTGCTGAGTCGGTCTGTTTCCACATTGTCCTTTCCTGGTTGGTGTATTGCTAGTAGGTCTATTCTCAGTGGAATGGCCAATGTCCATATCTCCTGTGCTAGCTTTGATAGTGCTACGGAGTGTGTTCCCCCTTGCTTGTTGATGTAGAACATGGTCATGGTGTTGTTTGGATCAACACCCTGTTCCCGTACAGCTCCTTCTGAAATGCTTTTAAGGCAAGGAACACTGTCTTCAGCTCTAGGTATTTGAGGTGTTTCACCGCATCCCTCAGTGTCCATAACCCCCTCACTTTGAGTTGGTTCATGTGCGCTCCCCACCCCAGGTGGGAGGTATCTGTTGTGATGGTCACCGTTTGAGTTGGTGGTGTGAATGGGTTCCCTGTGCTAGGTTTTCTTTGTTCCACCAGGTTATTTCCTGCTGCACTGCGTGTGTGATACCCACTAGATCTTCCCAACTCCCTGTTGCCTGTGACCATTGCTGTTGGAGCCATTCTTGGAATGGTCTCATGTGGAGTCGAATATGTGGAACTAGGTGTATGCATGACGCCATCATTCACATGAGCTTGCTCACCGTCCTCACTGTCAGAGCTTGCCCGTTGTGGTAGCGAAGTGTCTCCTTCAGTAGTGCCTGTGTTCTCCTCGTGCTGGGGGAACACCTTTCCCTGTAAGGTGTTGATCTCTGCCCCTAGAAATATCTTCACCTGTTCTGGCTCTGTCAAGGACTTTCCCCAATGTATTGAGAACCCTAGTAGCATTAGCATTTGAGTAACCTGCTGAATGTGTGGTTTGCATTGGCTGTATGAGTTTGCCTTTACCAGCCAGTCGTCGAGGTATGGGTATACGTGTAGTCCTTGCCTCCGTAGATGTGCTGCTCTCGCAGCTATGCATTTTGTGAACACCCTTGGTGCGGACTTTAGGCCGAATGCTAGGACTGTGAACTGGTAGTGCGTTTCCTTGATCACAATCTTAGTAAGCGTTTGTGTCTTTTGTCATGGGGTTGTGTAGGTAAGCGTCCTTTAGGTCTTTAGTTGCCATGTAATCCCCTTCCGGTATATGGGGTATTACTTCTTGCAGAGATGTCATTTTGAATCTTTGAGTCCTTACGAATTTGTTTACGAACCGTAGGTCCAGGATAGGTCTTAACGTTTCGTCTACTTTTGGTACGAGGAAATAGTTGGAGTAGACCCCCTTGTTTCTTTCGCTGTGCGTCACCATCTTTATTGCCTCCTTCTTTAGGAGCTTCTGTGCCTCTAGCAGCAAGAGTGATAGTTCTGCTGTAGAGTGTGCCTTGTAATTTGGCTTCCTGTTTGGAGGTTGCATTTCTAGTTCTATGCAGTAGCCGTGTTGTATCATGTTCAGTATCCATTCTGTTCTGTGCTCGTGGAACTGTTTGTCTTGTGGTACTAATAGTTTGTCTTTTTCCCTGTATTGTCGCCCCCCTCGAGGTGTAGTGTGGGTGGGCGTCCTTCTTACAGTGCAGTCACTGAGGTGGGTTGCTGCCCTCCCCTTCTTGTCTGACCTCGTCCGCTCGAGCGCCCTCAAAAGGATTGGCCCCGTGGCTGGTACTGACAGTTTTGTTGTTGCTGTCCCAGCTGCTGTGTCTGGTTTCCTCCTTGGTAACCCTGTTGGAAGGGTTGATGTGATGTTCCCGGCTGGCTGTTTCCTCTGCCTGCTGGTCTCCTTGAGGGGGTGCCCCTTCTCATCCCCCTGAACTGCAGCGCTCCCATGGGCCTCACTGTTTCATTGTCCTTTTTTATCTGTGTAAGTCTTTCGGCAACCGGAGTGCTGAACAGTTGTTCTCCGTTGAAGGGTGTGTTCGGGATGTTATTTTGGACTTCTGGCTTAAACCTCGAGATACTCAGCCAGGCATGCCTTCTCTCCGTAACCCCGATCACCATCTGCCTATTGGATGTCTCTGCTGTGTCCAGGGCCGATTTTAGGCATGTGTTGGCCATGTTCTTGCCCTCTTCCACGAGATGGTGTGCCCTCTGTTGGTACTGCTCCGTGAGATGTTTGAGCAGTTGGCCGACTGTGCGAAAGTGGCTCTGTATATACTGTTCCTTAATAGGTACAGGGTGTACAGAGTCCATAGTCCCCCAGGGTTTGACAGATGCTAAAGTTAGATATAACCTTATTCTCTAAAGTGGTAGGTTGGTTGAGCAGTAAGGCAGTATCAGAGGACAGTGTAAAGCATTTGTTGTACACACTCAGTCAGCAAATGGTCTCACACACTCAATAACTGAACTCTAGGCCAATGGTTTATATATGAAAAATATATGCTGGTTTTATTTTAGAACCAACACTTGGATTTAAAATGCACTTTCTCAGAATGAGATGTTTCATATAAATACTTTTGCAATATGCAATTGACTTTTGTAAACAGGTACAAGTGGTTGCAATAGGCAACACTATTTTAAACACAACAATGCATTGAGCTCAATGGAAATTTCAAGTTATTTGCAACAGATTACTTTTTAGATTACTTTTGGAAATCCAGGACTGGATCCTAGATTCAGTCCTGGGTCAGTACTTGGAATCAAGTTATGAAAGTCGACTTAATTACTGTGATGATTTTTAAACAATATTTAGCTATTTTAAAAGTTGACACTTAGAAAATATTTCAAAGAAAACAGTCAATGATTCCCTATGGAAGAAAATTCAAGTTGCAGGTACAGTATGTTATTGTTACTTTTGTAAGCCAGTACTGGGTGCCTAGACTCAGTACTGGGACCTTTATCTAAAACAGGTAAGTAATTACGTTTTCAGACATTATACGATTTTTAAAGAGTATTTAAAGATTGCAGAAATGGTCACTTAGGAAATCATTGACTGTTTTTCTGTGAAATTTCTTCTATGGGAGAAAATTGGGTTACTGGTAAGTACAGTTGTAAGTATTTTTCAGAGTCCGTGCTGGGCACCAAGATCCAGCACTGGGAGCTCACCTAAGAGCAGGTGAGTATTTTAGTTTTCGTTACTCGGCTGATTTTTGGTGAATATTTTAAGATTCGAAAAGTCCACACTTACAAGAAATTTCAGGAAAAAGACAGTCAATGTTACCCTATGAGGAAAAAGGCAAGTACTCGACTGGCAGTATGTTCTAGTTACTTTTGTAATCCAGTACTGGGTGCCTAGACTCAGTACTGGGACCTTTATCCAAAACAGGTAAGTAATTACGTTTTCAGATATTATACGATTTTTGAAGAATATTTAAAGATTGCAGAAATTGACACTTCAATGATTCCCTATGGAAGAAAATTGGGTTACGGGTAAGTATAGTTGTTAGTATTTTTCAGAGTCCGTGCTGGGCACCAAGATCCAGCACTGGGAGCTCACCTAAGATCAGGTGAGTAGGAATATGCTACTTACCAGTATGCATCTGTTCTTGGCATGTAGAGCTGCAGATCTATACACTGTGCATAGATCGCCATCTGGTGTTGGGCCCGGATGTTTGCAGTTTGTTTTTCCTCTTGGAAAGTCTTTGGAAGTCACGAGGTCGGTGACTCCTCCTTTGGTTCGTATTGCGCATGGGCTTCGGCTCCATCCTCAGATTGTTTTTCGCCAGCAGGGAAAGATGGAGCGTAGTAATAACAGTAAAGAAACCCATGTGTGTGTATCTAAATAAGATAGACTGGAACGGATACAGGTAGCCGGGGAGGTGGGTGGGTGTGTATAGATCTGCAGCTCTACATGCCAAGAACAGATGCATACTGGTAAGTAGCATATTCCGTTCGAGGCATATGAGCTGCAGATTATACACTGTGCATAGACTATATAGCAGTACCCAACCTTAGCGGCGACCACCGGCATCCGTTGCAGTTGTTTGGAACAGTGTTTTTAGTACAGCCTGGCCCACACTAGCTTGTTGCTTGGTTTGCACATCTACACAGTAATGTTTTGTGAAGGTGTGCGGTGTTGAACATGTCGCTGCTTTGCAGATGTCATCTAGTGGTATGTTCCCTAGAAAAGCCATAGAAGCCCCTATCTTCCTTGTAGAGTGGGCTTTAGGGGGAACAGATAGCGTTCGTTTTGCTTTGTGGTAGCAAATCTGTATGCATTTTACAATCCACCTAGCTATCCCTGATTTGGAAATAGGGTTACCTTTATGTGGTGGAGAGAAAGAGACAAATAGCGGTTTGGTTTTTCTGAAAGGTTGTGTTCTCTGTATGTAGTACAGTAAGGCCCTTTTAACATCCAGTGTGTGTAAAGCCCTTTCCGCAACGGTTTGAGGTTGTGAGAAAAAGGCTGGTAATTTTACTGACTGGTTTAGATGGAAGGGAGAAATGACTTTGGATAGAAATTTTGGGTTGGTTCGGAGTACAACCTTGTTCTGATGCATTTCGAGAAAAGGTTCCTGTTTAGTGAGTGCTTGTATTTCACTAACCCTTCTAAGGGAAGTGATGGCCACTAGAAATGCTGTTTTCCATGTGAGAAATTGCAGCTCACATTTATGTAATGGTTCGAAAGGGGGTCCCATTAACCGTGTGAGAACTATATTTAAGTTCCAGACAGGTGAGGGTGGTACTCTGGGTGGAATTACTCTTTTGAGGCCTTCCATAAAGGCTTTGATGGCAGGCACCCTGAAAAGTGATAGGTGCTGCCTGTTTTGTAATTAAGCAGCAATTGCTGCGAGGTGTAACCAAATGGATGTATATGCTAGGTTACACCTTTGTAGATGGAGCAAGTAACATATGATGTGCTGTATGGACACATTTAGAGGGTTGATTGTGTTGTTGTGGCAGTAAACAACAAATCTTTTCCACTTTGCAGCATAGCATGCCCTAGTAGTAGGGCGTCTAGCTTCCCTGATAATATTCATGCAATCAGGGGGAAGGTTAAGGTATCCGAATTCTAGGACCTCAGGAGGCAGATCGCAAGGTTGAGCTGAGCTTGGTCCGGGTGCCTGATCTCTCCATGGTTCTGGGTTAGGAGGCATGGTGAGAGGTGCAGCTTTTGGTGTGGTACTACCGAGAGTTCCAGTAGTGTGGTGTACCACGGTTCTCTGGCCCATGTTGGAGCTACTAGGATCAGTGTTAGGGAGTGCTGCTGTAGCTTTCGCACCACTAATGGAATTAGTGGGAGAGGTGGAAAAGCGTATGCAAATTTGTTTGACCAGTTCATCCATATCGCATTGCCTTTGGACAATGGGTGTGGATATCTGGCGGCGAAGCTTGGGCATTTTTTGTTTTTGTGGGTGGCGAATAGGTCTATGTGTGGATGCCCCCACTTCTGAAAGAACGGGTGAAGAACCTGTGGGTGAAGTTCCCATTCGTGAATCTGTTGCGTTTGTCTGCTGAGCAGATCTGCCACGGTGTTTTGGACTCCTGGGACGTGTTGGGCCAGGAGAAAGATTTTCTGTGAAATTGCCCATCTCCATATGCTCTGTGCTAATTGAGAGAGCTGAGGAGAGTGTGTGCCCCCCTGTTTTTGAATGTAGTACATGGCAGTCATGTTGTCTGTGCGAATAAGGACTGCCTTGCCTGAAATCTGCGTCTGGAAGAATTTTAGGGCTAGGAAAATTGCCAGTAACTCCAAATGGTTGATGTGGAGTAACTTTTGTTGCGGCGTCCATGTGCCCTATACTGTGAGATGTAACAGATAAGCTCCCCAGCAGGAGAGCGATGCGTCTGTTAGGATTATTTGTGGAACCGGGTCCAGGAACAGTCGACCTTTGGAAAGGTTTGTGGTGTTCCACCTCTGCAGAGAGCGATGGGTGCGACCGTGCACCAACACCAGATCTGCCAGTTGCCCCTGGGCCTGGTTCCACTGGCGCACTAAACACTCTTGGAGTGGACGCATCTGGAGTCTTGCATGGGGCACTATGAAAATGCAAGAGGCCATCATTCCTATCAGTTTCATAAACACTCTTGCGGGGAGAGAGTGTTGAAGTATGAATTTTTGACGCAGAGTCTGTATGTTTGCAATCCTGGCAGGATTGGGATAGGCTACGGCTTTTGAGGTGTCTATGGTGGCACCGAGGTATTGTTTTGTGTGTGATGGTACCAGGTGGGACTTTTGGTGATTCACCGTGAAACCTAGCTGGTGAAGTAGTTGGATTGTAGCAGCGGTGTGGCGCACACATTGGTTGTAGGACGTGGCTTTTATTAGCCAGTCGTCCAAATATGGGAAGACGTGAATGTGCTGTCTTCTGAGGTGTGCCGCCACTACTGCTAGGCACTTGGTGAATACCCTTGGTGCTGTTGTGACCCCGAACGGGAGCACCTTGAACTGGTAGTGTTGCCCGTCCACTACAAATCTGAGGTACTTTCTGTGGGCATGGTGTACTGGGATGTGAAAGTATGCATCTTTCAAGTCCAGAGTGGTGAGAAAGTTGTTCTGGGAGAGGAGTGGAAGAACCTGTTGAAGGGTTACCATGTGAAAATGGTCTGAATGTATGTAAGTGTTTAGAGGTCAGATCTAGAATAGGTCGTAGAGTCTCGTCTCTTTTTGGAATCAGAAAGTACAGGGAGTAGACCCCTACATTTTGTTGATTGATGGGGACTTGCTCTATGGCTTGTTTTTGCAGGAGGGAGATTACCTCCTGTTTTAGTAACGTGGCATGTTCTTGAGACATTGGGCGTTGCCTGGGTGGAATGTTTGGGGGGGTAGATGTTAATTCTAGGCAGTTCCCTGAATGAATAATTTGGGTCACCCATCTGTCTGAGGTGATGGTCTCCCAGGCGTGAAGGAAATCTTGTATCCTGCCCCCGACCGGAGTGGAATGGTTTGGAGGGAGCGGGGGAAAGTCATTGGGTAGGCGGTGTGGCAGAGCGGGCGGTATTTGTCTTGCCTCTGCCTTTATTATTATTGCCTCTGTAGCCGCCTCTTTGATAACCCTTTGTGAGGGTAGACTGAGGAGGGGATTTGTAGGACGTGGATGCGCCATCTGAAGAGTAGCCTCTACCCGTGCCCCGAAAGGAAAAGCGGCGAAAGGAGCGCCTAGGAGTGTGTGACTGTAGGGCTCCCATGGATTTTGCCGTATCAGTATCTTTCTTCATCTTCTCAAGGGCTTCATCAACTTTTGGACCAAATAAATGTTGTTGATCGAATGGGTGATTCAATATGGAGGCTTGCACCTCAGGTTTAAAACCTGAAACTCTTAGCCAGGCGTGGCGACAGAGAAGGACACTGGTGTTTATGGCCCTGGAGGCTGTTTCTGCCGTATCTAGGGCACAGCGTATAGAGGTATTAGTTATAGTTTTTCCCTCTTGGATCAAATCATTAGCCCTATTTCTGTATTTTTCAGGGAGATGGTGCATGATGGTCTCTAACTCATCATAATGCGCTCTGTCGTATCTGGCAAATAGCGCTTGCGTGTTGGCGATACGCCATATATTGGCAGCTTGTGACGCAGTGCGCTTCCCTGACGGGTCTAGGAGCTTGGACTCTTTGTCAGGTGGTGGTGCTTCGCCTGACGCCTGAGAATTTGAGCGTTTCCTAGCTGTAGATACCACTAAGGAATCCAGTGGTGCAGGGCCTTTAATGTATGAAGGATCTGTGGGGACGGCTTTATATTTTTTCTCTATACGTGGGTTTAGGACCCTAGCCCTGACTGGGTCTTTAAAAACTTGCGGTGCATGCTTGATTACTCTTTTTAGCATAGGTAGTATAGCAGTAGACCTATGTGCAGTATCGAAGGTGTCTAGGAGACAATCTTCCTCCACTGGGTCAGTATGTAGCTCTACCCCGTGATAATGTGCCGCCCTCTGTAGTAGGTGGTGAAAACCAAACGAGTCTTCTGGTGGGGATGGCCTAGATGGGTAAAGGTCATCCTGTGGGACATCTGGGATGTCCGGATTGTTATAGTCATCCCATGGGTCTAGGGATCCAGTAGGGGTGGGGTCTTGTGGCACATCTGCTGGATCATAGTAGGGGTCCCCTTGATCATCCTGGTCTGGAGACAGGGTCGGAGAGCGATGAGGCAGGGGTGGAGAAGGTGGAGGTGGGGAGGGTGGAGGAGGTGGGGAAGGCACTCTAAAAAGGGGAGGTAGCAGTGTCCTTCCTCTTTGGAGGTGGAGGTGGAGCTGGTTTGTCCAAGTGTCTCTTTTTTGAAGACCGTGTCAAATGTCCAGTTTTTGGATCCTTGGTAAGTGTCTTTTGCAGAGGATCCGGTGTGAAAAGTTCTTGCGACACTGGTTGTTCGGTCGGCGCCGAGGTTTTCGGGGCCGACGGCTTTTTAGGCTCGTCTGTGCTGTGCTTTTTTGGGACCTCCGATTTTTTGTTCGGTGCCGAGAGAGGCTTCGGCACGGGAGTGTCGGTGCCGAGGGCCTTATGATGTTTGGTCGGCACCGGGAGGGTGGGTTTCGACACCGAGGGCTTTGGTGCTGGGCTCGGTGTGGAGGTGGAGGCCGATTTTTTCTTCGGTGCCGAAGGGTGTTTTTCGGCACCGCTGGTAGGCTGGCTCGAGCCCGAGCTGCCGGAAGGCTTAATACGCTTCTTTACCGGGCCCGAAGGTGGGATGTTAGAAGCAGTGTCCTTGGTCTTGCCTAGGCTCGAAGGCGTGACCGAAGCCTTTTTGGGTATCGGCGCGGGTGTGGGAGGGGGTATAGTACTCACGACCCTCTGCGCCGGGGTGATGTCCTCCACATCTGAGTCGTCGGCCTCGGAAGCACTGACGAGGTCGTCGTCCTCTTCTTCGATGTTCTGCTGTCCCGGAGCTTCGACGTCGTCCCCGAAGATGTCGACTGGAGCGGAGGTCGAGGAGTGTGCCATGTTGCGTCTGGCCCTTTGATCTCGAATAGTCTTTTTGGATCTAAAAGACTTGTAGGTGGGACAGTCTCGAGCCTCGTGTTCAGGGGAGAGGCAGAGGTTGCACACCTCATGAAGATCGGTGTGGGGGAATTTGGACCCACATCGAGGGCACTTCTTGAAGGGAGTTCTTTCCATCAGCCGAGACCGGAGCCGGGATAGGCCCGAAGGCCGCCGTCGACGACCGGAATCGAAGAAGTGTCGAAGAGAAGGTGATTAAGATGATTTATTATCTGAAGGATCTCGATGAGCGAGGATTTTGCGTCGATCGTTGAACTGGAAAAGTTCGGAATCGGAGCGCAAAGTATTACATCCGAGCCCGATGGCGGAAAAAAACTATCTGAGGATGGAGCCGAAGCCCATGCGCAATACGAACCAAAGGAGGAGTCACCGACCTCGTGACTTCCAAAGACTTTCCAAGAGGAAAAACAAACTGCAAACATCCGGGCCCAACACCAGATGGCGATCTATGCACAGTGTATAATCTGCAGCTCACATGCCTCGAACATTTCGTTTTCGTTACTCGGCTGATTTTTGGTGAATATTTTAAGATTTGAAAAGTCCACACTTAGAAGAAATTTCAAGAAAAAGCCAGTCAGTCAATATTATCCTATGAGGAAAATTGAGTTATCGGTGTAAGGGTAAGTACTCGACTGGCAGAGTTGAGGTTCTGGGCATAGACTCAGGGGTCCCCCAGGGTCAGGTAGGTACAGTTGGTTCACCCTCAGCGACTCTAGGGCGGCCGGGTGCAGAGAGCGTTAGGCCCAATGTTATCCTATGAGGGATAGGGGGGCCTTGGTTGGTGACTGCTGACTGGAAAGCCACGCGGCTGTGGGAGCTGGGCTCCTGGTCACTTACTCAGGGCAAGTAGGTAGGTGTAGAGTTTTCACTGCCAGGGCCACTCGGGCGGCTGGGTACAGGGTGCTTTTGACCCTTCGGGCGCTCAATTGATTTCAATGGGAAATCTCCGGTTTAGAAAAAGACTGCAAGCTCGGGGACGAGGACTCTTCAGGTGCCACCACCACTTCGAGAGGTAAGTTGGGCAGTTGGAGGATAGGTAGGTACCCCGGGATTGGGCACAGGGGGCCGCGGGGCGCCGCGTGCAGGGGTGCCTTCTGGTGTCGGGAAATCTTACCCTCTGTTGATCGCGGTAGGGGGGGCACCTAGTTCTGAGGCTGCAGGCTTCTTCAGGAGTGTCGAGGGAGGTCCTTGGGTGCCGGTCACAGTCGCCGTGGGGTCGTCCTCGTGGTCTTTGTTCACTCCGGCACTGGCCAGGCTTGGCTGGTGCAGAGTGTGCTGGGTTCGCGGTTCCGGGCTGCTGCCAGGGATTAGAGGTAGGTTTTGAGTAGAGCCTCTACTCATGGGAGTCCCAGGGGCTTAGAGTCAAAAGGTAGCCAGGTCCTCCGGGGTTTGTGAGGTTGCTGGCCACAAGAGATGCCGGGTTGGAGCCGGAGCAGGTTCGAGGGTCGACAGGCCGGTAGGGCTGGGGCCAAAGCAGTTGGTGTCTTCCTCTTTTTAGCAGGTGCAGGGCAGGTCTTCTTTCTTCTTGCTCTTCTTTGTAGTTTTGAATCTGGAATCTGGGGAAGGAAGGTTCAGGGTGCCCCTAAATACTAGATTTAGAGGTGTTACAGGTAGGTGAAGGGCAGGGACCAATGGGTCCCTGTCCTGGGGTGGGTACACCCCCTATCCTGCCTCTCTCCTGTGGGAGGGGGGCAATAGCCTGGTCCTGATAGGGTAGGGCTCCCCATCTTCAAGATGGCGAGAGCCCGGAGATGTGCTTCACCTCGCCTCCCCCACCTGAGGGTTGGGGTTGGCAGGCTAGCACATCCCCTGTCCTTATTTGGGGTTTCTGGCCAAAGCTTCCCGCCAGAGTGGGTGGTTGCAGTGGCCTGGGGAAGCTCACAGAGGCGGCATGCCTTTGAAGCTTCCCCCTGCCCATCCTGGGGCAGGAGATTTAGCACCTCACCCAGGATGTGCATTGTTGCAGGCCCAGGAGAGCTGGGGCTCTCCTACCCAGGGGTCCAGCAACATGTCTGCTGGGTGGCAGCCTAGGCAGCCTCAGAGCAGACGTGGATTGCAGGTTAGGTTTAAGGGGGCACCTCTAAGATGCCCTCTGGGGTGCTTGGTACATTAAATCCCACACTGGCATCAGTGTGGGTTTAATGTGCTGAGAAGTTTGATACCAAACTTCCCAGTCTTTAGTGTTGCCATTATGGTGCTGTGGAGCTCATGTTTGACGAGCTCTCAGCACCATGTACTCTTAAATGGCAGCACTGCACTTACAGTGCTCAGGAATGGACCTGGGCACTGTAGGGGCACAGGGCTCCTGCTCCCACACCATTGGCATAAGGCACCCAGCTAGAGGGGTGGCTGATGTATGCCATGGCAGTGTAGGTGATGGGCATGGCACACAGGGAGGTGTGTCATGTCGACTTTGTTTTTGTCTTGCACCCAAACACTCAGCCTGCAAAGGCAGTGTGTGTGTGTGTGTGTGTGTGTGTGTAAGGGTACAGGGCCTCTAAGGGTGGCACAAGGAGTGCTGCAGCCCTTAGAGGCCTTCCCTGGTCACAAGGCCCTGGGTTCCCTAGGGTACCATTTACCAGGGGCTGACATGTGGCCATGGTTTGCCAATTTGGGTTTGGTTTGTTTTAGGGAAGGAACATAGGCCCTGGGCACCTGATTGGCAGGAGTCCAGGGTACACTCAGTCAAAGTACATTCAGCAATTCAGTAAAAAGTGGGGGCATACCATGCAAGAAAGATGGCACTTTCTCGCACCGACTTCCTCCCAATGCTGGTAGGCATGTCTGTTAATCAAGGCATTTGAGCTGGCGATGCACCGTTGAATCGCCGCACTCCTCTCCATCCTCCTGCTCTCCTGGTCTGGAGGTGGACGGAGTTCGTGGGCACGTTGGCCCTCTTCCTAGCTGTTGATGCCATTATCGAGTCAGCAGGTACTGATCCCATAATATATACTGGGTCTTGTGAGGAATGTTTATATTTCTTCTCTGTCCTTGGAGTCACTGAGTTACATATCGCTGGCCCCCTGAAGGCCTGCCTTCCCTGGTTCAGCACACTTGGGAGCATGGGTAGAAATTGGCTCCTGGTCTGTGTAGGGAGCAGAGTTTCCAGGAGAAAACAAGCTTTGGCCTTTTCCTCCTCTAGTTTCACTCCATAAGTGGCTGCAGCGTTCTTTGAGACCATATTGTATATGCCAATGTCGTCCGGCGGCGAAGACCTCTACGGATATGACTCTACACCCTCTTCCGGGTTTTCGGCGTCGAGATCCTGCCACTCCAGGTTGCGCCTCCGAGGATGTAGAGTCCTGGTAGGTCTGTTGATCCTCTTCACCTTCTGCCTCTAAGTAACCTAGGCTCTCTTCCTCTTGTTCTTCAGCAGGTTCCGTTTTCTGTGGATATGGGTACTCGACCCCCTCTTCGAGCTCTGCTTCGACTGCGGGCCTCGACGAGATGGTGTACTGGCTCATCCGGTCGTCGAAATCCTTCTTTCACTGGAGGATGTTTGCCATTTCGGCCTCGAGCCTTCATCTCTTTTGCTCCATCTCAGCCGCTTGTTCGGCGTAGAGCGCTCCTGCGCTTCACTTCATGGTCGTCGGCCTCAAAGTCGCCTTTAACTCTTTTTCCCTCTGCATCGAGCGGTCCTTTGCAAGACTGGGCTTCGACGACCTAGGTTTCTCCAGAGTTTTCGCCGGCTAGGAGTCCTTTTAGAAAGGATCCGCTGGGCTGTTTGTCCTTTGGTGCAGCTGCAGGCGTCGAGGGTTGACGGTAGAGCCCCTTTCGAGGACTTTGCATCACTCTTTCGAGTGTCGGTCGGGGGTCTTTGGGTCGACGACTCCCTTACCTCCTTCGCCGACTTCTTATCAGTCTCGACGACCGTGCAGTCTTCTGGTCCCTTCGCGATGTTGTCCTCTTTCCCACTGGAGAGGCCCAAGTCTCGGAGCGATGGAGGATGCGCTTGCATGTTGTAGTTCGCCCTTCGCTGCCTCTCCCGAACTCTGAGGGTCTTCGGTGTGAACGCTGAGCAGGCGTTGCAGTCTTCGCTTCGATGGTCGAGCAGCAGGCAGAGGTTGCAAGCTGGGTGCTGGTCCTTCTGCACGTACTTGTGGTGGCAATTGTTGCAGAATTTGATTCCGGACCCAACCACTAGATGGCGAGATAATGCACAGAATAGTGATGAGGGGTGACTTATAGGTGTTAAGCTCAGTGACCTCCGATCTAGGAAAACCTGTATCTTAAGTAAGTGGTGCTAGCACCAGCTTACACAGGCTGCAATGGCAGACCTGTAATCACACTTTGAGTGGTCTGCCATGGGTGGCACAATACATGCTTCAGCCCATGGGGAACCCCTGGTGTACCTTTAGTGAGAAAGTGCCCTCTTTCTTGCATGGTATGCCCCCACTTTTTGCTAAATTGCTGAATGTACTTTGACTGAGTGTACCCTGGACTCCTGCCAATCAGGTGCCCAGGACCTATGTTCCTTCCTTAAAACACACAAACTCCAAATTGGCAAACCCTGGCCACATGTCAGCCCCTAGTAAATGGTACCCTAGGTATCCAGGGCCTTGTGACCAGGGAAGACTTCTAAGGGCTGCAGCACTCATTGTGCCACCCTTAGGGGCCCTGTACCCTTACACACACACACTGCCTTTGCAGGCTGAGTGTCTGGGTGCAGGACAAAATGAAGAGTCGACATGGCACACATCTGTGTGCCATGCCCAACACCCGCACTGCCAAGGCATATGTCAGTCACCCCTCTGGCTGGGTGCCTTATGCCCATGGTGTGGGCACAGGAGCAGGAGCCCTGTGCCCCTACAGTACCCAGGTCCATTCCCGGGCACTCTAAGTGCAGTGCTGCCATTTAAGAGTACATGGTGCTGAGAGCTCGTCAAACACGAGCTCCACAGCACCATAATGGCAATACTAAAGACTGGGAAGTTTGGTATCAAACTTCCCAGCACATTAAACCCACACTGATGCCAGTGTGAGATTGAATATGCTACTTACCAGTATGCATCTGTTCTTGGCATGTAGGGCTGCTGACATTCATATCTGTGCATAGATCGCCGCCTAGTGTTGGGTCCGGATGATTGCACATTGTTGTCCTGGAAGAGTCTTCGAAGTATCACGAGATAGGTGGCTCCTCCCCTGGACTACAGTGCGCATGGGCATCCTCTCCATCCTCAGATTGTTTTTCGCCATTGTGGCAGTGATGGAGTAGATACAGTAAGTGATGACCATGCTATACAGTAATTCTGAGTGCTGCAGCTGCTACAGGCGCCGGGGAGGAGGGTGGGCGATATGAATGTCAGCAGCCCTACATGCCAAGAACAGATGCATACTGGTAAGTAGCATATTCAGTTCGAGGCATGTGGGCTGCTGAATTCATATCTGTGCATAGAATATATAGCAGTCCCTCGATTAGTGGCGGCTGCCCGTGCCAGCTGCGGGAGTCTGAAAAAGCGTCTTGAGAACAGCCTGTCCTACAGCTGCCTGCTGTTTTGAGTGTACATCTACACAGTAGTGTTTGGTAAATGTATGTATAGTGGACCATGTGGCTGCTCTACATATTGCTTCTAATGGAATGTTTCCCAGGAATGCCATGGACGCCCCTAACTTTCGTGTTGAGTGGGCTCTCGGAGGAATAGTTAACGTGCGTTTAGCTTTTTCATAACAAATTTGAATACATTTAACGATCCATCTGGCTATCCCTGCTTTGGAAATGGCGTTGCCCTTATGTTGTGGAGAAAAGAAGAGTTTTGTTTTCCTAAAATCCTTGGTCCTGTCTATATAGTACATGAGGGCTCTCTTTACGTCTAGTGTATGGAGCATTCTCTCTGCGACAGTTTCCGGATTTTGAAAGAAAACAGGCAGTTCAATAGTTTGATTCATGTGGAACTGTGATATTACTTTAGGCATGAAGGTGGGGTTGGTACGTAGTACAACTCTGTTCGCATGAACTTGTATGAATGGCTCCTGAATGGTTAGTGCCTGGAGTTCACTAACTCGTCTCAGCGAAGTGATTGCCACTAGGAAGGCTACTTTCCAGGTGAGGAATTGAATCTCACAGGAACGTAGAGGTTCAAAAGGTGGACCCATCAATCTGGTGAGGACCACATTTAGGTTCCACACCGGCGCCGGTGGGTGCCGTGGAGGAATTACTCGTTTAAGTCCCTCTAAGAATGCTTTGATGGCAGGCCCTCTGAATAAAGAGAGGTGTCGCCTGTTTTGAAGATAGGCTGCTATTGCGGTGAGATGTATGCGTATGGAAGTGTATGCTAGACTGCATTGGTATAAGTGCAGCAGGTAACAGATGATATTCTGAGTAGATGCATCTAGCGGGTTGATGTCATTGTGTTGACAGTAGATGACAAACCTCTTCCATTTCGCCGCATAGCAAGCTCTAGTGGTGGGTCTCCTGGCCTCTTTGATGATGTTCATACATGCTGGAGGCAGGTTTAAGTATCCAAACTCTAAGACCTCAGGAGCCAGATCGCCAGGTGCAGCTGTTGCGGATCTGGGTGCTGAATTGCGCCATGGTTCTGGGTTAAAAGTTTGGGCGTTAGTCGTAGCGTTTGATGTGGCACCACGGAAAGTTCTAGAAACGTGGTGTACCATGGCTGGCGTGCCCACGTTGGAGCAACTAGGATAAGCGTCAGTGAGTGCTGTCGCAGTTTGCGTGCCACCAGTGGTATTAATGGCGCCGGGGGAAAAGCGTACGCAAATCTGCCTGACCAGTTCATCCATATCGCATTGCCCTGTGACTGCGGATGTGGGAACCTGGCGGCAAAGCTTTGGCATTTTGCGTTTTCGTTTGTGGCGAATAGGTCTATCTCTGGGTGACCCCACTGTTGGAAGTACGGTTGGAGTACTGATGGGTGTAGCTCCCACTCGTGCATCTGGTGGCTGTGTCTGCTGAGCAGATCCGCCATCTGGTTGTCTTTGCCCGGGAGGTGTTCCGCCATGAGGAAGATGTTCCTCTGAATGGCCCACTTCCACATGCTCTGAGCCAGATGAGACAACTGCGGAGAGTGTGTTCCTCCCTGCTTCTGAATGTAGTACATGGCAGTCATGTTGTCCGTCCGGATCAACACGACTTTGTTGCACAAGTGTACTTTGAACGCCTTCATGGCTAGGAAGATTGCCATCAGTTCCAGAATGTTGATGTGCATCTTTTTCTGCTGTGTCGTCCATAGTCCCTGCACTGTATAATTGAGTACATGAGCTCCCCATCGCTGGAGAGACGCGTCCGCCGTCAGTATTATTTGTGGAACAGGCTCTTGGAACGGTCGGCCCTTGCAAAGGTTTTGTGGATTCCACCAATGCAGAGAGTTGTATGCCCGACCGCTCACCAACACTAGGTCTTTCAACTGTCCTTGAGCCTGATTCCATTGACGTGCTAAGCACTCTTGAAGCGGGCGCATATGTAGTCTCGCGTGCGGGACTATGAAGATGCAGGAGGCCATCATGCCTATCAACTGCATGAACACTCCGGCTGGAAGGGAGTGTTGAGGTCTGAACTTTGCTATAAGCAGTTGTATGCTGTTGATTCTCACTAAGGTTGGCTGAGCTTTGGCTGCCAGTGTGTCTATGGTCGCGCCTAGGTACTATTGTACGTGGGCTGGTTGAAGGTGTGATTTGGAATAATTTAGGGAGAATCCTAGGCTGTGAAGAAGGTGAATGGTGTGGGACATGTGGCTGGCGCATTGCTGGGCTGACTTTGCCTGAACAAGCCAGTCCAGGTAAGGGAAGACGTGAATACGTTGTCTTCACAAGTGAGCAGCCACCGTCGCTAGGCACTTGGTAAAGACCCTGGGAGATGTTACTCCGAAAGGGAGGACCTTGAACTGATAATGTTGATTTTGAATAGTGAACCTGAGATATTTTCTGTGGGATGGGTGTATGGGAACGTGGAAATACGCATCCTTTAAGTCTAGTGTTGCTAGGAAGTCTCCCTGACTGAGTAACGGCAGAACCTGTTGGAGGGTGAGCATATGAAAATGTTCCGACAGAATGTACATGTTGAGAGGTCTTAGGTCCAGTATAGGCCTGAGAGAGCCGTCCTTTTTGGGGATTAAGAAGTACAGAGAGTACACCCCTGACCCCCGCTGTTCCATAGGCACGGGCTCTATGGCTCCTTTTTGCAGCATACTCAGTACTTCCTGCTGCAATAATGTCAAGTGCTCTACGGACATAGGACGTCGTCTTGGTGGTATGTTGGGTGGAATGGATGTTAATTCTAGACAATAACCGTACTGGACAATGTCTAAGACCCACCTGTCTGTGGTGATGAAACTCCAGACTGGCAGGAACTGTTGTAATCTCCCCCCGACCGGTGTTATGTGGACGGGGGGCAGTGACAAGACGTCACTGTTTGTTATTGGCAGAGGACCTGGTATTGTTGTTTCCTCTGCCCCTGCCCTTGGTGCTGGAGCCACGGTATCCACCCCTATTGTTTTTATTATAAGGACTTTGGGACCCTCCTTTATTGCACTGCTGCTGGGAGCCCTGACCTCTAGCTGCTCCTGAACTTCTGGGGCGACGAAAGGAGCCACTACGAAACTGCTGGGATTGTAGAGCCCCCATAGATTTAGCAGTCTCAGTGTCTTTTTTAATCTTTGAGTGTGGTGTCAACGTCAGGGCCAAATAAGTCTGGGTTGACTGGCTGATGCAAGATATTTGTTTGAATGTCTGGTTTAAAAGCCCGATATTCTTAACCATGCATGTCTTCGTAACATCACACTAGTGTTGATGGCCCTGGCTGCTGTGTCTGCTGCATCCAGCGCGCATTTGATGGACGCATTGGTAACGAGTTGCCCCTCTCTAATGAGGAGCTCCGCCCCCTCCTTGTACTCATCTGGTAGGTGTTGTATTAGGGGTTCCAGGGTATCGTAGTGGGACCTGCTGTATCTGGCTAGAAGTGCCTGGGTGTTGGCAATGCGCCAGATGTTTGATGCTTGAGATGCCACCCGTTTCCCAGAGTTTTCGAACACCTTGGACTCTTTGTCCGGAGGAGGAGCATCACCAGTAGTTTGAGAGTTCGCTCGTTTGCGGGCGTTAGAAACAACCAGGGAGTCCAATGGCAATTGACCCTTAATGTACATAGGGTCACCTGGGGCTGGTCTATACTTTTTTTCATTCCTGGGGTTTAACACTCGTGTTCTTGTTGGCTCCTTAAAGATGTCCTTAGCATGTTTAAGAACGCCTTTTAGCATCGGTAGTGTCTTAACCGTTGTTTCTGACGTGGAGCACGTGTCCACTAAGAAATCCTCTTCAACAGAGTCTGAATGAAGTTCAACCCCGTGATTGGCAGCCGCCCGCTCAATGAGGGCGTTAAAAGCAGCAGTGTCCTCAGCAGGGGATGGTTTTATATTGTAGATAGGGGTGTCAGGAGCATTGTGGATGTCACCTGGGTCATGTGGGTCTCCCCATGAGGGATCCTGGTCCTGTGGTTCATCCTGGTCACGATGTAGAGGATAAGAGGTATCCTCATAATAGGGGTCACCTGCATCCGTCTCCGAAGGTGTTGGAGAAAAATCAAGTGTGTGGTGGGTATAAGTTTGATAAGTTTCCACAGGCAGTGGAGTGGAGCCAGAATCCATTTTCTTCTTTTTCCAAACTGGAGATTTCCCATAGAAATCAATTGAGCACCCGACGGCTCAAAAGCACCCTGCACCCAGCCGCCCGAGTGGCCCTGGCAGTGAAAACTCTACTCTAACCTACTTCCCCACTTGCCCTGTGTAAGTGACCAGGAGCCCAGCTCCCACAGCCGCATGGCTTGCCCGACAGCGCCACCAAACCAGGCCCCCCTATCCCTCATAGGATAACATTGGGCCTAACTCTCTCTGCACCCGGCCATCCTGAAACCGCTGAGGGTGAACTGACTGTACCTACCTGACACTGGGGGACCCCTGAGTCTATGCCCAGAACTTCAACTCTGCCAGTCGAGTACTTACCCTTAAACCGCTAACTTCATTTTCCTCATAGGGTAACATTGACTGGCTTTTTCTTGGAAATTCTTCTAAGTGTGAACTTTTCAAAACTCAAAATATTCACCAAAAATCAGCCGAGATTATTCCTCTCTGTGATCAGTAGTTCTTTCCTCGACGAAACTCGCGTTTTCTCCTTCTTCCTTCGATTGAAATCCTGGAGCTTCTCGATGACGATCCAGACCCAACGGCGGAAAAAAGAATCTGAAGATGGCGCCCCAAAGGTGGGACTTCCGCAGGAAGCACGACGACGTCACGGAGGTGCACCAAATGGTGGGACGTCGACGCCCACCTGGGCTACAAAAAAAAAACAAAAAAAAACAAAGGAAAGACTACGAATCCAGACCCAACCACCAGATCGCGGAATAATGCACAGCATAGTGAATCCAGAAAGATTCACGCTGCAAAACTATACTTACCTTTAACTCATTTTTCCTCCATAGGAAACCATTGACTGCTTTTCTGTGAAATTTCTTCTAAGTGTTGATTTCTGAAATTTCTAAATATTCCTCAAAAATCGTATAACATCTGAAAACGTAATTACTTACCTGTTTTGGATAAATGTCCCAGTACAGAGTCTAGACAGCCAGTACTGGATTACAAAAGTAACGATAACCTACTGTACCTGTAACCTACATTTCCTTCCATAGGGAATCATTGATTGTTTGCTCTGAAATATTTTCTAAGTGTTCACTTTTGAAATAGCTAAATATTAGTTAAAAATCATTACAGTACCAAAGTCGACTTTCAACAGCTGATTCTGAGAACTGACCCAGGACTGGATCTAGGATCCAAGCCTGGAATTACAAAAGTAATCTGTTGTATATAATTTGAATTTATCTGCAACTATTTGTAACTGTTTACTAAAAAGTCAATTGCATATACAAAAGTATTTTTATGAAACATCTCCTGTCGAGAAAGTATATTTTAATTCCAAGTGTTGGTTCTAAAATAAAACAAGCATATATTTTTTATATACAAACCATTGGCCTAGAGTTCAGTTATTGAGTGTGTGGAACTATTTGCTGACTGAGTGTGTACACCAAATGCTTTACCCGTCCTCCGATACTGCCTTACTGCTCGACCAGGCTACCACTTTGGAGAGTAAGGTGATATCTAACTTTAACCTCTGTCAAACCCTTGGGGTCTGTGGACTCTGTGCACCCTGTACCTATTAAGGAACAGTATATACAGAGCCACTTTCTCACACCTATGCCCTGGGTACCTTAGTAACATATACAAGGGACTTACAAGGGTACACCTGTAGCCAGTCTGGAGTGTGCCTAAGTACTCACCATGTCCAATTTAGGGAAGAAGCACGGAGACTGGGGTCCTGATTAGCAGGATCCCAGTCAGAAGAACATAATGACACCAGCAAAAAGTGGCGGTACCCATGAAAGCAGATCCTACTTCCCTACAATTTCCATCTACGTGTACACTTAAAAACAGACTAAAGCCCCCAGTTCCAAATCCCTCTTATGAGGCACAGCATCTTCACCCCATGACGTCCAGGGTTACTTTTGAAGCCGATCTCTTAATCCACTGGAGGCGATTCCTCTGCAATTTCAGATCAATTCTAGCACAGAATGGACAGGACCTCACCAGAAGGAATATGCTACTTACCAGTATGCATCTGTTCTTGGCATGTAGAGCTGCAGATCTACACACTTTTGCATAGATCACCATCTGGTGTTGGGCCCGGATGTTTGCAGTTTGTTTTTCCTCTTGGAAAGTCTTTGGAAGTCACAAGGTCGGTGACTCCTCCTTTGGATCGTATTGCGCATGGGCTTCGACTCCATCCTCAGATTGTTTTTCGCCAGCAGGGAAAGATGGAGCGTAGTAACAACAGTGAAGAAACCCATGTGTGTTGTATCTAAATAAGATAGACTCGAACAGATACAGGTAGCCGGGGAGGCAGGTGGGCGTGTGTAGATCTGCAGCTCTACATGCCAAGAACAGATGCATACTGGTAAGTAGCATATTCCGTTCGAGGCATATGAGCTGCAGATTACACACTGTGCATAGATTGTATAGCAGTTCCCATCCCTAGCGGCGACCACCCGTATCTGTTGCAGTGGTTTGAAATAATGTTTTTAGTACAGCCTGGCCCACACTAGCTTGTTGCTTGGTTTGCACATCTACACAATAGTGTTTAGTGAAAGTGTGCGGTGTTGACCATGTAGCTGCTTTGCAGATATCTAATGGGATGTTCCCTAGAAGAGCCATGGAAGCCCCTATCTTCCGTGTAGAGTGGGCTTTAGGGGGAACGGATAGCGTTCGTTTTGCTTTGTGGTAGCAAATCTGGATGCATTTTACAATCCACCTAGCTATACCTGATTTTGAGATGGGGTTGCCCTTGTGTGGTGGAGAGAAAGAGACAAACAGTTGTTTGGTCTTTCTGAAAGGTTGTGTTCTTTGGATATAGTAAAGTAAAGTTCGTTTGACATCTAGCGTGTGTAGAGCCCTTTCTGCAACAGTCTGAGGTTGCGAGAAAAATACTGGTAATTCTACAGATTTGTTTAGGTGAAAAGGGGAAATGACTCTAGGTAGGAATTTTGGGTTGGTACGGAGGACAACCTTGTTCTGGTGCATTTGAAGAAAAGGTTCTTGTATGTTAAGTGCTTGTATCTCACTGACCCTTCTAAGGGAAGTGATGGCTACAAGGAAAGCTGTTTTCCATGTGAGGAATTGCAGTTCGCGTTTATGCAAAGGTTCGAAGGGAGGCCCCAACAGCCTTGTGAGAACGATATTTAAGTTCCACACAGGTGAGGGTGGTACTCTGGGGGGAATTATTCTTTTGAGGCCTTCCATGAAGGCTTTAATGGCAGGTACTCTGAAAAGTGATAGGTGCTGCCTGTTTTGTAGGTAAGCTGCAATTGCTGCGAGGTGTAGCCGAATGGAGGTATAGGCTAGATGACACCTTTGTAGGTGGAGTAAGTAGCATATGATGTGTTGTATAGACATGTCTAGAGGATTGATTGTGTTGTTATGGCAATAAAAAACAGATCTTTTCCACTTGGCAGCGTAGCAGGCTCTAGTGGTAGGGCGTCTAGCTTCTCTGATGACGATCATACAGTCAGGGGGAAGGTTTAGGTATCCGAATTCTAGGATTTCAGGAGCCAGATCGCAAGGTTGAGCGGAGCTGGGTCCGGGTGCCTGCTCTCTCCATGGTTCTGGGTTAGGAGGCATGGTGAGAGGTGTAGCTTTTGGTGTGGTACTACCGAGAGTTCCAGCAGCGTGGTGTACCACGGTTGTCTGGCCCATGTTGGAGCTACTAGGATCAGTGTGAGGGAATGCTGTTGTAGCTTTCGCACCACTAATGGAATGAGTGGGAGAGGTGGAAAAGCGTACGCAAATTTGCCTGACCAGTTCATCCATATCATTTCCTTTGGACAATGGGTGTGGTTATCTGGCGGCGAAGCTTGGGCATTTTTTGTGTTCGTGGGTGGCGAAGAGGTCTATGTGTGGATGCCCCCACATTTGAAAGAACGGGTGAAGAACCTGCGGGTGAAGTTCCCACTCGTGGATCTGTTGCGTCTGTCTGCTTAGCACATCTGCCACTGTGTTTTGGACTCCTGGGACATGTTGGGCCAGGAGAAAGATTTTGTGTGGAATTGCCCATCTCCATATGCTCTGTGCTAATTGAGAGAGCTGTGGAGAGTGTGTGCCGTCTTGTTTTTGAATACAATACATGGCAGTCATGTTGTCTGTGCGAATGAGGACTGCCTTGCCTGAAATCCGTGGTTGAAAGGATTTTAGGGCTAGAAAGATTGCTAGTAACTCCAGATGGTTGATATGGAGTAACTTTTGTTGAGGCGTCCATGTGCCCTGCACTGTGAGGTGTAATAGGTAAGTTCCCCAGCCGGAGAGCGATGCGTCCGTTGTTAGTATTTGTGGAACCGGGTCCAGGAACGGTCGACCTTTGGAAAGGTTTGTGGTGTTCCACCACTGCAGAGAGCGATGGGTATGACCGTCTACCAACACCAGATCTGTCAGTTGCCCCTGGGCCTGGTTCCATTGGCGCGCTAAGCACTCTTGGAGTGGACGCATCTGGAGTCTTGCGTGAGGCACTATGAAAATGCAAGAGGCCATCATCCCTATCAGTTGCATAAACACTCTTGCTGGAAGAGAGTGTTGAAGTACGAATTTTTGTCGCAAAGCCTGAATGCTTGCAATCCTGGCCGGATTGGGGTAGGCTATTGCTTTTGAGGTGTCTATGGTGGCACCGAGGTATTGTTTTATGTGGGGTGGTTGTAGCTGGGACTTTTGGTGGTTCACCGTGAAGCCTAGTTGGTGAAGTAGTTGGATTGTGGTGGCGGTGTGGTGTACACATTGGTTGTATGAAGTGGCTTTGATCAGCCAGTCGTCCAAATATGGGAAGACGTGAATGTGCGGTCTTCTGAGGTGTGCCGCCACTACCGCTAGGCACTAGGTGAATGCCCGTGGTGCTGTTGTGACTCCGAATGGGAGCACCTTGAACTGGTAGTGTTGTCCGTCCACTACAAATCTGAGGTACTTTCTGTGAGCATGGTGTACTGGAATGTGGAAGTATGCGTCTTTCAAGTCCAGTGTGGTGAGAAAGTCGTTCTGGGAGAGGAGCGGAAGCACCTGCTGAAGCGTTACCATGTGAAAATGGTCTGAGTGCATGTATGTGTTTAGGGGCCGGAGATCTAGAATAGGTCGTAGAGTCTCGTTCCTTTTTGGTATTAGAAAATATAGGGAGTAGACCCCTAAATTTTGTTGATTGACGGGAACGTGCTCTATTGCCTGTTTTTGTAGGAGGGAGATTACCTCCTGCTTTAGTAATGTGGAATGTTCTTGTGACATTGGGCGTTGCCTGGGTGGAATGTTTGGGGGGGTAGATGTTAATTCCAGGCAGTATCCTGACCGAATAATTTGGGTCACCCATTTGTCTGAGGTGATGGTCTCCCAGGCGTGAAGGAAATGTTGTATTCTGCCCCCGACCGGAGTGGGATGGTCTGGAGGGAGCGGGGGGAAGTCATTGGGTAGGCGGTGTGGCAGAGCGGGTGGTATTTGTTTTGCCTCTGCCTTTATTATTGTTGCCCCTATAGCCGCCTCTTTGATAACCCCTTGTGAAGGTGGACTGAGTGGGGGATTTGTAGGAAGTGGACGCATATCTGAGGCGTAGCCTCTAGATGTACTCCGAAAGGAAGAGCAGCAAAAAGAGCGCCTAGGAGGGTGTGACTGTAGGGCTCCCATGGACTTCGCCGTATCCGTGTCCTTCTTCATTTTTTCGAGGGCCTCATCTACCTTTGGGCCGAATAGGTGTTCCTGGTCAAAGGGGTGATTAAGGATGGAGGCTTGTACCTCTGGTTTAAATCCTGATATTCTTAGCCAAGCATGGCGACGGAGGACGCTAGTATTAATGGCCCTGGAGGCTGTGTCTGCTGCATCTAAGGCACAGCGTATAGAGGTGTTAGTGATTGTCTAACCCTCTTGAATTAATTCATTGGCCCTAGTTTTATATTTTTCAGGGAGGTGGTGCATTATGTTTTCTAATTCATCATAATGTGCCCTATCATATCTGGCCAATAGCGCTTGGGTGTTGGCGATACGCCATATATTGGCTGCCTGTGACGCAGTGCGCTTTCCTGATGCGTCCAGTAGCTTGGACTCTTTGTCGGGTGGTGGTGCTTCGCCTGACGCCTGGGAATTTGTTCTTTTTCGTGCAGTGGAAACCACTAGGGAATCCAGTGGCGCTGGCCCTTTGATATAGGAGGGATCTGTGGGGGCAGCTTTGTATTTTTAGTCTATGCGTGGGTTAATGACCCTGGCCCTAACTGGGTCTTTAAAAACCTCTGGCGCATGCTTTACCACCCCCTTAAGCATAGGTAGTATGGAGGTAGACCTATGTATGGTATCAAATGTGTCGAGGAGGAAATCCTCCTCCACTGGGGAGGTCTACCCCGTGATAGTGTGTCGCCCTTTGAAGTAGATGGTGGAACCCTAATGAGTCTTCCGGTGGAGATGGCCTGGAAGGGTAAAGGTCATCTTGTGGGACGTCGGGGATATCTGGGTTATTGTAGTCGTCCCATGGGTCTGGGGATCCTGTAGGGGTGGGGTCTTGGGGCACATCCCCTATATCGTGATATGGGTCCCCCTGATCATAATCGTCTGGAGACGGGGTCGGAGAGCGCTGAGGTGGGGGTGGAGAAGGCGGAGGGGGCGGAGGTGGAGAGGGTGGAGGAGGTGGGGAAGGTATTCTGAAAGGAGAGGTAGCAGAGTCCTTCCTCTTTGGAGGTGGAGCCGGTTTGTCCAAATGTCTTTTTGGAAGAGAGTGCCAGATGTCCAGTCTTTGGATCCCTGGTGAGAGTTTTCTGCAAGGGATCCGGTGTAAATAGTTCCTGTGACAGTGCTTGGTCCGTTGGCGCAGAAGGCTTCGGGGCCGATGACTTTTTAGGCATGTCCGTGCCAGTTTGCTTAGCAGTGGGCTTGGGAACCTCCGATTTCTTGGTCGGCGCAGAGATGGGCTTCGGCTTGAAAGTGTCGGTGCCGAAGGCCTTATGGGGTTTGGTCGGTACCGAAGATGGCATCGGTACGGAAGCGCTGGGTTTCGACCCCGAGGGCTTCGGTGCGGAGCTCGGTGTCGAGGTAGAGGCCGGTTTCTTTTTCGGTGCCGAAGTGTGTTTCTCGGCACCGCTGGCAGGCTGGCTCGAGCCCGAGCCGCCGGAAGGCTTACTTGGCTTCTTCACCGGGCCCGAAGGTGGGGTGTGTGAAGCAGTGTCTCTGGTCTTGCTTAGGCCCGGAGGCGAAGGCATGACCGAAGCCTTTTTGGGTGTTGGCGCGGGTGTGGGGGGGGTATAGTACTCACGACCCTCTGCGCCGGAGTGATGTCTTCCACATCTGACTCGTCGGCCTCGGAAGCACTGACGAGGTCCTCTTCGGTGCGCTGCTGTCCCGGATCTTCGATGTCGTCTCCGAAGATATCGACTGGAACGGAGGTCGAGGAGTTTGCCATGTTTCTCCTGGCTCTTCGGTCCCGAATAGTCTTTTTCGATCTGAAAGACTTACAGGCAGGACAGTCTTGAACCTCGTGTTCAGGGGAGAGGCAGAGGTTGCATACCTCATGAAGATCGGTGTGGGGGAATTTGGACCCACATCGAGGGCACTTCTTGAATGGAGTTCTTTCCATCAGCCGGGACCGGAGCTTGGGTAGGCCCGAAGGCCGCAGTCGACGACTGGAACCGAAGACTTGCAGATGAGAAGGTGCGTTGATTGAGGAGATCGCGATCGAAACAATACCGCGATTTGAGGTGAGGATTCCGCTTCGATCGTCTAACTGGAAAATGTTCGGGACCGGAGCGCGAAGATTACATCCGAGACCGATGGCGGAAAAAAACAATCTGACGATGGAGCCGAAGCCCATGCGCAATACGATCCAAAGGAGGAGTCACCGACCTTGTGACTTCCAAAGACTTTCCAAGAGGAAAAACAAACTGCAAACATCCGGGCCCAACAGCAGATGGCGATCTATGCAAAAGTGTGTAATCTGCAGCTCATATGCCTCGAACACAAGGTTCTACAAACATTGGGCACAGGCTTTGAGTGAGTCACCCGCTCAAACTGCTTGTTGTATCGTGAGCGGTACTTGAAGTTCACTGTGAACTGCAGGAGCAGAGGAGGGCAAGGTCCGTATCAAACCAGGAGCACTCTGCAGGGAGAGATTTCTGGAACACGAACTATACTCACCAAAAAAGGGCCTTGCTAGATACCTGGAAAAGCATCAAATGAGTGGTGCAGTGGCACACGCATAAGGGGCAGCGTGCACTAGTAAACACAGAGAAGAGAGATCCAGGGGACACCTGGCTTGAACACGCTGTGGTGAGAATGCTCCTGATAACGCTCATCACAGCAAATTAATAGATCCCATGGGTGAAGTACTCAGAGACCCTGGGGTCAACGAACAGATAAGCACAGACTTGACTTTCATACCTTCCGAATGTCTCTAGTGGCCACCAGGCCCCACCCCTTGCCTTCAGTTCTGATAACTCTGGTCTCTGGATATTGGAGGTTTGAGAAGCTACGGTTCTGACAGCGCTCGCCGGATGGACACACTTGGGGATGACATTCGTACATCAGCATTCGGTTTATGCACTCAGAATCGAACCCACAGGGTTTCTCAGATGTCGGCTTGCAGTTACACTTTGGGATCTGGGAAATGTCCACTGAAGGGAGATGAACATTACCGCAACGTCTATTCCGCTGTAGAAACAAAATAAAGATTGTTAGTTTTAAAATTATATTTTAACATTTTACTTTACTATATGCATAGATTCATACATCTCTGGCACCAAGTAGCACTCGTTTCAGAACTACTTCCTCTACACAGGTTGGAGGAAGCTGGCTCTGTAGATGATATGCCATTGGGTGGTAATACCGTGCACAGAGTCCAGAGGTTCCCCAGAAAAGTACTGGGCTCAGTGTAACCCCAAAGTGCTCTATTAGTGGTAGTGTGGGCAAGCAGCTTTAGGCCCAACACAGAGGAGTGTAAGACATTTATTGTACACGCATGACCAATAACTGATACACCACTCAAAAATGAGGTCCACACCAATTTCATGAAAATAAGCTTTTTTGTGTTTTATTTTAATACCAACATCTCCGCACTAAGGTAAGTAAATTTTGCAGGGCAACTACTTAAGACTTTTAAAAATTGACAGTGCAATTTTTAAAGAGTTCAATGGTATCCTATGGAGAAAAACCATAATGTGGTTATTCAGGTAAGTACGACTTACAGTTCCAATCTTCGGGACCAAAGGTCAGCAAGGGTCAGGTGAGTACCAATACTGCACCACCAATGGCCATGGGACAGCCGGGTGCAGAGGTCAAAATCAAAGTTCAGACCAATGCGTTTCTATGGCGACTGGGGTGTGCTCGAATCCACACTGTTTTCTGGTAGATAAATCTGTTACAGGGGCCAAGCTTTGGGGGTTAGATCAAGCATTGGAGGGGCCACAAAGCAGCACAAAAACACCACCAGCGGCGGCCAGGTGCAGGGTGCAATTTCCGTGTCAAGCACTAAGTGTTTTTCAATAGAGACTTTGCTTTCAACAAACAGGCTCAGGCGTCGAACTGGAGGCTCCAGGATGGAGGCCAGAGACAGCAGAGGTAAGTGGAGTTGTAGGTGGTCGTAGGAGCACCATCTGTTCAGCTCCCTAAGGCTTAGGGCGCAGCGGTGGCTTTAGACCTCAGATTCTTCTTACCGGAGTCAGTTGTGGTCAGGGGAAGGCTACAGTATAATAACACAATGGTCAAGTAGTACACAAAAACTAAAATATACACAGTAATTCACATCCACACTATCGAGTTTTATGGGCCCAATGTATTGGAATAGCAATTTATTTTACTGTGCAATGATTTCAAATTAGTGGCAATGCAGTTGCTCGATATACCAAAACTGGTACGTTTATTTACAAGTATTTACACTAAATGGTGCTCAGGGTAGAGTGAAAGGAGAAAGGGGTGATAGTGAGCATTGTGGAATGGTGAGGATAGTGGACAAGGACAGGGCAGTGTGACATAGATTCATCACATTTACATGGTGATACTGATCCAGCCTTAATAAAGGTCTATTGTTCCACATATATTACATAGCTGTACATGAACACTGTCAGCAAATTACAGTTTTCCTCGCTTGTAAATGAATAGTTGTCGACGTTTCAACCCCTATGTATAAAACTAGGTGGGTCCAGCCTTAGGGTCGGGTCTTCCTCAGGACGGTGATAGAGCACCTAATTAAGCATCCAGTTTGAACCTTGTAACTGGGAAAATGAGAAGTTGTGGGCTCAGCCGAGCTCTCACAAGGATGAGTGTATGGCCAACCGTGCACATACACGGTAGATATCAGGTCCAACGGATCGCTGGTATCTCGCAGAAGAATCTATCTCTCTGTGCCTGTAGTTCTTTCCTTACTCCATCTCTGGTTTCCTTCTCTCACACCACTCACCCCTTTCCACCTGGAGAGGGTTGCATTCCTTGCAGCAGGGCCTTTTTGGGTGCTCCTCTTCATATCTTTCTAGAAGTTCACGTCCACGAACCACCACTGTGAAGGCTACTGGCATTGTTTCTTTACAGGATTTTCGAGGGCTGCAGACCGGCTGGTAGGGCTGTGGCCAAGTCAGTAGGCAACTTCAGTCTTCTTCTGCACGCCGTCATCTTCGCCCTTTTTAGGTCGAGCCTGGGTAGCGCATGCGGTGCTCTGTGAGCATGCTGTATTCAGGTATGGAATTGAAGCTCCCCCCACTCTCCGCCTATATTTTTTCATTGGCTTGTGTCACTGTTGTGAGAAAGTGGGTTTCTGTTGCAGTGACCCCCCCCTTTTTTTTTGCCTAATGCTGATGCACTTTTCCTTGTTGTGCCCTGGGCTCCTGCCAATCAGGTGCCCAGGGCCTATGTTCCTTCCTTAAAACACACAAACTCCCAATTGGCAAACCCTGGCCACATGTCAGCCCCTGGTAAATGGTACCCTAGGTACCCAGGGCCTTGTGACCAGGGAAGGCCTCTAAAGGCTGCAGCACTCATTGTGCCACCCTTAGAGGCCCTGTACCCTTACACACACACACTGCCTTTGCAGGCTGAGTGTCTGGGTGCAGGACAAAACAAAGAGTCGACATGGCACACATCTCTGTGTGCCATGCCCATCACCTACACTGCCAAGGCATATGTCAGCCACTCCTCTGGCTGGGTGCCTTATACCTATGGTGTGGGCACAGGAGCAGGAGCCCAGTGCCCCTACAGTACCCAGGTCCATTCCTGGGCACTGTAAGTACAGTGCTGCCTTTTACAAGTACATGGTGCTGAGAGCTCGTCAAACACGAACTCCACAGCACCATAATGGCAACACTGAAGACTGGGAAGTTTGGTATCAAACTTCTCAGCACATTAAACCCACACTGATGCCAGTGTGGGATTTAATGTACTAAGCACCCCAGAGGGCATCTTAGAGATGCCCCCTTACAGCTAACCTACAATCCACGTCTGCTCTGAGGCTGCCCAGGCTGCCACACAGCAGACACGTTGCTGGACCCCTGGGTGGGAGAGCCCCTGCTCTCCCGGGCCTGCAACAATGCACATCCTGGGTGAGGTGAGAAATCTCCTCCCCCAGGATGAGCAAAGGGAAGCTTCAAAGGCATGCCGCCAGTTGGAGTTTCCCCAGGCCACTGCAACCCCCCACTCTGGCAGGAAGCTTGGCCGGAAACCCCATACAAGGACAGGGGATGTGCCAGCCTGCCCCCCCCACCCCTCAGGTGGGGGAGGCGAGGTGAAGCACATCTCCGGGCTCTCGCCATCTTGAAGATGGGAGGCCCTACCCTATCAGGATTAGGCTACTGCCCCCCTCCCACAGGAGAGAGGCAGGATAGGGGGTGTACCCACCCCAGGACAAGGACCCATTGGTCCCTGGCCTTCACCTACCTGTAACGCCCCTAAATCTAGTATTTAGGGGCCCCCTGAACCTTCCTTCCCCAGATTCCAGATAGAAACCTACAAGAAGAGCAAGAAGAAAAAAAGACCTGCCCTGCAGCTGCTAAAAAGAGGAAGACACCAACTGCTTTGGCCCCAGCCCTACCGGCCTGTCGACCCTCGAACCTGCTCCTGCTCCAGCGCGGCATCTCTTGTGGCCAGCAACCTCAAAAACCCCGGAGGACCTGGCTACCTTTGAACTCTGATTCCCTGGGACTCCCATGAGTAGAGGCTCTACTCAAGAAACCTACTTTTAACCCCTGGCAGCAGCCCGGGACCGCGGACCCAACACACTCTGCACCAGCCAAGCCTGGCCAGTGCCGGAGTGGACAAAGACCCTGAGGACGACCCCACGGCGACTGTGACCTAGAGTCCGGCACCCAAGGACCCCCCTCGACATCCCGGAAGAAGCCTGCAGCCTCAGAACAGAGTGCCACCCCAACCGCGATCAACAAGAGGGTAAGATTCCCGACGTCAAAAGGCACCCCTGCACCCGGCGCCCTGCGGCCCCCTGTGCCCAATCCCGGGGTACCCACCTAACCTACAACTACCCAACTTACCTCTCGAAGTGGTGGTGGCATCTGAAGCATCCTCGTCCCCGAGCTTGCAGCCTTTTTCCAAACCGGAACATTCCCATTGATTTCCATTGAGCGCCCGACGGCTCAAAAGCACCCTGCACCCAGCCGCCCGAGTGGCCCTGGCAGTGCACTCTCTACACTAACTTACTTCCCCACTTGCCCTGAGTAAGTGACCAGGAGCCCAGCTCCCACAACCGCGTGGCTTGCCCGACAGCAGCCACCAACCAAGGCCCCCCTATCCCTCATAGGATAACATTGGGCCTAACTCTCTCTGCACCCGGCCGTCCTGAAACCGCTGAGGGTGAACCAACTGTACCTACCTGACACTGGGGGACCCCTGAGTCTATGCCCGGAATTTCAACTCTGCCAGTCGAGTACTTACCCTTAAAACCGCTAACTTCATTTTCCTCATAGGGTAACATTGACTGGCTTTTTCTTCAAAAATCTTCTAAGTGTGAACTTTTCAAAACTGCAAAAATTCACCAAAAATCAGCCAAGTGACAAAAACGAATTTACTCACCTGCTCCTAGGTGAGCTCCCAGTGCTGGATCTTGGTGCCCAGCCCTGACTCTGAAAAGTGTTCACAACTATACTTACCTCTAACTCATTTTTCTCCCATAGGAAACCATTGTCTGCTTTTCTGTGAAATTTCTTCTAAGTGTCTACTTTTGCAAATTTGAAATATTCTTTTAAAATCGTACCATTTCTGCAAACGAAATTACTTACCTGTTTTTGATAAGGACCCCAGTCCTGGGTCTAGGTGCCCAGTCCTGGATTACTAAAGTAACGATAAAGTACTCTACCTGCAATTTGAATTTCTTGCCATAGAGATCCATTGAATGTTTTCTGTGAGATATTTTCTAAGTGCTAACTTTTGAAATAGCTAAATATTATTTAAAAATCACTACAGTTATTAAGTCGACTTCCATCACTTGATTCTGAATACTGACCCAGAGCTGGATCTAGGAGCCAGACCTGGAATTCCAAAAGTAATCTGAAAAGTAATTTATTACAAGATAACCTGAATTTACCATTGAGCTCAATGCATTGTTATGTTTAGGAAATAGGATTGTTTATTGCAACCAACTGTGACTGTTTACAAAAATCCATTGCTTATTGCAAAAGTATTTATATTCAATCTCTCATTCTGAGAAAAGTATATTTTTGTTCCCTTGGTGGTTCTAAAAATAAAACAAGCATATATTTTATATATGTAAACCATTGGCCTAGAGTTCAGTTATTGAGTGTGTGAAACCATTTGCTGACTGAGTGTGTACAATAAATGCTTTACACTGTCCTCAGGTGCTGCCTTACTGCTCGACCAAGCTACCACTTTTGAGAGTAAGGTCATACCTAACTTTGACCTCTATCAGCCTCTGGGGGACTGTGGACTCTGTACACCCTGTACCCATTAGGGAACAGTATATACAGAGCCACTTTCTCACAACTGTCCTTTGTAAACTGTGGCTTTTCATTGGTCAATAGGCTTAGTAGTCCATCCTCCGTACGCCTTGTCTCATCTTGTATTTTCCTATAAGTACTGGCCCTTTACGTATGTTGTTACTCGGTAGGCTTCAATCACAGCCTCCGAGCACTACTTCCTTAAATTGTTTTCACCTGCCTGCAGTTGCAGACTAGATATGCTCTCTCCTAACGTGTTACTTAATTTTTTATAGCATGGCACGCCACATTGGCGGACACACCTTTGCATCATTTGTGGTGCCAAACTGGGCCGCAATTTCTTTATTTAATTTTTTTAGTGCTATTTATTCTCTTTTCTTGTTGTTTACAAGCACCCATGCCGAGCTTTCACGTTAATAGAGGTCATGCCCCTTTTTTTAGACAAGCCGCATCTAAAGAAAGGTCCGCGGCTAATATTAAAGTGAAACAGTGGCATGGGATGCTTTTACAAAAAAAAAAAACACAAGTGTTTGTCAACTTGATAAACAAATGCTTTTTTTTGTAAGAGCGTACGATACCGCACTTTCACTTTAATGGCGGCAGTGCCCCTTCCTTTAACCCCTTCAGCGCTGCGCGGATTTCCGCGCAGTGCTGAAGGTTCTGAGCGCGGGCGGGGCCATGACGGAACGGTTCCGTCATAAGCGTCGAAGGGGTTAAATGTGGCTCGTCTAAAGAAAGGGACGCGGCTTCAATTAACATGAAAGCGTGGCATGGGGCACTTGTAAACTAAAAATATTTGCAATGCAATAGGTCTCACATTTGCGAGACTTTAAGCTATTGTCATTTACAAGGCTAATCACTCTCGTAAATGAGACCCATTCCATTTCAAATGCTTGTTCTTCTTTAGTCGGCAGGAACTATTTCCAGGTCTGGGAAAGTCACCTACATACAATATTTTGGGGCAATTCAGGGGAGTAGCTGGTAGGGCCAATGGGAACCTTACCTGGGGTGACTACACCATCAATTATGCCACCCTCCTGTCGGAAGGGGCATAGACCTAGCCCTGAGTTGAGGGGTCTGCCCATCTTCAAGATGGTAGGGACTGAAAGATGTGCTTCATCTCACCTCCTGCATTTTAGAGATAGAGTTGGCAGAGGTGGGCACACCAATTCTATGTTTTCCCACCCAAAGTGGGGGTGTAAACTGGGGGCTGCCATCTGCTGCTAGCAGCAAAGGCTGGGGGTCGCATTACAAAGGAAGGAGGCCTTTGAAGCTTCCCTCTCGAGCACTGGCCCATTCTGAGGGAGGAGGTGTGACACCTCTGCCCTGGATGTGCTTTGTCTCTGGTCCCAGAGAGCTGAGGCTCTCGACCCAGGAGTCCAGAAACAGGTCTGGTGGTGGCAGGCTGCCTACAGCCAGTCTATCACACCAGGGTTAGGAGGTTGTCAGGGGGTACCCCTGAGGGGCCCTCTGAGTACATGGTTCAATAAATCCCACACTGGCATCAGTGTGGGTTTTATTGAAAGGAGTAGTCTAGAACCAAACACTTAAGGGTTTAGAGAAGCCATCATAGTGCTGGGGAAATCAAGTTATCGAGCTTCCAGCCCATGTACTCTCTGTGGCCTCCCTGGCACTTACAATATAGAAGAATGGCCTTAAATTGTGTAGGGGGATATCTGCTGATGTAGCTATGCCCACACCTGTGGTATAGTGCACCCTGCCTTAGGGCTGTGAGGCCTGCTAGAGGGGTGAGTAAACAATACTTTCGGCAGTGTTGGTTGGCATGGCACCCAGGCAATGAGCCATATCAACTGCTGTTTTTGTCTGCACCAGGGCATGCGTGCTGCATTGGCAGTCTGCTGGGCATAAGTGAAGGGTCCCTAGGGGGCGCTCTGCAGTCCCGATGTCCTTGGTACCCAGGTACCATTTACTAGGGTTTTACAGGAGGTAGAAGGACCTATTGGGGATATGTTTTAGGGAAGAAGCACTGGCACAGGAGACCTGGTCATCAGGGGACCCCGTGCACTACAATGAAAAGCACATCACATACCTGGCAGAATGTGGGGGCTAACCGTGTCAAAAGAGCTACTTTCTCACACGGGTGCCATACTGCTTTTCATATCAAGTTATCCACTTCATGTAGTATGCAGTTTGCGGCAGTCAGGGGGTGGGTATGTGATGGAGGCAAGTCACAGAGGACGGGTGTGTAATACGGAACACACGCACACAAAGAAGGATCTAGATCAGTGCTACTCAAAGTACGGCCCGGGGGGCGCATGCGGCCCCCCTGACCTTTACATGCGGCCCCCTGAGCAGTAGCAGCACTGGGCTGCTGTTTACTCAACTCAGCATTAACATGGAAAAAAAGTTAAATATACAGCAAACACTTACTTAAAGGTTAATTGCAGTTAAACAAAAGGAAGTAACTGGGCAGGTGCCAATGCATGGTTTTCTTAATCAGCAGACAGGGTGTTCTCGCCAGTAAACCATTCCAAACTCTGGTATACCTGTCCTCCCTGCATAGACTGGCAACTGCAGAAAGCGTGCCCTTGCCCAAGGCTGCCCAACCAAAGCAGACACTGGCCGCCCGCAATGGCTGTCCCCCCCCACCCACCAACAACCCACAAGTGAGGGCACTCCCACACGGAGCGGGTTCAGGACACCTCCTGAGAGCACACCGACGGGGGCCCCGGGGATAGTGGAGGGGACCAAAGGCAAAGCAATGCGCGATAAAGCAGTGACCCAAACCCTCCTCTCCAAATACCCCTCATTAAATCAGCTTTAATGAAGCCCTCCAACCTCATGCATTTCCATGTGAATAGACTTGCCCCTTACTGAAACCCGAGTGCTGTCTGCGGATTACAAAGACCCCTCCTTCAGACCATGCCCTTCGCCTCCAGTGCAGCCCAGACACCCTGCTCCAGAGGCAGCCGAGGGGAGACAGCACATCTGCGCCGGAGAGGACTGGCAGCTGCCTATCAACCATGCTCCTCATATCATTAACTCCAACATGACTGCGCAGGTCTCTCTGACCTTAGGCAGCGGTATCTCTGCTTCCTGTGGAGGGGGTATATTGAGGTGTAGCCAGGGAAGGCAAATCAACCGCACAGCATACATATCTTTTCGGAGAATGCTCTGGTTAGTGTGCTCGTGATTTAAAACAAGAACAAGGGGAGGGGATGGTATGGTGAATCATCGGTGCTGGGCGGGCTGCAGGGAAGAAAAGAACCCTACAAACAGGAGGAGGCAGCTGCAGGAAGTGTGGCGGCTGTGAATCGAGCGGTGCACGTGTTCAAAAGGGGACGAGACACTCACAGCGTTTTCCTTCTGGGAGCGAGCAGTGGCGCCATCTGTTTCAAAAGCGCGAGCAAGATAATCAAAAACAGATGGCGCCGCTGCTCGCTCCCGCAAGGGAAACGCCAATCGTGCACGAGTGCCCATACAGAACAATGCAAAACATGCACGAGTTTGAGCCAAAGTCCGGAGCGATTCCAAAAGGTCCCCTCCTAAGCAGCGCTTGCGCGGTGCATAGGCAAGACCTTAACAAGGAGGGAAATTGAAATAAAAATTGTCCAGGGTCACACTAATTGGTCAGAGTGGAGAAACCGGGATTCATCTCAGGTTTTCTGGTTTCACATTGTGCATTTGAGTTCAGCCAGTAGATATTCTTGCTCTGCTTCCCCTACACCCACTTAACAGCCCCCTCCCCCGCTGGCATCAATGCCCTTGGTCACATCAAAGACCAAACATTGTGGCCCCTGTGAAAATGTTTGTTAGTACCCATGATCTAGATCGAGGAGACCCCCACCAGACCTACACTAAGCAATGTTCTTAGGAAAATAGGTAGACGAATAAACCAGGCCTACCATTAATTTTATATGGAAGGACGTGAACACTGACTGATGCAGTAATAGGGCAGCGCCCTTTTTCGACATGGACCCCCCACACTTTTTGCCTGAAATATGTGATTTCGGCTGAAAGTGCACCTGGTTCCTGCAAACCAGGTCCCCAGTGCCAGAGCTCTTCCCCAAAACTGTACAATTGGTCCAATTGGCAAAACCTTTAGCACCCTTGTAAGTCCCTAGTAAATGGTGCCCTGGTACTTAAGGTCTGAGGTACTAAAAGAGGGCCCCTAATGGACCCCTCACCAAGCACATGCAAACCTGCTGTTGCAGACTGCGTGTCTTGGTGCAGACAAAAGTAAAAACACAACAGGTCATACATCCTTGTGTACCATATCCCCTTACACTGCAAGTAATATATGAAGGTTCCCCCTACAGCAGACCTGACAGCCATACACAGGATGCCTTACATTGTGTGAACATTCGTGATGAGCAGTGATGTCTCAGAGCTGGTCAGTCCTATGACTGCCAGTACAAGTGACCAGGGTAGTCATTTTAAACCATGTACTGGACACTGGTGAAAATGAGTTTCCACGCTACATCATAGTTTCACTGAAAATTGGGACGCTTGGTATTAAACATATGTGTGAGAAAGTGCCCTCTTTCTGCATGGTTGCCCCCACTTTTTGCTGAATTGCTGATGTACTTTGAGTGTGCCCTGGGCTCCTGCTAATCAGGTACCCAGGGCCTATGTTCTTTCCCTAAAAATGCATTGAAGGCTAAACCCAATTGGCATCTCTGGGCACAGGTCAGCCCCTGGTAAATGGTACCACCGGTACCCAGGGCACTGTGACCAGAGAAGGCCTCCAAGGGCTACAGCACTTATTTTGCCACCCTTAGAGGTCCTGTACCCTGACAGAACAAAGTGAAGAGTCGACCTGGCACACTGTGTGCCATGCCCACAAACTACTGCCCTGGCATAGATTATTCACCCCTGTAGCTGGGTGCAGTATCCCAGTGGCGAGGGTACAGGTGCATGAGCCTTCTACCCCTACAGTGTCTAAGTCCATTCTTAGACATTGTAAGAATGGCCTCAGGACCCGATTTTGCAGAAGCCACTCCCAGCAACTACAATGTTTGTAGACTTGACAGACCAATAAAAAGAGGTGGCGGCATTGCCATAATCTATAAAAGCCACCTCAAACTTACGACTAAACCACACTTATGTTCAGAATATGAGTCTCTCACATTTACCCTAGGCTTATCGGCAAAATCATCCTTCAAGGGAATGTTGATTTACCGCCCGCCAGGCTCAAGAGCTAAGTTCTTAGCTAACATAGGGAATATAATCGAAATAGTCGCTGATGCCCCTCATTTCACGCTACTAGGCGATTTCAATTTTCATCTCGAGACTTCAAACAATCATGATTCCACGCAACTTATTACAGACCTTGAAGCTGTAGGCCTAAGACAACTTATTAATTCTCCTACCCATCGAGCTGGTCACACATTAGATGGAATATTTACAAATAGCCCTCATATAAATATCACCCAGATAATCCCTTTGATCTGGACAGACCATTCTGCTATTTGCTTCACAGTACAAACAAATTACATTAAATCTAATTCCGTTGTACCAGCTCGTTCAACATTCAGAGACTGGAAAAACACCGATTTATCACAATTAGCAGAGATGATACAGGATAAATTTGACCCCACTGAGCTTGATCCTATCAAAGCATCCTCTAATTACTTGACCAACATAACCATGGCCTGTAACAAATTAGCCCCACCTAAATCATCACATCGAAATAGACCTACACCTTCAGCCCCATGGTTCACTGAAGCGTTACGTATGCACAAACAATTCTGCAGGAACCTTGAAAGACAATGGCGTCGCAACTATAACCCGGTAGACAAATCCAACTACAAAAATGCCCTTACTATTTACAAAAGAGCGATAACCACCGAGAAAAGCCATCACTTCATCACTCAGATCAATCAGGCAAAAAACTCGTCAGGAGAACTATTCAGGGTAGTCACCACCCTATCCAACCCCCCGACGCCGCCCTTAGAGGCTTCTCAACCACTGACTGATGCCTTGGCCAGGTTCTTTGAGGAAAAAGTTAGTTCCATCTTCCAGACTTTTTCACGAACTACCCCCCTACCTTCTGCGATTCTTCCTACTACTAGCATTCCATCAACTCTATTGTCTTTTAACCCCGTAGATAAAGACTATATTCAATGTCTAGTAGCCAGTACTAAATCCGGCTCTCCCCTTGACCCATGTCCCCCTTCTGTTCTTAACCGCATACCGGAAGCAATTTCCCCTTCACTATCCACCATATGCAACGCAATGTTCGCAACAGGAATATATCCTTCAGTCTGGAAAGAAGCGATCATAAGGCCACTACTGAAAAAACCAACGTTAGACCCTCTTCTCCCAGCAAGCTACAGACCTATCGCTTGTCTCCTATTTCCAGCAAAGATTTTTGAAAAGTCCATGAACTTGCAGCTGTCAAAATACATCAATGACAACAACTTGCTAGATGATACACAGTTTGGCTTTAGGCAGGGACATGGGACAGAGACGGCACTACTGAAAGCCGCGGACGAAATCAGAATAACCATGGACAAGGGAGGAGCAGCTGTCTTGATACTCCTAGATCTCTCCGCTGCATTTGACACGGTCGATCATATTACCTTGATCGACCGTGTCGCAGCTCTGGGAATAGGAGGAACAGCTAAAGACCTGATTGCTTCGTTCCTCGCCAATCGGCCGCAGACTGTCAAAATGGGCAATTTCACCTCCCGGACCTTCTCTCTCCCCTGTGGCGTTCCACAGGGCTCCTCGCTAAGTCCGACGCTTTTTAATATCTATGTATCGGACTTGGCGAGGGTGATAAAATCCTATGGCATTGCCCTGACAACATACGCCGATGACACGCAACTAGTGCTGTCGGTGTACAATAACGGAGCTAGCGTGTCAGCCAACTTCCAGGAGGGCATGAAGGCAATAGGCTCCTGGATGTCATCAAACTGCCTCAAGCTTAACTCCGACAAAACGGAGGTGATGACATTCGGGAGCTTGAAACCAGCATGGTCCCCAAAATGGTGGCCACCGGAGCTGGGACTCCCCCCCCCCAACCGGTGACTAAGGTCCGCAACCTGGGAGTCATATTCGACAACAAACTGACCTTCCACCATCACGCAAATACCGTCTTATCATCTTCATTTCATACACTTAAAAAGATCAAGAAACTTCTTCCATATCTACCACAGTCAGCCGGTAAAACACTTATCAGTACTTTGGTGTTTTCAAAAACGGACTACTGTAACTCTTTGCTTCTTAATGCGCAAGAAGGAGTCCTCAATAAATTCCAAACTGTTCAAAATGCGGCCGCAAGAATCTTACTTTCTATCCCCAAATTCGCATCAGTATCCCATCACATCAAAGAGCTCCACTGGCTACCCATCAGGAGCCGAATAAAATTCAAGGCTCTTTGCATAGCCTACAAGACCCTGAACTATCCAGGGCCTAAGTTCCTAAAAATGGCTCTCCATCCACTGGAGCATAGCAGAACACTTCGATCCTCTACAACCTTTCTGCTGTCTGTCCCTCGGACAAAAAAAGCCACTTGGGGAGATAGGTGTTTCACTACAGCCACTGCTAAATTATGGAACACCCTCCCTTTGCATATAAAAACTGCCCCCACCCTCATTAAGTTCCGAAAGAGCCTCAAGACGTGGCTTTTCTCCTCGGTTTAAAACCCCTTAAAGAGTAAGGAGTTCTCTGAACGCCAGCGCCGAGACACCTGCATAGGTATTTGCGCGCTTTAAAAATAGCAAAAATAAATAAATAAATAAATAAGTACAGTGCTGCCATTAAGAGTGTATGGTGCTGGGAGTTTGTCATTACAAATTCCACAGCACCATAACGGCTACACTGAAAACTGAGAAGTTTGGTATCAAACTTCTCAGCACATTAAACCCACACTGAAGCCAGTGTGGGATTTAATCAAAATTACACACAGAAGGCATCTTAGAGATACCCCCTGAAAACTAACCTACCACTAGTGTCCAGGCTGAGTGGCTGCTTTCAGATGCCAACACCAGACATGTTTCTGTACCCCCAGGCCGAGAGCCTGCTGCTCTTGGGGGCCTGAAACATTGCATGATGGGCAGAATTCATGAAGGGGAAGTTTCAAAGGCATGCCACCTTTGTGAGCTTCCCCAGACCACTTGCTGCTTTCAGCAACTGGTCACCTCTGGTTCTGACCCCCACTTTGGGTGGGAATACCAGTCGGGAAAAACAAGTGAGGAAGAAAGGTGTTCCCACCTCTGCCAACTCCACCCGCCAACTCCACCCATCAGGCGGGGGAGGCAAGGTGAAGCACAACTCTGAGTCCCTGCCATCTTGAGGATGGGGGATGCAACCAACCAGGGACAGGCTCCTGCCGCCCTCCCACCGGAGGGTGGCACGATAGGGTGTGTACCCACCCCAGGGAAGGGACCCATTGGTTCCGGCCCTTTACCTACCTGTTATGCCCCTAAATCTAGAATTTAGGGGGCACCCTGAACCTTGCTTCCTCAGACAAGAAGAAACTACAAGAAGGACCGAACAGCCGTACAGCAGCTAACAAGAGGAAGACGCCCACTGACTTGGCCCCAAGCCCTACCGGGATGTCTCCCCCTCGAACCTGCTCTTGCGAAATCCCGGAGTGTCCTGCAGCCAGCAACCTCGAAAACCGCAGAGGACCTGCCTGCCTGCACTTCCCTTTGTCTCCTGTGAACACCGGATTTGTTCATCTGCGAACTCTGTCTTTGGCCGGACACTGCGAATCCACCCCACTCTGCACCCGCTGTCCACGGCCCGACCAGGCAAACACAACGAGAAGGTCACCCCGGTGATCCTGACCAGAGATCCGGCGACTCCTGACCTGCCTCAAGCTTCCAACCGACGCCTGCAGCCTAAATCCGGACGGTTCCCCATAACCGCGACCAGGAGCTGGTAAGAAGATCTGACCTCAAAAAGCACCCCTGTACCTGACACCCCACGGCCTTGGGTGGCCAAACCGACGGTGCCTAACTAACCCCCAACTTCCCAACTTACCTCTCGAAGTGGTGGTGGAACCCAGAAGACCTTCGTCCCCGAGCCTGCAGTGCCTTTGCAAACCAGAGGTTCCCCATTGAAAACAGGGCGCCTGCTGTCGAAACAGCGCCCTGCACCCTGCCGGCCTAGTGCCACTGAGAGTGCAGGGTGCTACTTTGTTTCCCAATTTGCCCGGACCTAAACCCTAGGAGCTTTGCTCCCACAACCAAGTGGCCTGCTCGTCAGCAGCCACCAACCGGAGCCCCCTTTCCCCCGTTGGATAACATTGGGCTTCAGCACTCTGCACCCGGCCACACTAGTGCCACGGAGGGTTTAACTAGAGAGCATCCTTGTCCCGGGGGACTAATGAGTCTACCCCTAGAACCTCAACTCCCCCTACCAAATACTTACCTCAAAACCAATAACACTATTTTCCTCCATAGGATAACAGTGACTGTTTTTCTGTGAAAAGTTTTTAAGTGTGGAGTTTGACAACCTAAAGAAATTCATTAAAATTGTACTGATTAACAAAAACGATTTTACTTACCGGTTTACAGGAAATGTCCCAGAGTGGTATCCAGGTATACTACTCTGAGTAAGAAAAGTAATCCGAAAGTAACTTACCTGTAATCTTACTGAGAATCCCATTCAAAGTATATGTACTGTATTCTGAAAAGCATTGCATTATCAGTAACACGACTGTAATCAAATCAAAGTACATTTACAATTACAATCCAAACTGTGTTACAATCTGTATATTTACTACAAAGTACTCATCACTTACCTGTGCGAGGCTTGCTTGGTTCTAGGAAATAAAATAACTAAAAGAAATGTTTTGATACAAAACCAATTGGTCTGAAGTTCAGTTCTTGTGTGTGAATTCATTTACTGCCCAAGTGTGTACAACAAATGCTTTACACTGTCCTCTGATACTGCCTTACTGCTCGACCACACTACCACAAACTGAGAGTGAGGTGCTATCTAACTTTACCTCTGCCTACCTTTGGGGTTCCAGGGGAGTCTGTGCACACTGTGCCTCACTTTGGTGAAGTATATACAGAGCCGGCTTCCTACAATCTCGTGTTGGTAAACCCACACTGATCTCAGTATGTGCACCCAGAGGGCACCTCAGAGGTCCCCCTAAAAAACCTACCAGACTCTGGTTTCCTTGCCAACTGGTTTCTGCCGGTCTGCCGCCAGAGATGCTGGTCTGAGCTGGAAGGGTGAGAGTCGTTTGAGAGCGAAGCCTGTCCAGGAGAAGGGTGTAATACCCCTCCCACAGGATGACCTGCTGATTAGCCTCCTTGGGCCGTTAAGCTTCTAAGAAGCTGCCGCCTTTGCAATACAAATCTGGCTCCCCTCACAGGAGAGGAAGCCAACCACCCTGTCTAGAGCCCACTTGGCACCTGGACAGGCAGAAAAATTAGGTAGTCAGGTAGGTGTGCTACCTCCAGGCTAGTACCACCCCAAGGTGGGCTACTGTGAGGTGAACACGATTCTTCAGAAGTAGCCATCATTGTGATGGCATACTTAGGAGGTCTGGGATAGTGTTATATCCACTTACAAGAGGAATGTGGTCGTATAACAGCGTTGTGACCCCAAGGGTCAGTAGTCTATTGGCTATACTACCCTACACTTCCTTAACGCCCCTAAATTCAGAGTATTTAGGGGAGTCCCTAACACCAGAGAAGCAGATCCTGATGACCAAAGAAGAGAGAGGACACCAAAGAGCCACAATAGCCGAGAAGAGAGAAGCAGCAGCTAACCGGTTTCCAACCCTGTCGGCCTGTCGAAAAAGGTGCCAAAGTCGACTCGTCCTGCAGCTGTGACTCCAGAAACTTGGGAGGACTGCCTGCCTTTGAGAAAGGCTCAAGGCTCAAGACCTCCCATGAACAACAGACCTGTTCTGAAGAACCTCCAAAGAAAAGACTCTGAGGCTTCTGGAACTGCCAAAACCAGACACCTGAAGCCACCACTGCAACCATCATCTCTGGCCCCAGTTGAAGTGGGTAACCAGAGCCAGCAAGGTTCCAGAGTTAGAGTCCATTGTGGTTTCACCCCTCATGGACTCCCAGACGTCGCCTACAGCCTCTGCATGCAGGCCCCCTCAACTGCGCCTGCTCTGGTAAATGAAAAACAGACGCCTAAGGACACCCATGCACCCGTCGCCCCCGTGCCTTGGAGAAGAGGACCAAGGGTGCCCCCGTCCCAGAGCATCGCAAGGTCCGAGCCCACTAGGTGGCTCAGCCCAACTGGCTTCCTAGCCAGAGCCTGCAGCGCCTTTTCACAGAGACCGATCCCAATGAGATGCATTGGGCTCTCAATGCTGTTTTGCAGCCTTCACCGGACCGCCCTCGTGCCGCTGCTGGTGTACTGTTGGTGCTGCCTTGGACCTTGCCACCACTCGCCTTAACCCCTTGAGATTCATCCTGCAAGTCGACATACTGTACCTGTTTGCAAAACGTATTCTTCCTTCCATAGGAGAACATTGCAGAACTCAGAAATTGCACTATGTCCGCTTTTTAAAGTGAAACGAATATTTAAAAATGTACTCCCCTGACAATTGTTCTCTGATGTCTAAACATATATAAAAGTACTTGCCATTTTTATAAATTGTTGTGGATCGCCTTCTTGAGAAGTGTGTGTCATTTTTCCATCATTGTCTGTATTTTGTAAATGTCTTGCAGTCGTCTGTGTTAAGCCGAAGACTGCTCGACCACACTACCCCCAACAGAGCACTTTGGGATTGCATAGCAAGACCCTGTCCACTCATGAGGGGACTCCTGGACTCTCTACACGGTATATCAACTTGTTGATACAGCACATAAAGAGCCAGCTTCCTACAGAAGTCTACCACCACTGTCTTCTAGGCAGTCTAGAAAAACTTAGCGTTATTAAGTGGCTCTCCTCCCACCCCTCGGACAGATTCTGCATCATCCCTTTTCTCAAATCACCATCTTTCAGCATCAACACTGATGTACTTCAAATCACAATCATGTCATGAGTCTTTATCACCTACTACCGAGCTAATCAGGACCTTCACCCAACACTCTTTGAAGACACTCTGCTCTTAAAACTGGAAAGTCTGATTGAACTAGACTTCTCAGGCCAAGACCACTGCCTCTGAGCTGTCCACCAATGAATAAGGATAACACAACTTCAACTTAACGCATCCAAAAGAGTTTCAAGCATGTGGAGAATGCAGTAACTACTAGTACACAACCACCTGGCTCCAGGAACCACCAGTGACGTTTATGGGAGTGAAAAACCTGGAAGTGATCAGAGACGTCTGACCCATCCCATGCAGATTCCACAGCAAGTCTTTCTATACGTAGGTTTCCCACGGGCGCTGCAGGCTCCTCTTGTCCGCTCTCATGTAGGCTACGCCAACAAGCAAGATATAGGGGCCTAGTGTTGCTGCCCCAAAGACTTCATGCCGCTGGGTTCTGTATTTTTTTGCAAACTACTCCATCTCGGTCTACAGGACCACATCTTTTGCTTCCCACCGCCCAATGCTTAGCTTTCAAGACTGAATAACCCACTGGGACATCTTCAGCAATGCTCCAGCCTTCATCCGAGCGAAGTTACGGCGTTCACAGAAGAGAACCCAGTGATCTGTTCACTTGCACCTCAGCTGACTACCATCCGTGCAAGAACACACCTATCATTGGAATCCCTTCTTTAAAAAAAAGCTCTTTCTTTGTGAACAGAAGAAATACTGGAGAGTTGGAGTGGAGGAAAGCAGTACACGTTTGGTACTTTGTCAGATGACCCCACATTGAGCTGATTTACAAAGCTGTTTCAGCACCAAAAGACTCTACCGGGAGAATGCGTCTTACAAGTACATATAATGAGCATCTACAATTAGCAGCCATGACTAGAAGATGTTGGGCATAACTCAGGAACAGACTCACCCAAAACGAGAACAAAACATTCAGTAATTTGCACAATAACATGCACAGCTATCTCTCACTCTGCTTTGCTGCACTCAAAGGCAGAGATATATAATTAGTGATATGTGAACGGCCGATGCCAAATACAAGACAGCACAACACTGCATTCACAAGCTTCTCTGCTGTCATACACAAGCACCTAACAAGAATAAGAAGCAAATCACACTCATTCACTTCAGTAAACGTGAACATACCGCACCACAACCATGTTACAATCACAACTCCCATAACGTCAACAAACGACTCACATAGGCCACAGTAGAAAGACACGTGCCTGTGCACACATACATTCTCTTCCATCTAACCATCTAACCACGACCACAAAGTAGGGGGCTACTTGTCTATACATGTGTTCCGTGACTAGTCAGGGACAAGAAGTGCTATGTAAATTCAACCACAATACAGGACACTGTTCACAGACCCAAGACACCAGCAGCAAAGGGTTGTTGGTGATCTGAAAAGTGGCCCGACAACACATATGTAGCTTGTTGCCCTCACACCGCTATGAACCGCCTGTAGATGTTATGGAGGCTCTTGGGAATGGCTAGTTTATTTACAGGCAGACACATCACAGTAAACATCAGCTAGACGCATCACAGTAAACATCAGCTAGACGCATCAGGCAGAAGCATCGCAGTAAACATCAGGCAGAAGCATCGCAGTAAACATCAGCCAGATGCATCGCAGTAAACATTAGCCAGACGCATCGCAGTAAACATTAGCCAGACGCATCGCAGTAAACATCAGCCAGACGCATCAGGCAGAAGCATCGCAGTAAACATCAGGCAGAAGCATCGCAGTAAACATCAGCCAGATGCATCGCAGCAAACATTAGCCAGACGCATTGCAGTAAACATCAGCAAGATGCATCAGGCAGAAGCATCGCAGTAAACATCAGCAAGATGCATCAGGCAGAAGCATCGCAGTAAACATCGGGCAGAAGCATCGCAGTAAACATCAGGCAGACGCATCGCAGTAAACATCAGGCAGACGCATCGCAGTAAACATCAGGGATCCACATATGTTAACTACAATTCAGTATCAAACAGACCCGGGTCTTGAGAACACCGTACCTTTATGTGTGTATAAGGCGGAGGCTTGAGGTCATTTTTACTGCTTTGTATACGTTGCAAATAAACATCTGTTTCCTTCAGTGCTGTGGGAAATATAGAAAAAATACAAAAAAATAATACGCAACAGTCACAGTTAGCTCAGTACTTTAGGAGCAGTGCTACTCCCATCACTTGGAACAGTTTGTGCCCAGAGGTTTTTAAAAAGACCAGTTGGAGGAGCAGCTTTGCCGCCGAGGCTGGAGTAGTTTCACTGCAAGCAAGACACTCAGCTTACAAAAACAGGATCGAATAACAATTGCCATCACATCTTTGCATCAACTTTCAGGGGGGTCAAGGGTTTAATTTGAAGTGGGGATGTTTGGCAGCAGGTAGCATCTAAAACAGTTAAAAGCCCAGTCTGCTTACGGATAAAGACACCGCCCTCCATTAAACTACCGTTACCAAACGCAGGAAGTCTTTACAACTGCAGCGGCATACAGTTTCGAGTCAGTGCTAGTGCTGTGGAAGGCACAGCCTCCCTCAGATGGCCAATGAAGCTTGCACTGCGTGATTTGGATGGTGTCATCTGTGGGGAGGGGCTTTAGATAGTTAGGAGGTGGGTGTTCCTGGTGGTGGTGGGAGGTTGCGTCATGATGTCCTCTATGGTAGGTTGGGGTGCGAGGTTTAAATAAATCTTGCAGATTTTGTTGTGAAAGAAGTCGGAAAGGTTGTCGCAGAGGATTTTCGAGGGGATGATGGTGTTGGTGGCAGACATCAGGTTGGTAAATTCATTGGCGATGTTGAAGAGCTCTTTGTCGGTGTTGGAGCAGGTTTTAAGTTTGATCACGAGGGCGGCTTTGCTGGCTTCTTTGAGCTGTGCCTTGTACCTTCTGAGGGTGGATTTGTAGGGGTCTCTGGAGGTGTTGTCTCGGCTGGTCCTCCATCTTCTTTCGAGCTTCTTGCAGTGGTGTTGGGAGTCTGAGGTACTTGGTGCAACAGCATGCTTGAGCATGAGTTCTTGTGCGTCTGATTTCTTTCATTTGGGCCACATTGTTGATGCTTTTGGTATCAAGTTGTCAAAGGTGTGTAGGTCTTTCTGAGGGTCGCCAGTGTGGGTTGGTTGGATCGGAGGACATGGGGCCAATCTGCCTTTGTTATATTGCGGCTGAGTTTGATGGTCGGTTTAGGTTTGGTGGGCTTCACTGATTTAGAAGTGTACCATGGAGTGGTCTGTTCATGTAAGCAGGGAGAGATGGCTCAAAGTGATCTTGTTGCGGACGTGAAGATTGGGTGGTGTGTGTGCCCAACGATGTATGCACAAGCTGTGCGAAGCCGATATCGAGGCCTTCTAGGAGGTCAGTAAAATTGTGGTCCTTAGGGTCATCGAGATGAATGTTGAGGTCACCGAGTAGGAAGAAGTCGTTGATGCTGATGGCGAGGGAGCTGCTGAAGGTTGTGTGTGGTCCTGGCAGTCGTTAGAGAGGGCGCCGGAGATGGTCATGTAGTGGCTGATCTGTGTTAAGAAAGTGCAGGTGGGAGGCAGTCATTGATACTGATGGCGAGGAGGCTGCTGAAGGTTGTGTGCGGTCCTGGCAGTCGTTAGCGAGGGCGACGGAGATGGTCATGGAGTGGCTGATCTGTAGTAGGAAGTGCAGGTGTTCATTGAGCGCGGTTGGTTCATCTGAAGAGGTAGTGGTAGTGCAGATGACTGTATCCTTGTAGAGGACTGTGAAGCCTCATCCCGGGTTGTGTAGCTTGTCGCGACTGGATCTTGAATCCAAGGGGGGGGGGGGGGGATGGCGGGGGTGAAAGACTGGCTGAGCCAGGTCTCTGTGAGGAAGAGGATGTCTGGGGAGTGAGTGTTAGGTGAGATCCCAGATCTCTGTCATGCTTGCAGAGAGAGCTGATGTTAAGGAGCATGCAGGTGATATGGGGTGAGGTGGGAGGTGTGTGGAGGGAGAAGGCAGGAAAAGCAGCAGTGACCACATGAGAAAGCACCTACTTTGCAATACGGTGCAGCACTGGGGCAGCGGTCATGGCGGTTTTCAGTGTTGAGAGCTAGCAAGTCGGCTGAGTTGTAGCAGTGTCATTCGGATGGACTAGGATCCGTGGCGCAGGACGCAGTCCGGGTGCCGACAGGCTTGCATTTGACATGCCTTCGGCGCAGCAGTCACCATTAAGGAGGTCTTAGGTGGGGAGGAGTCTGATGGTGCTGGGCAAGGGGGAGTTGGGAAAGCAGCGGGAGAAGCAGGTAAGGAGGAAGGAGGAGGAAAGAGGGGAGCACAATTACAGGCCCAAAGATATAGCAGAGCAAAATGGGCAAAATAGGCATGATGGCACTAGACACCAAAAATGGGCAAAGCAAGAAAAAAAGACCAAAGCTCAAAAGGCAATATGGCTATAAGAGACCAGTCAGAAAAATGGGGGTAAAAGACAAAAGGACTAGACAGCGCAACAAAGAGGGCACAGACAACAGGCACAGAAGGCCAAGCACAGGGATAGACAGGCATGAAGGAAAAGTGCAGAGAGACGCGACCTCAAGGCAAGGCGGCAGGGCACGGAAGGGCCTTAGACTGATCGGAGGACCTGTCCTACGTAAGAGGGAGTTGGGGCCTAGGTACTCCCGCCTAGTGGCAGGGTTCCAGTGGTGTGTAGTTCCTATAAATCTACATAGGATCTGCAGTTTTGTTGGACATCATAAATGAAGGGATTGGTGTCCAGCATGATTCCAGACACCCCCAAAGGATGTTTGCCTTTAGTCCAGCTAGCTCACAGTGCCACTATGAGTCCCCCTTACCAAAGAGCAAATTGTTTCTGGCAACCATCGAACAGGACAACCCTTGACCCTTCAGGGATCGTGGAAACAGTACATTACTTGTAGCTCAGTCACTTATGCTCACTTGGTCTCAGAGATACACACAATAAACAATGGGGACGGTTTCAATAAGCATTTATTGAACCAGCGTCATTCTCGTATAAAACTTGTTTGCTGCAATAATAAATAGACAAAAGCTAACGTAAGAGATTACAAGCACCAACCAAGTAAATAGAAGGTAGAATTCTACCATGGTGCTAAACAGCGAATATATGCAGGCAAATAATCCTGACAATCTAGCGTACTCCTACTATGCGGACCCTAAGTGTACCCAAGAGTACCTAGCATGTATGCAGGTGTAAAGCCAAGAATCCCCTATGAAAGAGCCAACCCCATTACCTGATGGGCGAGAACAAAGCACCCCGTCTTGGTCTCGAGTTGGACACCCCACAAGGGATGCCTGACCACTGCCTGTTGAAGCTTCGGTGTGCCAGGACCTCAGTGTCTTGTGTCAGCATGGAAGCGTCTCCTCTCACTAACTAGTGAAGGTGCTTTTCTTTTATACCTAAAACGTAGCCTCCGGGGTTCTACTACAATTGATATGGTGTGAGTGCGATTATGTAGATGAGACTTAATAATCGTAATAATGCAAAGGAGGCTGAGGAACCAAGTAAAACACATGGAGGGAGAAACAATCTTGAGCCATGGCACAGGCGGATTCTTATTTTAAAACATTTCTGTGTAGTACCCAACAGAGGGCAAGGTAACGCAGAGAATATGAATAACCACCGTTCGTTCCTGCACTCGCTATCCCAGGAGAGACTTACCGAAAGATATATGCTTCCTCAGCTGCGTAGATGTAACCTTCACCCGGTTTTCCTTCAGTAACGATGGATCTAGAAGAGAAGCTTGCATTAATTAGTGGGTTCAAAAAGTAAAAACATTACAGAATTGTAAAAAGTGCCTCTTTGGACATGTGCGGCCCCCACACGTCGCCTGGTTTTGACATAGTATTCGACTGTCGTGCACAGGATCCATGCCAACCAGAGCCCCTCTGCCAGAGCTGCTTCCCTAAAAACTATTTCATGATGGGCCCTTCAGACCCCCCTGTAAGTCCCTAGTAAATGGTACCCTGGGTACCAAGGGCATTGTGACTGAAGAGGGACCCCGAGGGACCCCTCAACTAGGCCATGCAGACTGCCACTGCAGCATGCAAGCCTGAGTGCCACCACCACTTCGAGAGGTAAGTTGGGAAGTTAAGAGTTGGTTAGGCACCATCGGTTTGGGCATACAAGGCCATGGCGCGTCGGGTGCAGGGGTGCCTTTTGGGGTCGGATCTTTTTACCAGCTCCGGGTTGCGGTCAGGGAGGCCTTCTGGATTTAGGCTGCAGGCGTCAGCTGGAGGCTTAAGGCAGGTCAGGGGTCGCCAGATCTTGGGTCAGGATCGCCAAGGGGACTTCCTAATTGTGTTTTTCCACTCGAGCTCGGGCCGGGTTCGGCGGGTGCAGAGTGGGACGGATTTGCGGTATCCGGCCGGAGTGAAAAGCTGCAGTTTAAACAAATCCGGTGTTCACGGGAGAAGCAGTCTTGGAAGTTAAGGCAGGCAGGTCCTCCAGGGTTTTTGAGGTTTCTGGCTGCAGGACACACCAGGATTCAGGTTCGAGGGGAGACAGGCCAGTAGGGCTGGGGCCAAGTCAGTGGGTGTCTTCCTCTTGTTAGCTGCTGCACGGCTGTTCGGTCCTTCTTTTCTTCTTCTTGTCAGGCTGGATATGAAGAAGCAAGTTTCAGGGTGCCCCATAAATACTAAATTTAGGGACGTTACAGGTAGGTAAAGGGCAGGGACCCATGGGTCCCCTTCCCTGGGGTGGGTACACCCCCTATTCTGCCACTATCCAGCGGTATGGGGGCAGGAGCCTGTCCCTGGTTGGCTGGGTCATCCCCATCCTGATGATGGCGGGGACTCGGGTTGTGCTTCACCTCGCCTCCCCCACCTGAGGGGTGGAGTTGTCAGAGGTGGGCACACCTCTTTCCCTCACTTGTTTTTTCCACTGATTCTCCCGCCCAAAGTGGGGGTCAGAACCAGTGGGGACCAGTTGCAGAAAGCAGCAAGTGGCCTGGAGAGGCTCACAAAAGTGGCATGCCTTTGAAGCTTCTTTGTGAACCCTGCTCATCCTGGGGAGGAGGTTTGGGACCTCGTCCCAGGATGTGCATTGTTTCAGGCCCCCGAGAGCAGCAGGCTCTCGACCCAGGGGTCCAGAAACATGTCTGGTGGTGGCAGCCTAAGCAGACACTCAGTCAGGTCACTAGAGGTGGGTTAGTTTTCAGGGGGCATCTCTGAGATGCCCTTTGTGTGCATTTTACATTAAGTCCCACACTGGCATCAGTGTTGATACCAAACTTCCCAGTTTTTAGTGTAGCCATTATGGTGCTGTAGAGTTCGTAATTACAAAAACCCAGCACCATATACTCTTAATGGCAGCACTGCACTTACAGAGCCCAAGAATGGACTTGGGCACTGCAGGGGTACAGGACTCATGCACCTGTACCCTAACCATTGGCAGAGTGCACCCAGCTTGAGGGATGGCTGATCTAGGCCAGGGCAGTGCTCTATAGGCATGGCACACAGGGATGTGTGCCATGTCGACTTTTCACTTTGTTCTGCACCAAGACACACAGCCTGCAAAGGCAGTGTGTGTGGGTGTAATGGTGCAGGGCCTCTATGGGTGGCACAATAAGTGCTACAGCCCTCAGAGGCCTTCTCTGGTCACAGTGCCCTGGGTACCTGTGGTACCATTTACCAGGGGCTGATCTGTGGCCAGAGATGCCAATTGGGTTAGGTTTGGGAAAAGAACACAGGCCCTGGGAACCTGATTGGCAGGGACCCAGGGAACATCAAGAAAAAGTGCATCAGTAGTCTGGCAAAAAGTGGGGGGGGTTACTGCAACAGAAACCCACTTTCCTACACCTCCTCCCCCAGGATGAGCACAGTGCTCGAGGGGGAAACTTCAAAGGCCTGCCACCTTTGCAATGCGACCCCCCAGCCTCTGCTGTTAGCAGCAGATGGCAGCCCCCAGTTTACACCCTAACTTTGGGTGGGAAAACCAGGAAGAATAGGAAGTGCGCCCACCTCTTCCACCTTCACCCCCTCAGGTGAGGTGACATGTATCTTTCAGTCCCTGTCATCTCGAAGATGGGGGGGACTTGTCCAATCAGGGCTAGGACTAACTCCTTCCCACAGGAAGGTAGAATAATTGAGGGTGTAGACACCCCAGGTAGAGTGCCCACTAGCCCTGCATTGTAACCCCCTTAAAAACACCCCTAAATGTAGTATTAAAGTGGCTTCCCCAGGCCCTGAAACATGTTCCTGCTGACCTAAGAAAAAGGATGAAAACGACGACAGTGCAGAAGACTTAAGATGCCTACTAACTTGGTCCCAGCCCTACCGGCCTGCCTGCAGTCCTCAAAAATAAGAAACTATGCCTGTCCTGCATTCAGCGACCTCCACAACCCCTGGGAGGACTGCCTGCATTCGAAGAAGTCCAGAACTCCCAAGGACAGCGGTTCTGTCCACAAGAAATCAACCAAAAGTTCTCTGGTAACCTCAGGAGCCACAATCCTGGACCACTCTGCACCGGACGCCCGTTTTCCAGGCAGCCCACTAATCCAGAAAAGGCTCCCGAGTCCAGGTCCAGCATGGCTGACCCCTCCTGGACTCCACAATGACGCCTGCAGTGTGAATCCATAGGCTCCCCTGCTCCTGGAGCCCCTGGGAAGCTCGTTCGACGTTGTGCCTACGACCTAAAGCATCTCAACTTACCTCTGCCTTTGAAGCTTCTCCTTCGTGAACCCTGACCATCCTGGGGGAGGAGGTTTGGCACTTCGTCCCAGGATGTGCATTGTTTCAGGCCCCCAAGAGCAGCAAGCTCTCGACCCAGGGGTCCAGAAACATGTCTGGTGGTGGCAGCCTGCGCAGCTACTCAGTCAGGTCACTGGGAGTTGGTCGAGTTTCAGGGGGCATTTCTAAGATGCCCTCTGTTGTGCATTTTACATTAAATCCCACACTGGCATCAGTGTGGACTAATATGCTGAGAAGTTTGATACCAAGCCTCTCAGTCTTCAGTGCAGCCATCATGGCGCGGGGGAGTTCGTAATGACAAACTCCCAGCACCATATACTCTTAATGGCAACACTGCACTTACAGGGCCCAGGAATGGACTTTGGCACTGTAGAGGTACAGGGCTCATGCACCCGTACCCTCACCACTGGCATAGGGCACCCAGCTATAGTGGTGGCTGATGTATGCCAGGGCAGTGGTTTGTGGGCATGGCACAAATGGATGTGTGCCATGTCGACTGTTTTGTTCTGCACCCAGAAACTCAGCCTGCAAGGGCAGTGTGTGTGTGACGGGCACAGGGCCTCTAAGGGTGGCACAATAAGTGCTGTAGTCCTTAGGGGCCTTCTCTGGTCACAAGGCCCTGGGTACCTCGGGTACCACTTACCAGGGGCTGACATGTGGCCAGAGAGGCCAATTGGGTTTAGGCTTCAATGCAGTTTTAGGGAAGTGTGAGAAAGTGGCTCTGTATATACTGTTCCCTAATAGGTACAGGGTGTACAGAGTCCACAGTCCCCCAGAGGCTGATAGAGGTCAAAGTTAGGTATGACCTTACTCTCAAAAGTGGTAGCTTGGTCGAGCAGTAAGGCAGTACCAGAGGACAGTGTAAAGCATTTATTGTACACACTCAGTCAGCAAATGGTTTCACACACTCAATAACTGAACTCTAGGCCAATGATTTGTATATATAAAATATATGCTTGTTTTATTTTTAGAACCACAAAGGGGGTAAAAATATACTTTCTCAGAATGAGAGGTTGAATATAAATACTTTTGTTTAAGCAATAAATTTGTGTAAACAGTCACAGTTGGTTGCAATAAACAATCCTATTTCCTAAACATAACAATGCATTGAGCTCAATGGTAAATTCAGGTTATTTGTAATAAATTACTTTTCAGATTACTTTTGGAATTCCAGGTCTGGCTCCTAGAACCAGCCTGGGGTCAGTATTCAGAATCAAGTGATGAAAGTCGACTTAATAACTAATGATTTTTAAATAATATTTAGCTATTTCAAAAGTTAGCACTTAGAAAATATCTCACAGAAAACATTCAATGGATCTCTATGGCAAGAAATTCAAATTGCAGGTAGAGTACTTTATCGTTACTTTAGTAATCCAGGACTGGGTGCCTAGACCCAGGACTGGGGTCCTTATCAAAAGCAGGTAAGTAATTTGGTTTGCAGAAATGGTACGATTTTAAAAGAATATTTCAAATTTGCAAAAGTAGACACTTAGAAGAAATTTCACAGAAAAGCAGACAATGGTTTCCTATGGGAGAAAAATGAGTTAGAGGTAAGTATAGTTGTGAACACTTTTCAGAGTCAGGGCTGGGCACCAAGATCCAGCACTGGGAGCTCACCTAGGAGCAGGTGAGTAAATTCGTTTTTGTCACTTGGCTGATTTTTGGTGAATTTTTGCAGTTTTGAAAAGTTCCCACTTAGAAGATTTTTGAAGAAAAAGCCAGTCAATGTTACCCTATGAGGAAAATGAAGTTAGCGGTTTAAGGGTAAGTACTCAACTGGTAGTGTTGAAATTCCGGCCATGGACTCAGGGGTCCCCCAGTGTCAGGTAGGTACAGTTGGTTCACCCTCAGCGGTTTCAGGACGGCCGGGTGCAGAGAGAGTTGGGCCCAATGTTATCCTATGAGGGATAGGGGGGCCTTGGTTGGTGGCTGCTGTCTGGCAAGCCACGCGGCTGTGGGAGCTGGGCTCCTGGTCACTTACTCAGGGCAAGTGGGGAAGTAGGTTAGTGTAGAGAGGGCACTGCCAGGGCCACTCGGGCGGCTGGGTGCAGGGTGCTTTTGAGCCTTAGGGCGCTCAATGGAAATCAATGGGAATGTTCCGGTTTGGAAAGAGGTTGCAGGCTCGGGGACGAGGATGTTTCAGGTGCCACCACCACTTCGAGAGGTAAGTTGGGTAGTTGTAGGTTAGGTGGGTACCCCGGGATTGGGCACAGGGGGTCGCAGGGCGCCGGGTGCAGGGGTGCCTTTTGACGTCGGGAATCTTACCCTCTGGTTGATCGCGGCTGGGGTGGCACTTGGTTCTGAGGCTGCAGGCTTCTTCCGGGATGTCGAGGGGGGTCCTTGGGTGCCGGACTCTGGGTCACAGTCGCCGTGGGGTCATCCTCTGGGTCTTTGTCCACTCCGGCACTGGCCAGGCTTGGCTAGTGCAGAGTGTGTTGGGTCCGCGGTCCCGGGCTGGTGCCAGGGATAGCAAATAGGTTTCTTGAGTAGAGCCTCTACTCGTGGGAGTCCCAGGGGCTTAGAGCTAAAAGGTAGCCAGGTCCTCCGGGGTTGGTGAGGTTGCTGGCCACGAGGGATGCCGCGCTGGTGCAGGTTCGAGAGTCGACAGGCCGGTAGGGCTGGGGCCAAAGCAGTTGGTGTCTTCTTCTCTTTTTAGCAGCTGCAGGGCAGGTCTTTGTTCTTCTTGCTCTTCTTGTCGTTTTCTATCTGGAATCTAAGGAAGGAAGGTTCAGGGGGCCCCTAAATACTAGATTTAGGGGCGTTACAGGTAGGTGAAGGCCAGGGACCAATGGGTCCTTGTCCTGGGGTGGGTACACCCCCTATCCTGCCTCTCTCCTGTGGGAGGGGGGCAGTAGCCTAATCCTGATAGGGTAGGGCCTCCCATCTTCAAGATGGCGAGAGCACGGAGATGTGCTTCACCTCGCCTCCCCCACCTGAGGGGTGGGGTGGGCAGGCTGGCACATCCCCTGTCCTTGTATGGGGTTTCCGGCCAAGCTTCCCGCCAGAGTGGGGGGTTGCAGTGGCCTGGGGAAACTCCAAATGGCGGCATGCCTTTGAAGCTTCCCTTTGCTCATCCTGGGGGAGGAGATTTCTCACCTCACCCAGGATGTGCATTGTTGCAGGTCCGGGAGAGCAGGGGCTCTCCCACCCAGGGGTCCAGCAACGTGTCTGCTGTGTGGCAGCCTGGGCAGCCTCAGAGCAGACGTGGATTGTAAGTTAGCTGTAAGGGGGCATCTTCTAAGATGCCCTCTGGGGTGCTTAGTACATTAAATCCTACACTGGCATCAGTGTGGGTTCAATGTGCTGAGAAGTTTGATACCAAACTTCCCAGTCTTCAGTGTTGCCAATATGGTGCTGTGGAGCTCGTGTTTGACAAGCTCTCAGCACCATGTATTCTTAAATGACAGCACTGCACTTACAGTGCCCTGGAATGGACCCGGGTACTGTAGGGGCACAGGGCTCCTGCTCCTGTGCCCACACCATAGGCGTAATGCACCCAGCTAGAGGGGTGGCTGACATATGCCTTGGCAGTGTAGGTGATGGGCATGGTACACAGTGATGTGTGCCATGTCGACTCTGTTTTGTCCTGCACCCAGACACTCAGCCTGCAAGGGCAGTGTGTGTGTGTAAGGGTACAGGGCCTCTGAGGGTGGCACAATGAGTGCTGCAGCCCTTAGAGGCCTTCCCTGGTCACAAGGCCCTGGGTACCTAGGGTACCATTTACTAGGGGCTGACATGTGGCTAGGGTTTGCCAATTTGGAGTTTGTGTGGTTTAAGGAAGGAACATAGGCCCTGGGCACCTGATTGGCAGGAACCCAGGGTACACTCAATCGAAGTACATTCAGCAATTTAGCAAAAAGTGGGGGCATACCATGCAAGAAAGATGGCACTTTCTCACACAACCCCCCCCCAAACGAAAGGTGATGAGACTAACCTTGTCCTATGGAGTCTTCATTGTCTAAGTGGAAGAACCTGGAAAGTCCATCTGCATTGGCATGGGCAGTCCCTGGTCTGTGTTCCACTTCAAAGTCCATTCCCTGTAGGGAGATGGACCACCTCAGTAGTTTTGGATTTTCCCCTTTCATCTGCATTAGCCGTCTGAGAGGTCTGTGGTCAGTTTGAACTAGGAAGTGAGTGCCAAACAAGTATGGCCTCAGCTTCTTCAGGGACCAAACCACAGCAAAGGCCTCCCTCTCAATGGCACTCCAACGCTGCTCTCTAGGGAGTAGTCTTCTGCTTATAAAAGCAACAGGTTGGTCTTGGCCTTCATCATTGGTCTGGGATAGGACCGCTCCTATCCCTAGCTCAGAGGCATCAGTCTGCACTATGAACTGCTTGGCATAATCTGGAGCTTTTAGAATTGGTGCTGAGCACATTGCTTCTTTTAGGGTGTCAAAAGCCTTTTGACAACTAACTGTCCAGTTAACTTTCTTGGGCATTTTCTTGGAGGTGAGTTCTGTGAGGGGGGTCACAATGGACCCATACCCCTTCACAAACCTCCTGTAGTACCCAGTCAAGCCAAGGAATGCCCTGACTTGGGTCTGGGTTGTTGGAGCTATCCAGTCCACGATGGCCTGGATTTTGGGTTGTAAGGGCTGTACCTGGCCTCCACCTACAAGGTGGCCCAAGTACACCACAGTGCCCTGCCCTATCTGGCATTTGGATGCCTTGATAGTGAGACCTGCACTCTGCAGAGCCTCTAAAACCTTCCCAAGGTGGATCAGGTGATCCTGCCAGGTGGAGCTAAAGACAGCAATATCATCAAGATAAGCTGCACTAAAGGACTCCAACCCAGCCAGGACATGGTTCACCAACCTCTGGAAGGTGGCAGGGGCATTCTTTAACCCAAAGGGCATCACAGTAAACTGATAATGCCCATCAGGGGTGGAGAATGCTGTCTTTTCTTTTGCTCCTGGGGCCATGCCAATCTGCCAGTACCCTGCAGTTAAGTCAAAGGTACTGAGAAATTTGGCAGCCCCCAATTTGTCTATCAGTTCATCTGCTCTTGGGATAGGGTGAGCATCTGTCTTGGTGACAGAGTTGAGCCCTCTATAGTCCACACAGAACCTCATCTCTCTCTTTTCACCCTGTTGATGAGGTTTGGGGACCAGAACCACTGGGCTAGCCCAGGGGCTCTCTGAAGGCTCAATGACCCCTAACTCCAGCATCTTGCTGACCTCAGCTTTGATGCTTTCCTTGACTTGATCTGACTGTCGATAGATTTTGTTCTTGACAGGTGCACTGTCACCAGTGTCCACATCATGGGTACACCAGCTTGTCAGACCAGGGGTCAGGGAAAAGAGGCTAGCATACTGTTGCAAGACTTGCTTGCAATCAGTCTGCTGTTGGGCAGAGAGGGTGTCTGAGAAAATCACACCATCTACTGACCCATCTTTTGGGCTGTAGGATAGGAGGTCAGGGAGTGGCTCACTCTCTGCTTCCTGTTCTTCATCAGTCACCATCAGCATGGTGATGTCAGCCCTATCATTGTAGAGTTTAGGGCGGTTCACATGGATGACCCTTTTGGGTGTCCTGCTAGTGCCCAGGTCAACTAGATAGGTGACCTCACTCTTTCTCTCTAGGATAGGGTAAGGGCCACTCCATTTGTCTTGGAGAGCCCTTGGTGCCACTGGCTCCAAAACCCACACCTGTTGCCCTGGTTGAAATTCAACCAGTGCAGCTTTTTGGTCATACCAGTGCTTCTGGAGCTCCTGGCTGGCCTCAAGGTTCTTGGATGCCTTTTCCATATACTCAGCCATTCTGGACCTTAGGCCAAGCACATAGTCCACTATGTCTTGTTTGGGTTCCTGAAGAGGCCTCTCCCAGCCCTCTTTTACAAGACATAGTGGTCCCCTTACAGGATGACCAAACAGAAGTTCAAAGGGTGAGAAACCTACTCCCTTCTGTGGCACTTCCCTGTAAGCGAAAAGCAAGCATGGTAACAGGACATCCCACCTCCTTTTGAGTTTCTCAGGGAGTCCCATGATCATACCTTTCAATGTCTTGTTGAACCTCTCAACAAGGCCATTGGTTTGTGGGTGGTAGGGTGTAGTAAACTTGTACTGCACTCCACACTCTTTCCACATGTGTGTTAGGTAAGCAGACATGAAGTTGGAACCTCTGTCTGAAACCACCTCCTTAGGAAAACCCACCCTGGTGAAGACACCCAGGAGGGCTTTGGCTACTGCAGGAGCTGTAGTAGTCCTAAGTGGAATTGCTTCAGGGTACCTAGTAGCATGATCCACTACTACTAGAATGAATTTGTTCCCTGAGGCTGTGGGAGGTTCAAGTGGACCCACAATGTCCACACCTACCCTTTCAAAGGGGACCCCCACCACTGGTAGTGGAATGAGGGGGGCCTTTGGGTGGCCACCTGTCTTGCCACTGGCCTGACAGGTAACACAGGAGCTGACAAACTCCTTCACCTTTTGGTGCATCTGGGGCCAGTAAAAGTGACTCACTAACCTTTCCCACGTTTTGGATTGCCCCAGATGTCCAGCTAGGGGGATGTCATGAGCCAAAGTTAGGAGGAACTCCCTGTACTTCTGTGGCACTACCACCCTCCTGGTGGCTCCAGGAGTGGGGTCTCTTGCCTCAGCATACAGTAATCCCTCTTCCCAATAAGCTCTGTGGGTACCACTGACATCTCCCCTGGCTTCTGAAGCAGCTTGTTGTCTCAGGCTTTCAAGAGTGGGACAGTCTCGCTGGCCCTGGCACAGCTCTTCCCTGGAGGGTCCCCCTGGGCCCAAGAGTTCAACCTGGTAAGGGTCAAGCTCCATGGACTCAGTTCCCTCAGGGGTATCTACATCCTCTCCAGGGGGAGAGGGGTTCTGAGTGTTTGGCTGTACAGAAGCTGGTCCCCCAGTCTCCTTGCCCTTCCTCTTGGTTGGTTGGGCCATTATTCCAGGCTCCAAACCTACTTTTTCACCCTTCCTCTTGCTCTGTGCTCTGGTTTGCACACACACCAATTCAGGGATGCCCAGCATGGCTGCATGGGCCTTTAACTCAACTTCAGCCCAGGCTGAGGTTTCCAGATCATTTCCAAGCAGGCATGCAGCCGGCAACTTTGGAGAGACCACTACCTGTTTCAGGCCAGTAACCCCCCCCAGCCTAATGTTACCATGGCCATGGGATGACTAGTGGTGACACTGTCAGCGTTGGTGACTGGGTAAGACTTCCCAATCAAGTATTGCTCAGGGGAAACCAGTGTGTCTTTCACCATAGTGACACTGGCACCTGTATCCCTCAGAGCTTCTACCCTAGTTCCATTTACCCAGGGGTACTGTAAGTATTTCTTTAAGTTGGGGGGCCAAACAGCCACAGTGGCAAACTCCACTTCTCCCAAGGAGACTAAACTTGCTTCAGTGTGTTCCCAGATTTGCTCAGGGTACACCTCTGATCCCATTTGTATACTTGCTGCCCCAGGAGTGGCTGTACTGGGTGCCTTAGGGGCTTTGTTTTGGGGGCAAGATACAGTTAGGTGTCCCTGCTTCTTATAGGTATTACACCAGGCCTTTAAGGGATCAAAGTTCTTCCCCCTATATGGTTGGGGCACATAGTGAGTAGTTTGGGTCCCACCCACCTGAACAGGTTTTTGGGGCCCTTTGGAAGACTCAGACTTTTTATCTTGGGGATTCTCACCACCTTTCCCCTGGGGAGGTTTTGTGACCACCTTCTTTTGGTCACCCCCAGTGGTTGTCTTGGTCACCCTAGTCTTGACCCAGTGGTCTGCCTTCTTTCCCAATTCTTGGGGAGAAATTAGACCTAGGTCTACCAAATGCTGATGCAACTTTTCATTTGTGCAGTTACTCAAAATATGTTCCTTCATGAATAAATTGTACAACCCAGTAAAATCCTGCACACCATGTCCAGCTAGCCAACCATCCAGTGTCTTCACTGAGAAATCTACAAAATCAATCCAGGACTGGGTCTGGGTTTTGTGAGCCCCCCTGAATCTAATTCTATACTCCTCAGTGGTGAATCCAAATCCCTCAATCAGAGCTTTCTTCATGAGGTCATAGGATCCTGCTTCTGGCCCAGAGAGAGTCAGAAGCCTGTCCCTGCAGTTACCAGAGAACAGTTCCCACAGGAGTGCCCCCCAGAGAGGTTTCTTTACTTTCCTGATATCACAAGCCCTCTCAAAGGCTGTGAACCATTTGGTGATATCATCACCTTCCTCAAATTTAGGGACAATCCCTTTGGGGATTTTAAGGTCAGAAGTTTCCTCCCTATCCTTGTTTTTATTATTGCTGCCACCATTGATGGGTGCTAAACCCATCTCTCTCCTTTCCTTTTCTAGAGCCAGGAGCCTGGACTCTAGATCTATTCTTTTGGCCAGCCTCACAAGGCTGTCCTCTTCACTGGGGGGTCCCCCAGTGTTGTCTCTGGGACCAGAGCCACCTGTGTGGTCTCTAGGTGCCCAGATGCTATGTCTTGAGTTGGAGGGTATGGGTGCCATCTCCTCCCTAGGGAATAGTATGGGGAGGTTGCTGTCCTCCTCCCCTGTTTCCCTTTCCTCATCTGACTGGCCATCACCATGTTCAGATGGGTGGTCTTTAGCATACTCAGCCAGGAGCTCCTGGAGCCCTTGTTTGGTTGGATGCTGACCCATTTGTAAATTTTTGAGTTTACATAAGGACCTCAATTCCTTGAAAGACAAGTGTAAGTAAGGTGTGAGGTCGAGCTCCTCCACCAGGTCCATGTTATTATTATCACTAATAGCTGGGTTTGTTTGAGACATTCTAACCTGACAGTTCTAACCCTCTACCCTGACTATAGTGACTTTTATTTTTCTAAAATTCTAATGGGACTTAAGCAAGGCCCTAGCAAGACTTTTAGTAATTTTGGAAAAACCAATCAGAATTCTAAAGGCAATTTTTAAGAGTTCTGTCGTGTGATCAGATGGTAACCAAGTAGTCCAACAAATGCAAGTTTGTATCCCACCGCTGATCCACCAATGTGAGAAAGTGGCTCTGTATATACTGTTCCCTAATAGGTACAGGGTGTACAGAGTCCACAGTCCCCCAGAGGCTGATAGAGGTCAAAGTTAGGTATGACCTTACTCTCAAAAGTGGTAGCTTGGTCGAGCAGTAAGGCAGTACCAGAGGACAGTGTAAAGCATTTATTGTACACACTCAGTCAGCAAATGGTTTCACACACTCAATAACTGAACTCTAGGCCAATGATTTGTATATATAAAATATATGCTTGTTTTATTTTTAGAACCACAAAGGGGGTAAAAATATACTTTCTCAGAATGAGAGGTTGAATATAAATACTTTTGTTTAAGCAATAAATTTGTGTAAACAGTCACAGTTGGTTGCAATAAACAATCCTATTTCCTAAACATAACAATGCATTGAGCTCAATGGTAAATTCAGGTTATTTGTAATAAATTACTTTTCAGATTACTTTTGGAATTCCAGGTCTGGCTCCTAGAACCAGCCTGGGGTCAGTATTCAGAATCAAGTGATGAAAGTCGACTTAATAACTGTAATGATTTTTAAATAATATTTAGCTATTTCAAAAGTTAGCACTTAGAAAATATTTCACAGAAAACATTCAATGGATCTCTATGGCAAGAAATTCAAATTGCAGGTAGAGTACTTTATCGTTACTTTAGTAATCCAGGACTGGGTGCCTAGACCCAGGACTGGGGTCCTTATCAAAAGCAGGTAAGTAATTTCGTTTGCAGAAATGGTACGATTTTAAAAGAATATTTCAAATTTGCAAAAGTAGACACTTAGAAGAAATTTCACAGAAAAGCAGACAATGGTTTCCTATGGGAGAAAAATGAGTTAGAGGTAAGTATAGTTGTGAACACTTTTCAGAGTCAGGGCTGGGCACCAAGATCCAGCACTGGGAGCTCACCTAGGAGCAGGTGAGTAAATTCGTTTTTGTCACTTGGCTGATTTTTGGTGAATTTTTGCAGTTTTGAAAAGTTCACACTTAAAAGATTTTTGAAGAAAAAGCCAGTCAATGTTACCATATGAGGAAAATGAAGTTAGCGGTTTAAGGGTAAGTACTCAACTGGTAGTGTTGAAATTCCGGCCATGGACTCAGGGGTCCCCCAGTGTCAGGTAGGTACAGTTGGTTCACCCTCAGCGGTTTCAGGACGGCCGGGTGCAGAGAGAGTTGGGCCACTGTTATCCTATGAGGGATAGGGGGGCCTTGGTTGGTGGCTGCTGTCTGGCAAGCCACGCGGCTGTGGGAGCTGGGCTCCTGGTCACTTACTCAGGGCAAGTGGGGAAGTAGGTTAGTGTAGAGAGGGCACTGCCAGGGCCACTCGGGCGGCTGGGTGCAGGGTGCTTTTGAGCCTTAGGGCGCTCAATGGAAATCAATGGGAATGTTCCGGTTTGGAAAGAGGTTGCAGGCTCGGGGACGAGGATGTTTCAGGTGCCACCACCACTTCGAGAGGTAAGTTGGGTAGTTGTAGGTTAGGTGGGTACCCCGGGATTGGGCACAGGGGGTCGCAGGGCGCCGGGTGCAGGGGTGCCTTTTGACGTCGGGAATCTTACCCTCTGGTTGATCGCGGCTGGGGTGGCACTTGGTTCTGAGGCTGCAGGCTTCTTCCGGGATGTCGAGGGGGGTCCTTGGGTGCCGGACTCTGGGTCACAGTCGCCGTGGGGTCGTCCTCTGGGTCTTTGTCCACTCCGGCACTGGCCAGGCTTGGCTGGTGCAGAGTGTGTTGGGTCCGCGGTCCCGGGCTGGTGCCAGGGATAGCAAATAGGTTTCTTGAGTAGAGCCTCTACTCGTGGGAGTCCCAGGGGCTTAGAGCTAAAAGGTAGCCAGGTCCTCCGGGGTTGGTGAGGTTGCTGGCCACGAGGGATGCCGCGCTGGTGCAGGTTCGAGAGTCGACAGGCCGGTAGGGCTGGGGCCAAAGCAGTTGGTGTCTTCTTCTCTTTTTAGCAGCTGCAGGGCAGGTCTTTGTTCTTCTTGCTCTTCTTGTCGTTTTCTATCTGGAATCTAAGGAAGGAAGGTTCAGGGGGCCCCTAAATACTAGATTTAGGGGCGTTACAGGTAGGTGAAGGCCAGGGACCAATGGGTCCTTGTCCTGGGGTGGGTACACCCCCTATCCTGCCTCTCTCCTGTGGGAGGGGGGCAGTAGCCTAATCCTGATAGGGTAGGGCCTCCCATCTTCAAGATGGCGAGAGCCCGGAGATGTGCTTCACCTCGCCTCCCCCACCTGAGGGGTGGGGTGGGCAGGCTGGCACATCCCCTGTCCTTGTATGGGGTTTCCGGCCAAGCTTCCCGCCAGAGTGGGGGGTTGCAGTGGCCTGGGGAAACTCCAAATGGCGGCATGCCTTTGAAGCTTCCCTTTGCTCATCCTGGGGGAGGAGATTTCTCACCTCACCCAGGATGTGCATTGTTGCAGGTCCGGGAGAGCAGGGGCTCTCCCACCCAGGGGTCCAGCAACGTGTCTGCTGTGTGGCAGCCTGGGCAGCCTCAGAGCAGACGTGGATTGTAAGTTAGCTGTAAGGGGGCATCTTCTAAGATGCCCTCTGGGGTGCTTAGTACATTAAATCCTACACTGGCATCAGTGTGGGTTCAATGTGCTGAGAAGTTTGATACCAAACTTCCCAGTCTTCAGTGTTGCCAATATGGTGCTGTGGAGCTCGTGTTTGACAAGCTCTCAGCACCATGTATTCTTAAATGACAGCACTGCACTTACAGTGCCCTGGAATGGACCCGGGTACTGTAGGGGCACAGGGCTCCTGCTCCTGTGCCCACACCATAGGCGTAATGCACCCAGCTAGAGGGGTGGCTGACATATGCCTTGGCAGTGTAGGTGATGGGCATGGTACACAGTGATGTGTGCCATGTCGACTCTGTTTTGTCCTGCACCCAGACACTCAGCCTGCAAGGGCAGTGTGTGTGTGTAAGGGTACAGGGCCTCTGAGGGTGGCACAATGAGTGCTGCAGCCCTTAGAGGCCTTCCCTGGTCACAAGGCCCTGGGTACCTAGGGTACCATTTACTAGGGGCTGACATGTGGCTAGGGTTTGCCAATTTGGAGTTTGTGTGGTTTAAGGAAGGAACATAGGCCCTGGGCACCTGATTGGCAGGAACCCAGGGTACACTCAATCGAAGTACATTCAGCAATTTAGCAAAAAGTGGGGGCATACCATGCAAGAAAGATGGCACTTTCTCACAGGAAGGAACACAGGCCCAGAATACCTGGCAGGAGCCCAAGGCACACTCAGTCAAAGTATGTCAGCAATCACGCAAAAAGTGGGGGCATACCATGCAAGAAAGATGGCACTTTCTCACACAACCCCCCCCCCCCACCTCCCCAACGAAAGGTGATGAGACCAACCTTGCCGTATGGAGTCTTCATTGTCTAAGTGGAAGAACCTGGAAAGTCCATCTGCATTGGCATGGGCAGTCCCTGGTCTGCGTTCCACTTCAAAGTCCACTCCATGTAGGGAGATGGACCCCCTTAGTAGTTTTGGATTTTCCCCTTTCATCTGCATTAGCCATCTGAGAGGTCTGTGGTCAGTTTGAACCAGGAAGTGAGTACCAGACAAGTATGGCCTCAACTTCTTCAGGGACCAAACCACAGCAAACCCCTCCCTCTCAATGGCACTCCAACACTGCTCCCTGGGGAGAAACCTTCTGCTTATAAAAGCAACAGGTTGGTCTTGGCCTTCATCATTGGTCTGGGATAGGACCGCTCCTATCCCTAGCTCAGAGGCATCAGTCTGCACTATGAACTGCTTGGCATAATCTGGAGCTTTTAGAATTGGTGCTGAGCACATTGCTTCTTTCAGGGTGTCAAAAGCCTTTTGGCAACTAACTGTTCAGTTAACCTTCTTGGGCATTTTCTTGGAGGTGAGTTCTGTGAGGGGTGTCACAATGGACCCATATCCCTTCACAAACCTCCTGTAGTACCCAGTCAAGCCAAAGAATGTCCTGACTGATGGTCTGGGTTGTTGGAGCTGCCCAGTCCAGGATGGCCTGGATCTTGGGCTGTAAGGGTTGTACCTGGCCCCCACCAACAAGGTGGCCCAAGTACACCACAGTGCCCTGCCCTATCTGGCATTTGGATGCCTTGATAGTTAGGCCTGCAGTTTGCAGGTGTGAGAAAATGCCATCTTGCATGGTATGGCCCCACTTTTTGCTGAATTGCTGATGTACTTTGACTGAGTGTGCCCTGGGCTCCTGCCAATCAGGTGCCCAGGGCCTATGTTCCTTCCCTAAAGCCTAAATCCCAAATTGGCAAACGCTGGCCACATGTCAGCCCCTGGTAAATGGTACCCTAGGTACCCAGGGCCTTGTGACCAGGGAAGGCCTCTAAGGGCTGCAGCACTTATTGTGCCACCCTTAGAGGCCCTGTACCCCAACACAAACACAGTACCTTGCAGGCTGAGTGTCTGGGTACAGGACAAATCAGAGTCGACATGGCACACATCCCTGTGAGCCAAGCCCACAACCTACGCTGCCCTGGCATACATCAGCCACCCCTCTATCTGGGTGTCCTATGCCAGGGGTGTGGGCACAGGAGCATGAGCCCTGTGCCTCTACAGTACCCAGGTCCATTCCTGGGCACTGTAAGTGCAGTGCTGCCATTTAGAAGTATATGGTGCTGGGAGCTCGTCAAACACGAACTCCACAGCACCATGATGGCAACACTGAAGACTGGGAAGTTTGTTATCAAACTTCTCAGCACATTAAACCCGCACTGATGCCAGTGTGGGATTTAATGTACAATGCACGACAGAGGGAATCTTAGAGATGCCCCCTGAACCTAACCTACAATTCAAGTCTTATCTGAGGGGCTGCCCCACAGCAGACATGTTGCTGGACCCCTGGGTAGAGAGCCATCCGCTCTCCTGGGCCTGCAACAATGCACATCCTGGTTGAGGTGCTAGGTCTCCTCCCCCACGATGGGCAGGGGAATCTTCAAAGGCATGCCGCCTTTGTGAGCTTCTCCAGACCACTTGCTGTACTCAGCAACTGGCCCCTACCGGTTCTAATCCCTAACTCTGGCGGGAAGACTGGCAGGAAACCCCAAGTAACGACTGGGGATGTGCCAGCCTCTGCCCACACTACCCCTCAGGTGGGGGAGGCGAGGTGAAGCACATCTCGCCATCTTGAAGATGGGGAGCCCTACCCAATCACGACTAGGCCACTTCCCCCTCCCACAGGAGAGTGCTAGGATAGGGGGTGTACCCATCCCAAGACAGGGACCCAGTGGTCCCTGCCCTTTACCTACCTGTAACGCCCCTAAATTTAGTATTTAGGGGCACCCTGAACCTTCCTTCCTTAAATTCCAGATTCCTAAACAGCAAAAAAGAGCAAGAAGAAAGGAGACCTGCCCTGCAGCTGCTAAGAAGAGGAAGACACCAACTGCTTTGTCCCCAGCCCTACCGGCCTCTACCCTCAAACCTGCTGCTAAATCCCGGCACCTCCTGTGGCCAGCAACCTCACAAACCCCGGAGGACCTGGCTACCTTGCGACTCTGAGCACCTGGGACTCCCACGAGCAGTGGCTCTGCTCAAAGCAAGTATCTAACCCCTAGCATCAGCCCGGAACCGTGACCCCTGCACACTCTGCGCCTGCAAAGCCTGGCCTGTGCTGGAGTGGACAGACCCAGAGGACGTCCCCCCGGAGACTGTGACCCCGAATCCGGCACCCAAGGACCCACCTCAACGCTCCGGACGATGCCTGCAGGGACGCCAGGGACCCCCCCAACTGCGATCAACAGAGGGTAAGGTTTCCCGACACAAAAAGGCACCTCTGCACCCGGCACCCTGCGGCCTCTTGTGCCCGACTCCTGGGTACCTACCTATCCTCCAACTACCCAACTTACCTCTTGAAGTGGTGGTCGCACCTGAAGAATCTTCGTCTCAGAGCTTGCAGCCTTTGTTCATCTTGTAGCTTCTCCATTGAAATACATTGAGCGCCCGACGGCTCAAAAGCACCCTGCACCCAGCCGCCCGAGTGCCCCTGGAAGTGCAGCATCTGTCCTAATCTACTTCTCCACTTGCCCTGAGTAAGTGACCAAGAGCCCAGCTCCCACAGCCGCGTGGCCTGCTAGTCAGCAGCCACCAACCACAGGCCCCCTGCCTGCCATAGGCTAACATTGGGCCTACTCACTCTGCACCCAGCTGCCCCTGTGCCGCTGAGGGTGTAACTGTACTTACCTGACCCGGGGAGACCCCTGAATCTATTCCCAGCACCTTAACTCTGCCAGTCGAGTACTTACCCAAAAGCCGATAACTCACTTTTCTTCCATAGGGTAACATTGACTGGTTTCTTCTGAAATTTCTTTTAAGTGTGGAGTTTCTAAACTTTAAAATATTCACCTAAAATCAACCGAGTAACGAAAACGGAAATACTCACCTGCTATTAGGAGAGATCCCAGTGCTGGATCTTGGTGCCCAGCACTGACCCTGTAAAGTACTTACGACCATACTTACCACTAACTCAATTTTCTCCCACAGGAAACCATGGACTCTTTTTTGTGAAATGTCTTCTAAGTGTTGATTTTTGCAAACTACAAACATTCTTTAAAAATCGTACCAACTGTGAAAACGTAATTACTTACCTGTTTTAGATAGATGTCCCAGTACTGAGCCTAGGAGCCCAGCACTGGATTACAAAAGTAACGAGAACATACTTTACTCGTCATTTGAATTTTCTTCCATAGGAAACCATTGTGAGAAAGTGCCATCTTTCTTGCATGGTATGCCCCCACTTTTTGCTAAATTGCTGAATGTACTTCGATTGAGTGTACCCTGGGTTCCTGCCAATCAGGTGCCCAGGGCCTATGTTCCTTCCTTAAACCACACAAACTCCAAATTGGCAAACCCTAGCCACATGTCAGCCCCTAGTAAATGGTACCCTAGGTACCCAGGGCCTTGTGACCAGGGAAGGCCTCTAAGGGCTGCAGCACTCATTGTGCCACCCTCAGAGGCTCTGTACCCTTACACACACACACTGCCCTTGCAGGCTGAGTGTCTGGGTGCAGGACAAAACAAAGAGTCGACATGGCACACATCACTGTGTACCATGCCCATCACCTACACTGCCAAGGCATATGTCAGCCACCCCTCTAGCTGGGTGCATTACGCCTATGGTGTGGGCACAGGAGCAGGAGCCCTGTGCCCCTACAGTACCCGGGTCCATTCCTGGGCACTGTAAGTGCAGTGCTGTCATTTAAGAATACATGGTGCTGAGAGCTTGTCAAACACGAGCTCCACAGCACCATATTGGCAACACTGAAGCCTGGGAAGTTTGGTATCAAACTTCTCAGCACATTGAACCCACACTGATGCCAGTGTAGGATTTAATGTACTAAGCACCCCAGAGGGCATCTTAGAAGATGCCCCCTTACAGCTAACTTACAATCCACGTCTGCTCTGAGGCTGCCCAGGCTGCCACACAGCAGACACGTTGCTGGACCCCTGGGTGGGAGAGCCCCTGCTCTCCCGGGCCTGCAACAATGCACATCCTGGGTGAGGTGAGAAATCTCCTCCCCCAGGATGAGCAAAGGGAAGCTTCAAAGGCATGCCGCCAGTTGGAGTTTCCCCAGGCCACTGCAACCCCCCACTCTGGCGGGAAGCTTGGCCGGAAACCCCATACAAGGACAGGGGATGTGCCAGCCTGCCCACCCCACCCCTCAGGTGGGGGAGGCGAGGTGAAGCACATCTCCGGGCTCTCGCCATCTTGAAGATGGGAGGCCCTACCCTATCAGGATTAGGCTACTGCCCCCCTCCCACAGGAGAGAGGCAGGATAGGGCAGCGTTTTTCAACCTTTTTTGGGCAAAGGCACACTTGTTTCATGAAAAAAATCACGAGGCACACCACCATTAGAAAATGTTAAAAAATTTAACTCTGTGCCTATATTGACTATATATAAAGTAATTCTCTTGAATAGGAATCAAATAAACACAAAGAAAGTATTTTATAATTACTTTATTATGAAATGGTAAGTAAACAGATATGAAAAATTATAAAACACTGGTCTTATTGATCAGTGCGCAACCTGGGCCTGTTTGGCTGAACACAAAGCTGATATTCTGGCTGGAATCGAAGAAAGACACACACGTAGCTCTTCGTCAACAGCTCTCAGTCTCTCTCTGTATTTAGTTTTTATAGCAATCATGCTTGAAAAGCTCATCTCACACAGATATGTAGTGGAAAATGGGAGCAATGTCAAAATAGCTTTGTTTGCCAGAAGGGGGAACTCCTTGGCAGTATCCAACCAAAAACTATCCAAAGGTAGATCAGCAAATCTTAGCTTGAAACCACGATTTTGCCTCAGTTCAGTTAGTTCCTCCTGCACCTGTAAAGTCATGTCCTTTCCACCAACTGATGCTGAGCTAAAAGGGTCCCTAACCCAGTCAAGGCATTCAGTGGAGACTGAAGAGAAATAAAATGACAACCTCTCCTCGAGAGTTTTTAAATGTTTAACTATTATCTCACACAGTGCAGCAGTGTGAACACCTTGCCATTGCTTGGTGAGTGTGAACATTTCAAGATTGCCACTTTCCACGTGTTGATGCCAGAGTTGCACCTTTGAACGGAATCCATTTATTTTATCTGTACTTGTAAGCAGGTTTTCATTTCGGCCTTGCATTCGTGTGTTCAGTTCATTCAGATGATGAAATATATCTGCCAGGTATGCCAGCCTTGCACACCACTCATCACTTGCAAGCAGCTTTGCGTAATCTGGCCTCTCATTTGTCAGAAACACTTTAAGTTCCTCCCGCAGCTCATACACACGAACCAAGACCTTGCCACGCGACAACCACCGGACCTCCGTATGAAACAGCAAGGTTTTATGCTTCGCTCCCATCTCCTCACACAAAGCTGCAAATATGCGACTTTTCAGGGGTCGTGACTTTACAAAGTTTACCATGCGCACAACATCATCCAACACATGAACTAGGTCTGCTGGTAAAGTCTTGGCTACGAGGGCCTCACGGTGTAAAAAACAATGCGTAACAATCACATCTGGATTTCTTTCCTTCACTCTGCTTACAAAGCCTTTGGTGCGCCCGACCATGGCTGCAGCTCCATCGGTGCAGACACTTGTGCAGTTTTCCCACTTAAGTCCTCCTTGTTCAAGGTATGCTGATGTGACACGAAAAATTTCTTCTCCTGTTGTTTTTTCTGGCAATGCCTTGCAAAAAAAGAAGTTTTCTCTAATTGCATCACCATCAACAAAACGCACATTGGCCAAGAGTTGAGCATGTCCACTGATATCAGTAGACTCGTCAAGTTGCAATGCAAATTTCTCACTGATACGGATCTTTTCCAAAACCACACTTTCGATGTCTGCAGACATGTCATTAATACGTCTGGAAATTGTGTTGTCTGAGAGAGGGACTTTGGCTATTTCCTTAGCTGCTTCAGGTCCGAGCATCTCCTCTACAATAGCTTTGCAGGCGGGAAGTATTAATGTCTCTGCCACAGTGTGCGACTTTTTTGACTTGGCTATAAGTTCAGCAACTTGATAGCTAGCTTTAAGAGCTCTTTCATTTACCTTTGTGGTTTTTCTCATGAAAGTTGCCTGTTTCTCCGTGTTTTCACGCAGGCGAACAAAATAGTCCGCATTCTTGTTTTGAAGCGAAGGGTGTTTCGTTTGGAGATGGCGTTTAAGTTTGCTTGGGACCATAGCACTGTTAGCTAGCTTTTCACCACACACCACGCACAGTGGAGTTGGTTTGTTTGCATCTCCGGTGACAGTAAATCCAAATGAAATATAGCTTTCGCTATATTGCCTTGTGCCAGAGAATTTGCTTGAGCTAACCATCTTTGCTTTCTTTTGATCCCCACTCATACTTGGGCTCTCATCTGGCTCCAAATTTTGTTCAGAGTCCAGTTGTTTCCTTTTCAAAAACGTGTCCATCACTGCAGTATCTCACTGTCACTCAGTACTAGGCATACACAAGGACGCTGCACCTGCAAGTTACCTATAAAAGAAATTTAAGATTTGTATCTATAAGGAGCAAATTGTGACTGGATGGTTTCTCAGAGAGAGCCCTTGATGCCAAGTACAAAGCTAACCCAGAGAGTAAAGTATTCATAAAAGCTGTAATAATGTGTTATCACTGTCTTAAATAAAGCAAAAAGGGAGCTAGGATAATCTCTAAGGCTTAAGCACAGCTAAAAGGGACAAAAGAACATGAAAGTGAACGAAAGTACAAGCCATGGGACCTTTCTCAGTACTTTTATTTCCCCCTCGTTGGAAGGCAACATTTCCAAATCATGTGAATGTGAACAAATGAAGGAGCAGCTGTAGAGTCGAGCCTGCATGTGGATTATTATGTAAAATGTCTTAATGTTTTAATAAACACACTCCGAATTCAATAATTTTCAGCGCTGTAGGAGATCGCCCGGGGCCAAGTGTCGCCTACAATGGAACAGTAGGGCCGATATCCTTCCCTTGATTAAAAGAATGTAAGAAATGGATAGAGCATCAGATAAGAGAACTGGCACCGAGGTGCAGAGTGCGCGCACACAATGCATTCACTTTCACACGTGCTCTTCTGCTGCAGCCTGAGTCAGGAACGAGGAATGTGCAGAGTTGTGTTTTGGGAGACTGCCTCGGGTTTTGTGGCGCAGGTGCAGAGATCTGAATATCCACAGAAGTCAGCCTGGTGTTATTGAGCTGTTCAATGTAGCGTTGCAAGAGAGAGTCTTATGGAATGACTCACAATCAGTTTATATAACTTTATATAACTTCGACACCTCGTCAGGGGTCTAAGCGCTATATAAATGCATTTAAACATTTCTAAACAGTGCAAACAACGGGTGTGTGTGCTAGAGAGGTTGCGTGCCATTATTAAAGTTGTACTTCTGCCTTGGTGTCAATTTGTGATCTGTGGGCCTTCCTCTTATTATATCTTCCTGTGCCATTCACTTCAGTGCTAGGGTTACCACCGCCCTCATTAAAAAGTACAAACCATATGTTTACATTTTGCTATGCTGGAAGGGCCAAGAAGAATATTCAACTGTGGAAAATCCTCAGTATACTTTTGTAATGTGGCAATAATCCCTCTGTTTGCTTGAACAATCAGAGATGATTTATATTCATACAGCTGTCAAATACCGCTAAGTGTTTTTCTCATCAATTGAAATGGAAAAATATACATGACTTCACCGCTTTTCCCAATATTGTTACTGGCACGAACATGAAAGTATTGGCCAAACCAGCAAAATACCTTCGGAGAGCTCAAATACCACCTGTTTAATGTCAGGTGACCACCATGACAAGTCTGAGAGGTTGAGAACTAGATATGTTACGACGTTACGTCACCGTCTTAAGTTTCAAAGGCAGCACAACTAGCTAATTCTGGGCACAAACTCCCTCCACCACAATCCGTGCTGGCATGCCAAGTTTACACGAACTTACGTCAAGAGTGAATGCGGGTTTCTATGCTGCAACTAGACTAGAGACGAAGCGGCACAGTGCTCACACCCAACAACCAGATGCCAGCAGCGGGGGCCAGCTCATATCTCCCTTCATACACGAGGCTGCCTAGGTCTAGAGGTGAAAGGCATGAAACCCAAATACAATGAGGGTGCAAATGAGTGAGACTCACCTCACGCTGCACCTGCGGCCTGGTCTGGATCCGGATGCGGTCTCTCTGAGTCTGCAGTGCCGACTCCCGCCGAGTCCTGGTCTCTGTCCGTCTCCTCCTGCTCCGGTCCTCCTGGGAGTCCTGGTGACTCGAGTCGCGACGTCTTCTTCTCTCCGCCTTCTCTCCGCTGCTGCGCACACTGCGCTCGGGCGGGAAGGAAGTCGGGAGATACTGCTCTGTGATAGGTCCAGGCTGGAGTCTGGACCAATCACAGCCCGGACAGGAGCGCCAATCAAAAACCCCACCCCCCCCCCATACCCAGGATACAGTCCGGCGCCGCCCGGCCTAGTGGGGGAAAATTTGACATTTAAAAAAAAAAAATCTTTCGATTGCTTCCATTTTTCCCACGTTTTCCCACGGCACACCAGGCAACATCTCGCGGCTCACTAGTGTGCCGCGGAACAGTGGTTGAAAAACGCTGGGATAGGGGGTGTACCCACCCCAGGACAAGGACCCATTGGTCCCTGGCCTTCACCTACCTGTAGCGCCCCTAAATCTAGTATTTAGGGGCCCCCTGAACCTTCCTTCCTTAGATTCCAGATAGAAAACGACAAGAAGAGCAAGAAGAACAAAGACCTGCTCTGCAGCTGCTAAAAAGAGAAGAAGACACCAACTGCTTTGGCCCCAGCCCTACCGGCCTGTCGACTCTCGAACCTGCACCAGCGCGGCATCCCACGTGGCCAGCAACCTCACCAACCCCGGAGGACCTGGCTACCTTTTAGCTCTAAGCCCCTGGGACTCCCACGAGTAGAGGCTCTACTCAAGAAACCTATTTGCTATCCCTGGCACCAGCCCGGGACCGCGGACCCAACACACTCTGCACCAGCCAAGCCTGGCCAGTGCCGGAGTGGACAAAGACCCAGAGGACGACCCCACGGCGACTGTGACCCAGAGTCCGGCACCCAAGGACCCCCCTCGACATCCCGGAAGAAGCCTGCAGCCTCAGAACCAAGTGCCACCCCAGCCGCGATCAACCAGAGGGTAAGATTCCCGACGTCAAAAGGCACCCCTGCACCCGGCGCCCTGCGACCCCCTGTGCCCAATCCCGGGGTACCCACCTAACCTACAACTACCCAACTTACCTCTCGAAGTGGTGGTGGCACCTGAAACATCCTCGTCCCCGAGCCTGCAGCCTCTTTCCAAACCGGAACATTCCCATTGATTTCCATTGAGCGCCCTAAGGCTCAAAAGCACCCTGCACCCAGCCGCCCGAGTGGCCCTGGCAGTGCCCTCTCTACACTAACCTACTTCCCCACTTGCCCTGAGTAAGTGACCAGGAGCCCAGCTCCCACAGCCGCGTGGCTTGCCAGACAGCAGCCACCAACCAAGGCCCCCCTATCCCTCATAGGATAACATTGGGCCCAACTCTCTCTGCACCCGGCCGTCCTGAAACCGCTGAGGGTGAACCAACTGTACCTACCTGACACTGGGGGACCCCTGAGTCCATGCCCGGAATTTCAACACTACCAGTCGAGTACTTACCCTTAAACCGCTAACTTCATTTTCCTTATAGGGTAACATTGACTGGCTTTTTCTTCAAAAATCTTCTAAGTGTGAACTTTTCAAAACTGCAAAAATTCACCAAAAATCAGCCAAGTGACAAAAACGAATTTACTCACCTGCTCCTAGGTGAGCTCCCAGTGCTGGATCTTGGTGCCCAGCCCTGACTCTGAAAAGTGTTCACAACTATACTTACCTCTAACTCATTTTTCTCCCATAGGAAACCATTGTCTGCTTTTCTGTGAAATTTCTTCTAAGTGTCTACTTTTGCAAATTTGAAATATTCTTTTAAAATCGTACCATTTCTGCAAACGAAATTACTTACCTGCTTTTGATAAGGACCCCAGTCCTGGGTCTAGGCACCCAGTCCTGGATTACTAAAGTAACGATAAAGTACACTACCTGCAATTTGAATTTCTTGCCATAGAGATCCATTGAATGTTTTCTGTGAAATATTTTCTAAGTGCTAACTTTTGAAATAGCTAAATATTATTTAAAAATCATTACAGTTATTAAGTCGACTTTCATCACTTGATTCTGAATACTGACCCAAGGCTGGTTCTAGGAGCCAGACCTGGAATTCCAAAAGTAATCTGAAAAGTAATTTATTACAAATAACCTGAATTTACCATTGAGCTCAATGCATTGTTATGTTTAGGAAATAGGATTGTTTATTGCAACCAACTGTGACTGTTTACACAAATTTATTGCTTAAAACAAAAGTATTTATATTCAACCTCTCATTCTGAGAAAGTATATTTTTACCCCCTTTGTGGTTCTAAAAATAAAACAAGCATATATTTTATATATACAAATCATTGGCCTAGAGTTCAGTTATTGAGTGTGTGAAACCATTTGCTGACTGAGTGTGTACAATAAATGCTTTACACTGTCCTCTGGTACTGCCTTACTGCTCGACCAAGCTACCACTTTTGAGAGTAAGGTCATACCTAACTTTGACCTCTATCAGCCTCTGGGGGACTGTGGACTCTGTACACCCTGTACCTATTAGGGAACAGTATATACAGAGCCACTTTCTCACAACCATTGACTGTTTTTCTGTGAAATTTCTTCTGTGTCGATTTTTCAAATTTCTAAATATTCGCTAAAAATCACCTGTATAACGTAAACGCAGTTTCTCAACTGCTTACAGGTGGTACCCTCGTGCTGGATCCAACACTGACCTAGAAAAAGTAACCATAACCCTACTAAGGGAATTTCCTCCCATAGGATAACATTGGTAATTTGATTAGAAAAAGTTTGTCAACTTTTAAAATAGCAAAATATTGCTTAAAAATCGCAACAGTAACTAAAACGCTGTTACTCACTTGTTTCCAAGAACTGTCCCAGGACTGAATCTAGGATCTAGTCCTGGAGTTTGAAAAGTAATCTTGAAAGTAATCAATTGCATATAACTTAAAATTCCCATTGAGCTCAATGTAATATTGTGTTTGAAATTGTGTTGCCTATTGCAACAAACTGGAACTATTGAATACCAAGTCAATTGCCTCTTGCAAAGTTTTTAACTAAAGCATCTCATTCTGAGAAAGTATATTTTGATACCTATTGTCGGTTCTAAAATAAAACAACCATATATTTTTATATACAAACCACTGGCCTAGAGTTCAGTTCTTGAGTTTGTGAGACCATTTGCTGACTGAGTGTGTACAACAAATGCTTTACACTGTCCTCTGATGATGCCTTACTGCTCGACCAAGCTACCACTTTAGAGAGTAAGGTTATATCTAACTTTAGCCTCTGCCAAACCTCTGGGGGCTGTGGACTCTGTGCACACTGTACCTATTTGGGAACCGTATATACAGAGCCACTTTCCTACAGCAGGGCTTTTTAAACCTTCCCAAGATGGATCAGGTGATCCTGCCAGGTGGAACTAAAGACCGCAATATCATCAAGATAAGCTGCACTAAAGGACTCCAACCCAGCAAGGACTTGATTCACCAACCTTGGAGGGTGGCAGGGGCATTATTTAAACCAAAGGGCATAACAGTGAACTGATAGTGCCCATCAGGTGTGGAGAATGCGGTTTTCTCTTTTGCTCCTGGGGCCATGCCAATCTGCCAGTACCCTGCAGTTAAGTCAAAGGTACTGAGGAATTGGGCTGCCCCTAATTTATGTATCAGCTCATCTGTTCTTGGAATAGGGTGAGCATCTGTCTTGGTGACAGAGTTGAGCCCTCTATAGTCCACACAGAACCTCATCCCTCTCTTTCCACCCTATTGATGAGGTTTGGGGACCAGAACCACTGGGCTAGCCCAGGGGCTCTCTGAAGGCTCAATGACCCCTAACTCCAGCATCTTGCGGACTTCAGCTTTGATGCTTTCCTTGACTTGGTCTGGCTGGCGATGGATCTTGTTCTTGACAGGTGCACTGTCACCAGAGTCCACATCATGGGTACACCAGTTTGTCAGACCAGGAGTCAGGGAAAAGAGGCTAGCATACTGTTGCAAGACTTGCTTGCAGTCAGTCTGCTGTTGAGCAGAGAGGGTGTCTGAAAAGACTACACCATCCACTGACCCATCTTGTGGGCTGTAGGAGAGGAGATCAGGGAGAGGTTCACTCTCTGCTTCCTGTTCCTCATCAGTCACCATCAACATGGTGATGTCAGCGCTGTCATTGTAGACTTTAAGGCGGTTCACATGGATAATCCTTTTGGGTGTCCTGCTGGTGCCCAGGTCAACTAAATAGGTGACCTCACTCTTTTTCTCTAGGATAGGGTAAGGGCCACTCCACCTATCTTGGAGTGCCCTTGGTGCCACTGGCTCCAAAACCCACACCTGTTGCCCAGGCTGAAATTCAACTAGTGCAGCTTTTTGGTCGCAACGGTGCTTCTGAAGCTCCTGGCTGGCCTCAAGATTCTTGGACCTTAGGCCAAGAACATAGTACACAATATCTTGTTTGGGTACTTGGAGAGGCCTCTCCCAACCCTCTTTCACAAGACAGAGTGGTCCCCTCACAGAATGACCAAACAGAAGTTCAACGGGGGAAAACCCTACTCCCTTCTGTGGTACTTCTCTGTAAGCGAAAAGCAGACATGGCAAAAGGACATCCCATCTCCTCTTGAGCTTTTCAGGAAGTGCCATGATCATACCTTTCAATGTCTTGTTGAATCTCTCAACAAGGCCATTGATTTGTGGGTGATATGGTGTAGTAAACTTGTACTGCACTCCACACTTCTTCCACATGTGTTTTAGGTAAGCAGACATGAAGTTAGAACCTCTGTCTGAAACCACCTCTTTAGGAAACCCTACCCTGGTGAAGACACCAATGAGGGCCTTGGCTACTGCAGGAGCTGTAGTAGTCCTAAGTGGAATTGCCTCAGGGTGCCTAGTAGCATGATCCGCTACCACTAGAATTAATTTGTTCCCGGAGGTTGTGGGAGGTTCAAGTGGACCCACTATGTCCACACCTACCCTTTCAAATGGAACCCCCACCACAGGCTGTGGTATCGGGGGGGGGGGCCTTTGGGTCGCCACCTGTCTTGCCACTGGCTTGACAGGTAACACAGGAGCTGACAAACTCCTTCACCTTTTGGTGCATCTGGGGCCAGTAAAAGTGGCTAACTAGCCTTTCCCAAGTTTTGGTTTGGCCCAGATGTCCAGCTAGGGGGATGTCATGAGCTAAAGTCAGGAGGAACCCCCTGTACTTCTGTGGCACGACCACTCTCCTGGTGGCTCAAGGATTGGGGTTTCTTGCCTCAGTGTACAGTAATCCCTCTTCCCAATATACGCTGTGGGTACCACTGACATCTCCCTTTGCTTCTGAATCTGCTTGCTGACTCAGGCTTTCAAGAGTGGGACAGTCTTGCTGCCCCTGGCACAGCTCTGCCCTAGAGGGTCCCCCTGGGCCCAAGAGTTCAACCTGGTAAGGGTCAAGCTCCATAGGCTCAGTTCCCTCTGGGGTGTCAAAGTCCTCTCTCTGAGGAGAGGGGTCCTGATCTTGTTGCTGAACAGAAGCTGGTTCCCCAGTCTTCTTACCTTTTCTCTTGGTGGGATGGGCCATTCTTTAAGGCACCAACTCTTTTTCACCCGGCCTTTTGCTCTGTGCTCTTGTTTTCACACACACCATTGGTATTCAGGGATATCCACCATTGCTGCATGGGTGTTTAGTTCAACCTCAGGCTGAGGTTTCCAGGTCATTGCAAAGCAGACATGCAGCTGGTAGCTTTAGAGAGACCACTACCTGTTTCAGGCCAGTAAACCTCCCCCCCCGTCTAATGTCACCATAGCCATTGCATGGTTAGTGGTAACACTGTCAGCAATGGTGACTGGGTAAGTACGCCCAATCAAATATTGCTATGGGGAAACCAGTGTGTCTTTCACCATAGTGACACTGGCACCTGTATCCCTCAGGGCCTCTATCCTAGTTCCATTAATCCAAGGGTACTGTAAATATTTCTTTAAGTTGGGTGGCCACACAGCTACAGTGGCAAACTCAACTTCCCCCTCTGAAACTAGAACTGCTTCAGTGTGCATTCTGATTTGCTCTGGGCACTGTTGATCCCATCTGTAGACTTGCTACCCCAGATGTAGTCTTACTTGTTGAACTAGGGGCCTTGTTGTGAGGGCAAGACTTATCTACAGTTAGGTGTACCAACCTCTTACAGTTGTTACACCAGGCCTTTGAAGGATCAAAGTTTTCCCCCTATTTGGGTTTGGAGTATAGGAGTGCAGGTTTTGGGGCCCTTTGGAAGACTCAGACTTTTTATCTTGGGGATTCTCACCACCTTTCCCCTGGGGAGGTTTTGTAATCACCTTCTTCTGGTCACTCCCAATGGTTGTCCTCGTCACCCTAGTCTTGACCTAGTGGTCTGCCTTCTTTCCCAATTCTTGGGGAGAAATTAGACTTAGGTCTACCAAATGCTGATGTAACTTTTCTTTTGTGCAATTACTTAATATATGTTCCTTCATAAACAAATTGTAAAGTCCAATAAAATCATGCACATTGTGTCCAGTTAACCAACCATCCAGTGTCTTTACTGAGTAGTCTACAAAATCTATCCAGGTCTGGTTCTGGGTTTTGTGAGCCCTCCTGAATCTAATTCTGTACTCCTCAGTGATGAGTCCAAATCCCTCACTCAGAGTTCTCTTCATGAGGTCATAGAACCCTGCATTTGGCCCAGAGAGGGTCAGAAGCCTGTCTCTGCAGTTACCAGAGAACAGTTCCCACAGGAGTGCCCCCCAGAGAGGTTTCTTCACTTTCTCATGCCCTCTCAAAAGCTGTGAACCATTTGGTGATGTCATCACCCTCTTCAAATTTAGGGACAATCCCTTTGGGGATTTTAGGATCATAAGATTGCTCTTTGTCCTTATTATTTGAATTGCTGCCACAATTGATGGGAGATAACCCCATCTCCTTTCTTTCTTTTTCTAGAGCCAGGAGTCTGGACTCTAGATCCAATCTTTTGGCCAGCCTTGCTAAAAGACTGTCCTCCTCATTGAGGCTGCCCTTAATGTCCTCACTGGGACCTGTACCACCTGTGTGGCTTCTAGGTCCCCAGGGAATAGTTCTTGCAAACAAGGGTCCAGGGACCCTTTCTTCTCTATGAAGTGATGGAGGGGAGTTCCTATCCCCTTCCTACTCAACTACTTCCCCTTCTGGTTGGTCATCACCATTCTGGGTGGTCCTTGGTATACTCAGCCAACAGCTCCTGGAGCTTTTGTTTGGTTGGATGCTGGTCCATGGCTATGTTTTTAATTTTGCATAAGGACCTTAACTCCAGAAAAGATAGGTGGAGGTAAGGGGTGAGGTCGGGTTCCTCAACCATGTTCTCTATGCCATTATTGTTATCATCACTAATAGCTGGGTTCTGTTTTTGAGACATTCTAACAAAAAGTTGTAACCCCTCTATGTGAGAAGTTGGCCTGGTATATGCTGTCCACTAGTTATAGTGGGCACCTTGCACCAGTCCAAACAACCCTTATTGATGACAAGTTAAAGACAACCTTTATTAAAAGCTATTCTAGTGGTAGCTATGGAGAGCAGCCTTCAGGCTAAGTCTTGAAGGAACGTAAAGCAGCTTGATTTACCAGTCTATAATCTCTTGAATGGCTAAATGAAAGACAACCACACCAGGTATATATATAAAATATATGTATTATTAAACACACCCCTCTAGTCTCTTTATGAGGCTAGAGGCAAAAGCACATAAGTTACACTTCAAATCAACAGTAAAGTAGCACGAAATACACATTAGGCCCTAGGGGCGAGCCAAACCATATACTAAAATAGTGGTATAAGAACCACGACTTAACTAGACACAAGGCCTAGAGCCTGTAGAATTGCTGGGACCCCAAGGAACAACCCAGGGTAGTGACACAGGGAACCCACAGGAGCCTGTCCCTGGTTGGCTGGGTCCCCCCATCCTCAAGATGGCAGAGACTCAAGGTTGCGCTTCACCTCGCCTCCCCCACCTGAGGGGTGGAATTGGCAGAGGTGGGCACACCTCTCTTCCTCACTTTGTTTTTCCCGCCGGGTCTCCCGCCTAAAGTGGGGGGTAGAGCCAGTGGGGACCAGTTGCTGAAAGCAGCAAATGTTCTGGAGAAGCTCACAAAGGCAGCATGCCTTTGAAGCTTCTCCTTCGTGAACCCTGCCTATCCTGGGGGAGGAGGCTTGGCACCTCGTCCCAGGATGTGCATTGTTTCGGGCCACCAAGAGCAGCAAGCTCTCGAACCAGGGGTCCAGAAACATGTCCCGTAGTGGCAGCCTGCGCAGCCACTCAGTCAGCTCATTGGGAGTTAGTCGAGTTTCAGGGGGCATCTCTAAGATGCCCTCTGTTGTGCATTTTAGATTAAATCCCACACTGGCATCAGTGCGGGTTTAATGTGCTGAGAAGTTTGATACCAAACTTTTCAGTCTTCAGTGTAGCCATCATGGTGCTGAGGAGTTCGTAATGACAAACTCCCAGCAATATATACTCTTAATGGCAACACTGCACTTACAGGCCCTAGGAATGGACCTGGGTACTGTAGGGGTACAGGGCTCATGCACCCGTACCCTCACCACTGGCATAGGGCACCCAGCTATAGTGGTGGCTGATGCATGCCAGGGCAGTGGTTTGTGGGCATGGCACACAGGGATGTGTGCCATGTCGACTGTTTTGTTCTGCACCCAGACACTCAGCCTGCAAGGGCAGTGTGTGTGTGTGTGTCCGGGCACAAGGCCTCTAAGGGTGGCACAATAAGTGCTGCCGTCCTTAGGGGCCTTCTCTGGTCACAGGGCCCTGGGTACCTGTGGTACCATTTACCAGGGGCTGACATGTGGCTAGAGAGGCCAATTGGGTTTAGGCTTCAATGCAGTTTTAGGGAAGGAACACAGGCCCTGGGTACCTGACTGGCAAGGGCCCTGGGCACACTCAGTCAAAGTAAATCAGCAATTCAGCAAAAAGTGGAGGCATACCATGCAAGAAAGATGGCACTTTCTCACACAGGGCTTAAATGAATCATCCCAAATGCTCTCTTTCGTGGTGGTGCGGGCGAGCAGTTTCAGCATATCAGAGGGTGGTGCTAAGCATTTGTTGAACACACACAGTCAATAAATGAGACACTCAAGAAGAAACAACACTAATTTAGAAAAATAACATGTCTTTTATATACATTTAAACACCTAGAACTTCGTCACTGGGTAAGTACTTTGAGATATCAATTTTTACACAGAAGAAAAAATGTAACGCAATGCAGTAATGCTTACCTATGGAGAAACAAACATAATCTGCATACAGGTACTAGTAATCGGATTCCGGGATCCCCTTTAGGGCTTAAAGTTCTTAGGGGGCCACATCCCAAAGTACCACCAGCAGTTCGAGTTTACCTGCCCTGGAGTGTCCAGGTGCAGAGGTGCTGGACGGATTGGTAGCCTTGCATACTACACTGTAGGCAAAGGGGCGGGTCACCTAGAAACAGGCTACAAGAGCTGCTAACAGGGGGCTCAGTTCAGAAGGTTCCCAGGGGCAATGGGGAACAGTCTATTGTCATGGACCCGGGCCCGGGAGCTCGGGTGTAGAAGGTCTTGGTCAGCTGGGCTAGTGCATCAAAGGCACTCACGGTTCTCTATTAGATGTGCAGAAGAGGACAAAATAGGACCACTGGGCCACTCTCAGTGCTGGCCTCTACGATGCCAACGCCCCTCGGCGGCTGGTCGGTTGTTACGGCATTAGAGTCCGGATTAAACTTCAAACAAGCTTTGGATGCTGCAAAAGGGCAGTTCAATCAAACAATCAGGGGATTGTAAGCATGCTACTCACCCGTGAGGGTCTCAAGGCGCTGAGGGGGGTCCGCAGATCTGTTTAGCCAAAGAGCCAGTTTTTGAGGGTCTTCCTGAAGGCGTTCGGGGAGGGGGCGCGTCTGATGTCTGCCGGTAGCTCGTTCCAGGTCTTGGCTGCAATGTAAGAGAAGGATTTTCCGCCTGCTCTGGCTCTGTGGATGCGCTGGGTTTCGGCCAGTGCGAGTTTGGAAGATCGGAGGTTTCTTTTGGGTACGTGGAAGTTGATTCGGTCGTTGAGGTATTTGGGTCCATTGTTTTGTAGGCGTGAGTGAGGATTTTAAAAGTGACTTTTCTCCACAGGGAGCCAGTGGAGACTTCATAGGTGTTGACTGATGTGTTTGTGTCGGGGAATACCGAGGACGAGTCTGGTGGCGGTGTTCTGTATTGTCTGGAGTTTGCGGAGCAGGGACTTGATGCCGGCGTCGAGTGCATTTCCATAGTCCAGTCTGCTGGTGATGAGTGCATGGGTGACTGTCTTTCTTGACTCAGGGGGGAATCCACTTTAAGGTCTTGTGGAGGATGCAGAGGGTGTTGAAGCAGCTGGAGGGGACGGCGTTGACCTGTCGGTCCATGGTGAGTGATGAGTCGAGTAAGATGTCAAGGTTCTTGGTGTGATCTGAGTGGGTAGGTGGGCTTTAGAGGGCGGTTGGCCACCAGGTGCTGTCCCATGCAGAAGGGTTGGCACAGAGGACGAGGACTTCTGTCTTCTCGGCGTTGAGCTTCAGGCAGCTGTTGGTCATCCAGACTGCGACGTCTTGCATTCCATTCTGGAAGTTGAGTTTGGCAGTGGTGGGGTCTTTGGTGAGGGAAGAGGATGAGCTGGGTGTCGTCGGCGTAGGATACGATGCTGAGGCCGTGTTGTTGGACGATGGCTGTGAGGGGGGCCATTTAGATGTTGAAGAGGGTGGGGCTCAGGAATGAACCCTGTGGGACTCCGCAAGTGATTTTGTGGGGTCGGAGAGGAAGGGTGGGAGTCTGATTGTTTGGCTTCTTCCGGTGAGGAATGATCGGATCCAGTCCAGGGCTGTTCCTTGTGTGCCTGCGTCGTATAGTCTGGCGACTAGTGTGCGGCGAGAGACGGTGTCGAAGGCCACTGATCGGTCGAGTAGGATGAGGCCTGCGGAGTGTCCTTGGTCCAGTAGGGTGCGGATGTCTTCTGTGGTGGCATGTAGGGCGGTCTCTGTGCTTTGGTTGCTTCGGAATCCGGATTGGGACGGGCCGAGGACGTCGTTCTCTTCAATGAATCATGTCAGTTTCCTCTTGACTGTTTTCTCTGCAACTTTGGCTGCAAAAGGGAGGAGCGAGATGGGCAGATAGTTCTTGGTCGGTGGGGTCAGCTGTGGGCTTCTTTAGCAGAGGTCTGACTTCTGCGCGCTTCCAGTCGCCTTGGAAGGTGCCTGTTCTGAAGGTGGTGTTGATGGTACATTGTAGTTCGGGTGCGATGGCGACACGGCTCTGTGGTAGATGTGAGGGGGGCAGGGGTCATGGGGGCCCCTGAGTGGATGCTTTTCATGGTCGAGGCGGTGTCTTCGGCCATGATCGGTGTCCAGTTGGAGATGGTGGGCTGGCTGGTGTTTCTGGGGGCCATCTGTGGCGCCTGGTAGATGGTTGAAGTTGTCGTAGAGTTTTTTTCACCTGAGGTGGAAGTAGGTTCCAAGCTTGTCGCAGAGGTCTTGGGATGGGGTGATATCTGTGGCTTCGCTGTGTGGGTTGGTGAATTCTTGAATGACACTGAAAAGTTCCTTGGAGTTGGTGGAGGTGGCCAGGATTTTATTGTGAATGAAGTTCCTCTTGGTGGCTCTGATCTGGTTGTGGTAGTCCATCATAGCGTCCTTGTAGGTGGTGTGGTTTTCGGTTGTCTTGGTGTTTCTCAAGTTCTTCTCCAGGCGCCTGCAGGTGCGTCTGGCTTCTTGGAGAGCGGTGGTGAACCAGGCAGCTTTCCTGGGGCGTTGTCTGTCGGGGTTGCAGTGGGGTGAGCTCGTCGTGTGCAGTCGGAGTTCCCGGTGTGGAGTTCTCTGGCTGCGCCATTTGCGTCGGGGGCCCAGGTGTGGTTGTCTCGGGTGAGGGTGGAGTTAAGTTGCTCATCTGTAACTTTGCTCCAGTTCCTTCATGAGGGGGGTGGGGCTGGTTTGGGTGCCTTGGGTTTGTTGATGGCGAAATGTACACAGTGGTGGTCGGTCCATAGCGGCTACGTTCTGTGGCTGAATTGGACACGGTTTCCTGCCGCGAAGATGGGGTCGAGGGTGGGTCATGCTCTGTGGGTCAGTGTGTTGACGAGTTGTTTAAGTCCGATGCTGGCGAGGTTGTCATGAAGGATAGTGGAGTTGGGGTCACTGGGGTTGTCGAGGTGAAAGTTCAGGTCTCCAATGTGTATGTAGTTTGTTGAGGCGATGGTGTGGGGTGCGATGAAGTCTGATGGTGGTGGCAAAGGGTGTTTGGGGGCTTGGAGGGGGTCTGTAGACTAGGGTTCCTCAGAGTGTGACTTTGGGGGTGGTCTGTGTGAGAAAGTGGCTCTGTATTGAATATGCTACTTACCAGTATGCATCTGTTCTTGGCATGTAGGGCTGCTGACATTCATATCTGTGCATAGATCGCCGCCTAGTGTTGGGTCCGGATGTTTGCACGTTGTTGTCCTGGAAGAGTCTTCGAAGTATCCTTGGATAGGTGACTCCTCCCCTGGACTACAGTGCGCATGGGCATCCTCTCCATCCTCAGATTGTTTTTCGCCATTGTGGCAGTGATGGAGTAGATACAGAAAGTGATGACCATGCTTGCAATAATTCTGAGAGCTGCAGCTGCGACAGGCGCCGGGGAGGAGGGAGGGCGATATGAATGTCAGCAGCCCTACATGCCAAGAACAGATGCATACTGGTAAGTAGCATATTCAGTTCGAGGCATGTGGGCTGCTGAATTCATATCTGTGCATAGAATACATAGCAGTGCCCTCTATTGGCGGCGGCTACCCGTGCCAGCTGCAGCGGTCTGAAAAAGTGTTTTGAGAACAGCCTGTCCTACAGCTGCCTGCTGTTTTGACTGCACATCTACGCAATAGTGTTTTGTAAATGTGTGTGTAGTGGACCATGTGGCTGCTCTGCATATATCATGCAGGGGAATGTTTCCTAGGAAGGCCATGGAAGCCCCCAACTTGCGTGTTGAGTGGGCTCGTGGTGGAATAGTTAATGTGCGTTTTGCCTTTTGATAACAGATTTGAATACACTTAACTATCCATCTGGCTATCCCTGCTTTGGAGATGGCGTTACCTTTGTGGTGTGGGGCAAAGGCAACGAACAGTTGTTTTGTCTTCCTGAAGGGTTTAGTCCTGTCGATGTAGTACATGAGGGCCCTCCGTACATCTAGTGTATGTAATGCCCTCTCTGCAACAGTTTGTGGGTTTTGGAAGAAAACGGGCAGTTCAATAGTCTGGTTCATGTGGAACTGCGATATTACCTTGGGCATGAATTTGGGGTTGGTACGTAGTACGACCCTGTTGGCGTGAACCTGAATAAATGGCTCTTGAACGGTTAGTGCCTGGAGTTCACTAACTCTTCTTAGGGAAGTGATCGCTACCAGGAAGGCTACTTTCCAGGTAAGGAATTGAATCTCGCATGAGTGTAGAGGTTCAAAGGGTGGACCCATCAGGCGTGTGAGGACCAAGTTGAGGTTCCACATTGGAGCCGGTGGGTGACTAGGTGGAATGACTCGTTTGAGTCCTTCCAAGAATGCTTTGATGGCAGGCACTCTGAAGAGAGAGAGGTGCTGCCTGGTTTGCAGATAGGCTGATATTGCGGTCAAATGGACCCGTATAGAGGTGTACGCCAGATTGCATCGGTATAGGTGTAAGAGGTAACATATGATGTTGTGGATGGATGCGTCCAGCGGGTTAATGTCATTATTACCGCAATAAATGACGAACCGTTTCCATTTGGCTGCATAGCAAGCTCTTGTAGTGGGTCTCCTGGCCTCCTTGATGATGTCCATACAGTCAGGTGGCAGATTGAGATAGCCAAACTCTAGGACTTCAGGAGCCAGATCGCCAGGTTCAGCTGTTGCGGATCTGGGTGCTGAACCTCTCCATGGTTCTGCGTCAGATGCGCGGGTTTGATCCGCAGCCTTTGATGCGGTACCACGGAAAGTTCGAGGAAGGTGGTGTACCACGGCTGGCGTGCCCACGTGGGAGCAACTAGGACGAGTGTCAGGGAGTGTTGTCGGAGTTTGCGAGCCACCAGCGGTATCAACGGTGCTGGAGGAAAAGCGTACGCAAATTTGCCGGACCAGTTCATCCATATCGCATTGCCCTGCGACTGCGGGTGTGGGAATCTGGCGGCGAAGCTTTGGCATTTTGCGTTTTCGCTTGTCGCGAATAGGTCTATTTCTGGGTGACCCCACTGCTGGAAGTACGGTTGGAGTACCGATGGGTGTAACTCCCACTCGTGCATCTGGTGGCTGTGTCTGCTGAGCAGATCCGCCATCTGGTTGTCCTTGCCGGGGAGGTGTTCCGCCATGAGGAACATGTTCCTCTGAATGGCCCACTTCCACATGCTCTGAGCCAGATGAGACAACTGTGGAGAGTGTGTCCCTCCCTGCTTCTGTATGTAGTACATTGCGGTCATGTTGTCCGTCCGGATCAACACGACCTTGTTGCACAGATGTACTTTGAAAGCCTTCATGGCCAGGAAGATTGCCATCAGTTCCAGAAGGTTGATGTGCATCTTCTTCTGTTGTGTCGTCCATAGTCCCTGCACTGTGTAGTGGAGTACATGAGCTCCCCATCCCTGGAGAGACGCGTCCGCTGTCAGTACTATTTGTGGAACAGGCTCTTGGAACGGTCGGCCCTTGCAAAGGTTTTGTGGATTCCACCAATGCAGAGAGTTGTATGCCCGACCGCTCACCAACACTAGGTCTTTCAACTGTCCTTGAGCCTGATTCCACTGACGTGCTAGGCACTCCTGAAGTGGGCGCATATGTAATCTCGCGTGCGGGACTATGAAGATGCAGGAGGCCATCATGCCTATCAACTGCATAAACACTCGCGCTGGAAGCGAGTGGTTGGGTCTGAACTTGGAGATCAGCGCTTGTATGCCGTTGATCCTCACTAAATTTGGCTGAGCTGTGGCCGCCAGAGTGTCTATAGTCGCACCTAGGTACTGTTGTACGTGTGCGGGCTGGAGATGAGACTTTGGGTAATTTAGTGAGAATCCCAGACTGTGAAGAAGGTGAATGGTACGGGACACGTGGCTTGCACATTGCTGGGCTGATCTCGCTTGAACGAGCCAGTCGTCTAGGTAGGGGTAGACGTGTATGTGCTGTCTCCGTAAATGTGCCGCCACCGTAGCTAGGCACTTTGTGAAAACCCTGGGCGCTGTTGTCACGCCGAAGGGAAGGACTTTGAACTGATAGTGCTGCCCCTGAACAGTGAACCTGAGGTATTTTTTGTGTGAGGGGTGGATGGGTATGTGAAAATACGCATCCTTGAGGTCCAGTGATGCTAGGAAGTCTCCCTGCTGGAGAAGCGGAAGGACTTGCTGTAGAGTGAGCATGTGAAAGTGCTCCGAAAGAATGTACTGGTTCAGGGGTCTCAGGTCTAATATAGGCCTGAGCGACCCGTCCTTTTTTGGAATTAAGAAGTATAGGGAGTAAACCCCCGTGCCCCGCTGGTGGACGGGTACGACCTCGATAGCGCCTTTTAGAAGCATACTTTCTACCTCTTGCTGTAAGAGCGTCAAGTGCTCTGAGGACATAGGACGGTTTCTTGGTGGTATTGTGGGTGGAGTGAAAGTTAACTCCAGACAGTAACCGTATTTTATAATATCTTTGACCCACCTGTCCGTGGTGATGGAGTTCCACGTGGACAGGAACCGTTGTAGCCTTCCCCCGACAGGTGTTATGTGGTCGGGAGGAAGGGAGAGGGCGTCACTGCTTGTTCTTGGGGGAGGACCTGGTGTTGCCGTAGCCACGTCCTCTGCCCTTGGTACTGGAGCCACGATAGCCACCTCGGGTGTTCTTATCGTAGGTGGTCTGCGTATTACCCTTGTTATATGTTTGTTGTGACCCCTGTCCTCTGCCTGCTCCCTTGTTTCCGGGGCGACGAAAGGAGCCGCTCCGAAAGGACTGAGTTTGTAGGGCGCCCATGGACTTTGCAGTGTCCGTGTCCTTTTTTATCTTCTCGAGGGTGGCGTCAACCTCAGGCCCGAACAAAAAGTCGGGGTTGACGGGCTGATTAAGGATATTGTTTTGTACCTCAGGCTTGAATCCTGAGATACGTAGCCAGGCGTGACGTCGTAGGATGACGCTAGTGTTGATGGCCCTGGCAGCCGTGTCAGCAGCGTCTAGTGCACATTTGATGGCAGCATTTGTGAGTAGCTGTCCCTCTCTGATAAGGATTTCTGCACCTTCTTTGTAGGGGTCAGGGAGGTGTTGAAGGAGTTGCTCCATTGTGTCATAGTGCGCCCTATCGTAGCGAGCGAGGAGCGCTTGAGTGTTAGCTATGCGCCATATGCTTGCAGCTTGTGCGGCAACTCGCTTGCCGGAGGTCTCCAGCACCTTGGACTCCTTGTCCGGGGGAGGAGCGTCACCGGTTGTCTGCGAGTGTGCCCTCTTGCGGGCATTCGCCACAACGATGGAGTCGAGTGGTAATTGTCCTCTGATGTAAGTAGGATCCCCAGGTGCTGACCTGTATTTCTTATCGATCCTGGGGTTTATCACTCGTGCCCTGGTGGGTTCCCTGAAAATGTCAGTGGCTGGCTTAAGGACCCCCTTCAACATTGGCAGAGTCTTTACATGTCTTTCTGAGGATGCAAAGGTGTCCATTAGAAAGTCATCTTCGATGATATCAGAGTGAAGCTGTACATCATGGTTGTTCGCCGCCCGTTCAATCAGAGCGTTGAACGCCGCAGTATCCTCTGTGGGTGACGTTTTTGCCCCATATAGTTGTGGGTCCTGTGCATCAAGAGGTGCACTGGGGTCTGCAGGGTCGCCCCAAGTTTGGTCAGGGTCCTGCTGGTCATCAGGGTCCGTGTCCACATGGTAGGGGACTTGTTCACCCATGTAGTCCTCCAATGCATCCGCGTCGGAGCGTGTGGGGGAGGCCCGGTGTGGATCCTGGTAGGGTGAATGAAAGGGTTCATACAGGAGAGGTTCTGTGTCCACAGGCAGCTTCCTCTTTAGCGGGATCCTGAAAGGTTCCAATGGCGGTTCCGAAGTTATCCTTCGGTCGTGGAGAATCATCCTGCCAGTGTCGGCGTCGATGACGCGTGACGGAGACGGCTCGACAGGCGTAACCGCAGTTTTGGTGGCCTGTGTCCTGAGTTGAAACGCCTTCGGGATTGTGGATGGAGGCAAGCCGAAGGTAATGCTGGTCGGCACCGACGAAACCGCTGGATCGATCGAACCCGACTGGTCCTGGAGGGCAGCCTTGGTTTTGCAGCCTGGCATTGCGCCAGGCCGTACTCGGGGCGCCTTAGAGGTCGGGGCCCCCGCCAGGGTCGTCGAGGCGGCTGCAGATATCTTCTGCGCCCGTGGTGCATCGAGCCGAGGTGCGGAGATCACCGTCGACGTCTTCGACACGTGAGGTTTCGGTGTCGTCGAGGGAGTGCTGCGAGGCGTAGCAGGCGGGACGGCCCTCGGTGTCGGTGGCGTCGACGCCGGTAACCGAGCAGGTTTTTCGGCGCCGATGGCCTTCTTCCGTTTGTCGACTCCCATGTCGCCCGTCTCGAGTTCGGCACCGAAGTCCCCCTTGGTGCGGTCGGTGCCGACACGGTGCGCCGGCGTCGAAGGTGTTGAAGGCCTCGATCCGACTAGCGCCACTTTCAGTTTCGGTTTCGTAGGAACCTGAGCAGCTTTCGGTTTCGGTTTCGTGGAAGGGAAACCAGCTGGCTTAAGCGGTAATGGCTGCCGCTGAACGTCCGAGGCCGGGCCCGAGGGCGGGGCCGAAGGACTGCGTGATAGGTCTCGGGTAAGGCCCGAAGGCGATCCCTCGACCGGAGCCATAGTCTGTGGCACTGGTGAATTCTCGGTTTGAACAGGTAGGCCTTGTTCATCATCGGAGCTACTCTCTTCGGCCCCTAAGGCCTCCTCGTCGTCTCCTACCTCGGTGTCGTCTTCACCTCTGTGGAAGAGTGACTCGTCGGCCTCGTCCGATCCGGGTTCTTGGTCGGAAACGGGACTGGAGGGTAAGACTTCTACTTCTTCGACGTCGTCCGCGTCGTCGAAGATGTCAGCTGGGGCCGGTGCCGCGTGCTGCGCTTCGAGCCTCGCCGCTCGACGATTCCGCAGAGTCTTCTTTGAACGGAACCGGGCACAGGCCATACATGTCGACTCGTCGTGGTCCGGCGAAAGGCATTTGTTGCACACCGGATGGACGTCGATGTGTGGGTACTTCGCATTACATACCGGACACCTTTTGAATGGCGTCCTCGATTCCATCGTCGAAGTAGTTGATGGACAGGTAAATGCGAACAAAGTCGGTGCTGAAAGTTAGTAAACTAACAGAGAGTATCGAAAACCGATCGATAAACAGTACCGACGCGAACTAAAGGCCTTGTGGCCTCGACAAAATTTTTTCCTAACTTGAGCTAAGATAGCACATCCGAACCCAATGGCGGAAAAAAACAATCTGAGGATGGAGAGGATGCCCATGCGCACTGTAGTCCAGGGGAGGAGTCACCTATCCAAGGATACTTCGAAGACTCTTCCAGGACAACAACGTGCAAACATCCGGACCCAACACTAGGCGGCGATCTATGCACAGATATGAATTCAGCAGCCCACATGCCTCGAACATACTGTTCCTTAATAGGTACAGGGTGTACAGAGTCCACAGTCCCCCATGGTTGACAGAGGTTAAAGTTAGATATAACCTTACTCTCTAAAGTGGTTGCTTGGTCGAGCAGTAAGGCAGTATCAGAGGACAGTGTAAAGCATTTGTTGTACACACTCAGTCAGCAAATGGTCTCACACACTCAATAACTGAACTCTAGGCCAATGGTTTATAAATAAAAAAATATATGCTCGTTTTATTTTAGGACCAACAATTGGATTTAAAATATACTTTCTCAGAATGAGATGCTTTATATAAATACTTTTGCAATATGCAATTGACTTTTGTAAACAGTTACAAGTGGCTGCAATAGGCAACTCTATTTTAAACACAACAATGCATTGAGCTCAATGGAAATTTCAAGTTATTTGCAACAGATTACTTTTTAGATTACTTTTGGAATTCCAGGACTGGATCCTAGATTCAGTCCTGGGTCAGTACTTGGAATCAAGTGATGAAAGTCGACTTAATTACTGTGATGATTTTTAAACAATATTTAGCTATTTTAAAAGTTGACACTTAGAAAATATTTCAAAGAAAACAGTCAATGATTCCCTACAGAAGAAAATTCAAGTTGCAGGTACAGTATGTTCTCGTTACTTTTGTAAGCCAGTACTGGGTGCCTAGACTCAGTACTGGGACCATTATCTAAAACAGGTAAGTATTAAGTTTTCAGATATTATACGACTTTTAAAGAATATTTAAAGATTGCTGAAATGGTCACTTAGGAAATCATTGACTGTTTTTCTGTGAAATTTCTTCTGTGGGAGAAAATTGGGTTACTGGTAAGTACAGTTGTAAGTATTTTTCAGAGCCCGTGCTGGGCACCAAGATCCAGCACTAGGAGCTCACCTAAGAGCAGGTGAGTATTTTCTTTTTCGTTACTCGGCTGATTTTTGGTGAATATTTGAAGATTTGAAAAGTCCACACTTACAAGAAATTTCAGGAAAAAGACAGTCAATGTTACCCTATGAAGAAAATAGAGTTATCGGTTTAAAGGTAAGTACTCGACTGGCAGAGTTGAGGTTCTAGGCATAGACTCAGGGGTCCCCCAAGGTCAGGTAGGTACAGTTGGTTCACTCTCAGCGACTCTAGGGCGGCCGGGTGCAGAGAGAGTTAGGCCCAATGTTATCCTATGAGAGATAGGGGGGCCTTAGTTGTAGGTAGGTGTAGAGGTTGCACTGCCAGGGCCACTCGTGCGGCCGGGTGCAGGGTGCTTTTGAGCCTTCGGGCTCTCAATTGATTTCAATGGGAAATCTCCGGTTTAGAAAAAGACTGCAAGCTCGGGGACTAGGATTCTTCAGGTGCCACCACCACTTCGAGAGGTAAGTTGGGTAGTTGGAGGATAGGTAGGTACCCCGGGATTGGGCACAGGGGGCCGCGTGCAGGGGTGCCTTTTGGTGTCGGGAAATCTTACCCTCTGTTGTTCGCAGTGGGGGGGCACCTTGTTCTGAGGTTGCAGGCTTCTTCAGGATTGTCGAGGGAGGTCCTTGGGTGCCGGACTCGGGGTCACAGTCGCCGTGGGGTCGTCCTCGTGGTCTTTGTTCACTCCGGCACTGGCCAGGCTTGGCTGGTGCAGAGTGTGCTGGGTTCGCGGTTCCGGGCTGCTGCCAGGGATTAGAGGTAGGTTTTGAGTGGGAGTCCCAGGGGCTTAGAGCCAAAAGGTAGCCAGGTCCTCCGGGGTTTGTGAGGTTGCTGGCCACAAGAGATGCCGGGTTGGAGCAGGAGCAGGTTCGAGGGTCGACAGGCCGGTAGGGCTGGGGCCAAAGCAGTTGGTGTCTTCCTCTTCTTAGCAGCTGCAGGGCAGGTCTTCTTTCTTCTTGCTCTTCTTTGTATTTTGGAATCTGGGGAAGGAAGGTTCAGGGTGCCCCTAAATACTAGATTTAGGGGCGTTACATGTAGGTGAAGGGCAGGGACCAATGGGTCCCTGTCCTGGGGTGGGTACATCCCCTATCCTGCCTCTCTCCTGTGGGAGGGGGGCAATAGCCTAGTCCTGATAGGGTAGGGCTTCCCATCTTCAAGATGGCGAGAGCCCGGAGATGTGCTTCACCTCGCCTCCCCCACCTGAGGGGTGGGGTTGGCAGGCACATCCCGTCCTTATTTGGGGTTTCCGGCCAAGCTTCCCGCCAGAGTGGGGGGTAGCAGTGGCCTGGGGAAGCTCACAGAGGCGGCATGACTTTGAAGCTTCCCCCTGCCCATCCTGGGGGAGGAGATTTAGCACCTCGCCCAGGATGTGCATTGTTGCAGGCCCAGGAGAGCTCCCACCCAGGGGTCCAGCAACATGTCTGCTGTGTGGCAGCCTAGGCAGCCTCAGAGCAGACGTGGATTGGAGGTTAGGTTTAAGGGGGCATCTCTAAGATGCCCTCTGGGGTGCTTGGTACATTAAATCCCACACTGGCATCAGTGTGGGTTTAATGTGCTGAGAAGTTTGATACCAAACTTCTCAGTCTTCAGTGTTGCCATTATGGTGCTGTGGAGTTCGTGTTTGACGAGCTCTCAGCACCATGTACTCTTAAATGGCAGCACTGCACTTACAGTGCTCAGGAATGGACCTGGGTACTGTAGGGGCACAGGGCGCCTGCTCCTGTGCCCACACCATTGGCATAAGGCACACAGCTAGAGGGGTGGCTGATGTATGCCCTGACAGTGTAGGATATGGACATGGCACACAGGGATGTGTGCCATGTCGACTTTGTTTTGTCTTGCACCCAGACACCCAGCCTGCAATGGCAGTGTGTGTGTGTGTAAGGGTACAGTGCCCCTAAGGGTGGCACAATGAGTGCTGCAGCCCTTAGGGGCCTTCCCTGGTCATAAGGCCCTGGTACCTAGGGTACCATTTACCAGGGGCTGACATGTGGCCAGGGTTTGCCAATTTGGGTTTTGTGTGTTTTAGGAAAGGAACATAGGCCCTGGGCACCTGATTGGCAGGAGTCCATGGCATACTCAAAGTACATTCAGAAATTCAGCAAAAAGTGGGGGCATACCATGCAAGAAAGATGGCACTTTCTCACAGTCTGGATCTGGAAGTGCAGGTGTTCGGCGGAGGGTAAGGTTTCGCTGGAGGTGGTGAGGCAGAGGGTGCTCTTGTGGGCGATGGCGAGGCCCCCTCCTGGGTGGGTGTGGCGGTTGTTCCTCTGGATCTTGTATCCGTCTGGGATGGCGGTGCTGTCGGGGGCGGAGGATGCATTGGTCCATGTCTCTGTGATTTCGGGCGAGAGAGTCTCAAGTAGGGTCCAGATTTCCATGGCATGTTTGTGTACGGAGCGTACGTTGAGGAGGATGCATTTCAGGGTGGCGCCGGTGCTGGCGTTGGTGGTGTTGGAGGCCGGGGTGGCGGTGAGGGTCTGGCGGCAGTGGAGGCTGGAGAACTGGCCGTGGGTCATGATCTGCGAGGCCTGTTGGCATTCTCCAAGTCTTCCAGGGTTGAGTGCGAGGAGGGTGGTGGTGTTGTAGCAATGGGTAGTGGGAGGTCCAGGATTCCTGGTGCAGGCCGCGGTCGGTCCCATTAAGTAGGGGAGGTGGGAGGGAGTCGAGGCGGGAGTGGGGGAATTCCGGTGGGGGGTGGGAGGGGCCACAGGGGCAGCAGCGTCAAAAGAAACAGGCAGGCACGAGAAAATAAAAACAGTGGTGGAATTAGAGCAAGACACAGATGGGCACAATAACAGTGGCACATCAGGGAAGAATTAAGAAAAAAAAAACAGCTGCGAAAGGTTACGGTGGTCGCAGGCAGTCTGGTCCCAGTTGGAGCGGGCAGCAGGAGCGGGCAGCAGCCTCGAACCTCCCAAGGAGGTGGTCGGGGTCTGGAGGCACGAGACGGCACAGCAGAGCTGCGGGGAGAGAGTGGACCTAGACCGAGGGTCAGAGGTCTTACTCCTAGTAACCCCTAGTTGCTCCTAGTGTTGGTGCAGGACGGCTCCTGTTGGTCCTGGTGTCTTCACACTTGGTTGGGGGTTGGATTTGACCTCCCGGAGCACGGTGACGTCCTCCTAGGTGGCAGCTGCATCAGTGGACCCGGGAATCAGCAAAACAGGGAGATGCTGACGGCTTGGCGAAGTGCTGGAGTCCCTCTGAGGCTTTTGAAGTGTGCACAACTGCAGGATGAGATGCGCCGACGCGATTGTCAGGACAGGAGAAGGCAGGGTTTGGCGACAAAGTCCACCAGTAGTCTCCAGTTCTTGCTTCTTCTGCTCTTTTGCTTTGGTCAGGGGAATGTGAGTTCCTGGTGTCCGGGGCCACTTAAATCCTGAATTTAGGGGCGTGAAGGGTAGTAGCCAAAAGGTTACCTACCCTTGGGGTCACTATGCCCCTTATATGACCACTTGTGCCATGTCTTGTTTTCACACTTCGCATCATTTCATGCAGCCTGCATTGGCAGTCTGCATGAGCTTGGGGGGACCCATAGGGTGGCACAATAAATGCTGCAGCCCTTACGGACCCTCTTTAGAACCTCAGGCCCTAGGTACCAGGCTACCATTTACTAGGGACTTACCAAGAGTGCTAAAGGTTTTGCCAGGGGGGGTGGGGGGGGTAATTGTACAGCTTTTATGGAAAAAGCACTGGTACTGGGAACCTGGTTAGCAGGGACAGCAGTACACAGTCAAAGTTGCATAAAAACCAGGCAACTAAAACCCGGTTTTCCTACAGGGAACAATTGCACAGTTAGGGAAAGAGAACTGGAAGTGGGGACCTGGATAGCTGGAACCCAGTGCACGTCCATCAAAATTGCATCAGATACCAGGGAAAAAGTGGGGGTGACCATGTCAAAAGGGACACTTTCCTACTCTGGCCTTTAAGTGCTGCTTTTATAACATGGAGGGGTGTGGTCTTCCATTTCAAGGGACAGCATGTTCCAGTTACGGGTTTACCTTTCAGATTTTTTTCTATTGAAGAGAATTACGACTACAGAACCGACAGGAGACAAAGAAATGGAAGCCCAGGACTGAAGTGGCAGAGCTTGAGAAACAAAGATGGAGGAACACAAATTCACTCAAATTTGAATTATGATTTTTAGTACTCACTCCTTACTTGCTCAGGCAGCAAGCGCCTCAGCCTGGCAGACCAAGCTGTCTGGCTTCACGCTCACCTCTCACACTCAACCTTCTACCTTACTTCTAGCCGCTCCTCCCCTCGGCCGTGAAAACTCAGACAGTGAGTAAACGCAAACTATGGTTCTGTAACAAGAAGATTTCCAGCAAAGCATGATTATGTGTCCACCAATTGGACAAAACATGACATTCTCTCCTTTCCTATATTCTCACGTGGTTCTTCACATAGATTACAATGTCAGCCATTTCCACATATAGGAAGCAGATACCGGTAGTGAAAGCTGTTGATACAAACACCTGAACAGTTCGTGAACTATTAAACACAAAAATGTGATTTTTGATTCGTATGTCACTTAAGCGATACCCAAGTTGAGACAATGGAAAGCGTATTCATAAAAGAATAAGTGTCTCATTGTCTCTAGAACAGATGCTGCCTTTCAAGTAGCTTTGAGCGTGCCATAGAAGCATTAAGAAGGTCAACGCTTTATTAAGGGAGGAGGTGCAGTGTTTTTATTAATACAGGAGAGATGTGTGCCCCTTCTGCTTCCCCTGCTCCTGGAGGACAGATGGACACAAGCTCCGCCTGTGAAATATCGGAAAAAAGATCCGGAAGGAGGCATGTACTCACCGAGTCGGTGTAACCTCACGGTCCACACACCCTTCAGCGAACCAGGGGACTTTTCAAGGCGCTTCTTCCACTTCGGAGACCAAACTGAGTCCGCTGCTGCTTAAACAAAAAGTCAGATAGTCCATTAATGTGACTAAGGAAGAACCTTGCGCCCTGCAGGCAACGAATCCCCCATCCACCCCAAGCCAGACACCGCTCCAAAGTGACAGCCTTAAAAGCAACACAAAATAACTTAGTCAGAAGGGATGCAATTGGTTGACTTGGGGCTACAAGGTATTTTTTGTGTCGTTGGTTATTTGTTTGTTTTATCTGCAATAAAAAGAGCTTTAAAAAAATAGAAAGAATGACGTGTCTTTTAGGACAAATTTCAGGGCTTTGGGAATATTTACACAATTTCTTTGCATTCTATAAGTGGGAAGTGACTAATATACAGTAAGTTTTGTTTTTATGAAGGGCTACGATTTTTCTAGGGCGAAGGTTGGTGGTGGTGGTACACGCAAGGTGTGTCTTTTGGTAGAGTCAATGCTCAGAGCTCCCATTTCTATTTTATTATTTTTATTTTTGCACTGCGCAAATTTGGCAGAGCAAATAGAGCGTGTTACATGATCACCTGAAGAATGTTACAATTCGATGTATTTAGGACACGGCGAGTTTAAGTCATTTGCCCATAGTCTCAGGATGTTGATCCAATGCCAGGCCCAGGGTTGGTTCACCCGGTTGTTCCTTAGTAGACAGCTCTATGCGCAAGGTTACATCTCCAACCTACTGACTGCAGTGCCAGACATGATCAAATAAAAGAAGCAAAAGCAATGCTCTCCCTGTATCTGTCTCATGAGGTGACCGCTGAGCAGGTAACGGTCCCATGACTGAGCCTGTGCAGTAATATATGTTCTTGTAGAAGCAGAAATCACCCTATGCTATGAGATCACCCTACTACTGAACCTTTGCAATGGAATTAGCTCGTGGCAGGGGTCAAACAGGAGCAGGAGCAGGGGTGGAGCACGAGTCCAGCAGGGGTGGAGCACGAGTCCAGCAGGGGTGGAGCACGAGTCCAGCAGGGGTGGAGCACGAGTCCAGCAGGACCACGAGTCCAGCAGGACCACGAGTCCAGCAGGACCACGAGTCCAGCAGGACCACGAGTCCAGCAGGACCACGAGTCCAGCAGGGGTGGAGCACGAGTCCAGCAGGACCACGAGTCCAGCAGGACCACGAGTCCAGCAGGACCACGAGTCCAGCAGGACCACGAGTCCAGCAGGACCACGAGTCCAGCAGGACCACGAGTCCAGCAGGACCACGAGTCCAGCAGGGGTGGAGCACGAGTCGAGCAGGGGTGGAGCACGAGTCGAGCAGGGGTGGAGCACGAGTCGAGCAGGGGTGGAGCACGAGTCGAGCAGGGGTGGAGCACGAGTCGAGCAGGGGTGGAGCACGAGTCGAGCAGGGGTGGAGCACGAGTCGAGCAGGGGTGGAGCAGGAGCGGAGCAGGGGTCGAGCAGGAGCGGAGCAGGGGTCGAGCAGGAGCGGAGCAGGGGTCGAGCAGGAGCGGAGCAGGGGTCGAGCAGGAGCAGGGGTGGAGCAGGAGCAGAAGCGGAGCACGGGTCGAGCAGAAGCGGAGCAGGGGTCGAGCAGGAGCGGAGCAGGGGTCGAGCAGGAGCGGAGCAGGGGTCGAGCAGGAGCGGAGCAGGGGTCGAGCAGGAGCGGAGCAGGGGTCGAGCAGGAGCGGAGCAGGGGTCGAGCAGGAGCGGAGCAGGGGTCGAGCAGGAGCGGAGCAGGGGTCGAGCAGGAGCAGGGGTCGAGCAGGAGCAGGGGTCGAGCAGGAGCAGGGGTCGAGCAGGAGCAGGGGTCGAGCAGGAGCAGGGGTCGAGCAGGAGCAGGGGTCGAGCAGGAGCAGGGGTCGAGCAGGAGCAGGGGTCGAGCAGGAGCAGGGGTCGAGCAGGAGCAGGGGTCGAGCAGGAGCAGGGGTCGAGCAGGAGCAGGGGTCGAGCAGGAGCAGGGGTCGAGCAGGAGCAGGGGTCGAGCAGGAGCAGGGGTCGAGCAGGAGCAGGGGTCGAGCAGGAGCAGGGGTCGAGCAGGAGCTGAGGTGGAGCAGGTGTGGAGCAGGGGTAGAGCACGAGAGGAGCAGGGGTGAAGCACGGGCAGGGGTGGAGCACGAGAGGAGCAGGGGTGAAGCACGGGTCAAGCAGGGGCAGGGGTGGAGCACGAGTCCAGCAGGGGTGAAGCACGGGTCAAGCAGGGGCAGGGGTGGAGCACGAGTCCAGCAGGGGTGAAGCACGGGTCCAGCAGGGGTGAAGCACGAGTCCAGCAGGGGTGAAGCACGGGTCAAGCAGGGGTGAAGCACGGGTCCAGCAGGGGTGAAGCACGAGTCCAGCAGGGGTGAAGCACGAGTCCAGCAGGGGTGAAGCACGGGTCAAGCAGGGGTGAAGCACGGGTCCAGCAGGGGTGAAGCACGAGTCCAGCAGGGGTGAAGCACGAGTCCAGCAGGGGTGAAGCACGAGTCCAGCAGGGGTGAAGCACGGGTCGAGCAGGAGCAGGGGTGCGAGCACGAGGGAGCAGGAGCAGGGGTGCGAGCACGAGGTCGAGCAGGAGCAAGGGGTGCGAGCACGAGGTCGAGCAGGAGCAAGGGGTGCGAGCACGAGGTCGAGCAGGAGCAAGGGGTGCGAGCACGAGGTCGAGCAGGAGCAAGGGGTGCGAGCAGGAGCAAGGGGTGCGAGCAGGAGCAAGGGGTCGAGCAAGGGGTCGAGCAAGGGGTCGAGCAAGGGGTCGAGCAAGGGGTCGAGCAAGGGGTCGAGCAAGGGGTCGAGCAGGGGTCGAGCAGGGGTCGAGCAGGGGTCGAGCAGGGGTCGAGCAGGGGTCGAGCAGGGGTCGAGCAGGGGTCGAGCAGGGGTCGAGCAGGGGTCGAGCAGGGGTCGAGCAGGGGTCGAGCAGGGGTCGAGCAGGGGTCGAGCAGGGGTCGAGCAGGGGTCGAGCAGGGGTCGAGCAGCAGGGGTCAAGCACAGGTCGAGCAGGTGTCGAGCAGCAACAGGGGTCAAGCACAGGTCGAGCAGGTGTCGAGCAGCAACAGGGGTCAAGCACAGGTCAAGCAGGGGACAAGCACGAGTCGAGTAGGGGTCGAGCAGCAGCAGGTGTCGAGCAGCAGCAGGGGTCGAGCACAGGTCGAGCAGGTGTCGAGCAGCAGCAGGGGTCGAGCACAGGTCGAGCAGGTGTCGAGCAGCAGCAGGGGTCGAGCACAGGTCGAGCAGCAGCAGGGGTCGAGCAGCAGCAGGGGTCGAGCAGCAGCAGGGGTCGAGCAGCAGCAGGGGTCGAGCAGCAGCAGGGGTCGAGCAGCAGCAGGGGTCGAGCAGCAGCAGGGGTCGAGCAGCAGCAGGGGTCGAGCAGCAGCAGGGGTCGAGCAGCAGCAGGGGTCGAGCAGCAGCAGGGGTCAAGCACGAGTCGAGCAGGTGTCGAGCAGCAGGGGTCGAGCACAGGTCAAGCAGGTGTCGAGCAGCAGCACGGGTTGAGCACAGGTCGGGCAAGAGCAGGGGTCGGGCAGGGGTCGAGCACGAGTCGAGCAGGGGTCCAGCAGGAGCAGGGGTCGAGCACGAGTCGAGCAGGGGTCCAGCAGGAGCAGGGGTCCAGCACGAGTCGAGCAGGGATCGAGCAGGGGTCCAGCAGGGGTCCAGCAGGGGTCCAGCAGGGGTCGAGCACGAGTCGAGCAGGGGTCCAGCAGGAGCAGGGGTCGAGCACGAGTGGAGCAGGTGTCGAGCAGCAGCAGGGGTCGAGCACGAGTCGAGCAGGTGTCGAGCAGCAGCAGGGGTCGAGCACAGGTCGAGCAGGGGTGGAGCACGAGTCGAGCGGGAGCAGGGGTGGAGCACGAGTCGAGCGGGAGCAGGGGTGGAGCAGGGGTGGAGCAGGAGTGGAGCACGGGTCGAGCAGGAGCAGGGGTTGAGCAGGAGCAGGGGTAGAGCAGGGGTTGAGCAGGTGCAGGGGTGGAGCAGGGGTTGAGCAGGTGCAGGGGTGGAGCAGGGGTTGAGCAGGAGCAGGGGTGGAGCAGGGGTCGAGCAGGAGCAGGGGTGGAGCAGGGGTCGAGCAGGAGCAGGGGTGGAGCAGGAGAGGAGCAGGGGTGAAGCATGGGTCGGGCAGGGGTGAAGCACGGGTCAAGCAGGGGCAGGGGTGAAGCACGGGTCAAGCAGGGGCAGGGGTGGAGCACGAGTCCAGCAGGGGTGCGAGCACGAGGTCGAGCAGGAGCAGGAGTGCGAGCACAAGGTCGAGCAGGAGCAGGGGTGCGAGCACGAGGGCGAGCAGGAGCAAGGGGTCGAGCAGGAGCAAGGGGTCGAGCAGGAGCAAGGGGTCGAGCAGGAGCAAGGGGTCGAGCAGGAGCAAGGGGTCGAGCAGGAGCAAGGGGTCGAGCAGGAGCAAGGGGTCGAGCAGGAGCAAGGGGTCGAGCAGGAGCAAGGGGTCGAGCAGGAGCAAGGGGTCGAGCAGGAGCAAGGGGTCGAGCAGGAGCAAGGGGTCGAGCAGGAGCAAGGGGTCGAGCAGGAGCAAGGGGTCGAGCAGGAGTGTTGGACAGGCCACATGAAGGGCTTGCTCCCTCCCCGCATGACAGGACCCGAGCCCCGGCCCTCCAGGTGTTACCCACAGAAACAACCCGCACCCCGTCTCCAGACGGGACTCCTGCCCCCGGACATCTCTGTATCATGGGGCCGAACCACTACCGGCTCCCTCGCCCGGCCGCCATCTTGGACACTGCACCACGAGGCCGCGTGGCCTCAGCTCGACCCTAACCCTGGGCCTGGCCAGGCCCCGACATCCCGGCACCACCATCCACCCAGGAGGTGAACGGACCACTTGGCAGGTCGATGGGAGAAAGAAGTGTCGATGGCTCTCCCCCACCAGGTGCCGATCGCCCCCCAGCTCCGGCTCCACCCCCCTGCTGGGTGTCTGGACTCCCTCATCCCGGACCTCCCGACCTCCAAGTGCGAGGGTCCGGACATCAAAGGGCGCCAGACCTATAACTGGGGTAGCTCCAGAGCAGGAAGGCAGTTGTATCCTGGAGTCGAGAGACACCGAGAAGAACTCATCCTTGACGGACTACCGGCGCTGCCGTAGCCCTGCTTTGTGAACCATCATCCTGCCTGCTGGCGCTGCCGCGGCCTTCTGCATCCTCCATCCTCGTCGGGACCTGCTGGCGCTGCCGCGGACCGTTGTAACTACCACCTTCGTTGGGACCTGCTGGCGCTGCCGCGGACCGTTGTAACTACCACCTTCGTCGGGACCTGCTGGCGCTGCCGCGGACCGTTGTAACTACCACCTTCGTCGGGACCTGCTGGCGCTGCCGCGGACCGTTGTAACTACCACCTTCACTGGGACCTGCTGGCGCTGCCGCGGCCCGTCCCGCTAGAACACCGAGCTCGAGGATTGTGGGCTATCCATCATTTCATCGCATCTACCAGATTGGTAACAAGACTGTCCCGCTACCCCCTTTCCCAACCAAGAGACTAGAATCGAGGGGACCCCTGAGTCCTGACCTCCTTGTACCATTCTATCGTACCTAAAGATTGCTTATAAATAACGTTAAAACCTATCTTTATGTGGTGTACATCTGTGGGGGGGAAGTTACTCGTCTGTACGATCGCTGGAGACGGCTCTCCCCGGAGACCTCTCCCCTTGTCCTCGGCCGACCCTCCCGGTCCGTCTAACAAGGAGCAAGGGGTCGAGCAGGAGCAAGGGGTCGAGCAGGAGCAAGGGGTCGAGCAGGAGCAAGGGGTCGAGCAGGAGCAAGGGGTCGAGCAGGAGCAAGGGGTCGAGCAGGAGCAAGGGGTCGAGCAGGAGCAAGGGGTCGAGCAGGAGCAAGGGGTCGAGCAGGAGCAAGGGGTCGAGCAGGAGCAAGGGGTCGAGCAGGAGCAAGGGGTCGAGCAGGAGCAAGGGGTCGAGCAGGAGCAAGGGGTCGAGCAGGGGTCCAACAGGAGCAGGGGTCGAGCAGCAGCAGGGGTCGAGCACAGGTCGAGCAGGTGTCGAGCAGCAGCAGGGGGTCGAGCACAGGTCGAGCAGGGGTCGAGCAAGAGTCGAGCAGGTGTCGAGCAGCAGGGGTCGAGCACAGGTCGAGCAGGTGTCGAGCAGCAGGGGTCGAGCACGGGTCGGGCAGGAGCAGGAGTCGAGCAGGGTTCCAGCAGGAGCAGGGGTCAAGCACGAGTCGAGCAGGGTTCCAGCAGGAGCAGGGGTCAAGCACGAGTCGAGCAGGGTTCCAGCAGGAGCAGGGGTCAAGCACGAGTCGAGCAGGGTTCCAGCAGGAGCAGGGGTCAAGCACGAGTCGAGCAGGGTTCCAGCAGGAGCAGGGGTCGAGCACGAGTCGAGCAGGGTTCCAGCAGGAGCAGGGGTCGAGCACGAGTCGAGCAGGGTTCCAGCAGGAGCAGGGGTCGAGCACGAGTCGAGCAGGGGTCCAGCAGGAGCAGGGGTCGAGCACGAGTCGAGCAGGGGTCCAGCAGGAGCAGGGGTCGAGCACGAGTCGAGCAGGGGTCCAGCAGGAGCAGGGGTCCAGCAGGAGCAGGGGTCCAGCACGAGTCGAGCAGGGGTCCAGCAGGAGCAGGGGTCGAGCACGAGTCGAGCAGGGGTCCAGCAGGAGCAGGGGTCGAGCAGGGGTCGAGCACAAGTCGAGCAGGGGTCCAGCAGGAGCAGGGGTCGAGCAGGGGTCGAGCACAAGTCGAGCAGGGGTCCAGCAGGAGCAGGGGTCGAGCAGGGGCCGAGCAGGGGTCGAGCAGGGGTCGAGCAGGGGCCGAGCAGGGGCCGAGCAGGGGCCGAGCAGGGGTCGAGCACGAGTCGAGCACGAGTCGAGCAGGGGTCCAGCAGGAGCAGGGGTCGAGCACGAGTCGAGCAGGGGTCCAGCAGGAGCAAGGGTCGAGCACGAGTCGAGCAGGGGTCCAGCAGGAGCAGGGGTCGAGCACGAGTCGAGCAGGGGTCCAGCAGCAGCAGGGGTCGAGCACGAGTCGAGCAGGGGTCCAGCAGCAGCAGGGGTCGAGCACGAGTCGAGCAGGGGTCCAGCAGCAGCAGTCGAGCACAGGTCGAGCAGCAGCAGGGGTCGAGCACAGGTCGAGCAGGTGTCGAGCAGCAACAGGGGTCGCGCACAGGTTGAGCAGGGGTCCAGACCGGAGCAGGGGTCCAGACCGGAGCAGGGGTCCAGACCGGAGCAGGGGTCCAGACCGGAGCAGGGGTCCAGACCGGAGCAGGGGTCCAGACCGGAGCAGGGGTCCAAAATAGTGCTCACCTACTTATAATGCAGACTGTGTAACAAGCCAAGTAAAAGGTACATTTGTTACGGGTAACAAATGCAGACAAGGCAGTACCAAGGAGGGACTAACAAACCCATTTACGAATCAGAAGCCAGTATTTACGAAGGACAATGACACAAGCCAATAACAAATATGGGCTGGGTGGGCTTCCAGTGCATACTTTAATACAGCGTGCCTCGCAGAGCGAGCCGTGCATGCACGCTGCGGCTAGGCTCGACCTAAAAAAAGTATTTTTCTGATAATACAGTTGAATGTGGACACAGGTAGGTCAAATGTTCACAAACAGTTGAAGGAATATGCTACTTACCAGTACGCATCTGTTCTTGGCATGTAGAGCTGCAGATCTATACACTGTGCATAGATCGCCATCTGGTGTTGGGCCCGGATGTTTGCAGTTTGTTTTTCTTCTTGGACAATCTTTGGAAGTCACGAGTTCGGTGACTCCTCCTTCGGTCCGTACTGCGCATGGGCTTTGGCTCCATCCCCAGATTGTTTTTCGCCAGCAGGGAAAAGATGGAGCGTAGTGATAATAGTAAAGAAACCCATGTGTGTTGTATCTAAATAAAATAGACTGGAACGGATACAGGTAGCCGGGGAGGCGGGTGGGCGTGTATAGATCTGCAGTTCTACATGCCAAGAACAGATGCATACTGGTAAGTAGCATATTCCGTTCGAGGTATATGAGCTGCAGATTATACACTGTGCATAGATTATATAGCAGTACCCAACCCTAGCGTCGACCACCGGTATCCGTTGCAGTGGTTTGAAACAGTGTCTTTAGTACAGCCTGGCCCACACTAGCTTGTTGTTTGGAGTGTACGTCTACACAGTAATGTTTTGTGAAGGTGTGCGGTGTTGACCATGTGGCTGCTTTGCAGATGTCATCTAAGGGTATGTTCCCTAGAAAAGCCATAGAAGCCCCTATCTTTCTTGTAGAGTGGGCTTTAGGTGGAACAGATAATGTTCTTTTTGCTTTGTGATAGCAAATTTGTATGCACTTTACAATACACCTAGCCATCCATGATTTTGAGATGGGGTTGCCTTTATGCGGTGGAGAGAAGGAGACAAACAATTGTTTAGTCTTTCTGAAAGGTTGCGTTCTTTGTATGTAGTAAAGTAAAGCCCTTTTAACATCAAGTGTATGTAGAGCCCTTTCCGCAACAGATTGAGGTTGTGAGAAAAAAAACGGTAATTCCACCGATTGATTGAGATGGAAGGGGGAAATGACCTTAGGCAGAAATTTTGGATTTATGCGAAGTATCACCTTGCTGTGATGCATCTGTAGAAAGGGTTCTTGTATAGTGAACGCTTGTATTTCACTAACCCTTCTAAGGGAAGTGATAGCTACGAGGAAAGCTGTTTTCCAAGTAAGGAACTGTAGCTCACATTTATGCATTGGTTCGAAAGGCGGACCCATCGGCCTTGTAAGAACTACGTTTAGATTCCACACAGGTGAGGGTGGTGCCCTGGGCGGAATTACTCTTTTAAGGCCTTCCATGAAGGCTTTAATAGCAGGCACTCTGAAAAGTGATAAATGCGGTCTGTTTTGCAGGTAAGCAGCAATTGCTGCTAGGTGTAGACGGATGGATGAGTATGCCAGGTTACACCTTTGAAGATGGAGCAGGTAGCATATGATGTGCTGTATGGATACATCTAAAGGGTTGATTGTATTGTTACGGCAGTAAACAACAAATCTCTTCCACTTTGCGGCATAGCATGCTCGAGTGGTAGGACGTCTGGCTTCCCTGATAATGTTCATGCAATCAGGGGGAAGGTTAAGGTATCCAAATTCTAAGATTTCAGGAGCCAGATCGCAAGGTTGAGCTGGGTCCGGGTGCCTGATCTCTCCATGGTTCTGGGTTAGGAGGCATGGGGACAGGTGCAGTTTTTGGTGTGGTACCACTGAGAGCTGTAGTAGTGTGGTGTACCACGGCTGCCTGGCCCATGTTGGAGCTACCAGAATGAGTGTGAGGGAGTGCTGTTGTAGCTTCCTTACCACTAATGGAATTAGCGGGAGAGGTGGAAAGGCGTATGCAAATTTGCCTGACCAGTTCATCCATATCGCATTGCCTTTGGACAATGGGTGTGGGTATCTGGCGGCGAAGCTTGGGCATTTTTTGTTTTCGTGGGTGACGAAGAGGTCTATCTGAGGATGCCCTCACTTGTGAAAGAATGGGTGAAGAACTTGTGGATGCAGTTCCCATTCGTGCATTTGCTGCGTTTGTCTGCTGAGCAGATCTGCCATGGTGTTTTGTATACCTGGGACGTGTTGTGCCAGGAGAAAGATTTTTTGCGGGATTGCCCATCTCCATATGCTCTGTGCTAAGCGAGAGAGCTGGGGAGAGAGTGTCCCCCCCTGTTTTTGAATAGAATACATTGCAGTCATATTGTCTGTGCGAATGAGGACTGCTTTGGCTGAGATTTGTTTCTGAAACGATTTCAGGGCTAGAAAGATCGCCAATAACTCCAGATGGTTGATGTGGAGTAACCTTTGTTGTGGCGTCCATACACCTTGCACTGTGAGGTGTAATAGGTGCGCTCCCCAGCCAGAGAGCGATGCGTCCGTCGTTAGAATCACCTGAGGAACCGGGTCCAGGAACGGTCGCCCTTTGGAAAGGTTTGTGGTGTTCCACCACTACAGAGAGCGATGGGTGCGACCGTCCACCAACACCAGATCCATCAGCTGCCCCTGGGCCTGGTTCCACTGGCGTGCTAGGCACTCTTGGAGTGGACGCATGTGGAGTCTTGCATGAGGCACTATGAAGATGCAAGATGCCATCATCCCTATTAGCTTCATAAACACTCTTGCTGGGAGAGAGTGCTGAAGAATAAATGTTTGGCGCAAGGCTTGTATGCTTGCGAGTCTGGCTGAATTGGGATAGGCTATAGCTTTTGAGGTGTCTATAGTGGCACCGAGGTATTGCTTTGTATGAGACGGTATCAGCTGGGACTTTTGGTGGTTCACCGTGAAGCCTAGCTGGTGGAGTAGTTGGATGGTAGTGTTTGTATGTTGCACACACTGGTTGTAGGACGCAGCTTTTATTAGCCAGTCGTCCAAGTAAGGGAGGACGTGAATGTGTTGTCTTCTGAGGTGTGCCACCACTACTGCTAGGCATTTGGTAAACACTCGTGGAGCGGTTGTGACCCCGAAGGGGAGAATCTTGAACTGATAATGTTGGCCGTCCACCACAAATCTGAGGTACTTTCTGTGAGAAGGGTGTATTGGAATATGAAAGTATGCGTCTTTCAAGTCCAGTGTCGTCAGAAAGTCGCCCTGGCAGAGGAGTGGGAGAACTTGTTGGAGAGTTACCATGTGAAAATGGTCTGAATGTATGTATGCATTTAGAGGCCGGAGGTCTAGAATGGGCCGTAGGGTCTCGTCTCTCTTTGGTATCAGAAAGTACAGAGAGTAGACCCCTAAATTTTGCTGATTGACGGGGACCTGCTCTATAGCTTGTTTTTGCAGGAGGGAGATTACCTCTTGTTTCAGCAGTGTGGTATGTTCTTGTGACATTGTACGGTGCCTGGGTGGAATATTTGGGGGGGGTAGATGTTAGTTCGAGACAGTACCCTGAACGAATAATTTGGGTCACCCATTTGTCTGATGTTATGGTCTCCCAGGTTTGAAAAAAGTCTTGTAGTCTGCCCCTGACTGGAGTGGAATGGTCTGGGGGGAGCGGGGGAAAGTCATTGCGTGGGCGGAGTGGCAGAACGGGCGGTGTTGGTTTTGCCCCTGCCTTTATTATTGTTCCCTCTATATCCACCTCTTTGATAGCCCTTTGAGAAGGTAGTCTGAGGAGGGGACTAGTAGGACGTAGAGGCGTTATCGGCAGAGTAACTTCTGCCAGTGCCTCGAAAGGAGGAACGGCGAAAGGAGCGTCTAGGGGTGTGGGATTGTAATGCCCCCATAGACTTCGCCGTATCTGTATCCTTCTTCATTTTTTCCAGGGCTTCATCTACTTTTGGGCCAAATAAGTGTTGTTGGTCAAAAGGGTGGTTCAATATAGATGCTTGGACCTCCGGCTTAAAGCCTGAGATTCTGAGCCAGGCGTGGCGGCAAAGCAGAACACTGGTGTTTATAGCCCTGGAAGCTGTGTCTGCTGCGTCAAGTGCACATTTAATCGAGGTGTTGGTAATAATCTTTCCCTCTTGTATCAGTTCATGAGCCTTATTTTTATATTTCTCTGGGAGATGTTGCATGAGAGCCTCCAGCTCATCATAGTGCGCTCTGTCGTACCGTGCCAGCAGCGCTTGCGTGTTGGCGATGCGCCACATATTGGCAGCTTGCGAGGCAGTGCGTTTGCCTGAGGCATCTAAGAGCTTGGACTCCTTATCGGGTGGTGGAGCCTCACCTGATGACTGAGAATTGGATCGCTTCCTAGCTGTGGATACCACTAATGAGTCTAAGGGAGCAGGTCCTTTAATATAGGCAGGATCTTTGGGGGCTGCCTTATATTTCTTTTCTATTCTGGGGTTTAAGACCCTAGCCCTGACTGGGTCCTTGAAAACGTCTGCCGCATGTTTGGTCACCCCTTTAAGCATGGGTAATATGGCAGTAGATTTATCTGCGATGTCAAAATGTCAAGTAGGAAGTCTTCCTCAACTGGATCACTGTGCAACTCCACCCCATGATAATGTGCCGCCCGTTATAACAAGTGGTGGAACCCCAGGGAGTCCTCCGGTGGAGATGGCCTGGATGGATAAAGATCATCCGGAGGCACATCTGGATTGTGGTAATCCTCCCATGGGTCTGGTGTTCCCGGAGGAGTGGGGTCCTGTGGGGCATCTGTTGGATCATAATATGGATCCCCTTGGTCATCAGGGTCTGGAGACGGGGTTGGAGAGCGATGAGGCGAAGGTGGAGGCGGAGATGGGGGAGGTGGAGGTGGTGGGGAGGGTACTCTGAAAGGGGATGTGGCAGAGTCCTTCCGTTTTGGCGGTGGAGGAGGAGCTGGCTTGTCTAAATGTCTTTTCTTGGAAGACAAGGTCAAATGTCCAGTCTTTGGATCCTTTGTTAAAGTCTTTTGACAAGGATCTGGCGTGAATAGCTCCTCCGGCACCAATTCCTCTGTCGGTGCCGATGTTTTCGGAGCCGACGGCTTTGTTGGTTTATCCGTGCCATGCTGTTTTGGGGCCTCCGATTTTTTGTTCGGTGCCGAGGCAGGCTTCGGCACGGGAGCGTCGGTGCCGAGGGATTTATGTTTGGTCGGCACCGAGAGGCCAGGTTTCGACACCGATGGCTTCGGAACGGAGCTTGGTGTGGTTTTCTTCGGTGCCGAAGGGTGTTTTTCAGCGCCGCTAGTAGGCTGGCTCGAGCCCGAGCCGCCGGGAGACTTATGATGCCTCTTCACCGGGCCCGAAGGTGGGGTGATGGAAGCGGTATGCTTGGTTTTCCCTAGGCCCGGAGGCGAAGGTGTAACCGGAGTCTCTTTCGGTATGGGCGCGGGAGTGGGAAGGGGTAGAGTACTCACGACCCTCTGCGCCGGTGTGATCTCCTCCACGTCGGAGTCGTCGGCCTCGGAAGCGCTGACGACATCGTCCTCCTGTTCGGTGTGCTGCTGTCCCGAAGCTCCGGTGTCTTCTCCGAAGATGTCAGGTGGAGCCGAGGTCGATGAGTGCGCCATGGTGCGTCGAGCTCGTCGATCCCGAATAGTCTTTTTGGATCGAAAAGACTTGCAGGCGGGGCAGTCTCGGGCCTCGTGTTCGGGAGAGAGGCAGAGGTTGCACACCTGATGTAGATCGGTGTGGGGAAATTTAGACCCACATTTTGGGCACTTCTTGAAGGGAGTCCTTTCCATCGGCCGAGACCGGAGTCGAGATAGGCCCGAAGGCCGCTGCCTGGAATAGAGGAAGTGCCGAAGAGAGAGATGAAGAAGATGATTCCGTCTGAAGAATCTCGATGGACGAGGATTTTTCGTCGAAGGTCGAACTGGAGAGGTTCGAAGCCGGAGCACAAAGTATTACATCCGAGCCCGATGGCGGAAAAAAACAATCTGGGGATGGAGCCGAAGCCCATGCGCAGTACGGACCGAAGGAGGAGTCACCGAACTCGTGACTTCCAAAGATTGTCCAAGAAAAAAAAAAACTGCAAACATCCGGGCCCAACACCAGATGGCGATCTATGCACAGTGTATAATCTGCAGCTCATATGCCTCGAACATTACTTTTCAGTTACTTTCTACCTAGATATCACACTGAGACATTTCCTGGCTAAAAGCAGAGTAAAACAATTTTTATCAAAACGCAGTTTCTTGGGTTTCTATACTAAGCACTCTCAACATATAGAACTTTTTCACAGGAAAACAGTAGATGAAATCCTATTTAAAAAAAAATGGGGTTAGCGTTTTGCAGGTAAGTAAACGGTATGGAGGGTTGAGTTTCCGGAGTTCGAACAAGTGTTCCCCCAGGGTCAAGAATGCACTCGTTAGACCCTCAGCTGCCCTATGGCGGCTGGGTGCTGAGGCCCAATGTGATCCAATAGGGATAGGGGGCCTCCGGTTGGTGACTGCTCACAGGCACGCCACTTGGATGTGGGAGCAAAGCTCCAAGGGTTAAGCTCAGGGCAAAGGTGGATTCGAGTTAGCACACAAAGGTACACCCCCAGGGGCACAGAGTGGCCGGGTGCAGGGTGCTGGATCGACATCGGGAGCCCTGTTGGTTTCAATGGAGAAAGTCCAGTCAGAAATAACACTGCAGGCTCGGGCACGAAGATCTTCGAGAGGTAACCACCAAGTGTAAAGGCAAGTTGGGATATTGTGGGATGCCGGGACGCATGTGTCTTTAGGCATCGGGTTTTCCTTACCGTCTCCAGTCGCGGTCCGGGGGGGGGGGGGGGGGGATCATCCAGATAGGGGCTGCAGGCGTCTTCAAGATCCTTAAGGTAGGTCGGGATCACCAGATCCCAGGTCAGGATCGCCAGGGAGACCTCCTTGTGGTGTTGGGCCACTCGAACTCGGACCGTGTGCGTCAGGTGCATAGGGTTGCAGACTTGAGGATTTGGCAGGCGCCAGAATCTGTTGGTGAGCAAATCCGGTGCTCACGGGAGACAAAGTCTGGTTGGGGAAGGCAGGCAGGTCCTCTGGGTTCCGGGGGGCTGCTGGCTACAGGACACACCAGAATTTTGCTGGAGCAAGTTGAGGTCGGGACAGGCCGGTAGTTGGTCAGTTGGTGTCGTCGTCTTCTTCCTTCAGCACGGCTCTTCTGTCCCCCTTGTTCCTTCTTATCGGAGGAGGCAAGGTTCAGGGTTGCCCCTAAATACTACATTTATGGGTGTTTCAGGTAGATAAAGGTTGGGACCAATGGTACCCCTATTATTCCACCCTCCAGTGGGAGGCGGGCATGAGCCTCACTCCGGTTTGCTGTGTCCCCCATCTTCAAGATGGCAAGGACAGAGTTGTGCTTCGCCTCAACCCCCCCCACCTGAGGGGCGGGGTTGGCAAAGATGGGCACACCTATCTTGGTTTCCCCGCTGATTTTCCCATCCATAGTGGGGGTCTGAACCGGTGGGGGCCAGTTGCAGGGAGCAGCAAATGGCTGGGGCAGCTTAAAGGCGGCAAGCCTTTGAAGCTTCCCGTTCATGGACCCTGCCCATCCTGGGGGAGGGGGCTTGGCATCTCTGCCCAAGATGTGCTTTGTTTCAGGACCCCGAGAGCATCAGGCTCTTGAACCAGGGGTCCAGAAACATGTCTGGTGGAGGCAGCTGGGGAGCAGCCACTCAGCCTGGACATTAGAGTTAGGTCGTTTTTCAGGGGGCATCTCTAAGATGCCCTCTGTGGGCATTTTTCATTAAATCCCACACTGGTATCAGTGTGGGTTTAATGTGCTGAGAAGTTTGATACCAAACTTCAGTTTTCAGTAAAGCCATTATGGTGCTGTGGAGTTCGTAATGACAAACTCCCAGACCATATACTCTTTATGGCATTAGTGCACTTACAATGTCTAAGAATGGACAGGGACACTGTAGGGGTAGAGGGCTCATGCACCTGTACCCTCACCACTGGCATAGTTCACCCAGCACAAGGAAGTCAAATACCCTCTCATGTAGAGACGAACGTTTGACCTCTTCGATCAGAACTGCTGGTTCTTGAGTTGACTCTGCCTGTTCCGCCTCCATCAGCCCCAAACTCATGACTCAGCGACATGATAACAAAGAAGTTCGTACTCATCTCAATCTCAGTTCAGCGGGCCAGGAGACGCAAGTCATCTCAGTTCAGCGGGCCAGGAGACGCAAGTCATCGCAGTTCAGCGGGCCAGGAGGCGCAAGTCATCGCAGTTCAGCGGGCCAGGAGGCGCAAGTCATCGCAGTTCAGCGGGCCAGGAGGCGCAAGTCATCGCAGTTCAGCGGGCCAGGAGGCGCAAGTCATCGCAGTTCAGCGGGCCAGGAGGCGCAAGTCATCGCAGTTCAGCGGGCCAGGAGGCGCAAGTCATCGCAGTTCAGCGGGCCAGGAGGCGCAAGTCATCGCAGTTCAGCGGGCCAGGAGGCGCAAGTCATCGCAGTTCAGCGGGCCAGGAGGCGCAAGTCATCGCAGTTCAGCGGGCCAGGAGGCGCAAGTCATCGCAGTTCAGCAGGCCAGGAGGCGCAAGTCATCGCAGTTCAGCGGGCCAGGAGGCGCAAGTCATCGCAGTTCAGCGGGCCAGGATGCGCAAGTCATCGCAGTTCAGCGGGCCAGGATGCGCAAGTCATCGCAGTTCAGCGGGCCAGGAGCGCAGGTCATCTCAGTTCAGCGGGCCATGAGACGCAAGGTCATTTGGTCGATCATGGAGATGCAAGAGCTGGAGAATCTCCATCCTCCTCTCTCAACTCCAGAAGATCCAAGAGGAAATCTGTCCTCACACATCATTCTGGGGCCTAGTTATTCCGGTCAGAGGCGGTCATCTCGATTCTGGAACCGAGAGGAACCATTCGAATTTTGTCACCAAGCCATAACCTTGAAAGGCCAAAGCCTAGTTGAACTGGTGCCACCAGTAGCCATGGCGAAGGCATCCCGGTGCAGGAATGTTCTGGTCAACAGTGAATATAGACCAGAAATAGTAGTTCATAAGGTACAAATCCTAAAGCTTTGGGCAGAATTGGGACTTCATAAGATCTACTGACTCAACTCCAGATCTACCCCATCAAAGGCCTTCAAATCTAATGGAGTCCTAAACCAGCTGCAGGGCTCCAGTTACCTTTGAACTATGTTCTTAACTAGGCATGGTACACAGGACCCAGATCACCGGTGACGTCTCCACCGGAGGTTTGAGGGAGCACCAAGGACCTCATGCCTTGGGTTTCCTTGAGCGGTGGGCTCTTGGGACACTTGACTTGTGTGTGTACACGAACCTAGCCCAGGAGCAACAAGGTGCTGACTAGAGGGCATTTCCTTTAGAACTCATAAATCAGCAGATGAGGTATCAGCCCACGGAGGTGTTCAGGGTGCTACCCTAGGAACAGAGCTAGGACTGGATGCTGAGCACATGGATCCCTTGCTCACAACTTGAAACACTGTCGGAGAAATCATTGTTTCAAAGGCTTAAGACCAAACATTTTATGGAGAATCCCAAATCCATCCGAAAGAGGCCCCTTGGTATGTCAATGGCTCGAGTGCCAATATTATGAGAAATCTAGTGCTTGGAGAGGCGCTATAATCTTTGGGGTAATATCTCAGACGACGAAGCCACCTCACTTTCTAGTTTTATATGTATACATTTACCTATTTATTAATAAAAGTCATGTTCCTTTTCAAAAGGAAAGCACGCCCAGGATCTATGTGATTGTGTGTTGTTTACAGAGTCACACTGGACCCAAGTTTCTACCCCCCTCCACCACCTGGAGTAAGTTGGATTCTAACTGGAGCAGATACTCCGGAGATGCAGTAACTACTTGAAACTCCAGTGTTTTATTGGCCAATAACTGCTTCAGTCATTCAAATAGGAAAAAATTACCGATCCAAGTATCACCTTAACAATGATCCGCTCGTTAATTAAGACGCTGGGGTGGCCTCAAGTGACCCCACACCCACCCAGAGCTAGGCTCCAAAACAAGGAGCTGAGAGGCAGAGCAAGAGGCAGGATTCCACTTAGATGCAGGACCGCAGCGGGCGCCCAGCAGAAGGGCATGGTATCCTCTACAGAATGTTCCATGGGCCAGTAGAGCGATCAACCTCAACAGCAAGTAGAGTCCACGGGTCTGAACCAGTCTATCAAAAGAACAGAAGTGACACAACAGCACGTTCAAACATAAAAAAGTCCTCATAAAGAGGGCCAAGTCCCATCACCCACCGAAGTGGCATGCTTCATCATCTGGGACCTCCCATAACCACACCTGGTGTGGTTATAGAGCTACAACTCCTTAGATTACCGTAACAAGGAGGAGCTCAGGGATGTTTTGATTCCTATGATCGGGAGGATAAATTATCTCAAGGTGAGGAAGACTGCCATAGGTGTGGTGAGTCTAAATGCAGTGTGTGAGATAGGAAAGTGATTTAAAATTGATTAGCATTGGAAAATTATTTTATTCAGTATCCAATGGCATCAAGCTAAAAACAGCAGAAATCGTAAAGGGAACGCGTCCACAAGCGTTATAGGAACACGTCCTCATGGGTCAACATGTTTCAGCCAACCTGTGTCTACCAAATGACAGTGGCTTTCGTCAGGACCATAAGGTAACACTACTGCAAAATGTGAATAAGTGATAAGTGAAAAAAGGAACAATACAACCTACCAAAGTACCTACTTATCTGTAGATATGTGGCACTGTAGGAATGTAACTTAATCACCTGAAAACAGAAAAAAAATTATAGTACAAGGAAATGAATGATATGTGCTGGAACATGTCATCTACGTTTTTTGACATGGTACAAATGTGTCATATATAAACATTTGTCATGCGTATAAACTGCATTATCTTCTTACCCGCAATAAGTCGGGGATGCGACCTACACTCCTGTATACTGTTTTTATGGTCACACAACTTTATGCTCAAACAGATGAATAAACCATCTTCTGTTTTCTTTGGTATTAGTTAGTTCTTTTTTGTCTTCTAGAGCGTTGCCTCACGCCCTGAGTTGTAACCAGGAGTGTAGGTCGCATCCCCGACTTATTGCGGGTAAGAAGATAAGTAGTGTTACCTTATGGTCCTGACGAAAGCCACTGTCATTTGGTAGACACAGGTTTGCTGAAACATGTTGACCCATGAGGACGTGTTCCTATAATGCTTGTGGACGTGTTCCTTTTACTATTCCTGCTGTTTTTAGCTTGATGCCATTGGATACTGAATAAAACAATTTTCCAATGCTAATCAATTTTAAATCACTTTCCTATCTCACACACTACATTTAGACTCACCACACCTATGGCAGTCTTTCTCACCCTGAGATAATTTATCCTCCCGATCATAGGAATCAAAACATCCCTGAGGTCCTCCTTGTTACGGTAATCTAAGGAGTTGTAGCTCTATAACCACACCAGGTGTGGTTATGGGAGGTCCCAGATGATGAAGCATGCCACTTCGGTGGGTGATGGGACTTGGCCCTCTTTATGAGGACTTTATGTTTGAACGTGCTGTTGTGTCACTTCTGTTCTTTTGATAGACTGGTTCAGACCCGTGGACTCTACTTGCTGTTTAGTTTAAGTGACTTGGGGATTTGTCTGCGCAGGTCTCTAAATTCCCTAAGACCCTACGACCAATTGTTTTTTCCTGAGCGATCAACCTCCCCCGTCGGGACGTTCTGTGATTTATCGTCAGGGTAATGAGACAGCAGCAGGGAATCCCAGTGTGATTCGCTTTGAGAATGAAAGGGATATCTTGGTGTCAGGTGCAGGTGGGGAAGCAGAGAAGTAATCCTGCTCAGTGCCCAGGATCTAAGGTGGTGACTAGCGTACGCAGGTGGTAAAGAAGTTTGCAACCAGTCGGCTCCCCTCCCCACCACCAGGCAACTGCAACAACATGACTTAGATGATGCCAACCCCCTTCCCCCCACAATTAACAGAAACTCAAGCCAGGGACTGGAAGTCCATCTGATTGGAGTGGATCCCCCACAGAAGAGCACTGGGTGCAACGATACTCCAAAGGCGAACTGCACCTGCACAGTGAGCAAAGGCGAGGCAGGGACAGCAACTTGTAACAAACTCAAGGACAGAGCGGAGACACACAGACCCCATGCTCCATCCAGTTCTCACTTTCACCACACAGAGCTCCATAGTTTCTAACGAGCTTATGCTAGTAACCGGAACTGCTCTAGAAACTTTCAGTTCAATATGGCTGGAGTCCAAGCCGGCAAAGCTTTGACCCATCTCTGCCCACTTCATGCCAGAGGTAGGTCACTGTCCCAATTTTCAAACAGCACTTACTGCTCTCGATAGTCGGGGAAGCGGTCACACATATCAATGAAACAGATCAAGTTGCAACAACAAGGTGTTAATTAACATGCCCCAAGATTGCAGGTTTAACACCCAAGCTTTGAGAACTTTTCAAAAAGTGCTAGAAACCCAATGGTTCCAACTGTCATAAGCCACACAAACAAAGCAATGACTATGTTCGACCAGGAGTTCCACATCCAGTTTCGTGATTGACTTGAACATCAGGACAGACCACAACATTCCATCTTGTTTCTCACATCTGGCAAGCACCATACTCGTGATGCTGGTAACAGCCATAACGCCGTCTTTTCCCAGATCCCAAGCTAGACATGTTGGGCTTTGTTTTCTTCTATCCTGGTTTGATAACCTCCTCAGCTGCTTCTCCATTCCAAAGAAACCCTTAACCCCAATAAGATACTTCAAGCAACTGGATTGCTACCTCTTGGAACAGAAACAGTGACCCCATTCACCAGCCACATCAACACCCACAGAATAAACATCATATTCTATATTGACGAATCCAAGCTCATACGCTCCCTCTCCCTCAAGCTCAACAGAGACAAAAGAGAGTGAGTAATCGTCAGCAAATACACCTCATTCTGGGACTCAAAGTGGTGTCCTGACATACTTGGATCCAAAATCCCTCCCAGCAACCCATGCAAAGAATAGTAATCAACAACCAACTCGTCACGACCAGCAAAGCGAAAGCAGTGTTTGTCTCCTACTTCCACATACTGAAGCGAATCAAGAACATCTTCAAATGGCTCCCCATCAACACTTGCAGAACTGTCACCTAAGCCCTCGTCACCAGAAAGCTGGACTGCAGCAACGCACTCTATGCTGCAACCAACGCTAAACTGACCAGAATGCTCCAAACCATACAAAACAGCAGCGACGCTCATCCTCAAACCCCCCCCACTCACGTAAGCCTGCACCTCAAAGAGCTCCACTGGCCCCCAATCAACAAACAAGCACTCTTCAAACTCCTCACGCACACGTAGAAAGCCTTGCACAACACTGGCCCACACACGTCAACAACTAAATAAACTTCCACAAACCTACCAGACACCTGCGCTCAGCCAGACTCCTAGTTACCTCCCACATATGCAGAACCAGATCTGATGGTGGTGCCTGCAACTACCTCACTCCTAAAGCTCGGAATAACCTGTCCGTGCACATCAGAGCCGCCTGCTCAGCTCTTCGCTGAGCCCCAACCCTAGCGCAGCCATAACGCCCCTGCTTCAGTGCCAGGATACCCTCACCAGAGAGTTCTGCGCTAATATACCTCAATAGTGGAATCACCAGCAGGATGGCGAGTGGGTCACTGCACCATGTTGATTTGTACAACATTGACTCCCATCAAGCAGACTCAGAAATTTACCGCTCAGAGGTTAGTAAATCAAGAACCAGTTAAATGAGTAATATCTCTCTCTATTGTTTGCAGCGCTTAGAAACAGCAGGCTCCAAAGATTCAAGAGCCAAGCAGACAGAACATGTTTAAACCAACACAGGCACAACCACATCAAATCAGCCCTAAAGGTTCTCGGCTTGCTCCCAGTAAACGCAACGATAAAGGTGCCAGTCTGGAGCAGAAGAACCTCTGCAATGGTTACAGTCCAGTTTAGGTTCACACTGAAAAATGGGAGATTTCACTGGTCCTGTGATGAACGTCCAGAAAGAACGGCTCATCAGTGTAGGAAGCTGGCTCTTTATACAGTGGACCAAAAAGAGGTATACCGTTTAAAGAGTCCAGGCAAACCTAAGAGGAATTACAGAGGAAAATATGGCACACCAAATGCTGTCTTTTGCGGACGTTTGGGCGAGCAGTTAGGCATATCAGAGGGTAGTGCTAAGCATATAGTACACACAAAAAACAAAGGCAGTGAGTGAGAGACATTACGGAAACGTGACACCAATTTATAAATAGAACACATACTTTCATATAAATTTAGATACCAAGATCATCGGAATTGGGTAAGTACTTTTCAAGGTATGAATTTTTACAGTTTTCAGAAATGAACAGTGCATTTTTTGGAACAGCAAGGTTATCCTTTAGAGGAAAAACATACATTCGGGTTCTTGTCAGCGAATTACGGGACTGTTCTTTTGGACTTAAGGAGAGTATGGACAAGGTCCGAGGCCACACCAACAGGTTGCCTCGAGAGACTCTGGAGCGTCCGGCTGCAGAGGTGTGTTACTGCGTAAAGTGTCCAGATTCAAATGAATTGGAAATGGTCTGCTCAGAAAGGGGCTGGGACTGGGGGGCCCGTCCGGGGGGACCCAGAGGGGTGCTCGACCCTTGAGATCCACAAGCAAGCAGGAACACAGTTGGTCCATTTCTCTTCAGGCTGTGGTGTTCGGGTGTAGTGGTGTCTTTTGGCATCAGGTTCCTGTGCTGCAGTCACTCACGGTTGGAGGGGGACTGCAGAAAGAGGCTGCAGGCGACGACTGGAAGTACAGTCTGGGCAAACCCAAGGATGGGTTTCGCTCCTGTGGGTCTGGGGATCCAGCTGACACCGCCACCTCCCTTGGACTTGGGCTGTGGTGTGCGGGTGCATAGGTACTTTGAGGTGTCCGGTGACGGCGGTCAAAGACTTACTCTTTGGTTTCGGTTTTGCAAAAGGGAGACAAACAGGAGAGCTGGGCCACTATCTGTGAGGGTCTCAAAGTCCCTGAAGTCGCTCGACGTGAAGGTCAGTCTTGCTCGGTGTTGGTGCCCAGACTGAACACAACAAGCCTTGGCTGCTACAAGGGGTCTGGTACCCTGGGTATTGGTCCTGTGCAGCTCTAGTTGGTCCTGGTGTCCTCTCACTTGGTGTGGGGACAGATCTAACCTTGAGGAGCACAGGGACCTCTGTCTGAAGGGCTGCTGCAATGGGCTGGCCGGGGAGCTGTAACTCAGTAGACCAGACTTTGTTCTTTGGTGCCTCTGGCTGCAGGGTATTAGCTCCTCTACTCCAAGGGAGTTTCTATGGAGATTGGTGAAGCACTGGCAGCCCTGCTGGTTTCTTAAAGTCCGCTCAGTGGCAGGATGAGTCGGATTCTTCCTCAATTTCCAGGGGCAGCAGGTAGGCTGGCACGGTTGACACCAAGTAAGTTGTTGCTCCTCTGTTAGCACGTTAAGACTTCTTTTTCCACTCATTCTCTTGATCCATCGAAATCTGAAGTCCTTGTATCAGGGGGTCCCCTGAATATTTAATTTAGGGGCGTTAAGGGGAGTGAGTGGTAGTAGCCAGTGGGCTATTTACCCCTGTGGTCACTACACCCCCAAGATGACCACTTCCTTTTGGGAGTGGGCATCACCCTGTTACAGAGGTCCTAATTTCACCACAAAGAGGATGGTGGGATTTCTAACTTCATGTTCACTTCAAACAGGTCACCCTAAAGGAATATCAAGCCTGGCATAGCTAATATTCCTGTTTGTCCTAGGGCAGGGGGTAGCATCTCCCCTGCCTGGGGAAGCCGTGGGTCGCCTATCAAAGGCGGCAGGGACCTTTGAAACCTCATGCGGCTTCCTGGGGTAGGAGATGATTACACCTCTCCACGGAGCAGGCACTGTTTCGTCCTCTGAGAGCAGGGCTCTCGCCTTGTCGGGAGGTCAGGAAATGTTCTGTGGTGGCAGGCTGGACTAGACCAGTCAGCCAGCACACTAGAAGGCTAGTAGGGTTCAGGGGGGTACCTCCAAGGTACACTCTGGGTGCAGGTATTAATAAATCCATCACTGGAGTCTGTGTGGGTATTTTAATACAATGTGTTTCATTATGTTCATATGTTTCAGTGAAGCCATAATTTAAATGGGGAACTTGTTTTGACCAGTGCCCAGTACAGCCCTTAAGATGGCTTCCCTGCTCACTTGCAATATCCAGTAATAGAACTAACTTTAATCAAGCATCGTCTCGCACATGGATGTCTGTTCTTGCGGATACCCTTTGTCCACGCAGCACAGTATAAACACCTGCTCCCCAATCCTGCCCACAAGCTCCTTTAGCATCCTTAGTGGTATATTTAGGGACTCGACAATTGGCAGCTCTGTTATCTTTTACTCTATTCCATTTTGTGTTTTTGTCTGCTCAGCTTTCCTGTGATATCTAATTTTTGCTCTAGGCATTTTTATCGTCTGAGAAAGGATCTTCAGAAATAAAATGTAAAGATCTATTATTATATTTAATGGTTGAAGTAGATATATGATGAACTCATACTTTGTTCTTGCATGATTGTGCTGTGTTTATGGTTTTAATAAACCTAATATTATTAGTAATAGAACGAGACATCACGGGCCTCTCTCATCTGGCAGATACGTCCTCACATAAAAAAAGAATGCGCCCTGCCTGAGGTCTTAAGGGCCTGCTGTACTGGTGACTTTATTAGATGCAGTGACGTTGGCGTGACAAACAGCAGTGTCATGTCAACTTTTCACTCACGGCTTGCACCATGTCCCGCAGCCTGCAATGGCAGTCTATGTGGAATTTGTGTATGCTGCAGCCCTTAGGGACCCTCTTTAGTACCCCTGTCCTACGTACTAGGGACTTACAGGGGTGCTAAAGTCCTTAGCCAATTGTAGCACAATTGGACAACAGCTGGTTTGGGGAAGGAGCACTGGCACAGAGATCTGGTTAGCAGGTCTCGGTGCACTGTCAGAGCTGAAAATCAGCCTCCAGTAGCTCAAAAGGAGGGGGGGGGGGGGATTAAGGGGAGGGGGGCCGGGGGAACAACTGCAACAAAAGTGCAGTTTCCTATAATCATGTGGACCACAGCCAAACATGAGCATGGATCCTTCTCTACCGCTCAGTGGTGTATGAAACTGTGGGGCCACATAAATACAGAGTTCACGGGAAGACTAGTAACCCCATGAGGGGCATGCTGTGGGGCCACATAACTACAGAGTTCATAGGAGGTGCAGGATTCCCACCAGGGCATGCTATGGGGCCACATAAGTACAGAGTTCATGGGAGGTGCAGGATTCCCACCAGGGCATGCTGTGGAGCACATAAGTACAGAGTTCATGGGAGGTGCAGGATTCCCACCTGGGCATGCTGCGGGGCACATAAGTACAGAGTTCATGGGAGGTGCAGGATCCCCACCAGGGCATGCTGGTGGGGCCACATAAGTGCAATGTTCATGGGAGATGTAGGATTCCCACCAGAGCATGCTCTGTGACACACAAGTACAGAGTTCATGGGAGGTGCAGGATCCCCACCAGGGCATGCTGTGGGGCACATAAGTACAGAGTTCATGGGAGGTGCAGGATCCCCACCAGGGCATGCTGTGGGGGCCACATAAGTACAGAGTTCAAGGGAGGTCCAGGATTCCCCCCAGGGTGTGCAGTGGGGCCACATAAGTACAGAGTTCATGGGAGGTGTAGTAACCCCTCCAGGGGCATTCCGTGGGGCCACATAAGTACAGAATTCATGGGAGGTGCAGGATCCCCATCAGGGCATGCTGTGAGGCACATAAGTACAGAGTTCATGGGAGGTGTATGATTCCCCCCAGGGCATGCTGTGGGGCCACATAAGTACAGAGTTCATGGGAGGTGCAGGATCCCCACCAGGGCATACTGTGGGGCACATAAGTACAGAGTTCATGGGAGGTGCAGGATCCCCACCAGGGGCTGCTATGGGGCACATAAGTACAGAGTTCATGGGAGGTGCAGGATCCCCACCAAGGGATGCTGTGGGGCACAGAAGTACAGAGTTCGTGGGAGGTGCAGGATCCCCACCAGGGCATGCTGTGGGGCACATAAGTACAGAGTTCATGGGAGGTGCAGGATCCCCACCAGGGGCTGCTATGGGGCACATAAGTACAGAGTTCATGGGAGGTGCAGGATCCCCACCAGGGGCTGCTATGGGGCACATAAGTACAGAGTTCATGGGAGGTGCAGGATCCCCACCAAGGGATGCTGTGGGGCACAGAAGTACAGAGTTCGTGGGAGGTGCAGGATCCCCACCAGGGCATGCTGTGGGGCACATAAGTACAGAGTTCATGGGAGGTGCAGGATCCCCACCAGGGGCTGCTATGGGGCACATAAGTACAGAGTTCATGGGAGGTGCAGGATCCCCACCAGGGGATGCTGTGGGGCACAGAAGTACAGAGTTCATGGGAAGTGTAGGATCCCCCCCAGGGCATGCTGTGGGGACACATAAGTACAGAGATCATGGGAGGTGCAGGATCCCCACCAGGGCATGCTGTGGGCACATAAGTACAGAGTTCATGGGAGGTGCAGGATTCCCCCCAGGGTGTGCTGTGGGGCCAACTAAGTACAGAATTCATGGGAGGAGCAGGATTTCCACCAGGGCATGCTGTAGGGCACATAAGTACAGAGTTCATGGGAGGAGCAGGATTCCCACCAGGGCATGCTGTGGGGCGCATAAGTACATAGTTCATGGGAGGTGCAGGATCCCCACCAGGGGCTGCTATGGGGCACATAAGTACAGAGTTCATGGGAAGTGCAGGCAAGGGCATGCTGTGTGGCACATAAGTACAGAGTTTATGGGAGGTGAAGGATCCCCACCAGGGCATGCTGTGGGGGCCACATAAGTACAGAGTTCAAGGGAGGAGCAGGATTCCCACCAGGGCATGCTGTGGGGCACATAAGTACAGAGTTCATGGGAGGTGCAGCATTGCAACCAGGGCATGCTGTGGGGCATATAAGTATAGAGTTCATGGGAGGTGAAGGATTCCCACCTGGACATGCTGTGGGGCACATAAGTACAGAGTTCATGGATGGTGCAGGATCCCCACCAGGGCGTGTTGTGGGGCACATAAGTACAGAGCTCATGGGAGGAGCAGGATCCCCACCAGGGCATGCTGGTTGGGCCACAAGTGCAGAGTTCATGGGAGGTGCAGGATTCCCACCAGGGCATGCTGTGGGGCACATAAGCATATAGTTCATGGGAGGTGCAGGATCCCCACCAGGGGCTGCTATGGGGCACATAAGTACAGAGTTCGTGGGAGGCGCAGGATCCCCACCAGGGGCTGCTATGGGGCACATAAGTACAGAGTTCATGGGAGGTGCAGGATCCCCACCAGGGGCTGCTATTGGGCATATAAGTACAGAGTTCATGGGAGGTCCAGGATCCCCACCAGGGGATGCTGTGGGGCACATAAGTACAGAGTTCATGGATGGTGCAGGATCCCCACTAGGGGATGCTGTGGGGCACATAAGTACAGAGTTCATGGGAGGTGTAGTAACCCCTCCAGGGGCATTCCGTGGGCCACATAAGTACAGAGTTCATGGGAGGAGCAGGATTCCCACCAGGGCATGCTGTGGGGCACATAAGTACAGAGTTCATGGGAGGTACAGCATTGCAACCAGGGCATGCTGTGGGGCATACAAGTATAGAGTTCATGGGAGGTGAAGGATCCCCACCAGGGCATGCTGTGGGGCCACAGAAGGAAAGTTCATGGGAGGTGCAGGATCCACACCTGGACATGCTGTGGGGCACATAAGTACAGAGTTCATGGGAGGAGCAGGATCCCCACCAGGGGATGCTGTGGGGCACATAAGTACAGAGTTCATGGATGGTGCAGGATCCCCACCAGGGGATGCTGTGGGGCACATAAGTACAGAGTTCCTGGGAGGTGCAGGATCCCCACCAGGGGACGCTTCAGATGAACCTTTTTTCTCTTGGACTCGGTCACTTGAAAACCTTTCAGAAACAGATAACTAGGCATAAACTAAAAAGACTGAAATGAGCTCTACAGAGAGGGGAGTAGATGACAGGAATACAGGTGTGTTTGGGACAAGGGAAAGAAAGGGAGAAGAAAACGAATATTCATTTGTTTAGCAGAACTCCTAATTAAAGCCAATTTCAGAGATGCTCTCCCTCCCCAGAGAGGGCCATTAGTCTACCCCACCAATCAAAAGAATCTTAGAAAGGTTTTTTATTACTGAGGGTAGACCTTGGAGCCATACTTTACTTTCAAGTTCTTTAAGTTTTTATTTCATAATATGTTAGTCAATTGTTGTAGGTGACCCCAATTCGTAGAAGACTCGATGGTTATGTGCAAGGCAAGGCCTGGAAGCGACATGCTGTGTTTCAGATCCCGACTGCAGTGACGGGTTTCTAATATGTACTACCTCAAAAGAGAGTAAACGCTACATACCAGGTGGCACTATGACCAGCCTCGCCACAACATGGCCCTTTGGCACCCGAGGCCAGACTTTGCTGGGGTGTCTGAGGCGGACGTAGTCCATAGGGCTTCCTGGGACAGGGCTCGTAGTCTGTTCAGGGAGGTGTGGAGCGCCTGTATGGGAAGAGCAGGAGAATGGCACTCAAGACATGGCCACAGCATGGATGACAGAAGAGGGGCTTTTCTGCACGGTTAATAAACTCAACTAAAGGAACACAAGACGAGGATAAGAAGGTTGTAGACTTTTCAATACGCGACATGTTCCAGTGGAGGCGAAGGACAGCAGCTTGCCCATCGTCTTTTACCTCGGTGTGGATGCGTCAATGAGAACTAGAATTTTAGGACTGCCCTTGCAGAAAGCCCCACGGTAGGGTACCACAGCACCAGCTCACTGTCTTACACAAAAGAGTGCTCGCTGATTTTGAATGTGTTTTCCTGAACACAGTAGCTTAGGAAAGATAAGTAATAATCTGTGCGTTTGACACTTGTGTCATGGTCTTTACATTGCCAATATACTCCCTCGGAAATATGATTTTAAGATTCCAGAACACAAGTTTTGTGCATTACCTTAAAACAACTTTACACCCAAATGCTGCCGATTTGCAGCATTTTACTACTGCATTTTAAATCAGCCACTGGACATTTCAATTATTGAACGAGGTTATGAAGCTCAATGCTGGGTGCTGCCTGGAACAGATCCTTGATTTGTGACTCGGTTATCGCCTGTTTTACCCTTGGGAGTGTGGGAACAGTATCCATATTCAACCATTTACTAGCCGAAAAGAGCGGGCATGTGCATCTATATCTCCACAAACATATACCTATGAAATGTGAAAGTGCAGATTACCGTGCTGGGACCTGGACCTCAGAAGAAAGGTACTCTGAGGCAGCCTAGAGTTCCTCACTCAGCAGGCACACCGTGGGTACTCGCAGCCAGACACCTGCTGGGACCTGGGCCTCTGAAGAAAGGTACTCTGAGGCAGCCTAGAGTTCTTCACTCAACAGACACCGTGGGTACTCGCAGCCAGACACCATGGTGTGACCTGGACCTCTGAAGAAAGGTACACTGAGGCAGCCTAGAGTTCCTCACTCAGCCAACACACCTGTCACACACCGTGTATACTCACTGCCAGACACCGTGGTGTGACCTGGACCTCAGAAGAAAGGTACTCTGAGGCAGCCTAGAGTTCCTCACTCAGCTGACACACCTGTCTCACATTGTGTGTACTCACTGCCAGACACCATGCTGGGACCTGGGCCTCTGAAGAAAGGTACTCTGAGGCAGCCTAGAGTTCCTCACTCAGCCGACACCTGTCATACACCGTGTGTACTCACTGCCAGACACTGTGCTGGGACCTGGGCCTCTGAAGAAAGATACTGACGCAGCCTAGAGTTTCTCCCTCAGTAGACACACCTGTCACACACCGTGTGTACTCACAGCGCGGAAACCGTGCTGGAACCAGGACCTCAGCAGAAAGGTACTCTGAGGCAGCCTAGAGTTCCTCACTCAGCCGGCACACCATGTGTACTCACTGCACAGACACCTGCTGGGACCTGGGCCTCTGAAGAAAGGTACTCTGAGGCAGCCTAGGCTTCCACACTCAGCTGACACATCTGTCACACACCGTGTGTACTCACTGCCAGACACCTGCTGGGACCTTGGCCTCTGAAGAAAGGTACTCTGAGGCAGCCTAGAGTTCCTCACTCAGCCGGCACACCATGTGTACTCACTGCACAGACACCTGCTGGGACCTGGGCCTCTAAAGAAAGGTACTCTGAGGCAGCCTAGGCTTCCAAACTCAGCTGACACACCTGTCACACACCGTGTGTACTCACTGCCAGACACCTGCTGGGACCTTGGCCTCTGAAGAAAGGTACTCTGAGGCAGCCTAGAGTTCCTCACTCAGCCGGCACACCATGTGTACTCACTGCACAGACACCTGCTGGGACCTGAGCCTCTGAAGAAAGGTACTCTGAGGCAGCCTAGAGTTCCTCACCCAGCTGACACTTCGTGTGTACTCACAGCGCAGACACCGTGCTGGAACCAGGACCTCAGTAGAAAGGTACTCTGAGGCAGCCTAGAGTTCCTCACTCAGCCGACACACCGTGGGTACTCGCAGCCAGACACCATGGTGTGACCTGGACCTCTGAAGAAAGGTACACTGAGGCAGCCTAGAGTTCCTCACTCAGCCAACACACCTGTCACACACCGTGTATACTCACTGCCAGACACCATGGTGTGACCTGGACCTCAGAAGAAAGATACTCTGAGGCAGCCTCGAGTTCCTCACTCAGCCGACACACCGTGTGTACTTGCAGCCAGACACCGTGGTGTGACCTGGACCTCTGAAGAAAGGCACTCTGAGAGCACCTAGAGTTCCTCACCCAGCCAACACACCTGTCACACACCGGCTGTACTCACTGCCAGACACTGTGCTGGGACCTGGACCTCAAAAGAAAGGTACTCTGAGGCAGCCTAGAGATCCTCACTCATCCGACACACCTGTCACACACTGTGTGTACTCACTGCCAGACACCGTTCTGGGATCGGGGCCTCTGAAGAAAGGTACTCTGAGGCAGCCTAGAGATCCTCACTCAGCCGACACACCTATCACATATCGCGTTTACTCACAGCACAGACATCGTGCTGGGACCTGGACCTCTGGAGAAAGGCACTGCGAGGCCTTTGGAGCTCCAACTCCTCCCAAGAAAGGCTTTGTTTCTGGGCTCAGGGAGCAAAGGCTCCTATTCCAGGGGTCCAGAAACATGTCTTGTGGAGGCAGGCTGGTGTTTACCAGTCAGGGAACCCACAAGAGGCAGGTTGTTATTCAGGGGGCATCTGTAAGATGCCCTCTGAGTGCATGTTTCCTTAAATCACACACAGGCATCAGTGTGGGTTTAATGTGCTGAGAACTTTGATACCAAACTTCTCAGTTTACAGTGTAGCCATTATGGTGCTGTGGAGTTCGCAATGACAACCTCACAGCACCATATACTCTTAATGGCAGCACTGCACTTGCAATGTCTAAGAATGGACTTAGACACTGTAGTGGTACAGGGCTCATGCACCTGTACCCTCACCACTGGTATAGTGCACCCAACTAGAGGGATGACTGATCTATGCCAGGGCAGTGTGTTGTAGGCATGGCACACAAGGATATGTGTCATGTCAACTCCTCACTTTGTTCTGCACCAAAACACGCAGCCTGCAAAGGCAGTGTGTGAGTGTAAAGGTACAGGACCTCTATGGGTGGCACAACAAGTGCTGCAGCCCTTAGAGTCCTTCCCTGGTCACAGTGCCCTGGGTACCTGGGGTACCATTTATCAAGGGCTGACCTGTGGCCAGAGAGTGCCAATTGGGTTTGGCACAGTTTTGGGGAAAGAACAGAGGCCCTGGGAACCTGATTGTGGGGACCCAGGGCACATCAAGCTACAGTGCATCAGTAGCCTGGCAAAAAGTGTGGAGGGGTGGGGGAGGGGGTTTACTGCAACAGAAACCCAGTTTCCTACAGTGTACTCTCCATGGCTTCCTTGGCACTTATAATATTAGGGAATAGACCTAAATATTGTAGGCGCATAACTGCTCAGGCAGATATGCCCACACCTGAGATACAGTGTACCCTGCCTTAGGCTCGAAGGTTTGCTAGAGGGGTGGCTTACCTATACCTTAGGAAGTGCTAGTTGGCATGGCACACAGGCAGTGTGCCATGTCAACTGGCGCTTTTGTCTGCACCAGGGCATGCGTGCTGCATTGGCAGTCTGCATGTTCTAAGTGCTGGGTCCCCAGGGGTCCCTCTTCAGTCCCAATGCCCTCGGTACCCAGGAACCATTTACTAGGGACTTACAGAGGGCCTGACGGGCCAATTGTGGAATAGTTTTAGGGAAGAAGCACTGGTACAGGAGACCTGGTTGTCAGGAACCATGTGCACTACAGTCGAACAACATAATTTTCCAGGCAAAAAGTGGGGGCTAACCATGTCAAAAGAGGCACTTTCTCACTCTCCAGTAGCAGTTTCCAGGAGAAAACATACTTCTGATTGCTCTTCCACCAGTTGCACTCTGTAGGTGCCTGCAGCCCTCTTTACTACCGAGTTGTATGCAGTAGGGTCGTCCTGTGGTGATGGTTTTGATGGATAAGACTCCACCCCTTCATTTGGTTAGTCTGCATAGATTTCTTGCTAGTTCTTTCCCCTGTGTGCACGAGGCCTTCTTGCTGTTCTTCCTCCCGGTCAAAGAACTCTTCTTCCAACTCTTCCTGCAGCTCTACAATAGCAGGCTGTCCCAGCTCCTCTTTTTCATCTTTTTTAGTGGGAGTCTGGAACCTTGTAGGGAGTCTTCGAATTCCCTCTTCCTTTTAATTAGGGCTTTGAGATGCTTTCTTTTCCACTCTACCTTGCTATTTTTTTAGGTCGAGCATTCGACACCTTGTATATTCTTTTGGATATATACTTTATTTTTTGATAAACACATTTTTATTGATTTGGGCAGAATAGAAAAACACACCAGCCATACAGCACGACGCCATGAACACCTAGGACTAAGAAAATGAGTTGGCACCACCCGGTTTACAGACATTGATAAAAACATATCAATATGAAATTGGACATTCCCTTTAAGACTAAACCACACCCCTGTAAGAAAGTGCCCCTGTATATACTGCACCAAAGTAAGGTTCAGTGTGCACAGAGTCCCCAGTCCCCAGAGGTTTGGCAGAGGCTAAAGTTGGATATAACCTTACTCTCTAAAGTGGTGGCTTGGTCGAGCAGTAAGGCAGAATCAGAGGACAGTGTAAAGCATTTGTTATACACACTCAGTCAGAAAATGGTCTCACACACTCAAGAACTGAGCTCTAGTCTAGGCCAATGGTTTAAGGGGGCACCTCTAAGATGCCCTCTGGGGTGCTGGGTACATTAAATCCCACAATGGCATCAGTGTGGATTTAATGTGCTGAGCAGTTTGATACCAAACTTCTCAGGCTTCAGTGCTGCCATTAAGGTGCTGTAGAGTTCGTTTTTGACGAGCTCTCAGCACCATGTACTCCTAAATGGCAGCACTGCACTTACAGGGCCCAGGAATGGACCTGGGTACTGTAGGGGCACAGGGCTCCTGCCTCTGTGCCCACACCACTGGCATAGGGCACCCAGCTAGAGGGGTGGCTGATGTATGCCAGGGCAGTGTAGTTTGTGGGCATGGTGTGAGAAAGTGCCATCTTTCTTGCATGGTATGCCCCCACTTTTTGCTAAATTGCTGAATGTACTTCGATTGAGTGTACCCTGGGTTCCTGCCAATCAGGGCCCAGGGCCTATGTTCCTTCCTTAAACCACACAAACTCCAAATTGGCAAACCCTAGCCACATGTCAGCCCCTAGTAAATGGTACCCTAGGTACCCAGGGCCTTGTGACCAGGGAAGGCCTCTAAGGGCTGCAGCACTCATTGTGCCACCCTCAGAGGCCCTGTACCCTTACACACACACACTGCCATTGCAGGCTGAGTGTCTGGGTGCAGGACAAAACAAAGAGTCGACATGGCACACATCACTGTGTACCATGCCCATCACCTACACTGCCAAGGCATATGTCAGCCACCCCTCTAGCTGGGTGCATTACGCATATGGTGTGGGCACAGGAGCAGGAGCCCTGTGCCCCTACAGTACCCGGGTCCATTCCTGGGCACTGTAAGTGCAGTGCTGTCATTTAAGAATACATGGTGCTGAGAGCTTGTCAAACACGAGCTCCACAGCACCATATTGGCAACACTGAAGCCTGGGAAGTTTGGTATCAAACTTCTCAGCACATTGAACCCACACTGATGCCAGTGTAGGATTTAATGTACTAAGCACCCCAGAGGGCATCTTAGAAGATGCCCCCTTACAGCTAACTTACAATCCACGTCTGCTCTGAGGCTGCCCAGGCTGCCACACAGCAGACACGTTGCTGGACCCCTGGGTGGGAGAGCCCCTGCTCTCCCGGGCCTGCAACAATGCACATCCTGGGTGAGGTGAGAAATCTCCTCCCCCAGGATGAGCAAAGGGAAGCTTCAAAGGCATGCCGCCAGTTGGAGTTTCCCCAGGCCACTGCAACCCCCCACTCTGGCGGGAAGCTTGGCCGGAAACCCCATACAAGGACAGGGGATGTGCCAGCCTGCCCACCCCACCCCTCAGGTGGGGGAGGCGAGGTGAAGCACATCTCCGGGCTCTCGCCATCTTGAAGATGGGAGGCCCTACCCTATCAGGATTAGGCTACTGCCCCCCTCCCACAGGAGAGAGGCAGGATAGGGGGTGTACCCACCCCAGGACAAGGACCCATTGGTCCCTGGCCTTCACCTACCTGTAACGCCCCTAAATCTAGTATTTAGGGGCCCCCTGAACCTTCCTTCCTTAGATTACTGATAGAAAACGACAAGAAGAGCAAGAAGAACAAAGACCTGCCCTGCAGCTGCTAAAAAGAGAAGACACCAACTGCTTTGGCCCCAGCCCTACCGGCCTGTCGACTCTCGAACCTGCACCAGCGCGGCATCCCTCGTGGCCAGCAACCTCACCAACCCCGGAGGACCTGGCTACCTTTTAGCTCTAAGCCCCTGGGACTCCCACGAGTAGAGGCTCTACTCAAGAAACCTATTTGCTATCCCTGGCACCAGCCCGGGACCGCGGACCCAACACACTCTGCACGAGCCAAGCCTGGCCAGTGCCGGAGTGGACAAAGACCCAGAGGACGACCCCACGGCGACTGTGACCCAGAGTCCGGCACCCAAGGACCCCCCTCGACATCCCGGAAGAAGCCTGCAGCCTCAGAACCAAGTGCCACCCCAGCCGCGATCAACCAGAGGGTAAGATTCCCGACGTCAAAAGGCACCCCTGCACCCGGCGCCCTGCGACCCCCTGTGCCCAATCCCGGGGTACCCACCTAACCTACAACTACCCAACTTACCTCTCGAAGTGGTGGTGGCACCTGAAACATCCTCGTCCCCGAGCCTGCAGCCTCTTTCCAACCGGAACATTCCCATTGATTTCCATTGAGCGCCCTAAGGCTCAAAAGCACCCTGCACCCAGCCGCCCGAGTGGCCCTGGCAGTGCCCTCTCTACACTAACCTACTTCCCCACTTGCCCTGAGTAAGTGACCAGGAGCCCAGCTCCCACAGCCGCGTGGCTTGCCAGACAGCAGCCACCAACAAAGGCCCCCCTATCCCTCATAGGATAACATTGGGCCCAACTCTCTCTGCACCCGGCCGTCCTGAAACCGCTGAGGGTGAACCAACTGTACCTACCTGACACTGGGGGACCCCCGAGTCCATGCCCGGAATTTCAACACTACCAGTCGAGTACTTACCCTTAAACCGCTAACTTCATTTTCCTCATAGGGTAACATTGACTGGCTTTTTCTTCAAAAATCTTCTAAGTGTGAACTTCTCAAAACTGCAAAAATTCACCAAAAATCAGCCAAGTGACAAAAACGAATTTACTCACCTGCTCCTAGGTGAGCTCCCAGTGCTGGATCTTGGTGCCCAGCCCTGACTCTGAAAAGTGTTCACAACTATACTTACCTCTAACTCATTTTTCTCCCATAGGAAACCATTGTCTGCTTTTCTGTGAAATTTCTTCTAAGTGTCTACTTTTGCAAATTTGAAATATTCTTCTAAAATCGTACCATTTCTGCAAACGAAATTACTTACCTACTTTTGATAAGGACCCCAGTCCTGGGTCTAGGCACCCAGTCCTGGATTACTAAAGTAACGATAAAGTACTCTACCTGCAATTTGAATTTCTTACCATAGAGATCCATTGAATGTTTTCTGTGAAATATTTTCTATGTGCTAACTTTTGAAATAGCTAAATATTATTTAAAACTCACTACAGTTATTAAGTCGACTTTCATCACTTGATTCTGCATACTGACCCCAGGCTGGTTCTAGGAGCCAGACCTGGAATTCCAAAAGTAATCTGAAAAGTAATTTATTACAAATAACCTGAATTTACCATTGAGCTCAATGCATTGTTATGTTTAGGAAGGAGTAGTTTCTTTTCTGTAACTCCAGTTCTGTAGTAGGGGTATCTCTGTTATAGTCATAATCTAGTGAATAGTCCCGCCCATGTGCGTGGACCCCGGAGCAATAAAAAATAATCTCTAAAAGGTGACAAATCATGCAGACCTGCATACACCTTTAAGAGAGAATTTAATTTAAAGACAGATAATGCAGCCTATACCCACAGGCTACACTGTCCAGTACTTCAACTAGAATTCCACCAATATCCACAAACAGCATTGCCTGTCTAGTTTTTCTCCACATAGGAAAAAACCCTGCCTCTACCAGCAAAAGCCTCTGGAATGATAGAGAGGAAGGAGTGGACAGACAAGCCCCATAGGCTGCCATTATGTGGCTTGGAACAGGATACTGTGCCTTTAAGAAAACTTTCCAGTTTTCCAGAACTTTCCCCAGTATCCCAGAATGCCCAGCAGGTCCCATTTACTTTCAGTTCTTTTTGAAGGCGTAGCACGCCAGACCTGTAGCATTCTACATATGAATAAGTATCTCTCCACCGGGGAGGAGGGCGGGCGCTTATGACTATAACAGAGATACCCCTACTACAGAACTGGAGTTACAGAAAAGAAACTACTCCTTCTGTAGTAGGGGATCTCTGTGTATAGTCATAATCTAGTGAATAGAATGGCAAGCCCATCCCCACACAACAAAAGCGGTGGAGAACACACAAGACACTACCACTACTGTGCGAACAAATTTCGCAGCTAAGCCTGCCCAACCTGAGCATCTGCCCTGGCATCCGTGTCCAGACAGTAATGCGCAGCAAAGGTATGGACCGACTTCCAAGTGGCCGCCTTACAGATTTCCGCAATCGGAACATTACGCAGCACAGCCGTCGTGGCAGCTTTGCCCCTGGTGGAATGAGCCTTAGGTTTACCCCCTAAGGTCTTATTAGCCTTTTGATAACACAACTGTATGCAGGACACAATCCACCGAGAGATGGACTGCTTAGAGGTCGCAAGACCAGTCCTGACTGAGCCATAATTAACAAACAATTGGTCAGACCTACGAATATCCTTGGTCTTATCCAGATAAAATTTCAACACCCTTCGAACATCCAGGGAATGGAGAGCCCTTTCCGCTGGTGAAGAGGGATTCTGAAAGAACGTAGGTAAAGTTATGGTCTGATTGACATGAAAGTCAGAGATAACCTTAGGAAGGAACTTAGGGTGAGTACGCATCACAACCTTAGCAGCATGAAACACAGTATAAGGTTCTTGACAACATAATGCCTGAAGGTCACTCACCCTGCGGGCCGATGTAATGGCCACTAGGAACGCCGCCTTCCAGGATAGGTGCTGCAATGAAGCCTTGTGAATAGGTTCAAAAGGCTCCCTCATCAGTCTGGACAGCACCACATTCAAGTCCCAAGAAGGCGAGGGAAGTCTGACAGGAGGAAACACCTTCTTCAAGCCTTCCAAAAAATCCTTGACCACAGGAATCTGAAAGAAGGACGTCTGTGAAGGGCACTTCCTGTAAGCAGTCAAAGCAGCCAGATGAACCTTAATGGAATGGAAATTAAGGCCAGACTGCGCCAGATGCAAAAGGTATGGAAGGATGACATCTTCCTTACATGTTGTCGGATCAAAGTTCTTGGACTTACACCAGATACAGAACCTCTTCCACTTGTAAGCATAGGATGTCCTAGTGGAAGGTCGCTTAGACTCCTTCAGAATGTCCATACAATCGACTGGTAGATTCAGATGACCATATTGCACTATTTCAGGAGCCATGCCGCCAAACTCAAAGACGAGAGGTTGGGGTGCACCATCCGCCCCCCGAACTTCGTGAGAAGGTCCGGCCTGCACGGCAATCGCATGTGAGGAAGGAGAGACCGGTGAAGAAGGTCCGTGAACCACCACTGCCTGGGCCACTCCGAGGCGATCAGGATCATCCGCGCCCTGGACTGGGACAGCTTGATGAGCACCGCTGGAATCAGGGGAATGGGTGGAAAAGCGTACAGAAAGCTGTTCGACCAATCGATCCATAGCGCATTCCCCAGCGTCCCCCGCTGGTAGTACCTGGATGCGAAGTCTCGGCATTTGCTGTTTTCGGCGGTGGCGAACAGATCTACGTCTGGAGTCCCCCACCTTGCGAAGACTTCTCCTAGTACTTCGTCGTTTATGACCCATTCGTGGTTTTCCTGAATCAGCCTGCTCAAGGCGTCCGCCTGAGCATTCTGCACCCCTGGCAGATGCGTGGCCGTAATAGTCAGTCCTCGGGCCAGCAGCCAGCGCCAGATCGCCTGCGCCTCCTGCGACAGAGTGCGCGATCTCGACCCCCCCTGCTTGTTGAGGTAATACATCGTGGTTGTATTGTCCGTCTGTATCAGCAGCGAGTTGGTCTGGAAGGACGGAAGGAAAGCCTTCAGTGCCAGGAAGACAGCTCTGAGTTCCAGGAAATTGATGTGGTACGTCGATTCCAAAGGAGACCACTTCCCTTGAATCTGCAGGTCCCCGGAATGCGCACCCCAGCCCTGGAGAGAAGCATCCGTCACCACATTCGTCGTGGGAATGTCCTTGTGGAAGGGAACCCCCTTGAGGAGGTTTTCCGCCGAACACCACCACTTCAGAGACTGACGAGCATGTAGAGACAGTCGGATCTTGTCGTCCCAAGAGCCTGTCCTCTGATCCCACTGATCCTCCAAGCACTCCTGCAGTGGTCGCATGTGTAGACGTGCGTGCGGAGTGAGGAAGATACAGGAGGCCATCGATCCCAGTAGAGACGACACCTTCCTCACAGTCGTCGATGGAGCAGTCCTGAGGTCCTGAGCCTTCCGACGGAGTGATAACCGTCTCTCCTCCGAAGGAGACACGCTTGCTGACCGCGTATCTATGGAGGCCCCCAGGTACTGTATGCACTGTACCGGAGACGGGACCGATTTGGACATGTTGACGTGTAACCCCAGCTTGTTCAAGAGCTCGCACGTCCATCGGAAGTGTTCTTGCGCTTCCTCGAAGGATGATGCCTTGATCAGCCAATCGTCCAGATACGGGTAGACAAACACCTTGTTCCTCCGCAGGTGTGCCGCCACCACCGCCATGCACTTCGAAAAAGTCCTGGGAGCAGACTTTAGCCCGAATGGCAGTACTGTGTATTGATAGTGATTGGCGCCGACTTGGAATCGCAGGAACTTCCTGTGCTTCCGTGCTATGGGCACATGGAAGTACGCATCCTGTAGATCTATGGCACAGAGCCAGTCTCCCCGTTGCAGCTGAGGGTAAATCTGGTGCAACGATAGCATGCGAAACTTCTCTCTGCGAATCCACTTGTTTGCTTGTCGCAAATCCAGAATGGGCCTGAACTCGTTCTTGTCCTTCTTGCGAACGAGGAAGAACCGAGAGTACAGACCTCTTCCCCTTTGAGACAAAGGTACTTCTTCTACCGCCTTTTTTCTCAACAAGATGTCTGCCTCCGCCTGGAGCTCCCTCAGCTGGAAGCGAGAGCTGACCGGCAGAATCGCTGGAGGCGGGCTGATAAACCGAAGACTGTATCCATTGCAAACAATATTCAGCACCCACTTGTCCTGAGTAATTTTTCTCCACTCTGCCGGAAAAAATTGAATGCTTCCCCCCACTGGAGTGGGTAACTGTTGAGGGGTAAGTAACAGCTCAGGGCCGAGACCCGGCCGGGCCCTTGTTTGTGGTAGTAGCCTGCTGGCCTCCTCTACCCCTCTGGCGCTTCTGGAAGGGCTTGCGGAACTGCTGCTGTTGTGGCTGCTGCTGTCCCGAGCCCTGCCCACGCCCTCGGCCAGACGACCCGAACCTCCTCTGGAACGGTCGTTTCTTTTTCTCGGCCTTCTCTAACCCGACGGCCGTCAGGGTTTCCGCCTCAGCCTTCATGCGGGCCATCTCATCGTCCGCATGCTTCCCGAACAGGGTTTCCCCCGAGAAGGGCAGGTTGGCCACTCTTTGCTGCGCCTCCGGCTTGAGGGACGTCAGGCGCAACCAGGAATGGCGCCGCTGGTGGACGCCATGACAGTAGGCGTGGGCGGCCAATAGCGATACATCCGCCGCTGCGCTGATCGTTTGGTTAGAAACCAGCATGCCTTCGCGCACCGTCTCCAAGAAGTCCTCCTTCTTGTCTCGTGGCAGGAGGTCCGCATATTGCTGCAGGGATTCCCACAGGGCCCAGTCGTAACGGCCCAACAACGCCCCTGCACTCGCCGCCTTCATCGTGGTGGCGGCGGTACCACACACCTTCCTGCCCGCAGAGTCCAGCCAGCGGCTTTCCTTGTCCGGTGGAACCGTGGAGGCCGGGGCGGTCGCATGTTGTTTTCTCGCCGCCGTCACGATAACCGAATCCGGCTTCGGGTCCACTCTCAAAAAGGACGGATCCGACTCCGGGGCCCTATACTTCTTCATGAGCCTGGACGGAGCGGCCTTCGCGGGAGTGAGGAACAGTTCCAAGGCTGGTCCCACCAGTCCAGGCACGAGAGGCAGGAGGGGGCGAGACAAGTGTCTTTTATGAAGCGTCTCAAATTTCACGGACGTCGTGGGTGTTGGAACCGTCACCGTGATATTCAGCTTCGCAGCCCCTCGCAACAGCACCTCCTGGAACGAGACCAAGTCGTCCACCGGTGACACCCTAGTCCCCGGGGAGTCCGACAGCGTCGGGGAAAGGTCCCTGTCCGAGGAGCGCGACCTGGACCTATACCTCCTGCGGCGTCGTCTTGAGTCTGACGAGGATCGCCCTCGGCTCCGCGATCGTCGCCTCCTGTGAGAGCGGGAGCGCGATCTCTTCGGCTTAGGCCTGTCCGCCGGTCTCGCTGGTCCAGGCGACCGTGGGCGTCGTGGCTTCGGGGTCCCCTGCGGCGGAGTCGGGTACCGTGGAAGGGAAACCGACCTCGGGGGAACCGGCGGCGGTCCCGCAGGGGTGCGTGGCAGCAACAGAGGCTGGGGTGGCGGAGACAGCGTCCGCGGCCGCGGAGGAGGCGGTGGCGGAGGTGGAGAAGTTGGTGGAGGAGGTGGCGGCGGTGGAGGAGGCGGTGGCAGAGGTGGGAGAGGAGGAGGCGACGGAGGCATCCGAGGCGGGGTATACACCACCGAGTACACCGATCCCGGCGACTCTCTTCCTCGACGTCGATCTTCGCCTCGACGGCGATCTTCGCCTCGACGGCGACCTCCGCCTCGACGGCGACCTCCGCCTCGACGGCGACCTCCGCCTCGACGGCGACCTCCGCCTCGACGGCGACCTTCGCCTCGACGGCGACCTCCGCCTCGACGGCGACCTTCGCCTCGACGGCGACCTTCGCCTCGACGGCGACCTTCGCCTCGACGGCGATCTCCTTCTCTTCATCGACGGCGAGCTGCGATCCCTCGACGCCGAACGCCGACGCCGGGTCTTCACTCGACGCCGACCGCTGGACGAAGCAGACGACGGCGTCGTCGCCGACGCCGCCGATGTAGTCGACGGCGGCCTATTCAGGTCCCTCGACGGCGATCGTCGACGCCGCTTCCCCCCAGAGCCCTGGGGGGACGGCGAACAGACGGTGGTCATCCTCCTCGACGTCGCCGTCGACGCCCTCGACGTCGACGGGGAGCGGGAGCGCTTACTGGTCTTCCTGCCCCTGGTTAGCCCCCCAGAGGCCTCAGTATGGGCCAAATCAGCCCCTCCAGACCCACCTGGTGCCTTCAGTCTTCGCTCCTCCAGAGCTTGAAGCCTGCTCTTCATCCTGTCCCTCAGGGTCCTGGCTGAAAACGAGTGGCAGATGGTACAGCTTTCAGGCACGTGGGACTGGGGAAGGCAAGCTATGCACACCTCGTGTGGGTCAGTTTTAGCCTTCTTTCGACCACATTCCGGGCACTTGTCGAACAAGCCAGGCATGTTGACAGTACCAGCTACTAAACACAAGAAAAAATGACAAAAATTGCCAAAATCTCAATGAAACCTTTGCAAAAGGGAGAGCTCAATGCTCCAGGGTCCTGCTAGCAGGAGCCGGAAAAAAGAACTGAAAGTAAATGGGACCTGCTGGGCATTCTGGGATACTGGGGAAAGTTCTGGAAAACTGGAAAGTTTTCTTAAAGGCACAGTATCCTGTTCCAAGCCACATAATGGCAGCCTATGGGGCTTGTCTGTCCACTCCTTCCTCTCTATCATTCAGCAATGATATCATTCTATCATTGCTGGTAGAGGCAGGGTTTTTTCCTATGTGGAGAAAAACTAGACAGGCAGTGCTGTTTGTGGATATTGGTGGAATTCTAGTTGAAGTACTGGACAGTGTAGCCTGTGGGTATAGGCTGCATTATCTGTCTTTAAATTAAATTCTCTCTTAAAGGTGTATGCAGGTCTGCATGATTTGTCACCTTTTAGAGATTATTTTTTATTGCTCCGGGGTCCACGCACATGGGCGGGACTATTCACTAGATTATGACTATACACAGAGATCCCCTACTACAGAAATAGGATTGTTTATTGCAACCAACTGTGACTGTTTACACAAATTTATTGCTTAAAACAAAAGTATTTATATTCAACCTCTCATTCTGAGAAAGTATATTTTTATCCCCTTTGTGGTTCTAAAAATAAAACAAGCATATATTTTATATATACAAATCATTGGCCTAGAGTTCAGTTATTGAGTGTGTGAAACCATTTGCTGACTGAGTGTGTACAATACATGCTTTACACTGTCCTCTGGTACTGCCTTACTGCTCGACCAAGCTACCACTTTTGAGAGTAAGGTCATACCTAACTTTGACCTCTATCAGCCTCTGGGGGACTGTGGACTCTGTACACCCTGTACCTATTAGGGAACAGTATATACAGAGCCACTTTCTCACACATGGCACACAGGGATGTGTGCCATGTCGACTCTCTGTTTTGTCTTGTACCCAGACACTCAGCCTGCCAAGGCAGTGTGTGTGTGTTAGGGTACAGGGCCTCTAAGGGTGCCACAATGAGTGCTGCAGCCCTTAGAGGCCTTCCCTGGTCACAAGGCCCTGGGTACCTAGGGTACCATTTACCAGGTGCTGACATGTGGCCAGGGTTTGCCAATTTGGTTTTGAGGTTTTTGTTTAAGGAAGGAACATAGGCACTGGGCACCTGATTGGCATGAGTCCAGGGTACACTCAGTCAAAGTACATTCAGCAATTCAGAAAAAAGTGGGGGCATACCATGCAAGAAAGATGGCACTTTCTCACAGGCAACCCTCCCTATAGGGTTCAGGGGCAATGATTGCCACTTCTGGAGGTCCGCCTTGACCCGTTTCACCAGGGGAGCGAACTTAAGGGCCCAGCAGAGCTGAGGGAGCAGGTCATCCATATCCCCAGATATCTGAAGGATTGACTGTGAAGAGGAATGTTGGATTGCCAGTCAAAACATTCCCTGGACAGGTGGAGGGGAACCAGAACCAACTTGTCAAGGTTCAACCGGAGGCCCATTCAAAGGAATGCAGAATGCGGAGACAATGGGGGGGCCTGACCGGGTGGGATCTGCCAAGTAGATTAGGACATCATCGGCATAGAGTGCAATTTTGTCTGGTTCGGTGCAGGGCCACTCCCAGCCCGGCACATGCTCGCACGACTGCATCATGGATGCGAAGGGCTCCGTCACCAAGGTGAAGAGCAAGGGGGGGGGGGGGGGAAAGAGGACAACCCTGTTTTGTTCCCCTGCAAACCGAGAAGGGTTCTGCCAGAACCCCGTTCACCAGGACACAAGCCAGAGGGGAAGCGCAAAGAACCTTGACTATGGCACCAAAGCAGGGACAGAGTCCCATCTTGTCAAGGACATCCTCTAAAAAAAACAATCCACCGAATCAAAGGCCTTCTCAAAATCCACGAGAAGAATCGCAAGATGTGCCAAGGCTGTTTGCAATCTACAGAGACCGTGCCTGGTGCCATGTGAGGGCATGAACCCACATTGGTCGGGATGGACAAACATGGGGCTTGAGTCGCTGGGTGAGGATCGCGGCAAACAATTTAACCTCGGTATTAATGAGGGTGTTAGACATGGCACCTTGGCGTGAGTCTCCCTTCCACTTTTTGTCGCTGTGCCTCATGTGTTTTTATGGTGTTGGCCGCTCAGAGCACTGTGCCACTGCCAACCAGTGCCACAGTGCAAGTGCTCCCTATGTAAAATGTATATGTTGGTTGGATTCCATGATTGGCTTAGTTGGTTTACCATCAGACCCCAGTAAAGTGCCAGGGCGTGTAAATACAAATACCGCTGGTGGGCTCGCAGCACTGGTTGTGCCACCCACAGAAGCGGCCTGGTAAAATGTATCTAAGGTCTGCCATTGCAGAACCTGCGTGCAGTCTGGTACTGACATGCTGACTGGGCAAGTGCACACACTTGCCAGTCCCTAAAACCTTCCCTTAACTTCATATTAGTCACCCCTATGGTAGGCCCCAGGGCAGGGTGCATTGTAAGCATAAGGTAGGACAAGCCCTGTGTGTGTGGCATGTCCTAATAGTGAATTACTGCCATTTTCGTTTTTCACTATTGTAAGGCTACCCTGTTCTCATAGGCCAGAATGGGCTGTTAAGATTGTTACATCCTATGATCCTAACAGGCCCAGGGAACATGGTAGAAGATCGAGTTTAGTATGCCTGAACTCAGAATAATAAGGTACACCTTTTAGTAAGGTTTATTTTAATATTCCGCGTTTGCAAATGCCGCTTTTAGAAAGCTGGCCTTTGCTTGCTTAACCATTTCAGCCCGCCTCTGCGTGATGTGTATCTGCTGTCTGGCTTGCGTGAGTGAGTGACAGGGCTGGGGAAACCCAGATGGGCAGGGCTAGGTAGCCTGGTGGAGAATAGGACGATTGACAGGTAGATGGGTGGGAGGACTGCACCTGGACTCTGAATAAGACTGTGCTCTGCCACCACAATGCCGGCTCCGCCCCCTGTGGAGCGTCTGATGACTCTGCCCTGCACCCTGAATGAAGGAGCCTGCATCGCGTAAACAAAGTGCTCCAGAACTGGACTGAACTAGGCAAGGGCCCCCCTGGCCTGGGAGAACAAAAGAAATGTGGTATAAATGAAGGAGCCCTGCTCCTAAGAAATCAGATCCTGCTACAAGACGAACCTCTGCCTGAGGAGAAGGAACCGGGAAAGCTGTAGGATAGATAAGCGCTGCTGATTCACGAGCGCGTTTAAACATGAAAGAACCTCCTGAGGCACAGCCGGGAGTAGGTAGCTGATAGCGCTTTGCTCACTTTATTTTAAAAAGTTGTTGTATTGCTTTTAATACTTGCACATTTGCTCTATCACACACTCACCCTCATTGTTCCTGCTCCCTGGTGTGCAGACACTCCCATCACTCAGCGGAACCAGGGCTGGGTAGTGGAATCGCCGTCAACCCCTCCCGCCTTCCCTCACGCTCTAACAGGGACACGCCCACTCGGAGGCCACGCCCCCTGCACCTTGTTTTCCAGACTATATCAATGTGTAGCTCTCGGAAGCGCAGCGGACGAGCGCAGCGATGGCGCGCCTAAGGCAAGCCCGTCTGCGCCAAGACCGCGACAAGTGCAGGAAATCCTGCACAAACCCCCTTGGGCATCCGGTATCTCCCAAGCGACCATCGACTACGGGGTGTCAACTACTGCTCCAGCAAACTTGACCTGTCAAATATCTTTGGCTTGTCCTGTTGCAAGCATTGCCGCTGGTCTCCCCTAAAAGACCCTGCCCACTCTCCCACTCCCCTCTCCCTTCCCAAGGATTCCCTGCCGCCCTTTAAAGGTGGTTTGATAAATGCCCGGTCTATGTGTAAGCATAGCCAAGATATACATGACCTCATCCTTGACTCTGATCTCGACTGTCTTTTGATCACAGAGACATGGCTAACGGAAGACAGCAACCCGGACATAGCCACTGCCCTCCCGCCGGGTTTCTCCTTCTTTAGACAAGACAGACTGAAAAGGAGAGGCGGTGGAGTTGCCATGATTCTGAAAAACACTTTTACCTGTCACACGTTTAGTCTAGACCCCCTAACAGACGCGGAAAGCCTCGGCTTTTCAATTAAACTCAGTCAATCTTACTCCTTCTCAGGTGGTCTGATTTACCGCCCACCCGGTAATGCCTCCAAGTTCTTAGACTCACTGAGCGACTCTCTGGGACACTTCTTACTCCGTTACCCGTACTTTACCCTTCTTGGGGATTTTAATCTACACCTTGAGTCCACATCTGACTCACAAACTAACAGCTTCCTACAGACCCTCGAAATTTTCAACCTTCAACAAAATGTCACATTGCCCACTCATCTACTTGGACACACCCTCGATGGCGTCTGCACTAATTTCCCCCCCCCCTTTACCCCAAATATGGACAGATCATAGCCTGATCCCATTCCATATTATAAATGTACACCCACTCACCTCTAGTAAAATAAAACCTCATTATGACAATCCTGTCAATTGGAAAAAAGTCCAGGAAAACCTTACTCTTAACCCTATTCTGCAATCTCAGCTCCCTACCCTATCTGGTAGCATCGAACTTGATGCAAACCTCTTTCATAACTGGATCTCACTAGAAATTAAAAATCGGAACCCTACCAATCATCTCTGTAGACCTCATAAAAATACCAAAACCAACGCCCCTTGGTTCACCACTGACCTAGCTACCGCTCACCTACTGTGTAGGAAAGCCGAGCGAAAATGGCGCAGAACTTATGACAATGACGACCGTCTGTCTTACATCCAACTAAGGAAAACTTACCTCTCCAACATTAAATTCGCAAAAAAACTTTTCTACACCAACACCATTAAAGAAGCTAGTCAGAAACAAAAAACCTTATTTTCAATAGTAAAATCATTTACCCAGCCTAAAGCACTTCAAACCGAAATCCCCCCTTCCCAAGACTTCTGTGATAAAATATCAGCTTATTTTGAAGATAAGATCGCCTCCATCCAAAGTAATTTCCCCCCTCCACAAACGTCTCAAGGGGTGCCTATTTCCGACCAACTAGAACCTCGAGTGGGTAGCCTTAAGAAGTTCACCCCTGTCACCTTGGCTCAAACCAGAGAAGTTATCCTAGCGTGCAAATCTGGCTCTCCCTCGGACCCCTGTCCTCCCAAAATTCTCCACCAACTCATAGACGTGTTGAACCCGACCATTAACGACATTGTTAACTTGTCGCTTCGTTCCGGATCGGTTCCTCGCCTATGGAAAAAGGGCACAGTCAAACCTCTCATGAAGAAGGCGAATAAATCCCCGTCGGACCTGACCAATCTCCGCCCGATTACACTTCTCCCGGCTCTTGGAAAAATAACTGAACAGATGGTCTACAGAGAGCTCAAAAATTATCTGGAAGCTCATAATATACTCCATCCTCAACAATCTGGTTTCCGTTCCAAGCACTCGATCGAAACAGCTCTGATTGAATTGTCAGATACGCTAAAGACGCTGCAAGACCAAAGGAAGAAAGCTATTCTCATACTTCTCGACCTTACGGCGGCGTTCAATACCATATCCCATCCCATTTTGATCAACAGATTGACAGATATAGGGATTTCGGACATAGCCCTATCCTGGATAAAATCTTTCCTTACTGACAGGTCCTAAACTGTCGCGCTTGGCCCGTTCCGCTCCAATGAGAAGAAGGTCTCCTCTGGAGTGCCTCAGGGGTCCATTCTGAGTCCCATTCTTTTTAATGTCTACCTCATACCACTCCTATCCCTGATTGAATCATTCGGCATACCGGTTACATCGTATGCCGATGATACGCAGCTCATCGTTCCTCTAGAGGATAGCTCAACCAAAGCAGAGTCCAACCTCAAAGACTGTTTGACAGCGGTTTTCCACTGGATGGACACTAACCATCTCAGATGCAACTCGAGCAAAACAGAGATACTCCCTATCGGAAAAAACACCTCCTTTTGCCCAGGCCTTTGGTGGCCGGAGGACTCAGTTGCCCCTCCCCAAACCGTAACAACAGCTAGGAACCTTGGTGTCCTATTCGACTCTGATCTATCATTTGACCAGCACGCCAAGAATGTTGCAGGCCGACGCTTTGGAATAATAAAATCACTAAGAAAGTTCTTTGACTTTCTTCCATTCGACGCCAGGAAAACAGTAACAGTAGCCCTCATTATCTCACGCCTAGATTGCTGTAATGGCCTTTTGGCGGGGTCAAAAAAGTCCACACTGACCAAACTTCAAAGTGTTCTTCACACGGCTGCACGACTGGTCCTAAAACTGCCCCGAAAATCATCTATCTCCGCAGCTCTTAGATCCCTGCATTGGCTCCCCCTCCACAAAAGACTACTTTTCAAAATACTGATTATTGCCTTTCGGGCATTCAACAACACAGGTCCCAAATATCTCACCAGACGCTTCCCCCACTACAATCCTAGCCGATCTCTCCGATCTGCCCAGGACAACCTCATGCTACCCGCAAGGTACAACCTGAAGACGAAAGGTGGTAAAACTTTAAGTTTCCTGGCCATCAAAGCCTGGAACAACATGCCCAAAAATCTAAGGCAACAAACTCTTGAAAAACCTTTCAGAAAACTTGTTAAGACCTGGATTTTTAACCTCCCCGACGACTTCACTAAAGCTGCCATCTAATCTCCTACCGCTACCACGACTGGGCCTTCAGGAATTCTAGCGCCATGATGCTCCCTCCGGAGCGAACGCTGCGCTTTAGAAATACCCCCTCAAATATCAAATATCAAATAGGAGGAGTACTGTCCCTGACCTGGGGGATTGGCCTGCAGTGGTTGCCTTGCTGCTGAAGGAGAGGAGAAAGATTGCTGATAAACTTTGCTTCAACTTGTGCCGTTTAAGGTCTCCAAGGGCTTGTGCTGAGCTTGTCCCCTGAACCAAGTCCCAGGACCAGTGGACTTCACCTCCTTTGAGAACCGCCGTTCTCCCTGTGAAGCCGACGCCGAGAGAAGTGTGCGCCTCCCAACCCGGCGCGTACTTTCGCAAGCCTGTGCCCCCTGCCCGGCCCAAGCACCGTGACTAAAGCCCCCGAGCCGTAGCTCGCAACGCAAAGGAAGGACTTCGTGACAACTGATTTGCCTCTCTGCATCGTGCCACTTTGCGGGCCCCCCTACCCTTGCTCAGGGCAGGCTGTGGCTCAGAGGGGTTGGTTCATGGCTCCCCACCGGAGCGTGCTACTGGCTTTGCATCACGCCGAGAACAAAGGCGCCGTCCTCAAAGGTACGGCTCGAACGCCGCAACTAAAGAGCCAGCGCACCGTACGTCTGCACTGTCCCGCTGAGCACCGCGACTGAGGCCCCCTTCGAGCCGGAGCTCGCACCGCGATTGAAAGGACATCGCACCGTACACGCGCGCTGAGGATTTACTGCGCCGTCCCAGACGAACTTCTACAAAGACCAAGGTACTGTGCCCCCTTCACACCGTAAGTTGCACGCGTCACCCGGAGTGTCCGCCGACGCTTGTGAGCCCCGCTCGCAGCCTCTTATCACCACACGAACCGGCCGACGCGCACGAAGCGCTCGGACCTCCTGAACTAAGCTTTAAACAAGAACGCTCTATCTAAATAGTATTGTGGGCCCGTGTTACACGTTATTGGGTCTTGTGATAAGTCCGCTTACATAAAGAAGTATATTTTTGATAACCCAGTTTGGAGTCCATTTGTGGGGGGTATCATTGAATTGTTGTATGTAGTCACAAATGCTTAACCATTACGCCCGAGATAACGCCTTGTCTGCTCGCGCCAAGCTACCTAGAGGGTGAGCAGGGGTTATTGTTAGAGTGTAACCCCTTACCCTGACTGGAGGAAAGGTCCCCTGCTTGGTACAAGTACCTACCTGTGCCAACCAGAGGATCATGATTCTAACAGAGGGAGATAGGGCGGTAGGCTGCACATCGTGGCGAGGGTGGCTGGGAGTTAGGAAGAACCACAATGGTGGCCATATCCGTCTCCTGCGGGAAGGAGCCCTTCTCAACGGCCTCCCGGAACAGCCCCGCAAGATGGGGGGGTGAGACTATCCTGATACTGCATGTAGTACTCTTGAGGGAGGCCGTCTGTGCCCGGTGTCTTGCCGGAGGAAACAAGGGCAATCGCTCCCTCTATCTCCTCATGTGTGATGGGGCGGTCAAGATCCTCTTGACTAACGGGGTCCAAGCTGGGAAGGAGGCCGTCCCCAACCTCAAGCATGTCTGCGAGAGAAAGAGATGGAGATCCGGCCTCGTAAAGTTGGCAATAATAGGAGGCAAATGTGCGGGCCATCTCCTCTGAGTAACAGCACATCAAGCCATCCTGCGCCCTGATCTCGGGAATTATGCTGTTTGCCCTAGGGTATGTGGCAAGGCGATGAAGGAGCAAGCCATTCTTGTTGCCCCAACCATACACCCTGGCCACGGATGAGTGCCAAAGGAGTTTGGCCGCATCCAGAGACAACTGCTTGATTTCTGACCGGAGCTGGGCAAGAAGTCTTGCATCAAGGGCGTCTGGGACTTGGACGGAAGCACGCTCATTTGTTCTATTTGGGCTTGCTGCTGGAGCTTAAGCTGGCAACCCCCCTAATCATGGCCTTGCCTGCCTCCCATAGAACGCCCGGAGAGGAGACGGATCCATCATCAGAGAGGAAATATGGTCTGAGTTCCCGTCCCACCACCTTCCGAAACTCCTCGTCTTGGAGGAACCAGGCATTGAGTCTCCATGTTTGCCGCATAGAGGCGGGCGGGGGGGTGGCAGGGGGGCAGGGAGTGGGGGTGTGGGGCGGGCAAATCGTTACTGGGGAGTAGTCTGAGATACCGCGTGGGAGGATAGCGACATCCTGAATTGTGAGGCAATGTGTTGATGGAACAAAAATGGCATCAATGCGGGCCTGCGTATGATGCGCCGCCGAAGTGTGTGTAAACTGTTTGGAGTGTGGGTGCCATATACACCATGCATCGCACAGACCCAACGACTCGGACCAGGTCGTCAACTGCTTCGCCTGTGTGATTCTACTAGGGGAAGGGGGACCAGTCGTATCAAGGTCGGGTGAGGAGACCGCATTAAAGTCGCCCCTGAGGAAAGTGGGACCCAGAGGTAGGGACACCAAGAGGTCGGCGGATGTGGATAGCGTCGCCGTTAATATTAAGGGAGGAGAATAGAGCGACAACATTGAGGGGGCTACCATTTAATTTTCCACTGAGGACCACAAATGTGCCCTGGGCATCAAGGGTTGTCTGCACAATTACAAGGGGAAGAGAGCGTTTCACCAGGATCGCCAACCCTTGGAATCGCCGAGTGAACCCCGAATGCCAAGCCCTATCGTATCCGTAGTGGGTTAGAAAGGGGCAGTGGTTACCCATCAAATGTGTGTCTTGTAACAGTAATATGTCCACCCCATAGCGTAAGACAGCTATGCGCTTAAAACGCTCCAGAAGGCCGTTAACATTCAAAGACATGATGCACAGAGAAGTGCTTGTATATACTTTATTACTATATACTTATGTGTTTGTACGTTGTGGGCTCTAGAGATCAGCCCTAGGACCTGTCTGCTCCCGCTTAGGGACCTTTTTTTCTGTTCAACTGTCTGGATTGAAAAGGACCAGCAGAGGTCAGTAAAATACCAGAATCACTTTAGCATTCTCTAGATTCCAGTCCATAGAAATGGTCTTCAACGAGCACCCGTTGTGAGAAAGTGCCCTCTTTCTTGCATGGTATGACCCCACTTTTTGCTGAATTGCTGATGTTCTTTGACTGAGTGTGCCCTGGGCTCCTGCTAATCAGGTACCCAGGGCCTATGTTCCTTAGGCTGCCACCACCAGACATGTTTCTGGACCCCTGGGTCGAGAGCCTGCTGCTCTCGGGGGCCTGAAAAAATGCACATCCTGGGACGAGGTGCCAAGCCTCCTCCTCCAGGTTGGGCAAGGTTGACGAAGGAGAAGCTTAAAAGGCATGCCGCCTTTGTGAGCCTCTCCAGACCATTTGCTGCTTTCAGCAACTGGTCCCCACTGGTTCTACCCCCCACTTTGGGCAGGAGAACCGGCGGGAAAAACAAGCGAGGAAGAGCTGTGTGCCCACCTCTGCCATCTCCACCCCTAAGGTGGGGGAGGCAAGGTGAAGCACAACCTTGAGTCCCCGCCATCTTGAGGATGGGGGACCCAGCCAACCAGGGACGGGCTCCTGCCCCCTCCCACTGGAGTGTGGCAGAAAAAGGGGTGTACCCACCCCAGGGAAGGGACCCATTGGTCCCTATCCTTTACCTACCTGTAACGCCCCTTAATGTATTATTTAGGGGCACCCTGAACCTTCCTTACTCAGATTCAGCAACAAGAAATGAAGATAAAAAGAAGGACAAAGCCGTGCAGATCTAACAAGAGGATGACGCCCACTGACTTGGCCCCAGCTCTACAGGCCTGCCTCCTCTCAAACCTGCTCCTGCGAAATCCCGGCGTGTCCAGCAGTCAGCAACCTCACAAGCCCCGGAGGACCTGCCTGCCATCACTTTTCAGACTGTTTCTCCCATGAACACCGGACGGGTTTAAACTGTAGCTCCTGGTGGCAGCCAGGAACCGCGAATCCAGCCCACTCTGCATCCGCCGAACCCGGCTAGAGCTCTAGTGGAAAAACACCATGAGGAGGTCCCCCCAGCGATCCTGACCCGAAATACGGCAACCCCTTACCTGCCTCGAGCCTCCCGACGACGCCTGGAGCCTCAATCCAGAGGAACCCGCCACCCCTCCCACGACCAGAGCAGGTAAGAAAATCCGACGTCCCAAGACACCCCTGCACCCGACGTCCCACAGCCTTGTGTGCCCAACTCAACGGTGCCTACCCAACCCTCAACATCCCTACTTACCCCTCGAAGTGGTGGTCGCTCCTGGAAGATCCTCGTCCCCAAGCCTGCCGTGTTTGTCCCAGAGAATCTCCATTGAAATCAACAGTGCACCCCACCTCAAAACAGCACCCTGCACCCGGCCGCCCTAGTGCCACTGAGGGTGCCCCTTTGGTGCTAACTTGGTCCCCAACTTGCCCCGAGCTAAACTCTAGGAGCTTTGCTCCCACAACCCTGTGGCCTGCTTGCCAGCTGCCACCAACCAGAGCCCCCCTATCCCCCATAGGATAACATTGGGCCTCAACACTCTGCACCCGGCCGCCCGAGGCTGCTGAGGGTGCAACAGTGCTTCACTGACCCTGGGAGACCCCTGAGTCTAACCCCAGAACCCTAATTCAAAAGACCGATTACTTATCTCGAAACCGATAACCTGTTTTTCCTCAAAGGATAACATTGACACTTTTTCTACCAAAAAGTTTCTAAGTGTCGACTTTTGAAAACTGCAAATATTCCTTAAAAATCAGCCGATTAACCAAAACGCAATTATTTTCTGTTTTCAGGAAATGTCCCAGTGCTGAATCTAGGTATCCAGCACTGAGTAAGAAAAGTAACGTTAAAGTAACTTACCTGCAAATTGAATTTCCTTCCGTAGGATAACATTGGGGATTCCATGTGAAAAAGTTTCCAAGTGTCAACTCATTTACTCAACTGTTTTCAGAAAATGCCCCGGTGCTGAATCTAGGATCCAGCCCTGTGCTAGTAAAAGTAATCCGAAAAGTAATTTAATTGCATTTTAATGAAAAAGCCTAATGATTCCTATGTACTGAGTCTACTAAGTTTGTGCATTGCATTGCAACCCCTGTAAACTCGAATTGGTACAAAGTCCTACTGTATTTTGAAAGTATTCAACAACAGCATCTTATATCTGAAAAGTATTTATATGCTTACCTGTACCAGGCTTGCTTGGTTCTAGAAATAAAACAACAGTATATTTGTTATACAAAAACAATTGGCCTAGAGTTCAGTTCTTGAATGTGTGAGACCATTTGCTGACTGAGTGTGTACAACAAATGCTTTACATTGTCCTCTGATACTGCCTTACTGCTCGACAAAGCTACCACTTTAGAGAGTAAGGTTATATCTAACTTTAACCTCTGCCAAACCTCTGGGGACTGTTGGACTCTGTACACACTGTACCTCACGTTGGTGCAGTATATACAGAGCCAGTTTCTTACACCCGTAGACAATAATATTTTTTTCAAATCTTGTTTTCAGTGATATGACCACCAAAGGCCCTGATTTTATATTAAAAACGGAGCTTTGGACTATACCATTTCCCACTAAAAGGCAATATTTCTCTCCACGTGTTCCCATACCAGGCGTGTCAACCAGTTTGGTGCTTATTTTCCCTCCATGTTAAAGCAGATGTTTCAGCACCCAGGCTAATGTGCTGCATAGCTAAATACATATGAGGTCCCAAAGGCTAGACCGATTGCATTGCTTGGTTTTTATTTTGCTCATCGAGCTCCACTTCATCTTTTTGTTTCGATGCCGAGTAACGTTTCGACACCGAGGTCAAGTCACTTGATGCATTTTGGCATTGATACGGAGGGACTCTTCAATGCCGCAAAGGGTTCCCATCGTAGCAGATGGCATCAAGCTTGTGTGAGAAAGTGCCATCTTTCTTGCATGGTATGCCCCCACTTTTTGCTGATGTACTTTGACTGAGTGTGCCCTAGGCTCCTGCCAATCAGGTGCCCAGGGCCTATGTTCCTAACCTAAAACTGCCTAACAGCCTAAACCCAATTGGCATCTCTGGCCACATGTCAGTCCCTGGTAAATGGTGCCCTAGGTACCCAGGGCCCTGTGACCAGAGACGGCCTCTAAGGGCTGCAGCACTTATTGTGCCACTCTTAGAGGCCCTGTACCCTGACACACACACACACACACACACACTGCCTTTGCAGGCTGAGTGTCTAGGTGCAGAACAAAACAGTCGACATGGCACACATCCCTGTGTTTAGGAGAAAATAAGTGGTGAGGAGCACACCAGGATAATTTTGAGTAAATTTTTTACTGATAAGGGTGCTGAGGTACTACATGCGTTGTCACCACGGACGTGGGATGAATATAAGAAAAGAAAAGTGGAAAGACCCACTTAGTGCCTCGCACTGTTCACTGGGCGGGAAAAAGGATCCCTAAATATACATCATCACTGTATAATTTTTATGTGCATAGTTTTTGGTTGTAGGTGGAAGTATGTGTGATTACTTTCATTCAATTTATACCAACAAATAAAAGAGATTTAATCATTCCATTGATATTGTTAATTTCACAATATATGAAGAAATGAATACATCATATTCAGATTACAGAAAATATTCAATAGACAAAAAACAATAATCAAGTTGTTGTTGTATTCATGATGTTGAAGCCCAATACATTTCGGGATTTAATAGAATCCCTTCGTCAGGGGAAATCTAAAATGTAAGCAGAAAACACAAACATGTCTAGACAGTGTTCTTTTTGAGGATGCAGACAAGATTCAAACTGATGTAGCAACGATGGAAACACAAGATATGAAACATGAAGATTAGGTTCCTAATGTTAAGCATTCGTGTAATAGTGTAACAGTCAAGGAAGGAGTGCAGTAAGTGTGGTAATCACGAGGCCCGTATAATGAAAAGAGAGTTCACGTAGCACTGAGAAGAAGTAGGTGTGATAAAAAGAAGAAGACAATGGAATAGTCCCTTGGGTAAGGTATCACCAGTGTAGTTTCAAAAATGCAAAGAGAGCACGCTCACCTAAATATGACAACAATGGAGAAGGAAAATGAAGCGAAAATGGTAAGCCAGTGGTTGCTTCGAGTAAGAAACTCTTCAATCTCTGCAAGTTAGAAAAAAGCAATGTGGACTGTAAAAAAATGAACAATGCTGTACTGTCCTGAGGAAGCGAAAAGGGAGACTGAAATTCCGATGGAACTAGACGGGTGGAATTTCCGTGTGTAGCTCGTAGCAAGTGATCGTAGCGCAGCGTCAAAAGTGAACAAGAACTAGCGGCCAGCCTCTGAGGTTGTAGGCCCGTGATTGTACATAACTGCTGTGTCAAATAAAGGTTTTGAAAAAAAAAAAAAAAAAAAGTGAACAAGAAGATGTCTCGGTACGTAAACAGGTAACCTGAAAACATGTAGAATAATGTTGCTGGATGGTGAACACAATACAAAGTCCATCATAATACATAGATATGGTTTAAATTCCTAAACACCTTAATTCCAAATGGATTAAATGATCGCATTGATATGAGCTGCTACCTCTAAAGTTCAGTTCTGAACTGACACACATAACACACATACCACTATGACGTTCGTAATGAGCAATTCAACATTGAACTTACACCTATATTTATACATGTGATCATTGAGCATCTGTTACTTACCACACATTTTTTCCCCCAGAATTATTGCTTTACTATGGACTGCTTTACATATCACCTTTGTTTGTGTACAGCCATATCTATGTATTATGATTGACTTTGTATTGTGTTCACCATTCTTTAGAACATGACAAATCACTTATGCATATTTGTACACACTGTCTCAACCATACCCGCATTTACCCACTTTATACTTATACTATCTGCACCCATTAGACCCTTTCTCACCGAGACGTTCTACAGTTTCCATGGTTCCCTAATGTAACATCCCTTTTTTTACATTCAACCAAACTTTATTGCTGTTCACACTAAGCACTCTCCACCGCGCTCTCTACTGTCTATCATGCCACGTGTCTAGAATCCTTTCACATAAAATTTATTTCGCTCGATCCCCAGAACTCTTCTGCGTTTTTTCTTCGTGTTCCCATAAACTTATTTACTTAGGAGGATTTGTATTTCCGCATATTCCGCTCCCCTGACTGATTGTCAGTCTCATTTCTATTTCCATTGTTTTTCGTTTTTTTAAATTCTTTCGTCATCTTCCGATACCGCATCGCGCTTCCTTGAGACGAGTTCCGGTTTCCTGCACTATCGACAACACGCCTCGTTCATTCTGTGTACTGGCGGGCCTCAGGTACTTCAGAGCTTTTTTCCAACTCTCGAAACAGACTATCGATCGTTGTTTCACCATCCAGCAACATTATTCTACATGTTTTCAGGTTACCTGTTTACGTACCGAGACATCTTCGTGTTCACTTTTGACGCTGCGCTACGATCACTTGCTACGAGCTACACACGGAAATTCCACCCGTCTAGTTTCATCGGAATTTCAGGTACGAGCTGTCTCCCTTTTCGCTTCCTCAGGACAGTACAGCATTTTTCATTTTTTTACAGTCCACATTGCTTTTTTCTAACTTGCAGAGATTGAAGAGTTTCTTACTCGAAGCAACCACTGGCTTACCATTTTCGCTTCATTTTTCCTTCTCCATTGTCATATTTAGGTGAGCGTCCTCTCTTTGCATTTTTGAAACTACACTGGTGATACCTTACCCAAGGGACTATTCCATTGTCGTCTTCTTTTTATCACACCCACTTCTTCTCAGTGCTACGTGAACTCTCTTTTCATTATACGGGCCTCGTGATTACCACACTTACTGCAATCCTTCCTTGACTGTTACACTATTACACGAATGCTTAACATTAGGAACCTAATCTTCATGTTTCATATCTTGTGTTGCCATCGTTGCTACATCAGTTTGAATCTTGTCTGCATCCTCAAAAAGAACACTGTCTAGACATATGTTTGTGTTTTCTGCTTACATTTTAGATTGCCCCTGACGAAGGGATTCTATTAAATCCCGAAATGCATTGGGCTTCAACATCATGAAGACAACTTGATTATTGTTTTTTCTCTATTGGATATTTTCTGTAATCTGAATATGATGTATTCATTTCTTCATATATTGTGAAATTAACAATATCAATGGAATGATTAAATCTCTTTTATTTGTTGGTATAAATTGAATGAAAGTAATCACACATACTTCCACCTACAACCAAAAACTATGCACATAAAAATTATACAGTGATGATGTATATTTAGGGATACTTTTTCCCGCCCAGTGAACAGTGCGAGGCACTAAGTGGGTCTTCCCACTTTTCTTTTCTTATACACATCCCTGTGTGCCATGCCCACAACACACACTGCCTTGGCATACATCAGTCACCCCTCTAGCTGGGTACCCTATGCCAGTGGTGAGGGTACAGGTGCATGAGCCCTGTGCCCCTACAGTACCCAGGTCCATTCCTGGGCACTGTAAGTGCAGTGCCGCCATTAAGAGTATATGGTGCTGGGAGGTCGTCATCACGAACTCCACAGCACCATGATGGCTACACTGAAGACTGAGAAGTTTGTTATCAAAATTCTCAGCACATTAAACCCGCACTGATGCCAGTGTGGGATTTAATGTAAGATGCATGAAAGAGGGCAACTTAGAGTTGCCCCCTGAACCTCACCTACAATCCACGTCCTGTCTGAGGGCCTACTAGGCTGCCACACAGCAGACATGTTGCTGGACCCCTGAGTAGAGAGCCATCCGCTCTCCTGGGCCTGCAACAATGCACGTCCTGGGTGAGGTGCTAGGTCTCCTCCCGCAGGATGGGCAGGGGGAAGCTTCAAAGGCATGCTACCTTTGTGAGCTTCAAAGGCCACTTGCTGTACTCAGCAACTGGCCCCCATCGGTTCTGACCCCCACTCTGGCGGGAAACCCCAAGGAAGGAAAGGGGGGGTGCCAGCCTCTGCCAACCCCACCCCTCAGGCATGGCTCTTCCAAAACTGCTAGTTTTCTCCTGACCTCCTTATTGTTAGAAACAGGGCACCTTTTTTAGGGCAGCAGCTGTGCAAATAAATAAAAAATTAAATGAGTGCAACGGGTACCCCCAGACGTAGGTCCAGTGCCAACTGTGCAACAGGACTCAAGATGAACTATACTGAAGAGGCCCAAATAAGCTGAGCCCAATCTGGGTTTGCCGGAGTTTCGATTCAGGCCCGACCTAGCCTGGGAGCTCGGGCTGTTACTATTGGAGCAGGATTAAGGCCGAGTTGCCTATGGTTGGTTCCTGTCTGAGGTGGCCCGGTGGGATAAAAAATTGTTTTTACAAAAAAGGGTGGACTGGTGACCGTGTCTGGTCCCACAAGATGAATAAGTGACCACACATTCAGCTATATTCCTTTGGTCCCACAGGATGAGTAAATTACCACATTTTGCTATTCTCTTCCAGTCCCACAGGATAACTGACCACTTTCTGCTATACTTCTGTGGTCCCACAGGATGAGTAAGTGACACATTCAGCTATAATCCTCCAGTTCCACAGGAGGAGTGACCCATTCAGCTATACTTCTGTGTTCCCAGAGGATGAGCAAGTGACCTCACTGACCCATAGTAATCTAGTCTCACAGGACCAGTAAGTCGACACATTCAGCTCAACTGCTCTGCTCCTGTAGGTTAAGGGACCCCATTCGGCAATACTTCTCTGGCAAAACAGGATGAGTAAGATCAGATTCAGGTACACTCGTGCCTTCACAAGCCATATCCGCTTGGTAATGTTACAAACCACAGATCTACGCAGCTGTGTGTTGCTTGCATTTAGTTCTACATTTCTCTTGAAGAGATCACTGTGCTGTACATTAACTCAAGAAGTCATCACAGGCTATTTTGATAGGAATGTAGGCTCAGTGGACAGTGCCAGGACGCTTTGGGAAGCCTTCAAAGTGACTATCCGGGGATTCTGCAAAGGCAAACATGCAGGTATATTGAAGGACATCCAAAGACAGCTATCCCTGGTTGAACAGGATATTAAAAAACTAGAAACAGAATACATGAATACTCGACCCCAAGATGTGGGCGTCGTTGTATGAGCCTCCTTTGTTTAGGCCTGATAATATTCTTAGAGCCCATGTCGCAAAGAGCCGGATGGTGTGCAGGCACTGATTGCTCCATCCGTGGTGTGGGAAACTGCATTCCACAAGACGATCACTTCTTTAAAGAGCTCTGCTTCCTGCGAGCGACTGAAATTCAAATGCAATTTTTATAAGTCTCTTTTTCCATAGCAAAACTTTACAGGACAGAGTTGGACCACGTTTTATTAAATGAAAACAGAAAAAATTCAGGAAGAAATGATGAAAGTGAAATTGCCAGAGGGAGACCATGAACACATCCCACAGTCCTGCGAGGGTGCACTCCATTGTTTTTAAGTTGTTTTAATGGGCTGTATCCTTTGAGGGCAAAAGACTGCTCTTCTGGATGTTACTCATGTTTTCGTTCCAGATTCATTGCCCCAAACTTTGACAGCTTGCATTAAGATGATTTACAAGACAAATGTGTGTCTCTGGTTGCAGTCTAGAACAATAGCGGTGTCACCTGTACTCGATGTGTGGGCGAAAGAGGTTGCAAATTGTGCTGGTGTGGTTGTTTTTTTTACCACAAATGTCAGGTTGTTTGCATATAATGTGTGTACTCGTGTGTGCATGTGGTTGACCGTGGTCTCTGTGTGTTTGTTGGCATGTTTTTTCCCCAATACTGTCACTCTGCAGGACTAGATAATATATACTTTTTCAGTTAGATAGCTAGGCGCGTACTAGGAGGTGGGATTCTAATAATGCAGAGTCTGAGGGATGCTGGGGATGGTTTAATCTTTGCTTACATGTATGTGGGACTTAACTGAGCATGGTCACTTAATGGTTGTCCATAGGAACGTGATGAGTGAAAATTAAAAACCGGAATACTAGGTCGAAATTGCATACCTATCATGTTAAAGTCCATTTTTAGATCTAGAAAATATACGAGGTCTATTTGCTGCAAGTGGTAGCAACAGTTCATAAAAATGAAAATTGCCTTGTTTCCAGTAGCCATCAGGGAGGGGCACCAACTCAAGGTTTGGGCTATTACGGACATGTATTCAGCATACACACAACCTGATATAGGGAGTGCGCAGACACTTTGCCTAAATGTTGAGTGCAGTGCGAAAGGACACCCTTTACAGAGTTTAATTGTGCAAAACTTCCGGGGTTTGAAAAAGAAAACTCCTGCATGCCACAAAGACGACGATATTAAACTAATGAGAAAACTGTATTTTTTTTTTAATTGTTTTTATTATTATTAAAGTTAGGGCAGAACACAATCACATAAATGTCTATACAATTGCAGTTTGTTGGTACATTGGCTTACGTCAACGCTCATATCACTGTTACATCATAATACTGGCCAGATTCCACCTACGGACCCATAGGTATCGCCTCACCCCCTCCCCGTTTCAGATGGAGATATCCTCATTCGGCAACTCTGGTGGTTCACAGATAAAGCCCCTGTATTTGTTCCAGGCACCCCATACCTTTCCCCATTTCTGTGGACAACCTCGGTTAACATATGTAGTCTTCTCTGCTACCATGGCTTCATCCATGTCCTTACACCATGCCTTGACCATCGGCGGGCGTCCAGAGCCCCACAACCTGGCTATATTCCGTTTGGCGACCATCATTCCCAATGTTGCCCAGTCCTGTGCCGGATGGTTTAGATCATTTGGCTAGATAGTGATAGCACGTTCCTGAATAGGAAAATGTCTTTCGTTTTGCACTCAATCTCAGAGATATGATCTCTTTTGTGAAATTAAACTCAGGTAAATCGAAGTTTATTCAAGCATAACTTGGGTTTATTAACCGTTGTTCAAAATTAATGAAGTCAAAGAATTGTATTCATTCTTTAACAATGCATCATATATCCAACTGCCCAATGCATTTCGGGCTTATTTAAGCCCTTCTTCAGGGGCGGTACTCTGAAAGGATAAGGTATAGGGTTCAGTGTATGTATACATTTTGTAAACACTCCATAGAAAAGAGAAATCTTTGCCCAAACAATTATACAGTAGATGTTGATTGTAACAAACATAATCATGTTAAAACAGTATTAAAAATAATACGTTCGTAATAGGTAGAAAAACACAATACCAGTATGAGTAATTACCAAAATAGAGGCACGCTACACATCATGGTGATATGAAAATATCCACTTCTTTTACATGTTAGAACAACATACTGTGGTGTGCATTTACCAAAATCGTAGGAAAAAGTGAAGCCGAAATGGACCAGAAAAGTTTGGGTGGTAGTGTAAGTAAAAAAATGAATAAAAATGAAAATACCATGTAGGACAAAGTAATGTGGTGTGCTTTTGCCAAAATTGTGAGAAAAAGTAAAGACGAGATAAAAAGAAAAATCTAAATGGTGGTGTGGGTAACAAGAATGCATGCAGTGTGGGGCCTTTTAAAAGAACTCAATCAATGTCTGACAAATAACGGAAGATCAAACTTACAGTTGGTATGGTGATGTATAGATTCTCCTGAAACCGGGAGAATCAAGTCGGAAACGCTCCGGTAAGTGTAATGGATAGTAATCATGTGATATATAGACATGTGATAAGGAAAAGTGCGGGAAAAGGTGAACTACAAAGAAGACAGACTTGTAGTTCCAAGAGGTCAATGAAGTTTGATGAAACTACACGTAATCATGTGATATGTGATAAGGAAAAATGCGGGAAAAGGAGAACTACAAAGAAAACAGACTTGTAGTTCTAAGAGGTCAATGAAATTTGGTGAAACTGCACGTACGAACAATATCGTGGTCAACAAAATATAATATAATAAACAAAAGTGAGTGTGGTTAAATCTGTAACGGAATTAGGTAAAAAGTAAAAAATGGAAAAAACAGCGTGTGAAACCGAAGAAACACATGTAATTCGAATGATTCGAACCAGAAGCGACAGTTCAAAAGATGTAGGATATTACCAAATCATGGAGCTTGTTAGGGAGCGTCAATGTAATTGTACAATGGTACATGTGTATAAGGTAAAATTAGTAAATAAAATAAAATAAAATGACTATGAGGTTCAACATGAACTGTAAAGTTACACAAGGTACTAGGGTATCACAAGTCGGGTAAAAGTTCAAATCTCCGTTTTGAGGTGAATAAAGAAGACCTTAGTTACAGAAAACAGCCCAGATCATAACGCTCGTTGAGACCTTTCGGATGTATGGAATTCAGCTTGTGGATCCAAAATGTTTCTCTTTGTAATAGATATTTACTGTTGTCACGTCCCCTCAGATGGGGAATCTGTTCAAGAACCAAAAATCGCAGTTGGCAGATGTTATGCTGATGAAAATGAGTTGCGATTGGTGATTTCGCCTGTTTAGTACGTATATTGCTTTTGTGTTCATTAATCCGTATACGGATTTTTCTCTCAGTTTTGCCCACATAAACCAAACCACATGGACATTTCAACATGTAAATGAGATTCTGACTATTACATGTGGCTGTAACCTTGAGTTTAATCGTGTTGCCTTGTGAAGGGTGTTGGATGTTGGTACCTTTGATAATAGAGTTACAATTACCACAGTTAAGACATGGTAAAGTACCTTTGAAAGTGCTGGTAGTGAGTTCATCAGCTTTAGACAATATTTGTTTGAAGTTGCGTGATCTTTGGTATGCAAATCTAGGTGATATTTCAAAAATGTTATTGAAATCCATTTCCATGCTTAACATAGGCCAATACCTGAGGATGTTTTTTTTTATATTGAAACTTTGTGTGGAGAATTTTGACACAAATGTCATTCGTTGATCTGAAGTTTTTGGTGGTTTGGGTGAAAGAAGCATCTGTCGGGTAGACTTGTTAGACTTCAAAATGGCGTTGTCAAGAACTTTGGTAGGATATTTTCGTTGTTCAAATTTGGAAATGCAAGCGGATTTGCTTGATTCAAACAATTCATTAGTACTTGAGATTCTTTTCAATCGTAGTAGTTGTGAGTAGGGCAAATGATTCTTGAGAGATGGTTGGTGGAAACTATGAAAGTGCAGAAGGTTATTGCGGTCAGTAGGTTTAGTGTAAACTTCAGTGGTGAGGTGTCCTTGATGTAATGTGACCTTGGTATCCAGGAATGTTATCGATTCTTTGTTTATACAGTGAGTGAATTGAATTTGTTGGTCAACTGTATTAAGTGATTTAATTAGTGATTCCAGATGATCAATTGAGCCATTCCATAAGATAAAAATGTCATCAATGTATCTTTTATAAAGGGTAAGATGTTGGGTCCACTCGTGTTTGCAAAGTATGTTGTCCATTTCAAAACGGTACATGAAGAGGTTCGCGTATGTTGGGGCGGCACAATTGCCCATGGAAGTTCCGGAGCATTGGATGTAAAATGTTCCTGCCCATTCGAAGTAGCTGTGGTAAAGGGTGAAATGCATAAGTCCCATCAGAAATACTTTGAGATTCTCTGGTTTGTCTGTGGTCATTAGAAATGACTCGATTGCCTCAATGCCTTTATCATGGGGTATAGAAGTGTAAAGTGAGTTTACATCAATGGTACATAGGACGGTTTCCATGGTTATCAAATTTCGAATAGACTCCAGGATGTTGAGAAAATCAGTGGTGGCCTTAATGTATGTAGTCATCGACTGAACAGAAGCTTGTAAATGTTTGTCCAAATATTTCCCTACGGGTTCATGTAGTGAGTTCACTGTAGACACAATGGGTCTGAATGGCGGTCTTGTGGCGTTTTTGTGCATTTTGGGGAGCATATAGATATAGGGTGTAGATGGGTTGCTTTTGATCAGGTATGTTTTGTCTTCATCGTTGATAACTCCCTGTTCTAAAGCTGTATTAACGATGGTTTTTAACACAATCATGAAATCATTGGTTGGATCCGTTGGGGTAGGCATGTATGTTTCTGAATTGTTGACATGATCATTAACATTTTTAGTGTAAGTCTCAGTAGACGCATGAATTTAAAGAAACTTATGTCAGTTTCTAATTGATTGGAATGGTAGGTGGGAACGAAGGAGGTTCCTTTTTGAAGTGTAGCAATCTGAAGTTGTGTGAGATTGTAAGAGGAGATGTTTATCACGAGGTTTTCTGACTGCGCGTGCTCTTGGCCACTGATTTTGTTGATGTTTTTCCTCCTGGATCTCCGGGTGGCCTTGTGCCTGCCTCTAAAAAATGAGATTGTCCCGAACTGCTGGTTGTTGGGCCCTCACTGGCTGTGTGCTGTGAGTCTCCTGTCTCTGTTGATCTGAGATTTGGCTGTGAAGTTTGAGGTGTTCTGGTTGTCTTATCTCTACTAGATGAGTCATCGGAAGATGTAGTGTCTATATCCGATCTTTGTCCTGTGTGTTGACGTTGTCTTTTGTAAGCATAGGCTTCTGCCCATGTGTAGACCTCTCCTCTTACAATCTCACACAACTTCAGATTGCTACACTTCAAAAAGGAACCTCCTTCGTTCCCACCTACCATTCCATTCAATTAGAAACTGACATAAGTTTCTTTAAATTCATGCGTCTGAGACTTAAAACACTATTTTCGAAACATCCTTAACATTCCAGATGTACCACGGAAGAATACCCTAATGGGACTTCGCAACAGGAGCACCTTTACAGCACCCATGAGTCATAAAGTATTGGATGCCTACGAAACAATCGTTAATAAAGAACTCAAGAAAATTGGCTACCATAACAAAAAGGCATATTCTAACATAACCAGAAAAGAACAACAAGCCTTAAAAGAATTAGCAAACAAACCAGAGATTACCATACGTCAAGCCGACAAAGGTGGAGCACTGGTCATTATGGATACCATCTTTTACACTAAAAATGTTAATGATCACGTCAACAATTCAGAAACATACATGCCTACCCCAACGGATCCAACCAATGATTTCATGATTGTGTTAAAAACCATCGTTAATACAGCTTTAGAACAGGGAGTTATCAACGATGAAGACAAAACATACCTGATCAAAAGCAACCCATCTACACCCTATATCTATATGCTCCCCAAAATGCACAAAAACGCCACAAGACCGCCATTCAGACCCATTGTGTCTACAGTGAACTCACTACATGAACCCGTAGGGAAATATTTGGACAAACATTTACAAGCTTCTGTTCAGTCGATGACTACATACATTAAGGACACCACTGATTTTCTCAACATCCTGGAGTCTATTCGAAATTTGATAACCATGGAAACCGTCCTATGTACCATTGATGTAAACTCACTTTACACTTCTATACCCCATGATAAAGGCATTGAGGCAATCAAGTCATTTCTAATGACCACAGACAAACCAGAGAATCTCAAAGTATTTCTGATGGAACTTATGCATTTCACCCTTAACCACAGCTACTTCGAATGGGCAGGAACATTTTACATCCAATGCTCCGGAACTTCCATGGGCAATTGTGCCGCCCCAACATACGCGAACCTCTTCATGTACCGTTTTGAAATGGACAACATACTTTGCAAACACGAGTGGACCCAACATCTTACCCTTTATAAAAGATACATTTATGACATTTTTATCTTATGGAATGGCTCAATTGATCATCTGGAATCACTAATTAAATCACTTAATACAGTTGACCAACAAATTCAATTCACTCACTGTATAAACAAAGAATCGATAACATTCCTGGATACCAAGGTCACATTACATCAAGGACACCTCACCACTGAAGTTTACACTAAACCTACTGACCGCAATAACCTTCTGCACTTTCATAGTTTCCACCAACCATCTCTCAAGAATCATTTGCCCTACTCACAACTACTACGATTGAAAAGAATCTCAAGTACTAATGAATTGTTTGAATCAAGCAAATCCGCTTGCATTTCCAAATTTGAACAACGAAAATATCCTACCAAAGTTCTTGACAACGCCATTATGAAGTCTAACAAGTCTACCCGACAGATGCTTCTTTCACCCAAACCACCAAAAACTTCAGATCAACGAATGACATTTGTGTCAAAATTCTCCACACAAAGTTTCAATATAAAAAAAAACATCCTCAGGTATTGGCCTATGTTAAGCATGGAAATGGATTTCAATAACATTTTTGAAATATCACCTAGATTTGCATACCAAAGATCACGCAACTTCAAACAAATATTGTCTAAAGCTGATGAACTCACTACCAGCACTTTCAAAGGTACTTTACCATGTCTTAACTGTGGTAATTGTAACTCTATTATCAAAGGTACCAACATCCAACACCCTTCACAAGGCAACACGATTAAACTCAAGGTTACAGCCACATGTAATAGTCAGAATCTCATTTACATGTTGAAATGTCCATGTGGTTTGGTTTATGTGGGCAAAACTGAGAGAAAAATCCGTATACGGATTAATGAACACAAAAGCAATATACGTACTAAACAGGCGAAATCACCAATCGCAACTCATTTTCACCAGCATCAGCATAACATCTGCCAACTGCGATTTTTGGTTCTTGAACAGATTCCCCATCTGAGGGGACGTGACAACAGTAAATATCTATTACAAAGAGGAACATTTTGGATCCACAAGCTGAATTCCATACATCCGAAAGGTCTCAACGAGCGTTATGATCTGGCCTGTTTTCTGTAACTAAGGTCTTCTTTATTCACCTCAAAACGGAGATTTGAACTTTTACCCGACTTGTGATACCCTAGTACCTTGTGTAACTTTACAGTTCATGTTGAACCTCATAGTCATTTTATTTTATTTTATTTACTAATTTTACCTTATACACATGTACCATTGTACAATTACATTGACGCTCCCTAACAAGCTCCATGATTTGGTAATATCCTACATCTTTTGAACTGTCGCTTCTGGTTCGAATCATTCGAATTACATGTGTGTCTTCGGTTTCACACGCTGTTTTTTCCATTTTTTACTTTTTACCTAATTCCGTTACAGATTTAACCGCACTCACTTTTGTTTATTATATTATATTTTGTTGACCACGATATTGTTCGTATGTGCAGTTTCACCAAATTTCATTGACCTCTTAGAACTACAAGTCTGTTTTCTTTGTAGTTCTCCTTTTCCCGCATTTTTCCTTATCACATATCACATGATTACGTGTAGTTTCATCAAACTTCATTGACCTCTTGGAACTACAAGTCTGTCTTCTTTGTAGTTCACCTTTTCCCGCACTTTTCCTTATCACATGTCTATATATCACATGATTACTATCCATTACACTTACCGGAGCGTTTCCGACTTGATTCTCCCGGTTTCAGGAGAATCTATACATCACCATACCAACTGTAAGTTTGATCTTCCGTTATTTGTCAGACATTGATTGAGTTCTTTTAAAAGGCCCCACACTGCATGCATTCTTGTTACCCACACCACCATTTAGATTTTTCTTTTTATCTCGTCTTTACTTTTTCTCACAATTTTGGCAAAAGCACACCACATTACTTTGTCCTACATGGTATTTTCATTTTTATTCATTTTTTTACTTACACTACCACCCAAACTTTTCTGGTCCATTTCGGCTTCACTTTTTCCTACGATTTTGGTAAATGCACACCACAGTATGTTGTTCTAACATGTAAAAGAAGTGGATATTTTCATATCACCATGATGTGTAGCGTGCCTCTATTTTGGTAATTACTCATACTGGTATTGTGTTTTTCTACCTATTACGAACGTATTATTTTTAATACTGTTTTAACATGATTATGTTTGTTACAATCAACATCTACTGTATAATTGTTTGGGCAAAGATTTCTCTTTTCTATGGAGTGTTTACAAAATGTATACATACACTGAACCCTATACCTTATCCTTTCAGAGTACCGCCCCTGAAGAAGGGCTTAAATAAGCCCGAAATGCATTGGGCAGTTGGATATATGATGCATTGATAAAGAATGAATACAATTCTTTGACTTCATTAATTTTGAACAACGGTTAATAAACCCAAGTTATGCTTGAATAAACTTCGATTTACCTGAGTTTAATTTCACAAAAGAGATCATATCTCTGAGATTGAGTGCAAAACGAAAGACATTTTCCTATTCAGGAACGTGCTATCACTATCTACGATTTGAATTCCCTACTCAGGGGGATTAATTTGTTTGCACCAACTAAACATTGTTTAAAACATTGACCTGGAGAAATTTGGAGTGCGCAACTTCTGTCCAAGCTTTTCATATTAGATCATTTGGCTCCCAAATATTTAGCAAACATCTTTTAGGTTCTGGTGTTACCGATACCCCCTCCACTTGTGATATGGTCAGCATCACTGCCACCCAGTATGTCATAATCCTTGGACATTGCCATATAGTATGGTAAAAAGTTCCCTCTTCTCCGCATTCCCACAGACAATACGGGTGTGTGGTATTCCCTATTTTGTGTAAGGTTAATCTAGTGAAGTACACACGGTGTAGTATCTTTAATTGTACGAGCCTCAATCTAGAGGGTATTGCAACTTCCCGCGGTGACGAGCGGGCCATCTGCCAGTCCGTGTCATCCATGTCCCCAAGGTCTGCAGACCATTTGAACTTCAGTGCCTGTGTCGGGTCAGGTAGGTTATTAACTAATTTACGGTAAGTGAAAGAGGTGGCTTTTTAGAAATCTGTATTTTAGATCTAACGGTATACTTGTTTTCATCGGTGATCGCATTGAAGTTTTTGAAGCTGCGAACACAAAACAACAAGCGCGTTCCTCGCGCTAAACAGAGGCAGCAGGGTGCGGGACGAGAGCAGGGGGAGAGTGAAAGCGTTTCACTTGCGGGAGCGATAATTGCTACCATATGGCGCCGCGCGCTCCCGCAAGTGAATCTCCAGACGTGCATGCGTTGCCATTGAAGGCAATGGAACGCGTGCACGTTTTTGGCTGAAAAGCCAAAGCAATCGGAAAAGGTATTTTTGCCTACGCAGCACATGCGCGCTGCGTAGGCGAGACCTAAAAAGTAGTAAAATGAACTTCTGCCTGCAGAACTGGATCTATGGTTAAATTACCGATACGTCTTATTGATCTGACCAACCCAAAAAAATGATCAGCCCAATACTGGTGCCGTTCTAGAAATGTACAAATATCAGACGTTTCCAAAAGGAGACAAACTAAACATGTGCACCTTTTGTTAACTTTAGGACAAACAGAGCGGTGCTTTAGAGTCCAAGGCCCAGATATTATAACATTTCATGTGTCAGAGGCATTCGGCCACGCAGACACCTCAGACCCAGCTGTGGGGAAACAACTCATTGCCAACCGTCGCACCTTCTCACCAGTCATCCACCATAAAACACTGGTCACTTCAAGAGATGTGCCCGGCAGCAGCGCCAATGGAACCAGACTCGGAGCGTAATACAGAGTGCCCTGGGAAAGGACTGGCATCAGATCTACCCCAGCAGACCATAAAAGGGAACACAGCGGAGGACAGAGAGAGATTCAAAAATAGTTGTGCTGACTTCCAGCAGGAGGATGAATATTTTATTTCAGTGCAAAAATCAAATACGGACTCAAAAATTACTCCATTAGATGTGCATTACTACTGCACAGGGGAGGCGTCCTTCTTCCAAAGTTCACCTACAATGCTAACCCAGCATGAGGCACACTACCCATAGTAAACCAGTGGCTCTGCAGGGATTTAAATCATTACGACTATATATTGGAAAAAAGAGCTGGTTTAAGTTACATTGGTCTTTGACCGCTGCAGAATCTGAGCATATACCCTCAGGTGAACATGAACTGGTCACAAAGGCTCAGAACAGAGCAGATTAGGCTATTTTCAGCGCCAAGAGACCTTTCGGTATATGTGCGATTAACAAATTCCCCAAACATAGGGGAGGCGCTAGAGTGCGCCTGGCAAAATGGCCGCACTCTAGTGCAGCTCTGCCCGGCTGATCTTTTATCCGCCCACACTCCGCAGCATACTGGGGCTTCCAAGCATATACACTGCCACCCTGCATGGAGAGTCACCCCAGCTATATGTCGTGGCTATTGGTGTGACCGGAGCGGCTTTGAACTGCGACAATTCAGCGAGAGCTGCCCGACTGCCTCGAGGCCAAGATGGCTGCCAGTGCCCCCCGAGCTTCGGCTGGGGCTCTGAGACGTCGAGGTATAGTATGTTCTCGTTACTTTTGTAATCCAGTACTGGGCACCTAGACTCAGTACTGGGATCTTTATTCAAAACAGGTAAGTAATTACGTTTTCAGAAGTTATACAAATTTTAAAGAATATTTAAAGTTTGCAGAAATTGACACTTAGAAGAAATTTCACAGAAAAACAGTCAATGATTTCCTATGGGAGAAAATTGGGTTACTGGTAAGTACAGTTGTAAGTATTTTTCAGAGTCAGTGCTGGGCACCAAGATCCATCACTGGGAGCTCACCTAAGAGCAGGTGAGTATTTTCGTTTTCATTACTCGGCTGATTTTTGGTGAATATTTTAAGTTTTGAAAACTTCACACTTAGAAGAAATTTCAGAAGAAACCAGTCAATGTTACCCTATGGAGAAAATTGGGTTATTGGTTTAAAGGTAAGTACTCGACTGGCAGAGTTAAGGTTCTGGGCATGGACTCAGGGGTCTCCCAGTGCCAGGTAGGTACAGTTGGTTCACCCTCAGTGGCACTGGGGCAGCCGGGTGCAGAGAGAGTTAGGCTCAATGTTATCCTATGAGGGATGGGGGGGGCCTTGTTTGGTGGCTGCTGACTATCAGGCCACGCGGCTGTGAGAGCTGGGCTCCTGGTCACTTGCTCAGGGCAAATGGGGGAAGTAGGTAGGTGTAGAGGTTTCACTGCCAGGGCCACTCGGGCGGCAGGGTGCAGGGTGCTTTTGAGCCTTCGGGCGCTCAATTGATTTCAATGGGAAAGCTCCGGTTTAGAAAAAGACTGCAAGCTCAGGGACGAAGATTCTTCAGGTGCCACCACCACTTCGAGAGGTAAGTTGGGCAGTTGGAGGTTAGGTAGGTACCCCGGGATTGGGCACAGGGGGTCGCCGGGTGCAGGGGTGCCTTTTGGTGTCGGGAAATCTTACCCTCTGTTGATCGCGGTTGGGGGGGGCACCTGGTTCTGAGGCTGCAGGCGTCTTCAGCAGCATCGAGGGAAGTCCTTAGGTGCCGGACTCGGGGTCACAGTCGCCGTGGGGTCGCCCTCGTGGTCTTTGTTCACTCCGGCACAGGCCAGGCTTGGCGGGTGCAGAGTGTGAAGGGTTTGCGGTTCCGGGCTGATGCCAGGGATTAGAAGTAGACTTTGAGTAGAGCCTCTACTCATGGGAGTCCCAGGGGCTTAGAGCCAAAAGGTAGCCAGGTCCTCCGGGGTTTGTGAGGTTGCTGGCAACAAGAGATGCTGGGATGGAGCAGGAGCAGGTTCAAGGGTCGACAGGCCGGTAGGGCTGGGGCCAAAGCAGTTGGTGTCTTCCTCTTGTTAGCAGCTGCAGGGCAGGTCTTCTTTCTTCTTGCTCTTCTTCGGATTTTGGAATCTGCAGAAGGAAGGTTCAGGGTGCCCCTAAATACTAGATTTAGGGGCGTTACAGGTAGGGACCAATGGGTCCCTGTCCTGGGGTGCGTACACCCCCTATTCTGCCTCTCTCCTGTGGGAGGGGGGCCGTAGCCTAGTCCTGATTAGGCAGGGCTTCCCATCTTCAAGATGGCGAGAGCCCGGAGAGGTGCTTCCCCCACCTGAGGGGTGGAGTTGGCAGGCTGGCACATCCCCTGTCCTTATTTGGGGTTTCTGGCCAAGCTTCCCGCCAGAGTGGGGGTTGCAGTGGCCTGGGGAAGCTCACAGAGGGGGCATGCCTTTGAAGCTTCCCCCTGCCCATCCTGGTGGAGGAAATCTAGCACCTTGTCCAGGATGTACATTGTTGCAGGCCCAGGAGAGCAGGGGCTCTCCTACCCAGGGGTCCAGCAACTGGTCTGCTGTGTGGCAGCCTCTCAGTCCAGACGTGGATTGTAAGTTAGGTTTCAGGGGGTATCTCTAAGATGCCCTCTGGGGTGCTTGGTACATTAAATCCCACACTGGCATCAGTGTGGGATTAATGTGCTGAGAAGTGTTGCCATTATGGTGCTGTGGAGTTTGTGTTGACGACCTCCCAGCACCATATACTCTTACATGGCAGCACTGCACTTACATTGCCCAGGAATGGACCTGGGTACTGTAGGGGTAGAGGGCTCCTGTTCCTGTGCCCACACCACTGGCATAGGGCACCCAGCTAGTGGGGTGGCTGATGTATGCTAGGCCAGTGTAGGTGATGGGCATGGCACACAGGGATGTGTGCCATGTCGACTCTCTGTTTTGTTCTGCACCCAGACACTCAGCCTGCAAGGACAGTGGGTGTGTGTTAGGGTACAGGGCCTCTAAGGGTGGCACAATAAGTGCTGCAGCCCTTACAGGCCTTGTTGTGTTTAAAATAGAGTTGCCTATTGCAACCACTTGTAACTGTTTACAAAAGTCAATTGCATATTGCAAAAGTATTTATATAAAAGCATCTCATTCTGAGAAAGTATATTTTAAATCCAATTGTTGGTTTTAAAATAAAACAATCATTTTTTTTATATATAAACCATTGGCCTAGAGTTCAGTTCTTGAGTGTGTGAGACCATTTGCTGACTGAGTGTGTACAACAAATGCTTTACACTGTCCTCTGATACCGCCTTACTGCTCGACCAAGCTACCACTTTAGAGAGTACGGTTATATCCAACTTTAACCTCTGTCAAACCCTGGGGGACTGTGGACTCTACACCCTGTACCTAATAAGGAACAGTATATACAGAGCCACTATCTCACAGTCCCCAATGAATAATCCTTTATTCACTGTAACGAAGCCTGATGGGTCGTACCGCCTGGTTTTGGATTACCGGCATTTGAGCTCTCATTGTCGGACATGTGTTGTACAGAATACCCACAGTTCTGCCCTCGTTGATAGTCTTGTGAGAAAAAGGTTAAAGACCACACTTGACATATCCAATGGATTTTACAGCCATAACCTGTCCTCTATTAATAGTCCATGGACAGCGTTTACTTCTGGCGGCAAACAAAAACAGTTTAAGAGGTTAGCCATGGGCTATGAAAAAAGCCCTGGCGTCTTTGCCGCTCGTGTAGTCCCTCTATTGGAGAGCATTGACCCTGATGCGTACTCGTATGTTGATGATATCTATCTCACAGACGAATTATGGCCGCAACTGTGTCGCGTTGATCGCATCATTGTTAGGTTTGCAGACTTTTGTTACAAATTCAACTTTGCGAAGTCTCACATTGCAGAGTATACAGCGTTGTTTTTGGGCTACGAGCTCAACAATGAGGGTCGAGGGTTAGCTCCTCACTTTCTGGAGAAGTGCGCATGCTTGCGTGCTCCTACAACACTGAAAACAATTAGTCTTTGCTGGGCTTTCTGAATTTCGGTCGTACTTAAATTCCCGATTATGCCCAGCGTATCAAGCCGCTATATGCCTTGGTACAACCTACTTTTTCCAAATCGAGCTGGCTGCCAGAGCATTCAGCTATTTTGCAATCTTGGCAGGCTGATCTCTTGCTTCGAAATACTTACTGACATGCGATAACCACACTAACCTGGCAATAAGAATTGTGCAGGGCGCAGTGGGTTTCACGTACTTTACGTTCAATGAGGGCGATACCGTCCCCATTGCCTACAAATCACACTTGTACACTTCGTCTGAACTGCGCTTTTCCACGGTTGAAAAAGTTGACTGCGGTGCAGATGGCGATTCTAAAAGAACGAGCGCTGTCGCAAGGGAAACGCATGTTGGTGGTTACACCATATCCTGCTCTAGAGGCAGTGACGAAAGCCAGTGTACCTAATTCTAAAGCTTTGCATCCACGTTGGATACAATGGGCCACTTCTTTGACATCGCCAGATGTCACCTATATCTTTGATGCCTCATTGCAGACTCAGGAGTACTTGCAGTATGAATTTGTTCATCCGGCCCCTCTGTCTTTGCGCCTGCTTGAAGAATACCATTGTGTCATTTACACCGACGGTTCGGCGCAACCGGCGACGGAAACGAAGCATGCCTATTCAGCGGCCGGCGCAATTGTAGCGGGTAGTTTCGTGAATGGTGAATTCAAGTCTGATGTCGTGCATACGCAGTCATTGGGTGATTCTACCGCACAGTTGGCAGAGCTCCGTGCTCTTGTACTTGCACTGGAGTTTGCTGATCCTCGGGTTACTACTCTTATAGTGAGTGACTCGTTTTACTGTGTTCAGTCTTTTAACGACAATCTATTCTTTTGGTCTCAAAATGAATATCGCGATTCCAAAGGTAGCACAATCAAGCATAAAATGCTTTGGGTTCGGGTGGTAGAACTTAAACAGCATCTGCCACTCGTGAACGTAAATCACACTCTTGGTCACCAGCGAGTTGGTGTCCACGCTGTTGGCAACAGCTTAGCTGACGAAGCAGCGAAAACAGCAGTGGCGACATATTTAGTAGCAGCAGTTACAAGATCCAAAAGTAAGATCGATGATGACATCTTGACAGCTATTGCTGCTACAGAGAAGGGAAGTAATTACCCGAGAGGTTTCCCTTCTCCGTACCATTATCACTTAAGTCCTGATAACGTCCCGTATGTGAGAATTAACGGCGTTGGTGACAGATTGATTCCCAACGCGGACTGCAGACCGTCCTTGATAACGGCAGTTCACGAGAGTATGGCCTCTGCCCATGTCAGCGTGTCAGCTACTGTTACTCAATTACAACAGCGTTACTGGTGGCGGGGATTGTATAAACAAACTCGCACGTATGTTCTTGATTGTGACATTTGCCAGCAGATTAAACAAACTGCTGCGCGCCCACCACAAACTCAGTTGTACATATCTAATAAACCACTTGGGTGTGTTTATTTAGATCACTGCGGTCCTTTCTTCTCTGATACTGCGTATAAGTACATCTTAGTTGCAGTGGATTCGTGCACACGTTTTCTTTGGCTATGGCCTCAAAGGAGTGCTGATGCTCGTACTGTCATAAGAGATTTGCGTGTCTTTGTGGGAATTTTTGCGTGTGGTACCTTTCATTCTGATCAAGGCCCTACGTTCACCTCTAAGGCGTACAAAGAGGCCATGAAATCTTTGGGGGTCCAAGTCAAATTTTCGTCTCCATACCGACCTGAGGGTAATAGTGTAGTGGAGCGAATGAACCGTGACTTAAAGCAATCCTTGACAGCCAGGGTTTTAGGCACTGGCCGGAACTGGTTAGCCCACCTGTATAACGTTCAACGTGCACTTAATAATCTCCCTAGAAGGTCTCTGGGTGGGCGGACCCCATACATGATGCTCTTTGGCATAAAAATGTTTGTCCCGGACCTTGATGGTCTAGACATGGCGGCGTCAGCCGCACCCTTTGACGTAGATGATCACTGTGCTGTATTACAGAATCTACAAGAGACCAGAGACAGTCTCGCAAAAGAACACTTGCCCACCACATCTGATGCTGCACTTCAGATTCCGGTAGTCGGCTGGCTACCTCGAGTTGGAGACCTGGTCGGTGAGAAGGTGGAGAACAAGAAGGAGTTCGTTCCTTCTTATCAAGCCCGAGTTCCATTGCTTGGCGTGCAGGGTACAAGAACAGTCATTTTACCTCCACTTCCTGGTCTCAAGGATAACAGGTACAACTCCATTGACAATGTCAAACTACAGCGAGTGGCCGATTCTTCTTAGTATGACTCCAGCGGTCTCTTGCCCTGCGATGCTGAGAAATTCTGTTTTATCTCCGGCTTCTACCACCATGCCTGATGTTGCCATCGAGATGCATACAGTTACTAATCCTTTGTTGCCACCACCGGCTGGTGGTCCACCTGAAGATACTGAGTATGCTTATCCCACAGACGTATCATTGCCTGTTTTACAATCAACCGCAGTTAACCAGTCACGTTTCTCCTTTGACACTAACTCTGTGACTTCCAGTGCTCCATGAAAAGTTTCCATTTTTACTGTTTGGTTTAAAAGACATTTTTTAATCCCCCCTTGGACTTGCATTTGGCTGGTGCTCATATGCATTTTTTTGTTTATGTCCATTGGTTTCGTGGTGGTATTTTTTCGTCTTGTAAATGGACACTACCTGAAGGAAAGATCGACAATTAGACTAATTGATGGAACTTTGGCCCCCACTCCTCATCACACATCATGAAGAGGGACCAGACTTTTGTGAATATTACTGCCTGGCCTGTGTTAGATGGGATTGTGTGGGATGCTGTTAAATTTCAAATTCATGGACCCACTGAAGTTGTTAATGTTCAGAATGTTCTTCGTGTTTCTATGGGTGATGTTAAACAAAACATGGGCTCTGATGATTGGGACGTTCAGGCAGTAGAGGCACTGTTTTCTGATTTGAAATATTATGCCGCTTTTGATGCTGAAGATCTGTATTTAGACACTGCTAATTATGGGGAGCTGTTTTGCTATCAGCATTATGGCAATCATTTCCTACATAAGGCCAATACGTATCCAAATTTTGTAAATTATACGCAATGGGAACATTGTCCAACGCCAATGCTAGGCAGCTCCGGCACATTAGCGAACAAATGTGCCTATTTTACTGATTTCAGTGTTTCAAGTCCTGCCGCCTTTTATTTTAAAGTGGCAGCGGAGTCTGCCTCAAAGGTTAGGCTGACACACCAAATTATTGTATTCCAAATCCTTTATGGAGGATTTGGCGGTCAGGGGTTATGATCTGTGGAAAGCTACTGTTGATCTTAAATCTGTTTGGAGTTCTAAAACATGGCAGGTACAGGGAACAGAAGCTTTGCATCGTGCCCGCCTCATCCCAAACCACATCTTTTTTAATTCAACTATTTTTCAGTCCACCTGCTTTGGATTAGCTACTTCTAAAAAACGGAATTCCCCCTCTATTCCAGATCTGGGTGCTTATCCAAATTGGGATAATCATACAGATCTGTCCCTTGATGCGTTGCAGTCATACATCACTAATACATCCTTCAATATTTCCAAATTACATTCGGAAGTAACTTGGCAGACAAGCTCAGATTCCTGTCAACATCGTTTTCTGGGTCTGCAACCTGGGTATACGCAGGTTCGCGTAGACCTCCCGCTTTGAATCTTCCCATTCAGTTACTACCTACTCTGTAGGGAAGTTATGTCAGAACTGGCTGCAACATTCCACCTTGGCATCTGTTAAACTTAATTTATCTAAATTAAGTGACAAAATAGATTTGAATGATTTTGTTAAGGGTCCTGTAGGTGGCAGGTCCAAAAGATGGGTGTATGCGGTGTATAACAAAGTTTGGAAATTATCTCAAATTGAAGCGGCTTCCAGATTGAGAGCCATTGATCGAGCCAATTTGGAAAAAGTACTAGCTGTTATCGATAATAGCATTAACACCCTTTCTTCTAGAATATATTGTTTCATCTGTTGTTGATATTGTGCAGGATGATAGGTCTGTTTTATATCCTGGTCAAAATCAATTGCGTTCTATATTGCAGTTTGCATGGACTTTGCAAACATTAAAAGCTAGGAAAGTCCCCTGGGACTACATGAATACTTCGTCTTTATTCCTTCCCTTTAATCTAACTGCGAAACAACAATTCATGTCCATGAAAGATGCAACATACTCATTACTGCATATTGAAAAGTTAGAACCTTTGCCTTTCTCTGTGGCCAAATTGAACTCTGCTGTGTGGCTTATCCTCGGGTTAATCACATTACCATTTCCTTTGTTTAAAATCAGTTTGTGCATGAAACATTATGGCCTAGGCAGATATGAACCAATGGGTACTGCTTTCCTGCATGAAGTTTGGTCACTCACATTTACATATAGGTGCATGAGAGAAGGTAAAAAGTTTATTTGAAAGGTGAGGACTGCACTTCCACACCTGATCACTCAGTAGTTTGTAGGCACATCCAATTGCATGGCGCGTGCAACGTTCAGGCACTAAATTTAGCATGCATTCTGAAAGGGATTCCAGTGCCAGCTATTACACCCTCTTTCATGTTGTTAGCCAACGGTAGTTATTTGCTTTTAAATAACGAGGCGTGCTGCGGGATGCTAGTTGGAATTCCCTACATTGTGACTGTATCACAGAGAGTAGTCTGTTGTAAAAATGTCCTTTCCCCCGCATGGGCGGCTGGATGTATCCATCTAGCCTTCCATTCGAACCTTGAAAGCAGAGTTAAACAAGATGAGCAGAATAAGGGCTCTATTGTCTCAAAAAGAAGTCGCTTTGACTTCTTCCTGTGAAACATTTGTCCTTCACGTAGCAAACACCCGCACAGAGGTGCATGCGCTTTTAAATACTGATCTCCCACTGCATTTCGGTGCCCTAATTCAAACTATATTTAATGCCTCGTCCACAACTGGCTTGGCGCATTTTTTCAAAATTGTGGGCTCCGGCCTCGTGACCTCCTTCCAAACTATTTTTGGTGTGATACCGGCATTTTTTCATTCTATTTTTTCCAGCATCTTTGGCGGGCTCCCGTTGATTCTCGCCCTCGCGGCTGGTGTGCTGCTGTTGGTCTGCTTACTGCGCAATGGCTGCACAATTTGTGTCACACGACAGCCTGTCCAGGCTGCTCCATCTTCGTAACCGGATGCTTGAATATTATGGAACATTACCACTGGCAACCTTGAGCATAGCCTATGGATTGTCTTTCCGGTTTTCCTACTTTACTTGCGTGCAACCTGTTTTTCATTGCCTAGATTGTCCATTCCAATGGGCTCTGGATTTGTGCTTGTCAAACTCGGTGTCTCCTGCCCCGGATTATGATCGACTGATGAGTCCCTTAGTGGCTCATGAGTTGGCCTGTTCCGGTATCAAGATCGTGGCCTGTGGAGCGGCACATGGAGTCCTAGGGAATTGGGACATCTGTACGGCAGCGAATGACTTCTTGGCAAGAAATTATCTTGAAGAACACGCCAGTTGTCCTCGGATAGTGCTAGAGGCCCCAGTTGTCGAAGAACATGTATGTTTGTTTACCTTGTTAGACTGGATGGCGGAAACTTTTACAGAACATTCCAATGACTTCCTCTTGGAAGCTGTCGCTACTTACTGTGCTTACACGTGGATTAACTTGGATGTCGTCCAACTTTCCTTGTACGACCCACACTTTTTTTCCGACATTTCGGCTCGCAGAGCCTTTGCATAATGTTACATGGTTTCCCATTTCCTTTTTTTTTCCCCCTTCGATTTTTGCTTTTTGCGTTTTTCTTTTCAAACTTTCACTCCCCTTTATTTTATTTAGACTCCCAATACATGCACTTGATTCCGCTCTGTCGAACTTGAACTCTGCATTCTTTTACTTGTTTCCCTAATAGTTCGTAGTCCGATCAAGGGAGGGTGTAGTAAAGGCAGCGTTTTAGATACATACATTGCTATGTTAGCATAAGCGCCTTAGATGCAAAAACGCCATCTTGCCACTTTTGCTGCTTTTGCACATGACACTGCAGATACATGTTATTCTTTGATAAATGCTTGCTCGCCTTTTCTTCACATGAGAACTGTCTGTTGTTCACATCCCTAGACGTGCACTGCGACCTTGGTCTGAACATTGTGTGCAGAAACAGTCTGAGCCACCAAAAAATCTATGTTTTTGAGTTCAGGTTGATCGGTCCACGCTCTAGCCATAACACGCACACAGCTGCAAATATCTGAATGTCGAGAGCCTTTAATATTGCAGTTTGCATGCATTAGACACACATTCTGGAGAAGAACTTTTCCAGGCGCAGAGCAAAGCTGATCCTGTGATGTGATTCACCTAAGCTGATCTTTACGGTATGGGGTTCCCCATTCAAACCTAGAGACTTTCTATTAGTATAATAATACTAGTTTACTAGTGAAGGGAGGGTGGTTGTATTCCACTATCATTTGTAATATGATTTCTCCCTTTATTTTCTATGGTATTGTAACAATGCTGATGGTTTTAATTTTAATCATTTGTCTGCTTATGTTAGCCAAAGTACTGCATCTTAGGACACGTAGTTTATAAAATAAACATTTTGAACTTTACCGTGTCTCTGATTACTCTTGTTGTGGACTGATATGAGAATAGTAACGAACAGGTATTTCTGATTCCCACCATTCATGAGAGTACTCCAAGTCGCTTGTTCTGGGGTGTCTATACATTGGGAAGTCCGAGAGGATACGGAGGACGAATGGGACACTGATGCTAGTGGGATTGGGGTTCTGGGTACTGAGGTGAGTTTTTGGTACACCTCAATTCACTGAGGTCCTGGTTTCCTGCGCATAGTGCTGTGCATGTGCAAAAACAATCAAGCTATCCTGGCTGAAGAGGGGTGAAACCCCGAAACCGGTCCTAGGATGCTTGGTTCCAGTCCAGGGAGGACCTGGCTTGGCAGTTCGGGCTGGACTGTTCCCATGAGGCACAGGGTCAAGACTGATTTGCATATGGATGGGTTCAAACTGGAGTGGCATGGTGAGCAAAAAAACGATGGATTTAGGCCCAGATCTCTGTACTGGGGTGAATGTATGACATTGTTCTGCATTCTGTCCATCAACTGTTATGTTTGCATTTGTCACCCCGAGTGGGTCGGGTATGCTCAGACGTGAGTCCCGTGCTCTCCATGCCACTGGAATCAAGCTATCCTGGCTGAAGAGGGGTGAAACCCCGGAACCGGTCCTAGGATGCTTGGTTCCAGTCCAGGGAGGACCTGGCTTGGCAGTTCGGGCTGGACTGTTCCCATGAGGCACAGGGTCAAGACTGATTTGCCTATTGCTGGGTTCAAACTGGAGTGGCATGGTGAGCAAAAAAACAATGGATTTAGGCCCAGATCTCTGTACTGGGGTGAATGTATGACATTGTTCTGCATTCTGTCCATCAACTGTTGTGTTTGCATAGTTCTGTGCATGAGCAGAATCCCTGCAACATAGGCAGCTTCCCAGACCAGACGTGGATTGTAAGTTAGGTTTCAGGGGGCATCTCTAAGATGCCCTCAGTAGTGCTTTGTACATTAAATCCCACACTGGCATCAGTGTGGGTTTAATGTGCTGAGAAGTTTGATACCAAACTTCCCAGTCTTCAGTGTTGCCACTATGGTGCTGTGGAGTTCGTGTTTGACGCGCTCTCAGCACCATATACTCTTAAATGGCAGCACTGCACTTACAGGGCCCAGGAATGGACCTGGGTACTGTAGGTGCACAGGGTTCCTGCTCCTGTGCCCACACCACTGGCATAGGGCACCCAGCTAGAAGGGTGGCTGATTTATGCATGGGCAGTGTAGGTTGTGCGCATAGCACATAGGATGTGTGCCATGTCGACTCTGTTTGGTCTTGTACCCAGACACTCAGCCTGCAAGGGCAGTGTGTGTGTGTAAAGGTGCAGGGCTTCTAAGGGTGCCACAATGAGTGCTGCAGCTCTTAGAGGCCTTCCCTGGTCACAAGGCCCTGGGTACCTAGGGTACCATTTACCAGGGGCTGACATGTGGCCAGGGTTTGCCAATTTGGGTTTGAGGTTTTTAGGGAAGGAACACAGGCCCTGGGCACCTGATTGGCAGGAGTCCAGGGCGCAGTCAAAGTCAATCAATCAAATAATCTTTATTTTCGATCATTTAGATCATCAAAGATATAAATACATAGCAATTATAAAATTGTAAAATTTTCGTTATTTTAGCATTTACATGTAAACAATGGCTTTCGAAAATTTCATAATACAACCATTAAAAGCATGAAAAAGTATTCTAAAATCTTTTGGCATTATACAACCCCCCCATCTTTTAAAAGGCGGATTCGAACATGCCACATAGCCATTAAGTACTTTGCCACTGCAAAAACAATCGGAGGTGACAGATCGGTTTTTAGAATTCTGAACGCAGGCAGATATTTCCTGAATCCCATGATTTTAAGAATGGGTACGAGCCAATACTTCCTGGCTCTTTGGTAGGCTTTACAAAAAAGGGCCACATGTAAATCACTTTCCTGTGGATATGCACAGGCTGGGCATTGCTCTGTTGTTGGGGGCTGGGACCAAGAGCTGGTAAAGGCCCTCAGAGGTAGAGAACCATATCTCCACTGCAAATAGAGCTTTCTTGCCATCACAGGAGCCATACCATCCAAAACACTTTCCATTAGGTAAGAATCTTTCAATTGTATGAATGTATTAGACAATGAACCGACCCGCATACTGTCTAAAGCAGTGGTCAGCTTTGACTGGTAGTAGAGTTGTGAAAGTACCTTTCGAGGGGTCCTCCTGCTTGAGTTTACAGGGTCGGTCCATAGATCCACTAGACCTAAACTCTCACATGATCTTTTTATATATCTTAACCATGGGATGTTACTGATGTTTGGTAAGGTTAGGAAGTCCTGCAGCTCGCTTCTGTAGTCGCTAAGTTCCTGGCTACTCCAAAGTCGTTGCCAGAAGGTTAAAGGTTTTAAACCAAGTGCCTCGGAGATTGGCCTGAGGCCTAGGTCCAATCTCAGAGGAAGCAACGGCGTACTCTGGGGGAGAGCCACCAACTGCCTGAGAAATTTGTTCTCTGTGCTTGTTAGGTTTTTAACAGGGGTATGACCCCATAGTTCACCCCCATATGTAACTGAGCCCCGAGCTTGAGATTTATAGATCTGTATCAAGGGGCCCAGCGGACGATATATAGATTTGCCCACCATTCTAATGATACCACCCACTTTCTGTGATAGTTTCATATTTGCCTTGATCATATGTGTCCCCCATGTCATTTTCTCGTTCAGGGTTACCCCCAAATATTCGAATGTGGAAACCCTCTCCAATCGCACTGTATCTAACAAGGGGTTAGGACGTGTTGAGGGGGTAGGGTTCAAAATCATATATTTTGTCTTGGAGGCATTAATTTCGAGGCCCCTCTCGGTGCAAAATTGCAAGAACCCATCCACTACCCGTTGAATTCCCATGGGGGATTTAGACAGCAGCAGGGTGTCATCTGCAAACATTATGGCGGGCACCCTGCTGCCATTCAGTTTAGGAGCGTCGATGTCTTCTATCCTGGTCAGGTGGGCGATTACCCCGTTGACAAAGAGACAGAACAGGGTGGGTGTGAGTACGCATCCCTGCCTCACCCCCCTGTCAACGGGGAATCTTTCTGTTAAACTCCCCATCCTGCCACACCTGACCCGCGCAAAGTTATCCTGGTGTAATTTAATCAGAATAGCCAGAATATCTGGCGGGACTCCCAGGTCATCAAGGACGCTCCAGAGTTTGGATCTCGGCACCAAATCGAAGGCGGCACGCAAGTCCACGAACACCGTGTACAAGCTGCCCCCCTCGATAAGTGCCGTCCTCCAATAAATAAGGTTAAGGCGGAAAATTTGGTCCGTAGTAGATACCCCCTTTCTAAACCCGGCCTGGTATGAGCTCATGGTGGCAGTTTCCTCTATCCAGCTCTGGAGACTATCTAGAATGAGCCTTCCAAAAAGTTTTTGCGACACATCTATCAGGCTAATGGGCCTGTAGTTGGATGGGAGCAGAGGCGAGCATTTCTTAAAAATCGGAACCACCTCTGCGCCCAGCCAAGTACAGGGCACCTCCATACCCTTCAGAACTGCATTAAATAGTACCAGGAAATAAGGGGCCCATATATCTGGCTCCTGTTTAAAAAGGTCACCCGGGAGACCATCCAACCCGGGTGCCTTGCCAGTTGACAAGCCTGATATAGCAGCCCGGACCTCCTTTTCAGTAAATGGATCCCCTTCCAGATAGTTGTATACAGGTGGGGTTGTACAACCTCCATGCCCTGCTTCCACTGTATAAAGAGACTGGAAGTGCTCCTGCCATATCTTGGAAGAAATGTTTGGTTCTATTGCCGGAACAAGTTCCTCGGACCCTGTATTAGCAATTCGCCAAAACTTACGGGAGTCCATGGTGGCTAGGGAGCTAGTGAGTTCTTCCCATTTATTCTGGTCCCACTCAATCTTGGCATTAACAACCAGCTTCTTATATTCACGTCTCCTGGCTTGTATCTCAGGCCTACTTTTGCGATTCTTGATGCTCGACAAGAGATCCCTCCTTGCCTTGCGGCAAGCTGCATTATACCATGTGCACTGGTTCTTTCCACCCCCCCTCCTTGGTCCATTATTAAATAAATCTGCAGTCAAAGTCTTAACGACTTCTTCATGCGCCAACCAAATTGGTTTGTTTTTCTCCCCTGAACTGGGTTCATCAAAGTGCCTATTTTTTCCAGTATAGGAATGAGATTATTATAAAACCGAGGGAGCTTATCTGTGCTTGCGACTAATTTCTCCCACTTAATTCTCCTCCTATTGTTTTCAAGGGCTAGACCCGGATTTGTCTTAGGCGGTTCTACTTCCCCATGATCCCGACCAGGAAGGAGAAAGTCCAATTCCAGGGCGTTATGATCGCTGTCTTCTCTATCTATTACCCTAAAGTCAATGACATGCGACCACGAAGATAATTGCACTAAAATATAGTCTAATCTTGACTCCCTTCCCTTCCGGTTGAACGTGGGTTTACTCGGGATATCAGATTTAACACGCCCGTTGCATACCCTCACCCCATGTTTCAGAGTTAGGGCGGTAATCTGGAGTGCTAATGGGGTCCAAGCTTTAGGCGATGTAGATACTGTCGGTGGTACTAGCCATCTTGCATCTTCCTCTAAGGAAGCCCCATCTAAGAGACCAGCTAGGGGCTCAAAATGTGAGTTCAGATCCCCACCCACTACAAATGGGATCCCCTTGGGGAGTTCGCCAAGAAGATCCGACAGTTCGTCAATGGTGGAGGACTCCTGCGAAATGGTAACCGGCCTTGAATATACATTTACCACTGCTAATCTGCAGCAGATGGACCATTCCAGCAGAACCACAAGTATGTCCTCTGAGGCCACTGGGAGACGCGTGGCCTGACATCCCAAGTGGACTGCGACCCAGGTTGCAAGGCCTCCCGATGGGCGCCCTCTGCCCCCCCATTTCTCGGGAATGGAGAATACTGCAAAACCCTGCCTCGAATGTTCCTCCCTCTCCCAAGTTTCCTGGAACAGGCATAAATCTTTAGAATCAGTATATTCAAACCATTCCTGACATTCAAACTTGTTTCCCAGGCCTGCCACATTCCATGACAGTATTTTTAGTGGCGGAGGTCTATTGTTCGAAATAGTAGTGTGAGTGGAGACATTCCCCTTTTCACTAACCATGGTCACTGGATGTGTTAGAGGGTGACTTATTGCTTCCCCCACGTTATTTCGTGTCTCACCAATAGAATTACCCAGATCTCCATGATGTAATAGGACATCGGGCAACTCAGTCTCTAAGCTATTTCCATCCACACCCTCGCATGGTACAAAGTTGTACTTCCTGCTTGTACGTGTGAACAGTCAATCTACCATGTCTAGCTGACTATACCTGTTCGAAGTTGGAAGGTAAAATGGCTGGAGAAATCTCCGGGGATAGTAGTCTTGCTCACTAGCCCCCCAGTTGCCTCCCCTCCTATGACAAATTTCCCATCCCTCATCATCCATATTTGTCGTATGATGGGTTTGCTGCTGCCTTCTGTAGTTGGGGAATTCGCTCCATCCTCTTGCCAACCCCCCACCCACTCTCTCTGGATAGGTGCCCTGTGCATTAAAAGTACATTCAGGAATTCAGCAAAAAGTAGGGGCATACCATGCAAGAAAGATGGCACTTTCTCACACTAACAGCGAACTGTAATCTCTGAATACTTCATTTCAATTATTTGCACCAACTCTATTATACCCCGCTTCAGCTACAACGTTTTGGGCTTAGAGACAGTGCGCGATGTGTGCATGATGATGCAGATTTTCTACACTTAGCTTGGCAATGCGCTGGAGTTGCTGAATTCCGGGTAGAGGTCATGCATGTGCGTACGGGGTTAGTGCTGGAACATGTGGCATGTTCGCCTGCTGTGTGCCTGCTGGGGTAGGTACCCAAGCTTAAACCGTGTAACAGGAGACTGGTTGCCATCTCCACGCTATTCGCGAAACGAGCGGTTGCGCAGAAGTGGGGGGCTAGGGCTGGTCCCACAGTGAAACAATGGATACAGGACTTGTTGTACTGTAGGGACCAGCTGGACATCTATGCAGAGGAACTGGTAGAAAGGATTATTCAGGCCACAATAGTGGCGCCAAGCCTCATCTCTAATCATATTACAAAATCGAAGATCACTTTATCAAACTGTGAAGCTATAAAGCACTGATCCTGAAAGAAAATATACTGAGGAAATGGAAGAAAAAACAATGGCATTAAAAAGACTTCTCTGCCCAAGAGGAAAGGAGGAAGAATTTAGAAGCACCTGAAAGAATGGTCACAAATGTCCAGCTAAACTCACTCCTTTAGCAGCCGGTACTTACTCTTGTCGCTTCTCACTTGAGATGTGAAGGGTATGCTGGGCCGGACTGGCCGTAGCGGGCATTGGAGTTTCCCCGTGAGGTTGGAGGGTGTGGCCAGGCTTGCAGAGGTGGCGGCAGGTTTAGTCACTGGGGGCCGGTTTTGTATCGGTGGGGGCAGTTTTAAGGTCTCGCCTGGCGAACGCAGCATGAAAGCGCTGTCGCCAGCGAGATCTATTGTTGCTGACTTGCCTCGGAAGTGGGACAGGAGATGGGCACGCGCAGGGCTTTTGGCGGATTGGAGCCTGTGTACGCGCACGTACAGCCACGCGGTGTGCACATCTCCTGTCCCCCTTCCGTCCTCAGCAGCCTCATGCACTTTCACTTTCCATTACCCACATCGGCTCCACGGAGATAGTTAGCGATCGTTTAGCATCGGGAATTCTGGGACGATTAACTATGTTAATAAAGCATTCAGATATACGCGACCTAGTAGTCGAGGAGATTCACAGGTTTGCCTCACAGCTCGGGCGGCCCGCAGTCTAGAACTGTCCAGACGTGGACCACAAGCTCCCTCCCGGTACTCCTGGCCACTGGCATGAATCGCCCCCACTTCCCCCTAGGGATCTCCGTTTAACTTACCGAACCCGTACGCCGCTGCCACATTGCACACACTTCGGTCTACAGTACCCTGCGGGTGGACCCACCTCCAGTGGCGTCACTGGCTACCTGCAACCGTAGCACCACCTCTACAAAAACGTCACTGCGAGCCGGCTGCAACCGTCCTCCCCTAAGACTGCGCATTCCCAATGGCATGCTCAGGAGGCGTCCATGCTGGGGGTCAGGCAATCGATTCTTGTTCGATATGGGAATTGGCTTCAAACATACCGTGATTACATATATACCGCAAACTCGGTAATTTCACCGCTTCCAAGCGCTGCGGCTGCAGAAACAGAGGGAAGTAGGAAACAGTATTCACTCAGAGTAAGAGGGTTCAGCAAAGAGAAAAGGAAGTTATGATGATGAGTTAGCACAGCGCCCCTCCTGCACCAAGACTGCTTCAGGGAGCGGCAGCTCAATTGGACCAGAACATCTATCAGCCTTGTTATAAAGTTTGAAGTTGAGCGTGGCGCCCCCCTCAGGGACACTGCTTTCAGTTTATTTTTTTAAACTTTATTTCAAAGCACGGCGCCCGCTTCGGTGAAACTGCGCTCTTTCTTTTCTACAAGGCTGAGGTTAACAAGCATTTGCAATGCAATAGGTCTCGCATTTACGCGAGTTGGATCTATTGGCATTGTAAATAACAATGCGTTTAAAAAAAAAAAGAAAACATAAATAAAAGGCATTGTCATTTACACTGTAAATAGCTAAAACTCGCGTAAATGCGAAACCTGTTGCATTGCAAATGCTTGTTGGATGATGCTGGGCAGCCAACTTTTCTAAAAGGCAACAGGAAGCAAGTCCTGTTGGCTTTGCCAATGCATTTTGTTATCTCGTCCCGCCATAGTGTTTTCTTTTTCACACTCCCTCGCGTTTGTCTTTACATTCTGCAGTTGTCTCATTTTGCTTCACAATAGGTATACATTTTATTTCCATGATTCTTGTATGCCATTTATTATGCAAGGACCTCAGGTTCGAGCAGAGCATTAACATCGCAATGTTTCTAGGCCCTTGAATAATAAATAATAGGTGGCATTTTTAGCCAACCTGGTGAGGCTCAATTAATCGATCTCAAAGCATGAAAGACTGAGTGAGTCCAACTAGTTGGAATTCATTTTGAGGATGACGTCTAGTGGTCTGCAGCAGGGGCATTGACCTCCGAGCTAGGATGCTGCCTCAGTGTTCTGTCTTGTATCTGTACGGCAACACAGCAGTGTGAGAGGCGGGAAGGAGGCCGGATTGGTGTCACTGTTTAGAACTGCTGGGGTTTCAGTGAAATGTAAACTCACACCATGGTGAGCTTCATTCCACAGCATGTGCACGAGATGTTCTGCAGGGCGGAGGAAAAAAGGACATTAAAGTCAGCATGCGCCTGGAGGCGAGGCGCTAGACCCTAGTGGGCACTATATTTCTACAGAGTAGCTGATGGAATCAGATCGGATAAAATCCGAAGGCTTTTCGACACGCCTCTGAAAGACAGGTAAGGGAGGGCAGGTCCGGTGCACGGCAAAAGGCCAGAAGAGCAGAGGAGTCATTCACGTGTCCAGCTCTGAATGACGAGTATCTGTTGAATGTAAAGCTACTGAAGGGGCAGAATCATCTTTCTGTCGGGCTGAAGCTTCTGGGCAGATTTTGAGAATTTTCTAGTCCAGAAGGGCCGGCCAAACATAGTCGCCGGACAAGCTTTACAGGGCTGGACAGAGTCAGTCACAATCCGAACTCTGAAAGGCCAGTAGGGTTTGCAAGATTAAATTGAATGAAGGTTGGAGAGTCTAGAAGAGATGGGTAAAGTCAGGGATATATTATCAAGGCTAGACATTAAAACGTAAAAATACTGCCGACAGACTGGTTTCTCTCAAAGGCCTTTATAAGTAAACCGTGTCGGGTACATGTCAGGTAACTAACACCGTACCCGTTTTTTTTACAAGAGATGAGACCGTGGGCGTGGACTAATATCCTGGCCTCCCTGTCAGCCACTTCTTCCATTTCTAAACACTTTAACAACAAGTGCGGAACCCAAAAGTAAAAAAAATAGTAAATAAAATGAGTTACTAGAGCCTCTTCCGCCAGAAAGCAGATCCATATCTGGGCCGGGGAGGAGACCTGGGAGGTGGAGGGCTGCCCGCGCATGCGCAGTAACTGAATCTTTTGCGTGTTCTGCGACTGCGGCTCGTGCACAGGGACGGCGGCGCGTGCGGACTTCAAAAGCCGCCGTACTTTAATGAGTGCTGCATCGTGCAGCCAAGGCAAAAAAAGTAAAGCAGAAGTCCGGCGGGAGCCCACCCAGCCTTCGTGAATGCCGCATGGTTTCAGACGGGGCTCCTGTGAGCAAGACGGAGCCCCGCGTGGTGCTGCAGTGAGCCGCTGAAGACTCACGACCAGCCGGAGTCCCCACAAGAGCAGGTAAGTGGGGCATGCTGTACGTTTAAAGCGCGCCGCGCTTGGAGCGCACGTGTGCATTTAAAAAGAAACAAAATTGCATGTTGTACATTTAAAGCGCGAAGTGCTTGGAGCGCATTTAAAAAAAAAATTACATGAGGCTGGTGAGGACGGAAGTGAAACTGCTTGCTGGCTTGCGAGGGAAGGGGGACAGGAGATGTGCACGCCGAGTGGCTGTAAGCGCGTACACCAACTCAGACAGGAGATGTGCACGCCGCGTGGCTGTAAGCGCGTACACCAACTCAAATCCGCCGAGAGCCTGCGCGTGCCCATCTCCTGTCCCCCTTCCGAGGCAAGTCAGCAACAATAGATCTCGCTGGCGACAGCGCTTCGCGCTGCGTTTGCCAGGCGAGGCCTAAAAACTGGCAATTGCAGGGGGCGCGTGGCTTGCGCGCCGCTACGGGATGACTGTTTGCGCTTGAGCTCCGTGACGAGCGAGGGCCGTAGGAGGATTTTATGCTGCTTCGAAGTGCCCCACACCTGCTGAACGTTGAACTCATGCTTTTGAAGTTGTAGTGTGCTGCTTGAGAGACTTTTCTGCTCTCTGTCACTGCCGGTGACTATATTTATGTTGTTTTATGGTGGTGCTTGGTGTTTACACGAACGGCCGCCATTTTCTTTTTTCCTCACTGAAGGAGCTGGCTGTTCTCCATAACACGACGGCGTTTTTCACATGACCTGGCCAGGAATGAGGATAAACATGTGCTGGTGACTATTTCCTTATTTATAAAGTGTATTTTGGATTTCTCTCTTTCCTCATTTACATTGCTGCCTACGGTGAGAGCAGTTTGGATTTTACTCTACCATACCTCTCTTCAGAGCGCCTTCAATTCCGTTGTATGGCGCTTCTATGATTGATGATACCCTGCTTCTTGATTTTACTTTTTTTCGGATGACGTCTTTTTGATATCTGCAGGGCATGGTATTTTTGTGATGGATATTCTCTCCTTTGTCATGTAAGCCCGCCATTATTATTATCCTGGATTGATTGCTGACAGTGCGCTTTCCACTTTTTGCGCATTTCTGTTTTACATATAGTGTATACTAGTTCCTCTGGCTTTTTCCTTCCCTTCATTTCTCTGAAGTGGGGTATTTTGCTCCCGCTGTGGCTGTGGGCTCTATGGCTGCGAATATGGGCTTTTCACCAAATGCTAAAGACGCCAAAGATTCTAAAGCTTCTCTTAAAAGGTCCAAACAAGTGTCGCCTACACCTGAGGCTGCTCAAAAAGACACCAATTCCACTCTTGAGACTATTCTGACACGCCTTAATGATGTTCATGCAATTGCGCAGTCTACTAAGACTAACACAGATTTGTTGCAAGTGGAGGTGTCAGCCATCAGGAATGATTTCAAAGCTTTGTCCCTTCGTGTTTCAGCCACAGAAACACGTATTAGTGGTGCAGAAGACACTATGCAAAAGCAATCTAGGTCTCTTTGCCAGTTTGAGCGCTCAATGGCGGCATTGCGGAGGGATCTCACTGAACAAGAAGATCGTAATCGCAGATCCAATCTGCGCATTTTTGGTCTTCCAGAGGAAGTTGAGAAAGATGCACCCTCTATGATTGATTTCTTATATAAATGGATTCCTTCTACGCTGCAAATTTCGTTCCAAAGAGACTTTGAGTTGGAACGGGCACACCGGGTTCCCACCTTTCGATCTAAATCAGCCACGCAACCAAGAGCGATAATGTTTAAGCCACTGCGCCATCAACATACGGAACAAATTCTGGCTCATATGCGAAAGGTTAAAGTTGTCTCATGGAATGGCCATCGCATTTCAATTTCTCTTTGCCAGAGATACGGTAATAAGGAGGAAAGGTTTTCTTAATCTCCGGAAGCGTCTCTCTGAGATGAATATCCCCTTCTCTTTTTCTGGTCCTTCAAAATTCCGCATTACTTTCAAAGGTCGCTCTAGAATTTTCGATGAACCTGCGGATTTGGCCTCGTTTTTGGATAATCAGATGGAACTGCAGATGGATCTTCAAATGGAAGCCTCGTGTGATCCTGGTCCCTCTGGCACCTGATGTGGTTTCATATAACTGCAATGAATTTTCTCTTTTCCAGATCTATTAAGTCTGTCTTTTTTAGATCTGCGTGGTGGTCTTACTGTCCACTGTTGTTGGTGTGCTTTTGCTGTGTTTTTGTGCGTGGCTTTGTAAGCTATGTGATGGGCTGTGTTCTTTTCTCCTTTTCCTTATCTGTTCTACCTTCATATCTTTATGTTGTAGTGGACCATTATCTCCGATATCTCTCCTTTTTGTATTTTCTATTATTTCGTAGTATTATTGCTTCATAGGTTTTCCTCACTCCTGCTTGTTGTTTTGTTGTCCATGTCAGGTTTCGGATCTTTTTATCTCACTTTATGACTTCTTTTATTTCCTTAGAATTTTTGTGTAGACTTGGTCTTCCTTTCTCTCTGACTCCAATTATTGTTACTTCCATTGCCGTATTTTTTATTTGGTCTGTTCGCGTGTTGTTTTTCTCTGGTGCTCTGTTTCCATGGAGTACGTCATTGAGTTTTAAATGTTAATATTTTCTGGATTGGTTATATAATCTGCTCATAGATACTTATTAATTGCTATATATAGAGTTCATTTTAAGTGCTGTACAGAAATTTTTATATCTATTTTATTGATATATCACTGATTGGTTTGCTTACTTATTATTAATTGCCTCTCTTTACTAGTTCTAATTATTTATGTATAGTGCATTTTATAATCTCATGTTTTTTGCTTCTATGGTTATATGTTTACGATATTCTTATCTCTTTAAGTTAAACTAGTATAACAAGTTTTATATATTTGTGGATGGTCAACTAGATGTCTGTCCTTAGATTTTACATATTTAAATATTTATTTGTTTCTTATATTTATCTTCCATAAGAGCTTCATTGATTATTTTTTATGGATTACTTACATAAATGGCCTCATAGATACTTATTAATTGTTGTATATAGAGTTAATTCTAATTTCTGTATTGTTATCTTTTAAATCTATTTTATTGCTATATCATTGATTGATTTCTGTATTTATTATTATTAACTGCCTCTCTTTACTAGTTCTAAATTCATATTGGTATATTGCACTTTATAGTCTCTGGTTTTTTACTTCTATGGTTCTATATTTATGATATTCTTCCTCTTTGAATTCCATTAGTATAACAGGTTTTATATATTTACGGACAGTCAACTAGATGTCTATCTTTAGATTTTATATATTTAAATATATACTTGTTTCTTCTATTTCTCTGCCAGAGGGCTTCCTTGATTGTTGTAACTGTTCAGTTATTTCATGCCTTTCTCTATTATGTCCAATTTATTCTCTTCATATTTTATATTATAGTCTTCTTTTGAATATATTTCTTTCTCTTGAGTCTCTACGGCTTTTCATGATGTCTGCTTCGATTTCTTTTTTCATTGGTATATACAGGTCGCCTTTATAGTCTTATATGATGAATTATTTTTAGAATGCTATAATTAATGCTAGTTCATATTTCAGACATTTCTCTTTCTTAAATAAGTATAATCAGTTATGTATTGTATTGGGGCCTTTTATGCTGATTGCATTAATTCCTCGTGATGGTCTTCTTGCTCATCTTCCCATGTTCCCCCTAGTATGAATTTGGTCTCTTTCAGACCTTTCTTGTTGGTTCTTCTCTTTCTTCTTCTTTCTACTTTCCTTCTTTCTTTTTTCTCTTCTTTCTCTTCGGATTTCCTCTTTGGATTCTCCCTGTTTCGTGTTGTTGGCTAGTGTGTGGGGGTGCATTTCTATGGTTGTTGTATATTCTCTATCATTTTTGGTGCTTCATTTTTCCCTATTATTGGTTCTATGTCTGGATTTAATATACTTTCCCTTAATGTGAAAGGTTTTAATCACCCAGTTAAAAGGTCAAAGATATTAGACTACTGCAAATCTCTTTCTTCGGATCTAGTCCTTTTTCAAGAGACGAAGGTCTCTGCCAGAGAGGCGCTTTTTTTGAAGAAAGATTGGGTTGCTGATGTCGCTTGTTCAGATGCTTGTGGCAAAAGAAATGGGGTAATTACTTTAGTTTCTAAACATTCTGGTTTGTCTATTGTTTCCTCTGAACAGGATACGGAGGGCCATTGGTTATTATCCAAGTTGTCTGATGGTAATATTGATCTCTTTGTCATGAATATCTATGCCCCTAACAAGGATGATCCGTCTTTTTGGTAAGCAATCACCAAAAAGCTAAATGACACACCTCATTCTGGTAATCTGATTGTAGGTGGGGACTTTAATCTACCAATGGATCCCATTTTAGATAGGAATTCTGCCTTTCATTTTCGTCCTCCTAAATCACATCAACAAATGATTAATATGTGCTCTATTATCCATCTGCAGGATGTCTGGCGTCTTCATAATCCCACTGGCAGTGATTTCTCCTTTTTTTCTTCCCCCCATTCGTCTTTTTCGCGCATTGATTATCTTTTGGTTCATTCATCTCTTGTTCAATCTTCTTCATCTCCGCTTATTCATCCTATTTTGATTTCAGACCATGCAGCGGTGACTTTCACACTTTTGTCTTTTGCCCCTAGAGCGAGATCTCGATCTTGGAGACTCAACACAGAAATCCTACATGATGTTTCCCAGGTTAGAGAGTTTTCCAATGATATTGAGACGTTTTTCCTTGACAATATCGGTTCAGTCGACTCCCCTGTTCTCTGGGACTCTTTTAAATGCACTTTCCGTGGTCAGATCATCAAATGTATGTCAAGGAGGAACGCTGCCATTAGAAAGGAACTCACTGACTTAGCAGCTGAGATTAAAAGTCAGGAATCTCTTTTTCGACAATCCAAAGATAAATCTTGCATACAATCTATTAAGAATATAAAATATACATACAATACTATAGTCACTAAGAGAGCTCATATAGGTCTTCAGGCTCAGAAATCTAAGAAGTTGTTGTTAAAAAACCGTGCTGGCAAGATGCTAGCAGCTACATTAAAGTTCCAGGAATCTTCTTATAAATCTTCCCAAATATCTTCTATTAATGACCATCTTGGTAAGAAAAAGTACAGACTGAAGAAATTCTTTTGAACAATGCCAAGAGTTCTTAAAAACAGTTCCTGTGAAAACTGTATCGGAGGATGATAATAACTCTTTGAATGGCCCGATTACCTCTGATGAAATTATTTCTGCAATTAAAGCTACTCGCTCCGGTAAAGCTCTAGGTCCTGATGGATATCCTATTTTGTTTTATAAAACCTTTTTATCTGTGATTGTGCCGCATCTTCAATCGGTCTTTGATGCTTTTATTAAAGATGGTTCTGTGTCTGGTTCTGCTGCTGATGCTACTATTGTAGTAATCCCCAAAGAAGGAAAAGATCATTCGGACCCCAAAAATGTTCGCCCTATTTCCCTTCTTAACATGGAAGCTAAGATTTTTGCTAAAATCTTAGCTAAACGCTTAGAATCCTTTATTCCGCAATTGGTTCATCCTTCCCAAACAGGGTTTGTAAAGGGTCGTCTTGCGCGTGATAATATTCGTACTTTTTGTCACATTCTTGGTTCAGCCAAGCGATCCAATCTTCCGGCAGCGGCCTTGGCCCTTGATGCTGAAAAGGCCTTTGATAAGGTCTCTTGGCCTTTTTTACGAGCGGTTTTGTGTGCTCACAATCTTGGTGATTCCTTTATTCGTATGGTTACGTCTCTTTATTCCCGTCCTAGAGCTAACATAAGAGTAAATGGAGCTACCTCGTCCTTTTTCAATCTTCGCCAGGGTACTAGGCAAGGGTGCCCCTTGTCTCCTCTTTTATTTTTGTTATCCATTGATCCTCTTCCCAGAATGATTGATTTACATCCAGACATTAAGGGGTTCTCTTTTGGGTCTCATCAGATAAAAACAGCTGCGTATGCGGATGATGTTCTTATTTTCTCTGATGATATTGCACTGGCCATCCCTGTTATCTCTGATACGATTTCTCTCTTCTCGAAGGTTTCAGGATATACCCTGAACAAAGATAAGACAGAGATGTTCCCCTTAAATGCTTATTGTTTTTCTTCTCATATGGGTTCGGCGGGCTTTAAGTGGCAATCTAAGCAACTAAAATATCTGGGTATTTATTTTTGTTCCTCCCTTTATGCTACGGCTACTTATAATGAATCTCAAACTATTCTTAAGGTGCGACGTCTTTTAGAAACTTGGTCTCCGAAACATATTTCATGGTGGGGTCGATTGCAGACTCTTAAAATGATGATAACACCTATTATTAATTTGGTTTCCTCTATGCTTCCGGTAAAGCTCTCTGATTCCTTTTTTCACGAGCTTGACATACTTCCAAATTTTTATGGAATAATAAAAGAGCTAGAATTGCTTATAAATTCTTACGGAAATCTTTTGATCTGGGAGGCTGTAATCTTCCTGATTGGGGGAAATATCAAACTGCTTTCCTGGCGTCTCAAGGTGCTCTTTGGTTTTCTTCTCCCTCTACTCATGTTCCATCTTGGTTGCTAATTGAACAAGAATTGGCCTCCCCTCTGCTGACGGCTTCTTTTTTAACCGCGAGTACTCTTTCTATTCCATTCTCTCGATGTATTATTTTAGACACTATTGCTGCGATTCGCAAGGTTGATAAGAAAGTGGCAACTCCACTGCATAAAACTAGATGGTCGTCTATTTGGCACAATTCTAGAATCAAAATTAATATTGAGCCACAGTTGATGTCTTATTGGGCTGGGAAAGGTATCTCGCTTGTTAAACATCTCTATGACTCCAATAATGATCCTTTCCCTTTCTCTTCCCTAGCTCAACAATTTGCTTTATCAAACTTAGACTTTTATACCTTTAAGATTAAGGTAGCACTTGCTAAAATGCACCTTCACCCCTCGTCCCCTACGATTACGCTTTTTCAATTATGGATCAGGTCTGGTCATGTAGCGTCCAGGATTTACAAATTCTTATCGTCCTCTACACTTCTTTCCCAAACGGTCGCACAGCAAAAATGGCTACATCATTTTGATCATAGTGTTACCGATCATATTTCTTCAGAAACATGGCAAGACATTGGTAAACTTTCTCTTCGTAGCAAAATTGCCCCTTCATTAATGCAGTCTAAGTTTTTCTCTATTAATCTTCTTCATTGGACTCCCATTCGTTTGTATTCGTTGAATCTCAAAGAGGATAATTTATGTTGGAGTTGTAGGCTTTTACTAGGTGATTTTCAGCATATGTTCTTTGATTGTTCCCTTCTCCAACCCTTTTGGAATTTAATACACAAACACCTCATGATTATCTTTAACATTGAGTTTCAACTCTCTTTTCCATTAATTATATTAGGTCCGTTGGCGGCCCCGGTCAAGTCAAGTCAAGTCAAGTCAGAGAATTTATAAAGCGCACTACATACCCAGAGGGTCTCAAGGCGCTAAGGAGGGGGGGGGGGGGGGGGGAGGATTACTTGTCAAAAATCCACGTTTTAAGTTGCTTTCTGAAAGCTAGGTGGTTCTGGGTAAGGCGAAGGTGAGTGGGGAGTGAGTTCCATGTTTTAGCAGCCAGGTAAGAGAAGGATCTGCCTCCCATGGTGGTCTTGTTGATGCGAGGTACGGTGGCGAGGGCTTGGCTGGAGGAACGTAATTGGCGGGAGGGGGTGTAGAAGGACAGTCTTGAGTTGAGGCATTCTGGTCCGATGTCGTAGAGTGATTTGTGTGCGTGGGTTAGCAGTCGGAAAGTGATTCTCTTATTGACGGGTAGCCAGTGGAGGTCTTTCAGGTGACCAGAGATGTGTTCGTTGCGTGGGATGTCTAATATGATTCTGGCTGAGGCGTTTTGGATTCGTTGGAGTTTCTTTTGGAGTTTAGCGGTAGTGCCTGCGTAGAGGGTGTTTCCGTAGTCCAGTCGGCTCGTGACTAGAGCATGGGTGACTGTTTTCCTGGTTTCCGTGGGGATCCATCTAAATGTTTTTTTGAGCATGCGAAGAATGTTGAAGCAAGATGAAGATACGGCGCTGACTTGTCTGTTCATTGAGAGTGAAGAATCCAGGATAACGCCTAGGTTCCGTGCGTGGTCTGTCGGGATGGGTGCTTTTCCAAGGGCTACCGGCCACCATGAGTCGTCCCATGCAGAGGGGGATGTACCTAGGATGAGGACTTCTGTTTTATCTGAGTTCAGTTTCAGACGGCTATGTTTCATCCATTCAGCAACTTCTTTCATTCCTTCGTGTAGGTTAGTTTTGGCGGTGCTGGGGTCCTTGGTGAGAGAAAGGATCAGTTGAGTGTCATCCGCGTAAGAGATGATGTTGAGGTTGTGTTGGCGGGCGATGGTCGCGAGGGGGCTCATGTATACGTTGAAGAGGGTGGGGCTGAGAGAGGATCCTTGTGGTACGCCACAGATGACTTCGGTGGCCTCGGACTTGAATGGTGGAAGACGGACTCTCTGGGTTCTTCCGGTGAGGAAAGAGGTGATCCATTCAAGTGCTTTTCCTTTTATTCCGATGTTATTGAGGCGTTGTAACAGGGTGCTGTGGCAGACTGTGTCGAAAGCAGCAGAGAGGTCGAGGAGGATGAGGGCGACTGTGTCTCCATTGTCCAGTAGGGTTCGAATGTCGTCTGTTGCTGCGATAAGGGCGGTCTCAGTGCTGTGTTTTGCTCGGAAGCCAGATTGTGAGGAGTCGAGGGATTTGTTGGCTTCGAGGAAAGCGGTGAGCTGGTTGTTGACAGCTTTCTCGATTACTTTGGCCGGGAATGGAAGGAGCGAGATGGGGCGGTAATTTTTGAGTTCGGTGGGGTCCGCTGTGGGTTTTTTCAGAAGGGCGGTGAGTTCAGCGTGTTTCCAGGTTTCCGGAAAGGTGGCGGAGTTGAAGGAGCAGTTGATGACGTCTCGGAGGTGCGGTGCTATGACGGAGTCTGCTTTGTTGAAGATGTGGTGAGGGCATGGGTCTGTGGGGGATCCTGAGTGGATGGAGTTCATTAGGCGGATGGTGTCCTCAGTGGAGATTGGGTTCCAGTCGTTAAGGGTGTTCGCGGGGGGAGAGTGTTCAGCATGTGGTTGGGTGGGTTGGGCCCCGGGTTGGTTGTCGAAGCTGTTGTGGATGTCTGCAATCTTGTTGTGGAAGAATGAGGCTAGGGAGTCGCAGAGGGCTTGAGAGGCGGTGATGTCGTTGGAGTTGGCCGAGGGATTGGAAAACTCCTTGACGATGTTGAAAAGTTCCTTGCTGTTGTGGGCGTTGTTGTCGAGTCGGTCCTTGAATGCTGTTTTCTTGGCCTTTCGGATTAGTTGGTGGTGAGTGCGGGTGGCGTTTTTGAAGGCGTCCTTGGTGCTGGTGGTTGGGTCTTTTTTCCACGCTTTTTCAAGGGTGCGGCAGAGTTTCTTGGACTTCTTAAGATCATCGTTGAACCATGAGGCCTTCTTGTTGCCAGGTTTGCTTTGACGTTTTTTCAGTGGTGCTAAGGTGTCTGCGGTGTTGGATAGCCATCGGGTGAAGTTGGCGGCGGCTAGGTTTGGGTCCGAGGAGTGGGCTGGGGTGTTTAGAAGGAGCGATGAGGAGATCTGGTCGGAGGTGATTTTGTTCCAGTTTCTTTGCAGAGTCGGTTGGAGGTGGTTGGTGGGTTTGGGCTTGTTGTAGGTGAAGTGAACGCAGCTGTGGTCAGTCCAGAGGAGATCCGTAGTGTGGCTGAAGGAGACATGATTGCTGGAGGAGAAGATGGGGTCGAGTGTGTGACCTGCGATGTGGGTGGGGGAAGTGACCAGTTGTTTAAGTCCGAGGTTGGCGAGGTTGTCCAGGAGGGTGGTGGTGTTGTGGTCGTTGATCTTTTCAAGGTGAAAGTTGAGGTCTCCCAGAAGGATGTATTCTTTGGAGGGGAGCGCGAGTGGAGTGATGAAGTCCGTGATGTCTTCACTGAATTTTGCGCGGGGTCCTGGTGGTCTGTAGAGGAGGGTGCCTCTGAGTGTGGTCTTGGGGTCGATGTGGATCTGGAAGTGAAGGTGTTCGGGGTTGGCGAGGTTGGCGTCATAGCTGGTTGAGATGCGGATTGATTTCTTATGGACGATAGCGATTCCTCCTCCTGTGTGGCTGGTACGGTCTTTGCGAGTGATCTTATAGTCTTCAGGGATGGCAATGGTGATGTCTGGGGCGGAGGAAGCGTTCATCCATGTTTCCGTTAGGAAGGCGATGTCCGGGGAGGTGGTGTCTAGTAGATTCCATAGGTCAATGGCGTGTCTGTGGACAGATCGAGTGTTGAGAAGGATGCATTGTAGGTGGTTGGGGTCGGGAATCTGTGGTGTGGTAGTAGCGGAGATGTTGTCGGTGCCGATGAATTTGCAGGAGTAGCAAGAGAAAGGTCCATGGGTGTGTCCAGGAGCGGCTTGGACGCAGTTGGGGGCGCGACCGGGGTCGAGGGCTAGGAGGGAGGCGGCATCGTAGGTAATGCGGGAGGGCTGGGCAGCGCGAGGGGCAGGGGGACTGGCGCTGGGCGCGGTCCAGGCGCGGACGGGCGTAGACGGGCGTAGACGGGCTTACCTTTGGCGCACCTTCGGCGCGGGTTGGGCGCGGACGCTGCGCGTGGACGCTGCGCGCGGGAACTACTGTCATATATGGATAGCGGAGGGGGAGGGGCGAGGGCGTCTCAGCTGGGAGGCGGGGCGGGCTAGAGATGAGCACAACAACAACAACAACACAGGCAAAATGGAGGCGGAGGGGGGAGCCCAGCGGAAATGCGCAAATGCTGAAAAAGCGGCGCTTTAGCAGTACAGAAATGCAAATTGTTCAGCGCGGCAACCAGGCACACAGCAGGCAGCAATAATGATTTAAATGAGCAGATAGGCAGCCAAGCAACGATACCGACTGAAGCAGGGAGGCACTGGGGAGCGACCACTCAGCCCGAGGGACAGGAGCGAGTCACGGCGCTTTCAGGTATTGGAGCGCTGTTCTGGTCAGTGGGAGGGCGTCTCAGCTGGGAGGCGGGGCGGGCTAGAGATGAGCACAACAACAACAACAACACAGGCAAAATGGAGGCGGAGGGGGGAGCCCAGCGGAAATGCGCAAATGCTGAAAAAGCGGCGCTTTAGCAGTACAGAAATGCAAATTGTTCAGCGCGGCAACCAGGCACACAGCAGGCAGCAATAATGATTTAAATGAGCAGATAGGCAGCCAAGCAACGATACCGACTGAAGCAGGGAGGCACTGGGGAGCGACCACTCAGCCCGAGGGACAGGAGCGAGTCACTTTGCCTTTAGACTCCATGGAATTACAATTTTTGGATCGGTTATTGACTGTTGCAGTCCAAGTTATTCTCATGGAGTGGAAATCCTTCTCTTCTGTCTCTTACCATACTTGGTGGGCTTGGGTTTCCTTTTTACGAAGTGCTCATACGTCAGTTGATCATGCTCATCTCTCTCCGTCTATATCTGCTGGTGTTTGGAAAGCCTTGGATACGTACATGGACCTGGTTTCTGAGAGGTTGGTGGATCAATATCCTTTTGATTTGTCTGGTTAATGTTGTCTGGTTACTGTTGTCTTCTGTGTCGGATGAATTCTTTGGAAATCTTCTCCTCTTCCTTCACTCCTCCCTGTCTTTCTTTCTCTTTCTTCATCTCTTTCCTACTTTCTCCGTCTTTTCTTCCTTCCTTTCTTTCTTGCTCTTATCTCTATTTTGCTATCTGATGGTGATACTCTTGATAATAATGATTGCTAATGGTGTATTTCTTCTTATTTAATTTCATTTTATCATATTGTTTATCCTTGTCTGATATCAATTGTATCACTTTGGCTTGTATCTTATGTCCTTATTTACTCCTTTAAATTAATAAAATTCTTTTGAAATCATAAAAACTGGCAATTGCAAGACCTATAGCATTGTGAATGCTTGTATTGGATTGTGGCATGAGCTTTTTGATCAGCTCTCTGTGTCACGTGGCAAGCATGCTTATTCTGTTTTTAGATGAGATTCTAAAGATCAGGCTTTTTTACCCTCGAGGCAACGGCAGTTCTGGAATCGTGAAATCGGGGACACCGACTGGGTGGAAAAAAAATAGCGTTGCTTCTAAATCGCTGCGGTCAGCATTTGCATAATGAAGCAGAAATGGAGAGAGGTGCAGAGTACCACGCCAGACACCGCTGCTTCATTCCTGGCTATATTGTTTTATATTGAATACACCATCTTAGTTGTTAAGGGTGTTTTGCTACGTATTTGTGGGCCCTTCGGTGCTTGGTGTCGAGGTCGGAGGGCCGCTTCATTTATTGAACGTCAGCACGATGGCCCCTTTTACTGACGGACCTTTCAGCTGTTGGGGGTGGATATGTGTTTTCCCTCTTCAGCTCTTTTGTTTTTGTGTGGCACCTGAACGTACTTGGTGCTTTTAACAACCGTCCCCTTTCCCTTCATCCAAAAGGCCCGCGTCGATGGCAGGACCAGAGGTCCTGGTTGATACTCCAGATTTCCTAGCTCTACGGAGGCCCCCGAGCACCCTCCAAATTATGGAAACCTGCAACTGTCTGTGGTTTCTTTGTCTACAGTGAGCTCACCCGCTTCCTGTCCAGTTAAGTCAAAGAGCGTAGTTGTAACAGTGGAGCGTAGTTGTAACAGTCTCCAGCTGCCCCGACATTATAATTGCCTCAGTCATCATGTGAGTCTTATGTTGATTGCCCGCTCCACTGCCGTCATTCTACTTTAAGCAGCAATTTAGAAGACACAGCAGTTTGACCATAAAAGGGCTGTTTTTCATACCTAACAGCAGCTGACATATGAACTAACATGACTAATTGTATGTTGGAGTTCCAAGTCAAGGCCGTGTTCCGTTGATGTAAACAAAACAAGCATTTGCAATGCAATAGGATTTGTATTTGCGAGAGTTTTAGCTATTGGCATCGTAAATGACAATGCCTTTTACTATGTGTTATTTTTTAAAACAGATAAATTAAAGGCATTTTTATTTACAATGCCAATACCTCAAACTCTCGTAAATGGGAGACCTATTGCATTGCAAATGTTTGTTGTTACTGGGGGCGGTGTTGCTGCGGTGGGGGCCTGTTTTATAGCGGTGCTGCAATATTGGCCCTCAGTAACAAAAGCAACAGTGCTTCACAGTTGCACACCTTCCTTACAGTTTCAGGGATATTGTGGTTTAAAGTAGCGATCTGTCTTCAACGCTACAGTCCAGCTCCCAGTTGGTGCTGGTAAAGTCCTGGGAGCTAGCGGGTGCCCCATTTCCAGTGCCTGTCCACCACTAGAAACAGACTGGCCAGTTTTGATACTCTGGCCCAATAATTTCATACCCGTGTGGGACATTACAGTGGTTTCTAAACTCCCCCTTTCAAGAACTGAAAACAGCTACTAATAACTGAACAATGTCCCAACTGGTTGGACACGGACTAGCACACCAGACCTACAGACAGCCGTCTCCTCCTGCACAGAGCCAGACTCATGACGGATTCACCAGAAATCACGAGTTTAATATGGGTGCGACCCCTACTCTGTGGGTGCTGGAAAAGCTAGTGTTCAACATTACTAGGGTGAACGGTTTGCAACCGGAGACCATGTATACAAAGGATAGAATTATCCTAGTTACCCTTGGATCCTCTAGTCTTCTTGATCCATTACGATCTGTTAAATCAGGCTCCCCACTTGATCCTCTTCCCCCATCCAAGCTCAGCTTTCCGAGTCCTCACCTTTTGTCTGATAGTTGATCTCCTTGTGTGAGGGGCACCTTCCCAAAGCCTCGAAGCATGCCATGGTGCTTCCCTTCTTAAAATGAAAGGAAAAAAAAAAAAAACCTGGACCCATGTAACTGGGCCAATTATAGGCCCATTTTATTGCGGTCTATTTTATCCAAAATGTTGGATAAGCATGTCAACTCCCAAACCACTGCCTATGTGGAGCCCAGAATGCCCTCCATCCTTCCAGTCAGGATTCAGAGCCGAGCACAGTACAGAATCTGCCATTCTAGGAGTCACTGAACACCTACTGCAACTCCTGGATAAGGGTGGCACTGCCGCGCTCATTCTACTAGATCTCAGCACGGCCTTTGACACGGCGTCTCATGATACTCTGTCAGACTGGCCCAACGAGGCCTTCAAGGCATGGCTCTTGTCTGGTTAAAATCCTTTCTGGCGGATTGCGCTTTCCAGGTTTTCTCCAAGAACACATGTCCAGTCTTTACTCACTCACCTCAGTAATCCCTCAGGGTTCTGCCCTCAGCCACATGCTTTTTAATATCGATGTCCCTCTTCTGGCCGACCTACTGGAAAGCTGTAGCCTTAGTCTGTTCACATATGCGGACGACACACAAATGATTTTTTCCTCTGTTGTCTTAGCAGAAAGCCTGTGTGGAAGATATCAATTCCTGCCTTGGTCTTGTCTCCTCCTGGATGAACTCTCTGAAACTAAACAGTGACAAGACCAAAGTGATGGTGCTTGGCAGGAACCCCCAGCTTTGGGGCCCCCAAGACTGGCCCGCTACTCTGGTAGACCTCCCTGAACCTGTCTCCACAGCAAAGAATCTGGGCCTCTGGCTGGACTCCACCTTACATCCTCTTGCTTTGCCATGATGAAATGTCTCAAAAAGATCTTATAGAGACTTCCTTTCTCTGCCCAAAGAACGGTCGTCCAGGCCATGATATTATCTAGGTTGGACTATAGTAATATCCTATAGACAGGGGCTGACAAGACTGTGATCAGGCGTCTTCAGGTGGTCCAAAACTCTGCCGCAAGGCTCCTATTACAGCTTCCCAAACACTCTTCTCACAGTACCCGAAGGGTGGCCCCTCCCTCTTTTCTGGGCCCTAAGCTGTGCATGCTCTCCATGAATCTCTTAGAGGCTGCACCTCTCTGTATTTTTCGTAAGGATAGTTTTTTTTAGGTCACATTTGAGGCTATTGAACCAGTTCCTAAGCGCTGGGAAGCCCTATGGGTAGTTAAGCGCTATACAAGAACTCAACAATACTACTAACGCTAAGAATAAAGCACTCTAGCAATCCGGCTGGGATGCAATCCCTCTCTTGCACACTCCGACCCCCCCTCTTGCACACTCCGACCCCCCCTCTTGCACACTCCTTGACCCCCCCCTATTCCACACTCCTTGACCCCCCTATTCCACACACTGACACCCCCCCTCTTGCACACACTGACACCCCCCTCCTGCACACTTTGATCTCCCCTCCTGCACACTTTGATCCCCCCCCCTCCTGCACACTCCGTCCTTCTCTTACCAGAGCTTACTCTGCATTACTGCTGTCGCATTCACACAGCACTTCCTAACCTAGGGCAAGACATCTGAGAACTAAACACTCCTCTATAGACGAACAATGGCCATGGAGCCCAGAATTATTTAGAGATCATTCGTCTGGTGCCAAATGTGAGACCTATTACATTGCAAATACTTTTTGGGTAAAAGCGCCCATGCCGCGCTTTCACATGAATAGAGGCCACACCCCTTTCTTTAGACCATCCGGGTCTAAAGAAAGGTCTGCGGCTGCCATTAAAGTAAAAACGTGGTATGGGGCGCTTTTACAAAAAAAAAGCATTTGTTTATCAAGTTGACAAACAATTGCTTTTTTTGTAAAAGCGCCCTATGCCGCGGTTTCACTTTAATAGCTGCCGCGGACATTTCTTTAGACAGGGCTCATCTGAAGTAAGGGACGCGGCCTTTATTTACGTGAAAGCGTGGCACGGGGCGCTTCTAAAAACAAAAGAGAAAAAAGGAGAAAAACATGCGGCTGCGTTCTGCAGCGCAAATAAAAACAAAGGTGCAGCCGCCACTGTGGCGTGCCGTGCTATTAAAAAAAAAAAAAAGTGTTAAGAGAGAGCACATCTTGAGCAGGGCAAGCAAAAACCATTGAAAGAAATAGAGCTCGGCAGCTGTAATTAAAGCCTACCGCGTAGCAACACAAGTGAGAGGGCCAGTCCTTATGGGAGGTTACAAGATGAGACAAGGCAGTACTAAGGAGGGACTAACAAGCCTATAGACCAATGAAAAGCCACAGTTTATAAAGGACAATGACAAGCCAGTGAAAATTATGGGTGGAGCTTGAAGTCCACACCTGAATACAGCATGCCTCACAGAGCGGCGCATGCACTGCCCAGGCTCGACGTAAAAACTAACCAGCACAGGTCATCAAGCGCTGTTTAATATGTCACGTTGGGTCACAGCTTCCGCAAGGACAGGAACAGAAGAAGCCTCGAATGTTAGACTTAACTAATGGAGAGATGTGACAGGCCCAGGGAGGGAGGTGTGGGGGAGATGCGAAAGGCTCGGAAAGAGAAGGGAGAGGTGAAGAGATCTGACAGGCCCAGGGAGAGGTGGAGAGATGTGACAGACCCGGGGGGGGGGGGGGGGGGGGAGAGGGGGCATCTGACAGGACCAGGGAGAGGAGGGAGAGATGCGACAGGCCACGGGAGAGGAGGGAGAGATGCGACAGGCCACGGGAGAGGAGGAAGAGATGCGACAGGCCACGGGAGAGGAGGAAGAGATGCGACAGGCCACGGGAGAGGAGGAAGAGATGCGACAGGCCACGGGAGAGGAGGAAGAGATGCGACAGGCCACGGGAGAGGGGGGAAGAGATGCGACAGGCCACGGGAGAGGGGGGAAGAGATGCGACAGGCCACGGGAGAGGGGGGGGGGGAAGAGATGCGACAGGCCACGGGAGAGGGGGGGGGGAAGAGATGCGACAGGCCACGGGAGAGGGGGGGGGGGGAAGAGATGCGACAGGCCACGGGAGAGGGGGGAAGAGATGCGACAGGCCACGGGAGAGGGGGGAAGAGATGCGACCGGCCCTGGGGAGGGGGAAGAGAGATGCGACGGGCCCTGGGGAGGGGGGGGAGGAAGAGATGCGACAGGTCCTGGGAGAGGGGGGAAGAGATGCGACAGGCCACGGGAGAGGGGGGGGAGAGATGCGACAGGCCACGGGAGAGGGGGGGGAAGAGATGCGACAGGCCACGGGAGAGGGGGGGGGAAGAGATGCGACAGGCCACGGGAGAGGGGGGGAAGAGATGCGACAGGTCCTGGGAGAGGGGGGGAAGAGATGCGACAGGGCCTGGGAGAGGAGGAAGAGATGCGACAGGGCCTGGGAGAGGAGGAAGAGATGCGACAGGGCCTGGGAGAGGAGGAAGAGATGCGACAGGGCCTGGGAGAGGAGGAAGAGATGCGACAGGGCCTGGGAGAGGAGGAAGAGATGCGACAGGGCCTGGGAGAGGAGGAAGAGATGCGACAGGGCCTGGGAGAGGAGGAAGAGATGCGACAGGGCCTGGGAGAGGAGGAAGAGATGCGACAGGGCCTGGGAGAGGAGGAAGAGATGCGACAGGGCCTGGGAGAGGAGGAAGAGATGCGACAGGGCCTGGGAGAGGAGGAAGAGATGCGACAGGGCCTGGGAGAGGAGGAAGAGATGCGAAAGGCTCAGAAAGAGAAGGGAGAGGTGAAGAGATCCGACAGCCCCAGGGAGAGGTGGAAGAGATGCGACAGGCCCAGGGAGAGGAGGGAGGGATGCGACAGGCCCAGGGAGAGGAGGGAGAGATGCGACAGGCCCAGGGAGAGGAGGGAGAGATGCGACAGGCCCAGGGAGAGGAGGGAGAGATGCGACAGGCCCAGGGAGAGGAGGGAGAGATGCGACAGGCCCAGGGAGAGGAGGGAGAGATGCGACAGGCCCAGGGAGAGGAGGGAGAGATGCGACAGGCCCAGGGAGAGGAGGGAGAGATGCGACAGGCCCAGGGAGAGGAGGGAGAGATGCGACAGGCCCAGGGAGAGGAGGGAGAGATGCGACAGGCCCAGGGAGAGGAGGGAGAGATGCGACAGGCCCAGGGAGAGGAGGGAGAGATGCGACAGGCCCAGGGAGAGGAGGGAGAGATGCGACAGGCCCAGGGAGAGGAGGGAGAGATGCGACAGGCCCAGGGAGAGGAGGGAGAGATGCGACAGGCCCAGGGAGAGGAGGGAGAGATGCGACAGGCCCAGGGAGAGGAGGGAGAGATGCGACAGGCCCAGGGAGAGGAGGGAGAGATGCGACAGGCCCAGGGAGAGGAGGGAGAGATGCGACAGGCCCAGGGAGAGGAGGGAGAGATGCGACAGGCCCAGGGAGAGGAGGGAGAGATGCGACAGGCCCAGGGAGAGGAGGGAGAGATGCGACAGGCCCAGGGAGAGGAGGGAGAGATGCGACAGGCCCAGGGGGGGGAGGAAGAGATGTGACAGGCCCTGGGAGAGGAGGCAGGCGCGGGAGTGGACAGACTCAATAGCCATTGGAAACATGACAGGCACAATAGGCCCAGAGAGCGAGGCCTGAAGTGACACACACAGGGAAAGGCAACCGACCAAGACCCCAGGGAGAAGGATCTTATCTACCAGCAGCTATAGTTTTCCACTGCTCAGACTCGTGTCCCGGCTTCGGGAGGGGGGTTACCTATGGCCGCCGCTGTCAATTCTGTACTAATCCAGAAAGAGTCTAAGCACAGCTGTTGGGCAGGCAAGACTTTGTTAGATTTCCAAAATGCACAGATCTATGCAAATACCAACGCCACCACCCCTCCCTCCTCGACCAAAACGCTGCCCACCCAAACACAAGTCACATACTTTAGAAATAATCAAACAAACCTTTAACCAGCAGCTTCAAAGCTCTGTCACGGTTCATTTTTTTCTTACAGGGTCGCTTTCGATTTTCTTTCAAAGGTTCCATTTTGTGGCAGAGAAGAGACAGCGGAGTCCAAAGTTACATGAACCTGCAATTGCAAACATACGTCAATCCTAGCTTTGCACCCTCAAACACTCTATAATCCATCAATAACTGCAACCTGGACGATCACACTCTACAAACAGCCTATTCACACCATTAATAACAGCCAAACACTCCACTAACAGCACATTGACAACATTAATAACTAAACACTTCACAAACAGCCCATTGACACCATTAACCTCTTCAGTGCCCATGACGAGATAGTCTCGTCATGGAGCACGGTTGCGCTGTGCCCATGACGAGACTATCTCGTCATGAACCCCGCCCGCTAATGTAACGCCCGGCACAGGGCGGGGAAAGGGCGGGGCACTGAAGGGGTTAATACCATTAACTACAGCAAAACACTGCAAATCAGCCATTGACACCAGTAATAACTACAGCCACAATTTCCACAAACAGCACAAAGCCCTTGACACCAGTAATAACTACAGCCACAATTTCCACAAACAGCACATTGACACCATTAACCCCTTCGATGCGTGTGACGGAGCGGTTCCGTCATGCGCGTCGGTCGCGCTGTGCGGATGACGGAACCGCTCCGTCACGGCCCCGGCCGCGCACGAACCCTTCAGCACAGCGCGGTAATCCGCGCCGTGCTGAAGGGGTTAATAACAACCAAACACTCCACAAACAAAACATTGACACCATTAATAACAACAACCAAACACTCCACAAACAGCACATTGACACCTATAATAACTACAGCCAAACACTGCACAAACAGACCATTGACACCGTTAATACTGCAAACCAGCCATTGACACCAGTAAGAACTACAGCCAAACACTCCATAAACAGCACATTGACACCAGTAATAACTACAGCCAAACACTGCACAATCAGCTTATTAATGCCATAATAACAGCCAAACTCTGCACAAACAGTCCATTGAGGCCATAACTACAGCCAAACACTGCACAATCAGTGTCCCATTGACACCATTAATAACAGCAAAATACAGCACAATCAGTGCCCTACTGACACCAATAATAACTACAGCCAAACACCGCAGAATCAGCACCCCCATTGACACCATAACTACAGACAAACACTGCATAATCAGCCAATTGACACCAATAAAAACTACAGCCAAACACTGCAGAATCAGCCCATTGATGCTATAACTACAGCCAAACACTGCACAATCAGCCCATTGACACCAATAATAACTACATTCAAGCACTGCACAATCAGCCCATTGACACCAATAATAACTACAGTCAAACACCTCAGAATCAGCAACCTCATTGACACCATAACTACAGCCAAACACTGCAGGATCAGCACCCCCATGGACACCATAACTACAGCCAAAGATTGTGCAATCAGCCCATTGACACCCTTACTACAGCCAAACACTGCACAATCAGCCCATTGACACCAATAATAAATACATTCAAACACTGCACAATCAGCCCACTGACACAATTAATAACAGCCAAACACTCCACAAACAGCCCATTGACACAAATAATAACAGCCAAACACTCCACAAACAGCCCATTGACACAAATAATAACAGCCAAACACTCCACAAACAGCACATTGACACCATTAATAACTACAGCCAAACACTGCAGCCAAACACTGCAGAATCGGCACCCACATTGACACCATAACAACAGCCTAAGATTGCACAATCAGCCCATTGACACCATACCTACAGCCAAACACTGCACAATCAGCCCATTGACACCAATAATAACTAGAGCCAAAAGCTGCAGAATCAGTGCCCCACTGACACCAATAATAACTACAGCCAAACACCCAAACACTGCAAATCCGTGCCCCATTTACACCATTAACTACATTCAAACATTGCACATTCAGCCCATTGACACCAATCCTAACTACAGCCAAACACCGCAGAATCGGCACCCACATTGTGCAATCTTTGGCTGCAGTTTGGTGTCAATGTGGGTGCCGATTCTGCGGTGTTTGGTTGTAGTTATTATTGGTGTCAATGGGGCACTGATTGTGCAGTGTTTGGCTGTAGTTATGGTGTCAATGAGTGAGTGAATCGTCAATGGTTACGCCTAAATTACGGACGTAGCTAGATGGCCGGGGAAGTGCACCCATCTCACTGGACCAGTGTAGTGGGCCCCATGAATCTTTGTTTTTGCCAAGTATCAGGACCTCATTTTTTTCGCCATTTAATTTTAGATAGTTGGTGTGCATCCATGAAGCTATTTTCCCTAATGCAACCTGAAGGGGGGGGATAAGACACAGGTATTTGCATTAGAGAGAGAAGATAATCTGGGAGGAGTCAGGGTAGGAAAAGAGAGTTAACCTAGCCTCTTCTGCAATGTCAGCTAAGGGTCTGACATATAGGTTAAAAAGCAAGGGGCTAAGAAAGGAACCCTGTGGCACCCCGTAAGGTAAGCAGTGTTTGTCAGAGGTGGCAATTGCAGAAAAGATTTGGAAGGTATGGTTATCCAGGAAGGAAGTTAGCCCTTTTAAAGCTGTGCCACAGATGCCAAGTGACTCCAGCATGTTTCCAAGTATTCAATGAGATACTGTGTCGAACGTGCTGCGCTTAGGTCTAATAGTATAAGCACGACAGTCTCACCAGCGTCCAAATGATGCCGCAGCCGTTCCGTGACCCCTAATAGTGTTGTTTCTGTAGAAAAAACGTTCGGAAACCAGATTGAGATGGATGGGGAATTGTATTGGTTTCTACGAATTTGGAAAGCTGGGAGTGAATTTGTTTCTCCAGGATTTTCGAGAAGGCGATAGGCCTATAGTTGGAAAGTGTGTCGGTCGGCATTGGTCTTTTTTTTTTTTTTGAAGAGGAGTCACCATGGCGTGCTTCCAGGCTGACAGGACTGAGGATTCGAGTAGGGAGGCATTTAGAAGATCCATAATGACACGCAGATGAGTTGTCTCAAGCTGTTTGAGCACCGAGATTGGCATAGGGTCATTAGGTGAGACGGATTTCACACTGTCTAAGAGAACTTTAAAAGAGTCTTTGTTGAGAAGGTGCCAAGAGTCCAGGAGATTTGGTGGAGTATCATGCGCCCGACTTGGTCAGGGGGTGTATCGTTAGCCATGTGTGGAGAAGGTGTGAGCTGGGGGGGGGGATAGTTTAGGCTGCGACTGTAGGGGCTGCCGCAGTAATTGACCGCAATGTCTAAGTTTCTACTTTCTGAACAAAGAAGAGAGCGAGATCCTCACATTGACTTTTATTGAGTTGTGGGGGGGGGGGGGTCTCGCTAAGGTCTCGGAGCCGGCCAGCTGCTAGACTATGCCAAAAAGTGTTTGAGCAGTACAAAGCATCAGAGATGGTCGTAGAGACGAACGTAGCACGGGCAGAGCTACAAAGATTATGGTACAGTTTTTTGGCCTTTTTGTATATATTTGTAGATTTGGGAGCGTAGTCTCTTCTCCCGTTCCGTTCTACCACTTTACATTTGGCTCTTTAAGAGTGTCGGTATACCACGGCGCAGGCGGACGATGATTGCCGATCTTTTAATTTAAAAGGGGAAGACAGGTGTCTATAGCATTCGAAAGCCATTTGTGTACGGTATCGGAGAGCGCATTCACCCTTAAGTCAGTGATGGGTATATTGGAGCATAAGAGGTGGTTTAAGGCAGTCAAGTTGAGGTCAGTCCCTTTTAAGTACCCGTATGGAGGGAAAGGAGGTCTCAAGATTGATCGGTGGGTTTAAACTGAACTTAGTTAAAAAATGGTTGGACCAGCATAATGGTAGTGCAGGAGAGCAGCAGATGCAGGATAAATTGGGAAAAAATGGGGTCCAGTAAGTGACCTGCCTTGTGTGTAAGATCAGTGTTAAGAAGATTTAATGTTCATGGCAGCTAAATCAGAGACAAGATTCATGCAGGTTGGATTAGTAACCCATTAATAACAACCACCAAACACTCCACAAACAGCCCATTGACAGTTAATAACAGCCAAACAGTCCACAAACAGCCCATTGACACCATTAATACTGCAAATCAGCCATTGGCACCAGTAATAACTACAGCCAAACACTGCACAATCAGCCCATTGACACCAATAATAACTAGAGCCAAACACTGCACAATCAGCCCATTGACACCTTTAATAACTACAGCCAAACACTGCACAATCTGTGCCCCAATGACACCATAACTATAGCCAAACACTGCACAATCAGCCCATTGACACCAATAATAACTAGAGCCAAACACTGCACAATCAGCCCATTGACACCTTTAATAACTATAGCCAAACACTGCACAATCAGCCTATTGACGCCATAATAACAGCCAAACTCTGCACAGTCCATTGAGGCCATAACTACAGCCAAACACTGCACAATCAGTGCCCCACTGACACCAATAATAATGAAAGCCAAACACCGCAAATCCGTGCCCCATTTACACCATTAACTACATTCAAACACTGCACAATCAGCCCATCGACACCATAACCACATCCAAACACTGCACAATCAGTGCCCCACTGACACCAATAATAACTACAGCCAAACACTGAACAAACTGCACCCCATTGACACCATAATAACTACAGCCAAACACTCCACAAACAGCCCATTGGCACCATTAATAACACTCCACAAACATCCCATTGACACCATTAACAGCCAAAACACTCCACAAACAGCCCATTGACACCATTAACAACCAAACATTCCACAAACAGCCCATTGACACCATTAACAACCAAACACTCCACAAACAGCCCATTGACACCATTAACAGCCGCCAAACACACCACAAACAGCCCATTGACACCCTTAACACCCAAACACTCCACAAACAGCCCATTGACACCATTAACAGCCAAGCACTCCACAATCAGCCTATTGACACCATTAACAGCCAAGCACTCCACAATCAGCCTATTGACACCATAACTACAGCCAAACACTCCCCAAACAGCGCCCCAATGACACACTAATAACTACATTCAAACACTGCACAATCAGTGCCCCATTTACACCATTAACTACAGCCAAACACTGCACAATCAGTGCCCCGCTGAAACCAATAATAACTACAGCCAGACACTGAACAAACTGCACCCCATTGACACCATAATAACTACAGCCAGAGACTGCAGAAACTGCCCCTTCTGAACCCAATCAACCACCTCGGTCCTAACTGCAACCTTTCAGCCCCTTCAGCTCAATGCCCATACCTGTCCAAAAGGACAATAAACATGTGAAACGGAAAATACCAGTTATATCTCCCACCTTCAGTAAATAATAAACAATACATCAAGAAAGCAAGATAGAATTGATGAATTCAAGAAATCACAATCTCAAAATGGCTCTCTTTCAATCCTCATTCAAGAAGTAGGCAAAGGGTCTCTTCCAACCCACACTAATCCCAACGCAGGGCGTCTTGGGAATATAGGAATGAATATTTAATCTTTCCCATCAGAACTCTTTCCAACACAGGGCATCTTGTGCATAACATAACGGGTATCTCTCGACTCTCACTCGAACAGTAAGCACAGGGTGTATTTGAACACTCGCTCATCCCAAACTGCAAGAGACTACAGGACCTCGCACAGTTAGGGAGTGAAACTGGACCCCCGGTTGCAGGATTGCATCAACCAATGATACAAGGAGCCTTAGCAGCTTCAAAGCATTAAAGGAGGTGTCACAAGAAGAGGCTGGCAAGACGACTGCCAACTGATGGTATAAAATCCTTACACCTCTTGCGGCTGAGAAAGGGATGGTACTGCACACGTCTACCAAGGTTTCTATAAGATGGTTCGGTTGAGCTACCCGAGACAAACTATGCTTGACCCACTCGCCCCGTTAGTAGTGCCATGAACTGCGGTCCGCCCCCTTCATTTGGATGAACCAATAGAACATGGACCTGTACGTTTCCATATCTGATAGAACGATGCAGTCACTATATGCATCATAGGGCTTGAGAGTGCGAAGGCGACAGGCCACTTTGAAGGGTGGGCCTCGCGTCTGTCCGACGTTACGAGGGAGGCCTTGAGCTTTAAGGTGGTAAACACATAGGCAGACTTACACAAATGCATTCAGTCAATTGTTCTAGATGGTCTTGCACAACAGACTGTCACTTCAGACTTGAGCAGATTGCGGATCACCCAAGTCCTGGTAATCCATGCACAATCCGTCACCGCTTCACTCGGTGCAATACCATAGGGTGATGCCAAGGTCTTACACACTCCGATGCTCTTCAGGGATGGTGGAAACATTTTGGAGAAGGCCGACCTGTACATAGGCGTCTGGAGCTAGCGGCCATCCTCGAGTGCAGCGGCCACTGTGTGGTCCACAAGCTGCTCTGCTCCCTGGTTAATTTGGGGTTCACCTGAAGCAAGCTTTCCAAGTTTGCTTAAGGTGACCCAGAATTAATAGTATCGAAACCCCCACTTACAGCTGCTGGCAGGTGCAATCACACACAAACAATTTCCTTACCATCTTGTTTCTACAAGTCGAAGGCACTGCTGAACTGTTTTATCTGTTGTACGGCATTATTTTTGGAAAGTGCCCAATAGGGGCTCTGCATGATTAGATACTCATGGAGGGCGCAAAGGAGGTGGGGAAGGGATGCGATGTAGACTCCTGCTACATTGCTTCCCTGTCTACATGACTCCAGGGACCGAACCCTTCAAAAACAACTTAGAAGCTAAAAGCTTCTAAGTTGGGTTGAGTCACACGTAGAAAATCATTTTGTAAAGAGGGTAGGATATTTAAAGATATCTTCCAATAGGTCCCCCACTCTTACCCCCCCCACACACATACACACACACACCCCCACCCCTCCCCCCCATCGCGATCTATTGTGAATGGCCAGGCTTCTTGCAGCCAAAACACAAAGTTTCACAAAACAGCAACTGGACAGGAATCCTTCAAACCCCTACACTTGCTCCTCGCCCTTTGAGACAGAACCAGACCTACGATGAAGCTGTGAACTATGTGCTTTAGAATGGTCTTATGTTTTAAATCTATCCTGGGCGTTTCTGCGACCTTCATTCATTACAAAGAATACCCATATCTCGGTTGGCCTGCTGCACGTCTAGAATATGCAGGGCCAACCAGAGGCTCCTCAAACGATGTTCAGAAACAGTCAACCCACGGTTTCCTGCAGCCATCACATTTTTCCTTTCTCTTCCAGCGGTTCTGCCTGGGCTTTGCCACGGCCATGTCTGCCCATGTTCAGTGAATACTTGCGCGTCTTACCAGACCGTTTCACTCCAGGGTGGGCCATTCCTGGATCCATCAAGCTCAGTCTTCAAGCTCGAGCACTTCTCTAAATGTCCCCAGTTCTGCTCAAGCATACTTAAAACCCATTAATATTCATCAGGGAAAAATGGTCCCTTTCTGTTAAACTACCATTTATTTGGCCAATCCAGAAAACATGTCTGCTGCTCCAGCTGCACCCCTCCCTGCTGATGTCCGGTCATCTGAAGTAAGCTTCATCAGGCCTCAGGCGGTGCATTGTGGGGCGTCCTTTCACAGCAGTTGGGGGGGGGAGTTAATGGGGTAGGGTTGTAGTGTTATGAAGAGTTGGATTTGGGGAGAGAATCTGATAGGAAGGAAAGCAGAGGCCCTCATGGGACATGGACCGGGCATCGCTATGAGGAGATCGTTGTGATAATTTGACTGACTGTCTAAATATGCCGCCCGGCCCCCGGGATGTGGGCTAAACGGCTGTGTGTTTTGCTACACCGTGGGGTGTGATCTGAGATTGTACGTGGATGCCGGTTGCCCAGATGGATGTTTTGCTTAAAATGCTGCAATAAAAACATGTTTCAAAAAAAAAAAAGTGGGGCGTCCTTTCACATTCTCACCTGTCCACTTTGTGGAAGTCTGCCCGCGTGGAGCACAACAAACTTGGCAGATAGCAATTCCATCCAAATACTGGGCAAATTACTCCTGCTGTGTTGCGGCGCTTATTGGGATCAGCCGCACCATCCCCTCGCAGTGTTGGGGTGCCACCACCAGATGATTTCATCAGTTTCCTCTAGTGTATCTCAGCAGGGCACACAATGAGGCACAAATGCCTGAAGGGTGGCATCCATGGAGAGTCAGCAAATGGACCACACAGGGTTTCAGGATCAGCAGCATCATGTGGATAGAATGGTTAGGACCCTCTGTGCACCCACAGTACTCTAGTCTTAAAATGACAGTCCCACCACTACCACACATGCACCATAACCGATTTATGGTCTTCATTGTAACACACTCCTGCAGCTTTCTCTGCTTTCAGGCTCAACCCCCCGCAGACTGATGCAGAGACACCCCTCTTCCCACAGCCGCCAGCCCCTCTGCATACAGTGATACCTGCAGACTGCATCTTTCACCTGCTCAGAGCCCCAGAGGCCCTCCTGCAGTCTCTTCTCATTCCCACGGCCATGCTCACCTGTGTAGTAATGCTGGCTGTCCAATAGCGCTCTGCTGGGCTGAGGCAATGGAGGGAGGGCACTCTCTTCCAACAGCGGATCTCCCAGCAGCACGCCTGCTCGACTCCACACTTCCCAGAGCCGCCAGTATCGGGAGCACTGTCAGTACTTTGACCTCTTGTCACCTGGGAGAAGCACAGCCCCGCTTGACTCCTCATACCTCCGCAGCCGGCATGGTCACTGCGCCTCAGGGGCCTCTAGAATGCTGAACTCAGATTTTCTCTGATTTGCTTCAGAGGACAGGGGTCCCTTCTTTAGCGTCCACCTGTGAAAGTCAAAGCATGATTCAGATTCACTGCACTTTAGGGATGGTACATCGGTGTTAGCACTGGGGGTCCCTAGTTGGCAGAGGTAGGCACCTTGTCCAAGTAGGGACCCTTTCTTCTAGTCAAGATGTGTAAAGTACACACCTAAGTTTGCCTGTGCTCACCCTCTGGTACCTTGACACAGAGCAGTCAGGCTAAACTACAGAGGCAATGTGTAAAGCATTTGTATACAACCCACAGTTAACACATTGAAAATACCACAAATGGACACCACACCAGTTTAGAAAAATAAAGTACATTTATCTAAACCAAACCAGACTAAAATCCACAAGAATCCAACATACAGATATCAAAACATGATTTTTAGAAGGTAAACACAGTTCTGTTCATAGGAAATTATGGATGAGTCACTCTTAGCACAAAGTGCATGGGATGTGTCAAAACCACAAGCAAAAACAGCTGCAGGGAAGGTGATGCGTCAGTTCCTTATGCTTTGGGAAGGTGATGCATCGGTTCCTTGCTCCAGGGGAGGTGATGTGTCGGTTCCTTGCTCCAGGGGAGGCGATGCATCGGTTCGGGGATACGTCGGTTCTTTGCTCCAGGGGCGGGGATGCGTCGGTTCCTAAGGCGGGGATGCGTCGGTTCCTTGCTCCAGGGGCGGGGATGCGTCGGTTCCTTGCTCCAGGGGCGGGGATGCGTCGGTTCCTTGCTCCAGGGGCGGAGATGCGTCGGTTCCTTGCTCCAGGGGCGGAGATGCGTCGGTTCCTTGCTCCAGGGGCGGGGATACGTCGGTTCCTTGCTCCAGGGGCGGGGATGCGTCGGTTCCTTGCTCCAGGGGAGGTGATGCGTTGGTTCCTTGCGAGGTGATGCGTCGGTTCCTTATGCTTTGGGAAGGTGATGCGTCTGTTCCTTATGCTTTGGGAAGGTGATGCATTGGTTCCTTGCTCCAGGGAAGATGATGCATCGGTGTGAGAAAGTGCCATCTTTCTTGCATGCTATGCCCCCACTTTTTGCTGAATTGCTGATGTGCTTTGACTGAGTGTGTCCTGTGCTCCTGCCAATCAGGTGCCCAGGGCCTGTGTTCCTTCCCTAAAACTATGTTGAAACTAAAACCCAATTGGCATCTCTGGCCACGTCGTCCCTGGTAAATGGTACCCTAGGTACCCTGGGTATTGTGACCAGAGAAGACCCTTAAGGGCTGCAGCACTTATTGTGCCACCCTTAGGGGCCCTGTACCCTGACACACACACACACACACACACTGCCTTTGCAGGCTTAGTGTCCTGGTGCAGAACTAAACAAAGTCGACATAGCACACATCCCTGTGTGCCATGCCCACAAACACACTGCCCAGGCATACATCAGCCACCCCTCGAGCTGGGTGCCCTAGGCCAGTGGTGTGGGCACAGGTGCATGAGCCCTGTGCCCCTACAGTACCCAGGGCCATTCCTGGGCACTGTAAGTGCAGTGATGCCATTAAGAGTATATGGTGCTGGGAGGTTGTCATTGCGAACTCCACAGCACCATAATGGCTACACTGAAGACTGACAAGTTTGATATCATACTTCTCAGCACATTAAACCCACACTGATGTCAGTGTGGGATTTAATATAAAATACACTACAGAGGGCATCTTAGAGATGCCCCCTGAAACCCAACCTCCAATCCACGTCTTGTCTGAGAGGCTGCCACACAGCAGACATGTTGCTGGACCCCTGGGTAGAGAGCCATCCGCTCTTCTGGGCCTGCAACAATGCACATCCTGGGCGAGGTGCTAGGTCTCCTCCCCCAGGATGGGCAGGGGGAAGCTTCAAAGACATGCCGCCTTTGTGAGCTTCTCCAGGCCACTTGCTGTACTCAGCAACTGGCCCCCACCAGTTCTGACCCCCACTCTGGTGGGAAGACTGGGGGGAAACCCTCAGTGAGGAAAGGGGGTGTGCCAGCCTGTGACAACTCCACCCCTCAGGTGGGAGAGGCGAGGTGAGGCACAACTCCAGGCTCCGGCCATCTTGAGGATGGGGAGCCCTGCACAATCAGAGATAGGCTCCTGCCCCCCTCGCACAGGAGAGGAGCAGGATAGGGGGGTGTACTCACCCAGGGCAGGGACCCATTGGTCCCTGCCCTCACCCTACCTATAACACCCCTAAATTTAGTATTTAGGGGCACCCTGAACCTTCCTTCCTCAGATCCCGATTTCGAAACAAGAAGGACGACCTGCCGTGCAGATGCTAACAAAAGGATGACGACAACTGACTTGGCCCCAGCCCTACCGGCCTGTTGATCCTTGAACATGCTCCTGCTAAATCCCGTCATCTCCTGCGGACAGCAACCTTGAAAACCCCGGAGGACCTGCCTGCCTTGCTCATCTAGAGACTGGGACTCCCATGAGCAGTGGTTCTGCTCAACCAGCAACACCCCTGGTACCAGCCAGGAGCCGCGAATCCAGCACACTCCGCACCCGCCGAGCCCGGCCTGTGTCCGAGTGGACAAAGACCCTGAGGACATCCCCCCAGTGACCTGAAATCCAGTGCCCAAGGACCCTCCTTGGCAACCCAGACGACGCCTGCAGCCTCACAACAAGGGACCCCCCCCAACCAGCATAGGGTAAGATTTCCTGACGTCAAGACACACCCCTGCACCCGGCGCCCCACGGCCCCCTGTGCCCAACTCCGGGGTGCCTACCTATCCTCCAAGATCCCAACTTACCCCTCAAAGTGTTGGTCGATCCTTAAGAATCTCCGTCCCTGAGCCTGCAGCCTTTCACATCTTCCAAGTTCTCCATTGAATAACATGGAGCGCCAGACGGCTCAAAAGCACCCTGCACCCAGCTGCCAGAGTGCCCCTGGCAGTACAACCTTTGTCCTAATCTACTTCCCCATTTGCCCTGAGCAAGTGACCAGGAGCCCAGCTCCCACAGCCCCGTGGTCTGCTTGCCAGCAGCGACCAACCGAAGGCCCCCTCCCTGCCTCTCATTGGATAAAATTGGGCCTAACTACCTCTGCACCCGGCTGCCCCTGTGCCGGTGAGGGTGTACCAACTGTACCTGTCTGCCCCTGGGGGACCCCAGAGTCTGTGCCCGGAACCTTAACTCTACCAGTCGAGTACTTACCCAAAAGCCGATAACTCACTTTTCTTCCATAGGGTAACATTGACTGGTTTCTCTTGAAAATTCTTCCAAGCGTGGAGTTTTGAAACTTTAAAATATTCATCTAAAATCAGCCGAACAATGAAATCAGATTTACTCACCTGTTAACAGGTAAGAACCCAGTGCTGCATCTTTTAGCCCAGCAAGGACCCTGAAAAGTAATTTTAACCGTACCTACCAGTAACTTGAATTTCCTTCCATAGGAATCCATTGTACGATTTTCACCAGAAAAGTTTCTAAGTGTCGTTTTTCAAAAACTACAAATCTTCCTTAAAAATCGCCTGTATGACTTAAACACATTCTTTCACTTGTTTACAGGAGATGCACCAGTGCTGGATCCAGAATCCAACACGGAGTAAGAAAAAGTAATGATAACACTACTTACCTGCTAAGTGAATTTCCTCCCATAGGATAACATTGCTGATTCTATGTGAAAAAGTTTCCAAGTGTCAACTTTTAAAATACAATAATATTCCTTAAAAATTACTACTGTAACCAAAACGCTTTTACTTAACTGTTTAAAGTTCATGTCCCAGGACTGAATCTAGGATCCAGTCTTGAGGTTAGAAAAGTAATCTACAAAGTAACTAATTGCATTTAACTAGAAATTCCCATTGAGCTCAATTTTGCATTGTGTTTGAAATTGTGTTGCCTATTGCAACAACTGTAGCTATTGTAATCAAAAAGTCTATTGCCTATTTGAAAAGTATTTAACTAAACTAACTCATTCTGAGAAAGTATATTTTGATACCTTGTTGGTTCTAAAATAAAACTATATATTTTGATACAAAACAATTGGCCTAGAGTTCAGTTCTTGAGTGTGTGAGACCATTTGCTGACTGAGTGTGTACAAGAAATGCTTTACACTGTCCTCCGATACTGCCTTACTGCCCGAACAAGCTGCCACTTTAGAGAGTAAGGTTATATCTAACTTTAGCCTCTGCCAAACCTCTGGGGACTGTGGACTCTACACACTGTACCTTCCTCTGGTCCAGTATATACAGAGCCACTTTCTTACAATCGGTTCCTTGCTCCAGGGGAGGTGATGCGTCGGTTCCTTGCTCCAGGGGAGGTGATGCGTCGGTTCCTTGCTCCAGGGGAGGTGATGCGTCGGTTCCTTGCTCCAGGGGAAGTGATGCGTCGGTTCCTTGCTCCAGGGGAGGTGATGCATTGGTTGTTTACTGCCAAGCAGGGGAGGTGATGCGTTGGTCCTTACTGGAGAGGGGGTGATGCGTCAGTTTCTTACTGTGCGGGGAGGTGATGCATCAATTTCTTACTGCAGTCCCAGTGTTGATTTGGCACATAGGTGCGATGCGTGGAAATCAGGATGTGCTGGAGGTGGATGCAGCGGTGGTCACACAGGCACTTCGGCGATTTCTTCAGCCACAGTTCCACGGTGTGTCGATTCTTTTAGCCGCACAGCAGGGCCTGCGTTGCGGTCGGTGATCTCAGACTTCGGAGATTGGTGCACGGTCTCGGCATGCGTTGGTTCTTCTGGCCTCAGGCAGGTGATGCATCAATTTCTTTGGCCGCACGAGACAGTGTGTCAAAACTTTCTCCCGTACAGCTGTGCTGCGTTGAAATAAACAGCCGCTAACAGACAGAATTATTGATTTTAAGGCTTTCATAGCAGGTCAGAACTCCAGGCAGTGGAGTTCATGGAAGCTGTCGGTGAAGGCTTTGTGTCCCTGCAACTTCAGAATAGGAGGCAAGCACACACAAACCCTTAGAGATCCTTCTCAAGCAGGTTTCACAACAAAGTCCAGTCTTTGTCCTCTCCTTGGCAGAAGCAGCAACTGCAGGCCAACCCAGCAAAGCAACGCACAGCAAAGGGGCAGTACACCTCACAGCTCTTCTTCCTTGGCAGAGGTCCCTCTTGATTCCAGAAGTGATCTAAAGTTCTGGGGTTTTAGGTCCATTACTCATACCCCATTTTCTCCTTGGTCTTTTTGTGGCAAGGGTCTCTGAACTCAGTCCAAACCAGTTCTGTCCTCCCCTGCGCAGCTTGACTGCAGGAGGTGGAGACAGCATTATGCAAAGGAGAGCGAGCCTATTCAGGTCCCAGTAAAAATACTCCAACCACCACTCTAAATGCAGAAGGGTGCATTCAGCCTGGCTAGGAGTCACCCAGGCAGGAAGGACACCTCCACTCCCCCTTGTGGCTGTCTAGAGTGAATGCACATCCCCAGCTCCCGTCACTCCAACAGATGGTGAATACACAAACAGGCAGAGGCACACAGAATGGTAAAGCAAGAAAATGCCCACTTTCAAAAATTGAACAATGCTGTGGGGAGCGCTGTGACGCTCCACTCCCAGACGCACTGCTGTAATGGATACAAGATCCTGCTGATAATTCCACTTTAGACTTCCTCCTTATGAATCCATATTAATCCACAAATTTTTTCATAAACTTAAATGCTTTCCAGTTTTTTAATCCGCGTGTGTGACGTCATGCATTTCGAATGCGTCACATATCCAAGTGTGTCCATCCAGACCTCTTCAAGAACACGAACCAAAATGCAAAGAATTGTTCAAAACAGCAGTCCTTTATTTAAATCCCAATGCATTTCGTTTTTTTTAAGCCCTTCGTCAGGTGAAACTGTAAGTTAACACATTGAAAAAACATCGTTACTGAATTGTCCTCTGTATAGCATAAAACATTCAACTAATTACAACATCATTTCTCCTACAAACAGATGACCCTTTGTGCATATTACTCTAAAGTGACCCAAACATGAGAGAACTTACACCCCTTATTATGAAACCAAAGCCCCTCCATCCCCAAAACTGCGCCATGATAACCAATCAGTATATCAACCCTCGTTGCCAACTAATATTAAGCTCCTTTCTTTTAGCATCCCTTGAAACCTACTCCCCACTCTAACAATCAAAAAATCTGTCCGCTCACATTCCCCCCACACCAACACATCCATCCTGTCATTCACAAACTCCAACTCAGTCACAACTACCCGCCCCAACAAAAACCCTTACTATTCCTTTCTCATTCACCCATCTAGAACACGACACTCGTGCATATTCACAACCTTCTTGAAACTCCCAGCTTGTGAAAACAGCCCATGAATGTGGATGCCGAGTGATTTGAGAGATTGCAGAATGGGCAGGTACGTGCTCAGTCGGTGTGGTGGTATTTTTAGTTTTAGTATGCAAGCTGGGAGTTTCAAGAAGGTTGTGAATATGCACTAGTGTCGTGTTCTAGATGGGTGAATGAGAAAGGAATAGTAAGGGTTTTTGTTGGTTTGGGTAGTTGTGACTGAGTTGGAGTTCGTGAATGACAGGATGGATGTGTTGGTGTGGGGGGAATGTGAGCGGACAGATTTTTTGATTGTTAGAGTGGGGAGTAGGTTTCAAGGGATGCTAAAAGAAAGGAGCTCAATATTAGTTGGCAACGAGGGTTGATATACTGATTGGTTATCATGGCGCAGTTTTGGGGATGGAGGGGCTTTGGTTTGATAATAAGGGGTGTAAGTTCTCTCATGTTTGGGTCACTTTAGAGTAATATGCACAAAGGGTCATCTGTTTGTAGGAGAAATGATGTTGTAATTAGTTGAATGTTTTATGCTATACAGAGGACAATTCAGTAACTATGTTTTTTCAATGTGTTAATTTGCAGTTTCCCCTGACGAAGGGCTTAAAAAAGCCTGAAACGCATTGGGATTTAAATAAAGAACTGCTGTTTTGAACGATTCTTTGCATTTTGGTTCCTGTTCTTGAAGAGGTACGGATGGACACACTTGGATATGTGAAGCATTTGAAATGCATGACGTCACACACGCAGGTTAAAAAAGTGGAAAGCATTTAAGTTTATGAAAAAAATTGTGGATTAATATGGATTCATAAGGAGGAAGTCTAAAGTGGAATTATCAACAGGATCTTGTATCCATTACAGCAGTGCGTCTGGGAGTGGAGTGTCACAGTGCTCCCCACAGCATTGTGAAATTTTTGTGTACCATGGGCAAGGCACACGCTCAGTGTCGCACGCAACCAGTAAGGTTTGAAATCAGGACTAATAGAGTGAAGATATCGGTGTGCATACCACCCCCCTATTCACTTTCAAAAATTGGCATTTTCAAACACACAGTTAAAACCCACCCTTACTAAAAGGTGTGTTAATAAATTCTGAGTTCAGAGAACCTAAACTCTATTACTCTATCTGGTCCCAAAGGGAAGTTACACTTGTAAAAAATGTTACCAGGCAGCTCCCATGTTAACCTATGGGACAGACAGCCTTTCAACAGTAAAAAACGAAATGCACAGTATTTCACTATCAGGAGAAGTAACACACACCAGTACAAGTCCTATATTTCATATACACTGCAACCTGCCCATGGGAGTACCTTGGGCCTACTTTAGGGATGTCTTACATATAAGGGAAGGTTAGGGCCTGGCAAGTGGGTGTACTTGCCAGGTCGACATGGCAGTTAAAACTGCGCTCAGACTCTGCAGTGTAAGGTCTGAAACACATTTACAGGGCTACTCATGTGGGGGGCACAACCAGTGCCGCAAGCCCACTTGTAGCATTTTATTAACAGGCCCTGGCACATCTTGTGAACTTTACTAGGGATTTACCAGTAAATACAATATGCCAATCATAGATAACCATTCAGAATCACAATTTACACAGAGAGGATATGCACTTTGGCATTGGTCAGCAGTGATAAAGTGCCCAGAGTCCCAGCACTAACAAAAACAGGGTCAGAAAAATAGGAGGCAAAAGGTTTGGGGATAAACTTGCAAAAATGGCTAGGTCCAACAATTGGGCTACAGTAAAATCTAAATCCAGTATTTCTAAAGCGCAAACTAAGGGTCTCAAGGCACTGGGGGCCGTCCGGGAGATTAAGTGAGCTATTGCCCAGAGTTACATGGTGCTGAGCTACCGGCGGCGATCGAACGGTGAGCCCCACGTTCCGGAGTCAGACGCCCTGGCCGCTGCGCCACACCTCTCACAGTACAGTATTAAGAGGAGCAAGCAGGGAGGGAAGAGCTCAGAACTATTAGATTGTCTTGGTTTCACAGCCATCTCAGGCCCCAGCTATGACCTACGTCGGTGAGCCTCATATCAACAAACTTAAGAGGCATGTTGCTGGTTTCCCGGAGGACCTATTGGACACGGGAAGCAGGGGGGTGGGTGAGTGGAGGTGGAACTGCTGAGCAAGCCTTGTGATAGGTATTGTCTGTTTTTTCAGAAACTATAGCAGGGGTGGAGAATTTAATAAAAACAGCTATTTTTCCATAGGCCGGGATGCTTGATAAATCTATTTGTCCCGTAAACAATCCACGTGTCCCATTCATGAGATGCCCTGAGGTGACAAATGATGGCAGCAATCTCATTATATAAGAGCTCTGATAAATGCCAGCGCTCATATTGTAGTCGGATTTGAATACAGACAATTGGGGCTGAAGTAGTGGGAAGAGATACTTCCAGGGTTGGAACGCCCTTTTGAGTCTGTGCAAACCTACAATCCTGCATGTTCAAGGGTTTTCACCGGCTCTTTCTCTAATCTCTTCCTACACTGAAAAAGGTTGAAAATTAACTGCAGACAAGGGCAGAAGTGAAACTTCAGGGGTGGGAATAAAGGGGTTGGAGGGAAGTGAACTTGCAAATGCTCAGCAGATTTTCACATGAGCAGATCCACACATGCATATTTGCCCAAGCTAAAATACAGTTCACAAACATTTTTGGGGAGTAAGATTTCCAGGCCTACCTCTGTAAAGTCTTGGAATTCATTAAAGTCGTAAATCTACACTAATGCAAGGACATATACCATGGGTGCACTTTTGTGACTTTCTTTTAGAATTGGGCCCCTGATTACGTCTGGCATTAACCAAGACAGTTTGTTTTTGTTTATTAAATTTCTATCCATCTACATTCATACATACAGCTCCAGAGAATATGGCCCTGCAGTCCTAGGCAGAGTCGGGCTCCGTGTTAGGCAGACTACTTCCTTCCGGTCGCAGCAACAGCAGGCCTTTTCCTCAATCTTGAAATACAAGAAGGTGTAGGGTAGGAAACGTGGCCTTTCTACAGGGACACCCCGGGAAGTGTCACCTTACACTGGACGTTATCCTTTTGCTGGGGTATTGCTTCTCACTCCCAGATAATGAAAAATACTGCCCTCCCACACGGAAGCTCAAACACGACGAAGCAATAAAAACACACTACCACCTGAAAGGGATTTCACTTCTATAAAATAAAAAACATCAAAGACTATTTTCAGAATAAGGCATGGGGTTTTATTTGTGCAATATGCTCTAACAAAAAGGCTTTCCCAGATGTCAAATGACCACCATTCAAATGTATATATATATATATATTCACTGAAAAAACCATAGGTTTCACACATGTTATAGTTAGCTGGACATTTTACTCATAAAAAACCAATGAAATTCCCCCGTTATAGTTAGTGCAGGCAACTGTAACTCACGCGACCGCAATCCTCTGCTGATGCTAATTCTGTATTTAGACACTTATTTGCCCATGTCTTCTTCCATTAAATTTTAGCTATACATATATTACAAATATTTTTTTTTCATAAAGACACATATGTCATCAGCAGAGGATTGCGGTCGCGTGAGTTATAGTTGCCTGCACTAACTATAACGGGGGAATTTCATTGGTTTTTTATGAGTAAAATGTCCAGCTAACTATAACGTGTGGGAAACCTATGGTTTTTTCAGTGAATTTGTACGGTTTTTTAAATGCTAAGTTACTTTACGCCGTTCGTGGCATGCGCGCCCACTTAACGCAGTTCGTTCCGTGCGCGCACGGTGCGCTGCGCGCACAGTGAGCACGCGGTGCGCATCGCGCACCCACTTTACGCAATTAGTGCCGTGCACGCACGGTGGGCACGCGGTGCGCTACGTGCACCGCGTGCCCACGTTACGCTGGAAGGGCCATGTACGCACGATGCGCTTCGCGCACCGTCCGCACACGTAGGACATATTATGCGCGACGTCGTGAAAGGTAAACTATTCAATTTTCACATGTTACATATGCCATGCACAAAAGGTGCCCTGCGGCCATCATTTGCATACGGGGGGGGGGGGGGGGGGGGGAGGGAAATGTGGATATTTTTTTATATTATTAATTTTTGCCGTACGCGTACGGTAAGCGTAATCGGCGTTTTTTCGAAAAAATATAAAATTGAATTTTTGGCCTTGAGGGTTCTTATGGGACACCTTAATCAAGGCTAGGTGGTTAGGAGCTGTCTAACATGCCCCTTTACATGTTTTGAACCTTTGTTTTGCTTCCCCCCCTCAGAGTGCGAGAGAGAAAATGGCGGCCGCCGCTTCCTGGTTTCGACCGATTCGAATGTTTACTAAGATCTAACAGCCAATCAGAATCGCGCAAGGCGCCGTACGCGTACGGTAAGCTTACCGTAAGCGCACGGTAAGCGCACCGTAAGCTGCCACAGAGATATATATTGATTTAAATGCTATTTTCTCAGGAACTACTGAACAGATTTACACCAGACCGACAAAAGGCACTTCCTTGGCCTGTAGACTACCTCTCTGCCAAATTTCAAGTAACTCTGTTCAGCCGTTCGGGCTGTAGCTGTGTCTAAAGGTCCTATGGAAAAATGCATGGGAAAAACGCGTTTTGGGACCCCCCTTTTTTCTCAGGCCCCGCTTGACGAATCCCCCCGAGACTATCAGGGTAGGAGCGGAGCGTAGCGCCCCATTAGTTTTGAAAATTTCGCGAGGATTCGTCGACAGGCGCCAAAGTTATTCCAAATAGAATGTTGCGGTTTTCCTATGGAAACAGGGTCCTAACTATAACTACCTACTGGCGACCGCCAGTAGGTAATATATATATATATATATGCAAGCAATCAAATGCTTCACTTCACTTTGATAGCTTTATTTCGGTCAATGACCATAAAAGCACAGATAAAATATATACATATACATAAAATACATAAATAATTCAATATTTTAGATAAAAAGTTATTAAACAACAGTTATCAAAGTAGCAGCAATGAACAATTAAATTCCATTTGTATTAAAAGTAAATAGTTGATTAGATTATCGAGGCAGACCTTCTTCTCCACATACCATATAAAAAACGGGAAACAGAGAACACAATTGGGGGGGGAAGTGTCATAGCGTAAAATCCTGCAGGCTTGTGCACAATGCTTTATTCCCAAATTTCTGCACAATGGCACAAGCCAGGCTCTGCGTATTTCATTATAAGCGGTGCAGAAAAATAAAACATGGGCAAGGTCTTCTTTGGTTTTTTTACAGACAGGGCAGACCCCCGCATCTCTTCCCGTCCACTTGCAAGTCAATTCCCCAATCGGGAGGCAACCATACCTTAATTGGATATATAATTTCTTTGCTCTGGGCGGCTGGATCAAATCTAGGAACTCCTCCCTGCTAGGGGTCAGTTTTACTTGCAGGAATTCCGTAGTCAGCCTACCCATAGATGACAGGCGGTATAGTTTTTTTTTTTTTTTTTTTTAGTTGAAGGCTTTAATCTAACGCATAAAACCCACCATGAAAATATGGTGGATGGAAGTGCACGGAAGGTCGGCATTCGGCAATACCTTTTTTTTTTTTTTTTTTTTTTTAAATCTGTTTATTATTTTAAAGCATGGTACATCTCGCCGTCGTCTGTGATCGGCGTACAGACAAACATAAAACATTGTAACAACATTACAGTTCCGGGCTAATCACAGAACACAAAGTGCACTGCTAAAATACAGCAAACGTCCTGCGGCAGGCACGCAGTACCGACCAACTAGTAGCCACCACCTTGTTAATTTACCTGGGCACAGAAGGAGATCAAACAATATTCAATCAGCCTCATTCAGTGCCGCCTCAGCAAGAAAGCGTCTGAGCGGCTCCCAGATATCCTTGGGTCTGGAGGTGGCGGGCAGCTCCTCTGCATACAGTTCTAAGTTTTCCCGACAGTATACCATGTCCGACAACCATCCACACACCTTTGGTTTAGCTGCACTGTCCCATGTAAACAGGGTGCGCCGCTTGGCCAACAGAAGGGCAACCCTCACAAACCTGCCCACCAAACCCCTTAACTGAGGCACGGAGGTCAGCAGACACACCGCGGGTTCGCACGGAAGCTCAGCGCCAGTCATTTTGTGAATGTGATGTAGCACCTCTCTCCAGTACTCATACACTGGCCCACAGCCCCACGCAAGATGCAGAAAGTCCGCAGCCCCCTGCCTGCACCGTCTGCAACGATCCGACTCCCTCAACCCCATTCTGTGCAGTCTGGACGGGGTATGGTATATTTGATGTAAGTACTTGAAGTGGATTATACGCAAGTTACCATTAGGGGTGAGGCGGCCCGTTAGCTGACAAATTCGCTCCCAGTCCTCAGTTGATATCTGGGGGACCAGCACAGCATTCCATTTTGCTAAACTACCATCGGGGCCATGAACCGTCTCCTCCTGTACTGCTCTGTATAATTTTGTGATTAGCTTCTTCCTGGACGGGATCACCAGCAGCAGCTGCAGGGCTTTAAGTGTGGGGGGTTCAGCGGGGAAACGGGGGTAGTGATCTCTCATGGCCCGCCTGAGACGGTGGCAAGTGTACACAAACAGGGGTGTGGGGTTCTGTATGTATGCCAAGTCCCTCTGCTCTAGATAACGGCCCTGTGTATAAAGGTCCTGCATATGTGTTATACCCGCTTCTTTAAGTGATGTGAGAGGGCCAGCTTCCTGCGCAACTGATAAGGCCGCGTGGTGCACCAATGGCAACGCCGGCGCATATAACGGTAGTCTCTGCGTTCTACGTCCAATCGCCTGCCAGGCCCCAATAGTCATGTCCAATGTGTTAATCTCAGTGCGCGGCGTGTGCCGGACAGTATGCGTTAGTATACCTCTAAGTGGGGTGGGATGGGCGTCCCCGTCTTCCACCGCCACATGTGGGACAAAGCTATGCGGTCTATACCAAAAGACAGGCGGTATAGTTGGTCCAGATTGTGCTGTCTAACTAGATCTAGCAACTCCGTTCTTTTTACCGCCATACAGCCTTCCTCTGGAGTCTCCCATAATTGAGGAAGACCAATCTGATATAATGTGGCCTTTATATGGGATAGCCAAGGTATGTTTCTACTCTTCAGCTGATCCCAAATTGCTAGAAACTCAGCTCTGTAATCTCCGAGCTCTGGTGCTGTCCACAACCTTCTCCAGTACAGGAGGGGTCTGCTCGCCAGGAGTTCAGAGATAGGCTCTAGATCTAGATCTAGCCTCAGGGGTATCAGCGGGGTGCTCTGGGGTAGCCCTAACAAATTTCTAATAAATGTATGTTCGACCTTAGACAGGGCCAATACACGGGTATAGCCCCAGAGTTCTGCACCGTACATTGCAGCAGGTCTAGCTTGGGCTTTATATATTTCAAGACCAGGGGAGACTGGCTTAAATAGCGTGTTCCTTTGAAATTTATTTATGCCCCCCGCTATCTGCGTGAGCCTCAGGGCAGATTTGACCACCTGTGGGCCCCAGCCAAAATCTTCAGTCAGGGTAACACCCAGGTAGACAAAGGTACCAACCCTTTCTAGTGGGATGCCATTTAGGACTGGGCAGGGGCGAGTGCGCTTCGGGGGGCCAAAGATCATGAACTTTGTCTTTTCTAGATTGATCTCCAGCCCCCGCGAAGCGCAAAATATTACAAAGCCATCCAATACCCTCTGGATGCCTGTAGAGGTTCGAGACAACAGTAGAGGGTCGTCTGCGAACATTAATGCAGGCACCCGTCCAGATGCCAACCGAGGAACATCGCTATTCTTAACCTTATCTAACTCACCCACCAGACCATTAATGTAGAGGCTAAAGAGAGTGGGGGCCAGGGCGCAGCCCTGGCGTACTCCTCTGGTAACTGGAAAACGTTCTGAAAGCTCTCCATTTTTCCCACAGCGTACCTGGGCAAAGTTATCTTTGTGGAAATGCTTCAGAACATCTAGTAGGTAAGGCGGGAGGTTTAGATCCTCCAGGACCTTCCATAGACTTTCTCTGGGCACGCGGTCAAAAGCAGCCTGTAAGTCTACGAAGACCAGGTAGAGGCTACCCCCTCCCAAAATTACGGTCTTCCAAAACAGGACCTGTAATCTAAAGAGCTGGTCCAAGGTCGAGATCCCTGCTCTAAACCCTGCCTGATAGGTACTTAATATCTTGTTCTCCTCTGTCCACCCGAGTATTCTATCTAGTATGATCCGGCCCATAAGTTTCTGTGTAGTATCCAAGAGACTTATAGGCCTATAATTCGAGGGAACTAAAGGGCAACCTTTTTTATAAATAGGAACAATTTCAGCCCCTGCCCAGGTATCTGGTAAATTAGCTCCTGCCAAAACTGCATTAAATAATACAACTAGATAAGGTCCCCAGATTTTAGGTTGTGAACGAAAGAGATCACCTGGCATTTTATCAAGCCCTGGGGCTTTATTAGAGGGCTGCCTGGCAATAGCGGATTCTACTTCCTTGATTGAGATATCCTCAATGCTTTCAGAAGTCATCCGCTTCCTAATTCTTAGGTGGTCAGAGTGGTTTCCACGATCTGACAGCTCCTGTGGACAATGCTCGTGTGTAGGATCTAAATCCGATAAAACACAGAGTTGGTCATTTGATTGCATTATCATAGCCCTATTCTGTGGCTCCAAGGTGATCGAGGGGGAAGAATACAATGTGGCAAAGTGCGTTTCCCATACTGAGGGAGCAATATTAGGCAGAAAAGATTCCCCGCTGCCTCCTACAGAAGAATTTACTAGCTCCCAAAAGAGTTTAGCGTCCTTTGTCACCAAGGCATCCCTCAGCGCTTCCCACCTCTCTTCTTCCCATTCCAACCTACTCCTAGACAGTTCCTTCTTATACGCTTGTCTAGCATCTCGTATGTTGGGTTTATTTTTTGATTTGATTGCTGCGAGAAGGTTCTTTTTTTGTTCCCTACACCTAGTGTTAAACCAAGGGAAAGCTTTGGGCACATACTTCTTTGCTCGAGCTATCGGGTAGAAAACATCCCCCAATTCCATCACTAACTGTTTGTGTGTTTCCACTGCCTGCATAGGCCCTATTTCGGCAGCCATCCGGGTTATCAAAGGTATCGCAGTTTGATAAATTTTCGCGAGTTGTGAAGGTGACGTTGCCAGCCGAGGCCATTTCACCCTTCTGCGATTGTTAGATAATACAAGGGGAGGAATTGCCACATTTAATGAAGTGTCAGGGTTTTTTAGCCCGAAGGCCCCTGGCTTCAAAGTTAAAATCAGGGCGTTGTGATCACTATCCTGCCTTTTTTCAACCTTGAAGCTCTTTAACTTACTCCAGTTTTTAGCTTCTATCATTATATAGTCAATGATGGAGACCCTATCAGTCCGGTTAAACGTTCCTATTGCTGGGCGGTCAGAGTCCATTCTCCCATTACACGCCCGCAGAGACGACGTAAGGCAGAAGGATTGTACTTGTAATACCAAAGGTGTCCAAGCTCTGACTGGGGCAATATCAGGGTCTGGAATGTGCCATAGCGCATCTACCTCATCCTGCTCACCCTGATCCACCCCTCCCAATGGTTCAAACTGGCAGTTGAAGTCCCCACCAAGGACTATAGAAATACAAGGATCTAGCCCTGAGATAAATGATGTCAGCTCACTCAGTGTAGTTGATTCTTTACCGTTTCTAATTGGCCTCGAATATACATTAATTAGTGCTACTGGGGGGTTATTTGGTAGTTGTAATAAAACACATTGGAAATCCAGCGAGTTTGTTGGTATTTGTACAGCCTGGGTTCCCAGATGTGTGGCTACCCATATCGATAATCCCCCAGAGGGGCGGCCTTTACCTAATGATGTTGCGAGGATATTGTAGGTAGCAAAAGTCGGGCTACTGCTATCCTCCAGTGCCCATGTCTCCTGCATTAGACAGATATCGAATTTAGTCATAAATGCAGTCCAATCTGGGGTACCCAACTTGTTTTTTTAGGCCAGCTATATTCCAAGAGACCAATTTTATACAACCTTGTGTCGGATCATCAGAATTCTCAGTGTCCAAGCTATTTATATTGGTTTCCCTGCTCACACTCGTCTGCTCAATTTGTGAGCTGTTTGTACAGTCTGCTAGCGGTACTTCTTCCTCTGTGGCCCTTGTCCGGCTAGAGGTTTTACTGGTGGGTTGGTGATCTAATTTTTCGCCTGAGCTAAGTCAATCCACCTCTTCCAGTACACTGAATCTATTCCAATGTGGCTGGAGCGGGTAGAGAGGAGTACGGATGGACAGACCTTCTCTATATATTCCTCTACTTTCTGAATTACAGGATGGGAGGTGATGCCCCCTATTGAAGAGCCTGGCTCTAGGACAGTGTGGTTCCCAGCTATGGATAGGATAGAAATAGGAGAGATGTAGAGCAGATATTTGGGTGTTTTGTCTATAAGTGCCACTACTACATATTGTACAGCAGTGGGATCCCTGAAATTTAGGATTACTACATCTCCTGCTACAGTCTTTGGGTTCCTCCCAATCCAGCCCACTCTTCTAGCCAGCAAAATTTCTCCTGAAATGTCTCTTGGTAGGGTCCTGTTCACTGTGAGCCACTGAATACACTTATTTTTTAGCTCACCCTCGTTTTCTCTTTTGCCCTCACTTAAGGGTGGAACACCCACCAGTGCCACGGCAAAGGTTTGCGCTTCGGGAGGTAAGTTTATTGTGGGTAAGTGCTGGGCATTAGTTTCGGGTATCATATTACCTTTCGTGGGGATGCTAGAATTGTTACTCAACTGGCCTTGCTTTGATTTAATCGGGACTTTATCAGGTTTACTTGCCAGAGTTTTTGTGGGCTGGCTATTTCTTTGCTGGGAACCAACACTAAAAGTGTCTTGGGGTGGAGAGGGTGTAAGTTTTTGGGTGTCCAAAGTCACTCCCGTATTTACAATCTGTACCGGTTGACTAATAGTGCCAGGTACCAAAGTACAGGAGGCTTTATGTGGCTGGGCTTCCATCGCCAAAGGGGCCAACGATCTTTGGGGATTAGCTGCCTCAGTTTTCCCCCCACCTCTGGCGTTTAACATGGAAATCAATTTATCAAGTTTTGATACCAGTGGCATAAGCTGGGTGAGAATTGTGCGTTCCAAGGAAGTTTGTAGGTCCGTGACCATATTAGCAACCCAACACGGTATTCCTGGCGCTGAATCACGTAGATTTTCAGATGGAGTCACCAGGTCATGATTGGTATGGATATTTTTGTTTAATTTAGTTGGGGCAATAATATTATTTTTTTTTTTATTCCTCGGACACGACTTACATGTATCCACCCTTTTCTTTATAACGGGGGGAGAAGCCAATATAATAGATCTATCTTGGGGATCTTTAGAATTTTCTGTTGGCACCTGGCTGGAGGGTAGATCTATATAAGATGATGTCATAAAAGAGCTAGCCTCCAGCGCTTCAGTCATAGTGACCGAAGTGTCTCTTTCCTGACTTGGAATGTACAGTGATGGTGTAATGGAGAGCCGTCTCTCAGTATTCTCGATAGCATTTGCCACAACCCCAATGGTCTGCTGCAACATCTTATCAATAGCAGTCAACGTTGGTAGTGGCTGGGGACCTGCAGCTAAAGACTTAGTATGTGACCGTGTTGCAGGGGTTTTGGCATTTGTTTTCCTTCCCCGTTTCATAATTTCCTTATTTTACCACATAGAGCAGATAAATACAATATAGGAGTTAGTTCTGCCACTAGTAAACAGTGGATGGGAATAGCAGTCCAAACAGTTAGTAGTCTCTAGTCCGTAAATAGAGGGTCTTGTACATCAATGGGTAGTTAGCTTATCCATATGCCTATGTCTAGTGCTAATCAACTATAAATCAGTAACATAAAACACCGTAGTGACTCACAATCTCAGGGCGAAGGGGATATGGCCCAGCCCGGCCTCTTCCGGCCCCAGACGGCCCGCCCTTTGCCCGGGCTTAGCCCGGCGTTGCCCGCGCGCGGTCCCGCGACGCGGGGGTCGCGGTGGTGTTTTGTGCGCCTCCTGGCGCGAAAACTGCGTGGGCGGCTCCCCTGCCGCTAACAGTTCTGGGGGATGTAGTCCCGTCCCCACTCCGCGGCCGCAGATGGTGGAAGCGGCGGCGGGGGACGGAGCTTCCAGTGACAGGGGGTGTCCGGCGTCAGGAAGCAGCGGCGGAAAGCAGCGACAGCGACAATCCCTGGTAAGTCCAGAGGAGAAAGTGGAGCCCGCTCTGCCGGGGTCGCGGTGGTGTTTTGTGCGCCTCCTGGCGCGAAAACTGCGTGGGCGGCTCCCCTGCCGCTAACAGTTCTGGGGGATGTAGTCCCGTCCCCACTCCGCGGCCGCAGATGGTGGAAGCGGCGGCGGGGGACGGAGCTTCCAGTGACAGGGGGTGTCCGGCGTCAGGAAGCAGCGGCGGAAAGCAGCGACAGCGACAATCCCAGGTAAGTCCAGAGGAGAAAGTGGAGCCCGCTCTGCCGGGGTCGCGGTGGTGTTTTGTGCTCCTCCTGGCGCGAAAACTGCGTGGGCGGCTCCCCTGCCGCTAACAGTTCTGGGGGATGTAGTCCCGTCCCCACTCCGCGGCCGCAGATGGTGGAAGCGGCGGCGGGGGACGGAGCTTCCAGTGACAGGGGGTGTCCGGCGTCAGGAAGCAGCGGCGGAAAGCAGCGACAGCGACAATCCCAGGTAAGTCCAGAGGAGAAAGTGGAGCCCGCTCTGCCGGGGTCGCGGTGGTGTTTTGTGCGCCTCCTGGCGCGAAAACTGCGTGGGCGGCTCCCCTGCCGCTAACAGTTCTGGGGGATGTAGTCCCGTCCCCACTCCGCGGCCGCAGATGGTGGAAGCGGCGGCGGGGGACGGAGCTTCCAGTGACAGGGGGTGTCCGGCGTCAGGAAGCAGCGGCGGAAAGCAGCGACAGCGACAATCCCAGGTAAGTCCAGAGGAGAAAGTGGAGCCCAATCAAATGCAACTGTTAAATGCATGAATAATAACACGAAATGAAGTACAAGCAGATAATACTGGACGTCCTGGAAGAAATCAGAAAGATATATACACTAAATACATCAGATGATTATAACCACTGGAGGCTTGGATGTGCACACAAACTCACTCACACATCACAAGGTCAATACTCAAAAACAAGACACCTCACCGATCGTTCACTCGACATCCTTGCCAACTCAAGCTGGAGGAGCCCTTTGACAGCCCAGGAAGGATTGTTGGTCAGGATCCAAGTTCCCTTGTGACAACACGTTTGCCCCACAAGCGAGCTCCCATCTAGGTGCCAAGATCCCCCGCCTTTAATACCTTTACTCAACCTGAGGCAAAGGTTCTAAAAACCTCGTCTCCTATCTACTGACCGTACTGGTGTGTGTCAAGGTCAAGACAGACGCTGGCCAGGCCCCTGTATTTTGACTCGGAGACAGAGCTGTACACTCCACACATTTCTCTGGCAACAACAATCTCTGCTCTGAATGGTACAATGCACACTTCCAACACAATATCCCAGCGAAGCTTCCAAAAGCCTAAAACAACCTTGAACGTGAATAGCCTAAACAACTTGAGTAATCTGGGAGCCTGCCTGTGTGCGCAAAAACTCAGGCTAGCTGACAGGATTCAAGAGGACACGAGGGCATGTTAAAGCCAATAGTAAGAACTTCATAATACTTCCCAATGTACATCATAATGTACATTTGAGCACAACTGTATATAACATTGCACTCTGAGACCAAAAAGTACATTCATATTTACACACACACACACACACTTACTTCCTGGCATGGCTGTTCTACTCTGTGAAAGCTCCAACTCTAAAACTACAAAGAGATGCGAAAGAAATCTTCAAGGAAACGTGAACATGCAGGAAACAATGATGCCGTACATTCAAGCTAGGATAAAGTAAAACACCAAAAGTCAATTGAAACAAAAGGCAGTCAAAGGTCATCACACGGTTTCAATTCTGACTAACCAATAGGGCGCCAGTGTTCCTCCTTTCAACATGTTAAAATGTGCTTACCCCTAATTGGCATATGTAACTTGCATACAAGTCTAATGAATATGGTACCAGGTGTACCCAGGCCTGCAAGTTAAAGGTCACTATAGTTTTGCAAGACCCATTGTGCCACCCACTATAGTGCGGTGCAAACAGGACGGCAACTGAATGCTCACCAAATGGAAAGCTGATTAATATCTCAGACTGCGCGTGGGTCGTTGAATGTACCAACACAAATAAATAAGCATTTGGATCTACCTAAAGCCTACTAGTTATTAAAGGTGAGGAAGTGCTAGAATATGAAAGCTGGGTGTGGGCGGTGAATTGCGCTAAGCTGGCAGAGCTTGCAAAGTTTACCCCGCTCGAAGCGCAGAGTTCAGCAAACTACTCCGCCTCCCACATAGCGTAGCTGAGTTTTCCAGGCCAGCCCACCCCAGGCAACTCTGGCATCTGCTTTTTTTACTTCTGTAAGTGCTTCCTGTTGAGGTTTCACTTGTGTGACACCAGCATCGTGCCAGAATGAATCCTGACCTGCATATTTATCCAATAGTACGTACCTCCCTCGCTCCACAATCAATTCACCAGCTCAGGCCACACCCTCACCACTGGGGCCTCCTACTGTCCCAAACGTATCAGCAGACCCCGGTGTGAGAAAGTGCCATCTTTCTTGCATGGTATGCCCCCACTTTTTGCTGAATTGCTGAATGTACTCGGAGTGTGCCCCGGACTCCTGCCAATCAGGTGCCCAGGGCCTATGTTCCTTGACTAAAACCTAAAACCCCAAATTGGCAAACCCAGGCCACATGTCAGCACCTGGTAAATAGTACTCTAGGTACCCAGGGCCTTGTGACCAGGTAAGGCCTCTAAGGGCTGCAGCACTTATTGGGCCACCCTTAGAGGCCCTGTACCCTAACACAAACACACTGCCTTTGACGCCTGAGTGTCCGGGTACAAGACAAAACAGAGTCAACATGGCACACATCCCTGTGTGCCATGCCCACACATCCCTGTGTGTCATGCCCACAACCTACACTGCCCTGGAATACATCAGCCACCCTTCTAGCTGGGTGCCCTATACCAGTAGTGTGGGCACAGGAGCATGAGCCCTGTGCCCCTACAGTACCCAGGTCCATTCCTGGGCACTGTAAGTACAGTGCTGCAATTTAAGAGTACATGGTGCTGAGAGCTCATCAAACACTAGCTCCACAGCACCATAATGGCAACACTGAAGACTGAGAAGTTTGGTATCAAACTTCTCAGCACATTAAACCCGCACTGATGCCAGTGTAGGATTTAATGTACAAAGCACTACTGAGGGCATCTTAGAGATGCCCCCTGAAACCTAACCTACAATCCACATCTAGTCTGGGAAGCTGCCTAGCCTGCCACACAGCAGACATGTTGCTGGACCCCTGGGTGGAGAGCCCCCGCTCTCCTGGGCCTGCAACAATGCACATCCTGGGCGAGGTGCTAGGTCTCCTCCGCCAGGATGGGCAGGGGGAAGCTTCAAAGGCATGCCGCCTTTGTGAGCTTCTCCAGGCCACTTGCTGTACCCAGCAAACTGGCCCCCACCGGTTCTGAACTCCACTCTGGCAGGAAGACTGGCCGGAAGCCCCAAGTAAGGCCAGGGGATGTGCCAGCCTGCCAACCCCACCCCTCAGGTGGGGGAGGCGAAGTGAAGCACATTTCAGGGCGCTCGCCATCTTGAAGATGGGAAACCTTGCCCAATCAGGACTATGCTACTGCCCCCTCCCACAGGAGAGGGGGTGTACCCACCCCAGGGCAGGGACCCATTGGTCCCTGCCCTTTACCTACCTGTAACGCCCCTAAATCTAGTATTTGGAGGCACCCTGAACCTTCCTTCTTCAGATTCCAAAAAAGCAAAGAAGAGCAAGAAGAAAGAAGACCTGCCGTGCAGCTGTTAAGAAGAGGAAGACACTAACTGCTTTGGCCACAGCCCTACCGGCCCGTCGACCCTCGAACCTGCAACCTGCTAAATCCCGGCACCTCTTGTTGCCAGCAACCTCACAAACCCCGGAGGACCTGGCTACCTTGTGACTCTGAGCATCTGGGGCTCCCAAGAGCAGTGGCTCTGCTCAAAGCAAGTTTCTAACCCCTGACATCAGCCCGGAACCGCGAGCCCTGCACACTCTGCACCCGCCAAGCCTGGCCTGTGCCGGAGTGGACAAAGACCCCGAGGACGTCCCCCCGGCGACTGTGACCCCGAGTCCGGCACCCAAGGACTCACCTCAATGCTCCTGATGACGCCTGCAGCCTCAGAACCAGGGACCCCCCAACCGCGATCAACAGAGAGTAAGATTTCCCGACACTAAAAGGCACCTCTGCACCCGGCGGCCCCCTGTGCTCGACTCCTGGGTACCTACCTATCCTCCAACTACCCAACTTACCTCTCGAAGTGGTGGTGGCACCTGAAGAATCTTTGTCCCCGAACTTGCAGCCTTTGTTCGTCCTGGAGCTTTCCCATTGAAATCCATTGAGTGCCCGAAGGCTCAAAAGCACCCTGCACCCAGCCGCCCGAGTGGTCCTGGCAGTGTCACTTCTACTCCTATCTACTTCCCCATTTGCCCTCAGCAAGTGACCAGGAGCCCAGCTCCCACAGCCGCGTGACCTGCTAGTCAGCAGCCACCAATCAAGGCCCCCCTGCCTCCCATAGGATAACATTGGGCCTAACTCACTCTGCACCCGGCCAACCCAGTGCCGCTGAGGGTGTAACAACTGTACCAACCTGACCCAGGGAGACCCCCCCCACCCCCCGAGTCTGTGCCCAGAACCTTAACTCTGCCAGTCGAGTACTTACCCAAAAGCCGATAACCCAATTTTCTTCCATAGGAAATCATTGACTGGTTTCTTCTGAAATTTCTTCTAAGTGTGGAGTTTCTAAAACTTAAGATATTCACCTAAAATCACCCGAGTAACGAAAACAGAAATACTCACCTGCTATTAGGAGAGATCCCAGTGCTGGATCTTGGTGCCCAGCACTGACCCTGAAAAGTATTCACAACCATACTTACCACTAACCCAATTTTCTTCCATAGGAAATCATTGACTGTTTTTCTGTGAAATGTCTTCTAAGTGCCGATTTTTGCAAACTACAAATATTCTTTAAAAATCGTACCAACTATGAAAACGTAATTACTTTCCCGTTTTAGATAGAGGTCCCAGTACTAAGCCTAGGAGCCCAGCCCTGGATTACAAAAGTAACGAGAACATACTTTACCCGTAACTTGAATTTTCTCCCATAGGGAATCATTGACTGTTTTTCTATGAAATTTATTCTGTCAACTTTTAAAATAGCAAATTATTGCCTAAAAATCACAACAGTAACTAAAACAAATTTACTCACTTGTTTCCAAGACCTGTCCCAGGACTGAATCTAGGATCCAGTCCTGGAATTAGAAAAGTAATCCTGAAAGTAATCTATTGCAAATAACTTAAAATTCACATTGAGCTTGGTGCATTATTGTGTTTGAAATTGTGTTGCCTATTGCAACAACCTGTAGCTATTGCCTACAAAAGTCAATTGCATATTGCATAAGTATTTAACTAAAGCATCTCAGTTTGAGAAAGTATATTTTGATACCCATTGTTGATTCTAAAATAAAAGTTCAGTTCTCGAGTGTGAGAGACCATTTGCTGACTGAGTGTGTACAACAAATGCTTTGCACTGTCCTCTGATACTGCCTTACTGCTCGACTAAGCTACCCCTTTAGAGAGTAAGGTTATATCTAACTTTAACCTCTGCCAAACCGCTGGGGACTGTGGACTCTGTACACACTGTACCTATTTGGGAACAGTATATACAGAGCCCCTTTCTCACACCCGGGGACAAAGTAGAGCTCAGAGCCGAAACCAAATGTCTCTGAATGCCCTAGAGCCCCTGAAACCCTCACCCTCTGAAGTCCGGGCATTGAGTAGGGTCTGAGCAGGGGGCACTCCCAGGCTTTGAGACACTTTGGCTTGTCAGCCCCCACCCACCGCTCCAGTACACCCAGGCAGTCCCCTAGGCTGCAGTTATCCAAGCTGGGGTTTCACTTTCAGGGGCAGCCTGAGTGCAGAAGGGCTGGCAGGGGCACCCTTTGGACTGTTGTAGGGACCGGTGCCCCCCTCCCGCAGCATGGAGTGCACCGTCAGGCTGGCCGTCGGATGATTCAGATAAGGAGGTGGTAGGGCAACCGTCGGGGCAGCGCTTCATGTGATGCTTAACTGCTGCGTCCTAAGTAGCTGACAGGACAGGAGGGGTTAGAGTTGAGACAGGAGGTGGAGCAGTGCGAGGCCTGTGCCGTTCACAGACTTTGGCGACGGGGGGTGCACTATAGAACGCATTAGACACTTGTGCCGGCCCTGAGAACATGCACGGTTACAGACGCCCGCGCATGCGAACTCACTGCAATCTGAGCTGCTGCTTCAGTGAGTTAATGGCCCTCCACCGAGCAGCAGGCCCGAGTGCGAGGGCGCCATGTGCGCAGTACAAGCTGCCTCAGTGCGGGGGGAGCTCCAAAGAGTTTTTATGCAACTCCACAGAATTCCACATAGTGCAACTCCAGCCACCCCTAATAAAAGCAGTGAAACTGGACATGTCAAGCAAATAAATTAATGAATGAATGAAGGTTATTTATATGGCACGCAGGTACTCCGGGAGTGTCCCTGCCCTTAAACAACAGCACTGGGGGCCTGACTGACAGCAGGACCGAGCCACAACCAAAGAGATCTTCCCCTCCCCCCCCCACTGTCCAGCCCCTCTTCCCCCCCCACTGTCCAGCCCCTTTTCCCCCACTGTCGAGCTCCCCCCCACTGTCCTGCTCCCCTTCCCCCACCGTCGAGCTCCCCCCTCCCACTGTCCTCCACCTCTTCCCCCAGTGGCGAACTCCCCCTCCCCCCACTGTCCTCCACCTCTTCCCTCAGTGGCGAACTCCCCCTCCCCCCACTGTCCTCCACCTCTTCCCCCAGTGGCGAACTCCCCCTCCCCCCACTGTCCTCCACCTCTTCCCCCAGTGGCGAACTCCCCCTCCCCCCACTGTCCTCCACCTCTTCCCCCAGTGGCGAACTCCCCCTCCCCCCACTGTCCTCCACCTCTCCCTCCACGGTCCTGCACCTCTCCCCCTATGACCCCCACTGTACTGCACCTCCTCCCCACTGTCCACCTCCCCCACTGTCCTGCACCCCTCTCCCCCTCACTGTCCTGTACCTCTCCCCCCCACTGTCCTGTACCTCTCCCCCCCCCACTGTCCACCTCCCCCTTCCCCACTGTCCTGCACCCCTCTCCCCCTCACTGTCCTGCACCTCTCCCCCTCACTGTCCTGCACCTCTCCCCCCCACTGTCCACCTCCTCATTCCCCTCTGTCCTGCACCCCTCTCCACCTCACTGTCCTGCACCCCTCTACCCCTCACTGTCCTGCCCCTCTCCCCCTCCCCCACTGTCCTGCACCCCTCTCTCCCTCACTGTCCTGCACCTCTGCCCCCACTGTCCCGTACCTCTCCCCCCCCACTGTCCTGTACCTCTCCCCCCCCACTGTCCACCTCCCCCTTCCCCACTGTCCTGCACCCCTCTCCCCCTCACTGTCCCTGTCCTGCACCCCTCTCCCCCTCACTGTACTGCACCCTTCTCCCCCCACTGTCCTGTACCTCCTCCCCCACTGTCCTGTACCTCCTCCCCCACTGTCCTGCACCTCTCCCCCTCTGTCATTGTCCGTAGGCTAGACTGCCGGCGTTGGTGCTGGAAACCAGGGTTCGAGCCTCGGGGTCGCGTCCACATCCTGTGATTCAGGGCAAATCACTAACTCTCCCCATCTACGTGTGTGTAATGTAAATACGGTGCTCGTGTAAAGCGCTCGGATACGTTCGGGTCGAGCTCGCGCTATATAAATATGCAACTAAAAAAAACTGTCCTGCACCTCTCCCCCCCCTCACTGTCCTCCTCCACCTGGGTCCTGCCACGCGCGCGCTCACCTGCACTCCGCCCCGGCCCCTCCGGCTCCGCCGCTGCCCTCGGCCTCGGGGGTCTTTGTTTCTCTCACAGCGGCCCGAACACTGGCCGGCGGCGGCCATCTTGGGTGAGGATGGGCGCCATCTTGCGTCAGGATGTCAGACGCTAACCGTTGTCTTCCGAGCGAGGACGTCCGCCATCTTGGATAAGGTCACCGTTGTCTTCCGAGAACAGGCGACATCTTGGATAAGGGCACAGTTATCGTCTGAAAGTACGGGTGCCATCTTGGATAAGGGCACCGTTATCGTCTACAAGGACGGGTGGCATCTTGGATAATGGCACCCGTTGTCTTCCGAGAACGGGCTACATCTTGGATATGGGTACCATTAGCACATTCTACGGTTGCCTCAGGAGTCCATTCAAGTAACAAGCACTCTTCCTATTAGGCGTATGTCACGGGGCATTCTGGGACTTGTAGTTTTAGTTTAGTTCCCTTTTTCTCCCCTATCCATTACTATTGTTTTTTCTTTTTTCCACGAGCGACTGCTAGATAAAAATGGCTTAATACCCATTTATTGTACAAGCATTAAAAAACATAATTTTCTGCTTTAAATGTGGAAGTACAAATACAACATCTTCATTTTACTATTTAAACGAACCGGCTGCATGCCGAGATAAGAGCTCTTGACGCAGAAGTGACCCTGGCAGAGCTAGTGCAGCAGGCCTGCCCTGCTGCAGGGATGAGGCCGCCTGGCGGGTTTCAAACCGGCAGGACCAGCATATGAATGTCACTGCCGGTTCAAAAAACAGAAAAAACATCTCCTAAGCTTCTGTATCCCCCTATCCAGTGTGTATTTTACACAGTAGATAAAAGTGTAGATAAAATGTGTTTTGAACTGCCTTAGTGAACCCTGGCCGATCATTAAAGTAACCAAAGACAGAGAGGCCTCATTAACAAGCATTTACAATGCAATAGGTCTCGCAATGACATTATTTTGAGCCATTGACATTGTAAATGACAATGCCTTTTATTTATATTTTAAAACCCAAAACATAAATAGAAGGCATTGTCATTTACAATGCCAAAAGCTCAAACTCGCGTAAATTCCGCTGACCGCTGCCCCCGCAGGAGGCCACTAGAGCGGTCGGCGCCCTAGTGTCGCCTGGGCACCGGTAACCCCTCCCCGCCTCCCCCTCCTGGGGGGCAGGGACTCCGGCCGGTGTCCCCCTCCTCTTTCCTGCCTGGAAGTGACGCGATGGGCGTCACTTCCGGGGCTCCTCTGGGCGTGGGGGGAGGTTATATAGCCCTCCCCCACCATGCCAGCGACCTCTGTTCGCCTCGCACGCCGCATCCCTCCTCGCATACCGGAGGGTCGCTCGTCGTCGTTTCGTCGTTGCCCCCGGAGAATGGTGAGTCCTGCTTGCTACCCTTCCCCCGCCCGGCCCCGGGCAGCACCAAGTTGTACGGGGCCCTGTGGTATGGACTGCCATGGGCGGGGGTGGCGCGAGCCTCGCACGTGACCCCAGGTGGGCTTTTGGCCTGGCGGACTGTATTAGGGTGGGACAGGCTTGGGGTGCGGTCGGCCGGAGAGGTGTGCGGAGTGCGGTGCGCATTTCACGGGGTCGCGGGCCGGTTTGTTGCCGCGGTGGGGGCCTTAGTATATCTGTAGGGCGGCGGGTGAGGGGAGGATTCCTACCAGACGCTGTAGCTCGGATCCAGCATCGAGTGTCTTGGTGCAACAGTCCCCTGTAATGCAAGGTTTCGAGTCCCACCACCAGCTCCGAAATGTCTGTTGTCCGTGAGATTCATAATCTCGGGAAATTTCTCCTTTAAGGGGCATCGGTGCTCACGCTGGCGCTCCAGGGCTTCTGGGTCGAGTCCGCCCGTTTTTTATGTGCAGGGCTTGGGTGGCCGCGGGCGCCGGACAGCTGAGCAGGCAGCGCGGCTAAATATTGACTTACGGCGAGCACCTGGCTCACGGCCCCCGGCGCTACGGAGATGGGCCAGGCTGCACGCCTTGGATGTGGTCCGTCGGCTTAATCTGCCGACTTCGGTGCGGGAAACTGGGTTCGAGCCTCAAGGTCGCGTACACATCCTGTGACTCTGGGCAAATCACTTAATCCCCCCGTGCCAGATTGTGTAATGTAAATACGGTGCTCAGGTTATGCGCTCCAATACCTCGGGTCGAGATAACGCTATATAAATATGCAGGGCTTGTACAGTCCTGTTTGTTTTCGCTCCAATACCTTCGGTTTGAGTTCGCGCTATATAACTATGCAAAAAAAAAAGGTCTTGCTGTTTCAAATCGCACGATAGGAACCAGGGGGGGGGGTTGCTGTTGGCAAGGCAAGGGTGGCGGATTCCGCAAAGCAACCGCGGGCCAATTGAGGTGAAGGGGCGGGCATATTTGGTGTGCGCCATGCCCTTCCCCTGGGAATGCTGGGCAAATTGTGCAAGCTTCGGGTGCCGGTAGGATCAGAACATCGGAGCGCACGTATGGTCAGAGGCAGGTTTCCCCAGGCCAGTCACGGCAAAGGTCCACTTCTCTGTGACGGCGGCACGACCCGCGGGATACTTTAGGGTGTTAATTCAGGCTGCAGGACAGAGGCTAGGGCTTTGCTGTGTACAAACTAACAAGTGACCCGGTTGGAGTGGGACCGCAGCCCAACGTCCCAAACAGCACATACGTTGAAGTTAGCCAACTCCTCACTGGGCAGCATATCCCTGCGCGAGCAGAGGCTGCTGATTGATCTCCACCCGAGTGTCTCCTGCAGCCACGGTGCCACTGGCGCTTTGGAGACTGAAAATAGGAGCTGGGTTGTGGGCGCGTCATCATGTGGCCGGCAGGGCCCCTGGGGGGTTTGCTTCGTGCACTATCTTCCCTGAGGCGACGCGGTGCATGCTGACGATAAAGCTGCCTCCTCACTAGGTAGAGCACAGCACTATGCATCCTAATTAATATCTGCCACTCCATTGCCATGGTTTTCTGCGCTGCAGGAAACTACAAGATTAGAGAGGCTGCCTGTAACTGGCCTCGTACTTTAGGGCATAGGACACAGCCTTGCTGGGCCCCCTTGGTGGAGGCAACCTTTTCACAAGGGGGAGAACATTGCCGACTTGGAATCGAATTTGTTTGGCGGTAGCACCAAAGGGTTTTGGCGCACCTTGGTGGCACGGTTGCTCACGTGACTTGTCATGGATTGGGGTTGTTTGTTCACCTTATCGATCGAGTGGGTTGCTGTCCCATCCGTGGGATGGGATTTTCTGTCACATAACTATTTCACTGGTGCGGAGTGGTTGTTTGAGATCAATGCGCAAGCATGGGCAGCGACCTGTCTGGCCTGGCCAGCAGGCAGGGGCACAGGCCTTGAGTAAGGGGACCGGCATATGGCACTGGCAGGGGTCCCCCTTTTCTCTCACTTTACATCAGTGATGCCCTTGGACCTGGGAGGCGTCAGTTTGCGTCGGAGTGGTGCTTTTGTGGAACGTAGATGCCGTGGGAAATATTTGATGGATTCATTCATGACCCCTACTTAGGTACCACATTCACAGTGAATTGTTGGGCATCTTGCCCTGCTGCACAGGCACACCCAGACAACACTGTACTAAACAAAGCAGTAAGCAGGAGGATTGAGAAGTAGCTACTTGGCTTCATGGTTGCACTGCGTCGAGCCGTTACTTTGTACTAGCAGGAGGACCATGGGAATGGTGTGTGTTATCCATTCTTTGTCTAGGCGGCCTCAGTGAAGAGGGGACGTTGGCTAATAGTGTATACACTTTGCACGAGTCCCTTGGCTTAGTGTTGGTTAACGACTCATCCCTCAGAGGCAAGGGATGTGTTGCCCAACAGTTGATATGGCCCCCGTAGTACACTGAGTTACACTCGGTCTTACCCAAACCAAAAAAAAAGTCATAGGTCCTCAAAATGTCCCTCATAGTTGCACTGATATGATGGAAAGCTCACACATAGCAAACTGAAACCTTGGCAGCTATGGATGTGGGTGGCTAGCTCTTGGTGGCTACGCAAATGATCCATATTTGTGGCTTACTTATCTGATGCCAATAGAAGCATTGACTAAGCCATAAGATGAACTTGTAGGTGGAGTGCCCATATTGTATTGATTACAGGGATGCAATGACATAGCGGCCACCACATAGCGGCAAACTACACAGCGGCCACTAGGCTAAATTACAGCACAAAGTTTACTGTGTAATTTGACTAAGTGGGTGCTGGTGCGCTGCCCGTGACTTAATTGCTCACTGGCGCTTGGGACAGTCTGCCACGAGTTGGCACTGTCTGTCTATTGTAGAGATGACCCCGAAGGCATGGATTAATGCAATTGGCATTAAAACCACTGTGCCAGTTGCCCAAGCCATCCTTTTAGTTTTGAGGGCTTGAAATAGGCTGAATTTTCACATTTGCACGAGTACTCGGGTCCGCAGTTGTGGTGTTACTATTGATTGGCAGCATGGCAGGAGCAAGGTGTGGTGCATAAGGAAGTGGCCACCGGACAGGAGTCCTGGCTTATAGTGGCACAATTGTCAGGTGTTCCTTAGAACTGCCTTGCGATATGTAGCGCGCGCGTATGCCGAATCTACTTTTGCGCAATACTGGGCGTCACGAAGTATGTGTCGCCGCGAGCAGCCCTAGGTCAGAAATTGTGTTTTACTCTGCCTTCAGTTGGCATTACGGTACGTCTGCCTTGGTGTTTACCGGACAGGGTGCCCTGGGTGGGGGTAAGCAGCATACCAGTTTGGGGTGAATCATTGGTGCCCTAATCAATTGCACTGCCAGGTGGCCATTAAGCGGAAAGACCACTCGGGGGGCAGACTCTCACAATTTGGCTGTAGGAATAAATTATTCATTCACTATTCCGATAATGGGCATCGCCTCACCCTTCCCAGCAAGGTAGACGTAAGTGGGTAGATGTGTCATTTGACGTTGAGGAGCGATTCTTCATTGCTTTTCTCCATAGAACTAGTCCCGCCAACTTGGTTTCAGTAGTTTGAATGGTGCCTGTGTCTCAAAATCCATCAATATTTAACTGAGTATCGGTTGACTCGCTGTCAACTGGACAGGCTCTGGTATCCTATACGTGTCGTGTTCCATGACTCCAGCTTTGCGAGTATAAACGCCTGTGAGTACCTCGGTCTCTGGTCTTCAGTTAGTTAGCTTTCGTGGCTTCAGCTCCAAAGTTTTCATTTCCTGTTAGGACAGGGATAGCTCTTCTCCAGCCAAGGTCACATTAGGATTCCTTTGGAATCGGGTTGTTCGGTCTAAACCTCAGTGTCCTGCCGGCGCCTGGGTGGCGTGCGCCGTGAGAAGACTGTTTCGTATTATTCCATTTAGTGATGTTTCGCTGCTTGGCCTACTAGGTCCTTTGGACATCAGGAGTTAGGCATGTGGCCCTTATCTATGCCTTATTGATGCATGTGCTGCTGTTGAGAAAGGGTAAAAGGGTTGTCGGTTTTGGCCGGGAACCGACAAGCATGGTTTCAGCTTTCTCCACAAACAAGGGTGCATTACCGGCCTAGAACCCATGTATACTCCCGGGGCTCTGCCCACTCCTAGGAGGGCCAATATCACACAAAGCACAGGGGGAGAGGTCATATATGACATCACAGACTTGATCAGTGACATTACCAGGGTCTTCCCTTGTCCCAATTTAGACAAAAGTTACGGTCTGGCCCAGTGTTGGCAAAGGATAGTTGTGTTGTCTCTGCATGCACCGATCTCGCAGTACAACGAGGTAAAACGTTTTGTCTCCAAGGCGGGGATTGTGCGCCATCATTCCGTTTCCAAAGGGCTCCCGCTTCCCGCACCTTGATCACGTGTAGGTGACCTGTCTGGCTGTTGCGGAAGTTGATTAGAGTGTTGGTTCACTTGCAGGTTGAGCTCGCTATTCATCGAAGGGAGACAGTTAAGGAATGTTCAACACGTTAAGGTGACAGTCCCACCATGTCAGAATTGAAGCATCCCCAATAGGCTACGCAGGGAAGCTAGAATTTTGCTTCATCTATCTTATACAACTAACAAGCATTGTTTAAGCCAAAGGTATTGGCGTGTAGTGAGGTACGGTGTTTGTTGTATATACACGGAGGCAATGTCATGAGCCGCTAAACTACAGCCTGCCATGCCACCGGCTAACAGCCCAAGGGTGTGAATTCTGCGAGGTCTTGGGGCACAGCTGGTCCGCTGTCAGGTAATTGGCAAAAGTACATACATCCTCCAGTGGCATATTACCTGTCTTGTGTTCCTCAACTCCTCACCTCAGACATTTAAGGTAACAGACCCCGGCTCTTCAGCAACATCGTGCCATGGGGGCATGCGTGCTGCGTAAACACAGAGCTCCAACCATAAGGGTGCCGAGTAGCAAAACCAGTGAATAGGTTTAAGAGGTGTGTCTCTAGCCTGACAGCTGTGTGAAACCACTATCATTTAAAGGTACGCCCAGGTGAGAATGGGGCGCTTCTTAAGGTTCGGATGACCATTGCGGTTTGTGGTATCTCCCAGCGGAACCACTGGTCGTGTACGGGAGCTAGCAGGAAACTGGGAACCTGGGATACCGACACTTGTACCCCGCTTGGTGGGGATGCGGTCAGCCAACATAGTGGGCTGCCGTCCCAATAATTGGGGTAGCAGCGTGTCAAACACAATGGGACACTATGTCAATAGAACATTTGGCACGCCCAGTGCGTAACTAGAACTAAACTTCAACGAAGCAGGTAATTTGTCACCGCTGGGGATGCTCCAGGGTTGGCGGTGGTTACCTCCCCTGGCCACCCTCTTATCTGGGAGCATTCTAGGATGGGTTAAAGTAGGACTTAGCCAATCCGCAATGCTTGGACCATGCCGCAGACAGTGCGCACTGCTTAAATCAGACAGATTCTCTAAGATAGTATGCCTGGGGGGTTTCACCACAGAAGGAGCTGAACGGGCGAAATTCCCATAAGGAATAAGGGACACATGGCAAGGGCAAGTACGTCCCTTGCCCATGGCCACACACTTTCAGTTATGAACACTCCTGCGTGGCAGGATTTAGCAAACAAAGGGACTGTTCAAAGGCTAAATAAAATCCCTCTCGCCAGAATAGCCAGAGCAGGCAGGCGGGTGGGGGAGTGGTCACCTAGCATGTGGGCTGCTGTCCCATAGATGGGCACGCAGGTCTTCAGGCACACTCCGTGCTAGGAGAACGGCAGCTAGGTGAGATCAGCACATAGATGGGGCCTTGCGAGCCTGGGTGTCGGCGTCCACCCCACCCAGAGCTGGCTCGGGGCTGAGGCAAGCGAAGCAGTGAAACTTTTCCGCATGGGGATGAATTGCTCTTGGCACAACTCCCCAGGCCTGACGGGCCTTTTGTTTCAGCAGACACTATCTGACCCAGGATAGCGTCAAGGGCTTGGGATATAGATGGGGCCATCTATAACCAGCAGGGATGGTTCTCTTTCATCTGGATTGCAGGAAGCTCTAGACAGGAGAGGTGGCAGGTAAGACTGTAGCTGTTTTGGTAGGGGGCTCTGACGGCGACGGTGGCAGCCTCCAGAGCTGTGGTGGAGTTACAGGGCGATCTGGAAGCAGGCCGGTACCAAGAGTACCTCTGCACGGCACCATGGGGGGTGCCAGAGCCAAATCCAAAGAGCCTCATGGGAGGGTCCTGGAAGCCGTGTCGGCGCCCCACTAGTCCTTCGGGCGGTTGTGGGCCTGAACAACCGGGGGTTTGCTATGCTCCGCTCCGCCCCGGGAAGGGGCGTGAGTAGAAGTTACGAACAGTCACGTGATCCTGTAAGAGAATCACTTGGACGGCAGCAAAGGCGGAATTCGCCCCAGTGCTGCCCGGCTCATCAGGCGGGCAGGCGGCCCAGTTGGTTGCCTGCACTTGGATCACCCGTAAGATAACCCACCTATTACATAACGGTGTATGTAATAAACCTGCAGTATTTTGTACCCAATCAAACAGTCTGTGTGTGTGTTATTATTGGGTAATGTATTTTGTTGGAGGGGGAACTGAGGGGTGCCAATGGCGATACTATGCCGCTGACCGCGGCCCCCGCCGGGGGCCACTAGGGCAGTCGGCACCCTAGTGTCGCCTGGGCACTGGTCACCCCTCCCCGCCTCCCCCTCCTGGAGGGCAGGGGCACCGGCCGGTGTCCCCCTCCTCTTTCCTGCCTGGAAGTGACGCGACGGGCGTCACTTCCGGGGCTCCTCTGGGCGTGGGGGAAGACTATATTGCCCTCCCCCACCATGCCGGCGACCTCTGTTCGCCTTGCACGTCGCATCCCTCCCTACCGCTTACCCGGCGTGGTATTGGCAGGTGGGGGTGAGAATATTGTAATGTTTCCTTTTTTCGTTGCAGGCGGAGTTACAGGGCGATGTGGAAGCAGGCCGGTACCATGGGTACCTCTGTGCGCCTCATGGGAGGGTCCCGGAAGCCGTGTCGGCGCCCCACTAGTCCTTCGGGTGGTTGTGGGCCTGAACAACCGGGAGTTTGCTATGCTACGCTACGCTCCGCCCCGGGAAGGGGCGTGTGTAGAAGTTACCAACGGTCACGTGATCCTGTAAGAGAATCACTTGGACGGCAGCAAAGGCGGGGTTCGCCCCAGTGCTGCCCGGCTCATCAGGCTGGCAGGCGGCCCAGTTGGTTGCCTGCACTTGGATCACCCGTAAGATAACCCACCTATTACATAACGGTGTATGTAATAAACCTGCAGCATTTTGTACCCAATCAAACAGTCTGTGTGTGTGTTATAATGTATTTTGTTGGAGGGGGACTGAGGGGTGCCAATGGCGATACTATGCGAGACCTATTGCATTGCAAAGGCTTGTTACACTTGCTAACACGGTCTGTGCATAGGTTGCACCTCATTAGTACCAATTAAACACCCAAATATTGTAAAAAGCAACAGAAAGGTGACAAGGCAACCTTTGCCAAGGGCCTTCCACTACATAGCAACACATGTCGCTGTGATTTAGCAATTGTTGAACCGTTTGAGCCAGAACCCATTTTTTGTGTTAGAATCTACATAGTATGTAGCAGATGATGGATTATCTATCAAAAAACGCAGTGGCCTCACAATCGCATAATTCTAGTGGTCCTGATTATGGGACATGTAGTTTACCGTTTCCGGTTCAAAATCCCAGCATGCAAAGTGTGGTTAGCTGCAGAGCTGGGGATGGCTGGGAGTGTCATACATACCATGGGCCTTCTTCTCAGCTTGTAACAAAACATGAGCAAGCCAGTGTTATTGTGCTAGGAATCCAACGCGCACAAAGCCAGGGATTGCAGTTCTTCCAGAAAACCGCAGGTTCAATCTGTCCTGGGTGAGTTTCATTTTGGTTGCAGCCGCAGCCTTTGTGAGCCGAGGCCAGCTGCTATGCATGGCATGGAAGGGAGACCCTCTGTTGGCTTGAAGGGTGGGGTCATTACTGCCAGAGGCATAGAGAGCAGAGGTTACTAGGCGCTACATCAACTGCCTCAAACCAGCTACCTCTCAATCACTTGTTACAGCCCAGAGACCATCTACCTCCTAATCACTTGTTACAGCCCACAGACCATCTACCTCCTAATCACTTGTTACAGCCCACAGACCATCTACCTCTCAATCACTTGTTACAGCCCAGAGACCATCTACCTCCTAATCACTTGTTACAGCCCACAGACCATCTACCTCCTAATCACTTGTAACAGCCCACAAACAATCTATCTCTTAATGACCTGTTACAGTCCACAGACCATCTACCTACCTCTTAATAACTTGTTACAGCCCACAGACCATCTACCTAGCTCTTAATCACTTGTTACAGCCCACAGACCATCTACCTCTTAATCACTTGTTACAGCCCACAGACCATCTACCTACCTCTTAATCACTTACTACAGCCCACAAACAATCTATCTCTTAATCACTTGTAACAGCCCACAGACCATCTACCTAGCTCTTAATCACTAGTTACAGCCCAGAGACCATCTACCTCTTAATCACTTGTTACAGCCCACAGACCATCTACCTCTTAAACATTTGTTACAGCCCACAGACCATCTAACTCTTAATCATTTGTTACAGCCCACAGCCCATCTACCTCTCAATCACTTGTTACAGCCCACAGACCATCTATCTCTTAATCACTTGTAACAGCCCACAGACCATCTACCTAGCTCTTAATCACTTGTTACAGCCCACAGACCATCTACCTCTTAACCACTTGCTACAGCCCACAGACCATCTACTTCTTAATCACTTGTTACAGCCCACAGACCATCTACCTACCTCTCAATCACTTGTTACAGCCCACAGACCATCTACCTCTTAATCACTTGTTACAGCCCACAGACCATCTTCCTCTTAAACATTTGTTACAGCCCACAGACCATCAAACTCTTAATTACTTGTTACAGCCCACAGCCCATCTACCTCTCAATCACTTGTTACAGCCCACAGACCATCTACCTCTTAATCACTTGTTACAGCCCACAGACCATCTACCTCTTAATGACCTGTTACAGCCCACAGACCATCTACCTCTCAATCACTTGTTACAGCCCACAGACCATCTACCTAGCTCTTAATCACTTGTTACACCCACAGACCATCTACCTATTAATCACTTGTTATGACCCACAGACCATCTACCTACCTCTCAATCCCTTGTTACAGCCCACAGACCATCTACCTCTTAATCACTTGTAACAGCCCACAGACCATCTACCTAACTCTCAATCACTTGTTACAGCCCACAGACCATCTACCTCTTAACCACTTGTTACAGCCCACAGACCATCTACTTCTTAATCACTTGTTACAGCCCACAGACCATCTACCTACCTCTCAATCACTTGTTACAGCCCACAGACCATCTACCTCTTAATCACTTGTTACAGCCCACAGACCATCTACCTACCTCTCAATCACTTGTTACAGCCCACAGACCATCTACCTCTTAACCACTTGCTACAGCCCACAGACCATCTACCTACCTCTTAATCACTTGTTACAGCCCACAGACCATCTACCTCTTAATCACTTGTTACAGCCCACAGGCCATCTATCTCTTAATCACTTGTTACAGCCCACAGACCATCTACTACCTCTTAATCACTTGTTACAGACCACAGACCATCTACCTCTTAATCACTTGTTACAGACCATCTACCTCTTAATCTCTTGAAACAGCCCACAGACCATCTACCTCTTAATCACTTGTTACAGCCCACAGACCATCTACCTCTTAATCACTTGTTACAGACCATCTACCTCTAAATCACTTGTTACAGCCCACAGACCATCTACCTCTTAATCACTTGTAACAGCCCACAGACCATCTACCTACCTCTTAATCACTTGTTACAGCCCACAGACCATCTACCTCTTAATCACTTGTTACAGCCCACAGACCATCTACCTACCTCTTAATCACTTACTACAGCCCACAAACAATCTATCTCTTAATCGCTTGTAACAGCCCACAGACCATCTACCTAGCTCTTAATCACTTGTTACAGCCCAGAGACCATCTACCTCTTAATCACTTGTTACAGCCCACAGCCCATCTACCTCTTAATCACTTGTTACAGCCCACAGACCATCTACCTCTTAATGACCTGTTACAGGCCACAGACCGTCTACCTCTCAATCACTTGTTACAGCCCACAGACCATCTACCTAGCTCTTAATCACTTGTTACACCCACAGACCATCTACCTATTAATCACTTGTTATGACCCACAGACCATCTACCTCTTAATCACTTGTAACAGCCCACAGACCATCTACCTCTTAATCACTTGTTACAGCTCACAGACCACCTACCTACCTCTCAATCCCGAGTTACAGCCCACTGACATCTACCTCTTAATCACTTGTAACAGCCCACAGACCATCTACCTACCTCTCATTCACTTGTTACAGCCCACAGACCATCTACCTCTTAACCACTTGCTACAGCCCACACACCATCTACTTCTTAATCACTTGTTACAGCCCACAGACCATCTACCTACCTCTCAATCACTTGTTACAGCCCACAGACCATCTACCTCTTAATCACTTGTTACAGCCCACAGACCATCTACCTCTTAAACATTTGTTACAGCCCACACACCATCTACTTCTTAATCACTTGTTACAGCCCACAGACCATCTACCTACCTCTCAATCACTTGTTACAGCCCACAGACCATCTACCTCTTAATCACTTGTTACAGCCCACAGACCATCTACCTCTTAAACATTTGTTACAGCCCACAGACCATCTACCTCTTAATGACCTGTTACAGCCCACAGACCATCTACCTCTCAATCACTTGTTACAGCCCACAGACCATCTACCTAGCTCTTAATCACTTGTTACACCCACAGACCATCTACCTATTAATCACTTGTTATGACCCACAGACCATCTACCTCTTAATCACTTGTAACAGCCCACAGACCATATACCTCTTAATCACTTGTTACAGCTCACAGACCATCTACCTACCTCTCAATCCCTTGTTACAGCCCACAGACCATCTGCCTCTTAATCACTTGTAACAGCCCACAGACCATCTACCTAACTCTCAATCACTTGTTACAGCCCACAGACCATCTACCTCTTAACCACTTGTTACAGCCCACAGACCATCTACTTCTTAATCACTTGTTACAGCCCACAGACCATCTACCTACCTCTCAATCACTTGTTACAGCCCACAGACCATCTACCTCTTAATCACTTGTTACAGCCCACAGACCATCTACCTACCTCTCAATCACTTGTTACAGCCCACAGACCATCTACCTCTTAACCACTTGCTACAGCCCACAGACCATCTACCTACCTCTTAATCACTTGTTACAGCCCACAGACCATCTACCTCTTAATCACTTGTTACAGCCCACAGGCCATCTATCTCTTAATCACTTGTTACAGCCCACAGACCATCTACTACCTCTTAATCACTTGTTACAGACCACAGACCATCTACCTCTTAATCACTTGTTACAGACCATCTACCTCTTAATCTCTTGAAACAGCCCACAGACCATCTACCTCTTAATCACTTGTTACAGCCCACAGACCATCTACCTCTTAATCACTTGTTACAGACCATCTACCTCTAAATCACTTGTTACAGCCCACAGACCATCTACCTCTTAATCACTTGTAACAGCCCACAGACCATCTACCTACCTCTTAATCACTTGTTACAGCCCACAGACCATCTACCTCTTAATCACTTGTTACAGCCCACAGACCATCTACCTACCTCTTAATCACTTACTACAGCCCACAGACAATCTATCTCTTAATCGCTTGTAACAGCCCACAGACCATCTACCTAGCTCTTAATCACTTGTTACAGCCCAGAGACCATCTACCTCTTAATCACTTGTTACAGCCCACAGCCCATCTACCTCTTAATCACTTGTTACAGCCCACAGACCATCTACCTCTTAATGACCTGTTACAGGCCACAGACCGTCTACCTCTCAATCACTTGTTACAGCCCACAGACCATCTACCTAGCTCTTAATCACTTGTTACACCCACAGACCATCTACCTATTAATCACTTGTTATGACCCACAGACCATCTACCTCTTAATCACTTGTAACAGCCCACAGACCATCTACCTCTTAATCACTTGTTACAGCTCACAGACCACCTACCTACCTCTCAATCCCGAGTTACAGCCCACTGACATCTACCTCTTAATCACTTGTAACAGCCCACAGACCATCTACCTACCTCTCATTCACTTGTTACAGCCCACAGACCATCTACCTCTTAACCACTTGCTACAGCCCACACACCATCTACTTCTTAATCACTTGTTACAGCCCACAGACCATCTACCTACCTCTCAATCACTTGTTAGAGCCCACAGACCATCTACCTCTTAATCACTTGTTACAGCCCACAGACCATCTACCTCTTAAACATTTGTTACAGCCCACAGACCATCTAACTCTTAATTACTTGTTACAGCCCACAGCCCATCTACCTCTCAATCACTTGTTACAGCACACAGCCCATCTACCTCTTAATCACTTGTTACAGCCCACAGACCATCTACCTCTTAATGACCTGTTACAGCCCACAGACCATCTACCTCTCAATCACTTGTTACAGCCCACAGACCATCTACCTAGCTCTTAATCACTTGTTACACCCACAGACCATCTACCTATTAATCACTTGTTATGACCCACAGACCATATACCTCTTAATCACTTGTAACAGCCCACAGACCATCTACCTCTTAATCACTTGTTACAGCTCACAGACCATCTACCTACCTCTCAATCCCTTGTTACAGCCCACAGACCATCTACCTCTTAATCACTTGTAACAGCCCACAGACCATCTACCTACCACTCAATCACTTGTTACAGCCCACAGACCATCTACCTCTTAACCACTTGTTACAGCCCCCAGACCATCTACTTCTTAATCACTTGTTACAGCCCACAGACCATCTACCTACCTCTCATTCACTTTGTTACAGCCCACAGACCATCTACCTCTTAATCACTTGTAACAGCCCACAGACCATCTACCTACCTCTTAATCACGTGTTACAGCCCACAGACCATCTACCTCTTAATCACTTGTTACAGCCCACAGACCCTCTATCTCTTAATCACTTGTTACAGCCCACAGACCATCTACTACCTCTTAATCACTTGTTACAGACCACAGACCATCTACCTCTTAATCACTTGTTACAGACCATCAACCTCTTAATCTCTTGAAACAGCCCACAGACCATCTACCTCTTAATCACATGTTACAGCCCACAGACCATCTACCTCTTAATCACTTGTTACAGACCATCTACCTCTAAATCACTTGTTACAGCCCACAGACCATCTACCTTTTAATCACTTGTTACAGCCCACAGACCATCTACCTACCTCTTAATCACTTGTTACGGCCCACAGACCATCTACCTCTTAATCACTTGTTAAAGCCCACAGACCATCTACCTTCTAATCACTTGTTACAGCTCACAGACCATCTACCTACCTCTTAATCACTTGTTACGGCCCACAGACCATCTACCTCTTAATCACTTGTTACAGCCCACAGACCATCTACCTCTTAATCACTTGTTACAGCCCACAGACCATCTACCTCTTAATCACTTGTTAAAGCCCACAGACCATCTACCTTTTAATCACTTGTTACAGCTCACAGATCATCTACCTACCTCTTAATCACTTGTTACGGCCCACAGACCATCTACCTCTTAATCACTTGTTACAGCCCACAGACCATCTACCTCTTAATCACTTGTTACAGCCCACAGACCATCTACCTCTTAATCACTTGCTACAGCCCACAGACCATCTACCTCTTAATCACTTGTTACAGCCCACAGACCATCTACCTCTTAATCACTTGTTAAAGCCCACAGACCATCTACCTTTTAATCACTTGTTACAGCTCACAGATCATCTACCTACCTCTTAATCACTTGTTACGGCCCACAGACCATCTACCTCTTAATCACTTGTTACAGCCCACAGACCATCTACCTCTTAATCACTTGTTACAGCCCACAGACCATCTACCTCTTAATCACTTGTTAAAGCCCACAGACCATCTACCTTTTAATCACTTGTTACAGCTCACAGATCATCTACCTACCTCTTAATCACTTGTTACGGCCCACAGACCATCTACCTCTTAATCACTTGTTACAGCCCACAGACCATCTACCTCTTAATCACTTGTTACAGCCCACGGACCATCTACCTCTTAATCACTTGCTACAGCCCACAGACCATCTACCTCTTAATCACTTGTTACGGCCCACAGACCATCTACCTCTTAATCACTTGTTACAGTCCACAGACCATCTACCTACCTCTTAATCACTTGTTACAGCTCACAGACCACCTACCTACCTCTCAATCCAGTGTTACAGCCCACTGACATCTACCTCTTAATCACTTGTAACAGCCCACAGACCATCTACCTACCTCTCAATCACTTGTTACAGCCCACAGACCATCTACCTCTTAACCACTTGCTACAGCCCACAGACCATCTACTTCTTAATCACTTGTTACAGCCCACAGACCATCTACCTACCTCTCAATCACTTGTTACAGCCCACAGACCATCTACCTCTTAATCACTTGTTACAGCCCACAGACCATCTACCTCTTAAACATTTGTTACAGCCCACAGACCGTCTAACTCTTAATTACTTGTTACAGCCCACAGCCCATCTACCTCTCAATCACTTGTTACAGCCCACAGACCATCTACCTCTTAATCACTTGTTACAGCCCACAGACCATCTACCTCTTAATGACCTGTTACAGCCCACAGACCATCTACCTCTTAACCACTTGTTACAGCCCACAGACCATCTACTTCTTAATCACTTGTTACAGCCCAGAGACCATCTACCTACCTCTCAATCATTTGTTACAGCCCACAGACCATCTACCTCTTAATCACTTGCTACAGCCCACAGACCATCTACCTCTTAATCACTTGTTACGGCCCACAGACCATCTACCTCTTAATCACTTGTTACAGTCCACAGACCATCTACCTACCTCTTAATCACTTGTTACAGCTCACAGACCACCTACCTACCTCTCAATCCCGTGTTACAGCCCACTGACATCTACCTCTTAATCACTTGTTACAGCCCACAGACCATCTACCTCTTAAACATTTGTTACAGCCCACAGACCGTCTAACTCTTAATTACTTGTTACAGCCCACAGCCCATCTACCTCTCAATCACTTGTTACAGCCCACAGACCATCTACCTCTTAATCACTTGTTACAGCCCACAGACCATCTACCTCTTAATGACCTGTTACAGCCCACAGACCATCTACCTCTCAATCACTTGTTACAGCCCACAGATCATCTACCTAGCTCTTAATCACTTGTTACACCCACAGACCATCTACCTATTAATCACTTGTTATGACCCACAGACCATCTACCTCTTAATCACTTGTAACAGCCCACAGACCATCTACCTACCTCTCAATCACTTGTTACAGCCCACAGACCATCTACCTCTTAACCACTTGTTACAGCCCACAGACCATCTACTTCTTAATCACTTGTTACAGCCCAGAGACCATCTACCTACCTCTCAATCATTTGTTACAGCCCACAGACTATCTACCTCTTAATCACTTGTTACAGCCCACAGAGCATCTACCTACCTCTTAATCACTTGTTACAGCCCACAGACCATCTACCTCTTAATCACTTGTTACAGCCCACAGGCCATCTATCTCTTAATCACTTGTTACAGCCCACAGACCATCTACCTCTTAACCACTTGTTACAGCCCACAGACCATCTACTTCTTAATCACTTGTTACAGCTCACAGACCATCTACCTACCTCTCAATCCCTTGTTACAGCCCACAGACCATCTACCTCTTAATCACTTGTAACAGCCCACAGACCATCTACCTACCTCTCAATCACTTGTTACAGCCCACAGACCATCTACCTCTTAACCACTTGTTACAGCCCCCAGACCATCTACTTCTTAATCACTTGTTACAGCCCACAGACCATCTACCTACCTCTCAATCACTTTGTTACAGCCCACAGACCATCTACCTCTTAATCACTTGTAACAGCCCACAGACCATCTACCTACCTCTTAATCACGTGTTACAGCCCACAGACCATCTACCTCTTAATCACTTGTTACAGCCCACAGACCCTCTATCTCTTAATCGCTTGTTACAGCCCACAGACCATCTACTACCTCTTAATCACTTGTTACAGACCACAGACCATCTACCTCTTAATCACTTGTTACAGACCATCTATCTCTTAATCTCTTGAAACAGCCCACAGACCATCTACCTCTTAATCACATGTTACAGCCCACAGACCATCTACCTCTTAATCACTTGTTACAGACCATCTACCTCTAAATCACTTGTTACAGCCCACAGACCATCTACCTTTTAATCACTTGTTACAGCCCACAGACCATCTACCTACCTCTTAATCACTTGTTACGGCCCACAGACCATCTACCTCTTAATCACTTGTTAAAGCCCACAGACCATCTACCTTCTAATCACTTGTTACAGCTCACAGACCATCTACCTACCTCTTAATCACTTGTTACGGCCCACAGACCATCTACCTCTTAATCACTTGTTACAGCCCACAGACCATCTACCTCTTAATCACTTGTTACAGCCCACAGACCATCTACCTCTTAATCACTTGTTAAAGCCCACAGACCATCTACCTTTTAATCACTTGTTACAGCTCACAGATCATCTACCTACCTCTTAATCACTTGTTACGGCCCACAGACCATCTACCTCTTAATCACTTGTTACAGCCCACAGACCATCTACCTCTTAATCACTTGTTACAGCCCACAGACCATCTACCTCTTAATCACTTGCTACAGCCCACAGACCATCTACCTCTTAATCACTTGTTACGGCCCACAGACCATCTACCTCTTAATCACTTGTTACAGTCCACAGACCATCTACCTACCTCTTAATCACTTGTTACAGCTCACAGACCACCTACCTACCTCTCAATCCCGTGTTACAGCCCACTGACATCTACCTCTTAATCACTTGTAACAGCCCACAGACCATCTACCTACCTCTCAATCACTTGTTACAGCCCACAGACCATCTACCTCTTAACCACTTGCTACAGCCCACAGACCATCTACTTCTTAATCACTTGTTACAGCCCACAGACCATCTACCTACCTCTCAATCACTTGTTACAGCCCACAGACCATCTACCTCTTAATCACTTGTTACAGCCCACAGACCATCTACCTCTTAATTACTTGTTACAGCCCACAGCCCATCTACCTCTCAATCACTTGTTACAGCCCACAGACCATCTACCTCTTAATCACTTGTTACAGCCCACAGACCATCTACCTCTTGAAGACCTGTTACAGCCCACAGACCATCTACCTCTCAATCACTTGTTACAGCCCACAGATCATCTACCTAGCTCTTAATCACTTGTTACACCCACAGACCATCTACCTATTAATCACTTGTTATGACCCACAGACCATCTACCTCTTAATCACTTGTAACAGCCCACAGACCATCTACCTACCTCTCAATCACTTGTTACAGCCCACAGACCATCTACCTCTTAACCACTTGTTACAGCCCACAGACCATCTACTTCTTAATCACTTGTTACAGCCCAGAGACCATCTACCTACCTCTCAATCATTTGTTACAGCCCACAGACCATCTACCTCTTAATCACTTGTAACAGCCCACAGACCATCTAACTAGCTCTTAATCACTTGTTACAGCCCAGAGACCATCTACCTCTTAATCACTTGTTACAGCCCACAGCCCATCTACCTCTCAATCACTTGTTACGGCCCACAGCCCATCTACCTCTTAATCACTTGTTACAGCCCACAGACCATCTACCTCTTAATGACCTGTTACAGCCCACAGACCATCTACCTAGCTCTTAATCACTTGTTACACCCACAGACCATCTACCTATTAATCACTTGTTACAGCTCACAGACCATCTACCTACCTCTCAATCCCTTGTTACAGCCCACAGACCATCTACCTCTTAATCACTTGTAACAGCCCACAGACCATCTACCTCTTAATCACTTGTTACAGCTCACAGACCATCTACCTACCTCTCAATCCCTTGTTACAGCCCACAGACCATCTACCTCTTAATCACTTGTAACAGCCCACAGACCATCTACCTACCTCTCAATCACTTTTTACAGCCCACAGACCATCTACCTCTTAACCACCTGTTACAGCCCCCAGACCATCTACTTCTTAATCACTTGTTACAGCCCACAGACCATCTACCTACCTCTCAATCACTTGTTACAGCCCACAGACCATCTACCTCTTAATCACTTGTAACAGCCCACAGACCATCTACCTACCTCTTAATCACTTGTTACAGCCCACAGACCATCTACCTCTTAATCACTTGTTACAGCCCACAGACCATCTATCTCTTAATCACTTGTTACAGCCCACAGACCATCTACTACCTCTTAATCACTTGTTACAGACCACAGACCATCTACCTCTTAATCACTTGTTACAGACCATCTACCTCTTAATCTCTTGAAACAGCCCACAGACCATCTACCTCTTAATCACTTGTTACAGCCCACAGACCATCTACCTCTTAATCACTTGTTACAGACCATCTACCTCTAAATCACTTGTTACAGCCCACAGACCATCTACCTCTTAATCACTTGTTACAGCCCACAGACCATCTACCTACCTCTTAATCACTTGTTACGGCCCACAGACCATCTACCTCTTAATCACTTGTTAAAGCCCACAGATCATCTACCTTTTAATCACTTGTTACAGCTCACAGACCATCTACCTACCTCTTAATCACTTGTTACGGCCCACAGACCATCTTCCTCTTAATCACTTGTTACAGCCCACAGACCATCTACCTCTTAATCACTTGTTACAGCCCACAGACCATCTACCTCTTAATCACTTGTTAAAGCCCACAGACCATCTACCTTTTAATCACTTGTTACAGCTCACAGACCATCTACCTACCTCTTAATCACTTGTTACGGCCCACAGACCATCTACCTCTTAATCACTTGTTATAGCCCACAGACCATCTACCTCTTAATCACTTGTTACAGACCATCTACCTCTTAATCACTTGTTACAGCCCACAGACCATCTACCTTTTAATCACTTGTTACAGCTCACAGACCATCTACCTACCTCTTAATCACTTGTTACGGCCCACAGACCATCTACCTCTTAATCACTTGTTACAGCCCACAGACCATCTACCTCTTAATCACTTGTTAAAGCCCACAGACCATCTACCTTTTAATCACTTGTTACAGCTCACAGACCATCTACCTACCTCTTAATCACTTGTTACAGCCCACAGACCATCTACCTCTTAATCACTTGTTAAAGCCCACAGACCATCTACCTTTTAATCACTTGTTACAGCTCACAGACCATCTACCTACCTCTTAATCACTTGTTACGGCCCACAGACCATCTACCTCTTAATCACTTGTTACAGCCCACAGACCATCTACCTCTTAATCACTTGTTACAGACCATCTATCTCTTAATCACTTGTTACAGCCCACAGACCATCTACCTTTTAATCACTTGTTACAGCTCACAGACCATCTACCTACCTCTTAATCACTTGTTACGGCCCACAGACCATCTACCTCTTAATCACTTGTTACAGCCCACAGACCATCCACCTCTTAATCACTTATTACGGCCCACAGACCATCTACCTTTTAATCACTTGTTACAGTCCACAGACCATCTACCTACCTCTTAATCTCTTGTTACAGTCCACAGACCATCTACCTATAAATCACTTGTTACAGTCCACAGACCATCTACCTTTTAATCACTTGTTACAGTCCACAGACCATCTACCTACCTCTTAATCACTTGTTACAGCCCACAGACCATCTACCTCTTAATCACTTGTTACAGCCCACAGACCATCTACCTCTTAATCACTTGTTACAGACCATCTACCTCTTAATCACTTATTAAAGCCCACAGACCATCTACCTTTTAATCACTTGTTACAGCTCACAGACCATCTACCTACCTCTTAATCACTTGTTACAGCCCACAGACCATCCACCTCTTAATCACTTGTTACGGCCCACAGACCATCTACCTTTTAATCACTTGTTACAGTCCACAGACCATCTACCTACCTCTTAATCACTTGTTACAGTCCACAGACCATCTACCTATAAATCACTTGTTACAGTCCACAGACCATCTACTTCTTAATCACTTGTTACAGCCCACAGACCATCTACCTACCTCTCAATCACTTGTTACAGCCCACAGACCATCTACCTCTTAATCACTTGTTACAGTCCACAGAGCAGCTACATCTGAATCACGTGTTGCCCGTGACCTTGCCTGTGACCTTGAGCAGCTCTAAGCTAACCTTGGCTAGGTTTGCACTATACACATTCCGCAGACATACATGCGCCTGGTTGTTTCTTCTTTTAAGATATTCCAGGTAGCGCTGCTCAGATCACTAAGCGCCGCAGAGCACTTTGCAAAAACCATTTGTATTGTAGCTGGAGCCCCCCAAACATGAGGTGCTTCGTTTATGAACATAGGGAACGAGGTGTGCTGCTGAGACCAGATGACGGATGCTGCTGGTGACTGGAAGAGTACTTGGTGGCACTGATGGGACTGCTGTGATCTGCAGCCGACTCTGGGTTTTTTAGAGTCCGCTTATTTTAATTTTAAGCCACATGCAAAATTGGGTGATTGGCGCAGAGCGGGGCGTTTGTTGGGTGAAACGCCAGTGCCCTTTTAGAAACAAGAGGCCTCAGGGCGCCTGTAATGAAAGGTCTCAGATCTCCCCTGGACCAAGGTGTGTCCCGTCACTTTCCCAGGGAGAGAATATCAGTTCCACACTGATGGAATATAACATATACACAGCACTTGCTAAGGTGGGCAAACTTTCAACACTCCCCCAAAGGCAAGTGTGACGGAGTGTCAGGGACAGGCGGGACACAACGTTGTTTTAAACGGGGTTTTATTGCCAAGTAATGCTTTCTAGATACACGGTCAGCCAGTGTCCGAGATGATTTTTCAGTTCTTTAGGCTCTCGATGTTGTTACTCTCTCTTCTCTCCTCTTCTTTCCTATTCCGTCCAGACAGCAGGCGGTACGTGCGCAGTATCTCCCCGGAGCAAGGCGATCTCCCAGCCGGAAGGAAACAAAGAGACAAAAGGCTATGTCAGGGGACCGTGTTACTAGGTTCGTTCCCTAACTCCGGGACCGGGTGTGAGGAAAGACTACCACCAGTGCTTTGACCCCTTTTCCCCTCACGCTGTGCCTATTCCAGTGCTGACTAAGGGAAGGGAACACGGGAAACACCTCTCCTACACCGGCGGTCTGCCTTCTTTACCTAACCAGCCCGCTACTCGGTCACGTACCTGACCGAGCCACGCTCCTCCCCTGGGAACGCGGCTGGGCGAAGCGCGGTGTCCTGGGCCTCCTGGCCGTCCGAAGTTCGTCTCGCTAACTCTTTCTTCGCTCCGCTCCTCTCCTGGTCCTTGTTCGTTCCGCTCCTCTCCTCGTCCTCGTTCACTCCGCTCCGCTCCAACACTCCTCCTGGAAACGCCGTTCGCCTCACTGTGCGGTTCTTCCTGTTTTGGCTGCTCCCACTCGGTGACGTCATAGGAGGGCGGGTACAGCGTCTCGTAGCCTTCGCTCCACTTAAAGGGACCTGCACCTTCTGGTCTCGATCCTTGCTGTTGGTCCATGAAGGGGAACCAGTCCTCCTGCTGAGGGGTTACAAGAGGAGATGAGACCGGTCTGGGAGTCCACCACTCCTTATCGTTATAGTCCTCTTCATGTCCCGCACTGTCACAGCAAGGCAAGAAAACAATATCACATGAGTCTCCTCTAGACCAAGGTAACGCACACAACACTTCTCTAGAGCGAGATATACTTTGCACATCACTTGCCAGGAGTAGAACAACTTTCTATAACACAATTACCTGCTAGAAGGGAATTCACCCATCCTTCTACAACAGAATACTTGGCCAAGAAGAGTCCACACCTCCTGCTACAAGGAAAAGACGAATTGGTATATCTGGGATGTATTTATTAGTAAATAGCACCACACGGTAAGCCAAATGCACCTATCATAGCAGACTCTAACATATCAACAGTATGATTGAAACACAATCAAGGCAAACATATATGTAGAAATATATATATGCATATAAATGTATGGAACCTGAAAATAAAGTTATAGTAAGCAAGAACAGTAGGAAAACTAGAAATTAGTGAAACACCTCACCAACGGTCTGTCCATCCCGTTTCCACTTCGCCAAAGGGGAGTCCGGTTCTACGGCCGAAACAGGAGACAGTAGTGACACTATACGCCCCACCGCCACAGCTGCACGTCTGCCCTGTGATGAACTTCCACCGAACAGAACCCAGACACCTCCTTTAGTACAAGTGGAGACGTAAGACGAAGCTCCTGGTGAGCCTCGCCCCCTTTTCCCATCAGAGTCCGTACCACTCCGCACCGAGGCCACAGCTTCAGCTGGCCAGGCGTCTGCTATGGCTTCAGAGCAGAGCGAGCACATTCCTCTGACAAGATCCAGTTATTTCTGGTCAGTAAAGTGCGAAAAACAAGTGAAAAGGAAAACATGCCCTCTCACCTAGTGAAGCCCAGAAAATGGCGACAGCTCAGAAAATGGAGTCACTCAAGCATAAGTCTCTATTCACGCAAAAGAGCAAAATTAGTATTCAAGATGACATAAGATCAGGCCAAAGCCAATAGCAAGCACTGCCGTTAAGCAAGATAAAGTCAGAATCTGAAAGAGAAATAATCAAGCCCTACTTCGTAGCTTATTCTTACTAGGCAGGCCTTCACATCACTATATTATGTTATAATATGCTAAATAAGACTGAGATGGTGATGGGCGACGGTCATTATCAGGCTATTTATCCACATAAATGGCACCCTTATTACAGTGCCACAGTCGACCCAGTGGAGTAACGTTAAATGATGGGGCCCCCATACAGAATGTGAAGAGGGGCCCCTGAGTCTCCCATATTCCACAAATATACATTGGTTGTGAGGAATGGGGCCCCCTGCGCCACGCCCCAGAGGTGCGGAGAGGGTAGAGGGGCTGCTTGGATGCCAGCTCACATCTCTTCCTTTTAAAGTGTCTGGTTTATGGAGCTTGGCCATCTCACACCTTATCAAGCCAGCATTGAGGACTACCGGTGACCTTGGGCAGAGACGGTGCTTTACAGCCGGAGTGTGCATGCCTCCTTGGTTTCGTCTGAGGACAGGGAAAAAACTGCAGGGCTGAGCCACAGACCAGAAAAGGCACCTTTTATCAGACGAAAAAGCCTTGAGTGATACTGGTTTATTGTGCCTTTCGGCAGGACCTGGGGCGACGGAACAGCCTTTCTATTTATAAATCCGTTTCTAAAAAAAATACACCAGTGTTATCTTTTAACGTTCTTTTTGACCTCCGCCCTGTAGTATTCGGCTGGATACGTTCTAGTGGTTCTAAGGCTGTAACCCACACTAAACACCCACCCACCACAGGCGTCACCAGTAAGGTGACTCTGATAATAAAAGGGTCTGAGCGCACGTGCTCGAGGCCAGTTAACTACCCTAATTCCAGTGTCTCTGTGCTCCTTGATTAAAGTATGCAGGCCTAGCGCTCGACCACTTTACAATGGTGACGAGGAGGGTCTTATCCCACGTGTGCAGTGGCTTCACTTCCCTGGGTCCTGGTGGGGAAAGTGTGAGCTGATGAAGAAGGTGATCGGGAGTCCACCCCGCACCTGGTGTGCCCGCGAGCACGTGACGACACACAAAGAGCCCCAGGTGTGAGACGAGGTGACCGGGATCCCACCCCGCACCTCATGGGCCCGCTGTTAGCCACCCCCCCTGCGTGGAAGTGCCCCAGAGTGAAGTGCAAGCCGAGCGGAGCCCACCCGCATCGGCCGCGACATAGTGACCCCCAATGGGAAGGAAGCCGAGCGAGAGCCCACCCCGCGTCGGATGAGTCCTGCCTGCGAAAAGGCGAAGTAGGGAGGGCGGATGAAAGACCAGGCAGGGCCGGACTGCTGAGACTCCGGCCGTCGCCGAGTTCGTGAAGCCGAGTAAAGCCCGAGGTGTGGGCTGAAGGTGAGGAGCTGCGGGGCGTGGGAAAAAAAGGAGCCGTGGCATGCATCTGCCACCTACCTACCAAGGCCCCAACTGAAGCTGAGCCTACCCGCCTTAAATGTGGACAGTGTCTGGTAGCCACGAAACAAAGGGCCCGGCGACAGCTCTTGCACACCCCCACCCCGTGCAGCGTTGATCTGTAAGAGGCTGCTGTGGTGAGGGTGAGAGCTGAAAGTAGAAAGCGTGCTGCCCGCAGCTGACCGGAGCGGCACCAGCACCCCCTGAGCAGCCCGCGTGAAGAAGTCTGCTGTGAGGGGCAAAAATCGGTGCATATGAATAGCCGACTGCCAATCAAGCAAGTGTGAACTAAGAAGCTGCTGTCGGCAGGGAGAGCGAGGCAAGGACAGCGGGTGGCCGGCGACCGCTCAGAGGCAGTGCAAGAGGCAGGAAAAGCGAAGCGGGTGAGGCTGCTAGGGCTAACCGTAATACTGCTGGCGGTATCGGTTAAGCCACGCTCGAACTTAGCAGAAACTCAAGGGCGCACCTACCGGGACTGCATTTGTGTCGGGACGAGAGGCACCAGGGGAACAGCTGAGGGAGCATGGCAATGCTGATGCCCGAGTCCCTGCAGAGTGGATGTAGACAGCGCCATCCCCCAAGTACGAGGCCGCGCAGCAATACAGATCGACAGAGATGGAGAACCTTAAGTGCAGCAGAGACTGAAAGGCACAGTTCAAGCAACACTGCCACCTAGCGGCAAACTCGTGGAACTGCACCCGCTGATCGTGTGAATTGCAGCCAAACAAGGACAGTGACTGGTGAGCACTGAGCGTGCTCAGAGACAGTTCCAGGCTGCTACAACTCTCGGTGAAAAGTCAGAGAATGAAAGGCTGACATGAGGAATAGGAGGTGCATTGAACAAGATACACAGTGCCAGAAGAGAGCCGCCTGCGTCGGCAGAGAAGAACGCGCAAAGATGGCAAAAGACAGATAGCCCCACGACGTAGCTGGGCTATCGTAAGAGCGCAGTAAGCAAGTACCCCGCAGATAGGGTGACACAGCAAAGGATACCCCAGCAGAAAAAAAAGAGGGCAGTCGCGAGCGCGAAAAAGGAGTGATGAGGAGCAGGTCGACGGAGCGGTGGTGCAGACCACCAGAAGCACTGCAGGTCGACGGAGCGGTGGCGCAGACCAACAGAAGCACTGAGACCGAGAGAGAGTGCAGCGGTACCTGGTGGCCACAGGTTGTCGCTGCAGCAGTAGGAAGAAGGAGCACCACCAGATAAACAAACGGTGGTTCAAGAAGCGCAAGAACAGCAGGCACTGCTCCAGAAATAAAAGAAGGAAAGGAATGCACAGCAAGTGCACCCAGCGAGGTGAACGGAAGAGCGCCATCAGAAGCGCGCTACAGCAACGTGATTGCGGAGAAGAAGAGGTGGTTGCGCGAACCACCAGAAGCAAGAAGACCCGCGAAAGGGAGAAGCCGACCAGCCCGATGGTCACAAGAGAGAAGAAGCCGACGAGTCAGATGGTCGCAAGGTGGAAGAAGCCGACCAGCCCGATGATCGCAAGGTGGAAGAAGCCGACCAGCCCGATGATCGCAAGGTGGAAGAAGCCGACCAGCCAGATGGTCGCAAGGTGAAAGAAGCCGACCAGCCAGATGGTCGCAAGGTGGAAAAGAAGCCGACCAGCCAGATGGTCACCAGAGAAAAAAAGCCGACCAGCCAGATGGTCGCCAGAAAGAAGAGACCTGACAAGAGGTCCGATAGGAAAAATAGAGAAGATGTCCGTGAAAAGGACCCCAGGAGAGGTCCGCGAAGAGGACCAGAAGGAGACGGACGAGAAGTTCAACAACAGTAACTAGAAGTTAAAGGGAATCTAAGGAAAAAAGGTTGCGACAACCGGTCCAGTCACAGAGTGAAAAGAAGACAGTGTCCTAGTGCTGGGACAAGACCAGAGAGAAACATGTAGAGTGCACACGACACGGAGAAGCCTGGTTAGGATGAGCAAGAATGCGAGAAGACCAGACCGCGTCGCAAAGGAAGGAAAGAAAAGACAAAGCGTGAGTGGCAAGACGCCATGAAGAAAGAAGAGAAGAGAATGACAGGACATCAGCCTACAAAGGAGGAAGGTACAGTGGCACTGCACCACAGGGCAGACAGCCAACACAGGCGTGCAGGGGATGAAGAGGCGAAGTGACCGGGCAGAGTACTCGCATCATCACAAGAAGAGAACACCCCGAGACATCCGACCGCTGCCTAATGCCTAAGCGAAGAATAATGGTGAAGTCATCAACACCACCTAGGAGCAGCACAACACCTGAGCGAATCCACACACTCCAGACAACCGGAGTCCAAGAAGGCAGGCCGCCCAGGAACCATCTGTGCACCCCTGTCAGCCTGCAGCATACGGAAGTAGAGTACAACCGGACATTAGAGGATCCAGTCCTTGGGATAAAGCAAGACTAGTCCGTGGCCCTGTTGGGAGTTCTGAAGCAGCCTACACGAAGGCCTGCACAGCCCACGCAGTCAAGTGAAAATCCAGGGGGAAGGGGCCTCGGCGGAATTCCAGTGAATTGGAAGTCCGAATGGGAGAGATATTCGGCAGCAGCTCCTCAACATGCACAAGATGCACGGAGGCCACAGCCAGAGACTGGTTGCCCTGCGACCCTAGGAGGAAGACACGGAACCAGATTCCTGATGGTGAAGACACCGAGATGGAAACATCACCCTTGGTGGACACATGAGCCACTAGGCTGTGAGTCCCGTTGGCAGTTCGGAAGCGATACCTTAGCGCGGCCCACGCGGAGCCCGCACGGTCCACGCGGTCCCATGGCCGCCCAGCAGGAAAGCACACCTGGAGTCTCCGGTGAGAGAGGAGCCCAAGTGAGAGAGGCAAGTCGGAAGTAGCTTGCCCATCAGGATACAGGAACAACATCAAGCACGTCGCCTCCAGGAAGAAACCTTACGACAATAGACATCACAGAGTGGATCTCATCACAGCTCCCAGTATCCTGAGGAAGGACTTGTGTACATAGACATTGTCACTGACAGACCAGGTCGGTCTCAGGTATTTTGCCAAGGCGTACCCGAACGTCACGAAGAATGGTGGTCCAAGAAATCCAAAACCGCCGGGCCAGCGGCCTGAAGATAATGCCACTTGTGATATATTTTGGGGTATTTGTTTTCTTTACAGGTTGGACTTCATGTATTTCCTTTTATCCAAAGTTGGGAGGGATGTAGTATCTGGCTGGATATGTTGTAGTGGTTCTAAGGCTGTAACCCACACTAAACTCCCACCCACCACAGGCATCACCAATCAGGTGACCCTGATAATAAAAGGGTTCGAGCGCATGTGCTCGAGGCCAGTTAACTACCCTCATTACAGTGTCTGTGTGCTCCTTGATTAAAGTATGCAGGCCTAGCGCCCAACCACTTTACACGCCCTACTAATTTTTGACATTAATGTATACATTTTACGACGTTTTATTAATGAACCCAAAAGTTTGCCAGAAAACGCTGATAAGGAGAAGTTATCATTTTGAACAGCCCTTCCCGTGGTCACCTGCTGGGGCCACGCTCTGGGTGCACTGTGGATTTGCTTCTACAAGTCATATTGTAGTACTTTACTCTCATTCCCACGTCGATCACTGATTTATGCCAGACCTTGACCAGGAGTCGATGCTTGAGTGTGTCTGTCCTAGAGTTTGGAGAAAGAAAATATGGGGAAAGCCACAAATTCACTGGTATGTCGATGGAACGAACCACCTTTCCAGGCCATACCTGTTCCAAAACATCCGCCCTCCCACCCACTGGGAGAGGTCTTGAAACTTAAAGGCACCACGTTTAACTACCCAATTTCAGAGTAAATATGTTAACTTGTATATACTCCTGTTGCAACATTTTCTTGCGATCCATGGCAGACGGAGATTACTGAGTTAATGTCAAGTCAGTGTTTTCTTTTAAAAAGCAAAAGTAATTTACTTTCAAAACACAACACAATAGTGTGTATACAAACTCTAAGGGCTTAAGCAGTGTGAGGGAGTCCCCGGGTACTAACTTTATCCTGCAGCGCAACCCAGTGGCCAAATTGCAAAGTAGCAGCAACGTCGTAAGAAGCATTCATGTCGTACGTAGGTTCTCACGCTAAAAAAACAAGACAAGTAATAGATGGCCCCCCTAAAGATAAGAAATTGCTTTGCGACAGCTGTGAAGCAGACGACCCAGTCCAGATGGGCCGGACGAAAGGGAGAAAGGACAGTGGCCCAAAAGCATCATTTTCAATGGGAAGCCAGCTTTTAGCATAAACGCTGACGCAACCCAATGAAAATGATGGGCGGGGCTTCAAGGCCCCTTCTGAAATCTGCTCTCTCACATTATCTCTCGCCGAGCGAACAGCGCTTTGCGCTGCAACGCCAGGCGAGACCTAATGAACCCGGACGATTCTACTTGGGAATCCTGTCCAGGCCTGTGCAGAATCTTACCATGATAGAGGCTGGGCAGGCCCTGCCCCCACCCCTTGTCAGGGATGGTTGCCTGTGGGCCCCACCTGTTTTACATGTGTCTGTCAGCCCCCTGTGAGGGTCCTTCACTCCATGTAAGTGTGACATGCATGACGCGTGTGTGTGCAGACAATCCAACATGGCTGTCCATGGAGTCGATATGTTGCAGGCGGCTGTGGCCACAGGTATTCAGTACCATTTCCTGAGGATTTGGCAGACATGCGCAGAGGGCTCCCCGCGTGCTTCATATTTTCCCAGAAGCGTCACCCACACCAGGCTCAGTGGCCATTGAGTGGAGCATCCTCTCCTTTTGTGCCTTTGATTTGGGGTTCCCTGACAAAATACTCAAGTACACCCCACCTTCTTGTTGACCTTGCAACAGGGTCTGGACCAGTCTGGGAGGAATACACAACCCTAGGAACTGCCTGAACTCTGTCCCAAAGATGAAACTGTGGAATACACAGACTCTGGCTGCAGATGTAGTGTAAGTGTGGGGCAGAAGCAGCCAGCTCCCAGTGTGTCGATTCCTCTACCACCGACCTGGGCCCCGCAGCAGAGGAGACTGAGAACCCCTTGTGCCCTGGGGTTGGGGTATTGACCACTTATTCTACTTAGCTAGGTCGACCTTCAAGGGAAGAGTTGACTGATTGTTGAGGAGGGAGGGCTAAAAGACGCTCCCCTTTGCAGAAGGACGAGGCTGCCTAGAAGAGGGGCACTGCAAGGAGCTAAGGCAGGAATGACTGGAGGCTGCCCGCTAAACCCCTAGGACGAGCATAGAATGGTCATAGGAGGCGTAGCTTGATCGGTGAGATATGGGGGTGCTAGCTTCAGATTTCCCAACAATCACAGTGGTGAAAATACATTATATAATAAGCAGGGCACGAGGGGGGCTTAAGGAGCAGGAGAAAGGGGGAGGAGTGTGGATTGTTAGGGGTACTTAATGCCCAATATTTGGCAAAATAAAGATTTGAAAGAGTTTCAAAACAGAAATGAGACTTGTTATGTTGTATTTATTTGAGGAGCGCACTAATCACTGAGAGGGTATCCATGTGCTTGCGCACGTTTGTGGTCCTTAAGGCGCTTATATGAAGACCAGGTTTTCAGCTTTTGCAGCACTCAAGAAAGCTCTGATGTGTTGAGGGAGGTGGTACTATGTCGATGGAAGAGAATGAGCGACCTCCAATTTTTTTTGTGTGGATGCGGCAAATGTGTGAGAGTGAGACAGAGTGGAGGTGTTTGGTGCTTGGTGAAAGTGTATGCAGCTGTTCATGTATCTGGTCCTGTGATGTGTAGGCCTTTGTATGTGTGCGTGAGAAGCTTGAATTGGTTGTGCATGTGAGTGGGGAGCCAGTGTAGCTGCTTGAGGTACGGTGTAATATGCGTGTGGCATGGGAAGTTGAGTATGAGTCTTGCTACGGTCTTCTGGATGGCCTGGAGTGTGTAGGAGTTATTTGGAAATTGCAGTGTAGAGAGTGTTGCCGTAGTTCAGCCTGATGGTGATGAGTGCTTGTGTGATGGTCTGTCTGGTGTTCTGAGGCAACCATTCGAAGATCTTTCACAGCATGTGTAGGATGTGGAATCAGGAGGTGCACACGGCATTGACTTGAGCTGTCATGTTGAGCTAGAAAGGGGGAATGAATCAAAAAGCGAAAAGGGAAAGTAGCCAGTGAGGTACATTTTATTGCTGCTGTTCTGTTGGGTAGTAGTATTGCCTGTAGCAAATTCTTTACTGAGGGGCCATTTTGAATGGGTTGTCCTGCTGCTGTTATGAAACCACGATACTGCCACAGCTGGCCGAAATCAAGAACAACTCCAAAGGCATAACGTGAATCAGTGTACATGTTAACATTTTTACCCTCAGCTAGGATGCATGCTCTTGTTACAGCATACAGCTCGGCTTGCTGGGCAGATGTGCCAGGGGGAGGGCTGCACTTTCAACTATGGTGTTTACTGTTGTTATAGCATTCCCTGCTCTGTAATCTGTGTCTGTTAGTCTACTGGTGGAGAAGTGTGGCTCAATGGTTAGAGCGGCAGACCCTGATGCAGAGGTCTGGCCCGGACCAGGGTTCAATTCCCGCCTCGGCGGGTCTTGGGCTCAATTTCCCCGGACCTGATAATTCTCGCCTCGGTGCCTATTCCAATCATGGGTCCCACTCTGCAACTCTGGGCAATAGCTTGCTTAATCTCCACAACGGCCCCAAAAAGCGCTAGGATGCCTGGCTTCCCCTTGGGGGTGCCCAGGAGTGGGCAATTCACAGGGAAAGGCCAGGAAGGGTTCCACAGCGGTATGTGCACAGCGCCTGAGAGACCCTTTCGGGGGGGTGCGGAGCGCTATATAAATGCACTACATTTACATTTACTGGAGGAACCATCAGTGTACCACTCATAGTCAGTGTTTCCTAATGGCGTGGTCTGGGTGTGGTGCATGTCTCTACAACTTCAACACAGTCATGGTCAGGGGACTCCTCTAAATCTCCTGGTGGAGGTAATAATGTTGCCAAATGAACAGGTGGGCATCTTTTAATGGTGATGTTGGTGTTAGACAACAGAGTGACCTCATAACCTGTTTGCCTGGCCGCTGAAAAATGTTGTGTTGCTGCAGATGACAACAACAACTGTCCCGAATGTGGCACATAAACAATACAAGGGTAGTCCAACACAATGGGAGCCGTCCTCTCTACCATCACAGCTGCTGATGCCACTGCTCTCAAACAAGCTGGATGCCCAGTTACTGTTGCAGGCAAAGTCACAGAGTAGTATGCCACAGGTCTTTTTCCTGAGCCATGCTGCTGTGTCAGCACACCATTTGCAATGCCATTTTGCTCTGACACATAGAGATGGAAGGGCAGTTTGTAATCAGGCAGCCCCAGGGCTGGCGCAGTGCACAAAGTCTCTTTCAGTTTCTTAAAATAGTCTGCAAGTTCATTAGTCCATACAATGTTGTTGGGAGCATCTTGTAGTGTACATTGTCGCAGGACGGCATCATAGGATCTGTACTCTGGGATCCACTGGCGACAGTAGTTCATCATCCCCAGGAATGACAGCATTCCTTTCTTGGTGGACAGAGGCTGCATGCCCTGAATCATTTTTATCCTGTCAGGTGATATGCGGCGTGTACCTTTGGATACCACATAGCCCAGGTAAGTCACCTCTTTTTGGCAGCACTGGAATTTTGACAATGAAGCTTTGTGTCCTCTCTCCTGGAGGTGATTCGGCAGCGCTGCAGTGTCTTTTTCACAGGCCTCAAGTGATGGAGATGCCACGAGTAGATCATCAGCATACTGCAAGATGATGCTACCTCCTTCCAGGTGTAGGCTGTCGAGGTCTCTCTTCACTGCCTGTGCATAGACCGTGGGGGACTCTCAGTATAGCCCTGAGCTAGTCTTCTGAAAGTATTCTGAGTATCTTTCTCTGTGAAAGCAAAAAGGTACTCGCTCTCTGGATGGACTCTAATACTGAAAAGCGCACAGGAGAGATCAATGACTGAAAAGTACTCTGCCTCTACAGGTATAGAAGATAATATAGTATTGGTGTCAGGCACAACAGGTGCTAAGGGAACCACAATGTTGTTTATCTGTCGTAAGTCCTGTATGAACCTATACTGCCCAGTATTGCTCTTGGGTAATGGAATGATAGGACTATTACAGGGGCTGGAGGTCTTTTTAATGATACCCTGTTGCAAGAGAGATTCAATCACAGGTTTTATTCCCTCCTCTGCCTGAGGTGACAGTCTGTACTGACGGACATAAGGTAGTTCAGCATTTTCTTTAAGCGTCACTTTATAGGGAGGGCATGTTTTCAATAATCCTGACTCATTTTTGTGTTTTGCCCAAACCTCTCAGTTCACTTGATCTAGGACCTTGTTTGTAGTCAGCTGTAAAGCCATATTCCCTTCAAGCTTGTCAAAAACTGCAGTCCTGTCCTTTCTGTTCATACACAACGTCCAACACCACCCTTCTCCATCTCCTAACACAGACACAATTCCTAAAGGAAATGTAAAATCCTTAGTTCTAGGTAAGTCCTGAAGGCGTTTGACCGTGGGGCCCAAATCCTTAGGGTAGTAACCTGGTGCTGCAGCTATGGACACACGTGGTTCAGAATCTGGCGCTTGAAATAACCTCATTTCCTGTGGTCCTAGTTCAATGCTCACTGCACACCCTTGTTTTTATACATATAATGTGTGCTCGAGCAACTCCATTGTCCAGCACAAATGTTTGTCTGCCCTGTAGGCGTACCTTTCAGGCACTGCTCCTGTGAAATGTGCTGCAGTACAGTGTATGGGCCCAGGTACTAGTGTCAACTGCACTAAATGAGTGACCAGTTCACTCTCAATGTCAGGGCTGTATTTAAACAGTTCTTGAAACATGTTTTCATAAACATCTCCATGTAATGGAGTCCATTGGTAACGTGTTGGAGAGAGAGACAAGACAGGGGTGCACATAACACAGAGTCCTCACTTAATTTGCAAACAGTAAGTGCTCTATTAGCCAATTCTAACCTGTCCTCAGGTACTTGTAAGTAAATCCCATTTTGTGAAAAATATAATGTTGCATGCAATTTACAGAGGAGGTCTCTCCCCGGCAAATTGATGGGTGCATCTGTTTTTTTTTTTTTGAAAACTTTTTATTGATTTTCGAGATTTCACGGTACAAAGACATTATAGTATACATTTGTAGCAGCCTTATTCTGTACATATCACACCCTACTTCGTGTGTGGTAGAATTCCATCGCTGTATAGTTACATTCTTCAGTATCCTAGGATAAGTGTTACAAGGCCTGCCGGGGTATCCGCCCCCGCTATAAATATTGTCTATGCAGTATTTAGTACTTGAAACTTTCCCCAACTCCCCCCTCCCGTTCCACCCCCCCTCACTTGTGTACGTCTGTGCCATGTGCTTTTTACCTTTCAATGGTGTACTCAGCCCAATTTACGTGTCTAGTTTATACAACACATTTACTCCTGTGCTAACAATGCAAGACCCTCGTCGTCCTTCTCTGTGGGCCTTGATGCATTCTATGTTCTATGTAGGGTCTCAGGCTTCGCCTACAGATTTTATCGCTTCCAACATTATATCCCATTCCATTGCTATTGGTATTTTCCGCAGCCCCCTGAGTTCCTCTGTGTGCAATGCCGCGCTCTCTGCAGCGCCCCATTTCGCCAGTTCCGAATGCCATGTGAGCGTATCTGGGGGCCTCCGCGATTTCCAACGCATAGTTATATTATGCTTAGCGAGAATGAGCGCTAAATCTATAAAACGGTTGATGGGTGCATCTGGTGACAGGAGGAACTGATGGGTCGGTGTGAAGTCATCAACAGAAACTGGTAGGGGTTCTGACAATTCTTCATGCATCATCATTCCATTTACTGCCATAGTAGTGACTGTTTCACCACTACCAGGACCCAACTTGTTTCCTCAGGTGTGTCTGATACCTTCATCATAAAGCACTGGGCTCTGGTTGCTGCAGTTTGTCCAATCTCTCTCTCGGCGTGGTCCTATGCTGATCCATGTTGCTCCTGGAAAGGATTCCTCAGGGAGTGCTGGGTCTGCTTCAGGTCTCTGGGCATGGGTGGTGCCGATGGCTGGATCTCATTTCTGTCAAACCTTTCATTCCTGTTGTTTCTATCATTGCTATTATGCTGGTCACTTCTCTCATTCCAGTTCCTTCTGCCTCTATTTCTACAATTGCGTCCCCAGTGCCCATACCGCCGGCACGTATAACACCGATCCCTACTCTTGTCTCTTCTCTGGGATCCTTGTCCATTATCCATTTCCTGTCTATGCCGGGCCCCCTGATAGAACATTCCCTCCGGCTCCTCCTCTCTTTGTGCTTGCTGCAACATCATTCCTTTGTCATTTTTAGCAGTGTCCTTCCTGACCCTAAAAATACCATCTCTGTCCATGGTTATGAGAAGCGTGCACAACTCGTGATATCCTTTAGTGGACCAATCAGGGTGCCGCAGTTTACAACTGTGGGCCACAGAAGCTAGCAATCCATTCATAAGGGTTTGCGTAGCCAATACCTTAAAGGCCTCTGTGGTGCGCGGTACCCCAGCACTGCTATCCCATGCTTCATTGTACCTCAAGATGTAATCTGCCACTGACTTAACTTCGCTTCTGCAACGTGGCAGTGACTTGAGAAAAATCACCATGTTTAACTGCTAGGCCACTAATTGTGTCCCTGATAGACTCTAAGAACTGTTACAAGTATGTGAACTTGATGGTGTCGTGCACACTTCACTGGGTGCTGATACCCACGTCTCATATGAGACTACCTCTCAAAACATAGACAATTTACAACCATTGGTTCACCACAGTTTATATCAAGATTAAATGATAATGAAAATGAAAATTCATTTAACAATTCGTACATGAATTTTCATTTTCATTATCATTTAATCTTGATATAAATTGTGGTGAACCAATGGTTGTAAATTGTCTATGTTTTGAGAGGTAGTCTCATATGAGACGTGGGTGTCAGCACCCAGTGAAGTGTGCACGACACCATCAAGTTCACATACTTGTAACAGTTCTTTAATTCACCCACACTTGGTTGACAGCAAGTGTAGTGTTGTAGCACCACAGTTCGAATAGGTTTAAATTATATGTATCGGAATGCTCCTCTTACCCTCCAATTACCTGATAGACTCTAACCAGTTAATCAATCTCCATATTATTAGTCAGTATGGTCCAATCTCTTTCCTGCGGAATTTGGAACGCACTTCTTTACTAAAAACCATCTGCTCCCATATCCTATTTTTAATAACATTTCTACATCTCGTGGGGGGGGGGGGGGGGGGGTATAGGCAATACATATTTTATGAAGCCACTCATGATATATTACACTGGCAGTCAGTGGGTCAGGCGCATCCTTAGTCATTTGGGTTGCCTCCAAGGGGGTCCATGGCTTGAGCATGGCTGTCCCCCCAACACTATTTTGGTGCAGTTATTTTAGTGTTCAATAGTGTGTCATCAGTATATGAGTTCTCGCCCTTTCCCTTTAGGGTCCGTGTGCGTGACCGTGCATGTATCAGCCGTTCCCTCCTCTCTAGCTTTTCCTGGAGTTTATTGATGGAGCGCTGTATTTCCTCCCTATCAGTGTTCACTTCTTGGAACTCATCAGCCTCCCTCCTCAGGTGTGTCGACTCCTCGTGTTCCTCCTCATTTGTTCTCTCTTTTGCATTCAGCACTAAATCTTCCCTCAGACCAAAAGTGGAAGTTTGTGCTGGGGATTCAAAAGCACGTATCATGTCCCCTCCTAAGGATAGGTGCCCATGCAGGACTGGTGTTCTAAAACTGCCTTCTCTCGGGCTAGTTGGCATGTCAGATACCCTTGTGAAATCACCTTCCAGGGATATGTGGAAATAAGGTACACGTGATAAGCTTGGCTGTGAAGGCCGTGCTTGCGCAGGTGTGTTAGGTCTTTCACGCTGTATGTAGGGGCCTGAAAGTGATGGGTAAATTGAAGTTGCTGGAGGAGGGGATGAGAATTGAGGTGCAGACTGGATGTTTTGTCCCAATGTTTGGTGGCTGTTCTCATTGCTGGCTCTATCTGAGACCCAGGAATTAAATTCACTATTTGCATCCACTCTCTGTCTTTTCCTTTCTTCCTCAGTAAGCAACAAAATCTCCTCCTCTGTCAATGCGCTACTAGTTATTTGCTCATTGTCTGTTCCTTCCCCCAGTTTGACAAAAATGCCTTGAGGCTTGGAGGCGATAAACAGTTTGGTAAACTTATTTATGTCAATATTTACTTGGCGGTGCGTCCAAATACATAGCAGAGCAGCTGCCCTTCTAGAAGTAGTGGCATTTGGTATTTCTTTCACCCGGTCTGCTTCAATTGTTGAAAACCCACACTTTTGCCATAGTGACAACAAATGCTGTTCTGTTTGCACATAGTTACTTAATTCCAATAAACACTGGCTATAAGACGTGGGCCGATCTTTTGCTAATTCTAGCTCTTTTTTAGTCGGCTTCTTAAACTCACTGTTTATCGTTGCTATTGCAGAACAGTCTCTGTAGTCAGTGGAGGCATTCCCCTGGCCTTTCTTTTTTGAAAGGAGAGCTTTATTTTTTGCAATTGAAAGCCACTGCTGTAAACAATCTTTTACATAGTGTGAATCCCATGATGGGTCACCCTTTAAGTGTATACTTTCTGTCAAGCGTTCAATATCATCTATCTCAAGAGAACCAAATCTAGGCCACAGCCCTTCATTCCCTTTCCACGTCCATACTAGCGCGCAAAAAGGAGTTACATATTCTAAACAATTTGTATCTTTTACAACCTGAGCTGCAGGGCTATCTGCTGCTAATCGAAAATCCTTCTCTAATGACAGTTGTTTAAACAATTGTTGTGTCTTTTTCACCGTGTGAGGCCTTACCACCTCCATAGTTCCTTTAGAATTGCCGGTGCCCATCGTGCCCTTCGCTCACAATTTTAAACCCTGAAAGATAAAAAGATTTGTCTCCTGGAAGGAAAAATGTGTTAAGATTTGGATAGAGAGACTTGAGAGAAAATAAATCAACAGTTGTGGACCACTCAGACACCACATAAAACAATCTGACTTCTCTGATGCAATTTGTTTTAATATCACTCAAAGAAGCATTTCAAAGAAACATAGAAGGACAATACTTTTAAAGATCAACACATAAACATAATTAAATACAGTCATTGATCAATTACAGAACAGTGCAAATTTGAAAATCATTTCCTTGTGTCTTGCCGCCAGCTAACAGTCAATGCTTCCCACGCTACACTCCGGGAGGGTTGTTTTTATTTCTTCGTTACCCCTACCTTTGGGGTCATAAATCATTCTCTAGATCGGCTCTTCCGCTGGGGATTATGCGGTCCCGTAGACCACTGCCACAGATCAATGCAAAATGTATTGATACAGAGAAAGATTCTCAATTAATCTTTCTCTTCAGCCCCCTATTTAGATTAAATGCCAGTTACTAACCCCCTTTTTTTTCTCAAAAAATACTGTGTTCTAACTGAGCATTTGAAACACTGAAAGGTCACTCCAGCAAGGCATTTGGCGTTTTACAGCCTACTTACCAACTGGTGACATTACAGTCCTTCAATGCATCGCACTTCTGACGCCATTCTGCTGGGTAATAAATCTTCTAACCCTCCTCAGAGCGACGCAAAGCAAACAGACTCCAGCAGCCCCAAAACACAGCAAATGTATTTGCACCTTCTTTTATTGGCATGCCAAGGCAGGAGGCAGACGCAGTGTCAAGTCTTGGAACAAGCTTCTTCTGCCCCACATAGATACTCAGGGGGGCATATATAGGGCAGAAAGTGCTGTCATCAGTAAAACCCTTAGATGTGGACAAGGCCAAATACGGTTGTACATATACAAATAGAATTGTCAAGACATAGAGCAAAATAAGGACACAAGGGAAGAGAAAGCAAGTTTAAGCTAAACCTGCAAGAATTGGAGGCTTTTGACAGCTGTTAACCCAGGTTGTATCAGAGAGGGGAATAAAAGGTCATTGGGTCAGGCTGAAATAGATTTGTAAAGGAGGGGTGATTTTAGGAGCACAGAGCAAGCAGTTTGGTCAGAGACCGACATAGTTAGGTCAGTGGGTCTGAGATAGTGTGGTGGAGAATTTGAGATTGATTCACTTATTTGGCTAATGCAAACATGTAGATATATATTTTTCCTCACAGTCGGCGCTCTAGTCTTTTCTAGCAATGCCACCATAAATGACCACGCACCAACAGGAGAACTTACATTTTTAGAATCACCTCTAAAAACATTGGGGCAGAGTTAAAAGAAACAAATGCATCTGCATAGATGCGTCAGTTTCCCTGCACATGTGTGCGAAACCCTAGCTCCACCATGGATGCGTCATATTTACAATAGCCATGGTGCTAGGATTGACAAATACATCAGAAATTCTGACGCATCTGTTGGCCCAAAAGTCACACATTGCAAGCACGACGCAACTCCAGCAATGCATGATGAGGTATGTACTCATTGTGCTGTGTCACTCCTTACCCCTGATTCAAGCAGGCGTAAGGTTTTGTCGCAGTGGCGTCCTAGAAGTGGTGCAGTGAAGTCTTGTAGATTTCACTGCGTCACTTCTACGAGGCTTTTCTGCATGGGAACGCCCACCCTACATACATTAGACCTGACGCAAGTATAATGTGACGCAGGGCTTTACAACGTGACGCATCTCTCTAGTTGCGTCATGCTGTAAATGGGCCGCTTTGTTTACGCTGCCACTGTGCCACAAAAGTGATGAAACAGCAGCGCAAAAGTGTTGCAAGGGGCTTGTAAATCTGCCCCTTATTTTATTCATTGTTTGTGACTTTTTATAAAGAGGGAACTTGAAATGAACGAGGAAGTGAATGAAAGGGCTTTGCACGGTAGCACTTTAGATCTAGAGTCCCCAGGGAGGTCAGCACTCAAGTCTGTTCTTACATTGACAGCACAAATGACGGCTAGCGCGCAGGCGCGCAGCTGACCACACGCTGCACCGCACTCCAACAGGAGAACTTACATTTTTGGAATCGCTGCTAAAAACTGTTTTTATTTATTTATGTGATTTTAAGCTACATTTTTAAAACAAGGGGATCTTGAAACAAAAGGGGAAGTGAATTAAAGGCGCTAGCACTTAGACCCAGAGCCACCAGTGAGGTTGGCACTCTTGTCTTTTCTAGAATTGCCGTCATGCTGGGGAACTGGCGCGCCATAGGCAAGTCCGTCAGCGTCCTAGGGGGCCAGGGGCCAGGAACCTAGCCCAAGTCTCTACAAATAAGGTATATTACTCCTCACAATAGGTATATGCACAAAGGACATCGCCTAATAATCACAAATGTCCCCCATAAACTTGGAAAGCACAGAGCGGCAATGCCCGGACTGCAGGTTCCCTCTACAGTGACTAAGACAGGTCTGAACTTTCCTCAGTTAAAAGCTGGAATCTGATTCTGATCAATGGAAGATCCCTTCCGTGCCTCAAACTAGAGTTATTTCCACTTTAGATGACGAACAACCAGATGCCGTCTTTCTCACGGAAACTTGGCTACATGATTACTCTATACCCAACATAAACCAAGCACTACCAACCGGTTATCACATATGCAGCAAAGACTGTGGAAATAAAGCGGGTGGAGGAATAGCCTTGATACGAAAAGACTCTCATAGATGAACCTATTATCTGCTCCCCATCCCCGATTGTGAGAACCTTTTTTTCTCCATCTATATATCCCCCATATTCTCATTTTCGGGGTCCTGATCCACAGCCTTCCAGGACCATGCTCCACGGGCGCGGAGGCCCACCCGGATCTGACTGAGTCTAGATATTAAAAAAAACAATCTAACACTATTGGAGGATCTTAATGTTCATTTGGACGACACCAATACCCGGCATCGTCAGGCATTGTACATGGTCCTGGCTCCCTACAAGTGACACAAAGAGCAGATGCCTCCCCCCCATGAAATGGACATCTCCTCGCCCCGGTTTTTAGTAAGGACCTTAATCTTAGGGTAAAAAAACCCTGTCCTATATTGTGCTCAGAGCACTTCCTGATTCCATTGATGTTGGACTGCAAATCGCTACCTACAGACACTACACCAGCTTCCACAACTGGTCATAGGTGGTCAAAACTTAACAAGGATAAATGGAATACTATTTGAGCCTCCTCTGAACCCACCCTCAGTGACCGCCCCTACTCTTGCCAATATTAAATTTGGATCTTGGGTCAAACAATTGTGAGAAAGTGGCTCTGTATATACTGTTCCCTAATAGGTACAGGGTGTACAGAGTCCACAGTCCCCAAGGGTTTGACAGAGGCTAAAGTTAGATATAACCTTACTCTCTAAAGTGGTAGCTTGGTCGAGCAGTAAGGCAGTATCAGAGGACAGTGTAAATCATTTGCTGTACACACTCAGTCAGCAAATGGTCTCACACACTCAATAACTGAACTCTAGGCCAATGGTTTATATAAAAAATAAATATGCTTGTTTTATTTTAGAACCAACACTTGGCATTAAAATATACTTTCTCAGAATGAGATGCTTTATATAAATACTTTTGCAATATGCAATTGACTTTTGTAAACAGTTACAAGTGGTTGCAATAGGCAACTCTATTTTAAACACAACAATGCATTGAGCTCAATGGAAATTTCAAGTTATTTGCAACAGATTACTTTTAGGATTACTTTTGGAATTCCAGGACTGGATCCTAGATTCAGTCCTGGGTCAGTACTTAGAATCAAGTGACGAAAGTCGACTTAATTACTGTGATGATTTTTAAACAATATTTTGCTATTTTAAAAGTTGACACTTAGAAAATATTTCAAAGAAAACAGTCAATGATTCCCTATGGAAGAAAATTCAAGTTGCAGGTACAGTATGTTCTCGTTACTTTTGTAATCCAGTACTGGGTGCCTAGACTCAGTACTGGGACCTTTATCCAAAACAGGTAAGTAATTACGTTTTCAGATATTATACGATTTTTAAAGAATATTTAAAGGTTGCAGAGATTGACACTGGAGAAATTTCACAGAAAAACAGTCAATGATTTCCTATGGGAGCAAATTGGGTTACTGGTAAGTACAGTTGTAAGTATTTTTCAGTGCTGGGCACCAAGATCCAGCACTGGGAGCTCACCTAAGAGCAGGTGAGTATTTTCGTTTTCGTTACTCGGCTGATTTTTGGTGAATATTTTAAGATTTGAAAAGTCCACACTTAGAAGAAATTTCAGGAAAAAGCCAGTCAATGTTACCCTATAAAGAAAATCGAGTAATCGGTTTAAAGGTAAGTACTCGACTGGCAGAGTTGAAGTTCTGGGCATAGACTTAGGGGTCCCCCAGGGTCAGGTAGGTACAGTTGGTTCACCCCCAGCGGCACTAGGGCGGCCGGGTGCAGAGAGAGTTAGGCCCAATGTTATCCTACGAGGGATAGGGGGGGCCTTGGTTGGTGGCTGCTGACTAGCAAGCCACGCGGCTGTGGGAGCTGGGCTCCTGGTCACTTACTCAGGGCAAGTGGGGAAGTAGGTAGGTGTAGAGGTTGCACTGCCAGGGCCACTCGGGTGGCTGGGTGCAGGGTGCTTTTGAGCCTTCGGGGGCTCAATTGATTTCAATGGGAAATCTCCGGTTTAGAAAAAGACTGCAAGCTCGGGGGCGAGGATTCTTCAGGTACCACCACCACTTCGAGAGGTAAGGTGGGTAGTTGGAGGGTAGGTAGGTACCCCGGGATTGGGCACAGGGGGCCGCGGGGCACCGCGTGCAGGGGTGCCTTTTGGTGTTGGGAAATCTTACCCTCTGTTGATCGCGGTAGAGGGGGTGCTGCAGATCGGCGCATATAAAATCTCCCTGCTTCCACGGACAGAGTAAACCTACAGTCACACGCACATACATACATCATACGCTAGGGCCCATCACACTAAATTCACACTATTTACTCTATCCACACTGAATATAGGAGAACCAATCTGCATCTACAATGAGGTCAATGCAACCTGAAAATCATTGTCCTGAGTCATGATTTTAAACATAGGAAATACATTTAGAACTCAATAATTGACAAGGAATAAACACCCGACACTGAAATTCAAATAATGCTTATTTATCTAAATTAGTTCAAAATGAAAAGTCAATCATTAGCAAAATTGTCATTCTCATAGTTACCTATTCTAGCTAAAAGGGTCAGGACAGGTCTCTCAGTAAAGTCTCTCGAGATGCCGTCCTCAGCATGGGTAACATCCAAACGCGATGATCACCAGGAAAGAATGATTAAACGAACGAACATGGACCCTCTCTAGTCTAACATTTTTATAGGTTATGTTGCAAAAGAAAGTAACAAACAAAAATTAGATATCCGTTGAGCCGCTGAGCAGAGCGAGCAGGAAAGGAAGTCTCTCGGTTACATTTAGAAAATCTCCGCTCAGGAAAAATCACAAGAATAAAAAGACGGAAGAAGGAAACTCGAGTTTGCAAATGTATCTTTCGTAAATGTTCTTCCTTGATATCTTAGCAGAGTTCATTGTACTTTTATCCTTGTCCAAGGCCAGCTGGAATCACGCCCGGAGCTGCCATCCTCACGGAAGATTTTCTAACCAGGCAAAAGCTACGGTCAGGTGACTCTCGACCATATTCAGCACAGCCTCCCATCAAAATTCACTCACTCGAGCGCAGGCTGTAAAAGGCAGCCATCTTGTTTTAGGCCAAAATGAACCATCTTAATTAAAAGAAACACAAAACAACGTTACCACAGCATAATGATAGAACAGTGTTAATTCCCACTAATACCCTTATGTGTATGTAATTATCTAGCCTCTTGCAACACAATAAAGCATTAATACACGTTATTTCAAAAGCGTTTTGTGCTCTAAACAAATAGCACTTTGCGACATTCATTTAATTAAAACTGCACATTATTATTAAGCAACATATATGCATTCCCACGTGTAGTTTTCTCTCATTAGTAGTGTTGGTAAGTTCGACTTCAACAAAACAAACTATGAATTAGTGATTTTAAAATTAATAATTTTAGTTGAACCATATAAACGAAACTGGAGCTTAAAACACGATAAATTTTCAACAGAAAACTCTGCTCCAGCAATCCTCCCTTTGGTGATATCTTATCACCACAAAAAACCAACCCAAAAAATCAAATTTAAGTCCCAATTTTTAGGAGAAATCGAAAATGTCTTATTTCAACACAACATTAAACAACATTAAACACCAGACTCCCTCACATCATCCCTCTTTGTCTCCAAGTAAACACTCTCCCTCAATTCTTCTAATTCTATTTCTTGTGGATCTCTCCTTGATCTCTTTTGTTTCTTTTCTGCCTTTTGTCTAATTAATCTCTTTTTCCCTCCCCTGTTTTTACAACACAAACACCCCAATCTTAGTAACAATAAAGCAACAATTACACAAGTCAAAGGAAACAATATTCTACCAATAAAGGTACTACCTATCTTAGCAATAAAACTCTTAACAGCAACTATCTTATTAGCTATTTTAGTCCAAACACTTTCAGCTTCCAGTGGTACTAATTCTTGATGCAAATCAGTAATATTTTTGATATAGACCTTTAGGTCTTTGCTTTCGTCAGGAATGTAAGTGCAACAATGTTGGACTTTCAGCATTCCGCAGACTCCACCCTCCTTGGCCAATAGAATATCAAGGGCAAGTCGATTTTGCATAGACATGGCACGTACGGCAATCATCTCCGTATTCACCAAAAGAAACCCTCCAGCGGTACTTGTCGATAAGCGATCCACCACTGTTGACAGTTTCCGAATCCCATATGCATTTAAAGAAATTCCCACTGCTGGAATTAAAGCACCAAAAATATCACCCACTATTTCTGACCAAGTTTCTCTCTTAAAAAGTGTTAGTAAATTAATGTGTTCTACATCTTCTATCCTATCTATATGAAAAATCTTTGGAAAAACCAGGCCCACATAACACGTGCCATACCAATGGTCAGGCAACTTGTAATAAGCCTTGTTCCCACAAACAAAATACACTCCTGGGAAAACTGGATCTTCTCCACCTTTAAAACCCCATCCTGTTGCAATGAAGTATGTATCATGACACTCACTAGTCCCAACAAAATATGTATCATATTGAGACTTCTTTCTGGTAATGCATAGTTTACCCTTCTGTGGTGCATCTAAAGCTAAAGTTGGACTAGCTCCATTCTTCAACTCCTTTCCCATTTCAATATCCCAAATTGTCTCACTCACTTTGTATTTCCCTGCCTTCTCATGCATGCTCATTCTCCTTTCCTCTACCATATTTAGGAAAGCCTTCTCCTCTTCTTTCAAACTGCAAGTTAAATTGTTCTTAAAAATGTAATCTAGTGTTAATTCTTCTTTCTCAATAAAAATCTCACCAAAAATGTTAGCTTCTTTAGCTGGATTCAACCTTTTGTTCATAGGCAATTGCCCAAAAATACTATCTTTGTTAGACATCTCATAATCTATTTTCCCTAACAAATAAAAAACACTACTCAACACACTACATGAAATTCCATACGTAGCTGGTAAATGGTGATAAGTAACACCCTCTGAAACGGATGCAGGTAATTGCATGCAGACGTAGCAATCCCTAACTTCCATTGTCTTTACGTATTCGTATAACAACTTTGAAAAAACATTGCTAGAAAAATCATTAATTGACCTATCTTTATGTATGTAAATGTTACTAATTCTAGTTGGAACTACTTTTTGTGAACTCTTCTCTACATTAGTAACATTCTCAGTATGTATTCCAAAAGTATCTATTGTAACTCTAAAAGTAACTAGTAAAGCTAGTACACCCCATAATAGCATTAATAATCCAGTACAGCAGCAGCACATTCTACACCATCTTTTTAAGAAGGCACATCTACTTTGATTATTCTCTGTGTTAGCCATTTTACTACTTTGGCAGTGTCTTTTGACTTAGCCTCTTCTACTCGACTACTGAGACTTAGAACACTAGATTATTTCAAACAGCTAATTTCAGATTTTCTCTTTTCACTTCTCCAAGTGACTCCTTTAGTTTACTCAGTTTGGATTCTCATCACTTTTCACTTCTTCTTCAGCAACATCAAACTGTATCAGATCACCAACAACATCCTGTGCATCCGACTCTTCTCCAATGTCAGTCAAGATTACTTTCAGGATTCCAACAGTTTTCTCCTCAACCACTTTACGTACGGTCCCCTCTGGATTTCCTTGACTTTCTGCCTCTTCACCTTCAGACAGTGCCACGTACGTCCATTCCGGTGACCTATACTTCTGGTTAGGTTTTCTGATTGTCTTGATTTCCTCTGGTTCTTTTGTGACCTTTTGTTTTTCACCTTTTGCTTGATTCTGACTCGACACTTCGTTCACCTGTTCAGCTTTCGATGAGTTTACTCGTGTCAGTCTATATCTCAGCCTCTTTATCCTATTGTTAGGCCAAAGATCTCCTCTTACAACTCTCTTCGGTCTCACTTCTTTATTATTCCTTTCTCCAATCCAAGTTCTCTTTCTCAGAACTCGACCCTCTGATTTCTCATTTTCACTCTCATCTGATTCCGTCTCATTTGCCTCTTGTTCTTCAACAATTTTCTTTCGCTCCACAGTCTTTTCCACCACTGATTGAGATTTCCCTATTTCTGTCCCTCCTCGGGTCTCCGACACGCAATCTTCTTGCTGTCTACTTGTCCCTTCACCTAGCTCATCAGGAATGTTCCCTACACCTCCTCGGGGGTCTTCCGCAATCTGTCCCTCTCTATCTTCTTCTGACCCTGCTTCTTCAGGTATAATCTCAAGTGGAATTTCAACCTCTTCATCTGATTCAAAAGTAGTCTCTGTGGAATTTCTCTTCTCTCTTCTGTTTTCTCCACTACTTGTTGGAACTTCAGGCACTCTTACAGAATCTGATCTATCTGATCTCTCCTCTGAGACTCTCAATGCCTCCCCTGAAGCCTCTCCTGGAAAGAAAGAATCACCTGACTCTCTTTCTCCTTCAGCTCTTTCAGGATTCTTCCTTCTTCTCACAGGCTCAGTTTCTTCATCATTACTCGAATCTGACTCTTCAAAATACTCCTTACCAGTTCCTTCTTTTGGATTTGGAACTCTTAGAGTATGACTCGCATGCACCCAGTTTTTCACACCGGCACACTTTACTGCAGTTGTCGTAGTCAGAATGACTTGTCTTGGCCTTCCCCACCTTGGAACCAAGCAATTTCTTCTTCTGTGCACCTTAATCCTCACCCAGTCCCCTGGACTCAGATCATGGGCTTGCTTCTTCTCAAGTGTGGTAGCGTCTCCTCCAACCTGGTGAAACACAGAATGAACTGCGTCAGCCAGGCCTTTACAGTAATCCAAAATCATGTCATCAGTTATTGTCATCAACTTGTTGACAGGCACAAAGGCATGTCTCATCGCACGTCCCATTAAGATTTCGTGCGGACTCAAACCTGTGGTTCTATCTGGAGTAGACCTAATGGTCATCAGCACTAGAGGCAAGACATCAGGCCATTTCATTCCAGTGGCCAAACACATCTTACCAATTCGGTTTTTTATTGTGCCATTCATCTGCTCAACGACACCAGAAGCCTCTGGTCTGTAAGCACAATGTAGCTTCTGCTGTATGCTCAATGCTTCACAAATTAAACCCATGAGCTCATTATAGAAGTGTCCACCTCTATCAGACTCAATTGTCACTGGGAACCCATACCTAGGAATCAGCTCTCTTAACAGTAACTTTGCAACTGTTATTCCATCATTTCTCCTAATCGGATAGGCCTCCACCCATCTTGAGAACAAACAGACTACCACTAGAACATACCTCAATTTGTTTACTTGGGGCATTTCAATGAAATCTATTTGCATTCTGGTAAAAGGACCTCCTTCTCTGCCTATTGTTCCTAGACTCACCACTGTCTTTTTCCCAGTATTGAATTGCTGACAAATCAAACATCTCTGACAGATGCTTTCTGCAATCAACCTAAACTTTGCATTGTACCAAGTCTGTTTAAAAGACCTGATCATCGCATCCCTTCCCAAATGTCCCTGGCCATGATACACCCTTGCCATTGTCGACAACATAGAGTTTGGCATGACTGGTCTACCATCTCTATAGATCCAAACATGATCTGTCTCTCTTGGGGCACAACCTGCCTTGATCCAATCTTTCATTTCCTCATCTCCTGCCTCATCCTGCAACTGTTTCACTTCATCCCACGTTTCTAGGACATTAGTAAACATCACAGAACAAAAAGACATTTCCTTTTCTCGTTCCCGATTAATCGATTGGTTATTCTTAGCACAATATTGCGCTATGTCATTGGCAAATCTATTACCAAGAGTAACAAAATCATCTCCTTGTCCATGAGCAGCACACTTCACAACTGCTAGTTCTTTAGGCAGCTGTATCGCCTCAAGCAATTTTCCAATCACCTCAGCATTCTTTATTGGAGTCCCACTCGACGTCAAGAAACCTCTCTGTAGCCAAAGCTGGCCGAAATCATGAACGACTCCAAATCCATACTGACTATCAGTCATCAAAGTCACTCTCAGATTCTTCCCAATCTTGCAAGCTTTCGTCAATGCCACCAATTCAGCCACTTGAGCAGATCTCACACCTTTCAAAGGCGAAGCTTCCATCACTTCTGAAACCTTGCACACTGCATATGCTGCACTCAGCACACCATCATCTGTCCTCAAACATGATCCATCCACAAACAACACATGATCACTCTCAGGCAATGGTAAATCTCTTATGTCTGGTCTTGGTTTTGTGCAGTAATCAAGCACATCCAAACAATCATGATCAACATCATCTCCCACATTCACATTCTCAGCATCTGGTAGAAGTGTCGCTGGATTCACATTCACACATCTCTCAAGAGTCACATTTGATGCTCCCAGAATGATTTTCTCATATTTAGTCAACCGACTATGTGACATGTACTAAGTTCTGCTTCTTGTCAAAAGAATAGCCACATCATGAGGTACGAATACCCTTACAGGATATCCCATTATTATACCCTCACTCTGTTCCAAGCTTCTGCATGTAGCAGCTACTGCTTTCAGGCAACCTGGCAAACCCACAGCTACAGGGTCAAGTGTCGATGAGAAGTACGCAATCGGCCTTCTCAGTTGTCCATGCTTCTGAATTAACACTGAAAGTGCACACCCATTTCTCTCACTACAGTACAACTCAAACTCTTTCTCATAATCTGGCATTCCCAAAGCAGGGGCTTCACACATTCTGATTTTCAACTCTTCAAATGCTGCCATTTGTTCACCATCCAGTTCCAATGGGTCTCTCACCTCACTTTTTGTCAGCTTAATCAGTGACTTTGCTATCAGCGAGAAATTACTTATCCACTGACGACAATAACCCACCATCCCCAGAAACATCCTCACTTCTCTCTGGGTCATTGGGGCTCTCATTCCTCTGATAATTTTGATTCTGTCATCGGTCACCTTTCTCAGACCCTTTTCAATATTATGTCCAAGATAATGCACCTCTTTCTTGCAAAACTGCAATTTGGCTGGAGATACCTTTAACCCTCCATCTGCCAGATGATTCAGTAAAGCTATGGTATCTACTTCACAAGCTTCACGTATCTTCGATGCCACAAGTAAATCATCGATATACTGCACCAGTACCGAGCTTTCAGGCATGATCAAACTCTCCAATGATTTCTTCAATAACTGATTGAATATCGAAGGACTCTCTGTATACCCCTGTGGGATACGACACCATGCTAAAATACGCTGGCCAAACCGGAATGCAAAAATCGGCTGACTGTCATGATGCAATGGAATTGAAAAGAAAGCATGACACAAATCAATCACTGTGTACCACTCAGCATCATGAGGAATCTGATACAAAATCACTGAAGGATTTGGCACAATGGGACAACATGCCACCACAATTTTGTTCACTTTTCTTAAATCCTGTACAATCCTGAACTTCCCATTAGGTTTCTTCAGCCCCATTATCGGTGAATTACACGGGCTACTCAGTATTTCTCTCAGAACACCCTGTTGAATCATTTTGTCAATTATAGGTGTTATTCCCTCAATTTTTTCTGGTGTCAATCTGTACTGAGGAATATTAGGATAAACAATACCCTCTTTCACTGAAATCTTTACTGGATCTACATTATTCATCAATCCCACATCTTCTCCAGTAAAATCCCAAACTGCTGTTTTCACTGTATGTCTCAACTCTTGAGGCAAATCATCTGGATTAAACACAGCATATGTACCAACAATCTCACTCTCTCTATTGTCTAAAGTCATCCGGTACAAAACATCTTCATCTGGTGTCTCAAAAGCTATTTGTCAGGCCGGCAGTAGCCGTATACTCTAGGCTCCTACTAACCTGCGGATCGATCGGCAGGAACGATGGCGTGTAGAATAGTTCTCCCTTCCCACTGGTGCAACCCCACGCTGGCGAACCAAAACAACCAACGCGTGGTAAGGCACTTAGGGGGAAGAAGAGAGGAACGAATGAAGGGAAGGATCGGGTCCGCTTGTCTCGGAACCGGATGGTCTGACGGGTAGTGCTCTAGTAAGCTGCAGTAAGGGGGAGACAGACAAGGCACAGCATTAGGGACGGAAGTACCACTTACCTCCTACCTCCCTGCTCCCCTCTCAAGGGCCACCACTCACCTACTGTGGGCGCTAACTTCGATTCCCCAGTCAGGGAGACCGTTTGCATCACGGTCTTGGAAACGGTAGATAGGGTATGGCTTGTGCAGAACCAGTTCGTTCTGTTGATGCCCACGCGGTAGTTAACCTCACTACCGTGGCAGTATCCAGCAATGCCTATCTAAACAATATGGTGTTCTCTCTCTGTCAACAATTGTCGAAGTAAGCGGCAGGGCTTCCACGCCTCCTCGCGCTGTTCGCGCAGGACGCAGACGAAGGAGACGGAAATCGGGAATTCCTCGGGAAAGACTCTGGGCTACGGCAGTTACGTCACTGCCTAGCAGATGATTATGCAAACGGGTGCTCCTGCTCCTCCCAACGGAGTGTCCTACCTGATACCGGCTCTAGGTACCTCAGGCAAGAACGGGAACCAGGGAGACTTCAGGAGCGGCGTAACAACGGGTACTGGACAGGGAAGTCACGATGCTGCAATGGTAAGCGAGCGCTCGTCCTCCAGCGGGGAATACCATCCGCTAAGCGCTGTCTTCAGGGAACCTCCTCGGATTGTCAAGCGCCATTTCTCCAGAGGGGGATGGTCTTATAGCTGCGGTCATGTGACCGACCCCGCTTCCGGTGCTCCGCCGTTGGATGTCCCGAGGTCTTCTGGGACTTGTAGTCGGCCTTAGGAGTGCGCTCCTTTGCCGCGCGGTTAGATACCCCCGGGTGGCGCCGATCTGCTGTCTGGAAGCCACATGGCTCGCGAGGATCATGACACTATTCCATCCGGAGTACAGAAAATTGTACAATTCATCTTGCACAATAGGTCCCTACCTAGCAAGTTTACTGGACTAGTGTCACAGACAACAAATCTGTGCATGTCTGAAAATTTCCCTATTTTTACCCTAACTGGTTCAGTAAGACGAGTCTTAAACTGTGTATTGGCTACACCAACTACTTGGATTGCTTCGTCCGAGAGAGGAAGATTTCTAATATCTACTGACCTGACAGTTGATCTCGTCGCTCCTGTGTCTACCAAAAAAGTAACACTCTCCCCATTTATTTTCCCATCTACAAATGGTCCTGCCTGGTCTATTTCTAGAGTTGCACCAAGTATGCACTCTTCCTCCTCTCTTTGGCACCGTCAATAGTCCCCTTCAGACTCACTCCCCTCATTCTTTAACCAGTACTGTTGTACCGGGTTAGAATGTCTCGGTTTGTTTACCTGCTCATCATTGTAGAATCCTGAATCCTGGTTATATTTTTGGGACCCTCTATTCTGCGGCAACGGCGGTTTTGGCTCTTGACTCTGCTGTCTGACAACCTTCTGTTGTTGCTGCTGTTGATTACACCCCTCGTTCTGCACCTGTTGATTCAAGGGTTTATTTTCATTACTCACTAATGGTGGATTGGTACACTCGGATCTCCAATTCCCCAATTGTCCACAGTTGTGACAAGGGAACTTTTTCTTGGCCTCCTCTAAATTCCCCTTTCCTTTTCCTGCATATCTGGGTCTATTTCCTGGATTATTTGCATTATTTGCCTGCTCCATCAACTGTGCTTCTTGTCTCTCAGCAACTTTCACCTGTGCCCACATTGCCTTTTCTTTCAGCTTCCTCTGTTTAGCTTCAATCTCATCACTAAAGTACTTTGCATGTCTCAAGATTTCATCAATCTTTTTACTCTACCAATCCACTGTATGCTCACGTATCTTTTCACTTATCTCAGGTCTCAGGCCATATACAAATCTGTATACAAAATGACTCAAATCCTTGTCACCCAGGTGTTCATCTCCACTGAACTGTTTAAAAGCCAGTATCAGCCTTTCGTAAAAAGCATGAACTGATTCTTTCGCTTCTTGATGTGTTCGATCTATCTTAACCCAGTCTGTCTCTTTTGGGGGTACTTTATTTTTCAGGAACACAATAACCTGATCATACTTTCTCATAACCTCTGGATCTGGTGCTCCTGTTTTCTGATCTCTGGGATACTCCTTTGCAGGCCAACCTATAACTATTTTACACTCAGCCCACAAATCTGCTGGAACAATTATATCAAACAGGCTATTCAGGTCAATCCACAGCACTTTTGACAATTTCACAAACCTGTCTACCTGCCTATACCACTCGACGGGCTTTTCTCTCAGTCGAGGGAAATCATTCGTAAATGATAAAATATCCTGTCTAGTCCATGGGACATGTACATATCCACCTCCAGGAATCTCTCTCATAGGATAAGCATCCACTGTTTTCTCTTTTTCTCTCACAGGGAAAGCTGAATAAGTCCTGTCCACTGAATCTTCCCTTTTCTTGTACCACCTATCCTTCCACTTTTCTACATCACCCCATTTTCGCAATAAAGCAATCATTTCCTTAATCTGCCCTGTTCTACCAGCACCATTTAGATTCTCAATATCTTTGTCTGTAAAATCCATCCTGTAGGACCTCTGTAACACCTTCACTTTATCCATATCAACTCCTTGTTCATTCGCTATTGCTCTTAACCTGTCATGTGTACTCTTAGCCCTCCAGGTGATGTTTTTACACATAAATAACAACTCCCCATCATGATGATTTTTGAGTATATCTGTAGGAATTGTCCCTGCAATAAGCTCCTCTAACTCCATGTGCAACCTGGCCACATCAATTGCTTGTGAATCTTTATCCTTCTTTTGAAGAACCTTCAAGCAATCATTCAAATCCTCAGCTGTTATTTCAGTAGACCTTTTCACTGCACCCACTTGTTCTGTCACCCTCTGTGGTTCCAGAATTGTTCCTCCCAAACAACCAGTATTCAATCCTGAATTAGGCTGTACATCTAATCCTCCACTATAGGTGTCATGTCTCAATTGACTCAAATTATTTCCTCCTGTTCTCATTCCTGATTCCTCCAAAGAACACGTACCCACCAAACCATTACCAACATAGGGAACTGTCAAACCATTTTCACCCATTCTTTGTTTATCAAAAATAGGCACCTATAGTTACAGGCGCTGTAACTGCTTCAAGATTTTTCGTTAGTTCCCTAATTTTCTCAGTCAGCTCAGTTGTGGTTCTGGCTAATTCTCTTGTTTTCTCGTCACCAACTCGATGCTCTCTCTCTCTTTCCCTTTCCACGAAAGAGCTACCACTTTTCAAATCAGATGGTGTCACAACCTCAGTTTTAATAATCCGCAAAGTATCTCTTACAGGAGTAGCAGCTGACATACTTTCTTCTGGTTCTGGTCTATACGGAGGTGGTCTCTTGTAAATCATGTCATCCAAGACCTCATCCTCATAATCATTAGCTCCATACCTTCTCACTTCTGCATCAGGCACCTTTTCTGCACCTTTCCTTCCTTCCGCTTCTTCAACTGTCCTCATAGGATATAATCCCTCTGACATACTAGCATCTCGCCATCTCCTCATTCGATCATGATGAGTTTCACGATCATATTTTCTCCCAAAAAAGTATCTATAATTACTTCCACTCCTCTGCTTTTCTCGCTCATGCACCTCATCTTCCCATTCCACCAATGCCTCGAACTGTGTTGGCCTTGGTCTAGGCTCTAGACACATAATTTTCTCCCGTAAATTTCTCAACACGGCCAAATTAAATGAACCATGTTCCGGGAACGCTAAAACACCATCTTCCTTAGTATACCTAACCCAGTTCTCCAACCATATACAGGTATGATATCCATATTTCGCAACCATGAAGGATGCAGGAGTTTTCGTCGGAGGTAGCAATTCACCCTCACTGGTTATTATGCTCTTATCCTTGTCGAACCACTTCTTTATTTTACCGAACAAAGATTTTTTCTTCTCTTCCTCCGGTTGGTAATACATTGTAATGTTTACCAATATTCTCTAGTCTCTTCCGTAACTGTACGATCTTTTATCCAATAACAGCGCGACTCACACCAACGCACCAATCCTGGAGCGTCTACGTCACACTGTACTCCTTCCAATCCCTGCGCGGCTCGCTCACACCAACGCACCAATGCTAGCGCGAGCACTGTTCTGATTCACTACCCAATCAGAGGGCGGTCTGTATGACGTCATCAGTCGCTGCAGTCGCTTCTGCTCCTGCCTCCTGTCACTCGTCTACCCCTCCTTTACAAAGCCTTCTCAGTAGACTTCGTTTCAGATTCTACAAAATCTATTAGTTACAACATATAAACATCTCCATTGTCTGTTTCGCTAACCACAGAATAGTAAAGAAAATCTTTTTCACAAGAATCCCGCTTCTCTCTAGAACAGCGCTTACCTCTGCTCCACTACGGAATAATCACTCTCGTTGACACAGTAGCACATCCCTCTACTCTGCCCTTCTAACATGCATCCATTAACTGTTTCCTCTTAGGACTGCTCCAAAGAGTCTTACAATCAATTAAATGCTCATACATTCACGCACTTTCACACCAGAAAATGTAGCACATGCACACAGAATCCTGCCTTTCCCGAGAACAGCAAACAGTCTGTCCCACTACAGAATGATAACACACGTTAAACCAAGCAGCACTTCCCTCTGTCCAGTCCTTCAGACAAGCTCCGAGAATACCTATTACTCCTCCAGCGATAAGCTTTAACGGCAAACCTTACGGATCCCTGGGACTTATGACCAGAGTTTCACAGATAACCTTTGCTACCATATACACTTCTTTTATACCGAAAATATATCTAATAGTAACACACAACGATGTCACTGATTCCGAACCCAGACAATGTGACGCGCAACTTCAATTGTCACACGGTTTTCCTGCATACGTACAGGTAATTCCAACAATCCCGTTTTTCCCAAGAGCAGCACACACTTCCCTCTGCCCTACTACGGAACTGTTACCAGCTCCCAAGTTCCAGAAGCACTACATAAAACTCAATACGACGACTTCAACATATAGTATTAGTACATATACCAACATCAATCAATAATCAATGAATCAAAAAGCCAATGTACAAGCAATCTAATCTGATCAAGACAATAATCTAACCATCCTCTGCTACCAGGAAACTGCTGCAGATCGGCGCATATAAAATCTCCCTGCTTCCACGGACAGAGTAAACCTACAGTCACACGCACATACATCATACGCTAGGGCCCATCACACTAAATTCACACTATTTACTCTATCCACACTGAATATAGGAGAACCAATCTGCATCTACAATGAGGTCAATGCAACCTGAAAATCATTGTCCTGAGTCATGATTTTAAACATAGGAAATACATTTAGAACTCAATAATTGACAAGGAATAAACACCCGACACTGAAATTCAAATAATGCTTATTTATCTAAATTAGTTCAAAATGAAAAGTCAATCATTAGCAAAATTGTCATTCTCATAGTTACCTATTCTAGCTAAAAGGGTCAGGACAGGTCTCTCAGTAAAGTCTCTCGAGATGCCGTCCTCAGCATGGGTAACATCCAAACGCGATGATCACCAGGAAAGAATGAATAAACGAATGAACATGGACCCTCTCTAGTCTAACATTTTTATAGGTTATGTTGCAAAAGAAAGTAACAAACAAAAATTAGATATCCGTTGAGCCGCTGAGCAGAGCGAGCAGGAAAGGAAGTCTCTCGGTTACATTTAGAAAATCTCCGCTCAGGAAAAATCACAAAAATAAAAAGACGGAAGAAGGAAACTCGAGTTTGCAAATGTATCTTTCGTAAATGTTCTTCCTTGATATCTTAGCAGAGTTCATTGTACTTTTATCCTTGTCCAAGGCCAGCTGGAATCACGCCCGGAGCTGCCATCCTCACGGAAGATTTTCTAACCAGGCAAAAGCTACGGTCAGGTGACTCTCGACCATATTCAGCAAAGCCTCCCATCAAAATTCACTCACTCGAGCGCAGGCTGTAAAAGGCAGCCATCTTGTTTTAGGCCAAAATGAACCATCTTAATTAAAAGAAACACAAAACAACGTTACCACAGCATAATGATAGAACAGTGTTAATTCCCACTAATACCCTTATGTGTATGTAATTATCTAGCCTCTTGCAACACAATAAAGCATTAATACACGTTATTTCAAAAGCGTTTTGTGCTCTAAACAAATAGCACTTTGCGACATTCATTTAATTAAAACTGCACATTATTATTAAGCAACATATATGCATTCCCACGTGTAGTTTTCTCTCATTAGTAGTGTTGGTAAGTTCGACTTCAACAAAACAAACTATGAATTAGTGATTTTAAAATTAATAATTTTAGTTAAACCATATAAACGAAACTGGAGCTTAAAACACGATAAATTTTCAACAGAAAACTCTGCTCCAGCAGGGGCACCTTGTTCTGAGGCTGCAGGCTTCTTCAGGAGGGTCGAGGGAGGTCCTTGGGTGCCGGACTAGGGGTCACAGTCGCCGTGGGGTCATCCTCGTGGTCTTTGTTCACTCCGGCACTGGCCAGGCTTGGCTGGTGCAGAGTGTGCTGGGTTCGCGGTTCCGGGCTGCTGCCAGGGATTGGAAGTAGATTTTGAGTAGAGCCTCTACTCATGGGAGTCCCAGGGGCTTAGAGCCAAAAGGTAGCCACGTCCTCCGGGTTTGTGAGGTTGCTGGCCACAAGAGATGCCGGGTTGGAGCAGGAGCAGGTTCGAGGGTCGACAGGCCGGTAGGGCTGGGGCCAAAGCAGTTGGTGTCTTCCTCTTCTTAGCAGCTGCAGGGCAGGTCTTCTTTCTTCTTGCTCTTCTTTGTATTTTGGAATCTGGAATCTGGGGAAGGAAGGTTCAGGGTGCCCCTAAATACTAGATTTAGGGGCGTTACAGGTAGGTGAAGGGCAGGGACCAATGGGTCCCTGTCCTGGGGTGGGTACACCCCCTATCCTGCCTCTCTCCTGTGGGAGGGGGCAGTAGCCTAGTCCTGATAGGGTAGGGCTTCCCATCTTCAAGATAGCGAGAGCCCGGAGATGTGCTTCACCTCGCCTACCCCACCTGAGGGGTGGGGTTGGCAGGCTGGTACATCCCCTGTCCTTATTTGGGATTTCCGGCCAAGCTTCCCGCCAGAGTGGGGGGTTGCAGTGGACTGGGGAAGTTCACAGAGGCGGCATGCCTTTGAAGCATCCCCCTGCCCATCCTGGGGGAGGAGATTTAGCACCTCACCCAGGATGTGTATTGTTGCAGGCCCAGGAGAGCAGGGGCTCTCCCACCCAGGGGTCCAGCAACATGTCTGCTGTGTGGCAGCCTAGGCAGCCTCAGAGCTGATGTGGTTTAAGGGGGCATCTCTAAGATGCCCTCTGGGGTGTTTGGTACATTAAATCCCACACTGGCATCAGTGTGGGTTTAATGTGCTGAGAAGTTTGATACCAAACTTCTCAGTCTTCAGTGTTGCCATTATGGTGCTGTGGAGTTCGTGTTTGACGAGCTCTCAGCACCATGTACTCTTAAATGGCAGCACTGCACTTACAGTGCTCAGGAATGGACCTGGGCACTGTAGGGGCACAGGGCTCATGCTCCTGTGCCCACACCATTGGCAGAAGGCACCCAGCTAGATGGGTGGCTGATGTATGCCATGGCAGTGTAGGTGATGGGCATGGGACACAGGGATGTGTGCCATGTTGACTTTGTTTTGTCTTGCACCCAGACACCCAGCCTGCAAGGGCAGTGTGTGTGTGTGAGGGTACAGGGCCTCTAAGGGTGGCACAATGAGTGCTGCAGCCCTTGCAGGCCTTCCCTGGTCACAAGGCCCTGGGTACCGAGGGTACCATTTACCAGGGGCTGACATGTGGCCAGGGTTTGCCAATTTGGGTTTTGTGTGTTTTAGGGATGGAACATAGGCCCTGGGCACCTGATTGGCAGGAGTCCAGGGCACACTCAGTCAAAGTACATTCAGCAATTCAGCAAACAGTGGGGGCATTCCATGCAAGAAAGATGGCACCTTCTCACAACTATCCCTTGATGAGGTTATTCCAACGACCTCGATTAAAGGAGGCTGCAAGGAAAAATCCTGCCTGTGGTTCACCCCTCGCCTACTAACCTTAAAAAAAGAATGCAAAAGCTACAAAGGAAATGGAGGAAAACTTATGATGAACACGAGAAAAACACGTTTCATCTTGCAATCAGGAATTTTCACCTTGGAATTACAAAGGCCCAAGCCTCCTACTATAAAACCAAAATAGACACAGAAGTAAATTCCACAAGGGAATGATTCCAAATTGTCAAATCCGTGACCACACCAATGTCTGGCAGCAATCTCCAGGAGTAGCATGTTGCAATGAACAAGGAATGTTTGGGGTTGGCCCGTGCAGGTGCGTGTGATGCTTTAGACAGCTGTGTTGAGTGTTCTGCAACTAGTAGGTCGAATAGCCATCATTGTGTGTTGGGACCAGGTTGCGATTTCCAAGGCAATGGTATTTTACGTTGTGCGAGGCTCCGGGACCGGTCCCGGAGCCTAGAAGACGCGCTGGCCCAGGCAGTGCATGCTGTACACCGTAAGCTCTGGTTCATAGTACCTGATTGCGATAACGATTTTCGAGCACTGTTTTAAACATTTTAATCTGTTTTAAAGCTTTTCATTCCACTTTTAACCATTTGAGTGTAATTTCCTGTTGCATACTTGAGCCACATTCTCCTCACCTGGCCGGTCCTGATCCCCCCCGCACGCGCTCACGTGGTCTAGCGACCGTGAGGGTGTCAGCTGCTGCACAGCAGGGCTGATTGGCGGGGAGGAGCCAGGGGTCACGGGGGCACATCAATAGCACGCTGGGGCGGACGCACGCAGCGGGCACGCCGCTGGCGCGCCACAGGCAAGCCCGTCTGCGCCCGTCCGTCCTGACGGGGCCAAGACCCCTGTCCGACTACTGTCTTACACCAGCTCAGAACTAAGATCACTTAATCTGTACCGCTGCCTCTTAAAAATCGAGACTACTACTGCACTCATGAGAGAAGGTCTCCTCTTGCCTATGAAGGATAGGACTGCTCACTCCAACTCTACCCTCATTCTGGGTCGGGCACCCCCCTCACGTCTGACTCACTGAAATTAATGGTCCTGAATACGCGCTCCCTTCAGAAGCACGCCATTGAAATCCTCACGCTTTTACAAAATGAGGCCCCAGATATCCTTGCCCTGTCTGAAACTTGGCTGGACGAAGAGTCCGGCCCCACTATACTGGCTGCGGTTCCAGATGGCTACGACGCTGTCTGGCACAACCGACCTGCCGGTAAAAGAGGAGGAGGGGTAGCGTTCTTTTTCAAAAAGTACCTGAACATAGATAAAGTGTCGGGTGAATCCCTGGCTGGGGCAGATATGCTAACTATCAAGGTCTGCCATCACTCCTCAAGTATCACGATCACCATGCTTTATCGCCCCCCCAAATGCTCCCCTAACTTTACAGATCTCCTAACTGAATGTATCTCCAATCTCTGTTCACGTTTTCAAAATCTCCTAGTAATGGGAGATTTTAACTTTCACTGGGATCAACAACCCAAGGAGGCTCAGGCCCGCCAATTAGAAGAGACTTTCACCAACCTTGGGTTTTCCCAATTAATAACAACCCCCACCCATGTGCTGGGACATATTCTAGACCTGGTTTGGTCCACCACCCCCTTCATAACACTTAAAGAGGTCACCCCTTGTCCTTGGTCGGACCATTTCTGTATTAACTTGACACTTCCTCTTACCAAACACATAACTCCGTCCCCTGCGGACTGGAAACGCGTGCGCATCTTGTCAAAAATAGATGGCCCGGCACTCCTAAACTCCCTTCGCGCCTGCCCACTTAAGAAGCTGGTGTCAGCTGACATTGAAATATGGGCCACTGCCTTTGCCGACCGACTTCATGCGGCCATCAACACAGTTGCCCCTGAAAAGAGAATAAAAATCTGCAATAAAGGCAAAGGTGCCCCGTGGTTCACGGAAGAACTCAGGACTTCCAAACGCGTTCTACGCCATTACGAACGACAGTGGCGTAAAAACTACAAACCTCGGGCCCTGGCAGATTATAAAGTAAAACTAGCCTCATATAAAAAAGCGCTGCTGTGCAGAAAGGCGGACTTTTATGAAAATAGGATATTGTCAGCAACCAACAAACAAAAAGAAACGTTTAAAATCCTGAAGGAACTTAGTCAAAAACATTCACAGTCTACCCCATCCAGCCAAGAACAATGCAATAATTTCCTCGCATATTTCTCCAATAAAATCCAGGACATACTGACTGAGATTGACAACTCCCCTTTTCTACCATCACCCAATGTAGAGGACGCCTCGCAGGGCACTAGTGCTGAAATCCTCTCCTCGTTCCAACCCCTTGACATGGAAACCCTCCGATGCCTGACCAAAGAGATCAAATCAGGCTCGCCAGCCGATCCTTGCCCTCCCAGAATATTTAATCTAGCACTTCCAGAAATCGAGCAGGACATCCTCGCACTCTTAAACTCCTCCCTACGGATGGGGGAGGTATCATGCTGCTTCAAGGAAGCCAGAATCATCCCCCTTCTTAAAAAACCCGGCGTGGATATTTCAAACATGAAAAATTACCGCCCTATCTCCCAACTCCCCTTTCTTGCAAAAATATTAGAACAGCATGTCCTGCAAAATCTCTCCAGGTTCCTGGAGGATCATCACCTTCTGTGGGACAGGCAAGCCGGTTTCCGAGCTCACCATAGCACTGAATTGGTGATGCTATCAGTACTTGACGATATCAGACTGATTGCCGACAATAAAAAGCCCTGTGTGCTGGTCCTCCTCGACCTGTCGGCAGCGTTCGACACGGTCAACCACACCATTCTCCTGGAAAGACTACGATCTATAGGAATTGAGGGATCTGTCTTACAATGGGTCACCTCTTTCCTGACTAACTGCACCCAAAGAATTCAGATGGGCGACTGGTTCTCGGAGAAAGGCTCTATTCCCTGTGGAGTCCCGCAAGGGTCCGCACTCTCACCCCTTCTCTTTAATATCTACCTCAGTCCCCTAATCAAGGCCCTCACGGCTATGGAGTGCCAGATCTTTAATTATGCAGACGACACACAGATCATCCCACACATTGATAACTCCCCTCAAGCACAATCCCGGGCAAAAGAGATCCTACGCTTTAAGGTCAATTGGATGACGGCCAACTCACTTAAAATCAACCCTGACAAAACCGAAGTCCTTGCCATGACGGATGACCGCAACCCCTGGAACTCCCTGTACTGGCCTCAGGAGCTGGGCGATGCCCCAGTCCCGATCCCAGTGGTTAAAAGCCTGGGAATCAAAGTGGGTGACAAACTCACCCTGGCCAATCAAGTCTCCACGGTATTTGGCACCTGTGTGGGCCTTCTCCGGCTACTCAGGAGGCTCTCCCCTATTCTCTCATTCTCCGCTATGAGAACTATTGTGTCTGCCATCATATTGGCCCGCCTTGACTACGCCAATTCCCTGTATATTGGACTTCCGGACTCCTTAGTGAGAAAACTCCAGATAGTTATGAACGACGCCGCCAGGCTCATATTCAAACTACTGAGGCACACGCGAGCCTCGGCCCTTCTACTACGCCTTCACTGTCTGCCCGTAAAACAAAGGGCTAAATTTAAGGGCCTGTGTATCGCTCATAAAGCTATTTATGGCCAAGCCCCCACATACATCAAACAAAGACTCACGAAATACGTGCCAGAGCGCTCACTTAGGTCCTCCACAGGGAGCCTCCTATATTGCCCACGTTTCAACTACGTCACCAAAGGAGGGAGGGCCTTCTCCTCCCTCCCCACTCTTTGGAACGGGCTGCCTAGCCAACTCCGCGCGGAAAACCGCCTTCTTCCCTTCAGAAAACAATTAAAAACTATCTTGTTTACAGTAGCCTGGGCCTAATCGTCACTGCACTGCCTGGACTCAATCGCTACTCTTCTTATAGCGCTTAGAGACCTCCTGGTATTAAGTGCTCAACAAATCCAAATTAACATAACATAACATAACAAACATGTATCGGGAGGCATTGCACTTCGCGATTTCCAGCAGGAGATGGGGTCCCTGAGCAGTTCCTGGGGTATCCGCTGCCGCTGTAAGTGCTGCCGCGATTTAGTTCCAGAATATCTGAATGCGAGGACATGTCTACACCATATGTAAAAACATTGCCTCGGAGGCCAGACATCTAGGGCTTACGTCAATAGACGTCGGGTACATTCGTGCTAATCTATGTGCTGGTAAGTATGTGTGATGTAAATAATGACATTGGGTGTACTTCAGTCTGGCGTTCGTGGAAATCATTTTGGGGTAGCGGATGCATTGTGCCATTGTTTGTCAGTGATGGTAATTGACGATTCCGTATCCCAGTCAGTATGCAATGGTGCCAGGAGAGGCGTGTGCTCAGATCTAAGGGAGTTGTAGATTGCTGTTATTGCATGCTTACCACACCCATGTGTCAGGAAGGTTTGTGGCAGTTGAGATGTGGCAGGTTCAGTGCGAGCGTTGTCCCATGTCTGAAGGAACTGCCGAGTTAGCAATGCCTGAAGCAGAAACGTCCCCAGTGATATCCCGAAGTCTGCTCCTGAGCCTTCAACTGTTCGTAATTGCAAGTCACGAACATGTCACCCCAGGAGTCCAAACCCACCTCTCTCCAGGGCTCGAGCTCTGGACGGCCGTGACAAGCCAATGAGCCGGGTAAGACTTTAGCAGCACGTTTGGAGCGTATGGTTTAGATTGGGCTCTAGGTGACACGTATTTGGGCCAGTTGCGTCTCGCCGCCGCCATTAGAATATTACCTTGTTTTGTCTGCAATATGGTGGTGGATCCTGAGAGCCATTCCAGTCCTGCTGGTGGTCCCCAAGATAGCTCCCCAGTGACTAGTTCTGTGAGATAGCTCCTCACAAGCCACCTCATTGGCCATTGTAATTGCGCTGCAGCGTAATAATGTTCATAGGTTGGTGCACCCAGGCCCCCGCCTGACAGTGGTAAATATAATATTCGGAGTGCCACCCTAGATCTAGAACGCTCCCATACCAGAGAGACAAGGAGTGACTCCAAGTCTTTAAATAATCTTGGCAATCTGTAGAGGAGTGTGGAAAAAAAGTATAAAAGCCGGGGGAGTAAGAGCATTTTAGAGATGGCCACTCGCCCCATGGGGGATAAGGGTAAGCTCAGCCAGAATGGGGGAGTTGTGCGAGCCCTAGCGATTGCTCTCCCAAGGTTACCGTCTATTGTGTCTACGCTAGAATGGTAACCCTGGACCCCTAGGTATTTGAAGGTGTCAAAAGCCCATTCCAGTGGTGTTCGAGCCATGGCGTGTCTCTGGGCGTTGAGAGGGACTTCATTGGAAACATCGCTGACCTCGACCAGTTGGCCCTTAAGCCCGAGACCTGGATGTGCTCATTCAACAGGGCCATCAGTTCCCGCAAAACAGCGATCTGGCCACGTAAGTAAATTAATGCGTCACCTGCTTACAGAGACACTATGTGCCCACCACTGATCTGCATATATGCCCCAGTCAAGTGCACATTGACGCAGCTTACATGTCAACAACTCCATGGCCAATGCAAATAGAATGGGCGACAGAGGACAGCCCTGCCTTGTGCCACGCTTTACCGCAAACGGTAGGGAGAAAGTGCGGCCTGTCTTCACTCTAGCCTGTGGTTTCATGTATAGTATACATGCCCACCTCAAAAAGTTAGGGCCTATGCCGAAACCAGACAACACTGCAAGTAAGTACTGTCAGCTCAAGGTATCAAATGCTTTTTCAATGTCTAGAGGTGCTATCCAGGGTGTATCTGGTTCTGTGCGAGCCCATTCTATTAACTTAAAAAGGCGGCGTAGGTGCAGCCCGGTGTTCCTCCCCAGGATGAAACCATTCTGGTCTTCATGTACCAGTATGGGTATGGCTTCGATTAGCCCATTGGCTAGTAGTTTACCTAGGATTTCATAGCCTACGTTCAGCCTCGACAAAGGGCGATACAAGGCCATTTGGAGTGGGTCTCTGCCCAGTTTAGGTAACACGACTAGTGTCGCTTCTCGCAAGGTAGGCGGGAACTCACCCCATTCAAACGCTTCTTCGTACTTATTAAAGCAAACACAAGGAGACGATGGACGGAGCGCCGAAACTTTTCAGACACTCACCCCCAGTCACAGATCTGGGTTGAATCCATCATCAACTCACAGCTATATGCAAATCAGTCTTGACCCTGTGCCTCATGGGAACAGACCAGCCCGAACTGCCAAGCCATGTCTTCCCTGGACCGGAAACAAGCATCCTGGGACCCGTTTCTGGCTAACACCCTTCATCAGCCAGGCTAGCTTGAATCCAGTGGCAAAGTGAGCAAGGGACCCACAACTGGGCATACCCTGCCAACTTAGAACAAAGCAAACACAAGGAGATGATGGACGGAGCGCTGAAACTTTTCAGACACTCACCCCCAGTCACAGATCTGGGTTGAATCCATCATCGTTCTTTAGCTCACTTCGTCACCCCAGTTCAGACACAGGTATGTGCACATCAGTCTTGTTCATTTTGCATTTGTCACCCGAGTGGGACAGGTATGCCCAGAATGCGGGTCCCGTGCTCTCCATGCTCTCCAATGGCAAGGTATGATTTATAATCCAGCGTGCAAAGATTGTCTAGCGTCTCCTTATATGCCAGATGGGCCTGGGTCAACAAGGGACCAACATGGGGATCTGTGGGGGGAAGTCGCTCGCATCTCTGTATCTCCAGTTCGTGTTTCTAGAGCTCGTTTGTGAGTGACTTATGGGAGCCATAGGCAGTTTTAATGGCGTGTCCTCTCAGGATAGCCTTGAACGCATCTCATTCCATCCATGCGCTTGAAACTGTGTCTGCATTGGCCTGAAAGTATGAGTTGATAGAGCATGACAGGGTAGCGCGGAACCCAGCGCCAGTGAGTGCCGCAAGGGGAAGGCGCCAAGTCGAGACTCTGGTTCTCTGCGCTCCCCACATGAGATGCTGCTGCAATGGGCTGTGACCTGAGATCGTGCGCGCCATGTATTCCGCATGCGACACACTGGGCTGGGCATTGTCCGAGCAATATATGGCATCTATCCTCATGTAGAGGTCGTGGATTGTAGAGTAATGCGAGTAAGTGCGCAGTGCAGGGTGTTTAACAGTCCAATCCCTCATGGGCTGTGCTAGTTTAATGAATTGCGCCCCTGGCAGTGGAGGGCGCAAGCAATCCAGGGTAAGGTCATGTAGTCTGCGCCCCAGAATGTTGGCGTTGTAGGGTCTGTAAGTAAGGACGGTGTGATTGACTACAAAAATGAAGCTTGACCTGAATTCGGGGCGTAGAGGGATTCAAATGTTAGTGGGAGTCTGTTTAAAAGACCTTCTAGGATTGCATAACGGCCCTGTGTGTCAGTCCGGGAGTGTAATATCTTTAAAGGAATGCCCAGTGCCACCCATATAAGAGTGCCCCTAGCATATCCCGAGTATGTACCACCAATGACTGTGCCCCTCCAGCGCTTACGGAGGGACGCAAGAGTTTGTAAAGTCGGGTGCGTTTCTTGTAATAAAGCGACCGAGATCTTGTGACCGCGTAAGTACTGGGAGACCTTGTGGTGCGTAGCGCATCCCGCCAAACCACGCGCATTCCAGGTCAGTAAAGTTTAGGCAACATTAGCCATCCAATTGACAATAAATGAAAAAGAAAAATACAGAATTGTGGACGGGGCACCACCCCCACCAGTGATCTGTCCCTCACCGCCCCCAACCCCGGCAGCACCCAAATGCCAGCCATGCCATCCTCCCTGCTTGACATAAGGAAATAGACAGATCGCAACAAATGATAAAACTATCAAACTCCCCACCCTAGGCCAGCTTGCCAACGGGCAATTGGTCATCTGCACTGAAATGCAATTGATCCTAACAAGACATAACATTAAGAAAGACATGCAAGGAGCGTTTCAATGTTTCTTACTCCAAGAGTAGAATATAGATGAGTGGAGGGACAAAGGGAGGAGAGAGGGAATTAGAAACAAGCATTTACAATGCAATGGTCTCGGCAATATTATAGGTAGAGCTATTGTTCTTGCTCATTAATTTTGTTTTATTATTGTATCCCTAAATAAATGGCATTGTCCTTCTTCTTTCCATGAGCTTTTTTTTGCATATGTGATACATATTGCATTAGCAGAAAGAGAGAGTGAGGTATTGAAAGTGATTGAGGTAGTGAGAGAGAGTGAGGTAGATAGAGTGAGGTAGTGAGAGAGAGTGAGGTAGATAGACTGAGGGAGTGAGATAGAGAGTGAGGTAGTAGAGTGAGGTAGTGAGACAGTGAGTTAGTGAAAGAGTGAGGTAGAGGGAGAGAGATGTTGTGTGGTAGTGATATATAAGCATGGAGTGATGTTGTGATGCAGTGAGAGAGGTAGTGACATAGATAGGTAAAGTGAGTTAGTGAGATAGAAAGAGTGATGTAGTGAGTGAGAGAGAGTGAAGTTGTGATATAGAGAGTGAGAGAGTGTTGATGTTTTTTTTTGGGTGAGCAAAGTAGTGAGATAGTGATGTAGTTAAATAGAGTGGAGTAGTGATGTATAGACTTATGTAGTGTGAGAGACTGAGGTTGTGATAGAGTGATCTAGTAGTAGTGAGAGCTATTTTTAGACGTAGTGAGATACAAACAGTGAGTGTTGTTGTGAGCTTGAGAAAGATTGAGGTAGTGAAAGAGTTTGAGGTAGTGATGGATGTTGTGAGGTATTAATATAGAAACAGATTGTGATGTATTGAAGCAGTGAGATAGTGATGTATTAAAAGAGTCAGTGTAATGTAGTTAGTGTATTTGAGAGAGAGAGAGTGAGGTAGTGAGATATAGAAATAGATTGAATTATTAAGTTAGAGAGAGTGAAGTTGTGAGGTACTGAGAGAGTGATGCAGTGAAGTTTTGAGAGTGTGTTGTGATATAGTGAGCTAGTGAGATAGAAATAGATAGTGATGTAGTGACAGAGAGTGAGTTAGTGAGCTAGAGAGAGTGAAGTGTTTAAGTAGTGTTTTCCAATTAAGCAATATACTTGTACACAAAGATGTATATACATTCACTTAGTGCAATATAGAGTGACAAATCTATTGCTACAATTTTACACACACACAGAGCTATAGACTCACATACTGATATATTTATACATCTATAGCTAAGCAGTAGATAGTTCGCAGTAGTGTGTGTAATATTTATCCGAGTGTTGCGAAGGGCAGTTTATTGCACGTAATGTAAACATATTTGGTAATATGTACGTATACTTCTTCAATGTACGCCTACATATGTATATATGGATGTATAGTTGAACCCAAATGTATTTGTTTCCTGTCATTAATGAGTAATGAAGACTGTTCATCAGCTTGTATTACAGAAATTTTTAATATACATTGTTAAAAATTATTTTAAGGTTACACTTGTGTTATGTTCTAATGACACGTCTGTAGGATTAATCGACTATTTCTAGAATGCATCCATTTCTAAATATAACATTTAAAGTTGTTGGTAAGTGATGCATGAGAGTTTCAGAAAAATCTTCTACGTCTGTTGGGATATTGAGGTAGTCCATTAAAATAGTATTTCCGATGTCCATGGATTTAAAAAGTTCATTGTCTTGTATTTATACCGTTATGGTACTTTTTTCCTGCGTTGTATTTTGAATTCCATATATTGTAATTTTTTCCAACGGTGGCTCTATTATCTGCAAAGATAAAACCGAATTGTTAGAGGCATATAGTGTGTATTATTTTTATATTTAGTTATTGGAGTAGTTGTGAGAAAGTGGCTCTGTATATACTGTTCCCTAATAGGTACAGGGTGTACAGAGTCCACAGTCCCCCAGAGGCTGATAGAGGTCAAAGTTAGGTATGACCTTACTCTCAAAAGTGGTAGCTTGGTCGAGCAGTAAGGCAGTACCAGAGGACAGTGTAAAGCATTTATTGTACACACTCAGTCAGCAAATGGTTTCACACACTCAATAACTGAACTCTAGGCCAATGATTTGTATATATAAAATATATGCTTGTTTTATTTTTAGAACCACAAAGGGGGTAAAAATATACTTTCTCAGAATGAGAGGTTGAATATAAATACTTTTGTTTTAAGCAATAAATTTGTGTAAACAGTCACAGTTGGTTGCAATAAACAATCCTATTTCCTAAACATAACAATGCATTGAGCTCAATGGTAAATTCAGGTTATTTGTAATAAATTACTTTTCAGATTACTTTTGGAATTCCAGGTCTGGCTCCTAGAACCAGCCTGGGGTCAGTATTCAGAATCAAGTGATGAAAGTCGACTTAATAACTGTAATGATTTTTAAATAATATTTAGCTATTTCAAAAGTTAGCACCTAGAAAATATTTCACAGAAAACATTCAATGGATCTCTATGGCAAGAAATTCAAATTGCAGGTAGAGTACTTTATCGTTACTTTAGTAATCCAGGACTGGGTGCCTAGACCCAGGACTGGGGTCCTTATCAAAAGCAGGTAAGTAATTTCGTTTGCAGAAATGGTACGATTTTAAAAGAATATTTCAAATTTGCAAAAGTAGACACTTAGAAGAAATTTCACAGAAAAGCAGACAATGGTTTCCTATGGGAGAAAAATGAGTTAGAGGTAAGTATAGTTGTGAACACTTTTCAGAGTCAGGGCTGGGCACCAAGATCCAGCACTGGGAGCTCACCTAGGAGCAGGTGAGTAAATTCGTTTTTGTCACTTGGCTGATTTTTGGTGAATTTTTGCAGTTTTGAAAAGTTCACACTTAGAAGATTTTTGAAGAAAAAGCCAGTCAATGTTACACTATGAGGAAAATGAAGTTAGCGGTTTAAGGGTAAGTACTCGACTGGTAGTGTTGAAATTCCGGGCATGGACTCAGGGGTCCCCCAGTGTCAGGTAGGTACAGTTGGTTCACCCTCAGCGGTTTCAGGACGGCCGGGTGCAGAGAGAGTTGGGCCCAATGTTATCCGATGAGAGATAGGGGGGCCTTGATTGGTGGCTGCTGTCTGGCAAGCCACGCGGCTGTGGGAGCTGGGCTCCTGGTCACTTACTCAGGGCAAGTGGGGAAGTAGGTTAGTGTAGAGAGGGCACTGCCAGGGCCACTCGGGCGGCTGGGTGCAGGGTGCTTTTGAGCCTTAGGGCGCTCAATGGAAATCAATGGGAATGTTCCGGTTTGGAAAGAGGCTGCAGGCTCGGGGACGAGGATGTTTCAGGTGCCACCACCACTTCGAGAGGTAAGTTGGGTAGTTGTAGGTTAGGTGGGTACCCCGGGATTGGGCACAGGGGGTCGCAGGGCGCCGGGTGCAGGGGTGCCTTTTGACGTCGGGAATCTTACCCTCTGGTTGATCGCGGCTGGGGTGGCACTTGGTTCTGAGGCTGCAGGCTTCTTCCGGGATGTCGAGGGGGGTCCTTGGGTGCCGGACTCTGGGTCACAGTCGCCGTGGGGTCGTCCTCTGGGTCTTTGTCCACTCCGGCACTGGCCAGGCTTGGCTGGTGCAGAGTGTGTTGGGTCCGCGGTCCCGGGCTGGTGCCAGGGATAGCAAATAGGTTTCTTGAGTAGAGCCTCTACTCGTGGGAGTCCCAGGGGCTTAGAGCTAAAAGGTAGCCAGGTCCTCCGGGGTTGGTGAGGTTGCTGGCCACGAGGGATGCCGCGCTGGTGCAGGTTCGAGAGTCGACAGGCCGGTAGGGCTGGGGCCAAAGCAGTTGGTGTCTTCTTCTCTTTTTAGCAGCTGCAGGGCAGGTCTTTGTTCTTCTTGCTCTTCTTGTCGTTTTCTATCTGGAATCTCCGGAAGGAAGGTTCAGGGTGCCCCTAAATACTAGATTTAGGGGCGTTACAGGTAGGTGAAGGCCAGGGACCAATGGGTCCTTGTCCTGGGGTGGGTACACCCCCTATCCTGCCTCTCTCCTGTGGGAGGGGGGCAGTAGCCTAATCCTGATAGGGTAGGGCCTCCCATCTTCAAGATGGCGAGAGCCCGGAGATGTGCTTCACCTCGCCTCCCCCACCTGAGGGGTGGGGTGGGCAGGCTGGCACATCCCCTGTCCTTGTATGGGGTTTCCGGCCAAGCTTCCCGCCAGAGTGGGGGGTTGCAGTGGCCTGGGGAAACTCCAAATGGCGGCATGCCTTTGAAGCTTCCCTTTGCTCATCCTGGGGGAGGAGATTTCTCACCTCACCCAGGATGTGCATTGTTGCAGGCCCGGGAGAGCAGGGGCTCTCCCACCCAGGGGTCCAGCAACGTGTCTGCTGTGTGGCAGCCTGGGCAGCCTCAGAGCAGACGTGGATTGTAAGTTAGCTGTAAGGGGGCATCTTCTAAGATGCCCTCTGGGGTGCTTAGTACATTAAATCCTACACTGGCATCAGTGTGGGTTCAATGTGCTGTGAAGTTTGATACCAAACTTCCCAGGCTTCAGTGTTGCCAATATGGTGCTGTGGAGCTCGTGTTTGACAAGCTCTCAGCACCATGTATTCTTAAATGACAGCACTGCACTTACAGTGCCCAGGAATGGACCCGGGTACTGTAGGGGCACAGGGCTCCTGCTCCTGTGCCCACACCATAGGCGTAATGCACCCAGCTAGAGGGGTGGCTGACATATGCCTTGGCAGTGTAGGTGATGGGCATGGTACACAGTGATGTGTGCCATGTCGACTCTTTGTTTTGTCCTGCACCCAGACACTCAGCCTGCAAGGGCAGTGTGTGTGTAAGGGTACAGGGCCTCTGAGGGTGGCACAATGAGTGCTGCAGCCCTTAGAGGCCTTCCCTGTTCACAAGGCCCTGGGTACCTAGGGTACCATTTACTAGGGGCTGACATGTGGCTAGGGTTTGCCAATTTGGAGTTTGTGTGGTTTAAGGAAGGAACATAGGCCCTGGGCACCTGATTGGCAGGAACCCAGGGTACACTCAATCGAAGTACATTCAGCAATTTAGCAAAAAGTGGGGGCATACCATGCAAGAAAGATGGCACTTTCTCACACAACCCCCCCCCAAACGAAAGGTGATGAGACTAACCTTGTCCTATGGAGTCTTCATTGTCTAAGTGGAAGAACCTGGAAAGTCCATCTGCATTGGCATGGGCAGTCCCTGGTCTGTGTTCCACTTCAAAGTCCATTCCCTGTAGGGAGATGGACCACCTCAGTAGTTTTGGATTTTCCCCTTTCATCTGCATTAGCCATCTGAGAGGTCTGTGGTCAGTTTGAACTAGGAAGTGAGTGCCAAACAAGTATGGCCTCAGCTTCTTCAGGGACCAAACCACAGCAAAGGCCTCCCTCTCAATGGCACTCCAACGCTGCTCTCTAGGGAGTAGTCTTCTGCTTATAAAAGCAACAGGTTGGTCTTGGCCTTCATCATTGGTCTGGGAGAGGACCGCTCCTATCCCTAGTTCAGAGGCATCAGTCTGCACTATGAACTGCTTGGCATAATCTGGAGCTTTTAGAATTGGTGCTGAGCACATTGCTTCTTTTAGGGTGTCAAAAGCCTTTTGACAACTAACTGTCCAGTTAACTTTCTTGGGCATTTTCTTGGAGGTGAGTTCTGTGAGGGGGGTCACAATGGACCCATACCCCTTCACAAACCTCCTGTAGTACCCAGTCAAGCCAAGGAATGCCCTGACTTGGGTCTGGGTTGTTGGAGCTATCCAGTCCATGATGGCCTGGATTTTGGGTTGTAAGGGCTGTACCTGGCCTCCACCTACAAGGTGGCCCAAGTACACCACAGTGCCCTGCCCTATCTGGCATTTGGACGCCTTGATAGTGAGACCTGCACTCTGCAGAGCCTCTAAAACCTTCCCAAGGTGGATCAGGTGATCCTGCCAGGTGGAGCTAAAGACAGCAATATCATCAAGATAAGCTGCACTAAAGGACTCCAACCCAGCCAGGACATGGTTCACCAACCTCTGGAAGGTGGCAGGGGCATTCTTTAACCCAAAGGGCATCACAGTAAACTGATAATGCCCATCAGGGGTGGAGAATGCTGTTTTTTCTTTTGCTCCTGGGGCCATGCCAATCTGCCAGTACCGTGCAGTTAAGTCAAAGGTACTGAGAAATTTGGCAGCCCCCAATTTGTCTATCAGTTCATCTGCTCTTGGGATAGGGTGAGCATCTGTCTTGGTGACAGAGTTGAGCCCTCTATAGTCCACACAGAACCTCATCTCTCTCTTTTCACCCTGTTGATGAGGTTTGGGGACCACAACCACTGGGCTAGCCCAGGGGCTCTCTGAAGGCTCAATGACCCCTAACTCCAGCATCTTGCTGACCTCAGCTTTGATGCTTTCCTTGACTTGATCTGACTGTCGATAGATTTTGTTCTTGACAGGTGCACTGTCACCAGTGTCCACATCATGGGTACACCAGCTTGTCAGACCAGGGGTCAGGGAAAAGAGGCTAGCATATTGTTGCAAGACTTGCTTGCAGTCAGTCTGCTGTTGGGCAGAGAGGGTGTCTGAAAAAATCACACCATCTACTGACCCATCTTTTGGGATGTAGGATAGGAGGTCAGGGAGTGGCTCACTCTCTGCTTCCTGTTCTTCATCAGTCACCATCAGCATGGTGATGTCAGCCCTATCATTGTAGAGTTTAAGGCGGTTCACATGGATGACCCTTTTGGGTGTCCTGCTAGTGCCCAGGTCAACTAGATAGGTGACCTCACTCTTTCTCTCTAGGATAGGGTAAGGGCCACTCCATTTGTCTTGGAGAGCCCTTGGTGCCACTGGCTCCAAAACCCACACCTGTTGCCCTGGTTGAAATTCAACCAGTGCAGCTTTTTGGTCATACCAGTGCTTCTGGAGCTCCTGGCTGGCCTCAAGGTTCTTGGATGCCTTTTCCATATACTCAGCCATTCTGGACCTTAGGCCAAGCACATAGTCCACTATGTCCTGTTTGGGTTCCTGAAGAGGCCTCTCCCAGCCCTCTTTTACAAGACATAGTGGTCCCCTTACAGGATGACCAAACAGAAGTTCAAAGGGTGAGAAACCTACTCCCTTCTGTGGCACTTCCCTGTAAGCGAAAAGCAAGCATGGTAACAGGACATCCCACCTCATTTTGAGTTTCTCAGGGAGTCCCATGATCATACCTTTCAATGTCTTGTTGAACCTCTCAACAAGGCCATTGGTTTGTGGGTGGTAGGGTATAGTAAACTTGTACTGCACTCCACACTCTTTCCACATGTGTGTTAGGTAAGCAGACATGAAGTTGGAACCTCTGTCTGAAACCACCTCCTTAGGAAAACCCACCCTGGTGAAGACACCCAGGAGGGCCTTGGCTACTGCAGGAGCTGTAGTAGTCCTAAGTGGAATTGCTTCAGGGTACCTAGTAGCATGATCCACTACTACTAGAATGAATTTGTTCCCTGAGGCTGTGGGAGGTTCAAGTGGACCCACAATGTCCACACCTACCCTTTCAAAGGGGACCCCCACCACTGGTAGTGGAATGAGGGGGGCCTTTGGGTGGCCACCTGTCTTGCCACTGGCCTGACAGGTAACACAGGAGCTGACAAACTCCTTCACCTTTTGGTGCATCTGGGGCCAGTAAAAGTGACTCACTAACCTTTCCCACGTTTTGGATTGCCCCAGATGTCCAGCTAGGGGGATGTCATGAGCCAAAGTTAGGAGGAACTCCCTGTACTTCTGTGGCACTACCACCCTCCTGGTGGCTCCAGGAGTGGGGTCTCTTGCCTCAGCATACAGTAATCCCTCTTCCCAATAAGCTCTGTGGGTACCACTGACATCTCCCCTGGCTTCTGAAGCAGCTTGTTGTCTCAGGCTTTCAAGAGTGGGACAGTCTCGCTGGCCCTGGCACAGCTCTTCCCTAGAGGGTACCCCTGGGCCCAAGAGTTCAACCTGGTAAGGGTCAAGCTCCATGGACTCAGTTCCCTCAGGGGTATCTACATCCTCTCCAGGGGGAGAGGGGTTCTGAGTGTTTGGCTGTACAGAAGCTGGTCCCCCAGTCTCCTTGCCCTTCCTCTTGGTTGGTTGGGCCATTATTCCAGGCTCCAAACCTACTTTTTCACCCTTCCTCTTGCTCTGTGCTCTGGTTTGCACACACACCAATTCAGGGATGCCCAGCATGGCTGCATGGGCCTTTAACTCAACTTCAGCCCAGGCTGAGGTTTCCAGATAATTTCCAAGCAGGCATGCAGCTGGCAACTTTGGAGAGACCACTACCTGTTTCAGGCCAGTAACCCCCCCCAGCCTAATGTTACCATGGCCATGGGATGACTAGTGGTGACACTGTCAGCGTTGGTGACTGGGTAAGACTTCCCAATCAAGTATTGCTCAGGGGAAACCAGTGTGTCTTTCACCATAGTGACACTGGCACCTGTATCCCTCAGAGCTTCTACCCTAGTTCCATTTACCCAGGGGTACTGTAAGTATTTCTTTAAGTTGGGGGGCCACACAGCCACAGTGGCAAACTCCACTTCTCCCAAGGAGACTAAACTTGCTTCAGTGTGTTCCCAGATTTGCTCAGGGTACACCTCTGATCCCATTTGTATACTTGCTGCCCCAGGAGTGGCTGTACTGGGTGCCTTAGGTGCTTTGTTTTGGGGGCAAGATACAGTTAGGTGTCCCTGCTTCTTACAGGTATTACACCAGGCCTTTAAGGGATCAAAGTTCTTCCCCCTATATGGTTGGGGCACATAGGGAGTAGTTTGGGTCCCACCCACCTGAACAGGTTTTTGGGGCCCTTTGGAAGACTCAGACATTTTATCTTGGGGATTCTCACCACCTTTCCCCTGGGGAGGTTTTGTGACCACCTTCTTTTGGTCACCCCCAGTGGTTGTCTTGGTCACCCTAGTCTTGACCCAGTGGTCTGCCTTCTTTCCCAATTCTTGGGGAGAAATTAGACCTAGGTCTACCAAATGCTGATGCAACTTTTCATTTGTGCAGTTACTCAAAATATGTTCCTTCATGAATAAATTGTACAATCCAGTAAAATCCTGCACACCATGTCCAGCTAACCAACCATCCAGTGTCTTCACTGAGAAATCTACAAAATCAATCCAGGACTGGGTCTGGGTTTTGTGAGCCCCCCTGAATCTAATTCTATACTCCTCAGTGGTGAATCCAAATCCCTCAATCAGAGCTTTCTTCATGAGGTCATAGGATCCTGCTTCTGGCCCAGAGAGAGTCAGAAGCCTGTCCCTGCAGTTACCAGAGAACAGTTCCCACAGGAGTGCCCCCCAGAGAGGTTTCTTTACTTTCCTGATATCACAAGCCCTCTCAAAGGCTGTGAACCATTTGGTGATATCATCACCTTCCTCAAATTTAGGGACAATCCCTTTGGGGATTTTAAGGTCAGAAGTTTCCTCCCTATCCTTGTTTTTATTATTGCTGCCACCATTGATGGGTGCTAAACCCATCTCTCTCCTTTCCTTTTCTAGAGCCAGGAGCCTGGACTCTAGATCTATTCTTTTGGCCAGCCTCACAAGGCTGTCCTCTTCACTGGGGGGTCCCCCAGTGTTGTCTCTGGGACCAGAGCCACCTGTGTGGTCTCTAGGTGCCCAGATGCTATGTCTTGAGTTGGAGGGTATGGGTGCCATCTCCTCCCTAGGGAATAGTATGGGGAGGTTGCTGTCCTCCTCCCCTGTTTCCCTTTCCTCATCTGACTGGCCATCACCATGTTCAGATGGGTGGTCTTTAGCATACTCAGCCAGGAGCTCCTGGAGCCCTTGTTTGGTTGGATGCTGACCCATTTGCAAATTTTTGAGTTTACATAAGGACCTCAATTCCTTGAAAGACAAGTGTAAGTAAGGTGTGAGGTCGAGCTCCTCCACCAGGTCCATGTTATTATTATCACTAATAGCTGGGTTTGTTTGAGACATTCTAACCTGACAGTTCTAACCCTCTACCCTGACTATAGTGACTTTTATTTTTCTAAAATTCTAATGGGACTTAAGCAAGGCCCTAGCAAGACTTTTAGTAATTTTGGAAAAACCAATCAGAATTCTAAAGGCAATTTTTAAGAGTTCTGTCGTGTGATCAGATGGTAACCAAGTAGTCCAACAAATGCAAGTTTGTATCCCACCGCTGATCCACCAATGTGAGAAAGTGGCTCTGTATATACTGTTCCCTAATAGGTACAGGGTGTACAGAGTCCACAGTCCCCCAGAGGCTGATAGAGGTCAAAGTTAGGTATGACCTTACTCTCAAAAGTGGTAGCTTGGTCGAGCAGTAAGGCAGTACCAGAGGACAGTGTAAAGCATTTATTGTACACACTCAGTCAGCAAATGGTTTCACACACTCAATAACTGAACTCTAGGCCAATGATTTGTATATATAAAATATATGCTTGTTTTATTTTTAGAACCACAAAGGGGGTAAAAATATACTTTCTCAGAATGAGAGGTTGAATATAAATACTTTTGTTTTAAGCAATAAATTTGTGTAAACAGTCACAGTTGGTTGCAATAAACAATCCTATTTCCTAAACATAACAATGCATTGAGCTCAATGGTAAATTCAGGTTATTTGTAATAAATTACTTTTCAGATTACTTTTGGAATTCCAGGTCTGGCTCCTAGAACCAGCCTGGGGTCAGTATTCAGAATCAAGTGATGAAAGTCGACTTAATAACTGTAATGATTTTTAAATAATATTTAGCTATTTCAAAAGTTAGCACTTCGAAAATATTTCACAGAAAACATTCAATGGATCTCTATGGCAAGAAATTCAAATTGCAGGTAGAGTACTTTATCGTTACTTTAGTAATCCAGGACTGGGTGCCTAGACCCAGGAATGGGGTCCTTATCAGGTAAGTAATTTCGTTTGCAGAAATGGTACGATTTTAAAAGAATATTTCAAATTTGCAAAAGTAGACACTTAGAAGAAATTTCACAGAAAAGCAGACAATGGTTTCCTATGGGAGAAAAATGAGTTAGAGGTAAGTATAGTTGTGAACACTTTTCAGAGTCAGGGCTGGGCACCAAGATCCAGCACTGGGAGCTCACCTAGGAGCAGGTGAGTAAATTCGTTTTTGTCACTTGGCTGATTTTTGGTGAATTTTTGCAGTTTTGAAAAGTTCACACTTAGAAGATTTTTGAAGAAAAAGCCAGTCAATGTTACCCTATGAGGAAAATGAAGTTAGCGGTTTAAGGGTAAGTACTCGACTGGTAGTGTTGAAATTCCGGGCATGGACTCAGGGGTCCCCCAGTGTCAGGTAGGTACAGTTGGTTCACCCTCAGCGGTTTCAGGACGGCCGGGTGCAGAGAGAGTTGGGCCCAATGTTATCCGATGAGAGATAGGGGGGCCTTGATTGGTGGCTGCTGTCTGGCAAGCAACGCGGCTGTGGGAGCTGGGCTCCTGGTCACTTACTCAGGGCAAGTGGGGAAGTAGGTTAGTGTAGAGAGGGCACTGCCAGGGCCACTCGGGCGGCTGGGTGCAGGGTGCTTTTGAGCCTTAGGGCGCTCAATGGAAATCAATGGGAATGTTCCGGTTTGGAAAGAGGCTGCAGGCTCGGGGACGAGGATGTTTCAGGTGCCACCACCACTTCGAGAGGTAAGTTGGGTAGTTGTAGGTTAGGTGGGTACCCCGGGATTGGGCACAGGGGGTCGCAGGGCGCCGGGTGCAGGGGTGCCTTTTGACGTCGGGAATCTTACCCTCTGGTTGATCGCGGCTGGGGTAGCACTTGGTTCTGAGGCTGCAGGCTTCTTCCGGGATGTCGAGGGGGGTCCTTGGGTGCCGGACTCTGGGTCACAGTCGCCGTGGGGTCGTCCTCTGGGTCTTTGTCCACTCCGGCACTGGCCAGGCTTGGCTGGTGCAGAGTGTGTTGGGTCCGCGGTCCCGGGCTGGTGCCAGGGATAGCAAGTAGGTTTCTTGAGTAGAGCCTCTACTCGTGGGAGTCCCAGGGGCTTAGAGCTAAAAGGTAGCCAGGTCCTCCGGGGTTGGTGAGGTTGCTGGCCACGAGGGATGGCGCGCTGGTGCAGGTTCGAGAGTCGACAGGCCGGTAGGGCTGGGGCCAAAGCAGTTGGTGTCTTCTTCTCTTTTTAGCAGCTGCAGGGCAGGTCTTTGTTCTTCTTGCTCTTCTTGTCGTTTTCTATCTGGAATCTCCGGAAGGAAGGTTCAGGGTGCCCCTAAATACTAGATTTAGGGGCGTTACAGGTAGGTGAAGGCCAGGGACCAATGGGTCCTTGTCCTGGGGTGGGTACACCCCCTATCCTGCCTCTCTCCTGTGGGAGGGGGGCAGTAGCCTAATCCTGATAGGGTAGGGCCTCCCATCTTCAAGATGGCGAGAGCCCGGAGATGTGCTTCACCTCGCCTCCCCCACCTGAGGGGTGGGGTGGGCAGGCTGGCACATCCCCTGTCCTTGTATGGGGTTTCCGGCCAAGCTTCCCGCCAGAGTGGGGGGTTGCAGTGGCCTGGGGAAACTCCAAATGGCGGCATGCCTTTGAAGCTTCCCTTTGCTCATCCTGGGGGAGGAGATTTCTCACCTCACCCAGGATGTGCATTGTTGCAGGCCCGGGAGAGCAGGGGCTCTCCCACCCAGGGGTCCAGCAACGTGTCTGCTGTGTGGCAGCCTGGGCAGCCTCAGAGCAGACGTGGATTGTAAGTTAGCTGTAAGGGGGCATCTTCTAAGATGCCCTCTGGGGTGCTTAGTACATTAAATCCTACACTGGCATCAGTGTGGGTTCAATGTGCTGAGAAGTTTGATACCAAACTTCCCAGGCTTCAGTGTTGCCAATATGGTGCTGTGGAGCTCGTGTTTGACAAGCTCTCAGCACCATGTATTCTTAAATGACAGCACTGCACTTACAGTGCCCAGGAACGGACCCGGGTACTGTAGGGGCACAGGGCTCCTGCTCCTGTGCCCACACCATAGGCGTAATGCACCCAGCTAGAGGGGTGGCTGACATATGCCTTGGCAGTGTAGGTGATGGGCATGGTACACAGTGATGTGTGCCATGTCGACTCTTTGTTTTGTCCTGCACCCAGACACTCAGCCTGCAAGGGCAGTGTGTGTGTAAGGGTACAGGGCCTCTGAGGGTGGCACAATGAGTGCTGCAGCCCTTAGAGGCCTTCCCTGTTCACAAGGCCCTGGGTACCTAGGGTACCATTTACTAGGGGCTGACATGTGGCTAGGGTTTGCCAATTTGGAGTTTGTGTGGTTTAAGGAAGGAACATAGGCCCTGGGCACCTGATTGGCAGGAACCCAGGGTACACTCAATCGAAGTACATTCAGCAATTTAGCAAAAAGTGGGGGCATACCATGCAAGAAAGATGGCACTTTCTCACAGTAGTATAGATGTTAAGTGATATAGAACGTGTTAGATATAAAGAGAGAGAGTGAGGTAGTGAGATTGATAGTGAGGTTTTTTTTTGAGGGAGATTGTGAAGTTGTGAGGAATTGAGATAGAGAGTGAGTTAGTAATAGAGTGATGTAGTGATGTTTTGAGAGAGAAATGTTATAAGATAGTGAGGTAGTGAGTTAGAGTGCATTATTGAGCTAATGCTATATATTGAGTGAGAGAGTGAGTTAGAGAGTGAGCGCTATATTTTTTGAGTGAGGAATTGAAAGTGAGAGTGTGAAGGAGCGAGATCGAAAGAAATACCGCGAGGTAGTGATATAGAGTGATCCTGAAGTTATGATGTAGTGACATGGATGCATCCATATATACATAGAGAGTTATCCATACATATATACAGACACCTAAAAACATACACAGACGGGCATACACTGAGCTACACACATATCGAGCCACACAGGTATACATTTTATAAACAAGTTTGCACTTACTTCTATATGTGTATTGTGAGTAGTATTTAACATTTTTTCATTATTGAATTCGTGGACGGTCAAGTGTGTCATTTTGACATAATTCCCAAGTCTGATTGGGAATTGCGTTGCATTTCTCCACAATGTTATTTTAACAGAGTCTGTTGTGTCAATAACTGTAATGGATTTTAATTTTGTTTCTTGTCCTGCGATAAAAATGTTTTTAGTTTCTTCTTCCTGTGAAATAAAGCAAAATATTACTATTAGTTTTTGTATATATAGTTTGAGTATAACAATCAGAGCGCGGTGCAGACAGAGCGCGGTGCAGACAGAGCGCGGTGCAGACAGAGCGCGGTGCAGACAGAGCGCGGTGCAGACAGAGCGCGGTGTAAAGAGTGTGGGGGAGAGACAATGTGTTGAAGCCAGTGTGGTGTATAGAGAGTGTGGGGAATAGAGATTTGTGCCGAAAGAGGGTGTTGCAGATAGTGTTTGAAGAGAGTGTGTTTAAGAGAGTTTTGTGATGGGCGTGTGGTTTATAGAGTCTGTTTGTAAGATTTGTTTTGAGAGCGGGTGTGGGGAAGAGAGCGGGTGTGGGGAAGAGAGCGGGTGTGGGGAAGAGAGCGGGTGTGGGGAAGAGAGCGGGTGTGGTGAGCAGAGCGGGTGTGGTGAGCAGAGCGGGTGTGGGGAAGAGAGCGGGTGTGGGGAAGAGAGCGGGTGTGGTGAGCAGAGCGGGTGTGGGGAAGAGAACGGGTGTGGGGAAGAGAACGGGTGTGGGGAAGAGAACGGGTGTGGGGAAGAGAGCGGGTGTGGGGAAGAGAGCAGGTTTGGGGAAGAGAGCAGGTTTGGGGAAGAGAGCAGGTTTGTGGAAGAGAGCAGGTTTGGGGAAGAGAGCGGGTGTGGGGTATAGTTTAGAAAGAGAGTGTTGTGCATAGAGAGTGTTGCCCCTTTTTTTTTTTTTTGCTAAGTGTGTGTTCCGAAGACTGTGCGAGTATAGAATATTTTAAGCAACATGTTTAATATTGCTTTTACTTAATATTGTACTTATAAACTTACCTCTGATATTGTCCCCGATATGGTCATTAATGTTCGTAACTTTGCTTCTCTGATTGTTTTAATCGGTGATATTGGTGGAGCTGGTGGCTCTAGTATGTTTTGCGCTTCTTGTAGGATTTCACTTGGAAGCGTTAAAGGTAGCATCCTCGAAATTTTGGTATGTTTCGTTAATAGAATAACATTGTTTTTGGCCAGGAAATTCCTTATAATAATTCCATTTCCTTGTTTTTTTTTATTGTAAAAATCGTCGTTATAGCATGTGGCTTTAATAGAACCACTTTCATCTGCTAGTGCTAGGTGGTACAAGATTTTGTTTTCTTGCTTTGCATTGCGGTAGTGTGTTTTTTGCGAACATGTTACAATATTTGCTCTTATAGCCTTCTGAAAAGGTTTGCTCTCCTGTTGTTTTCCCATCTTAATTTCTTGTATAGAAATCATCTGAAATGAGAATAAATTGTGAGTATACATTTCCGATTTAACTGTTGAAATTTTTACTGTATCACAAACTAATCTATTAAATTATAAAACATGCTTTTTAAATAGAGAGAGTTATTTAATAAGAGAGAGTGAAGTAGATACGAGAGTGAGGTAGTGAGAGAAATAGAGATTGAGGTATTGAAAGACTGATGTAGTGAGGGTGAGTAATGTTGTGAGGTCGTGAGATAGAAACAGAGAGTGATGTGAGGTAGTAAGAGAGTGAGTTATTAAAAGTGAGATTGTCATTTTTTTACTGCAATAGCGAGATTGAGATAGTGAGGTAGTGAGATATAGAGAGAGTGATGTAGTGTGTTAGAGAGAGTGGAGTTGTAAGGTTGCGAGATAGATAGTGTGTTAGAGAGTGAGTGATGTAGTTTACGTTTTAGAGAGTGACTTGTGATATAGTGAGGTAGTGAGAGTGCGGTAGTGAGATATAAATAGCTAGAGTGATGTTGTGAGATAGTGAGGTATTGAGTGAGAAAGTGAAGTTGTGAGATATTATATTAGAGAGTGCTGTAGTGAGAGAGTGAGGTATTTTAAGATATTGTGGTATTGAGTGATATAGTTAGTGATGTAGAGTTATTGTGATGCTGTGCTATATAGAGAGTTGAGCAATGAGGTAGAGAGTGAGGTAGAGATAGTGATTGAGCTAGTGAGAGAGAGTGAAGTAGTGTGAGAGAGAGAGTGAGGTAGTGAGAGAGTCAGGTAGTGAGAGAGATTTTTGGCGAGAGAGAGTGAGGTAGTGATAGAGAGAGAGCCAACTACACACGCATACAGACCCACACAGACAGAGCCACACAGATACACATAAAGTGTATCACTCAGACACACATACAGAGCAGCCCATAATGACACAGCCATACACACAGAGAGCTACCAACACACATACAGAGCTACAGACATACACATACAGAGCCACAGACTTACATACATACAGACTCACCTAACATACATAGTAAGGCAGCCACATCAAGATACTGAGCCGACAAGACGCACATATATACACAACATGCATTTTAAATTGCTACCCATAAGGCTTTGTGATCACTATAATATGACTCTAATATGCCATAGTTTGTTATGTGTACATTAGTGTAGATATGATCTAATGTAGATTTGTAGTCTGTTGTATATTGTGTTATTTTTTGTTGACATTGAAATTCGTTTAGCATATATTGTAATAGTAGTGCTGTGTTATGAGTTTCTTGTGTTAAATCTATGTTGAAGTCACCCATTATTATGTAGTTATAATCAGGGTAAAAGTTTAATATGCTACTTAAAACCGGGAAAAGTGTTTGTATATGTACATGTGGAGGCTTGTATAGCATTACAAATAAGTAGTTGCAATTGTTAAGATGTAGAGTAAAATGTAGAATATCAATTTCATGTTGTGTTTCATATATTGGCAGTAAGTTATTATTTTTTCGGTAGTAAATTGCTATTCCATGCTTAGTTTGGTGATGGTGGAATTTATCAAATATTAAAAGATGGTACTGTTCTATCAAGAAAGTATTGCTATCTGATGTTCTAGTTGTGTTTATTTCAGTGAAGCATAGAATATCAGCATTCATTATATTGGTGTCTGATTTCAGTGCTGTGTAATTTTTTTGCAGTGATCGTATATTATGTACAATGATATTACACATTTTGTTATAGGTACATAATTGAGGAACAGATATTTGCAATTGCATATCTGTTCTTAATCTGCACATTTCTTCATGTACTTTTGAATGTACAACAATTTTCTCATGCTGAAAGTTTTTAATATAGATGTTACCTAATGATCTGGCTCTGCTTAAAGCTACATAATGCATATGATGTATTTTGCTATTGTTAAAATGTATGTAAAGTGGTTCAATTGTTTCTCCTTGTGTTCTGTGTATAGTACGTGCAGATGATTGGCGTAGGGGAAATTGTTTGCGTATAATAGTGATAAATTTTTGTGTAAATTGAAAGTGCCGTGTTATAGCATGTATTGGTGTCCAATGAGGCAAAATGTTAGTTGTATACATGTGTTTATTTTCTAGCCTTGTACTTTTACCAACATTTTCTTTATCAAAATTAATCCAGACTACAGTAGGGCTGTTATTTATTGTTTCTACAAATTCAACTATACCTGTAGCACCATTTGTTAAACCATCATTTACATTAATATTGGAAGTTATATCATATCGTAATTTTAAGGCAATGTGTACTATAAATGGCAGTCCCATGGTTTTAATTGCATTTGTAGGTAACTGAGCTAGTATTTTCTTTTTCACTATTTCACTCAAGTCAGCTGCTACTGTATCTATGGCTGTTGCTGTGTAGACTGGATAGTTTATTATGTGTTGTAATAAAACTTTACTATTAATGTTATCAACCTCTTTGTTTGTTGGCATAATATAAGGTATAGTTTTGCTAATGGTTATTGGTGGTTCTAATTCTCGTGTTTGTATTTGTATTATATCTGCATCATTTTGTTTCCCTTCTCTTAATCTGTTTAGTAGTTCAGCAAATGGCAAGTCATTTAGCTGTCTCATAATTTTTGTTAACTCAAATAACTTAAAATTTTCTTGCCAGGGGAGGAGCCTAGCGCTTGACCAAGATGGCCGCGTGAGCTCAGAGCTCCGAGACCCTCGCGCCCTCCGTCGACTATCCTGTCTTTAATCCTGTCGGTATGCATGGCATCGTGTGGATGACCTGTCAGGGAGGCGATTGATGCTACCCGCGGTCGGCTCGCCCACCGGGAACCGGACTTATGCCTGGCGGAAGATTGCGGCCTATCTCCGGGGGATGCCAGGGGCTAGAGTTGGCAGGATGCCCGACTCCTAGTTGAACAACAACGGCCAGGCGAGGTGTGAACTGTCGGACGGAGGTCCCCGTCCTTTCACTTTCGCTTTCTCTCCCTTTGTCAGCCCTGCCCCTGGAGAGCTCTTGGTGGCTTTATTACCCTATGGACGCTCTGCAGGCTACTCTGGCGGCCCACTGCAGAACTGATCACTCCTGATTCCTTTCGTTGAGAGGGACCCGTCTTATCTGAACCGACCTGCCTGGAGTCAACCATGTCGGGCAAAGCAGAGGTGGATCGGCTGAAGGCTAAGTCTACCAGGCGGGGAGCCTATACCCAAGTCAATAGCATGGACCTCTATGCTCTGCAGAAGGGATCACCGAGTGGGTCGAGCCAGTCGCTGGATACCCAGAAGGCGGCCTCGCCTTTGGCCCCGGAGCTCTCACTACAGGATGTCATGGGCGCGCTCGAAGGGATGCAGACTTCGATTGGGAGACGGTTTGATGCCCTGGCGCATAAGGTGGACGCCATCTTGGTGGATGTCAACCTGATCCGTGCGGACTTGGGCAAAACGAATGAACGGGTTAAGAACCTGGACCTCAAGACCACGGGCCTCACCGATGATGTCACGGAACTGCAGACCGAGGTTCGTAAGCTGAGGACCGAGAGTGATCTTGCCGCCCGCCGGCTGGAGGACTTTGAGAGCCGGGCCAGGCGCAACAACGTGCGCGTCATCGGGGTCCCGGAGTCCTCGGATGAGGCTTCGGTTGACCTGCTTGTCGAGGACTTGGTGCTTAATCATCTGCAGCCTAAGGGTCTTGGAAAGTTATTTGCGGTTGAAAGGGCCCATAGAGTGCCGGGTGGGAGGCCTAAGGCGGGTGCCCCGCCGAGGCCGATCGTCGCCCGGCTCTTTCATTTTCGAGATCGGGACGCTATCCTGCAAGCATCGAGGGTGACGGGCCCGGTCCCCTTCCAGAACGCGTCGGTGAATTTCTATCCGGACTTCACCCAGCAGGTGCAGAGGCAGAGACAGGGCTTTCTGGGGGTGAAGAGGCGGCTCCGGGAGAGGGATCTGAAGTATGCCATGCTCTTCCCTGCCAGATTACGTGTGGTGCACGAAGATCGGACATTCTTCTTTGACTCTCCTGTTATGGCCGATGAATGGCTGGACGCTTTGCCCCGACGACGGACGGGGGCGGACACTGCCGAGGATGGAGACAGTGGCCGGGATGGGCAGGGCTGATTTTTCGGAGCCGGTCTGACTCGATTTGGCTATATTTGAAGACTTGAATAGAGTGCAGTAAATGCGGAGGGTTGCGGGAGGACGAGGGGTGCTCTTTTCCTCCCTTAGGGTACTTTTTGTAGATTTTGGGTTTTTGTAGGGCGACAGGCACACTGCAAGTTGGGGGGGCTTTGTAAGCTGCAGCAGGGGTGCAGGGTGGGGGGGGTTTCTGGGATTTTGGGTTTGTTGTTGGGGGGTTTATTTCTGCAAGGCATGGTGATTATTTCCAGGACTGTTCCATGGTGGCTCTTCGGGTGTGGGGTGGGCCTCTTTACGTTTGAGGATGGGGGGTAGGGGTTTAAGTGTTATAAGCTGGAATGTTAATGGTTTGGGGGATCACATTAAGCGTGGGATTGTTTTGCAATTCTTGAAACGGTCAATGCCGGATGTTGCCCTGCTGCAGGAGACGCATCTTATAGGTAATACGTGCTATGCTCTGAATAGGAAGGGTTATAAATTCATAGCACATTCGGGATTCTCTTCCGGGTCCAGGGGTGTGGGTATCCTAGTCAGAGCCTCGCTGCCATTTGAGGTGGACTCCACCATTGTTGATGATAGGGGGAGGTTTGTGGCGGTGGCGGGGCGGTGGGAAGGAAGAACTTTGGTTTTGGTTTCGGTTTATGTCCCGCCGGCCCTGCAGGCCTCCACGTTCACAGATCTGGGTAGGGCCTTGCTGGATCTCCCGGGGGGTATGCTTGTGGTGGGAGGTGATTTCAACGCTGTTGGCTCCGGTCTGCTGGATAGACACCCGCCCAGAGACACAGGGGGGGCTCAGAAGTGGCTTCCAGACTTCCTAGACACGCTTGGCCTGATAGACTGCTGGAGGCTCCGGCACCCCACACAGAGCCAATACACGTTCCACTCCGGGGCACATGGTAGCCTTTCCAGGATTGATTACCTACTCACTCTGGCTGCGCATGCCTCATTGGTCTCCGAGGCGAGGCACATGGCGCGTGGTATATCGGACCATTCGCCAGTATGGATTCGGCTGGATCTAGGTCGGGAGGGAGGAGGAAGGGTGGCCCCTATCAACCCGTGGTATTTCCGAGACCCCAAGATGCGCAGCGCGCTGGTAAAGAAAGTAGATAATTTCTTCAATGACAATCAGGGATCCGTGGACTCGGCAGTGTCGCTGTGGGAAGCATTTAAGACCGTGCTCCGAGGGGAAGCCCTCTCCCTTGTAGTAGCTGCCAAGCGGCGGAGAGATGGCGAGGTTCTGCAGGTTGAGGAGGAGATCGCGGCTCTGGAGGGAGCGCTAGAGGAGGAGGTTACAGAGGCCTCACTGCATGAGCTTTGCTTGAAGCAAACTGAGTATAAGGACCTGGTGACGAACGCCGCTAAGACCCTCAGTAGGGAACAGCAGGGCCGTTTGTATGATGTAGGTGACAAGGCAGGGAAGCTCCTGGCTTGGCTGGACAGAAAAGAACGGGTCAATAGAGTTGTGCCAGAGTTGACGGGAGAGAGGGGAGAGGCGATTGTGGAACCTGAGAGGATTGTAAAGTGTTTCTCGGACTATTTCTGTAGGGTTTATGCTTCAGTGTCGGACAGGCCGCCCGAGGACTCGTGTGACCTCCTCCGTGATATCGAGTTGCCCTGCCTCTCCGATATAGATAGGGACGATCTAGATGGTGACATAACGGTTGACGAGGTGGCGGGGGCCATCCGCGCGTTAAACTCGGGCAAGGCCTCGGGACCGAACGGCTTGCCGGTCGATCTGTACAAGCTGTTTCCGGATAGGGTCGCCCCTCACCTGCGCGCCATGTTTGTGGAGGCACGGGGGAGTGGGACCCTCCCGTTGGACCAGCGACTGGCGACGATTGTGGTTATACACAAAGAGGGCAAACCCCGAGATAAGTGCGCCTCATATAGGCCTATCTCACTCCTTAACGCAGAGCCGAAAATTCTGGCCAAAATCCTGGCGACCCGATTGATTAGGGTACTCGGTGACTTGGTCCACCCGGATCAATCCGGCTTCATCCCGCACCGAAACACAGCGTTAAATCTTCGGCGCCTCCATGGCGTAATCGCCAGGGCGGGCACGCTGCGTGAACCAGCTATTGTGGCGTCTCTCGACGCCACGATGGCCTTTGACACGGTGGAATGGGCATATTTGTGGGCCGTGCTGACCAAGTTCGGCTTTGGCCACGGTTTTGTGAGCTGGGTGAGGTTGCTGTATGAGGGGCCTCTTGCGAGTGTGGTGGTGAATGGTCGGGCGTCGACTCCGTTTCAGCTTGGGAGGGGTACTCGGCAGGGTTGTCCCTTGTCGCCTTTGTTGTTCGCCCTCGCCCTTGAGCCGCTGGCTGCGTGGATACGTTGGCACCCGGATATACGGGGCCTTAGATGGTCGCCTGAACACGAGGACCGTATTTCGCTCTATGCTGATGATATCCTGCTGTATCTTGCCTCACCCAAGAAATCACTTATAGTGGTCTGTGACGTACTCACATCATTTGGTAGGAACTCGGGTCTCGTTATCAACTGGAGTAAATCGTATTTGTATGTTTTTAGTGGCGAGGTACCACCGATCCCTAGAACATGCTCGATACAGGTCGCTCAGCAGGGCTTCGTGTACTTGGGGATCTTTATCTCCATGGACCCTGCTGTGCGATATGAGAAGAACCTGCTCCCCCCCCTGGCACGCCTGAGGCGGGATGTTGAAGGCTGGCGGAGGCTGCCGCTCTCCCTCGTTGGGCGTGCGGCCCTGTTCAAAATGATGTCTCTTCCCCGCTTCCTCTACGCACTGCAGAATACTTTGGACTGGGTACCGGCCAAATACTTTCGGGAGGTCGAAGGCCTCCAACGAACGTTGCTGTGGGATGGGCGGCCGCGAATAGCTATTGCAAAGTTGACGCTTCCATGGTACGACGGGGGCATTGCGCTCCCAGACATCCGACGGTACTATTGGGCCACCCAGCTGAGCGCGATTAATCATGGGTTGTATGGCCCTGCCCTCAGCCCTGGGTATGCCATGGACAGGTGGCTGCTGCGTGGTGGTAACTACTACAGGGCGTTGTACTCGCGGTCCCTAGACTCGTCCCTCACGGGGCCCACTGGTGTGGCAGTGCGTGTGTGGAAGATGGCAACTGACTCGCTGGGCTGGAAGGATAGGCTCACCCTCGCTACCCCGCTGTTTGAATCGGAGATGCTGGGAAGGCTTTGGCACACAAAAGGTTTTGATAAATGGGACCTGATCGGCATCTCCAGGGTGGGAGATGTGCTGAATAAGGGGAAGGTAAAGTCCTTTGAAGAGTTGCAGATGGAGTATGAGCTGGGGCCTTCCGAGTGTTTCCGATATATTCAGGTGCGTCACGCCCTCCGATCAGTCCTCGTAGAGGGTGAGAAGGTGCCTGAGTCCTCTCCTTTGGAGGACCGGGTCCTTGATGGCCATATGCCCGAAAGCACGATCTCGCTCATCTATAAGAAACTGATCAACGTCCGGGCGGACATGCTTCTGGGCCTGAGGGACCAGTGGACTAGGGATGGCCTCGAGTTGGATGATGAGGATTGGCAGTCTGCTGTTTCCTCTCCTAAGGAGGATGCGATCCCGTCGCGTCTGAGGCTGGTGCAGCTTCAAATACTGCATCGAGTGTATGTGACGGGGCCAAGGCTGGTTCACATGAGATTCTCGGAGGACGGCCTATGTAGGAGGGGATGTGGTATGGTGGGTACTTTCCTGCATATCATTTGGGAATGTGGTGTCATTACGGAATTCTGGAGGAGAGTCCATGCAGTGATGGGGGAGGTGACGGGCATTGCTATGCAGCCGGAAGCGCGGTGTTGCCTCCTGAATGTCTGGGGGCCCACTGACCACGATGCGGCACAGACCCAATGGGTGACTCTGGGCAACATGGTCGCTAAGAGAGATATCGCGCGGCTGTGGGGCTCCGCGGGGCCCCCCACATTGACCGCGTGGAAAGAAAATATGGACTGGAGTATGCTAAGGGAGAAGACGGTATATTGCGCTAGAGGCCGCCCCCGGAAGTGGCACGCCATCTGAGGGCGGTGGAATCAATACAGGGGGGGAATATGTGTTGCCCCGGATCTGGATCCTCCCGAGGAACAGCTTTCCTCCTGACCTTCTTTCCAGCTCAGTATGGTTAATGGACCCTTTTTTGGCCTCTGCTCTCCCCCCTTCTTCCTCTTTACACTGTACTGTAACTGGTAGATGAGTGGGGTCCGGCCTCCCCTGGGGGGCTTTCACCATGGGCTTTCAGTGCTCTTGCCTTGCTGGGGTTTGTTGTGTGTTTTGTGTTTACTTAAAATTGAACCTTTGCACTTCTCCTGTCACGCTACTGGGGACGCATCTCTGTTTCTATATATCGATGCTGCCGAACCTCCGGGTTGTCGGCTGAATAGCTGTGTCCTCACTTTTGAAAATAAAGGTTTTTAAAAAAAAAAAAAAAAAAATTCTTGCCATAGATTAGTACTTACTGGTCTGTATGAATGCCTGGGGTTTTCAAATACGTGTCAAAAACTGGTTTCAATTGATAAAAATCTCCAATTGCTAATATAGATATTCCACCAAAAGGGAGATTGGACATTTTTATTTCTTGCAATCTATTATGTATGAAATTAAATAAATTAGCCCCTACCATTGATATCTCATCAATTATTAGCAATTTAAGATGCATTAACTCGTTTTGTAGTGTACTCCTGCTCTCATGAGTTAGTGGTTTATGAGTTAGTGTTTGTGAAACTGGTATTTTAAACGTACTATGTAGTGTTTTACCATGAATATTATGTGCTGCTTTGCCTGTAGGAGCTGTAAGCAGTACATATATGTTGTCTGGATTTTCCCCTGCTCTAGTATTGTAGTATCGTAGTAATGTTTGGTAAAGCGCTGTAATAAGGAAACTTTTACCTACTCCTGCACCACCTGTACAAAATGTGTAGCAGGGTTCTTCTTTTGTTTTTATCCAATTTAAGTGATGATATATAAAGTTAAGTTGCTCATTTGTCAGATTTTGCATTATGTTGTCATACTGTTCATTTGGCATTAAATTATTGGTTAGTGCTTCTTCAATACTTGTACTTCTAATGCCTAAATCGAATGATAAGTCATATAGTAATTGTTCATTAACTGGAATTTGAGGATATATGTTGTCATCTGTATTTATATCTGTTTGGGGTAGAATCAATGGTTCAACTGTAATCTTTTCTGTCTCAATGTTTTTTAGTGTTTTATTATATCTATTATGGTGAAAGTCAACAGTGCTTTTAATTTCTAAATACCGTTCATAATATGTTTTTTTGTGGCCAATTATTAGATGTTCTACTCTCCATGGATAATAAAGCATTATCAATTCGTGATAGTAATTTTCAGAGTCATTTTCTTTGTTAAATCTACAATAGCGAATTATTTTAGGGTTTTTTCGTTTTATATAGTTATTTTCTATTATTTCTTCTTGTATATTAATTGTAAGTTCTTCCTCATCTGAGCTATAAAAGTTATTTTCTGCGAGAAAATTGTCATGGTCTGTTTCTTCTTTCCCCTTCTTTTTTTTTTTCTCATCATACCTAGATGCATAGTCAGCTAATGTACAGGTTTCTAAATTTTCTGGGCGTTTGCTGTACTTTACCATAATATTTTCAAATTGTATTTTATGAGAAGTATCGGGCAATAAATTAATAGTCTCTATATCTTTTAATAAGTATGTATGCTTTTCTGGTGGGCTTGTATTAATGAATACAAAAGAGCGAGAACTTTTCCGTAATGGAATTTGAAGTATAAGATAAGCTGCCTCTTGTGCACTTATTTCAGTACAGTTTAAGAATTTGTTACCTATATGCTTAAGTTGATCTTTTATGCTAGGATTGTGATATACTTCTTTTGCAGCTTGTGCAATTATTCTGCTCATCCCACGTTGAGATTTACTAATATATGAAACTATATATACAGCACATGCATATGCATCTAAGATGTATTGGATATCTATATTTGCTTGCCATGCTTGTAAAATTGTAGTATTGTAGTTATTTATAAAGCATTCAGCTGGTGTTCTTTTGAGAAAAATTGTTTTTTTCCCTATCATTGACTGTATACACAAAATATACTGTTTTAAATCTATTTGCATTGTAGTTAAGAACTCATCAAACGTATAACTTTGGAAGTCTTGTGTGTTCATAGTTAGATGTATTAGTTCAATTTGTTGAAGGAGTTCTTGATTAGTTTTGTCTAGTTCTAATTGTTCTAATATATAAGTTTCAGGCATGGGATATTTTGGGTATTGATATTTGCATGTTCTTTTATGCTTGATCCTGCAATTTTTTGTATGCCCATGCCTTTGGAGGGGTATGAAAGGCTCTATGTTTGGATCTTGTGTCTTTGCACATGTTATATACTTATTTATAAAAGTAATAACTTCACTGAGCTCAGAATTTTCATATTGTGGTGCATTCTCTATCCATATTATAGCATGTATATGTGGTGATCCCCGTTGTTGGAATTCTACTCTATAAAAGAAATCTAAAATTTTGCCAATTGGGTTACTTTCATGTAATAAAATACAATTAAATAGCTTTCTAACTTGAAAATCAAAATGCCTTGCACATGTAATTGGATTTTGTTGGATTAATGTGCATTTGGTTTCCCATGACATACTTGCAAATTCTTCTTTTGTACATTCTTTTTTTTTCTCAGTACGTAATAAAATATTGATTAAATGATACCATTTTGTTTCTGCAGCTGATAAAGTAAAAAAAAAAGTTGGTATTCCCAATTGTCTTATCATAGCAAATAGGTCTTTTTTGCATTGCTCCCAATATGGTGGTGAACTACGTATAGTTTTTAGTATTTTGTACCCCTCATTATATTGGAGAATACTGTTTAATTTTTCTTTTATGTCTTTTGCAGTTATAATCTTCCCATTATTAAAGTATTTTCGAAGTGAGATGTATATTTTGCTATGTATTTGTTTTATACGTAATTTAGCCAATTTAAAGAAAACATTTGTTATAGACTTTGCTACTCTTTGATCATGACTTCTTAATTCCCATTGACATATTGTGCTATAATGTATTGGTACATGCCTTTCTTTATTAGTTGGTCTTCGCTTTCCGCAAAATATTGTAGGGAAAGCTAAATATTCTGAATCTATATCTTCATATAGACCTCTTGGTGTGTTATGCTCTGCAGGTGCTAAATTTAGAATATTTATGTTTTCTGTAGTTATTGTTTCATTAGTTAGCATAGTATCTAAATTTCCTGTGCCAATGTTGTCTTCAGAATCTGATGTATTATTTGTATCTGAAGTGTCATTACAAGGTGGTATATTTGGCGCTGTATATTCCCAATCAGGATTAATGGTAACTCCATATTCTTTGAACATACTGCTATTAGTTGCTAGATATAGAGCTGCATGTTTTACTTTATTTGGGTGAACATTTTCAAAATGGGTATAAGATTTATAACTTAATTTTCTTTTCAATTTAATGGGAATGGTCATGTAATCGTTGATTTGCCTTGGTAAAACAGTAACAGTTCTCATAACATCAGCAGGTACATTAACTACTGCACCTGAGAGACATTTTTGGAATCCACGTGGTAGTGTTCTAATTTGTACAAAAGGGATTCTTGGTGCTACTAATCTTTCTTCTAAATTATGCAAGTGTAAGGCTGCAGGGATATCTGGAAATGACATTTTATTATAAATAGAACAAGGTGGTATTTTTGTTTTTTGTAATATAGCTATAACATGTTTTACATATGTCATCTGTTTGTAGTTCACTAATGTTACATGTTATGAAATTTTCGTTACATCTAATATTGTTTGTTTTTTGCAAATTTTGCTTATGCCACAATTGATTGCAAATAGTGCACGCATACTCTGGACCATAGGTTATTTGGTCCTGAAAGTCATTAATTATGCTGTTTGTTATTTGTAACCTTTGATTAATATCTGTGCTGTGTATTATTTGTTTTTGGTGTACGCTTTCTTTTTCTTGTATTTAGCTGAACTTCTATTGTACTACTTTTTACAGCATCATTATGTGTAAATGTGTCTGTTCCCACATTGGTATTGCTATTTTGTACAGTAGAATGTAAAGTTGTTTTTTTGTGGATGGTAACTGTGTCCAAACTTGCATCTTCTACTTCTATTGTACTACTTTGTACAGCATCATTATGTGTAAATGTGTCTGTTCCCACATTGGTATTGCTATTTTATACAGTAGAATGTAAAGTTGTTTTTTTGTGGATGGTAACTGTGTCCAAACTTGCATCTTCTACTTGTATGTTTGTTGTTGGCATATGGGTTAATGCAGTAGAAGCTATCTTTGTTTTATGAACATATAATTTTTTTTGAAACTTCATTCTACCTTTGCTGTGGTTTTTTTGCGTTGACTTAAGTGAAGCTGGCATAATTGTGTTTATTTTCACTGGTGTTAATTGTAAAGTAACAGTTTGTGAATGTGTTAGTATTTCTTTATCAACTACCTTTCTAATGTAATCTATCAGTCCATCAATAGTTTCAATCCGTATAGCAAAACATGTTCCATTTGGATGAGGTTTTGCATTTTTTTCTTGGCTATGCGAATGAAATGTAAAATATGCCTCAAGAGTTTTAAATACAGAAATTGCATAGTTTCCTATACCTATTAACCCACCAGTGTCATCATTAATAGTTGAAGCTATTGTTGTTAAAAATATGTCATTTGTAAGTAGTTCCTTTTCAGTTATTTTGCTTTGAAATCCTTTTTTAAGCTTTATAGAATATATTATGCTATTGTGACATATGTAATTTGGTAAATTATGTTGATCACAATCATCTGTATTTAGCGCGTGCATTTCTGTATTTAAAGCATCTGCAAGATCCATAATGGTACGCAAATCTAAAGTATTCCAAGTAGATGCTGGTTTACAGTAGTTATGGATAATAGCAAATACAGTATTTGTTAGAGTTTGTGGATTTGGTGATATGTTATTAATATTGATCTCTTCCGGCTGTTTTTGTGTTATATTGAAAGTATGTGTTTGTTGTGTCGCTTGTGTTAAAATATCAGCATTGATGTTGATATTGCCAGTGTTTGTTACTGTTTTTGGCAATATGCTATCGGGCATACTTTCTGGGACTAATAATGTATTACTTTCAGTAATACGGATATCTGTATGATGGCTATTATCTGTATATGTGTTTGTCTGTAAATTAGTTTTTGATGTATGTTGTTTGGAATGTATGTTTATACATGTGAGTGTTTTCTTAACGATATCTGCATATGTGTTTGCAGTAGTACTCTTCTGTGGTATACTATTACATTGTGGTATACTCATGTTACTGCTATTAGTTGTAGACAGTGTTTTAGGTGTTGTAGTAAGAGTAAAAAGTGTACCTGGATATGTTGTAGTACTAATCGTATTTAATGATGTTGATGGCTGTTCTAAATTTGGCAAAAGGCTGTTATGTATTGTAATGTTGTTTTTGGCTGTTTGTATACGTGTTTGAAATGCGTGTGTAAAAAAATTGCTACATGCCTCAGTTGAATGCACATAAATTTTTTTAAGCAGGGCTGTAGTCATATTTTTTTCATTAGTGAGTATGTGTTTTTGTAGCGATTCTTTTTTAATTGTACTTATATGTATAGGAGTTAATTCATATGCTACACAATTACGTTTGGGGGACTTAAGACTTTGTGCAAGTTTTGTAATGTAGTCTATAATTTCATAAAATGCCATTTGTATAGTAATACATGTGCCATTCGGGTGAGGCATTCCTGTGTTGTCGCGGCTATGTGAATCAAATACATAATATGTATTGTTATTATTTACAATGGATATAACATAAATATCCATGCAAAGTAAAACACCAGAATGCAAATCTAGTGCAGCTTTTAATACTGTTTGCATGTTTGGTGAAGATGGCTCAAAATGTGTCAATATGTCTCCATAAGAAGGTTCTTTAAGTTTAAGTGCATATATTAATGTATTGTGTTGTATAAAATTAGGCAAATCGTCAGGGTGCATAAGCTGGTGTTTATTAATCGAATGCATATCTTTATATAACGCATCACCTAAGTCCATAATGTAATGTAAATCTTCTACGGTCCATGTATTTGCAACTTTGCAATAGTTGTGTATAATTGCAAATGTGCTATTTGGCAAACATTGTCTGCCTCTTGAATTACCAGAAAATCGAACATTACCCTGATGATAATCAGCCTGCAGTACCCTTTTCATATTTATAATTACAGTAAGTTTGCTATAAAATTGTTGGACAAATACTGTAGTGTGCAGGTTAGAATTGCACACTATGTATTCCCTCGGTGTGTAGAAAAAGCAAATATTAATTAAATGGTTTTAATATGGTACCTTGATTAGGAATTATCAATCTATGCTGTAATGCTAAAATATGGGCCTGTGTTACGCTACAGTTTTTAAATGAGAATAAATGTACATTACATCTATGTATTTTGTCTTTGTTTATCTCTACTTCTATATTATATATCTTTCTCTATATATATAGATAGATATATCTACCTATCTGTATATATATATACACTGTTGTTACAAGTACTTAGCTAAACATAATAGTTATGTACTTTTACCTCGATGTTGTTAGGTCAAGGAGTTAGCAGCGTGCGATTTTGAGGGCAAGAATTGAAAATCTAGGAAAAAGGATAACAAACATTAATAAGTGTAAAATAATGCCATAAATTAAACTTTAGTCTTATTCAAAAAATTAAAAGTAGTAAATTAAAGTGTTTAATAGAGAAGGTGTATTGTTCAGCAAGTAGTAATATTGTCATACAGTATTAATATAGAATGTAAATAAGCATGTATTAAAGATTGTGTATTAGGGAGTATTAAAGTGTTGTGTGCATTAATGTGTAAAGACACTTTTTGTGAATACAGTGTAGTGTGTGTGTAAATAGTGTGTGTAGACGTTGTGTCTAAGCAGACTATGTGTGTTAAACAGTATGTGAATGTGTGTGTGTGTAACAAAATATGTTTAGCAATATGTACAAAGTAATTGTTTGTTAAGACTATTATAGTATTACTAGTAGAGTTATGCTGGATGTTAATATTCTGCTAATACAGAAATAGTAAGTTGTGAAAGTTATCTGAAATGGGGGGAATGTTCTTGGAGAATAATACTGTAGGAGTTCCATATTTGCTGTTAGTTGCATGCTTAATTTCCAATCACCAGGAAAGTTGCATTTTTTCGATAAAAGTTTTGTGGAATTGTAGAAGGTAAATAATAAAGTGAACGATAGTGAAGAAGATATAGTTTATATAGATATGTGATACAGAAAATGTGTAAGTGTATGTTAGAGTGCGTGTGTACTAGAATGTGTTTGTGTGTGTTCAAAAGTATATTAAGACTATGTGTTATATAAAGTAGGTGCTAAATAGTGTTCAGTAGTTAAAATGTTAGAGGCAGTAGTAATGTGTGTGTGTTGGAGAGTGAGTAGTAATGCGTGTAATAGGTAGTGTGTTTTTTAGAGAGCATGTATTAGAGAGTGTTTCTTATAGAGTATTTTTTAGACAGCATGTGTTAGAGAGCATGTTGCAGAGAGTGTATGTATAGAGTGCGTGTGTTGTAAAAGTGATTGGTAAAAAAGGATGACTGTCCAAACTGTCTCTAAAGTGTGTATGTAATGAATCTATCGTCAAAGTATGTATTAGGGAGTATATTTTGAATTATAAGGATGTATAATTAATGAGGTTATCGTTGTTACAGAAAATAAAAAATAGTAAAGAAATCTGCAATCTAAATTAAGAAATAGTGAAAAAGTTGCCAATGCCTCACCGAAGTGACCCAATAGGAGTTTGCAGATTGGTTCTCACCTGCACTCACTTTATCATCATTAGCTCTTGTCAACTAATAGTGCACCACGGTCTTTGCAGCATGCTCTCTGTACTATGCTTTTAGTATCACAATCTTTATGCCATGCTCTTTGCACCATGCTCTTTGCACCATACTCTCTGCACCATGCTCTCTGCACCATGCTCTCTGCACCATGCTCTCTGCACCATGCTCTCTGCACCATGCTCTCTGCAGTACGCTATCTGCACTACGCTCTGTGCACCATGCTCATAAGTGTGGTATAGAGAGAGTGTGATACAGAGAGTGTGATACAGAGAGTGTGATACAGATAGCGTCATACAGAGAGCGTCATACAGAGAGCGTAATACAGAGAGCGTAATACAGAGAGCGTAATACAGAGAGCGTAATACAGAGAGCGTAATACAGAGAGCGTAATACAGAGAGCGTACTACAGAGAACGTAATCCGTAGAGAGAAATAGAGATAGAGTCATATAGAGAGCATAATCCAGCGGGCTTCGTAGAGTAATACAGAAAGAGTAATATAGAGAGGGCAATACAGAGAGGGCAATACAGAGAGGGCAATACAGAGAGGACTAGGCGGAGAGGGCTAGGCGGAGAGGGCTAGGCGGAGAGGGCTAGGCGGAGAGGGCTAGGCGGAGAGGGCTAGGCGGAGAGGGCTAGGTGGAGAGGGCTACGTGGAGAGGGCTAGGCGGAGAGGGCTACGCAGAGAGGGCTACGCGGAGAGGGCTACGTGGAGAGGGCTACGTGGAGAGGGCTTCGTGGAGAGGGCTACGTGGAGAGGGCTACGTGGAGAGGGCTACGTGGAGAGGGCTACGTGGAGAGGGCCACGTGGAGAGGGTTAGGTGTAGATGGCTATCAAACATAGTTAAGTATGAACGTAGTGTGTTATATTAACAAAGTATAAAGATGTATAGTCCATGGTGTGGTTGTAGCAAATGGTGGTAATTCTTGTCCCTGTGTGTAAGCTAATTGTACTGTTATTAAAAGAGTAACAAAAAGCAATGGGAATGTACTAAAATGTAAAAAGGACTTCCCCTTGCTATGCACTAGCGTAAATCTTCTAAAAATGCCTTGCATATTTGTAAGCGAAATCAGGAACTGCCCAGCCTAGGCTGCCATTAATCTGCATTATGTATCAGTTATTATGTGAAAATTGCAAACGGACATATTATTGCAGTGGGTTGAGGGGGAAGGTGTGCTGTGCAATGAAATGGCACTAACATTAATGGCTAATGCACAATTGATCACTAAAATCTACGTAAGTTGCTAAAGTTTTAATGCAGCACATTTTAATTTTAAATTCTTCGTACTGTTCATGTTTTGTCTGTACGTATAACAATCTAGAAATATGTGTACGTAAAAAGCATTGCTCAAATCAAATGAATGTGTGAGAGGTGCACGCAAATAAACAACATTTTACAAATACAGCCTAGCCTGCCATTATTCTGCATTATGGCAGTGGGTGGAGAGGGGAGGTGCGGTGTACAATGACATGGCACTAACATTATTGGTGGGAAGTAATGTGTTAAGAGAGTTTGTGTGAAGACAGAGTGTAGTGTGTGTGCGTAGATAGTGTGTGTGTAGACGTTGTGTCTAATCAGACTATGTATGTTAAACAGTATGGGAAAGTGTGTGTAACCCAATAGGTTTAGCAATGTGTACAAATTAATTATTTGTTAAGACTATTATAGTATTACTAGTAGAGTTATGCTGGAAGTGACTATTTTGCTACTACAGCAATTGTAGTTTATAAAAGTGATCAGAAATGTTGGGAATGCTGAACTGAAACTATGAGTTTATAGAGTGTGTAGCCAGCATGTGTACAGAGAACATGTATTGAGCTTTTGCATGTGTAAAGAGTATGTATAGAGTGCATGTGTTGTAAAAGTGAATGTTAAAAGTGGATGACTGTCCAAACTGCATCTAAAGTGTGTATGTAAAGATTATGTAGTTCAAGTATGTATTATGGAGTATTATTAGAGTTATAAGGTTGTATAATTAATGAGTTAAGCCTTGGTAGAGCAAGTAAAAAGTAGTGTAGAAATTGGCAATGCAAAGTAAAAAGTAGTGCAGAAGTTGACAATGCCTCACGTAAGTGACCCAATAGGAGTTTGCAGATTGGTTCTCACCTGCACTCACTTTATCATGATTAGCTCTTGTCAACTAATAGTGCACCACGTTCTCTGCACCATGCTCTCTGTACTGTGGTCTTAGTATCACGATCTTTATGCCATGCTCTTTGCACTATGCTTTCAGCATCATGCTTTCTGCACCATGCTCTCTGCACCATGCTCTCTGCACCATGCTCTCTGCACCATGCTTTCTGAAGTACGGTATCTGCATTATGCTCTATGCAGTATGCTCACAAGTGTGGTACATAGTGTGGTACAGAGAGCGTCATACAGAGATCGTAATACAGAGCGTAATACAGGGAGCATAATACAGGGAGCGTAATATAGGGAGCGTAATACAGAGAGCGTAATACAGAGAGCGTAATACAGAGCGTAATACAGAGAGCGTAATACAGAGAGCGTACTACAGAGAGCGTACTACAGAGAGCATACTACAGAGAGCGTACTACAGAGAGCGTACTACAGAGAGCGTACTACAGAGAGCGTACTACAGAGAACGTACTACAGAGAACGTAATCCGTAGAGAGTAAGAGAGATAGAGGAATATAGAGAGCATAATCCAGCGAGCTTATTAGAGTAATACAGAAAGAGTAATACAGAAAGAGTAATATAGAGAGGGTAATACAGAGAGGGTAATACAGAGAGGGCAATACAGAGAGGGCTAGGCGGAGAGGGCTAGGCGGAGAGGGCTAGGCGGAGGGGGCTACGTGGAGAGGGCTACGTGGAGAGGGCTAGGCGGAGAGGGCTAGGCGGAGAGGGCTAGGCGGAGAGGGCTAGGCGGAGAGGGCTAGGCGGAGGGGGCTAGGCGGAGGGGGCTAGGCGGAGGAGGCTACGTGGAGAGGGCTACGTGGAGAGGGCTATCAAACATAGTTAAGTATGAACGTAGTGTGTCATATTAACAAACTGTAAAGATGTACTGAATGATTTGTAAATTAAACTTCTATAAAAAAGGTGTAAAATGAAGCGTTGTGAACGCACCAAAAAGTGCAAAAGTACACTGATATTGCTCTATTTACGCCTGAAACAATAGGCATACATGCTTTTCATTCCATTAGACTGTTATTCCTGTGAATCACGTTATACCGTATTTTCGCGGTAATGGCAACGGATCCAATACCACTGAAAACTTCAAGGCGGCATGCCTTTGAATCGATAATTGTTACATGCAGCATAATTAAAGTTATGTCAACGTACTGGCCCTGTTTAATAGTTACGTTTAAATGCGTCGAAAGCCGTGAACATAAGAAGTGCTGCGGCCCCCCCAAAAAAAACCTGATTTATCCGCTAAAGTTCCTATGCAGCGCAATCACAATTCAAACTCTTTGTACTGTTAACTATGTGTGTAAAGCGTACGGAAACAACATATTAAAATGACAGGCTAGGCTGCCATTACTCCGCATTATGGCAGTGGGTGGAGGGGCGAGGTGTGCTCTGCAATGAATTGGTGCTAACATTATTGGCGGCAGCACAATTAAAATATAAAGTCAACATAAGGCGCTGTAAATGTTAAGCAGCAAACAGTACATGTGAAAGTCTCCGTACTGTTTCTATTTGGTCTGTGCGTATAGTAACCTATAAGTCTGTGCACGTTAAAAGAGCTTCTCAAATAAAACTTTGCGAATAGTGCACAGTAATCAACATTTTACAAATCCCGCCTAGCCTGCCATTACTCTGCATTATGGAAGTGGGTGAAGGAGGGAAGTGTGCTGCACAAAGACATGTCACTAAGATTAATGGCAGCAAGTAAGTAGAAAATTAAGACTCTAAATTTTCGAGGCACTTTACAAAAAATGTTCACTGTATGGAAGCAAAAAAACACTAAGAAGGCATATTAGAGCTTGCCAAAACGTACATGCAACACTATATATAAAATCTTTTATCAAACTGTTAGATATGTGCATATTAAAAAGATGAAAAAAGTGCCCGTAAAAAAGTGAAAAAAAGCAATTTCTGAAGGTCTGATTATGAATTTTCGGATACAACGTCTAGGTACTGTCCGTTGTTAAAACTAACACATTTTCTATGAGTAGTGCACGCCAATAAACCACATATGTACTGAATGCTTTGTAAATTAAACTTCTAGAAAAAAGGTGTGTAATGAAGCGTTGTGAACACACCAAAAATTGCAAAAGTACACTGATATTGCTCTATTTACGCCTGAAACAATAGGCATACATGCTTTTCATTCCATTAGACTGCTATTCCTGTGAATCACGTTAGAACGTATTTTCGCGGTAATGGCAACGGACACAATCCCCCTGAAAACTTCAAGGCAGCATGCCTTAGAATCGATAATTGTTACATGCAGCACAATAAAAGTGATGTCAACGTACTGGCCCTGTGTAATAGTTACGTTTAAAAGCCTCGAAATCCGTGAACATAAGAAGTGCTGCGGCCCCCCCAAAAAACCTGATTTATCCGCTAAAGTTCCTATGCAGCGCAATTACAATTCAAACTCTTTGTACTGTTAACTATGTGTGTAAAGCGTACGGAAACAACATATTAAAATGACAGGCTAGGCTGCCATTACTCCGCATTATGGCAGTGTGTGGAGGGGCGAGGTGTGCTCTGCAATGAATTGGTGCTAACATTATTGGCGGCAGCACAATTAAAATATAAAGTCAACATAAGGCGCTCTAAATGTTAAGCAGCAAACAGTACACGTGAAAGTCTCCGTACTGTTTCTATTTGGTCTGTGCGTATAGTAACCTATAAGTCTGTGCACGTGAAAAGAGCTTCTCAAATAAAACTTTGCGAATAGTGCACAGTAATCAACATTTTACAAATTCCGCCTAGCCTGCCATTACTCTGCATTATGGAAGTGGGTGAAGGAGGGAAGTGTGCTGCACAAAGACATGTCACTAAGATTAATGGCGGCAAGTAAGTAGAAAATTAAGACTCTAAATTGTCGAGGCACTTTACAAAAAATGTTCACTGTATGGAAGCAAAAAAACACTAAGAAGGCATATTTGAACTTGCCAAAACGTACATGCGACACTATATATAAAATCTTTTATCAAACTGTTAGATATGTGCATATTAAAAAGATGAAAAAAGTGTCAGTAAAAAAGTGCTCCTAAGAATAACTTATTCTGTGTTGAAAATGAAAATAAAAGTACAACATATATACGCAATGGACTGCAAGTGAAACATGAGCGATAAATGTGTAGAAGGAAGGATTGTAAATGCGCAAAGTTTCCCAATACAGTTTTTTATTGCAAAATAATTATCTAAGTTTAAGAAAACAATGTAAGTACAGAAAGCACATAAAAAGCACAAAGTACTGAAAGCACGATAATGCAAGAGGCTCTTTAATTTTGCTCGGGATGAAGTCACTTACTTGTTTTCCAACGATCGTATCGGTCCGCTCTCTCGAAGTATACCTGCTGGTTTTTCTTCAAGAAATGTTTCTAACAGTTGCTTGGCTCCTTTAAATACTGTAAAAGAAAAAAAAACGCTGGTTACTTAATTAAATCACAGAAGAGAGACCACTTTGTAGTTTAAAAGAGCATGTAGGTGAGATGTTGTTAAGGATGTTGCTGTCTGGCAGTATGTAAATTGTAGATAGGAGTCTGTCCCGAACAATGAAAGGATAGTGGAGGTTGTGAATCGTTAGTGCTGATGTGCGAGTTGGGCCTATTTAGAATAACAAAGCATGGTGTTCGTCGTCTGCGAGCGAGATGGCTCCAAGTGGTCTGGCTCTAAAACAAAAAAAAAAAAAAAAGGTTAGTTAAAGAGAATCTTAAAAAAGTAAAAAAAACACACAATTTTACTTACCTTGAACCTTTTGCAGCACAAACATGACACGATATGGCCTATTTATACACATTAGATAAAAAGTATTTACAGCATGAAAATACACAAGATGTTTTACCTGACTTTAACAAACAACATCCGTTGAACCCAGGAAACACAAGATGGGCACGAGGCTGTAAGAGGTGACTAACGCCACACTATCTTAACACGAGCATGAGAAGTGCGGCCAAAGCAATGTAAAATGTTCACTAAGACGCGACCCCTAATCAAATGGCGAATACCAATAAAAAATGAAATAGGGCTACCTGTAACCGCAAACCCGTCCATCGACGACGGCCAAAGCTGCCCATCGAGGAACGAAGACGCCAAAGCACGGGGCACACCTTGAAAGTAAAGAAAAATACATATTAGTACAAAAATTGCAAATAAGTTACCTACAAACGCAAACCTGGCGATTCACGGCTGGCAAAGCACTCCATGCAGGAAGGAAGACGCCAAGACACGGGCCACAAGACGGTACCAACAAATACATGGCGGACACAAATGAAAGGCCAAATGGGTTACCTGGAAACGCAGAGCTGTCCATTGACGCCTGGCAAAGGTGTCCATGCCGGAACGAAAACGTCAAAATACGGCCCACAGCTACAAAGTTAAAAGAAATACAATTTAGTAAAACAATTCAAAACGCATAGAAAATAAAATAAGCAAATGCAGCACTTACTTCTATAGCTTCTGTGAGGATATCCCCAACGTCCGTGTACTTTCATTTAAATACGTGCCACACCCTGACGTATAAAAGGTAGCGAAAAGCACATTCGACAAAATTATAAAGAAATTGTTCAAATGTTACGGATATTTGTTTTGCAACCTCAAAATCAATTGTATGAGCCTTAAAAAAAATAATAAACGCAATGACACCACAAACATGAAAAGAATATTAATATAAAATCGCTGTCGCATAAGAGCCAGACAATCCGTACAATAATATGTGGCACTGCTATGTTTTCTGTAACTGCGAAATACTTCCTAAAAGCATGAAAATTAGAGCAACTTATAACAAACCACAAACTATATCTATTAGTATTTCTTCGAAAAAAACGAACTTACCTTGCAGCCAGGAAACACGAGATGATCACGAGGCTGTAAGAGATGACTAACGCAACACTATCTTAACACGGGCATGAGAAGTGCGGCCAAAGCAAGAGAATGTTCACAATAAGACGCAACCTTAAATCAAATAGCCCACACCAATAAATAAAAAATGAAATAGGGCTACCTGTAACCGCAAACCCGTCCATCGATGACGGCCAAAGCTGCCCATTGAGGAACGAAAACGCCAAAGCACGGGGCACACCTTGAAAGTAAAGCAAAGTCCAGATTAGTACAAAAATAGCAAATGAGTTACCTACAAACGCAAACCTGGCGATTCACGGCTGGCAAAGCACTCCATGCAGGAAGGAAGACGCCAAGACACGGGCCACAAGACGGTACCAACAAATACATGGCGGACACAAATGAAAGGCCAAATGGGTTACCTGGAAACGCAGAGCTGTCCATTGACGCCTGGCAAAGGTGTCCATGCCGGAACGAAAACGTCAAAATACGGCCCACAGCTACAAAGTTAAAAGAAATACAATTTAGTACAACAATTCAAAACGCATAGAAAATAAAATAAGCAAATGCAGCACTTACTTCTATAGCTTCTGTGAAGATATCCCCAACGTCCGTGTACTTTAATTTAAATACGTGCCACACCCTGACATATAAAAGGTAGCGAAAAGCACATTCGACAAAATTATAAAGAAATTGTTCAAATGTTACGGATATTTGTTTTGCAACCTCAAAATCAATTGTATGAGCCTTTAAAAAAATAATAAACGCAATTTCACCACCAACATGAAAACAATATTAATATAAAATCGCTTTCGCATAAGAGCCAGACAATCCGTACAATAATATGTGGCACTGCTATGTTTTCTGTTACTGCGAAATACTTCCTAAAAGCATGGAAATTATAGCAACTTATAACAAACCACAAACTATATCTATTAGTATTTCTTCGAAAAAAACGAACTTACCTTGCAGCCAGGAAACACGAGATGATCACGAGGCTGTAAGAGATGACTAACGCAACACTATCTTAACACGGGCATGAGAAGTGCGGCCAAAGCAAGACAATGTTCACAATAAGACGCGACCTTAAATCAAATAGCCCACACCAATAAATAAAAAATGAAATAGGGCTACCTGTAACCGCAAACCCGTCCATCGATGACGGCCAAAGCTGCCCATTGAGGAACGAAAACGCCAAAGCACGGGGCACACCTTGAAAGTAAAGCAAAGTCCAGATTAGTACAAAAATAGCAAATGAGTTACCTACAAACGCAAACCTGGCGATTCGCGGCTGGTAAAGCACTCCATGCAGGAAGGAAGACGCCAAGACACGGGCCACAAGACGGTACCAACAAATACATGGCGGACACAAATGAAAGGCCAAATGGGTTACCTGGAAACGCAGAGCTGTCCATTGACGCCTCGCAAAGGTGTCCATGCCGGAACGAAAACGTCAAAATACGGCCCACAGCTACAAAGTTAAAAGAAATACAATTTAGTAAAACAATTCAAAACGCATAGAAAATAAAATAAGCAAATCCAGCACTTACTTCTATAGCTTCTGTGAAGATATCCCCAACGTCCGTGTACTTTAATTTAAATACGTGCCACACCCTGACGTATAAAAGGTAGCGAAAAGCACATTCGACAAAATTATAAAGAAATTGTTCAAATGTTACGGATATTTGTTTTGCAACCTCAAAATCAATTGTATGAGCCTTTAAAAAAATAATAAACGCAATTTCACCACCAACATGAAAAGAATATTAATATAAAATCGCTTTCGCATAAGAGCCAGACAATCCGTACAATAATATGTGGCACTGCTATGTTTTCTGTTACTGCGAAATACTTCCTAAAAGCATGGAAATTATAGCAACTTATAACAAACCACAAACTATATCTATTAGTATTTCTTCGAAAAAAACGAACTTACCTTGCAGCCAGGAAACACGAGATGATCACGAGGCTGTAAGAGATGACTAACGCAACACTATCTTAACACGGGCATGAGAAGTGCGGCCAAAGCAAGACAATGTTCACAATAAGACGCGACCTTAAATCAAATAGCCCACACCAATAAATAAAAAATGAAATAGGGCTACCTGTAACCGCAAACCCGTCCATCGATGACGGCCAAAGCTGCCCATTGAGGAACGAAAACGCCAAAGCACGAGGCACACCTTGAAAGTAAAGCAAAGTCCAGATTAGTACAAAAATAGCAAATGAGTTACCTACAAACGCAAACCTGGCGATTCGCGGCTGGTAAAGCACTCCATGCAGGAAGGAAGACGCCAAGACACGGGCCACAAGACGGTACCAACAAATACATGGCGGACACAAATGAAAGGCCAAATGGGTTACCTGGAAACGCAGAGCTGTCCATTGACGCCTGGCAAAGGTGTCCATGCCGGAACGAAAACGTCAAAATACGGCCCACAGCTACAAAGTTAAAAGAAATACAATTTAGTAAAACAATTCAAAACGCATAGAAAATAAAATAAGCAAATGCAGCACTTACTTCTATAGCTTCTGTGAAGATATCCCCAACGTCCGTGTACTTTAATTTAAATACGTGCCACACCCTGACGTATAAAAGGTAGCGAAAAGCACATTCGACCAAATTATAAAGAAATTGTTCAAATGTTACGGATATTTGTTTTGCAACCTCAAAATCAATTGTATGAGCCTTTAAAAAAATAATAAACGCAATTTCACCACCAACATGAAAAGAATATTAATATAAAATCGCTTTCGCATAAGAGCCAGACAATCCGTACAATAATATGTGGCACTGCTATGTTTTCTGTTACTGCGAAATACTTCCTAAAAGCATGGAAATTATAGCAACTTATAACAAACCACAAACTATATCTATTAGTATTTCTTCGAAAAAAACGAACTTACCTTGCAGCCAGGAAACACGAGATGATCACGAGGCTGTAAGAGATGACTAACGCAACACTATCTTAACACGGGCATGAGAAGTGCGGCCAAAGCAAGACAATGTTCACAATAAGACGCGACCTTAAATCAAATAGCCCACACCAATAAATAAAAAATGAAATAGGGCTACCTGTAACCGCAAACCCGTCCATCGATGACGGCCAAAGCTGCCCATTGAGGAACGAAAACGCCAAAGCACGGGGCACACCTTGAAAGTAAAGAAAAGTCCAGATTAGTACAAAAATAGCAAATGAGTTACCTACAAACGCAAACCTGGCGATTCACGGCTGGCAAAGCACTCCATGCAGGAAGGAAGACGCCAAGACACGGGCCACAAGACGGTACCAACAAATACATGGCGGACACAAATGAAAGGCCAAATGGGTTACCTGGAAACGCAGAGCTGTCCATTGACGCCTGGCAAAGGTGTCCATGCCGGAACGAAAACGTCAAAATACGGCCCACAGCTACAAAGATAAAAGAAATACAATTTAGTAAAACAATTCAAAACGCATAGAAAATAAAATAAGCAAATGCAGCACTTACTTCTATAGCTTCTGTGAAGATATCCCCAACGTCCGTGTACTTTAATTTAAATACGTGCCACACCCTGACGTATAAAAGGTAGCGAAAAGCACATTCGACCAAATTATAAAGAAATTGTTCAAATGTTACGGATATTTGTTTTGCAACCTCAAAATCAATTGTATGAGCCTTAAAAAAAAAAATAAACGCAATGACACCACCAACATGAAAAGAATATTAATATAAAATCGCTTTCGCATAAGAGCCAGACAATCCGTACAATAATATGTGGCACTGCTATGTTTTCTGTTACTGCGAAATACTTCCTAAAAGCATGGAAATTATAGCAACTTATAACAAACCACAAACTATATCTATTAGTATTTCTTCGAAAAAAACGAACTTACCTTGCAGCCAGGAAACACGAGATGATCACGAGGCTGTAAGAGATGACTAACGCAACACTATCTTAAGACGGGCATGAGAAGTGCGGCCAAAGCAAGACAATGTTCACAATAAGACGCGACCTTAAATCAAATAGCCCACACCAATAAATAAAAAATGAAATAGGGCTACCTGTAACCGCAAACCTGTCCATCGATGACGGCCAAAGCTGCCCATTGAGGAACGAAAACGCCAAAGCACGGGGCACACCTTGAAAGTAAAGAAAAGTCCAGATTAGTACAAAAATAGCAAATGAGTTACCTACAAACGCAAACCTGGCGATTCACGGCTGGCAAAGCACTCCATGCAGGAAGGAAGACGCCAAGACACGGGCCACAAGACGGTACCAACAAATGCATGGCGGACACAAATGAAAGGCCAAATGGGTTACCTGGAAACGCAGAGCTGTCCATTGACGCCTGGCAAAGGTGTCCATGCCAGAACGAAAACGTCAAAATACGGCCCACAGCTACAAAGATAAAAGAAATACAATTTAGTAAAACAATTCAAAACGCATAGAAAATAAAATAAGCAAATGCAGCACTTACTTCTATAGCTTCTGTGAAGATATCCCCAACGTCCGTGTACTTTAATTTAAATACGTGCCACACCCTGACGTATAAAAGGTAGCGAAAAGCACATTCGACCAAATTATAAAGAAATTGTTCAAATGTTACGGATATTTGTTTTGCAACCTCAAAATCAATTGTATGAGCCTTTAAAAAAATAATAAACGCAATTTCACCACCAACATGAAAAGAATATTAATATAAAATCGCTTTCGCATAAGAGCCAGACAATCCGTACAATAATATGTGGCACTGCTATGTTTTCTGTTACTGCGAAATACTTCCTAAAAGCATGGAAATTATAGCAACTTATAACAAACCACAAACTATATCTATTAGTATTTCTTCGAAAAAAACGAACTTACCTTGCAGCCAGGAAACACGAGATGATCACGAGGCTGTAAGAGATGACTAACGCAACACTATCTTAACACGGGCATGAGAAGTGCGGCCAAAGCAAGACAATGTTCACAATAAGACGCGACCTTAAATCAAATAGCCCACACCAATAAATAAAAAATGAAATAGGGCTACCTGTAACCGCAAACCCGTCCATCGATGACGGCCAAAGCTGCCCATTGAGGAACGAAAACGCCAAAGCACGGGGCACACCTTCAAAGTAAAGAAAAGTCCAGATTAGTACAAAAATTGCAAATAAGTTACCTACAAACGCAAACCTGGCGATTCACGGCTGGCAAAGCACTCCATGCAGGAAGGAAGACGCCAAGACACGGGCCACAAGACGGTACCAACAAATACATGGCGGACACAAATGAAAGGCCAAATGGGTTACCTGGAAACGCAGAGCTGTCCATTGACGCCTGGCAAAGGTGTCCATGCCGGAACGAAAACGTCAAAATACGGCCAACAGCTACAAAGATAAAAGAAATACAATTTAGTAAAACAATTCAAAACGCATAGAAAATAAAATAAGCAAATGCAGCACTTACTTCTATAGCTTCTGTGAGGATATCCCCAACGTCCGTGTACTTTAATTTAAATACGTGCCACACCCTGACGTATAAAAGGTAGCGAAAAGCACATTCGACAAAATTATAAACAAATTGTTCAAATGTTACGGATATTTTTTTTGCAACCTCAAAATCAATTGTATGAGCCTTAAAAAAAAATATAAACGCAATGACACCACAAACATGAAAAGAATAATAATATAAAATCGCTTTCGCATAAGAGCCAGACAATCCGTACAATAATATGTGGCACTGCTATGTTTTCTGTAACTGCGAAATACTTCCTAAAAGCATGGAAATTATAGCAACTTATAACAAACCACAAACTATATCTATTAGTATTTTTTCGTAAAAAACAAACTTACCTTGCAGCCAGTAAACACGAGATGATCACGAGGCTGTAAGAGATGACTAACGCAACACTATCTTAACACGGGCATGAGAAGTGCGGCCAAAGCAAGACAATGTTCACAATAAGACGCGACCTTAAATCAAATAGCCCACACCAATAAATAAAAAATGAAATAGGGCTACCTGTAACCGCAAACCCGTCCATCGATGACGGCCAAAGCTGCCCATTGAGGAACGAAAACGCCAAAGCACGGGGCACACCTTGAAAGTAAAGCAAAGTCCAGATTAGTACAAAAATAGCAAATGAGTTACCTACAAACGCAAACCTGGCGATTCGCGGCTGGTAAAGCACTCCATGCAGGAAGGAAGACGCCAAGACACGGGCCACAAGACGGTACCAACAAATACATGGCGGACACAAATGAAAGGCCAAATGGGTTACCTGGAAACGCAGAGCTGTCCATTGACGCCTGGCAAAGGTGTCCATGCCGGAACGAAAACGTCAAAATACGGCCCACAGCTACAAAGATAAAAGAAATACAATTTAGTAAAACAATTCAAAACGCATAGAAAATAAAATAAGCAAATGCAGCACTTACTTCTATAGCTTCTGTGAAGATATCCCCAACGTCCGTGTACTTTAATTTAAATACGTGCCACACCCTGACGTATAAAAGGTAGCGAAAAGCACATTCGACCAAATTATAAAGAAATTGTTCAAATGTTACGGATATTTGTTTTGCAACCTCAAAATCAATTGTATGAGCCTTTAAAAAAATAATAAACGCAATTTCACCACCAACATGAAAAGAATATTAATATAAAATCGCTTTCGCATAAGAGCCAGACAATCCGTACAATAATATGTGGCACTGCTATGTTTTCTGTTACTGCGAAATACTTCCTAAAAGCATGGAAATTATAGCAACTTATAACAAACCACAAACTATATCTATTAGTATTTCTTCGAAAAAAACGAACTTACCTTGCAGCCAGGAAACACGAGATGATCACGAGGCTGTAAGAGATGACTAACGCAACACTATCTTAACACGGGCATGAGAAGTGCGGCCAAAGCAAGACAATGTTCACAATAAGACGCGACCTTAAATCAAATAGCCCACACCAATAAATAAAAAATGAAATAGGGCTACCTGTAACCGCAAACCCGTCCATCGATGACGGCCAAAGCTGCCCATTGAGGAACGAAAACGCCAAAGCACGGGGCACACCTTGAAAGTAAAGAAAAGTCCAGATTAGTACAAAAATAGCAAATGAGTTACCTACAAACGCAAACCTGGCGATTCACGGCTGGCAAAGCACTCCATGCAGGAAGGAAGACGCCAAGACACGGGCCACAAGACGGTACCAACAAATACATGGCGGACACAAATGAAAGGCCAAATGGGTTACCTGGAAACGCAGAGCTGTCCATTGACGCCTGGCAAAGGTGTCCATGCCGGAACGAAAACGTCAAAATACGGCCCACAGCTACAAAGATAAAAGAAATACAATTTAGTAAAACAATTCAAAACGCATAGAAAATAAAATAAGCAAATGCAGCACTTACTTCTATAGCTTCTGTGAAGATATCCCCAACGTCCGTGTACTTTAATTTAAATACGTGCCACACCCTGACGTATAAAAGGTAGCGAAAAGCACATTCGACCAAATTATAAAGAAATTGTTCAAATGTTACGGATATTTGTTTTGCAACCTCAAAATCAATTGTATGAGCCTTTAAAAAAATAATAAACGCAATTTCACCACCAACATGAAAAGAATATTAATATAAAATCGCTTTCGCATAAGAGCCAGACAATCCGTACAATAATATGTGGCACTGCTATGTTTTCTGTTACTGCGAAATACTTCCTAAAAGCATGGAAATTATAGCAACTTATAACAAACCACAAACTATATCTATTAGTATTTCTTCGAAAAAAACGAACTTACCTTGCAGCCAGGAAACACGAGATGATCACGAGGCTGTAAGAGATGACTAACGCAACACTATCTTAACACGGGCATGAGAAGTGCGGCCAAAGCAAGACAATGTTCACAATAAGACGCGACCTTAAATCAAATAGCCCACACCAATAAATAAAAAATGAAATAGGGCTACCTGTAACCGCAAACCCGTCCATCGATGACGGACAAAGCTGCCCATTGAGGAACGAAAACGCCAAAGCACGGGGCACACCTTGATCGTAAAGAAAAGTCCAGATTAGTACAAAAATAGCAAATGAGTTACCTACAAACGCAAACCTGGCGATTCACGGCTGGCAAAGCACTCCATGCAGGAAGGAAGACGCCAAGACACGGGCCACAAGACGGTACCAACAAATACATGGCGGACACAAATGAAAGGCCAAATGGGTTACCTGGAAACGCAGAGCTGTCCATTGACGCCTGGCAAAGGTGTCTATGCCGGAACGAAAACGTCAAAATACGGCCCACAGCTACAAAGATAAAAGAAATACAATTTAGTAAAACAATTCAAAACGCATAGAAAATAAAATAAGCAAATGCAGCACTTACTTCTATAGCTTCTGTGAAGATATCCCCAACGTCCGTGTACTTTAATTTAAATACGTGCCACACCCTGACGTATAAAAGGTAGCGAAAAGCACATTCGACCAAATTATAAAGAAATTGTTCAAATGTTACGGATATTTGTTTTGCAACCTCAAAATCAATTGTATGAGCCTTTAAAAAAATAATAAACGCAATTTCACCACCAACATGAAAAGAATATTAATATAAAATCGCTTTCGCATAAGAGCCAGACAATCCGTACAATAATATGTGGCACTGCTATGTTTTCTGTTACTGCGAAATACTTCCTAAAAGCATGGAAATTATAGCAACTTATAACAAACCACAAACTATATCTATTAGTATTTTTTCGTAAAAAACAAACTTACCTTGCAGCCAGTAAACACGAGATGATCACGAGGCTGTAAGAGATGACTAACGCAACACTATCTTAACACGGGCATGAGAAGTGCGGCCAAAGCAAGACAATGTTCACAATAAGACGCGACCTTAAATCAAATAGCCCACACCAATAAATAAAAAATGAAATAGGGCTACCTGTAACCGCAAACCCGTCCATCGATGACGGCCAAAGCTGCCCATTGAGGAACGAAAACGCCAAAGCACGGGGCACACCTTGAAAGTAAAGCAAAGTCCAGATTAGTACAAAAATAGCAAATGAGTTACCTACAAACGCAAACCTGGCGATTCGCGGCTGGTAAAGCACTCCATGCAGGAAGGAAGACGCCAAGACACGGGCCACAAGACGGTACCAACAAATACATGGCGGACACAAATGAAAGGCCAAATGGGTTACCTGGAAACGCAGAGCTGTCCATTGACGCCTGGCAAAGGTGTCCATGCCGGAACGAAAACGTCAAAATACGGCCCACAGCTACAAAGATAAAAGAAATACAATTTAGTAAAACAATTCAAAACGCATAGAAAATAAAATAAGCAAATGCAGCACTTACTTCTATAGCTTCTGTGAAGATATCCCCAACGTCCGTGTACTTTAATTTAAATACGTGCCACGCCCTGACGTATAAAAGGTAGCGAAAAGCACATTCGACCAAATTATAAAGAAATTGTTCAAATGTTACGGATATTTGTTTTGCAACCTCAAAATCAATTGTATGAGCCTTTAAAAAAATAATAAACGCAATTTCACCACCAACATGAAAAGAATATTAATATAAAATCGCTTTCGCATAAGAGCCAGACAATCCGTACAATAATATGTGGCACTGCTATGTTTTCTGTTACTGCGAAATACTTCCTAAAAGCATGGAAATTATAGCAACTTATAACAAACCACAAACTATATCTATTAGTATTTCTTCGAAAAAAACGAACTTACCTTGCAGCCAGGAAACACGAGATGATCACGAGGCTGTAAGAGATGACTAACGCAACACTATCTTAACACGGGCATGAGAAGTGCGGCCAAAGCAAGACAATGTTCACAATAAGACGCGACCTTAAATCAAATAGCCCACACCAATAAATAAAAAATGAAATAGGGCTACCTCTAACCGCAAACCCGTCCATCGATGACGGCCAAAGCTGCCCATTGAGGAACGAAAACGCCAAAGCACGGGGCACACCTTGAAAGTAAAGAAAAGTCCAGATTAGTACAAAAATAGCAAATGAGTTACCTACAAACGCAAACCTGGCGATTCACGGCTGGCAAAGCACTCCATGCAGGAAGGAAGACGCCAAGACACGGGCCACAAGACGGTACCAACAAATACATGGCGGACACAAATGAAAGGCCAAATGGGTTACCTGGAAACGCAGAGCTGTCCATTGACGCCTGGCAAAGGTGTCCATGCCGGAACGAAAACGTCAAAATACGGCCCACAGCTACAAAGATAAAAGAAATACAATTTAGTAAAACAATTCAAAACGCATAGAAAATAAAATAAGCAAATGCAGCACTTACTTCTATAGCTTCTGTGAAGATATCCCCAACGTCCGTGTACTTTAATTTAAATACGTGCCACACCCTGACGTATAAAAGGTAGCGAAAAGCACATTCGACCAAATTATAAAGAAATTGTTCAAATGTTACGGATATTTGTTTTGCAACCTCAAAATCAATTGTATGAGCCTTTAAAAAAATAATAAACGCAATTTCACCACCAACATGAAAAGAATATTAATATAAAATCGCTTTCGCATAAGAGCCAGACAATCCGTACAATAATATGTGGCACTGCTATGTTTTCTGTTACTGCGAAATACTTCCTAAAAGCATGGAAATTATAGCAACTTATAACAAACCACAAACTATATCTATTAGTATTTCTTCGAAAAAAACGAACTTACCTTGCAGCCAGGAAACACGAGATGATCACGAGGCTGTAAGAGATGACTAACGCAACACTATCTTAACACGGGCATGAGAAGTGCGGCCAAAGCAAGACAATGTTCACAATAAGACGCGACCTTAAATCAAATAGCCCACACCAATAAATAAAAAATGAAATAGGGCTACCTGTAACCGCAAACCCGTCCATCGATGACGGACAAAGCTGCCCATTGAGGAACGAAAACGCCAAAGCACGGGGCACACCTTGATCGTAAAGAAAAGTCCAGATTAGTACAAAAATAGCAAATGAGTTACCTACAAACGCAAACCTGGCGATTCACGGCTGGCAAAGCACTCCATGCAGGAAGGAAGACGCCAAGACACGGGCCACAAGACGGTACCAACAAATACATGGCGGACACAAATGAAAGGCCAAATGGGTTACCTGGAAACGCAGAGCTGTCCATTGACGCCTGGCAAAGGTGTCTATGCCGGAACGAAAACGTCAAAATACGGCCCACAGCTACAAAGATAAAAGAAATACAATTTAGTAAAACAATTCAAAACGCATAGAAAATAAAATAAGCAAATGCAGCACTTACTTCTATAGCTTCTGTGAAGATATCCCCAACGTCCGTGTACTTTAATTTAAATACGTGCCACACCCTGACGTATAAAAGGTAGCAAAAAGCACATTCGACCAAATTATAAAGAAATTGTTCAAATGTTACGGATATTTGTTTTGCAACCTCAAAATCAATTGTATGAGCCTTAAAAAAAAAAATAAACGCAATGACACCACCAACATGAAAAGAATATTAATATAAAATCGCTTTCGCATAAGAGCCAGACAATCCGTACAATAATATGTGGCACTGCTATGTTTTCTGTTACTGCGAAATACTTCCTAAAAGCATGGAAATTATAGCAACTTATAACAAACCACAAACTATATCTATTAGTATTTCTTCGAAAAAAACGAACTTACCTTGCAGCCAGGAAACACGAGATGATCACGAGGCTGTAAGAGATGACTAACGCAACACTATCTTAACACGGGCATGAGAAGTGCGGCCAAAGCAAGACAATGTTCACAATAAGACGCGACCTTAAATCAAATAGCCCACACCAATAAATAAAAAATGAAATAGGGCTACCTGTAACCGCAAACCCGTCCATCGATGACGGCCAAAGCTGCCCATTGAGGAACGAAAACGCCAAAGCACGGGGCACACCTTGAAAGTAAAGAAAAGTCCAGATTAGTACAAAAATAGCAAATGAGTTACCTACAAACGCAAACCTGGCGATTCACGGCTGGCAAAGCACTCCATGCAGGAAGGAAGACGCCAAGACACGGGCCACAAGACGGTACCAACAAATACATGGCGGACACAAATGAAAGGCCAAATGTGTTACCTGGAAACGCAGAGCTGTCCATTGACGCCTGGCAAAGGTGTCCATGCCGGAACGAAAACGTCAAAATACGGCCCACAGCTACAAAGATAAAAGAAATACAATTTAGTAAAACAATTCAAAACGCATAGAAAATAAAATAAGCAAATGCAGCACTTACTTCTATAGCTTCTGTGAAGATATCCCCAACGTCCGTGTACTTTAATTTAAATACGTGCCACACCCTGACGTATAAAAGGTAGCGAAAAGCACATTCGACCAAATTATAAAGAAATTGTTCAAATGTTACGGATATTTGTTTTGCAACCTCAAAATCAATTGTATGAGCCTTTAAAAAAATAATAAACGCAATTTCACCACCAACATGAAAAGAATATTAATATAAAATCGCTTTCGCATAAGAGCCAGACAATCCGTACAATAATATGTGGCACTGCTATGTTTTCTGTTACTGCAAAATACTTCCTAAAAGCATGGAAATTATAGCAACTTATAACAAACCACAAACTATATCTATTAGTATTTCTTCGAAAAAAACGAACTTACCTTGCAGCCAGGAAACACGAGATGATCACGAGGCTGTAAGAGATGACTAACGCAACACTATCTTAACACGGGCATGAGAAGTGCGGCCAAAGCAAGACAATGTTCACAATAAGACGCGACCTTAAATCAAATAGCCCACACCAATAAATAAAAAATGAAATAGGGCTACCTGTAACCGCAAACCCGTCCATCGATGACGGCCAAAGCTGCCCATTGAGGAACGAAAACGCCAAAGCACGGGGCACACCTTCAAAGTAAAGAAAAGTCCAGATTAGTACAAAAATTGCAAATAAGTTACCTACAAACGCAAACCTGGCGATTCACGGCTGGCAAAGCACTCCATGCAGGAAGGAAGACGCCAAGACACGGGCCACAAGACGGTACCAACAAATACATGGCGGACACAAATGAAAGGCCAAATGGGTTACCTGGAAACGCAGAGCTGTCCATTGACGCCTGGCAAAGGTGTCCATGCCGGAACGAAAACGTCAAAATACGGCCCACAGCTACAAAGATAAAAGAAATACAATTTAGTAAAACAATTCAAAACGCATAGAAAATAAAATAAGCAAATGCAGCACTTACTTCTATAGCTTCTGTGAGGATATCCCCAACGTCCGTGTACTTTAATTTAAATACGTGCCACACCCTGACGTATAAAAGGTAGCGAAAAGCACATTCGACAAAATTATAAAGAAATTGTTCAAATGTTACGGATATTTTTTTTGCAACCTCAAAATCAATTGTATGAGCCTTCAAAAAAAATATAAACGCAATGACACCACAAACATGAAAAGAATAATAATATAAAATCGCTTTCGCATAAGAGCCAGACAATCCGTACAATAATATGTGGCACTGCTATGTTTTCTGTAACTGCGAAATACTTCCTAAAAGCATGGAAATTATAGCAACTTATAACAAACCACAAACTATATCTATTAGTATTTTTTCGTAAAAAACGAACTTACCTTGCAGCCAGTAAACACGAGATGATCACGAGGCTGTAAGAGATGACTAACGCAACACTATCTTAACACGGGCATGAGAAGTGCGGCCAAAGCAAGACAATGTTCACAATAAGACGCGACCTTAAATCAAATAGCCCACACCAATAAATAAAAAATGAAATAGGGCTACCTGTAACCGCAAACCCGTCCATCGATGACGGCCAAAGCTGCCCATTGAGGAACGAAAACGCCAAAGCACGGGGCACACCTTGAAAGTAAAGAAAAGTCCAGATTAGTACAAAAATAGCAAATGAGTTACCTACAAACGCAAACCTGGCGATTCACGGCTGGCAAAGCACTCCATGCAGGAAGGAAGACGCCAAGACACGGGCCACAAGACGGTACCAACAAATACATGGCGGACACAAATGAAAGGCCAAATGGGTTACCTGGAAACGCAGAGCTGTCCATTGACGCCTGGCAAAGGTGTCCATGCCGGAACGAAAACGTCAAAATACGGCCCACAGCTACAAAGTTAAAAGAAATACAATTTAGTAAAACAATTCAAAACGCATAGAAAATAAAATAAGCAAATGCAGCACTTACTTCTATCGCTTCTGTGAAGATATCCCCAACGTCCGTGTACTTTAATTTAAATACGTGCCACACCCTGACGTATAAAAGGCAGCGAAAAGCACATTCGACAAAATTATAAAGAAATTGTTCAAATGTTACGGATATTTGTTTTGCAACCTCTAAATCAATTGTATGAGCCTAAAAAAAATAATAAACGCAATGACACCATGTGGCGGGGACGAGAGCGCCGCCTCGACAGACTGGAACTGGTGGGATTCACCGCCCTCTCTTCCCCTACAGCAGCCGCTGGACCGTTCAGCAGAGGACGCGTGGTATCCCTACCCATCCCAGGACTGGACATCGGAGTCGGGACCGGGCTCCTTTAAAACGACCTACTTCACGGACGAAACCACGCCCCCTGATGACGTATTGGCAGAGGGCGGGATAAAAACAGAGGAAACCCGGAAGACGACGAACGGCGATTCCCCGGAGGCGGACGGAGTGTTGCAGTGGAGAAAGACGAGGAGCTGGGAAGAGGAGCGACGTGGAGAAGAGACCGAAGACCAGAGAGCCGAGCGGAGTGGAGACGACCGCGACAAGCCAGGAGGCCAACGATCCTACGAGGCGCCCCGCCACGTTCCCACGGGAGGAGCGTGGCTTGAGCAGGTACGGGGGAAAGTAGCGGGCTGGGTGGGAAGGAAGACGCAGCCACCGCCTTGAAAGTAATTACCACCGTACTAGTGAGCTCTACACCCCCCCCTCCCCTCACTGAGCACGAACTCACCTAGTTGCGGTACCACGAGCACTAGAGCACTTGGTTTCCCTCACTCCCGGCCCCGATTGATAACAGAACGGCTCGGTGTCCTAATACCTGGTCTCTTCTTGTCTTGCATTGCTTCATTGGGCCGAACACCCCGGAGCTTCCCCAGAAGACGGAAGCAAGTCCCGAAGCTACGAAGGGAGGACTACACAGGAGACACTCAATCTGGAGCCTCATCGCAGAAGCCTTCCCCTGGCGTCGAATACGAGACGACGAATAACACGTCAAAGGACACTGTTGACTAAAATAAAACCCTCGTTACAACGCACTGGTTTGGTTGTAGAGTCTGTTCCCACCACCCCGCCACAACTGGTGTCAGAAGTGGGATTACCATCACAGTCTGTCTGTAGTACCGAGATGGACGCTCTCATCCAACACCTCATCAAGGGGCAAGAAAAGCTGGAATGGGCTGTGCAGAGGCAGATGACATCGGCCCAAGCAGATAGAGAACAATTCCAAAACACCATAACGGCACAGATCGAGAGTCTCCAGAAGGTGGGCCCTGTGGCTACGGTTTCACATCCTGTGGAGGTCCGAACCCCGACCCTTCCAAACCCATCAGGGATGGCATTACAAAAATATGTGTCCGGAGAGGATCCAGACGTCTTCCTCATGAACTTTGAAAGGGCCGCCAGGGCCTTGGGTTGGCCTGAGGATAAATGGCCTTTCTTCCTGGCCCCCCTCTTATCAGGGGAGGCGCAGTTCGCGTATCAGGTCGCCAACCCCACAGGGAGCTCCCCATACACGACCATTAAGGAGGTCATCCTAGATCACCTGGGGCTAGATGGGGAAGCCTATCGACTTCGATTCAGGAGAGAACGGGGTTCCCCTGGGGAAAATCCAAAGACATTGTTCTTCAGGTTAAAAATGGCGGCCGACAAGTGGTTACGTCCGGCCTCCAGCACGAAGGAGGAAATAATGAACCGAATATACATGGAGCAGTTCATGGACTCGTTGCCCTATGCAACTCAACGGTGGCTAAAGCAGCACACAGGACTTACTCTAGATCAAGCCATAGAAATGGCCGCTAACTATGCTCGGGCCCAGCCAAAGACTTTAGGGTGGGACACCGAGAAAAATGCAAAAGGTCCATCAACGATAAAAGCGGAGAGGAAGGCGAAGCCAGCACCGGAGCCTCCCCGACTCCGGCCTATGAGAATGGAGGGACCACCGACCCGGGGACCCCAGTGCTTTGATTGCGGTGAATGGGGTCACATAGCAAGACTCTGCCCACGAAGAAAACCCACAGAAGAACCAATGGAGGTCGGATACCTCCCCCGGACCGTTCTGTATTCTGCCGAATTTGGTTCTTCCTTCTACGTGAGTGTAAGGATGAACGGTTTGAAGGTTCAGGCCCTGTTAGACTCAGGCTGTAGACAGTCCGTGGTTCGCTAGAGGTTGGTACTTCCCTCACAGTATGTTCCGGGTGCCCAAGTGTACATACGTTGTGTTCACGGGGATGTTAGGCCCTACCCCCTTGCCCAAGTGACCCTGACTCATGCAGAAATGGAACCATATAAGGTAAGGGTGGGGGTGGTGGATTCCCTTCCAGAAGACATGATACTGGGAGTCGATAATCCAGGATTCTTGTCCTTATTCCAAAGGTCCCTGTCTCTTCCCCCCTCCTCCGGGCCCCATTCTGTACCTGCACTACTCTCCCCGGACCCGTGGGTATTAGACCGCAGCTTTCGGTTCGCGCAGGCCAGTGATCCCACGCTGGTCAACGCGTGGGAGAGCGCGCATGCCACCCACGATCAGGATCCGAGAAGGTATCCCCGGTTTAGGATCACAAAGGACCTCCTGTATAGGGAAGGGGAGGAGGGAGGGGATGCCCAGTTGCTGGTACCGATGTCCTTTAGGGAACAAGTATTGTTCTTTGCACATACCCACCTGACGGCCGGACACAGCGGGAAAGAGAAGACCACCGACAACATCCTTAGACATTTTTATTGGCCTGGAATCTACAAGGACGTGCAGGAATACTGTCAGCGCTGTGAGATATGCCAGAAACAGAATGTACAGAGACCACCCGCTGCACCCCTGCGACCTATGCCCACCATAGGCCGACCGTTTGAAAGAATCGGCATGGATCTGATAGGTCCCTTACCCAAGTCTACCAGGGGTCACGTATATGTGCTAGTACTTGTGGACTACGCCACCCGGTACATAGAAGCCTTTCCCCTGCGGACTCCCACAACGGAACATATAGCGGAGAAGTTCATTGAGTTATGCTCCCGAGTCGAGTTCCCGAAAGAGGTCCTCACGGACCAGGGCACCCCGTTCACATCAAGGCTAATGAGGGAAGTCTGCAAAACGTTAAATATACATCACCTGCGCACATCAGTGTACCACCCCCAAACAGATGGGCTGGTCGAGCGCTATAATCAAACGTTGAAAACGACCCTGAAGAAGATGCTCGCTACAGAAGGTTCGGACTGGGATAGGCTATTGCCGTTGGCGCTCTATGTCATACGAGCCCAGAAACAGAGTAGCCTCGGTTACTCCGCCTTCGAACTTTTATATGGGCGACAACCGAGGTCCTTACTAGAAATTACGAAGGATGCCTGGGAGAGGGAGGAAGAGCAAGAACAACGGTCCTTATTAGACTATACACAGCACCTCAAGTCCAAGTTAGGCAAACTGCGAAACCTGGCGTACTCCAACTTGGAGAAACAGAAGGAAAAACAAAGAAAAACCTATGACCGCGGGACCAAGCTGCGCTCCTTAAAGAAAGGGGATTGGGCCTTGCTCCTACTTCCTCCTATCGCAGGAAAAGGGAAACACGAATGGAAGGGGCCTTACGAAGTGGTTGATACCATAGGCGACACGACCTACCGCCTGAAGGTGACGGCAAACAAGGTACAATCGTATCACATAAACTTATTAAAGAAATGGATTGGGCCCCCTCCAAAAGCTTTGAACCTTCTTATTCCCACCCGCAACAAGCAAAGCACCTTGAACGAGTTGATCATCAATGAGGAAATGACACAACAGCAGAAGAAAGACCTAGAAGAGACGCTGTTACCCTACCAGGATATATTCTCGGACATCCCTGGGAAAACGACATTGGTGGAACACAGCATCGAAACACAACCCAGAAAACGAGTTAAGTTAAGGCCGTATCGTATCCCTGCGGCCCGAAGACAAGCTATAAAAGCAGAAGTAGACGACATGCTACGGCTTGGGGTTATCCGCCCCTCAAAGAGTGATTGGGCCTCCCCCATTGTGATGGTCCCGAAACCGGATGGGTCGAGGCGATTTTGCATGGACTTTAGAGCGCTGAATGCCATATCCTCGTTCGATGCCTACCCTATTCCACGAGTGGACGAGCTAATCGAAAAACTTGGCGAAGCAAAGTATATCACCACGTTGGACCTCACAAAGGGGTACTGGCAGGTGCCTCTCAGAGAATCAGACAGGAAGAAGACGGCCTTTATCACGGACGAAGGCCTCTTCGAGTTCACGGTTCTACCCTTTGGCCTCCATGGGGCGCCTGCCACGTTCCAGCGTTTGATGAATACCATACTCCGGCCATATCACACATTTAGCTCAGCCTATCTAGATGACATCGTCATTTATAGTACCACCTGGGCCGAACATCTACGACATCTGCAGACCATACTCAAAGCTCTACAACAGGCGGGTCTGCATGTCAACGCAAAAAAATCCCGAGCGGCTTTTCACAGCGTGAACTATTTGGGTTTCGTGTTGGGAGAAGGCACCATCACACCCCAAATGAACAAGGTTCGAGCCATCGAGGGGACCCCCTTCCCTGGGAACAAGAAAGAAATACGGGCGTTCCTGGGTTTAATAGGCTACTATCGCCGCTTCATACCCAACTTTGCGGACCTAGCAGCCCCCCTCACGGATCTCCTACGAAAAGATGTAAAGCCCCGAGAGCTTCTAAATCCCAGTGAGGAGGCACTGAACGCATTCAGCAGTCTCAAAACGGCTGTCACCACCCACCCCATCTTAGTAACACCTGACTTCTCCAAACCCTTTATTCTGGCCACAGATGCGTCTGACCTAGGCATAGGGGCGGTGTTGTCCCAGGAGGGGGGTGATGGGTTGGAACACCCAATACTGTATATCAGTCGTAAGCTATTCCCTAGAGAAACCAGGTACCCAACAATAGAACGGGAGTGTCTAGCAATCAAGTGGGCCATAGACAAATTACAATATTATCTAGAGGGCAAACCGTTCATTCTTTATACTGACCACGCACCCCTCCGGTGGATGTGTCAAAACAAGAGTCAAAACACCCGAATACTTCGCTGGTTCCTCTCCCTCCAGCCTTATGCTTTCACTGTTCAACACAGGAAGGGGAAGGAGAACGGGAATGCGGATTACCTGTCCCGAGTATTTCCTCTCCCCGATCGGGAGAATCCAGGGGGGGAGGTGTGTGGCGGGGACGAGAGCGCCGCCTCGACAGACTGGAACTGGTGGGATTCACCGCCCTCTCTTCCCCTACAGCAGCCGCTGGACCGTTCAGCAGAGGACGCGTGGTATCCCTACCCATCCCAGGACTGGACATCGGAGTCGGGACCGGGCTCCTTTAAAACGACCTACTTCACGGACGAAACCACGCCCCCTGATGACGTCTTGGCAGAGGGCGGGATAAAAACAGAGGAAACCCGGAAGACGACGAACGGCGATTCCCCGGAGGCGGACGGAGTGTTGCAGTGGAGAAAGACGAGGAGCTGGGAAGAGGAGCGACGTGGAGAAGAGACCGAAGACCAGAGAGCCGAGCGGAGTGGAGACGACCGCGACAAGCCAGGAGGCCAACGATCCTACGAGGCGCCCCGCCACGTTCCCACGGGAGGAGCGTGGCTTGAGCAGGTACGGGGGAAAGTAGCGGGCTGGGTGGGAAGGAAGACGCAGCCACCGCCTTGAAAGTAATTACCACCGTACTAGTGAGCTCTACACCCCCCCCTCCCCTCACTGAGCACGAACTCACCTAGTTGCGGTACCACGAGCACTAGAGCACTTGGTTTCCCTCACTCCCGGCCCCGATTGATAACAGAACGGCTCGGTGTCCTAATACCTGGTCTCTTCTTGTCTTGCATTGCTTCATTGGGCCGAACACCCCGGAGCTTCCCCAGAAGACGGAAGCAAGTCCCGAAGCTACGAAGGGAGGACTACACAGGAGACACTCAATCTGGAGCCTCATCGCAGAAGCCTTCCCCTGGCGTCGAATACGAGACGACGAATAACACGTCAAAGGACACTGTTGACTAAAATAAAACCCTCGTTACAACGCACTGGTTTGGTTGTAGAGTCTGTTCCCACCACCCCGCCACACACCACAAACATGACAAGAATATTAATATAAAATCGCTTTCGCCTAAGAGCCAGACAATCCGTACCATAATATGTGGCACTGCTATGTTTTCTGTAAATGCGAAATATTTCCAAAGAGCACAAAAATCATAGAAACGTATAACAAACCACAAACTATATAGATTAGTATTTTTTCGAAAAAAACGAACTTACCTTGAAGCCAGGAAACACGAGATGATCACGAGGCTGTAAGAGATGACTAACGCAACACTAGCTTAACACGGGCATGAGAAGTGCGGCCATGCCGTGCAACGCGATCCCAAAACAAATGGCGGACACCAATAAAAGTTCAAAAGGGCTAAGTGTAATCACAAAAGCCAACCATCCAAGACGCCCAAAGCTGGCCATGCAGGAAGGAAGACGCCAAGACACGGGCCACAAGACGGAACCAACAAATAAATGGCGGACACACAAAAACAGGGGGCACAATACGTGAGACACAAACAAATTGCGGACACAATTTAAAGTGAAAATAGTTTACCTAGAAAGGAGACGAGTCAATAGTCCAAAAATCCACGCATACACATAGAACGTAGAAGGTCATGGCAAACAACAACACAAGGAAAGCTAAAACAAACACGTCAATACACGGGTCCCAGCAAGACGATTATCAGTGTATCAGTGACAAGTCAGACCAGGGTGCAGTAGTACGATTTTCAAAATATCGCATTAGGAGAAATGCTATTGGGCCACCGCTGTGATTTAAAGAGACGCTTAAGCTTAACACGGGCATGAGAAGTGCGGCCATGCCGTGCAACGCGATCCCAAAACAAATGGCGGACACCAATAAAAGGTCAAAAGGGCTAAGTGTAATCACAAAAGCCAACCATCCAAGACGCCCAAAGCTGGCCATGCAGGAAGGAAGACGCCAAGACACGGGCCAAAAGACGGAACCAACAAATAAATTGCGGACACACAAAAACAGGGGGCACAATACGCGAGACACAAACAAATTGCGGACACAATTTAAAGTGAAAATAGTTTACCTAGAAAGGAGACGAGTCAATAGTCCAAAAATCCACGCATACACATAGAACGTAGAAGGTCATGGCAAACAACAACACAAGGAAAGCTAAAACAAACACGTCATTACACGGGTCACAGCAAGACGATTATCAGTGTATCAGTGACAACTCAGACCAGGGTGCAGTAGTACGATTTTCAAAATATCGCATTAGGAGAAATGCTATTGGGCCACCGCGGTGATTTAAAGAGACGCTTAAGACTGTAAGTTACGGGCTAGTACGTCCATGACGAAATATGTACTGAACAAGCGCGGTACTGCAAAGGCACCCCCATGATTATTTTCGCATCGAAAGTAAACACACGGCTGACTTTGACACGGCTGACTTTGCTAAAGGCGACTGGAACAAAAAAAAAAAGAGCAAGGACGAACAAACAGGCAAAATGCCTTAACTAAACGCACAACAGCACGAAGATCCTCACGGGCCGAAAGTAAACACACGGCTGACTTTGACACGGCTGACTTTGCTAAAGGCGACTGGAAAAAAAAAGAGCAAGGAGGAACAAACAGGCGAAATGCCTTAACTATACTCACAACAGCACGAAGATCCTCACGGCCAGAGGACAGCAATAAAATGGCGGATGGAAGAATCGTAACTTTTTCGGATTCGGGGGCGTGTTCCAGCTGTTCTAAAAGGGCGTGGCTAAAAAGTGGAAAGAACAGCAAGGAACACGCCCCCGAATCTGAAAAAGACGGAGCCTATTTGGAGGGACGGCTCTCTCCTCCAATAGCTGGCCTCCGTTTAGGAAGCCAGCCAATGGAGGAGAAGCTAAAAGAGAGGCGGGTTAAATAGCCACTCTAGAAAACATTAAATCTTCCGACTTCCGGTTCTGCCTTCGGCAGACCGTTAGTCCTCGACCTAAAAAGGGAGAGGAGAGGGGGGAAGAGAGACAGAGAAATATAAAGGTGCTATATCAGCTGCTTATCGCTCTCGGGGGGGGGCACAGCTGTTCCCTATGGCACTACCAGTTGGCCGCCTTATATAGTTCACACCGGTAGTGTTCTTATTTGCAATATACGGCAGACACATTGAGAGGTACGCCGTCCCCTGCATCGGTGGTGGGTAGAAAATGTTCCGCACTACGCTCGCAGATAGCCCCCAAGAGATAAGCCAAGTTCCTCCGCAGTCTGTGGGGTGAGGACCAGGCCCCCCCGACAGTGCTGCATGCTGCGGACCCATTGCTGCGTCTGAGTTGGATTCTGATCTTTGGGGGGATGTGGGGCCGCCGATGTGTTCCGCCTATTTTAAAGCTTGTGCACACTCTTGAGTCAGCTGGGCCTTTGCGGGCGCTGCACCTTACCCCTGCCACGACCCCCGCGTGCACGCACCAGTTTCCATGACTGGTGAGGTTCTGCCACAGCAGCAGGTGGAGTGTGAGCGAGTCCATGCTGGTTTATCCAAGCCCAGGCCTCTGGAGTGGTGCAGAAGACGGTGCTGTCCTTGTAGCGAATACGCAACTTGGCTGCATATTGCAGTGAATATTGTATTTCATGGTCCCGAAGGTAGATGTGCACCTTTGCATTCTCTACTTGCCATGGGCCGCGGGCTCTAGTTACCGGCAGAATGTGATCCCTGTCCTGGTAGTTGAATAGTCTCACCACCACAGACCTGGGGGCATTGCCTGGGCATGGGGGGCCCTCGGCACCCTGTGTGCTCGTTCAACCGAGAAGAACTTCGAGCTCTTGCCCTGGAGGATATCTGTGGAGAACCAGGACTCCAAGTAGAGCTCCATGCTGTGGCTTTCCGCCCGTTCCGGCAGATCCACTATGCGTACATTATTTCTACGAGATCGTCCTTTCTGGTCATGCCCCAAGTCGTGTGAACCTCCTCCACAGCGGGTACTCTCGTGTCATAGGGCTCCCCGGAATCTGCACACCGGTCGGGTGCGCTCCCAAGTAGGGCTCATAGCCCAGCCTAACTTTGGCAGCGGAGTGTGGACCACCGGAGCCCTGGGCAGGGTGCAGAGTAGAAATATCGCCGCAAAAATATCGTGTATAAGAAAGATCGAGAACAAAAATATGATTGACAAGAATATCGACTGACAGATAAGTAATATCGATTACATGAATATCTTTGTAATAAATATTGTTTACAAAAATATAGTTCACAAAAATATCAATTTATTAATAATTTTATGTATTTTAGTGTTTTTAATGAGAATTGTTTTTTATTTCATTATATGTTTTAGAGTTTTACTAGTTATTAATTTATTTTAAGTTTAATTCTGCGTTTTTAGCTCTGCAGCGGGTTGTGGGTTTATAGGGGAATAGGGTGGGAAGTAATTTAATTTTATAAAAATGTATTGAATAATTAATGTGTTAATTGATTAATTAATAATAGTTTAATAATTAGTTGTTAATTAATTTCAATTAGTCAATTAATAAATAATTAGGTTAATTTCTTAACTCATTTTAGGTGTGTGTTGCGGTGTTTATGTGTGTAAATTGTGTGAAGGGTGGTAATTAATAAAAACATTTTATTGATTAAGTATTAAATACTTTTAAGTTAATTAGCATCAATTAATTATTAATTATTAATTGTAATTGTGTAATTAATTTTAGGTGTGTGTTTTGGTGATAATATGTGTAAGTGGTGTGAAAGGTGGTAAGTAATTAATTTTTTATTGATTAATTAATAAATAATACATTAATTTTCATTAATTAATGAGTAATTATTACATTTAATTGTGTAATTAATTGTAGGCGTGTGTTGTGGATTTTATATTGTTAAATAATGGGTAATTATTTTCTTTTATTAATAATAATGTATTTAAATGTATATATTACTTATGTTAATATTGGAAATTAAATGTAATAAAAATGTTGATGGTTTTATTTTTTATTGTTTTGGGATCCAACGCTTTCCCTACTGTTGCACTCTTAGGAGTGGGAATAGTAATTTTTACTCCTACGCTATCCAACGTTTTCCCTACTGTTGCACTCATTGGAGTGAGAATAGTATTTTTACCCCTACGCTATCCAACACTTTCCCTACTGTTGCACTCTCTGGAGTGGGAATAGTATTTTTTACCCCTACGCTATCCAACACTTTCCCTACTGTTGCACTCACTGGAGTGAGAATAGTAATTTTTACCCCTCTGCTATCCAGCTCTTACCCTACTGTTGCACTCATTGGAGTGAGAATAGTAATTTTTACCCCTACGCTATCCAACGCTTTCCCTAATGTTTCACTCGCTGGAGTGAGAATAGTAATTGTTACCCCTACGCTATCCAGCGCTTTCCCTACTGTTGCACTCATTGGAGTGAGAATAGCAATTTTTACCCCTACGCTATCCAGCGCTTTTTCTACTATTGCACTCACTAGAGTGGGAATAGTAATTTTTACCCCTTCGCTATCCAACATTTTAACTACTAATGTTTTTATTTTGTTATTAAATGTATGTATTATTTTTTTTAAAATAGTTTAATGTGTTAATTAAATATAGAATATTTTATTTTAAATTATTTATATGTGTTTGTTTTATTTTTATATAATTAAAAAAGTGTATAAATTAAATAAAGATAATAGTTAATAAAATGTATTTAAGTAAATATATGTATATGTAAATTTTTTGTGTGTTTATATTTAATAAATTAAGTTTATTTGTTATGATTAGTTTAAATATATATTAAATTGTATTTATTTTGTTAATAATATTAATATTTTTTAATTAATTTATTTTAATTTAGGTTATTTGTTTAAGTCGATATTTTTTACATCTATATTTTTTACATCGATATTTTTGAGTCGATATTATTGTACTTACCTGTTTAAGTATAGGAATTCAATATTTTTGTAATCGATATTTTTACATCGATATTTTTTTCAACTATATTTTTGCAATCGATATTTTAACATGGAACCCTGGGCAGATCCAAAGTAGGTTGGCGGCGTCCCCAGCTCTATATGCTCCCCTCTTTGCACGCCCCTGGAAGAGGGCAGAGCACCCGACGTAAGCCGATCAGCTGTGCTGTTGGGCGGGTTGCCGACACTTGAGGTCCGCGGCTTCGAGCGAGGCGATGTCGGGCACTGACAGTGGCCCCTTTTGCATCTGGTTTTTGGTTGTAAGGGAGGGCTTGGCAGGCAGAATTTCACAGCTGTGTGGCACGCTTCATTTGCCCGGCCAGGTCAGTAGTTATGAAGGATTTTATGGCGGGCCCAGAGAAGAGCTCAGCTCTGCACGTCCGTGCTCGCCGACATCTCAGTCACGCCCCATGTTCCACATACTCCTTCAAGGCGCAGAATTTATTCTCCCAGCACAACAGGATCGTCTCAATCTCTCACTTAACACAGTACTAGTCCCTCTCACATGGAAACACGCTGCAGTTAAACCACTATTAAAGAAAAGCCTTCTTGATTCCTCATGCCCTGGGAACTATAGGCCTGTTTACCTGTTACAGGGAAGATTTTAGATCAACACATTTACCAAAGTCTTTCTCTATTTGTAGAAGAAAATTCTCTCCTGCACACCACACAGGCGGGCTTCCACCTACTACTTAGCACAAAAACCGCCCTCTCAGCAGTCACAGAGGAGCTAAAGTTGCTCATGGACCAGGGAGGATCCGCTGACATCATCCTCCTCGACTTGAGCACACCGTTTGATACGGTTGACCATGAGATACTTACACAAAGAATGAGTAAAGCTGGAATAAAAGACAATGCTCTAAATTTACTCACTTGCCTCCTCAAAGGCAGAACATTTCAAGTCTGCAATATCTCGTTGTGGGAGGGACGGGTGGAAAAAGAATCGAGGAGGCTTAATGTGCTTCTCAATCTTGGTGATTTATTATGAGGGTGGGTGGACAAACTGAGCAATGTCCTTGGTTTCTTGTTTCCTGAAAATAACTTCTTCTCTTCTTCTGGTGGACGCCACTGTTGTGTCCTACTTTAGTGTCGTGTGTCTTGTGGTTTGGATGTACCTTTAAGGTGAGTGTGCGCGTGCATGGAATGTCACGAGGTGAGTGACATTCGGGTTCTGGGCAGTTGCAGTTAGTCTGGGATATGAGGTGGAGGTGTATCCTGGCGCTCACCTGTTTTCGTATATTTATCTTGAATAAAGAACTTGTGAATTACTACAAGGCGCTCCGAGCATCACTACAATTGGTGACTAGGATGGGATTTGGAGCGGCAGCATGCAAAGAACTTAAAAAAAAAAAAAACAGATTTTTCCGTTGGACTTGCGGGCAACTACAACCGGAGAAATCCATTCCGATGTCTCCACCTCTTCAATAACCCCCTTACTCAACAAACTCTGTATTTCACTTTTCACCTCATCCCTAATTAATATCGGAATGGGTCTTGCTTTGTAAACTTTAGGTTGTGCATCCTTTCTCAGTACTATCTTGTGCTCAAACCCTCTAAGTTCCCCTAAGTCTTTCCCGAACACCTTACGAAATTTCTGCTCAACATTTCACCCACTTTACTGCACTCATCCATTATCAGCACTTTTTCCACACTATTAGGGTCTAGAATTATATGCAGATCCTTTTGATGGAACCATCCCAAAACTGACGGTCCCCTCTTAGCTATATACAATTTTCCTCTTGTGGATCTCCCTTTAAATAGGAATGTCAACCACCTGAATCCTAACATGTCAATTTTTTCTCCTGTATAACTCACGGGATTCACATCTGATTTGTTTAAATGGTTCCCGATCTTCCCTACAAATTTTTCTTTCCAAATTTCTTCATTTATAATTGTGTACGGTGATCCTGAATCCGCATACACCATTACCTTAACTCCACCTAAGGATAACTCACAAATAGGTTTCCCATCCATAGAATTATCCACTATGTTCAACATGAAGTTTCCCCTCACACTCTTCACACATTCTTCCTCACAATCACCATCCTCCTCATCATCGTCCCATATGTACTTTACGTTGCTGCGCCTACGACACATTTTGCTAAAATGCCCTAACAACCCACAAATACAACACTTTTTCTTCAAAGCCGGGCACATTTTGCTAAAGGCTAAATGTTCTTTGCTGTCGCAACGATAGCATCTTCTCTCCTCAGTCTTAAAATCTCTCCCTTGGTTCCTCGTGGGTTGGTTTGTCCATCTCCCTTGCGTACGTTGAAGATTGGGTTTAGCTTTACTTTGTATTTTAAATACTCCCTCTGTCGCCTTTTCCGGATCCTTCTCTGCTGCCTTGACCACCGTCGCACATCTCCCAGACATTTCTGACTTCCTCATTATGGCCAGCACGTCCTCCAGTGGTGCATCACCATTAACCCATAAATGGTCTTGTAGAGGCGAATTGTTATTGTGCATGACCAAATGATCTCTAATTAAGTCATCGTGTAGATCACCAAACTTGCAATCTATCGCCAATTTCTTCAAGTCATCTAACCAATCATCCACAGTCTCATTTTTAGCTTGCTTCCTTTGAAAGAATCTGTGCCTATTCTTAAAATGTCTCCCTTGGTCTCCTAGTGATGTACGAGGAAGATTGGAAGAAGTACATTCAAGGGCAAAGGTTTATTATGATAGGGTCCATGGTGCTAAGGAGGCGAATATTGAGGTTGGTGATTGGGTACGGGTCAAGAAACCGTTCAAAGTTGTTAAAGGAGAGAGCAAATTTGAGGCACCCAAGCAAGTAATGGAAGTTTTGAGGAATTCTGTTAGATTAAATGATGGGAAGGTGTGGAATTTGAAAGACATAGCTGTGATTGGTAGTCAAGATGGAGGTAATCATGTGAAGGATCAAAGGGAAGATTTTGACTGGGTGGAGGATTATTTTGAGAATAGTAATCTACAGTCGCAGCTAGCTGCGGAAGGTGTACGGGACTGTGAGGTGGTTCAGGAGGATGAGTTACATCATGGGGGTGCCAAGGATACTTCTTCTGTTACAGAGGGGGAAGGGTCTATGTTGCGTCAGCCAGCCACGGTACCTCCACAGGGAAGTGTCACAATACCTCCACAGGGGAATGTCATTTCTGGTGATGGTTGCATGGGGCTAGGCAAAAGAAAAAGGATTTTGCCTAGTTGGCTCAAGGAGTATATTGTGTAGTACGGTTGTTTTGTGTTTTGTGTTCCCATTATGTATGTGGGGGAAAGCTGTTGTTTGGTTTTGTTTGTTTTGCATTTTGGTTTAGTTGGTTGTCTGTTTTGTTTGTTATTAAGGGGGGGATGTGTTGTGTCCTACTTTAGTGTCGTGTGTCTTGTGGTTTAGATTTACCTTTAAGGTGAGTGTGTGCGTGCATGGAATGTCACTAGGTGAGTGACATTCGGGTTCTGGGCAGTTGCAGTCAGTCTGGGATATGAGGTGGAGGTGTATCCTGGCGCTCACCTGTTTTCGTATATTTATCTTGAATAAAGAACTTGTGAATTACTACAAGGCGCTCCGAGCATCACTACAGCCACTCTTCACTACAGTCCTCTGGAGCCTCAGCATCGTCGTTTTCTTCTGCTCGACTCCTCCCGTTGTCGTGTCCTCTTGGTTTTTCCAGCTTATCCTGGTTCCTAGGTCCTCGGTGTCTTCTGGGTTCCTCCAACTTCAGTCTTCTTCCTCCGCTCCCTCTCACGAAAAAATGATGTCCCTTTCACCTCTGCCTGGTACCCAGGACTGGTGGGTCTGTCACCTTCCTGTGTCGGAGAGTCTGCGTCAGCAGGATTAACCCTTTGTTCTTTTCTGTTCCAGGAAGGGTGTCATTGGCGTTCCCCATCGTGGAGGAAGTACTGGGATAAGAAAGGTAAGTCAAGGGGCTCTCTATGGGTTTCCTTCTATCCCACTTCCCTAACTTTCTTGCTAGCAAGAAATGGCTCCAAAGGATACCTTGACAGGTAATCAGTATTGTTTTGATCTTTCCTATGGTGTGTTGTGAATTGGAAGGATTGTAATGCTAAAAACAAGCGTAGAATTCTATCATAATGCCCTTCGTTGTGAGAGAGCCACTCGAGTGAGGCATGATCCATATTCAGGTTGAATTCTCTGCCTTCAAGGTAATACGGCAGGGATTCAATGGCACATTTAATGACTAAGGCGTCTTTCTCCACTACTGCATATTTCTTTTCCACTAGGATGTACATAACAGGCCTTTCCTGTCCATGGGAATCTATTTGGAATAAGACAGCCCCTAAGCCGTACTCTGAGGCATTGTGTGGTAAATTTTAATTACCTAGACTTAATTTATGCGGTAAAATTCAATAAGAATAACTCAGTAAAAATAAGAGGCAGAATCCGTGGTATTTGAGGTTTTAAAAGGGGATTTATTCCTTACAAAGGAATTGGTTCGAACCAGGCAATCGGATTCCGTCACCACGAAGGTTCGGGAAGGGATAGAGCAATACTTTATTGACAGGTTATCATATATATATAGTCAATGCATTACAGTAAAGACATATGCAGAAGGCGTGACAGCTGAGAAGAGAGATAAGAATACACATACGTAATGAAGAAAGGCGTTACAATAGGCGTGCATAGGGGCGTGTACTAGAAACGTTGTTCTGAGGATGACACAGGTGGGTGGATCCATAAGAGAATCCTGCAAAGTCAGCAGAAATACATGGCAGAGATGCGCGCACAGTAGCATGACGTGTGATTGACATGTAACTGGAGGGTTAAGGGGACTTGACATTTAGCCCTACATGAGGAGACAGAAGTCTGGGATGTCAGAACAACCTAATCCCAAATCGTATCTAACATCTTGTGTTTAAGGAACTGTATTATCTGGAAGGAAAGGTCTCTCAGGCAGAGGCTATCCTATACTGACTACTAGTGCGTGTATAAGCGTCTACGTGTCTACATGAGATGCGAGGGGGCATGGGCATACCATGGTAACAGGAGCCATGAATTACTTGCACGGAGACAGTAAGGCCGGGCCCTTTGCTCTGTAGCTGGAAGGATGTTTACCTAAACTACTAGACAGGAATGCATTTCTCGAGGAGCGGAGCAGATAACTTGAAGGCTGAATACAGTCTTGGCAGGCAACAGGCCGGGCCAGGCACCGTTAGCCGCGCAGGAAGTAAGACAAAGGTCATGGATACAGATGCAGGTCCAGGCTGGAGCATTCAGAGGCAGAAGGCAGGAAAAGCTCGATGGCAGAATTCAGGGCCTAATTGCCAGAGCTGAAAAACGTGAAAAGTACACCATATAAAGACGGTGGCAAGGCATACTTAGGAACGGAATATTCGACCCATTCATGGTGGATCTGAAAGAGGACATGTTAACGTTGGACACAATTGTATTTGCGTCTTCATAGCTTGAAGTGGAGGGAACATACATGTACTTGTAGCATGTACATGGAGCCGTTGGGGTCTAAGATAGGGGACACAATTGATCATAAAAATTCATATTTCCTCATTCCCTCCTTGTCCCCTACGGACCCTTCATGAGATATCGATCCTCAGGAATCCATCAATCTGTTCATGTAACATCATTTGCTCTTCTTTCTTCTTCCGGGATTTTGAATGAGAACTTGAACGTGGAATACATGATGTGGCACACAGGCCGCAAATCGCTGGTCCACATTGTAGACACAGGCAGCAACTGAATACTATGAGAAGGCCAATACCTAGGAAGGATAGGACTTTCCATCCCCAGGCTGACAACACGCTCCAGAACCAACCGGACCACGTCCAGGTGCCTGGATTCTGGTGTATCTGGCTTGCAATCTTATGAAGACGCGTTATGGCTTTATATACTGATGGCGCGTTTTCTGGAATGAAAACACAGCAACTTGATCCGATGACTCTACAGGCTCCGCCCCTATCGGCCAGGATGATGTCAAGGACAAGACGATTCTGGAGAACAACAATCCGCATCGCAGACTGCTCCTCTGTTAAGTTGCTTAGGGCAGAGGTAGTTTCATTCACTACTGCTTCAAGGGTTCTGGTTAATCTGCGTATCAGTTTACTATTAGAGACAACACCTATGTAGGGAAAGAGACCTTTATTGAAGTCTGTGTATTGTTCCCATGCTGTTTCAGTGTAGTCGACAATCGGGAGATCTCTTCGGGGTCTATTGTGTACTAGATGGGTATTTCTATGATAATCAGGAGGGGCTAGGAAAACAGGTGGCAGAAGGAATGCAATGTAACAGGTACCATCCCAATCTAGAGGTAAACGTATATATGCGGTATGACCACAAATGAAGTAGGAATGACGGGAAGCTCTAAATGTAGACTTGCCTTGGTCACTGAATTCGATCACAGTGGTACATTTACTATGACCCAGGTGTACTGAACCATTCTTTCTTACACATAATTCACCTTTGACTGGTAATACGGACATAGCAGGCAAGACTAGTGCAGCTTCGGATTCAACATTCAGAATCATGAGGTTAAGTGTAAAGTTACCTTACCCATATACTTCATTTTCTAGATCAGTTCCTGTCCTTTTGGGAAGTCCCTCCTTGTTAGGGTAGCAGGCTTTAAGCAAAACTAAGTTCAGGTTTCCCCATACCCAGTTGCTCTGGTAAACTACGGTATTTAAATCTAAAGAATTAATCAAACTAAACCATGCGCCACAGGAACCATTGTGTGTGACTGGATACGGAAAGAGGGGCAGAACTCCCTTGTATTTCTGGTAAGGAGGGAGTCGGCCACATATCCAACAATTTGTAGCGTTGTTGGCCTGATGGGAGTGATGTAACATACTAATGAATGTGTTGTTGCGCAGCGCAAGTCTGTAGGGCAACTCATGTGGAGGTAATTCGCTAAAAGAGTGTTCGGCAGTAACATTGTAAGCAGAGTGTGCACGCTTGAAAATAGGATAGTATATGTGCAATAGTATACTTGCAGCAATAATCAGAAGATTTAGAAAAAACATAATCAACAATGTCACGATACAGTGACTATGAAGTGATTTACAATATGCACGTTTCTTGAGCTGTTTCTGTCTATCTCTCTCTCGATTTCGGTCTAGAGGATACATGTCAGAGACTAATTTAACCGATTCACCTAGGAGAGGACTTAAACAATCAAATTGTCTGACTTGCTAGACCTTAGTTTCAGTTTATATTCTTGGGAAGCAGTTTTCTCGACCAGGGGGAGTTTTGAGTCAGTCTGTGGAGGAGGGTAGGGCTGAGAGTTCAAATCAGAAGGCAGTCCATGAAATTTCTTGATATGGCTCGAGTGTAGCCAACCCTTGCGACCCTCGATCTTCACTGCTGTCCTCGTGGTCAGAAGTACTAATTTCGGCGTTTGTCAGCGAGGCTCCAGCGGGCTCCTCCTGTCGAAATTTCTTATAAAAACAAAATCTCCGGGAACCACTTCATGGGGCTTCACCTCGGTGTTGTCGGGAAAGGCTGCAGCTACCTGTGAACGGCAAGATTGTAGTGCAGACATCAAGGAAGCAAGGTAATCTGTCAGCATATTACAATCAACATCAGTGATTTTACGAGGTATAGGCGTCCCCCACATATTTGGTGGCCTACCGAAGACCACCTCGTACGGGGATAGCCCTGTTCGAGAATGTGCTATCATTCTCATGTAAAAGAGTGCAACTGGTAAAGCTACTATCCAGTCGACGCCTTTCTCTCTACAGATTTTAGAAAGTCGAATTTTCAGAGTCTGGTTATGACGTTCCACGAGACCTGCTGCCTCGGGATGCCGGACACAGTGGAATTTCCATTGATAGCCTAACAGGAGTGAAATGTGTTTCATTAGCTCGGATGAGAACGGTTGACCGTTATCTGAGTACACGATACGGGGCAAACCATACCGTGGGAAAAATTCACGAACCAGCTGCTTGGCAGTGGTCGGGGCAGTGTAATCTGAGACTGGATATGCTTCTGTCCAACGAGAAAGTGCGCATACAACTACGAGAACATATTTGAATCCTCGACAACGTTCCATCTGGATATAATCCATCTGGAGGACTTCAAAAGGGTGATCGGGAGGTTGAAATCCACCTTGCTCTACAGGAACGCCTTTACCTGGGTTGAACTGACAACAAATCATGCAAGTACGCACTTTCTGTTTGGCTGCAGCTCGTAGGTGTTTATTAAACCAAATGTTTTGAATACTGTCTAACATAGCTTTCTCTCCTAGATGCGCTGGACTATGTATTGTGTTAATGATAACTTGAACCATGGAGTCGGGGAGAAACCATGTAGATTTTCCCATCCATCCCTGATCTGTTTGGATCCCTCCTAGTTCAGTCCATTTCTTGATTTCCTCTGGTGTAGCATGTGTCTGTATGTCAATTACATCAAGGGCGGGATCCCTAACTGTCATGCAGTGTGTGGATGTCGGAACTATTGTCTTTGTCAAGTCAGTTGTATGAGTTCGATTCTGTGCTGTTTGCTTAGCTGTTCGGTCTGCTACGTCGTTACCCTGGGAAATGATATCGGTGACTTTTGTATGGGCCTTGCACTTCATGATAGATATCGCAGTAGGCAGATGTATTGCATCTAACAGGGCTTGAATGAGGGGACCGTGTTGAATGTTGGCACCGTGAGAAGTTAAATAACCTCTCTCTCGCCAAAGGACTCCGAAGTCGTGTACAACTCTGAATGCATAACGTGAATCTGTGTATATGTTGACTCTTTTATTTTTGGCTTGAATACAGGCTTGTGTCAGAGCGATGAGCTCTGCTGCTTGAGCTGATAATGTGTCAATACAATTCGTTTCAATAACTTCGGTGTCTGTCGTGACTGCGTAAGCGGCCACTAACTCTCCTGTACTTGTTCTCTTGCATGAACCATCCACATAAAGTGTCAGGTCTGGATCTGGTAATGGAATGTCTGTCAAGTCTTGTCTGGGTTTCGTCGTAATAGTAATGACTTCAATACAATCATGTGCCAATGGGTCTGTTCCACTTAATGGCAAAAGTGTGGCAGGATTTAATGTACTACAGCGTCTGATTTCTATGTGTGGTTGAAACAATGTTAATTCGTAACCTGTCAGTCGTGCTATAGTCAAGTGCTGAGTCTGAGTTCGGTTTAAAAGAACTTCCACGGAGTGTGGAACTTGCACTGTCAATTGATGTCCTAATACTATGGAATCGCTTTGTCTGATCGCTAAAGCTGTCGCTGCGACTGATTTCAGGCACGTAGGCAGAGCCTGGGCTACTGGATCTAATGTGCTAGAAAAGTAAGCACACGGTTTGTGTGAACCTGCTTGTTCCTGAGTGAGTACTGACAAGGCAGTACCTTCGCGTTCTGTAACAAAAAGTGTAAAAGGCTTACTGTAACATGGTGTCGCTAAAACAGGTGCTTGACATAAGGCTTTCTTTAAGTCTTCAAAAGCTTGTGTATGTGCCTGAGTCCAAGGGAGGACAGTCGAAGTCGCTGCCTCCTGGGTTGTCAACTGAATGAGTGGCTTTACTAGAAATGCATATTGGGGAATCCATTGTCTACAGTACGAAGTGAGACCTATGAAGGCCCGCACCTCCTTTTGTGTCTTGGGTGGTGGCATGTTTACAATTAACTGGATGCGGTCAGGTGTGAGCTGTCTCCCCCCTTTGGACAGCAAGTGCCCAAGGTACACAACTTGCTGAACACAGAATTGCAGCTTCGAAGGGGACACCTTGTGCCCCTTGTCGGCCAGAAAATGTAAAACCGTCAGTGATGCTTTTTCACATTCGGGTTCGCTTCGGGCGGTGATCAGCAGATCATCGACATACTGGAGCAGGGCAGTGTTAACAGGCATGTGGATACTGTCAAGTTGTCTTTTCAGTGCTTGGCTATAGATGCTGGGGCTTTCTGTGAATCCTTGAGGTGCGCGTGCAAATTTGAAGCTTCGTCCATTTAAACAAAATCCGAACAAATATTGGCTTTCCGGATCGATTGGGACGCTAAAGAAGGCGTTCTTGAGGTCAATTACAGTAAAGAACGTTGCTTCTGAATCAATAGCTGTCAATAATGAAGAGATATCTGGAACCACGGGATACTGTGGTACAATGCATTTATTCAATTCGCGCAGATCAATAATTAATCGATAAACTGGGGGTGCATTTGGATCAGTTCGTTTAAGAATTGGAATAATAGGAGAATTACATACATTGGAGTCGGTTTCCACAACCACTCCTTGTGCAATGAGCTCGTCAATGATTTGCAGCAAAGCCACTACAGCATCTGGAGGTAACTTGTATTGTCGAATTCGTGGTAATACCACTCCTGCTTTGAGTGTGACTCGATATGGTGTAATGTGCATACAGCCTACATCAGTGGGGCCTTGTGCCCATAAATGTGCAGGGACATTCTGTAACCGGTGATCCATGTCTCTAAATACATAGTGACCTTTAAAGTCACGCAAAAATAGTCGTACCCCCTCCGGGGAACAACATATTACAGCTCCTAGAGCTTTCAGTGTCTTTATACCTAACAAGTTTTCTGGGCATGATTTTGTAAGCAATAAATCTGTAGTCCGTGTCAATGGACCAACTGCAAGAGGAAGAGGTTGCGATACTTCATTTACAATAGGCTTTCCTGAAAATCCAAGGGAAACATTCTGTGAGCCTGAGAGGGGTGCCCCTGGAACCTCGTCGTGACTTATAGTTGTTCTGCTTGCCCCTGTATCAATTAAAAACTTTCTGTCTTTCCCTAATACTTGACTATGTACATAAGGACCCTCTTGATCTACAGGAACCTCAATAAGGGGTAAGCCAACTTCCCTCTCTAGGCTGTTTCATGTGTATCGCTGATAATCGGGATAGTCATTTTGTGCATACTGGTACATCTGTTGTGTCGTGTTTTGTGTTGCCGCAATAGGCTGTGGCTGTGGGGCCGCTACGGTCTGTTGTGCAGCTTGCATAGGCTGTACATTCTGAGGTACTTGTTGTTGGATCTGATCCTGTCTAGGTGGACGCGGTCTCTCCTTGGTTTTACCCGTAGAGATATTATGTTTCAGAACTGCACAATCGTTTATATAATGACCTGGCTGTTTACAATAGTTGCATGTCCCTTTAACAGGAACCGCTGAATTACTGGACTGTGTCGCACCCTTTTTATGACTGTCGGCTGGAACTGACTGGGCGACGAGCATTTTCATTTTCGTGTCTTTCATACGTCTTTGTTCGTGTTCTTGTTCTTCTCTAATTCTATTCTGGTGGTACTGTAACATTTGTAACATTTGTGACGGGGTATTAGCTTGCCAAGAGCTCTCTACTTTCAATACTCTGTTCTTAACCTGGGGCAAGGAATTCTCAACTAATTTTGTTACAAAAAGATGTGGATATGAATCGCTACTTGCTTTCAGGCCGCTATTAATACCGAAACATTTTTCAAATCGGGAATAAAAATCACTAGTGTCTTCATCGGGTTTCTGTTTGCAAGCTGAGATTGCTCCCCAGTCCTCCTTTTTTGTAGTTAATAAACGTGGCAATACTTGCACTAATAATCCTGGTAATGCTTTAGTTTTGTCCCCAAGCCCTAGGCCTGCAGTTCGGGCATTTTCTTCGTTTTCTAATGCTGTCCAATCAATCTTTTGTTCTCCCACCTCCCACTCTTTTTCTTTGAGTTTCTCGTAAATACCGGCAGGCAATAATACTTTCAATATTTTCATAATGTCAGGATAGGTATAATCACCCATGAGTAACATGTCTTTTATTTCACGGTGGAAACCTGCTGGATCTCTGTCATGGCTGGGCACTAATTTTTTCATTTCCAATAGCTCTATTTTAGTTATAGGCGTGTATACAAACACGCGTCTAAAAGTATTATCATCATTTCTAACTGGGTGTACTTCGCGTAAGGGATTCTGTCTGTCTATGTAATACGACTTTCTTTCCATGGAGGGAGCTGGATCAAGCTCTGGACACAAAAAGGCACTATATCTGTGCCGATATTCTAGAATTACTTTTATTAGATCAGTACCTAGACCTCTCCATTTATTCATGAGTAGTTCTATCAGTATATCAGGTAGGGGACCAGGATCGGAGTGTTGGCCTTTATACAATATAAGGAGGTGTTGTATCATGTATATACCAGCTAAACGCTGTTCGTCTGGTGAAAGATTCAAAAACGTATGCACTAGCGCGTCATCACTATATTTATCAGAACTGTCAGCCCATTGTACTGCTGACCTGGCTAATTCTTGTTCATCCATAGAATCGAGTACATGGTACCCCATTCGTTCTTGAAGTATTTTATCAGTAGCCTGAAATAAGTGTTCAGGGGTCTTTGGATTTGACATAGCTGCTTGAAAAATTCTCTTACTTTCTGGACGCATCGGACGCATTGAATTATTAAAGGATCTTCCCTTACCTACGTAAGCTATCATTTCTCTAGCTGGTAATTGTAATTGTCCTGTTGTCATTTCTAGTTGTTCCTCCTCCCCTGAGGATTCGGTCTTATCTGCATCTATTTCTCTTTCAGGCTGTTCTCTTTCACATATTTGTTCTACTGTTTTTCGGATCCTTCGGTACATACTTTCTATACTATTCTGTTTATCATGTTTTCCGTCCGCTATATTCTGGCCCCATTTGTTAAGTGCTTTCATTTCTTCCGGGTCTACACCTGGCCTATCTCTGTGTCTTATCAGGCAGTTTATGAAGAAGCGTAACAACAGTTTTTGCGTGTCCACTTTCTGGTATGCCATGGCCTCGCCAATACTTTCAGGACCTTGCCCTGTTTGGACAAAGTGGTATATTTTGTCTAGATGATCAATCATTCCTGGTAGTATCATTAAATAGTTCGCAACTCGTCGTAGACGTACTGATGATAGCATCATTCTGTCGTCTTTACCGGGTACTGGATCATATCTACAGTCTGTAAGAGGCTCTTTATATATGTCATAATTCGCTGTTTGAGGGGTACGTTGGTGTGCTAAATCCCTATAAGTCAATCGACGCACTGATGGCGGCGTATGGAAACTTCCTGTCGCACCTCCTGAGGTGCCAGGTCCAAAAGGATTCGTTGGGTGTAAGGTAGGAAGAATTGGTGCAGGAAGGAGTGAAGGAACGGGCGGAAGGTTTGGAACGGAAGGAGGAGTATGTTGCTGCGGAAGTGGGGGCAGATTATCTCGGGGTCGAGCGCCATTAGCAGGTGGTGTGAGTGGCGCCGGAGCATTAACATATTCGGGAGCTACATCGTCTAAATAGGAAGAAAGGAAAATGTCCTTTGGGGTGCAATTTAGTCGGAAGCAATGGAGGTGGCAGATCTTTTGGTACTTCCAGGGTGGCCTTAGGTAAACACTCGGCCAGAAGAGGATACATACCATTCATAAGAGTGTTTCGTTGCCTGTCTACTTGTTCTGCTTTTACTCGGATACCTTCCTCAACTAATACGTTTTCTCGGGCTTTGTCTGAATCCTCCCTACTTTTCTCTTCTTTTCTGAGCGCTTTCTCTATGCGTCTGTGCGATTCTTTACGCCATAATTCAATGGCATCTTTCTGTGACTGTCTGGCTTTCTTTTTCCATAATGCTTCTTCTACTCTCATGATGCAATCTGCATCCCATGTCCCAGTAGTGGGCCATCTCTGATTCTCTGCTAAATCCTTGGTATAGTCCACCCATAAATCGAGATATAATACGGCATCTAGGCCATGTTTATGGTACATAAAGTACCCTGGAGTGTCCCTAGGTGGAACGGGAACGGCTTCCTCGAGTATCCCTTTTCTAGTTTTTATCTGTCTTAATTTTGAGAATAACGGCATCTTAAACCTTGCTACTTGGTTCTTACTCGGACTTGAACACAATTAATACAATAAACACAATAATGAAGATCGAACAATCACTCATACCACGACATTTAAAACATATTAAAACACTTTAAAACGAACAATGATAATTAGAATAAAACTAGCTAACTGCATAATACTAGATGTACTGCTAAACAGCACAGATACACTGCTGAAACAGTGCAGACCGGATCTGTGTACCCAAACCCGTCTTGACCGGCACAAACCAATGCGCACGTCTAGATGCGTCCCCAGCAACGGTACTCACCGGGAAGCACGGAACGGAACAGAAGGCCTCGGAAAGTCTGGACTGGACTAGACCAGACTGGACTCGACTCGACTCGTGACGTAGGTACTTCGGAACTTCGGAATCTGGTGGGCCTCTGTATACCTCGGATCTTGCTCTCTCAGCTAGGCTCTGGTCGGGATCCTCCGCACTCCTCACCGCCTCGTCTGGGTGTTGATCGCTGCCTCAGTCACCTCCGTTGGCCTGAGGGAGGTACAGGAAATCCTGCGGGTACGCGTAGTTGTCCGTCCGGCTGTGGCAGGAGACCGGGTCTGCAACGCACCTCCGGCGCGTGGGGTGGGGGAGGTGTCCCTATTCGGGCGCCAATTATGTGGTAAATTTTAATTACCTAGACTTAATTTATGCGGTAAAATTCAATAAGAATAACTCAGTAAAAATAAGAGGCAGAATCCGTGGTATTTGAGGTTTTAAAAGGGGATTTATTCCTTACAAAGGAATTGGTTCGAACCAGGCAATCGGATTCCGTCACCACGAAGGTTCGGGAAGGGATAGAGCAATACTTTATTGACAGGTTATCATATATATATAGTCAATGCATTACAGTAAAGACATATGCAGAAGGCGTGACAGCTGAGAAGAGAGATAAGAATACACATACGTAATGAAGAAAGGCGTTACAATAGGCGTGCATGGGGGCGTGTACTAGAAACGTCGTTCTGAGGATGACACAGGTGGGTGGATCCATAAGAGAATCCTGCAAAGTCAGCAGAAATACATGGCAGAGATGCGCGCACAGTAGCATGACGTGTGATTGACGTGTAACTGGAGGGTGAAGGGGACTTGACATTTAGCCCTACATGAGGAGACAGAAGTCTGGGATGTCAGAACAACCTAATCCCAAATCGTATCTAACATCTTGTGTTTAAGGAACTGTATTATCTGGAAGGAAAGGTCTCTCAGGCAGAGGCTATCCTATACTGACTACTAGTGCGTGTATAAGCGTCTACGTGTCTACATGAGATGCGAGGGGGCATGGGCCTACCATGGTAACAGGAGCCATGAATTACTTGCACGGAGACAGTAAGGCCGGGCCCTTTGCTCTGTAGCTGGAAGGATGTTTACCTAAACTACTAGACAGGAATGCATTTCTCGAGGAGCGGAGCAGATAACTTGAAGGCTGAATACAGTCTTGGCAGGCAACAGGCCGGGCCAGGCACCGTTAGCCGCGCAGGAAGTAAGACAAAGGTCATGGATATAGATGCAGGTCCAGGCTGGAGCATTCAGAGGCAGAAGGCAGGAAAAGCTCGATGGCAGAATTCAGGGCCTAACTTGCCAGAGCTGAAAAACGTGAAAAGTACACCATATAAAGACGGTGGCAAGGCATACTTAGGAACGGAATATTCGACCCATTCATGGTGGATCTGAAAGAGGACATGTTAACGTTGGACACAATTGTATTTGCGTCTTCATAGCTTGAAGTGGAGGGAACATACATGTACTTGTAGCATGTACATGGAGCCGTTGGGGTCTAAGATAGGGGACACAATTGATCATAAAAATTCATATTTCCTCAATTGGTTTGTAAAATAAATGGTTTGGAGTAATCAGGGCTGAGGAGGACAGGTTTGGAAATAAGGGTGTGTCTCAACTGGTGGAAGGCCTGTAAGGAAAGGGGCGAAGGTTGTTTGAGCTCGTGTTCTGTGTTGACTTCTGTTTTTTTATAAGTCTGTTAAGGGGACAGCTATCTGGGAGAACTCAGGTATGAATCTTCTGTAATACCCTAAAATGCCTAAAAAGGCTCTTAGGCCCTTGCTGGTTGTTGGAAAGGGTAAATTTGATATGGCCGCGACTTTCTCCCGTTGAGGCTTGATACATCCTTCATCCAAGAGATATCCTAGGTACTTTACCAATCTGGTGGCTAGACAGCTTTTGGCCGGATTGATGGGCAGACGCCCTCCTTTAGGGCTTAAATCACCATCGTTGGATGGCTCAGGTGTTGTTCCTAAGAGGTGCTATGGATGATTATATCATCTATATAGATTGCAGGGTTTAAGTATAGAATTCATAAGTGTGAGAAGTTGGCTTGGCATATGCTGGTCACTAGTTAAAGTGGCCACCTTGCACCAGTCCAATTCGACTCTTGTGGTAGATAGGTTTAAGACAACCTTTTAAAGAAAGCTATCCTAGTGGTAGCTGTGGAGAGCAGCCTTCAGGCTAAGTCTCTGAGGAATGTAAAGCAGCTTGTTTTACCTTATAATCTCTTGAATTACCAAATGAAAAGACACCACACAGGTATATATATCAAATATATATATGTATTTATTTCTAAATATACTCTACTAATCTCTTTATGAGATTAGAGCCAGGTAAACATTCAAAAGATCAACAGTTCTCAATAAATTAAGCACAAATATGGCTGTAGCCCTAGGGGCGTACCAGACCATATACTAAAATAATGGGTTAACAAACTCGACTTGCAAAATGAAGAGGCCTAGGGCCTTGGGAATCGCTGGGGCTCCACTTCTGCAGTGTTAGCAGGTAAGTAATCAACCCACAGGAGACGCGTGCAGTGTCTAAACACACACGCGGGTTTTCAATGCGTTTCAATGGCAAATGTCGCGGTTTGTATTTTACAGTTCTAGGGCACTTCGCAAAGGTCAACAGGCAAGCAACTTACAGGGTAAGTATTTCGAGAGCCAACACACACTTGGGCACCGGAGTGCACGAGTTACCTCACCCAGGGAAGCTGGGTGCATAGGTGTCCTTTGGTGTTGGGTCGCGATGCTGTTTCCAATGGAGATCACTGGATACTTGCTGCTTGCGACGACTGCAGAGGTGTCCGTTCGAATCCGACGATGGATTGGAGTTGCAGAAGACCTAGAAATTGAGGGGACAGAGTTCAGAGTCACTTGCCAGTGACCGGTGGCCAGCAAGATGGATGACCACAGCTGTTGCGTCTCTTCAGGTCGGTGATGGTGTTTTGTCTCTTCGCTCACAAGGTCCAGGAAGGCTCGATGATGACCAGCAGCTGGATTCGGGAGGTCCCACAACGTCTGCAGCTGTCAACAGTGTCGGCACCCGGATTGGAGCCAACAAGCCTTGGCAGCCGCAAGTCTTGTGTGGAGTGAAGATTGGCAATGGTGCAGACCAGCAAGGTCTGATGGACTTACCCAGCAAGGGTAAGTGAGGGCAGGCCCAGAGCAACCAGGCAAGCCCTTGGAATTGATCTGGAAGTCTTCAGGTGAGTTACTAGCCAATGGGCAAACAACCGCAAAGATGCCTTTGCAGGAAAAGTTTAACAACAGCCCACGGTCACTCGGGATGGGGTAGGCTGCTGAAATTCGGTACTAGACCTGCTAGGGACTTGGACAATAAGTGGTCCAAAGCACAACTTCGTTGGACATAGTTTAGGGCTTGCACTTGAAATCAGTGCACGGTTCCCTGGTATTGCTGTTCCTCGTCACTCGTGGGGTCCAGATGCCACAGCTTCGCTGGGGACTCAAAATGGCCATCGAGAGGTCAGGAAATCCACTTCAGGGGACGCAGGGTCTGTGGGCTCCGGCGGGAGCGGTAAAGTTTGCAACTGTTGTAGAGAGTTTTGGTGCCTGCCAAGCAGGGGAGTCACTCCTTGACTCCAAGGGAGATTCTTCAGTCTTCAAGAGATAGTGGAACGTCGAAGGGCCAGGATTCTTCTTAGTTGAGCATCGTCCAGGTGTAATCTAAATTGCATTGGCAATGTGTGGTATCTTATAGTGAAAAGATGGGAGGGACTAGCTCTATGACCACTCCTCTAGGAGGGTCAGGGTAGTGGGTGGTTACACCCACTTCCCTTTGTCCAGTTTCGCGCCAGAGCAGGGGCAGGTAGCCCCTGAGCCGGTTTGAGCTGGCATATGCACAGAGGAGCCTACTGCTCCCCCAGTGCAGGACTTCAAAGGCACTCTAAGAGTGCACCCACCCAGCTCCAATACACTAAATCCTGTCTGGGAGGTGGTGACACCTCCCTGTAACAGGAAACCCTTTGTTGGTATCCCTCCACTGCGAGTTTCGGTCAGCAGCAGGAGGGCAGCCCGGTGTCTGTGCTGGTGGCATCCATTTTGTGATGCCAGGGCTCTGAAAGATTTCTACCGTGTAGTACAGTGGGTACATGTCATCCCCTCTAGAAGGGTGGGATCCTACTCCCACACCAGTTACTGGTGTGGGGGTAGGATTCCAAGTTGTTTGACACCAAACACGACATGTTTTGATGCAGTCATTCCAAAGTTAGCATTTACCGCGAGGTTATAATGCACTTAAGAGTATATGGTTTAACCGCATCCACAAACAGCAGCAGAGAATAGACTCTGCCAGCTGCAGAGGGGTCCTGCTCAGGTAGAAGCACCCCCTCACATAGTAAACCAAGCACCCTGCCCTTGGGATTGATAGGGCCTGCTAGAGGGGTGACTGATAGGTTTATATGTGTGTGTATGGTGAGATATAGGAACCTATACCTCAGTGAGGAGTGCTAATGCTGGAGCAGAGTTTTCAGTTTGAAAATTCAGTGGCTTTTGAAGCTCTGGCATGTCTATTCGTTGTACTAATTTATTAATAATTAATTATTAATTATTTGTCTTGTGCAAGTGTGTTTATATTAATCAATCCGTTTGTCCTAACAAGAGAGAGTTACACGTGGGTGTGCATAAATGTGCTGTTTAAAAATAACGTGCGTGTTTTCATGTTTAAACGTTGCTATGTGCTGTTTATTTTTGAGCACAAAATGCTTTCCGAATTAATGCTTTTCTATGTTGCAAGTGCTAGATAAATGCATACACATAAGGGTATTAGTGGGGTTAACACCGTTTAATCACTATGCTGTGGTAACGTTGTTTCTGTTTCTTTTAATTAAGATGGTCTATTGAGGCCTATGATGGCCTAGAAAAGATGGCCGATTTGTGAGCCTGGCTGTGATTTATAATATGAAAACTGTGACGAGGGAGACCCCTGCTGGAAATGGTCCTGAAGCTAACTGACCATGGTCCTTGCTTGCTTGTTTGAAAAACTTTCCATGAGGACAGCAGCAGTTTTGGGAGATCTCCAAGTGAAATGAAAATGTCCTTGGCAGCCTTGGGAAACAAAGGAGCCTTAGAGAAAAGCTCTGAACTGTGGCTCGAATGCCGAGGAGAAGTAGAACTAATATGATACATGTTTTATTTTCTTGGTTCCTGTTCCGTAATCTTCATTATGTGAACTTTTCCTGAGCGGAGATTTTCAAATGTAGCGATGTTACATCCTTTCCTTCTCGCTCTGCTCAGCAGGTCCGGCGGACATTACAGTTTTTTCTATGTTTCCAATGTATCTTTCCATTGTTTAGAAACTATAAGAAATGTTAGCCTAGAGAGGGTTTTTGCCACTTGCCATTTTGCCTTTGCCGCGTACCGAATCTGCGTTGCTGAGGATTGATGCTGAAGGGACTTCGTCTTGAGAGACTTTTACCGAGAGACTTGTCCTGACCCGTTCTGACATTTAGCTAGAATAGGTAACTATGAGAAATGATTTACTCTAATTGATTTTCTTTGACTAATTTTAGATAAAGCAATATAATTTTAAACATGGTAATGGATATTCTTTCTTGTCAATTATTGGGTTTACATTTTTGATTATTGCTGTATATGTTGTATAGATTATGTTTAAGGACAGTCACAAAAACCAGGTCTTATCGACCTCGATATAGATGCAGGGTGATTAGGAGTTTTTCTTTCCACAGGTTTATTGCTGGTAGAGTATTTGAACGTATGTTAGTGTAGTGAAATGGGCCCTAGCGTATAATGTATGCATGTGCGTGTAACTGTGAGATTACTCTATCCGTGGTAGTGGGAATATTATACACACCCTGATCTCTATCAATTTCCTGGTAGCAGAGTTTGATGGTTTTTGATGATTGTCTTGATCTGATAAGATTGCTTTTATTGATTATTGAATATTGGTTCATGTTGGTATATGTACTAATACTATATGTTGGAGTCGTAATGTTGAGTTATATGTAGTGCTTCTGGAACTTGGAAGCTGTAGCAGTTCCGTAGTAGGGCAGAGGGAAGTATATGCTGCTCTCGGGAAAGACGGAATTGTAAGGAATAACGTGTGACAATTGAAGTTGCGCGTCACATTGTCTGGGTTCGGAATCAGTGACATCGTCGTATGTTACTATTAGAATATATTTCTGGTATATAAGGAGTGTGTATGATAGTGAAGGTTATCTGTGAAACTCTGGTCTTAAGTCCCAGGGATCCGTAAGGATTTCCATTAAAGCTTATCGCGGGAGGAGTAATAGGTATTCTCTGAGCTTGTTTGAAGAACTGGGCTTAGTTGGTGTATGTTATAATTCTGTAGTGGAGCAGATTGTCTGTTCTCGGGAAGCAGGATTCTGTGCGTATGTACTATATTTCCTTGTATGAATGTGCGTGAATGTTTGTACATTTAGTTGATTGTAAGACTCCTTGGACAAGTCCTAGAGGAAACAGTTAATGAATGTATGTTAGTAGGGCAGAGTAGAGGAAGTGCTACTGTGTCAATGAAAGGTCTCTTATGAAATAGACTCTCTTTTACTATTCTGTGGTTAGCGAAGCAGACAATGGAGATGTTTTTATGTTGTAACTAATAGATTTTGTAGAAATTTTGACACGAAGTCTACTGAAAAGATTTTGTAAAGGAGGGGTAGACGAGTGACAGAAGACAGGAGACAAGCGACTGCAGCGACTGTTGACGTCAGAAAGACCGCGCTCTGATTGGATGGTAGATCAGAATAGTGCTCGCGCTAGGATTGGTGCGTTAGTGTGAGCCGCGCAAGGATTGGAAGGGCTATTTAGTGACGTAGACGTTGCAGGATTGGTGCGTTAGTGTGAGTCGCGCTGCAATTGGTTGAAAATTCGTATTGTATATTTATAATACGGGAAAGAGTAGAGAGTTCTTTGTAAACGCTAAAATGTATTACCAAGAAGAGAAAAAGAAGAAGACATTTTTTGGTAAAATTAAAAAGTGGTTTAGCAAGGATAAAGATGTTAAAACAAGAGAGGGTGAGTTGTTACCTCCACCGAAAACACCTGCATCCTTCATGGCTGCAAGACATGGGTTTCATACCTGTATATGGTTGGAGAATTGGGTTAGGTATACTAAAGAAGATGGTGTTCTAGCATTTCCAGAACATGGTTCATTTAATCTGGCCGTGTTGAGAAATTTACGGGAAAAGATGCTATGTCTTGACCCGAAACCGAGACCTACACAGTTCGAGGCTTTAGTGGAATGGGAAGAGGAAGTACATGAGAGAGAAAAACAGAGATCTGGAGGGTATTATAGGTATATGTTTGGGAGGAGACATGATCGTGAGACTCATCATGATCGAATGAAAAGGTGGCGAGATGTTAGTATGTCAGAGGGATTATATCTGATGAGAACAGTTGAAGGAGGAGCAGAAAGGGTTCCTGAGTCAGAAATGAGAAAATATGGAGTTAATGAGTATGAGGATGAGGTCTTGAATGACATGATTTACAAGAGACCACCTCCATATAGACCAGAACCGGATAAAAGTACACCAGTTGTTTCTCCGATAAGAGATACAGTTTGTGTTAGTGAGACGGAAAATGAGACACCTGAGGTAAGAAGTGATCATTACCTTGATGAGAATGCCAGACAATTAGCCAGAACTACAACAGAGTTGACAGAGAAAATTAGGGAGTTAACGAAGAATCTAGAAGCTGTTACGGTGCCTGTAACAATAGGTCCGGTTATGCCTGTGTTTGACAAACAGAGGACAGGTGAGAATGGACTGGTGATTCCATATGTTGGGAATAATCTGACAAATTCAGTTGGTCCTTCAGGAGATTCAGGCAAAAGAGCAGAAAGGAGTGACCTGAGACAATCAAGACATGACACATGTAGTGAAATATTGGATGCTAGTGAAGCTAGTTGTTCAGGGATGCCAATTTTAGAACCGCAAAAGAGAGTGGTTCCAGTGAGAAAAACTGCTGAAATAACAGTTGATGATTTGAATGATTGGATGAAGGTTCTACAGAAAAAGGATAAAGATTCACAAGTAATTGATGTAGCTAGGTTACGTGTAGAAATAGAAGAGCTTGTTACAGGAACAGTTCCAACAGAGATTCTGAAGAGTCATCATGATGGTGAACTAATGTTTATGTGTAAGAGTGTTACCTGGAGAGCAAGGAATACACATGACAGGCTAAGAGCAATAGCAAATGAACAGGGAGTTGACATTGATAAAGTGAAAGATTTACAAAGAACTTACAGGATGGATTTTACAGAGAAGGATATTGAAAATTTGAATGCTACTGGTAGAACAGGACAGATTAAGGAAATGGTAGCATTATTGTGAAGATGGGGTGATGTAGAAAAGTGGAAGGATAGGTGGTACAAGAAAAGAGATGAGGCTGAAGATAGAACAACTTATTCAGCATTTCCAGTGAGAGAAAAGGAGAAACCAGTGGATAATTATCCTATGAGAGAAATACCTGGAGGAGGATATGTACATGTTCCATGGACCAGACAGGATATTTTATCATTCACGAATGATTTCCCTCGATTGAGAGAAAAGCCCGTCGAGTGGTATAGGCAGGTAGATAGGTTTGTGAAATTGTCAAAAGTACTGTGGGTTGACCTGAATAGTCTGTTTGATATAATTGTTCCAGCAGACTTGTGGACTGAGTGTAAAATAGTTGTGAGTTGGCCTACTGAGGAATATCCAAGAGACCCAAGAACAGGGGCACCAGATCCAGAGGTAATGAGAAAGTATGATCAGGTGATGGTATACCTGAAGAGTAAAGTACCTGCAAAAGAGACAGACTGGGTAAAGATAGATCGAACACAACAGGAAGCGAAAGAATCAGTTCATGCTTTTTACGAGAGGCTGATACTGGCATTTAAACAATTTAGTGGAGATGAACACCTGGGTGACAAAGATTTGAGTCATTTTGTATACAGATTTGTATATGGCCTTAGACCTGAAATTGGTGAGAGAATTCGTGAGCACACAGTGGATTGGCAGAGTAAGAAAGTAGATGAGATCCTGAGGCATGCAAAATACTTCAGTGATGAAATTGAGGCAAAACAAAGAAAGCTGAAAGAGAAAGCAATGTGGGCACAAGTGAAAGTTGCGGAAAGACAGGAAGCACAGTTAGTGGAACAGGCGAATAATCCAGGAAATAATGCAGGGAATAGACCTAGATATGCAGGGAAAAGAAAAGGAAGTCTTGAGGAAGCGAAGAAAAAGTTTCCTTGTCACAACTGTGGCCAATTGGGGCATTGGAGATCGGAGTGTCCTAATCCACCATTAGTGAGTAATGAGAATAAATCCTTAAATCAACAGGTGCAGAACGAAGGAAATAATCAACAGCAGCAACAACAGAAAGTTGTGAGACAGCAGAGTCAAGAGCCAAAACCGCCCTTGCCGCAGAATAGAGGGTTACAAAAGTATAATCAGGATTCAGGATTCTACAATGATGAGCAGGTAAACAAACCAAGACGTTCTAACAAAGTACAACAGTACTTGTTAAAGAGTGAAGGGAGTGAGTCTGAGGGTGATTATTGACAGTGCCGAGGAGAGGAAGAAGAGTGCATACTTGGTGCAACTCTAGAAATAGACCAGGCAGGACCATTTGTGGATGGGAAAATAAATGAGGAGAGTGTTACTTTTTTGGTAGACACAGGTGCGACAAGATCAACTGTCAGGTCAACAGATGTTAGAAATCTTCCTCTCTCGGATGAAGCAATCCAAGTAGTTGGTGTGGCCAATACGCAAATCAGAACACGTCTTACTGAACCTGTAAGAGTACAGATAGGGAAATTTTCAGATATGCATAGATTCATTGTCTGTGACACGAGTCCAGTGAACCTATTGGGTAGGGACTTGTTGTGCAAAATGAACTGCACAATTTTTTGTACACCGGATGGAATAGCCTTTGAGACACCAGATGAAGATGTTTTGTACCGAGTGACTCTAGAGAATAGAGAAAGTGAGTTAATTGGTGCATTTGCTGTGTTTAATCCGGAGGATTTGCCTCGAGAGCTGAGAGACACAGTGAAAAGGACAGTTTGGGATTTTACTGGAGAGGATGTGGGATTGATGAATAATGTAGATCCAGTGAAAATTGCAGTAAAAGAGGGAATTACATATCCTAACATTCCTCAATACAAAATGACACCAGAAATAATTGAAGGGATAACTCCTATAATTGAGAAAATGATTCAGCAAGGAGTCCTGAGAGAACTACTGAGTAGTCCGTGTAATTCACCGATAATGGGACTAAAAAAGCCCAATGGGAAATTTAGAATCGTACAGGATTTGAGAAAAGTTAATCAAATTGTGGTGGCATGTTGTCCTATTGTGCCAAATCCATCAGTGATCCTGTATCAAATTCCACATGATGCTGAGTGGTATACAGTGATTGATTTGTGTCATGCGTTCTTTTCAATTCCATTGCATCATGATAGCCAGCCGATTTTTGCATTTAGGTTTGGCCAGCGTATCTTAGCATGGTGTCGAATCCCACAGGGGTATACGGAGAGTCCTTCGATATTCAATCAGTTATTGAAGAAATCGTTGGAAAGTTTGATCATGCCCGAGAGTTCAGTGCTAGTGCAGTATATTGATGACCTACTGGTGGCATCAAAGACACGTGAAGCTTGTGAAGTAGATACCATAGCTTTACTGAATCATCTGGCAGATGGAGGGTTAAAGGTATCTCCAGCCAAATTGCAATTTTGCAAGAAAGAGGTGCATTATCTTGGACACAATATTGAAAAGGGTCTGAGAAAAGTGACTAATGACAGGATCAGAATAATCAGAGAAATGAAAGCTCCAAAAACTCAGAGAGAAGTGAGAATGTTCCTGGGTATGGTGGGTTATTGTCGTCAGTGGATAATTAATTTTTCCTTGATAGCAAAGCCACTGATTAAACTGACAAAAAGTGAAATGACGGATCCATTGGATCTAGATGCAGAACAAATGGCAGCATTTGAAGAGCTCAAAAGTAAAATGTGTGAGGCTCCAGCTTTGGGTATGCCTGACTATGAAAAAGAATTTGAGCTGTACTGCAGTGAGAGAAATGGATGTGCACTTTCAGTGTTAATTCAGAAACATGGATTACTGAGAAGGCCTATTGCGTACTTCTCATCGACACTTGACCCTGTAGCTGTGGGTTTACCAGGTTGTCTGAAATCTGTGGCTGCAACATGCAGGAGTCTGGAACAAAGTGAGGGAATCATAATGGGATATCCTGTAAGGGTATTCGTACCTCACAATGTGGCAATTCTTTTGACAAGAAGCAGAACTCAGTACATGTCACATAGTCGGTTGACTAAATATGAAAAAGTGATTCTGGGAGCATCAAATGTGACTCTCGAGAGATGTGTAAATGTGAATCCAGCGACACTTTTGCCAGATATTGAAAATGTGGGTGTGAAAATGGAAGATGATCATGATTGTTTGGATGTGCTTGAGTACTGTACAAAACCGAGACCAGACATAAGGGATCTACCCTTGAATGAGAGTGATCATGTGTTGTTTGTGGATGGATCATGCCTGAGAAATGATGATGGTGTGCTATGTGCAGCATATGCGGTATGCAAAGTTTCAGAGGTCATGGAAGCATCACCATTGAAAGGAGTGAAATCTGCGCAAGTTGCTGAATTGGTGGCATTGACAAAAGCTTGCGAAATTGGGAAAGATTTGAGGACAACTGTAATGACTGATAGTCAGTATGGATTTGGAGTGGTGCATGATTTTGGCCAACTTTGGCTACAAAGAGGTTTCTTGACATCGAGTGGAATTCCGATAAAGAATGCTGAAATGATTGGTAAATTGCTTGAGGCGATACAGCTGCCTAAGGAGTTAGCAGTTGTAAAATGTGCTGCCCATGGACTAGGGGAGGATTTTATAACGGTCGGAAACCGTTATGCCAACGATGTTGCGCAATACTGTGCCAAAACAAATCAGTACATTAATCGGGACAGAGAGGGGGAAATGTCTTTTCTCTCTGTGATGTTTACTAATGTCTTAGAAACCTGGGATGAAGTGAAACAGTTGCAAGATGAGGCAGGAGAGGAAGAGAAAAAAGATTGGATTAAGGCAGGATGTGCTCCAAGAGAAACAGACCATGTTTGGGTCTACAGAGATGGCAGACCAGTAATGCCCAACTCCATCTTGTCGTCAATGGCAAGGATGTATCATGGCCAGGGACATTTGGGGAGGGACGCGATGGTTAGGTCGTTCAAGCAAACCTGGTACAATGCAAAGTTCAGGACAATTGCAGAAAGCATCTGTCAGAGGTGTTTAGTTTGTCAGCAATTTAACACTGGGAAAAAGACAGTGGTGAGTCTGGGGACAATAGGCAGAGAAGGAGGTCCTTTTACAAGAATGCAGATTGATTTCATTGAAATGCCCCAAGTAAACAGACTGAGGTATGTTCTAGTGGTAGTCTGTTTGTTTTCAAGGTGGGTGGAAGCTTACCCGACTAGAAGAAATGATGGATTAACAGTGGCAAAGTTACTGTTAAGGGAATTGATTCCTAGGTACGGGTTTCCAGTAACAGTTGAGTCTGATAGAGGTGGACACTTTCAAAATGAGCTTATGGGTTTGATTTGTGAAGCATTGAAAATACAGCAGAAGCTACATTGTGCATACCGACCAGAGGCTTCTGGTGTGGTTGAGCAGATTAATGGCACAATCAAGAATAGGATTGGAAAAATGTGCTTAGCCACTGGCATGAAATGGCCAGATGTTTTACCTCTAGTTCTGATGACTATGAGATCTACTCCAGATAGAACTACTGGTTTGAGTCCGCACGAAATAATAATGGGACGTGCAATGCGCCATGCATTCGTGCCTGTCAATAAGTTGGTGACAATAACTGATGACATGATTTTGGATTACTGTAAAGGCCTGGCTGACGCAGTTCATTCTGTGTTTCACCAGGTTGGAGAAGAAGCTACCACACTTGAGAAAAAGCAAGCCCATGATCTGAGTCCAGGAGACTGGGTGAGGATAAAAGTTCACAGAAGAAGAAATTGCTTGATTCCAAGGTGGGGAAGGCCGAGACAAGTTATTCTGACTACGACGACTGCAGTAAAGTGTGCTGGAGTGAAGCACTGGGTACATGCAAGTCATACTCTGAGAGTTCCAAACCCAAAAGAAGGGACTGGTAAAGAGTATTTTGAAGAGTCAGATTCCAGTGATGATGAAGATACAGAATCAGTGGGGAAAGAAGTAGGAAAAGCTTCGAATGAACCACTGCGAGTATCAGAGAAGAGATCAAATTCTGTAAGAGAGCCTGAAGTTTCAAACAGCAGTGAAGGAAAAAGAAAAGAAAAGAGAAATCACACAGAGACTACTCCTGAATCAGAAGAGGAGGAGATTGAAGAACCACTTGAGATTATACTTGAAGTAGTAGGGTCAGAAGAAGATAGAGAGGGACAGATTGCGGAAGACCCCCGAGGAGGTGTAGGGAACATTCTTGATGAGCCAGGTGAAGGGACAAGTAGACAGCAAGAAGATTGCGTGTCAGAGACCCGAGGAGGGACAGGAGTAGGGAAGTCTCAAACAGTGGTGAAAAAATCTGTGGAAAAGAAGAAAGCTGCTGGAAAACGGAAACAAGAGGCACTTGAAACAGATGATGAGGATGAACAAACAGAGGGTCGAGTTCTGAGAAAGAGAACTTGGATTGGAGAAAGAAGTAATAAAGAAATAAAGCCGAAAAAGGTGTTAAGAGGAGATCGTTGGCCTAACAACAGAGTTAAGAGGCTAAGATACAAAATAATAAGAGCAAATACATCGAAAGCTGAACAAGTGAATGAAGTTTCGAGTCAAAGTTCAAAAGCTGAAGGAGAAGAATCAAAGGAGTCAAACGAACCAGTAGAAATAAAAAGAGTAAGAAGACCCAACCAAAAGTACAGATCACCGGAATGGTCTTATGTGGCACTGTCTGAAGGAGGAAAAGAAGAAACAGTGACTCGAGATAATCCGGAAGAGATCTTGAGAGAAGTGGTTGAGGAAGATACTGGTGAAATTCTGAAAGTACTCTTGACTGACATTGGAGAAGAGTCGAGTACTGAGGATTTTGATGTTGGAGATCTAATACAATTTGATGTTGAAGAAATTGAAGTGAAGAATGACAAGTATCCAAACTGAATAAAGGAAGGATTCACTTGGATTAAGTGAACGAAAAGATCATTTGGATAAACTGAAAGCTGAAGAATTGCTGAAGAATTGAAGAAGTTCCAACAGTAGTGTAGTAGTAGAGGTTAAACTAAAGTAGTAAAATGGCTAACATAGAGGATAATAGAAATAGATGTGCCTTCTTAAAAAGGTGGTGTAGGATGTGCTGCTGCTGTACTGGATTATTAATGCTTCTATGGGGTGTTTTAGTTTTATTGGTTACTTTTAAAGTAGAGTTTGAAATGCATACAGAGAATGTGACAAATGTTGAGAAGAATTCGCAAAAAGTAGTTCCAATTAGAATTAGTAATACTTACATACACAAAGATAGGTCAATTAATAACTTTTCTAGTAATGTTTTTTCAAAACTGTTATATGAATATGTGAAAACAATGGAAGTAAGGGATTGCTACGTCTGTATGCAATTACCTGCATCCGTTTCAGAGGGTGTTACTTATCATCATTTACCAGCTACATATGGTATTTCCTGTAGTATTTTAAGTAGTGTTTTTTATTTGTTAGGGAAAGTAGATTATAAGATGTCTAACAGAGATAGTATTTTTGGGCATTTGCCAATGAACAAAGAGCTGAATCCAGCTAAAGAAGCTAACACTTTTGGTGAGATTTTTATTGAAGAAAAAGGATTAACATTAGATTACATTTTTAAGAATAATTTAACTTGCAGTTTGAAAGGAGAGGAGAAAGCTTTCCTGGATATGGTAGAAGAAAGGAGATTGAACATGCATGAGAAAGCAGGAAAATATAAAGTGAGTGAGACAATTTGGGACATTGAGATGGGAAAAGAGTTGAAGAATGGGGCTAGTCCAACTTTAGCTCTAGATGCACCACAGAAGGGTAAACTTTGTATTACAAGAAGGAAATCCCAATATGATACATATTTTGTCGGGACTAGTGAGTGCCATGATACATACTTCATTGCAACAGGTTGGGGTTTCAGAGGTGGAGAAGATACAATTTTTCCAGGAGTATATTATGTTTGTGGGAATAAGGCTTATTACAAGTTGCCTGACCATTGGTATGGCACGTGTTATGTGGGTCTGGTTTTTCCAAAGATTTTTCATATAGATAAAATAACAGATGTAGAACATATTAATTTACTAATGCGTTTTAAGAGAGAAACTTGATCTGAAATAGTGGGTGATATTTTTGGGGTTTTGATTCCAGCAGTGGGAATTTCTTTGAATGCTTATGGAATTCGGAAACTGTCCACAGTGGTTGATCGCTTATCGACAAATACCGCTGGAGGGTTTCTTTTGGTGAATACGGAATTAAGTGCCGTACGTGCCATGTCTATGCAAAATCGACTTGCCCTTGATATTCTATTGGCCAAGGAGGGTGGAGTCTGTCGAATGCTGAAAGTTCAACATTGTTGCACTTACATTCCAGACGAAAGCAAAGACCTGAAGGTCTATATCAAAAATATTACTGATTTGCATGAAGAATTAGTACCACTTGAAGCTGAGAATTTATGGACTAAAATAGCTAATAAAATGATAGCTGTTAAGGATTTTATTGCAAAAATAGGTAGTACTATTATAGGTAGAATATTGTTTCCCTTAACTTGTATAATTGTTGCTTTATTGATAATAAGATTGGTGTGTGTGTGTTGTAAAAACAGGGGAGGGAGGAAGAAATTGAATAAAGAAAAGAAAAACAAGAGGTTGAAAAGAGAACCCCAAGAAATTGAACTAGAAGAATTGAGGGAGAGTGTTTACTTAGAGACAAAAAGGGATGATGAAAGAGTGACTGGAGTCTAATGTTGTGTAAAAGGGAAAAGACATTTCCGATTTCTCCTAAAATGGGACTAAATTTTCACTAATTTTTTTTTTTTGGGTTTATTTGGTGATAAAATCACCAAAGGGGGGATTGCTGGAGCAGAGTTTTCAGTTTGAAAATTCAGTGGCTTTTGAAGCTCTGGCATGTCTATTCGTTGTACTAATTTATTAATAATTAATAATTAAATATTTGTCTTGTGCAAGTGTGTTTATATTAATCAATCCGTTTGTCCTAACAAGAGAGAGTTACACGTGGGTGTGCATAAATGTGCTGTTTAAAAATAACGTGCGTGTTTTTATGTTTAAACGTTGCTATGTGCTGTTTATTTTTGAGCACAAAATGCTTTCCGAATTAATGCTTTTCTATGTTGCAAGTGCTAGATAAATGCATACACATAAGGGTATTAGTGGGGTTAACACTGTTTAATCACTATGCTGTGGTAACGTTGTTTCTGTTTCTTTTAATTAAGATGGTCTATTGAGGCCTATGATGGCCTAGAAAAGATGGCCGATTTGTGAGCCTGGCTGTGATTTATAATATGAAAACTGTGACGAGGGAGACCCCTGCTGGAAATGGTCCTGAAGCTAACTGACCATGGTCCTTGCTTGCTTGTTTGAAAAACTTTCCATGAGGACAGCAGCAGTTTTGGGAGATCTCCAAGTGAAATGAAAATGTCCTTGGCAGCCTTGGGAAACAAAGGAGCCTTAGAGAAAAGCTCTGAACTGTGGCTCGAATGCCGAGGAGAAGTAGAACTAATATGATACATGTTTTATTTTCTTGGTTCCTGTTCCGTAATCTTCATTATGTGAACTTTTCCTGAGCGGAGATTTTCAAATGTAGCGATGTTACATCCTTTCCTTCTCGCTCTGCTCAGCAGGTCCGGCGGACATTACAGTTTTTTCTATGTTTCCAATGTATCTTTCCATTGTTTAGAAACTATAAGAAATGTTAGCCTAGAGAGGGTTTTTGCCACTTGCCATTTTGCCTTTGCCGCGTACCGAATCTGCGTTGCTGAGGATTGATGCTGAAGGGACTTCGTCTTGAGAGACTTTTACCGAGAGACTTGTCCTGACCCGTTCTGACATTTAGCTAGAATAGGTAACTATGAGAAATGATTTACTCTAATTGATTTTCTTTGACTAATTTTAGATAAAGCAATATAATTTTAAACATGGTGTTGGATATTCTTTCTTGTCAATTATTGGGTTTACATTTTTGATTATTGCTGTATATGTTGTATAGATTATGTTTAAGGACAGTCACAAAAACCAGGTCTTATCGACCTCGATATAGATGCAGGGTGATTAGGAGTTTTTCTTTCCACAGGTTTATTGCTGGTAGAGTATTTGAGCGTATGTTAGTGTAGTGAAATGGGCCCTAGCGTATGATGTATGCATGTGCGTGTAACTGTGAGATTACTCTATCCGTGGTAGTGGGAATATTATACACACCCTGATCTCTATCACTAACACTACCTTACACAGGCTGCAGTAGCAGGCCTGTGGTGTCAGATTGTGAATGCTTCCCAGGGGTGGCATAATACATGCTGCAGCCCCTGGTAGGCCTGTGAAGTACCAATGCCCTAGGTACCTAAGGTACCATATACTAGGGGCTCATAAGGCACCACAGTATCCAATCACTAGTGCATCTAATGTGCACACCAATCATTTAAGGGAGTAAGCAGATAGGCTAGGGTCCTGGATAGCAGGATCCCAGCCAGACTAGTCAAAAACCATTCAAACACCAGGAAAAAAGTGGGGGCAACCATATAGTCAGATTCCACCTTCCTACAATAAGTATTTGGAAGGTAGTGGGGGCTCCATGTAACCCAAAGGGAAGCATGGTAAAATGTTACAACCCTCCAGGGGGGGGGGAATGCTGTCTTTCCTTGTCTTGCTTCCTGAATGGCACCTGCCAAGCCTTTGCACAAATCTAGCATCCTAATGTACTGTGCTTCTCCTAGTCTCTCAATCATTTCATCAACTTATGGAAGCGGGTATGAATCAAACTGGGATAGTTTATTGACCTCTTGTCAGGATCCGTATCGAGAGCGCCTGCCGAGACTACGGTTCCCAGAATCCCGCGTGTAGAGGGGGAGGAGCCACGGGCATAAAAGGCCCGGGACGCACGAAAGCCGTTGTGCGTAATTAAAGTTTCCTGATGTAACGGGCGGCGACCCGTACAACACTTTCCCGCGAGATTGGTGCGTGGGGGTGAGCTTCACCTAAAGGCCGAGAGCATCGGCATTTTCTGACGTCGTTGATCCCTGAGCCCGTCTCCGTGTCTGGAGTCCCGACGGAGCGGCTGGGGAATTTCTGCACCAGATTTGCCGGGCGAGTCGGCATTCTCCATTTTTACGTCTACCCGGAGCCCTGCCTCAAAGTCCTAGGTTCCCGGTAGAGCGAAGAGGAGCTTCTTGGCCATCTCCAGGGCAGCGGCGCTTACTGCAACTATCGCCGGAGGGTTACTGGAGAACCGCTACACCGACGGAGTTTCCTTTAGACCGGCAAACAGCAAGTATCTGAAGTGTGGGTGTGTCGTTGACATACCGGAACAACAATTGTACCACTGAAAAGGGTGCAGGGCCGGCTGGCCGTTGGCAGGTGTTTATTGGTCATATAACTTTTGGTCTGGAGTAAGACCTATTTTCGTACTGTGTTTGCAACATAGTGATTGTCATAGAAGAAGCTTAGAGGATTAGCTGATTCTTAGAGAGTTGGGGTAATATTACTCAACTTCATTTCAGAGCTATTGCTGGAGAGAACATCCAGCAGACTTAAGGTTATAACACTTCAGAGACAAAAGAGATACCCATATCAAAGTATAACCTATCGAGATATCGTTTTTTGAAGTACTGCATTCTGTGTATTTGTACCGACATAGTGTCCTGTTAACTTTCCGGAGAGCTCTTAGTTAAGGGTGTACACAGCCTCTCTCAAACCCTGTGAGTTTTCTATTTCTTTGTTGTTGGACGAGAGTGGTGTATGGGTAATACCAGAGTGATGGTATGAGTGTTTCTAAGGACATAAGGAGGCTCTTCCTCATACAACTACACACCAGCGAGAAGTACTGAGAGTAGTCTTTTGTTGGCTTGCATTTGGTTATGTTTTGTTTTGTATGTTAACTTTCTTTACAGGTTCTACTCCCCGCTGTTCCCATCCTTCCCTTCCCTCGCTCGATTGCTCCAGTCTTCCGTGCCGTTAGTGCAGGAAGTTGGTGACGTCGAGAGGTGGACCCATATAGCGTCGCCCGAATCCTGAGGAGTGTTTGGACCTGGGACTGATTCTTGACAGAATTACGCACCCACGTATTGAAACTCCTACCGGTTCGGGGGCTGGTTAGCGACGCGTTATGGAAGAAATTTTAGTTGCGCTTACCGCTGTACAGCGAGAGTTGGCAGCATCTAGGGCCGAAGCGGCGGATTTAAGGGACAAGGTGGATAGGTTGGCTAGGAATCCTTTTGATGTAGGCTCAGGGATGCATCCGATACAGGTCACGGTACCCCCCCTATTCCGTTAGCCAATCCCGAGAGGTATGCAGGAGATCCCCATAAGATACAAGTATTCCTTACTCAGATCCTGATGCACTTCTCTTGTAGGCCTTCCTCGTTTCCTACCAATCATTCTAGAGTGGCGTTTGCTATCTCCTACTTGGCTGGTGATGCAGCCAATTGGGCGGTGCCCTTGGTACGCCATAATGATCCTGTTTTATCGGATTGGGATGATTTCAGAACCGCTTTGGAGGGTGTTTTTGACAGAAGAACTACCTCCTTTAGCGCTGTTAAGGAGCTTCTGGAATTAAAACAAGGTAGGACGGAGCTGGTAACCTATTTGACCACGTTTAATCGTTTGGTAGCAGAAGCGGCATGGCCGGAAGAGAAAAGAATGTCCCTGTTCTATCAGGGCCTCTGTAGTGAATTGAAGGATGTCATTGCTCGAATAGATCCCCAGCCCAAAACGTGTGAGGCTCTAATAAGTCTAGCCTTACGTTTGGACAGTCGGATCACGGACCGGGGGGCGATAGATTCCGGGGAGACAAATTGAGTAAGGAAGCAGGGGGTAGTGGGGTGACGTCGGAGCCTATGGACATAGGAGCAATACGTGCCCCTTTGTCGAAAACTGAAAGGGAGAGCAGACGAACACAAGGCCTATGTATGTACTGCGGTAAGAAGGGCCACTACGTCCGCGAGTGCCCTGCCCGTCCCAAAAGACCAGGGGGGAGTTATAGGAATAAAAAGGCAATAGCAACAGTGGCCGGAGGAAACGTTTCCCCAAAGGGTGGAGAAGACTCCGAAGAGGCAGTGGTGCACAAGTGGACAATTCCGTCCTTGGCAACCACTCAACAGGGTGACGTCGAAAGACATTTCGAACTAATCATGTGGCTGGATACCAGCAGACAAACCTTTCAGATCAAGGCCATGTTGGATTCAGGGGCAACCGGTAATTTCATTCATAGCGGACTGGTGGACAGGTTAGCGATAGGAAGGATCGCTAGGAAAATACCGGAAGAAGTATTGGCGGTGGATGGCAAACCTCTCACCTTAGGTTTACTCATAGAACAGACAGAACAATTAAGACTAACTTGTAACGCAGGTGAGAGGTGTCACATCGACATCTTGGCTTTTAATATTATAGACGCTCCACAGTACGAGATAATACTGGGGATGCCCTGGTTCAGCCTTCACAATCCCACAGTCGATTGGAGAGGTCGAACTGTTCAGTTCTTGTCGGAGGAATGTCAAGAGCATATGTTGGTAGGAGGGAGTTCAGGGGCCACCGCTGTGGCACACAAGTGGGTAGCAGCCACGGCAGCCGAAAAGAACGTTAGTCTACCCGAAGAATACCGGAGATATGCAGACGTATTTAGCAAAGAACAGGCCGAGTCCCTTCCTCCACATAGGCCGTATGACTGCCAGATTGATTTGGTTGAAGGAGCAGTGATCCCTACGTGTAGGGTCTATGCGCTATCAGAACCGGAGACTAGACATCTACGAGAATATCTCGATCATTTTTTGGAAATAGGTTTCATTCGCCCGTCCCGCTCGCCAGCAGCCTCTCCTTTGTTCTTTATTGCGAAGGCAAACGGGGATTTGAGAGCCTGCTGCGACTATCGCATGCTCAACAAAAATACCGTTCGTAACCGGTATCCGCTACCCCTTATTCCGGTCCTATTGGATCAAGTAAGGGAGGCAAGGATCTACACGCGGTTGGATCTGCGCGGGGCGTACCATTTGGTACGCATTCGTAGCGGGGACGAGTGGAAGACCGCGTTTAAAACCCGCTATGGTCTGTTTGAATACCTGGTAATGCCGTTCGGGTTGTGTAACGCCCCGGCGGCATTCCAGTTCTTCTTGAATGACGTCCTTAAAGACTTCGTCGATAGAACAGTCGTCGTCTATATTGACGACATATTGATTTATTCTGAGTCGGTCACTAAGCACCAGGAACATGTGTCACAGGTACTACAAGAGTTAAGAAAGCACAGGCTATTTTGCAAACTGAGCAAGTGCGAGTTTGGGGTGACGGAAGTGGAATTTTTGGGAGTGATACTCCGTCCGGATGGTATGAGTATGTCAGAGCGAAAGGTTCAGGCGGTCCAGGAGTGGCCGGTTCCCCAGAATGTGAGGGATGTACAGTGCTTCCTGGGGTTTTCTAATTACTATCGGAGATTTATACAAGGGTTCTCACAACGGGCTATTCCTATTACACGGCTTCTCAGAAAAGGCGTGACATTCGCCTGGACCACCGAAGCCAACCAGGCCTTTGAATACCTGAAGGAGGCGTTTACCTCTGCACCGGTATTGCGACACCCTCAATTGGAGGTGCCTTTCATAGTTGAGGCGGATGCGTCTAATGAAGCGATTGGGGCCATCCTTTCACAAAGAGACAAACACACAGGGCAGCTTCACCCTGTGGCCTATCTGTCACAGAAACTGTTACCGGCCGAGAGGAATTATAACATTGCGGAAAAGGAACTCCTCTCTATTAAAAAGGCGTTCCAGGAATGGCGCCCGTATCTATGGGGGGCCAGGTTCCCGGTAACGGTATATTCCGATCATAGGAATTTACAGTATTTAAGAACCGCCAGGCGTCTGTCACCCAGACAGATGAGGTGGATGCTCTTCTTTGAGGAGTATAATTTCATCATTACCTTCCGCCCGGGGGTAGACAACTGAAAGGCCGATTCTCTATCTCGAGTAATGGCCGCGGAAGGCAAAGAGGAAGAACACAAAGAGGCTATCATACCGCCGTCCAAAGTGATTTGCGCATTGCGGGCAGAAGAGTATTTGGAAAGCATACGAACAAACAGGAGTCCGGAGGCGTGGAACAGTTGGGCAGACAAATGCCCGGCGCGCATGATCCAGGGAGGGCTACAGTTTCAGAACAAGACCTTGTTCCTACCCACAAACGCCCTTAGACGAAGAGCTTTTGCATGGTGCCACGACTCTCCTTTGGCCGGGCACGCGGGCATACTAAAGACCACGCATTTGGTGCAAAGATATTTTTATTGGGAATCTCTAGTTCAGGACGTGAAAAATTGGGTGTCGAGGTGCGAGGATTGCGCGAGGGGGAAGACAGACACAACCACCCGCAGAGGCAAACTGGTTCCCTTACCAACGCCCCAGGCCCCTTGGCAAAATATCAGCCTGGATTTCATTACCGGCCTCCCGGAGGATCAAGGGCATTCGGCCATTCTGGTGGTCATAGACAGCCTAACCAAGATGGGCCACTTTATTCCGTGCAAGACACTGCCTACAGCGGGACAAACAGCTCAACTGTTGTTACAAAACATCGTAAAAACGCATGGAATTCCACAGGTCATTGTGTCCGACAGAGGCCCTCAGTTTGTGGCACGGTTCTGGCAAGGGTGGTGTAAAGCCCTGCAGATCGACTCGGCGTTGTCCTCCAGTTTCCACCCTCAGACGGATGGACAAACCGAAATGTTAAACCAAACAGTGAAGAAATATCTGAGGTGTTATGCTGAAAGCGCTCACGAATCCTGGGTGGCCCTGTTATGGATGGCGGAATTGGCATATAACAACGCCCATCACAGCTCCATCGGTGTCTCGCCATTTAGGGCCAACTTCGGGTATGACGCTAGAATACTGCCATTGGTCATGCCTGGCAGGGTCCTGAATCAACCGTCCCTACAAGAACACATGAGAAAGGTGCGTCAAGGACACTCCCGAGTGCAGACATACTTGGTGGCGGCCAAACTGCGGTATAAAAACTGGGCGGATAAACACCGGGCGGAGGGCCCACAGTATAAGAAGGGGGACAGGGTGTGGTTGTCCACGAAGAATTTCCATTTTAAGTTGCGGAGTGTTTTTCACCCACGTTACGTCGGCCCATATCGGGTGCTCAAGCAAGTGAATCCAGTGGCTTATAAACTTCAGCTTCCTGGATCATTGCGTATTCACCCAGTGTTCCACTGTAGCCTTCTGAAACCGGCCAAAGGAGGAGTGCGCAGGCCCCCCCCTGCGGTTTCCACGGACGTCGGTCTGGAATACGAGGTTCAGCGCGTAGTAGATTCCAAGTTCAGGGGTGGGAAATTGTGGTATCTGATCTCCTGGAAGGGGTACTCGGCTGAGGAGGATTCGTGGGTGCCTGGTAACCACGTACATGCTCCAGCAAAACTCAAGGCATTCTATGTGAAACACCCGGATAAACCGGGTTCTAGGAGGCGCCTGGCAGGGGACCTACTGTCAGGATCCGTATCGAGAGCGCCTGCCGAGACTACGGTTCCCAGAATCCCGCGTGTAGAGGGGGAGGAGCCACGGGCATAAAAGGCCCGGGACGCACGAAAGCCGTTGTGCGTAATTAAAGTTTCCTGATGTAACGGGCGGCGACCCGTACAACACTTTCCCGCGAGATTGGTGCGTGGGGGTGAGCTTCACCTAAAGGCCGAGAGCATCGGCATTTTCCGACGTCGTTGATCCCTGAGCCCGTCTCCGTGTCTGGAGTCCCGACGGAGCGGCTGGGGAATTTCTGCACCAGATTTGCTGAGCGAGTCGGCATTCTCCATTTTTACGTCTACCCGGAGCCCTGCCTCAAAGTCCTAGGTTCCCGGTAGAGCGAAGAGGAGCTTCTTGGCCATCTCCAGGGCAGCGGCGCTTACTGCAACTATCGCCGGAGGGTTACTGGAGAACCGCTACACCGACGGAGTTTCCTTTAGACCGGCAAACAGCAAGTATCTGAAGTGTGGGTGTGTCGTTGACATACCGCAACAACAATTGTACCACTGAAAAGGGTGCAGGGCCGACTGGCCGTTGGCAGGTGTTTATTGGTCATATAACTCCCGTATTTGGTCTGGAGTAAGACCTATTTTCGTACTGTGTTTGCAACATAGTGATTGTCATAGAAGAAGCTTAGAGGATTAGCTGATTCTTAGAGAGGTGGGGTAATATTACTCGACTTCATTTCAGAGCTATTGCTGGAGAGAACATCCAGCAGACTTAAGGTTATAACACTTCAGAGACAAAAGAGATACCCATATCAAAGTATAACCTATCGAGATATCGTTTTTTGAAGTACTGCATTCTGTGTATTTGTACCGACATAGTGTCCTGTTAGTTTTCCGGAGAGCTCTTAGTTAAGGGTGTACACAGCCTCTCTCAAACCCTGTGAGTTTTCTATTTCTTTGTTGTTGGACGAGAGTTGTGTATGGGTAATACCAAAGTGATGGTATGAGTGTTTCTAAGGACATAAGGAGGCTCTTCCTCATACAACTACACACCAGCGAGAAGTACTGAGAGTAGTCTTTTGTTGGCTTGCATTTGGTTATGTTTTGTTTTGTATGTTAACTTTCTTTACAGGTTCTACTCCATCCTTCCCTTCCCTCGCTCGATTGCTCCAGTCTTCCGTGCCGTTAGTGCAGGAAGTTGATGACGTCGAGAGGTGGACCCATATAGCGTCGCCCGAATCCTGAGGAGTGTTTGGACCTGGGACTGATTCTTGACACCTCTCTAAAGTCAATACAAAACCTGACAGACCCATCAGGTTTGGGGACCATTTCGATAGGTGAGTTCCACTCACTATTAGATGGTTCTATAATTCCCATTTTAAGCATCTGCTCTATTTCGTTTTCAATGGCCCCCCGGCGAGACTCAGGTATCCATTAAGTACGCAGACGAACTGTTTTTCCTGGTATGTTATGTATTGGGTGTTCTATTGCTAAAGTATTCCCAGGGGTTAAGGAAAACACATTCTGGAAAGGCTGTAGGTATGAGTCTGATTCCTGCTTTTGTTGAACAGATAGCTCGGGTCTATGCTTTCTTGGTGCAATGGGGAGAGGATTTCTACCTTGCCTAATAATGTGGGTCTGACACCTGCTCATTTTTTAATAGATTGATATGAAATATCTGAGGGGTTCGATTACAATTTCGTTTGGAAGGGCTCCAAATGGGATTCGGAAGAACCAAATCCGATTCTGGGCGTATGTTTCTGATCGAATCGTCCCCCGTTCTGAACGACCAAGTACGATGCGAGGAAGCTGTCTGTGCCGTTCGAATCAGTTCCGACCCGAATCAGTCAGTCCGACTTGTTCGGAGACGATTCGTTCAGCTCAATGGGGCCGGCTTCCGAATGAGCAAGTACGATGCCTGATTCGGATAGTCGTACCGACTCGGTTTTGCCGGGACGAAACTGCTGTAGGAATCGGACTTCGGGAGAGCCGTAGCAGGCCCGCTTTCACTCGGGGCCCTCTGAATCAGTCGCAGGGGGATAAATATGAGTCCCCCCTTTCCATGCATGCACAGTGTGGACGGCATCATGGGGTGCCCGCCACAGGGTGCATGCTTTTCCCCACCCACCCCTTTTTTGCAATGGGAGCCTGTCTACGCATTTGGTACACAGGCTTCCATTGAGTTCAATGGGAGTCCGACCATAGCGAGCCCATCACTATACGGACACATCGCAATCAGTCGTTTGGATTCACGGAGCGCGATTTGTTTGGAAAGCTCTCCAGGACCAATTCGCTCGGAGGGCTTTCCTAAAGAGATCGTAATCGGGCCCGACTGTTGTTTTTCTTCTTAGGGTCCATTTCGAGATGGTAAGTAACCGGGGTCACTCGTTCTATGACCCAAATAGGACCTTACCATTGTCCTCATAACTTATGGCCAGAGGTGGTCATCATTAATAAGGCAAAATCTCCTGTCTTTAGAGTCTGTTCTTTAGCCTTTTTGTCTTATGGGTCTTTTAGGAGATCTGGGCTTGTTCCAGATGGGTCTTTACAATACTCTGGATCTGGTGCAAGCAGGCTTTCAGGTTGAGGACATATTCAGGAAGATATTTACACTTTTAGCTAAATAATTTCTCACAAGAAATTATAAATACATAATTGCATTGAAGATCATTATCTGACAAATCACAATTCATAAATATAACTTGTTGCTGATCATCTGAAAAAATTCCAACCTTCCGGTTCCTCTTCCCATTCTTCCTTATTCATGTCCAATAAGGTGCAGGGCTGTCTACAATACAGCAATTCAAATATTCTGTACACTTTTGTTGTCTACACCTGATGGCAAACAGGGCTAACGATAGCATTTCCTCCTATTTGCGAGACTCCAGTTCTAATAGTTTCTTTAGTGTTATTTTAAGGGTGGCGTTATACCGGTCTACTAATCTATCTGTTTGTGGATGGTAAACAGAAGTGCATATCTGTTTGATTTTGAGTTGTTGACATACATGTATCATCAATTTGGAAATGAAGGGCGTTCCCTGGTCTGTTATGAATTCTCAAGGAAACCCATGTTGATCATAGCTTTGGCAATCTGGATGGCATTGGGTTGTCCCATACCAACTGCCTCTGGAAAGCGGGTTGCGTAGCCTACTAAAATGAATACGTAATGGTGCCCTCTACAAGAGGGAAGAAGGGGCCCAATTACATCCATTCCCACTCTCAAGAAGGGTTTTTCGATTATAGGTAGAGGTCTCAGCGGGACTATCAAGGGCAGGTTTCTATTATTCTTTCGGCAAATAGGGCATTCCTTACAATACCTAATGACTTGATGATAGATTCCGGGCCAATGAAAGTTTTCAAGTATAGTTTTTTCTGTCTTCTCCCCTCCGAAATATCCCCCTAGTAAATGACCGTGCACCAGAAACAGTATCTTCTCCCTATACTGCTGGGGAACAAACCATTGTGGGACGAGGATCTTCCTCCCTTTTCTGTATAGTAATCCCTTTTGTACAAAAAACTGGGGACATACTTGATTGGGATCTTCGGTGGAAGAAGCCATGTTCCAAGCCTCCCGTAGAGTAGGATCCTCCCTTCGAGCAGTGAGAAAGCCCCCATCATTTTCCCAAATGCCCTCTTCCTTAGGTTTGGTTAAAGCAACTCGGGTCCTGTCTCTTTTCTTCTCTTCTCTGCCTTTTACTTTTTCAGGGTTTCACTTGGGGCCATTCATAGTCAGACACTTGGGAGAAAGGAGCCGTTCCTCGCCATTCTTCGCCTTTCTTTCATTTTCCTTGGAGTAAATTGTTCATGTACGAATAGTTGTTTCCCAATACCAGAGGTTTGGGTGATTTGGGAATTAACCCTACTCATCGGGCAATGCGACTTGCAGAAGGCTCCTGTTGTACACGTACTTCAGTAGTAGGATGCTGTTTATTGTCGTCATGAACGCATTGGATGTTAACGATAAGCGTGTTGTACTCCCCCTGGAACAGCCTGGGGTTGCATAACATTCTGTAGGCATCCCATGTCCACTAAAGTCCTTCTAGGTTCCCCATTTCCAGTGATATGGCTATAGTTAGCTCTATTGGGCTATCCCTTTGCTGTGCAATGTCAGAAACAATCCGCAAGAATATATCAATTCATTTATTTATTTATTTTTTTCTCTTATCTGTTATTTCTGTCATCTTTTTTAAAATATGTAAATTAAATTTTTTTGCAAATGGGAAAAACACCATAGTTTTCTCTGAGTCCATATAAACGATGCAGATCGTAAATAATGCAATAATTATACAGTTCTATTAAATGTGCAAATTTGGCATAATTGTGCAAAGAAAAAAGTTACATCAAAATAACAATATTGAATATGTCCCCATACCATAATCACATTTATACTAACCTCACATCCCGTCACTACATACCAAACATTCTCATACACACATCACATCACATTCATCATTTTCCAGCTTAAAAATGGCTAGCAACAGAAAAACTCATGTTGAGAATTCTTCCTGAGTATCCATGGTGATGCCGCCAGCGGGAAAAGGATCAGGCCGACGCACGTTTCAGTGGATACCTATCATTCAATCCACCTTCTTCAGGACCGCTTGCTTTCTTTTAAATTAATGCAGCGGAGGTGAATGTGGAATCAAAAAGTCTGTATCTGACTGTTTTCCTTTACTCAATGGCAGGCCCATATAGCTAGCCAATATGTTTCAATGAGTGTCCATCTTTTGTTTGCGCTCCAACTTGTATGTTCCCTCATGTTTTCTTTTATTTCCTTCATTTTATTGGGCTTCACAATAGTCAAATGGATATTATGTGCAGGTACACAGGGTCCGTTTTCTCATTTGGTTGTTATTAATTGTACTTTACAACGTGACGTTTATTGTCCTCCGGTTTTCCGACCACCGCAGGCCCGCTTTCCAGGATCGTGTCAATCCCTCCTCCATGGGTTCTTCCTTCTGGGGGCACACATGTGCAATGTGTCCGAATAAGCCACAATGAAACACTGGGGTCATGGATTGGGCGAAAGGCTGAGTTGGCATGGGCAAGGGTCCAGGTATTAATGTAACCGTCTCTGTCTACCTTGGGGTGGGACCTTTTGGGTTTTTGGCATAACCCATCCCGGGTGTTTCCATTGGTTTTCCTCCCTACCTTTCTGTATTTCCTGACCCCGGTTGAAAGCACTGCTATCTCCTTGGCCCGGTCTAAAGTAAGCGGAGTATAATGGTGAACCCATTGTTGTATGGGGGTTGTAATGAGGAGAGGTATTCTTCCAAATAGACTTTCTTCAATATCTCTTCTTTAGAGGATGTTAAGGGCTTTAACCATCTGTTTGCCAGATCTCACTCACTCTTGGGCTCACTTGTGGTCGTTATCTTACTTGTCGAAGTCGGATCCTATATGTTTCTCATCCACCCCTATTCTTTCCAAAATGCTTTTCGTGACATCCTCGTATGGGGTAGTTCAAAGAGGGTTGTCTGCTTGGTAGGCGGCCAGGAGATCACCTGAGAGAAGCAGACCAAGACACTGTCCCCATTTATCAATAGGCCATGCTTCTGCTCTTGCCATTCTTTTGAAGTTTGAGAAAAAAAAAACAGGTTGTATGGCTTCTCTGTTAGCTAGGTGTTTCTGCCAACTCACCTACAACAGCCTCTTGAGTCTGGCTTTGTTCAGCTAAGGTTTTGTGCAGCTTCTCTCTATCTTCTTCAGCCACCACTAGAAATTTCTCCATGATTTCCCCGAGTTTAACCTGGCTTTCCGACATTTTATGCACAACAGCCTCCATTTCCTCCGATTCCACTTCTGACACCACCCGTGGGAGGGACAGGCGGAAAAAAGAATCAAGGAGGCTTAATGTGCTTCTCAATCTTGGTGTATTTATTACGAGGGGGGGCTTGGTTTCTTGTTTCCTGAGAATAACTCCTTTTCTCCTTTGTTTCCTTTAGGGTGGTCGTCTTCCTGGAGTGCATCCCCAGGAGTCTCAGAAGAAGGTGGAGGTGAGTATATTGGTACGATTATAATCAGATTCAGGATAGACTCCTTCCCCACACCCCAGGAGTGATGGACAGCAACAGAAACAAACGCCATGCAAATGTGGCTGTTGTGCGGCCCTCTTGCCATGGCCCCCTCCCTTCCCTACTCCGATCTTCTTCGGTCTCCCTTTTACCCTGAGTCTTCCCCGAGCCTCCGTCCCCCGTCCAAGTCACGAACAGCAAATGCTGCAACCTTGCGGATTATAGGCACTTCCCGGGGGCATCCACCACTCCTCACTCCCGTCCTCTGGAGCCTCAGCGTTGTCGTCACCGTCTGCTTTCTTGCATGGTCTGTGGGTGTGGGTGTTGGTCCTAGCTCTGACGTCCAACAGATGGAGTCCCATGGGGAGGTCTTATTGTCGAAGACCAGTACTTCTTTCTTGCCGGAGTTGAGCTGCAGGCAGTGGGTTCACGTTCGGTCGCTCCCACGGTCATACAGTGGGTGATGTTGGTTCTGGAGGTGGTTGTTTTGCCTATCAGAGAGAGGATGAGTTGGGTGTCAACGGCATAGGAGATAATCGTGATATCTTGTGATTGGATGATGCTGGTGAGCGGTGTCACGTTATATTGAAAAGGGTGGGGCTGAGGGATGATCCCTGTGGGACTCCGCATATTAAATGATTGGTCTCTGATGTGAAGGGTGGCAGCCTGACCCTCTGGGTTCCTTTTGTGAGGAAGATCCATTTGACAGCGAATCCTTTTATGCCAGTCGCGGGGAGTCTGGGAATTTGGACAAAATATCAAGTAGCAAAAATTGAGTCGCAGAAATATCGGAAGAAAATATCGGTAACTAAACTAGAGTGATGCAGGACTATGGCTGTCAAGAATATCGATTTTTCAGGTAAGTAATATCGCTGCCAAGAATATCAATTTTTCAGGTAAGTAATATCGCTGTCAAGAATATCGTTGTTGTTAATATCGTTTTCAACATTATAGTTAAACACAATATCGTTTTTCACTGTCCTAATGTGTTTTAATTCATATATATATATTTTATGTGTTATTATTGTGTGTTAATAATATTTTTAAATATAGTTTGTAATTTTGCGTGATTTATAGTGTTGTATTGGGTTGCGAGGTTTGTTGCAGGGAAGGGTGGGAAGTTAATTAGGTACAATTAATTATTAATTTATTATTAATTATTTAATTGATTATTATGTTAATTGTGTAATAACTAAATTTTTATTTAAAGTTATCTATCAGGTGTGGGCTGCTGAGTTTGTAGGGGTAAAGTGTGGGGAGTCAATAAAACAATAATTGTTAAACAATTAATTATTAATTAATTATGAATAATTGTAATGGATTATTAAACATGTAAACTGTGTATTTACATTTTCAACGTTCTATAGTAGGTGTGGGCTGGTGGGTTTGTAAGGGTATATGGCGCGACGGTAAGTAATAACTAATTCATTAACAATTATTTATTCATTGATGAATCATTTTTGGATTATTAATTATGTAAATTGTGTAGTAATTATATTTTTATTTATATATTTGATATTTTAAGTGTGGCCTCCTAGGTTTGTGGGGTTACGGAGTGGAGTGGTAAGTTAAGTAATAAATAATGACAATTTTCATAATTGCTAGCTATTAAATGTTTAATAATCATGTTAATTGTTTAATTGTGTTTTATCTTTAAAAATATAATTTCATTTTTTGGTTAATTGAGAGAGGTCATATGTTGCGCGCTGTGATGTCACTTGCATACTGCCTAACTGGGTTATTCTCCCCTTTTCTTTTTTAGGACTTGGGCCCTGGATAGAAGTCGAATATCAAGGCGCGCACAAGCAGTGAGTTCAAAGTCGAGGTCCAAGGACTGGCCTGAAGAACTGGTGAGAACATCAGGTTCACCTCTTCTAGCCGCCTGGTCCCGCCCACTGCAGGCTGCAGCCCCTCTGTGGGGTTCAGTTCTATCAGAGGTCATGCAGGGGTCACTGTGGCATGGAGGCACGGGCTGCAGCCCCTCTGTGGGGTTCAGAGTACCTGAAGGGGGGGGGGGTTGTATCAGAGGTCATGCAGGGGTCACCGTGGCATGGAGGCACGGGCTGCAGCCCCTCTGTGGGGTCAGGGTACCTGAAGAGGGGGGGGGGGGTTCTATCATAGGCCATGCAGGGGTCACCGTGGCATGGAGGCACGGGCTGCAGCCCCTCTGTGGGGTTCAGTTCTATCAGAGGTCATGCAGGGGTCATTGTGGCATGGAGGCATGGGCTGCAGCCCCTCTGTGGGGTTCAGTTCTATCAGAGGTCATGCAGGGGTCACTGCGGCATGGAGGCACGGGCTGCAGCCCCTCTGTGGGGTTCAGAGTACCTGAAGGGGGGGGGTTGTATCAGAGGTCATGCAGGGGTCACCGTGGCATGGAGGCACGGGCTGCAACCCCTCTGTGGGGCCAGGGTACCTGAAGAGGGGGGGGGGGTTCTATCATAGGCCATGCAGGGGTCACCGTGGCATGGAGGCACGGGCTGCAGCCCCTCTGTGGGGTTCAGTTCTATCAGAGGTCATGCAGGGGTCATTGTGGCATGGAGGCACGGGCTGCAGCCCCTCTGTGGGGTTCAGTTCTATCAGAGGTCATGCAGGGGTCACTGTGGCATGGAGGCACGGGCTGCAGCCCCTCTGTGGGGTTCAGTTCTATCAGAGGTCATGCAGGGGTCACTGCGGTATGGAGGCAGGGGCTGCAGCCCCTCTGTGGGGTTCAGTTCTATCAGAGGTCATGCAGGGGTCACTGTGGCATGGAGGCACGGGCTGCAGCCCCTCTGTGGGGTTCAGTTCTATCAGAGGTCATGCAGGGGTCACTGTGGCATGGAGGCACGGGCTGCAGCCCCTCTGTGGGGTTCAGTTCTATCAGAGGTCATGCAGGGGTCACTGTGGCATGGAGGCACGGGCTGCAGCCCCTCTGTGGGGTTCAGTTCTATCAGAAGTCATGCAGGGGTCACTGTGGCATGGAGGCACGGGCTGCAGCCCCTCTGTGGGGTTCAGTTCTATCAGAGGTCATGCAGGGGTCACTGTGGCATGGAGGCACGGGCTGCAGCCCCTCTGTGGGGTTCAGTTCTATCAGAGGTCATGCAGGGGTCACTGTGGCATGGAGGCACGGGCTGCAGCCCCTCTGTGGAGTTCAGAGTACCTGAAGAGGGGGGGGGGGGGTTCTATCAGAGGCCATGCAGGGGTCACCGTGGCATGGAGGCACGGGCTGCAGCCCCTCTGTGAGGTTCAGTTCTATCAGAGGTCATGCAGGGGTCACTGTGGCATGGAGGCACGGGCTGCAGCCCCTCTGTGGGGTTCAGTTCTATCAGAGGTCATGCAGGGGTCACTGTGGCATGGAGGCACGGGCTGCAGCCCCTCTGTGGAGTTCAGAGTACCTGAAGAGGGGGGGGGGGGTTCTATCAGAGGCCATGCAGGGGTCACCGTGGCATGGAGGCACGGGCTGCAGCCCCTCTGTGAGGTCCAGTTCTATCAGAGGTCATGCAGGGGTCACTGTGGCATGGAGGCACGGGCTTCAGGTTACTGGGGCTTACATCAGCACAAAGCGCTGCTCGCCCGGTTCTTGAGAGCCAGCAGCATTCCTGCCCACACGGATCCGCCTGCCTAACAAACTAGGCACATGCCCATGCAATGCATCGCCTAGCTGTCTCGTGCCCTCTCCCTCCGCAGGAATGGCTGCCCCTTTGAATCCACCCCCTGGAATCAATCCTTGCACCGATAGAAGACCTCCGCCAGTGCAGGGACATGGAGCCCTTCCAGTCCGGCCTTGAGGACCAACGAGCAGGGCCTGCCTGGCCCACTGTCATGGACCCGTGGACACTTCCTTTGGGAAGACAGCGGGGCACACCGTGAAAGCCACAAGGACATGCAAGCGCCTGGGAACACACCACACACATCGAAACAACAGCCTCACATTCCAAGAATCAGGGCCTGGACTGGACCCTAGTCCCGCCCCACTGGCCAGGAGACCGATGGCTCATGTCTCATGCCATCAGAAGAATTGACCACATCACATCGAGGCATCCCCAGCTGTAGGGCCAACCAGAGACCTGGGCCCAGCCAAGGCGGCAGCGCAGGCCGCAATGCCACATACTCGGACACAGGGCCTGATGACCACTGCCTCGCGTCACCCCATGTGAGATACAATAGCAGTACGGATCCTGGTAACAAGCCAAGTCTTTCACTTTGGTGAGGTACAAAGGATTCTTGGGATAAACAAATCTAACTGAGTCTAATGAATTGATGCAACAGCCATGGCCACAGCTGGTTAGCACATAGTGTAGGCGACCCACGTTTGGGGGCAAATGGGGTTAAATTGCTCTGCGGATGTGTGACACAAGACGCAACAGTGGGCATGACTTGCTGAACGTGCAGTATTGTTAGGACCTTCATGGCCGATTAGTCAGACACCAGTAGCAGGGAGAGTGGCTTGCCCTCAGTGCAGTTGTCAGGAGAATTACATACCATTTACAGGTTACACTGGGCTTGCTACCAGCCGGTCACTTGTGTGAGCAGGTTAATTGCCATGGTAAAAAAACGCATAAACGGAGAATGGCTTAACACACAAGATTACTAGGAACTAAATCAGGGACCTGCAACCCATACACATGGATTTTAGTGGAGGGAAATCAGTTCCGGGGTAAAGCAAGTGAACCAGGTCTAGTGCTTTAAGCATCATGAGTCTGGTGTATCTGGGAACGGACTAGGCACGCTCAACAGGGAAGAATGCGATAGAGATGCACATTGCCACAATTCGGCGTGTGACGGAAGCAATATCTATCCCAGCCACAGCAAATCAAGGTATTTACTGTCAGATGCACAACATACAAACGTTCACTCCCGCCTCACTGATCAAGTTTTGACACGAACAAGTGTTCGACATAGTTCATGACTGGGTGAAGGTCTGGTCTCCTAGCAGAGATTGCGAGACTGTTGACCAGCGCGGGTTAGTGGGGCTTCAGTTAAGCTATTTTCTCTCACATTATCACCCTTGCAGCCAGACGGGTGGCGTAAGTTTGTTACTTACATGTATGTGGTTCCAAAGCTGGGAAACACTGGTTTAGAGCACATAGGGACACATCTATCTAAACACATTGAGCATTTCTGTGAGAAGGTGGCCTGATATATGCTGTCCACTAGTTCTAGTGGGTACCTTGTATCAGTCCAAACAACCCCTTATGGTGAATGGTTAAAGACAACCTTTATTGAAAGCTATCCTAGTGGTAGCTATGGAGAGCAGCCTTCAGGCTAAGTCTTGAAGGAATGTAAAGCAGCTTGTTTTACCAGTCTATAATCTTTTGAATGATCAAATGAAAGGACAACCACACCAGGTATATATTCAAAATATATGTATTTAAGATAAATCACACCCCTCTAGGGGCATATCAACAAGCAGGCGATAAAAAATTATCGCCGCTTTTGCGCCCGTTTTCGTCCGAAAAGCGGCGATAATTTTATCGCCTAATCAGCAAGGTCACGCTAACGCGTGAAACCTTGCTTTAGCGTCAGGATTCCTAACGCCCAGCTTTGCATCTCTAATGAGATGCAAAGTGGGCGTTCCTGACCTGGCATGACAGGAGAAATGTCGCTAAGCGACATTTCTCCTATCAGCAAGCCTAACGCTATGAAGCATAGCATCAGGAAAAGTAGCGATAACCCCTGTTATCGCTACTTTCCTTACGCCTGCTTCAGGACTGACTTAGCCATGATATCCTATGGAAGGTGGACATCATGGCTACGTTTGTGAGTCCCTATCAACTAGCTAACGTAAGATTATCGCTGGGTTTCCAGCGATAATCACACATTAGCCAGTTAGCGCTAGGATTTTTATCGCTGATTAGATGAGCGTTGCTAATAGCACGCTATCTCAGCGATACAAATCGGCGCTAGACGGCGATAATTATCCTATTTCTAGGGCTAGCACCCATGAGTGTACCGGAGTACTCAAGTTACCTCACCCAGGGAAGCCGGGCGCATAGGTGTCTTTAGGTGTCGGGTCGCGTCGTCGATTCCAATGGAAGCCTGCAAAGAACTGCTGCTGCCGTGAAGAGGAGAAGTGTCCGGAGAGATCCAAGCCTGGATCTAGGATGTAAGGAACCTGAAAGCAGAGGGGACAGAGTCTGGGTCACTTGCCAGTGACCTAGGGCAGGATGGACCAATACCCACAGATGTCGGGTGCTTCAGGTGAGTTGATGGGTGTCTTGACTCTTCAGCCACGAGGTCCAGGAGGCGTTGACGAAGTCCATGAACCAGATTGGAGCTGCACGACAAACTCTGTCGAGTGCTGCGGGGTCGGCGACCAGAAAGGACCCAACAAGCCTTGGCAACGGCAAGTCACAGGAAATCAGAGAAAGGACTGCAGTGCAGACCAGCAAGGTCTGATGGACTCACCCAGCAAGGGTAAGTAAGGGCAAGTCTGGAGCAGCCAGAAAACGCCCAGCAGAAGTTTAGTTGCCTTTGTGTGGACCTGCTAGCCAATGGGCTAGTGATCGCGAAGGAGCCTGGAGCAGTCGAACCTGAAGCTGGCCCTCGGGTCACTCGTGGAGTGGAGGCCAACAATCTTCAGTGCAGGAGGTGCTCAAAGCTGAGGCTACTCGGAGCCCAAACCACAACTTCGAGGATGATCAGGAAGGTGTTGTTGCTGCAAAAGTTCACGGTGTCCAGGGGTCACAGTTCCACGTCACCCATGATAGCCACGGGCTGCAGCTTTGCTGTGGACTCAGGGTAGCCTCAGTGAAGTCTGGAAATCCACCTCTGGGATGCAGAGACTTCGGCGTCCGGCGGGAGCTTCAGAATTGCAGACCGGTCAGTTGCTTCTTTGGTGCCTGCCAAGCAGGGGAGTCACTCCTTGACCCCAAGGAAGATTTCTTACATCCTCTAGTCATGATAGAAAGTCGAAGGTCCAGGAAATATGTTGCAGAGGTTCGTCCAGGGTAATCTAAAGTCCTAGGGACTGGATTCCTATACTTATACTAAGTTTAGGGGAACGGACTAACTTTAAGGCCCCACCTATGGGTGGGCCTGGGGTGTTGGTGGTTACACCCCTTCCCCTTTGTCCAGTTTCACGCCAGAGCAGGGGCTGAGTGCCCCTGCAACCGGTTTGAAGTGGGCTATGCACAGGGACATCTTGTGTGCCCCAGGCAGTGTCTCAAAAGCATTCTCTGAATGCACCCACCCTGCCCCACATCTGCCAGTCTGGGGAGGTGGTTACACCTCCCTGTGACAGGAAACCTATTGTCCAGGCCTCCCCTGCCGGAGTTTGCCCCAGCAGCAGGAGGCCAGACCCGTGTCTGTGGCAGTGGCATCCATTTTGTGATGCCAGGGCTTTGGAAAGATTTAACCGGGTTTAGCCAGTGTGAACATGTCTCTCCCTCTAGAAGGGTGGAATGCTACCCCCTCCGCCAGGACTGGCGGGGGGTAGTATTCCAAAGCGTTTCACACCAAACACGACATGTTTTGATGCAGCCATTCCAAAGTTAGCATTTACCGCAAGGTTATAATGCACTTAAGAGTATATGGTATGGCTGTATCACAGAACAGCCATAAGGAAGTATTTCCGAATGCTGCAGAGGAGCTCAGCTCATGCTTGGGCACCCTCTCACATAAAACCAAGCACTCTGCCTTCAGGATTGTCAAGGCCTGCCATAGGAGTGGCTTATAGGTTTATATGTGTCTGTATAAGGTAGTGAAATAGGTAGCCTATACCACAGTAAGGGGTGCAAGCACACCCTTTCCCAGGTTGCAATAGCAGACCTGTGGTGTCATTTTCGAGTGCTTCCCAGGGGTGGTATAATACATGCTGCAGCCCCTGGTAGGCCTCTGAGGTACTTATGCCCTAGGTACATAGTATACCATATACTAGGGGCTTATAAGGCACTCCAGAATCTAATTAGATATGTACATAATGTACATGGAAACCATTTTAGAGAGGAAGCACCTAGGCTGTGGTCCTGATTAGCAGGGCCGCAGCCAGACTAATGTCGAAAAACAGTGAAACACCAGCAAAAAGTGGGGGTACCCATGTGAAGCAGATCGTACTCTCCTACACAACCCCCGCCGCCAAACGCAGGGACATTAAACTAACCTTGACCAGTTGAGTCTTCATGTTCTAAGGGGAATTACCTAGAGAGTCCATCTGCATTGGCATGATTACTCCCAGGTCTATGTTCCACTGTAAAGTCTATCCCCTGTAGGGAAATGGACCACCTAAGCAGTTTGAGACTTTCACCCTTCATTTGTTTTAGCCATAAGAGGGGCTTATGGTCTGTCTGAACAAGGAAGTTAGTACCAAACAAGTATGGCCTCAACGTCTTCAGAGCCTAAACCACAGCAAAGGCTTCCCTCTCAATGGCTGACCAACGTTTCTCTCTAGGGGTCAGCCTTCTGCTTATGAAAGCTACTGGCTGATCCTGACCTTCTTCATTCAGTTGTGACAGTACAGCCCCAACCCCCAATTCAGATGCATCAGTTTGAACAATGAACTTTTTGGAGTAGTCAGGAGTCTGCAGAATGGGAGCAGTACACATGGCCTGCTTCAGGCCATCAAATACCTTTTGACAGCTAGCTGTCCACTGAACCTTTTTGGGCATTTTCCTGGAAGTTAAGTCATTCAAGGGTGTCACTATTGATCCATACTCTTTGACAAATCTCCTATAGTACCCAGTCAGGCCTAAGAAGGCTTTCACCTGAGTCTGGGTAGTTGGAACAGTCCATTCCATTATGGTCTGGATATTGCTCTGCAATGGTTGAACCTGGCCTCCACCTACAAGGTGGCCCAGATACACAACCTGACTCTGCCCTATCTGGCACTTAGTAGCCTTGATAGTTAGGCCTGCTTTTTGCAGGGCCTCCAAAACATTCCTTAGGTGGACCAGGTGATCCTCCCAGGTGGAGCTAAAGACAGCAATATCATCTAGATATGCTGCACTAAAGGCTTCCAGGCCTTTGAGAACTGTATTCACCAACCTTTGGAAAGTGGCAGGTGCATTCTTCAAACCAAAGGGCATTACCACAAATTGATAGTGCCCACTAGGGGTAGAAACTGCTGTTTTTGGCTTTGCATCATCAGCTAGTCTGATCTGCCAGTAGGCAGCTGTCAAGTCAAATGTGCTAAGGTACTTGGCTGAGGCCAAAGTATCTATACGCTCATCTGCCCTTGGTATTGGATGGGCATCAGTCCTAGTGACTGCATTAAAACCCCTGTAGTCCACACAAAACCTTATCTCTCTTTTTCCACCACTGGTGTGAGGTTTTGGCACAAGGACCACTGGACTAGCCCAAGGGCTATCTGAGGGTTCAATCACAGCCAAATCCACCATTTTCTGGACTTCTGTCCTGATACAGTCCCTGACATGGTCAGGTTGCCTATAAATCTTATTTTTAATAGGCAGACTGTCCCCAGTGTCCACTTCATGAGTGCACCAGGTAGTCTGACTTGGAGTCAGTGAAAACATGTGTCTGAACTGATTGAGAACCTGTCTGCAATCAGTTTGCTGCTGGGCAGTGAGGCTGCCTGCCAAGGCTACACCATCAATGACCCATCATCAGGGTTCTGTGAGAGGAGGTCAGGGAGTGGGTCACTCTCTTCCTCCTGCCCCTCATCAGTTGCCATGAGCAAGCCCATGTCAGCCCTGTCCACATATGGCTTCAGCCTGTTGACATGGAGAACGCTATACGGACTCCTAGGGGTTCCAAGGTCTACCAAGTAGGTAACCTCCCCTTTTTGTTCAACAATAGTGTGGGGTCCACTCCACTTGTCCCGGAGAGCTGCTGGGGCCACAGGCTCCAACACCCACACTTTCTGTCCTGGCTGATAAACAGTCAGTACAGCCTTTTGGTCATGCCAGACTTTTTGCAGTTCCTGGCTAGCCTCAAGGATTTTGTTTGCCTTTTTCATGTACTCAGCCATCCGGGAGCGGAGACCAAGTACACAGTCCACTATGTCTTGCTTTGAGGGCTTGAGAGGTAACTCCCATCCTTCCTTCACCAAACACAATGGACCCCTGACAGGGTGACCAAACAGAAGTTCAAAAGGGCTGTAGCCAACCCCCTTCTGAGGCACCTCCCTGTATGCAAATAAAAGGCAGGGCAAGAGAAGGTCCCATTTTCGCCTAAGCTTCTCTGGGAGTCCTTTGATCATGCCATTTAAGGTTTTGTTGAACCTTTCAACTAAACCATTGCATTGTGGGTGATAGGGTGTGGTGAATTTGTAATTCACTCCACACTCCTTCCACATTGCAGTTAAGTAAGTTGACATAAAGTTTGTACCTCTGTCAGATACTACCTCCTTTGGAAAACCTACTCTTGAGAACACACTCAAGAGAGCTCTTGCCACTACAGGTGCTGTAGTGGTCCTTAGGGGTATAGCGTCTGGACACCTGGTGGCATGATCCACTACCACCAGTATAAACCTGTGCCCAGATGCTGTTTGAGGATCCATGGGCCCAACAATGTCAATCCCAACCCTCTCAAAGGGAACCCCCACCACAGGTAGTGGTATCAGAGGGGCCTTTGTAGTTCCACCTGCTTTGCCACTGGCTTGTCTGGTTACACAGGAGCGACAAAACTCCTTTGTGTCTTCAGACATGTGTGGTCAGTGAAAGTGAGGAACAATCCTGTCCCAAGTCTTGTTCTGGCCTAAGTGTCCCGCTAGGGGAATATCATGAGCTAGTGTCAATAGGAAACCCCTAAACGTCAGAGGTATAACCAACCTCCTGGATGCACCAGGCTTGGGGTCTCTACTCCCTGAGTATAGGAGTCCATCATCCCAATAAACTTTATGGGTGCCACTAGCATTCCCAGCAGCCTCATCAGCAGCTTTCTGTCTGAGGGTTTCAAGAGAGGGGCAGGTTTTCTGCTCCAGGCTCAGATCAGACCTGGAAGGGCCCCCTGTCCCCAAGAACTCAACCTGGTCAGAATCAAGCTCCTCTGGGACAGTTCCTTCTGCAGGCTCAAGATCATCTCCCTGAGGGGACTGATCAGCATCCTGAGACAGGTGGGAAGGCTCTGCCTTAACCCTACTGCTCCTCCTCTTGTGAGGCACCTGGTCCATTATTCCAGAATCCAGGGCCTGTCCAGCTTTTGACGTTTTAACCTGTGACCTAGTCACAGCAAAGAAATGTGCAGGGATCCCTAACATTTCACATATGTCCTGAGCTCCACTTCAGCCCAAGCTGAGGTTTCTAGATCATTGCCAAGCAAGCATTGTACTGGTAGGTCCGCACTTACCACAACCTTCTTAAGGCCAGTTACCCCTCCCCAGGAGAAGTTAACAACTGCCAGAGAATGGTCTGTTCTGACGTTGCTAGCATTGGTCACTTGGTACATTTCACCAAGTATAATCTGCCCAGGATCCACAAGATCTTTTGTCACCATTGTGACACTTGCTCCTATGCCCCTGAATGCCCAAGCTTCTACTCCATCAATTAAAGGCTGCTGTCTGTATTTGTCCAGGTTACTGGAGCTCACAAAGGGGGACATATCCATGCCCCCATCACTGACAAGCACAGCCTGTGTTGGTACCCCTGACTAGGCCAGAGTCCATCTCAGAAACCAGGATCAATCCTACAATACCCTTAATCTGTGTATTTCCACCACCAATTTGTAGGAGAGTAGGATTGCTTCACATGGGTACCCCCACTTTTTGCTGGTGTTTCACTGTTTTTCGACTTTAGTCTGGCTGTGGTCCTGCTAATCAGGACCACAGCCTAGCTGCTTCCTCTCTAAAATGGTTTCCATGTACATTAGGTACATACCTAATTGGATTCTGGAGTGCCTTATAAGCCCCTCATATATGGTGTACTATGTACCTAGAGCATAGGTACCTCAGAGGCGTACCAGGGGCTGCAGCATGTATTATGCCACCCCTGGGAAACACTCCAAAATGAAACCACAGGTCTGCTACTGCAACCTGGGTAAGGGTGTGCTTGCATCCCTTACTGTGGTATAGGCTACCTATATCACTACCTTGTACAGACACATATAAACCTATAAGCCACTGCTATGGCAGGCCTTGACAAGCCTGAAGGCAGAGTGCTTGGTTTTATGTGAGAGGGTTCCCAAGCATGAGCTGAGCCCCTCTGCAACATTCGGAAATACTTCCTTATGCTTGTTCTGTGATACAGCCATACCATATACTCTTAAGTGCATTATAACCTTGCGGTAAATGCTAACTTTGGAATGGCTGCATCAAAACATGTCGTGTTTGGTGTCAAACCCTTGGAATACTACCCCCGCCAATTCTGGCGGCGGGGGTAGCATTCCACCCTTCTAGAGGGAGAGACATGTCCACACTGGCTAAACCCGGTTAAATCCTTTCAAAGCCCTGGAATCACAAAATGGATGCCACTGCCACAGACACGGGTCTGGCCTCCTGCTGCTCGGGGAAACTCCAGCAGGGGAGGCCTGGACAATAGGTTTCTGATGTGTATTGGGGCAGGGTGGGTGCATTCACAGAATGCTTTTGAGACACTGCCTGGGGCACACAAGGTGTCCCTGTGCATAGCCCAGTTCAAACCGGTTGCAGGGGCACTCAGCCCCTGCTCTGGTGTAAAACTGGACAAAGGGGAAGGGGTGTAACCACCCCCACCCCAGGCCCACCCATAGGTGGGGCCTTGGAGTTAGTCCATCCCCTACACTTAGTATAAGTATAGGAATCCAGTCCCTAGGACTTTAGATTATCCTGGACGAACCTCTGAAACATATATCCTGGACCTTCAACTTTCTATCTCGACTAGAAGACAGAAGAAATCTCCCTTGGGGTCAAGGAGTGACTCCCCTGCTTGGCAGGCACCAAAGAAGCAACTGACCAGTCTGCATTGCTGAAGCTCCAGCCGGACGCCGAAGTCTCTGCATCACCAGAGGTAGATTTCCTGACTTCCCCGAGGCTTCCCTGAGTCCCCAGCAAAGCTGAGGCCCGTGGCTATGGTGGGTAACGTGGAACATGACACCTGGACACCTGGACACCGTGAACTTTTGCAGAAACAACACCTTCCTGGACATCCTCGAAGTTGTGCTTTGGGCTCCGAGTAGCCCCAGCCTTGAGCACCTCCTGCACTGAAGATTGTTGTCCTCAACTCCACGAGTGACCCGTGGGCCAGCTCCAAGTGCGACCGCTTGAGGCTCCTTTGCGATCACTAGCCCGTTGGCTAGCAGGTCCCCACGAAGGCAACTCCACTTCTACTTGTGCTTTTCTGGTTGCTCCAGACTTGCTCTTACTTACCCTGGCTGGGTTAGTCCATCAGACCTTGCTGGTCTGCACCGCAGTTCGTTCTCTGATTTCCTGAGACTTGTCGTTGTCAAGGCTTGTTGGGTCCTTCCTGGTCGCCGACACTGCAGCACTCGACAGTCTTCATGGGACAGCTCGAATCCAGCTTATGAACTTCGTCAATGTCTCCTGGACCTCGTGGCTGAAGAGTCAAGACACTCGACAACTCACCTGAAGCACCAACATCTGTGAGCTTTGGTCCATCCTGCCCTAGGTCACTGGCAAGTGACCCAGACTCTGTCCCCACTGCTTTCAGGTTCCTTGCATCCTAGATCCAGGCTTGGATCTCTCCGGACACTTCTCCTCTTCTCGGCAGCAGCAGTTCTTTGCAGGCTTCCATTGGAATAGACAACGCGACCCGACACCAAAAGACACCTATGCACCCGGCTTCCCTGGGTGAGGTAACTCAAGTACTCCGGTATTCTCGTGGGTGCTAGCCCTAGAACTGTCTAAGTCCAAAAGGGTTTGGTCCTAGTTCGATTTGAAGTGTCCCTAATCTTTAAAATTCCAACCGCGACATCCCCTATAGAAAGTAATAGGAACCCGCGGTTGTGTTTCCACACTGCATACGGCTCCCGTGGGTCCCCGATGTCCCTACCTTGGGTGGTTCCTTGGGGTACCAGCGATTCTAGAGGCAATAGGCACACTGCCTATTACAGTCGTGGTTCTTATTCCACTTTTTTAGTATATGGTTTGGTACGCCCCTAGGGCCCAAACGTGTATTTGTGCTTTTACTGATGCTTAAACACTTGTAACTAAAGTACTTCGAACTCCAGTCTCATAAAGAGACTAGAATGGTGTGATTTATCTTAAATACATATATTTTGAATATATACCTGGTGTGGTTGTCTTTTCATTTGATCATTTAAGAGATTATAGCCTGGTAAAACAAGCTGCTTCACATTCCTTCAAGACTTATTTTGGTGTGCAGCGTGTGAGATTCCAGCTTGCTATTGTTTTACCAGATAATCTCAATTGAATTGATCAACTGAAAACCACTAAAGGTACCTGAGGTACATATAATATCAAGTTTAGCTACAGTAAGTTTTACTGAACTTAGAGTTGTGTGTTAAGGGATAGCACTGTAATGATCGCAAATGTTCTGCAGGAGCGCCCGGAACCTTGGAGAAAGTCCACAGTCGTCCCCCACGTTCCTCCGACTCTATCAAACACTAGAGTACGAAGGACACGCTGGGCAAAACAGGGAAACAAAACAAGGATAGGTGGGGGAACACAGGCAGGTCTTGAAGGATGATTCTGGCAGCCGAGACAGCAGGAAGGTGATGGTTCTTTAGAGGAAGGAATAAACGAGCCTCTCCGCTGTAACACAAAGGCAGGTAAATGAATATAACTACAGCACTACCTTGGAGCTTTCTTCACTTCATTCCCATCCACACACCTACCAGAATTAATGTCAGCCTCCTGGATTATGGCCTGCAGGAATAAGTAGGTATACCTCTGCACGACCCCCTTCTGATCGGTTCCCAGAGGAGGACTCAGATACACAATGTGTAAGCCACTTTACAGGCTGAGAACAACAAAGATAGGTTTCATAAAAGAGGTAAGGGTGTGATTCCTCATATGCTTATACAAAGTGTAGGAAGGTCACGTACCGTGACTTTTAAGTAGGTAGATGGAAAACCTAATCCACTGCTCAATGGTCCTCGCAATAAATCACCCTAGAATGCCTGATGCGGGTCTAAGAGAACATAGGGTAGGGACAAGTAGTGGATGCGCCAAGGAGGCTCTTGATGCTAGAACTGGGGTGAGAGCACCAAGTCTGACTCCAACTAATGCACAAGACGTGGAGTCGCTCCAACAGGAGGCGTAAACACAATACAAGCCTGAGTCTGGAAATAGCAGGCTGACAAACAACACAATACAACACAAGCCTGATAAGCAGGGGTAGGGTTTAACAGGCTTACATACAACATAACACAACTCTAGCCAGAGGGGTACATTCTGGAGAGGGATATCAGCAAAGGAGTAGTGCCGGCTATGGGAATAACAAACCGACAGCCAACCTCAAACTCCGAGGTAAGGAGAGATGAGTGACGGGCGAACCCCGCACTGCTAATTAACAATTAGACCTTACTTGGCAAGGTGCAACACGCTTGGACGCTCAGGTGGAAGGTGCGCCAACACGCTTGGCCGCTCGAATGGAAGGAGCGCCTCTAAGTTACACCAGCGGGAACGGCTGTAGTAATCCCGGAGCCGGGACGCGTCTGAATCGACTCGTCCGCGGCTTCGCGCTGGCAAACAGGAAGTACGAGTAACCGGAAGTCAGGCAACAATGATCAAGACGGAACTGGGGCTCAGAGCTAGAACGCGAAGCGGCGTCTGCACGCCCTTCGTCGTTTAAATACACACTGCACCCAGGGGCCGGACCGCGGGGCATGACAGCACACTCCCCCCACAACGCCCTCCCCCTGGTTTGGGTTTATGAGGGTACCTAAGGTGAAACAGCCGCACCAACCGGGGAGCATGCACGTCAGAAGCTGATACCCAAGAGCGTTCCTCCACCCCATATCCTTTCCAATGCACCAGATACTGGAGGGTCCTGCCCGATAAGCGAGAATCAATGACCTCCTCAACCTCATACTCGTCAGTATCTTGAACGGAGAGAGGAGCGGGCCTCTTGGGGACACGTGTACCAGGTTCAACAGGTTTGAGTAATGACACGTGAAATACAGGATGGATCTTAAGGGACGCAGGTAGTTCTATCTTCACTGCCACCGGATTGACCAGCTTTACCACCTTGTAGGGTCCTATGTATTTGGGATTGAATTTGCGAGGACCACTGAGTTTAATGTGTTTCGTGGAAAGCCACACCTTATCCCCTGGAGCGTATATAGGTTCCAACCTCCTGTGCAAATCAGCCCCCTCTTTGTATCTCACTTTGGCCAACTCTAGATCTGTCAATGACCGCTCATGTATGTCGTGTAACTTTTGTACCAAGTCAGTGGCAGCGGGAGTCGGGCTGTCAACAGGAATCCCTAGAGGTAAGAACCTGGGATGAAACCCTTGAGAGCAGAAAAAAGGGGTCCGTTGGGTGGAAGAATGAGGGCTGTTGTTATACGACATTTCTGCCATCCACACCCACTCATCCCACTCAGCTGCAGATTGTAAAGCTTGAATCCTCACATATTGTTCGAAGCACTGATTGACCCTCTCTGTTTGGCCATCCGACTGGGGATGATGACTGGAAGAGAGTCTGACATCGATCCGTAACATCCCACAGAGACTCCTCCAAAACCGAGACACAAATTGAGCCCCCTTATCAGAAATTAAGACCGAGGGAAGACCATGGAGACGGACAATATGTTGCAAGAAGACCGAGGCCAAGACCGCTGCTGTGGGTAACCCCGTCAAAGGGATAAAATGAGCGGTCTTTGTGAAATGATCCACCAGCAAGGTGTTATTAAGCTGTTTGGTCAGCGGTAGTTCCACGATGAAGTCAAGGGAAACTGTGTGCCACGGGCCGGGAGGAGAGGCGAGAGGGAGCAGCAGACCCACTGGTTGTAGATGAGAAACCTTGGATTGTGCACAGACATGACATGACTTCACATACTGTTCTATGTCCCTCACCATATTGGGCCACCAAAAACGCTCACGTATAAACTTGGTAGTTTTCTTAATGCCTGGATGTCCCGACAAAGGGTGTGAGTGATACCACTCCAATACCTGAGTTTGCAAGTCAGAAGAGGGCAACACCACCCCTCCCTGAACACACACCAAACCATCTGTCTGAACCCACTCCTCCGCCCCCACAAAATCACCCATATTCACAGAGAGTTGACATTCACGAAGCCTATCCCGAAAGACATTCTCCGTGAGCACCCCCCCTACGAAGCACCTCACAGGGATGACCAGGGGTACGGCAGTGGGCACTTCGGGAAGCTGAAAACCCAACCGGGACAGGGCATCGGCCTTACCATTGCTTCTCCCAGGGCGGAATCTGATGGTGAAGTCGTACTCACAAAAGAACTGAGTCCATCGGAGTTGCCTCATGGACAGGGCTCTAGTTGACTTCAGATATTGGAGGTTGCGATGGTCCGTGTACACTACAACTGGGAAACGAGCACCTAATAGGTACTGCCGCCACTCATCAAAGGCTTTCTTGATTGCCAGGAGTTCCTTGTCTCCCACCGCATAGTTATATTCTGCAGGAGTGAACTTATGAGAAATATAGGCTACGGGATGACATGCCCCCGTCTCCGGATCGATTTGACTCAGGACCCCTCCCACTGCCACTTGGGAAGCGTCAACCTCAACTACATAAGGCAAGGCTGGATCCGGATGACGTAAGATTGGAGCGCGCGTGAAGGCCTCCTTCAAACTCCGAAAGGACGAGTCAGCAGCAGCCGACCAGACATAAGGAACCCCCTTCCGCAACAAGGTAGTAAGAGGATGTGCCAACTCTGAGTACCCTTGAATAAAACGCCGATAAAAATTGGCGAAACCCAAGAATTTCTGCAGGTCTTTAACGGTACCCGGGGCCGGCCAGGAAAGGACAGCCTCAACCTTAACTGGATCCATGCGAAGTCCCTGTGGGGAGACAATAAAACCCAAAAAAGGCACTTCACGTGTATGGAAGGTACATTTCTCTAGCTTGCAATATAAGTTATGTGCCTGCAACCGTTCCAGTACTTGTCGGACGTGGTCAACATGTTCGTCCATAGACGCTGAGAAGATCAATAAATCATCTATATAGGCGATGACATGGCGATCCAGCATATCCCAGAGTACTTCATTTATGAAGAACTGGAACGCAGCAGGAGCGTTACAAAGCCCAAAGGGCATTACTAAATACTCAAACAATCCGTATTTAGTACAGAAGGCAGTCTTCCATTCATCTCCCTCCTTGACACGCACTAGATGGTAGGCGCCTCGCAAATCCAGTTTGGTGAAATATTTGGCATTGCGTACTCTGTCAAGGAGGGAGGCAATCAGAGGCAAAGGGTATCTGTTCTTAATAGTGACCTCGTTCAATCTCCTATAATCAATGCAACACCGAAGACCCCCCTCACGCTTAGGAATAAAAAACAGTGAAGAGGATGCTGGAGATCTGGAAGGCCTGATAAACCCTTTCTCCAACATCATATCTAAATATTCTCGGAGATATACATTTTCTTTCTCAGTGAGGGCGTACACTCTACTGCTCGGGATACGTGCTCCTGCCTCCAGATCTATCCGGCAGTCATATACCCTATGCGGTGGAAGAACGTCCGCCTCCTTGGCATCAAAGACGGCGCTCAAATCACTGTAGCAGAGAGGCAACTCAGTTATGGGTTCAATCTGATCTTCCACTACGGTCGGGTGTGCAGGAGCTGCTGCAATCCGAGACTCAGGAAGTGCAAGTCGCCGAAACGTGAGAGTGGCAGACTGCCAATCAATGATGGGGTTATGTGTCTGCAACCAGGGGATGCCTAAGAGCACTGGTATTTGAGGGGAATGGATCAAGTCGAATTCGAGAGTTTCCTGATGGTCGGGATCTATGTGCATGTGGAGACAGACCGTCCTGTGGGTAACCGGGCCAGAAACAAGAGAACGCCCATCTATCGTAAAGACCGTATTGGGCACCTCTTTCTTGATGCATGGAACTAAATTGTCCCTTGCCCATCTTTCATCCATAAAATTACCCGAGGCCCCAGAATCGATCATGATGGCTACATGTAACCCTAGCTGTGCTACCGAGAGATAGGCTGACACATATAAATGATTAACAGGTCTGGGTTCAAGTTCGGAGGTGGAGACTGTCAATTCAGATTCGCCCAAGATTCCTGTCTCCATGCATCCCAGGCTTTCTAGTTTCCCGAACTCTTGGTAGACGTTGGTTTAACAGGGCAGGACCGCAAAAAGTGGCCGGCCTTCCCGCAGTAGAGACAAAGTCTGTTGGTTCGTCTTCTTTGTCTTTCCTCTGCTGTTAATGGCCCTCTCACTATCCCTATTTGCATAGGTTCACTCTCATCCAGCCCTTTAACCGCCTCTACTACCTTGGTCTTGGTGGGAACATAGCGTGACTCTCCCTTCCCCTTTTCTTGCTTCCGCTCCTGAATACGATGTTCTATTTTTACCACAAGGTCTATCAACTCAGGACAGGCAGTGGGGAGGTCCACTATTTGCGAAAGGGCATCCTTTAAATCATCACGCAGCCCTCTGTAAAATAGAGTACCTCGCTTTTCCTCAGGCCAATTGGACTCTACCACCAATCTCTGGAAAGTAGTGATGTAGGACACCAAGTCTTGACTACCCTGTTTCAGAGCCAGTAACTCAGAGTCTGCAGAGTATGTATAAGTGTGTTTATCAAATAGTTTGCGGAACTCCCTTTTGAAGGCTTGGTAATCATACAACAAAGGGTCATCACGGTCTACTAGAGGTATGGCCCAGTCTGCGGCCGCCCCACTAAGATAGGAAATCATGAACGCGACCCGGGCCTGATCAGTGGGGAAGCAGGTGGCTTTACAAGAAAAATGTAACTGGCAGTGACTGAGAAAGGGAGCGCACCGAGAAGTATCCCCTGAGAATCTTTCTGGCGGAGCTAATGGGATGGAAGTAGGGGTGGTGACCTGTATCACAGGGTTGGTGGCATCTACTCTCCCTCCCGCGGCCCCCATACCTTGACTGCGCTGGAGGTTATCTAGTCTAGCGGACAGGGCCTGGGTTTCTGCTTGCAAGTTGCCGAGCATGCCGGCGACATCAGCAAGCGTAACCACTCCAAGTTCCATAACGCCCGGGCAGAATATACTATAAGGCTTCGCGTTCTGTAATGATCGCGAATGTTCTGCAGGAGCGCCCGGAACCTTGGAGAAAGTCCACAGTCGTCCCCCACGTTCCTCCGACTCTATCAAACACTAGAGTACGAAGGACACGCTGGGGAAAACAGGGAAACAAAACAAGGATAGGTGGGGGAACACAGGCAGGTCTTGAAGGATGATTCTGGCAGCCGAGACAGCAGGAAGGTGATGGTTCTTTAGAGGAAGGAATAAACGAGCCTCTCCGCTGTAACACAAAGGCAGGTAAATTAATATAACTACAGCACTACCTTGGAGCTTTCTTCACTTCATTCCCATCCACACACCTACCAGAATTAATGTCAGCCTCCTGGATTATGGCCTGCAGGAATAAGTAGGTATACCTCTGCACGACCCCCTTCTGATCGGTTCCCAGAGGAGGACTCAGATACACAATGTGTAAGCCACTTTACAGGCTGAGAACAACAAAGATAGGTTTCATAAAAGAGGTAAGGGTGTGATTCCTCATATGCTTATACAAAGTGTAGGAAGGTCACGTACCGTGACTTTTAAGTAGGTAGATGGAAAACCTAATCCACGGCTCAATGGTCCTCGCAATAAATCACCCTAGAATGCCTGATGCGGGTCTAAGAGAACATAGGGTAGGGACAAGTAGTGGATGCGCCAAGGAGGCTCTTGATGCTAGAACTGGGGTGAGAGCACCAAGTCTGACTCCAACTAATGCACAAGACGTGGAGTCGCTCCAACAGGAGGCGTAAACACAATACAAGCCTGAGTCTGGAAATAGCAGGCTGACAAACAACACAATACAACACAAGCCTGATAAGCAGGGGTAGGGTTTAACAGGCTTACATACAACATAACACAACTCTAGCCAGAGGGGTACATTCTGGAGAGGGATATCAGCAAAGGAGTAGTGCCGGCTATGGGAATAACAAACCGACAGCCAACCTCAAACTCCGAGGTAAGGAGAGATGAGTGACGGGCGAACCCCGCACTGCTAATTAACAATTAGACCTTACTTGGCAAGGCGCAACACGCTTGGACGCTCAGGTGGAAGGTGCGCCAACACGCTTGGCCGCTCGAATGGAAGGAGCGCCTCTAAGTTACACCAGCGGGAACGGCTGTAGTAATCCCGGAGCCGGGACGCGTCTGAATCGACTCGTCCGCGGCTTCGCGCTGGCAAACAGGAAGTACGAGTAACCGGAAGTCAGGCAACAATGATCAAGACGGAACTGGGGCTCAGAGCTAGAACGCGAAGCGGCGTCTGCACGCCCTTCGTCGTTTAAATACACACTGCACCCAGGGGCCGGACCGCGGGGCATGACAAGCACACCCTTTCTACAACTCAAGAGAGTTTAGTAGGCCACACTAGTGTAGGTAGTGCAATACACCACACCACATTAGTAATGTCTAACTAGCCAGGAACCAGTGGGTCCCTACCAGGAACCAGTGAGCTCCTTCCCTATAAATATGAGGATCACTCCTTTGCTCAGCTTAGTGCCTTTTGTTCCATTAGGAAGCTGAAGACAGGCAAAAGTCCATCCACCCAGCATCTCATAAAGATACTGAAACTAGATGATATCACATGGCCTAGTGGGCGTGATGATTTAGACAGTGTGGGTGGGGCAGGACCTGAGGGTGGGTCCAGGGGTGGAAACTCCCCTGATCCTAACTCTAATGCTGACCAGACTGGTGACAATGACCAGACTCTGGTGAACACAGACCACCAGGATGAAGATGACAATATTTTCCACTTCCTTCATTCCTCCTGGTAGGCCTAATAACAGGGCTAGAAGGGATAGATCTCTGTCAAGGGTATCTATCCAGTCTAACTCCTCTATAGGAACCTCTGTCTCTTCTCACAGAGGGAGGGAAACCTCCCAGGAGAGGAGAGAGAGAGACTGCTGAAGTATGAGCAAGACAAGTTCAACCTCAGAAAGCAGCAGATGGCCTAAGATAGGGAAGCCCTGGAGCTCTACAGAGCTAGTAAAAAGGAGGGTCTAGAGTCCCTTAGTGGCAGCAATTTCCCTAGAGATAGGGAGAGGTCTTTTGACCATAGAAACCTAAGTAAGATTGTCCCTCCCTACCAGAGTGGGAATGACATCCACAAATGGATAACTGCCTTGGAGAGGGCCTGTAAAGTACAGAAGGTCCCTCAAGGTCAGTGGGCAGCAATCTTATGGCTTTCCTTTGCGGACAAAGGTAGAGACAAGCTCCTCTCTGTAAGAGAAGAGGATGCTGATAATTACAAGGTCTTGAAAAGTGCTCTGATAGATGGGTTTGGCCTAACCACTGAACAATACAGGTTAAAGTTCAGAGACACCCAAAAGGCACAAAATCAGGACTGGGTTGACTTTGTTGACTGTGCTGCTAAGGCTCTGGAAGGTTTGTTATTGGGCAGTAAAGTGTGTGACTTCATAGGATTGTACAATCTGATAATGAGGCAGCAGATTCTTAATAACTGTCCAAATCAGCTGCTGCACCAGTATCTGGTGCACTCTGATCTGACCTCTCCCCAAGAATTGGGAAAGAAGGCAGACAAATGGGTCAGAACCAGGGTGAGGCAGAAGGTACAGAACCTAGGTGGTGACCCAAAGAAGCAAGATTCTAAAAACTCTGACAAGGGTGGGGACAAGGGTAAAGACCAGAAGTATTCTCAAGGGCCCCAAACATCTTCTTCAGGTGGGGATTCACAGTCAGGAAAGGGTAAAGGCCAAAAGAAGCCCTGGTGCAAAATCTGTAAACAGAAAACTCACCGGACTAGTGACTGCATCAAGGCCAAAGAAAATACTCCAACCACCACCAATGCTCCTAAGGCACCTGCTCCCCCTAGTGCAGTTACAATTGGTGGTGGGAATACACAGAATAAGGGTGTAGTAGGGTTGACCCTGGGTTCTGAGATGGACTCTGGCCTAGTTAGAGTACCAACTCAGGCTGTGCTTGTCAGTGATGGGGGCATGGATATGTCCCCCTTTGTGAGTCCCAGTAACTTGGGCAAATACAGTCAGCATCTTTTAATTAATGGAGTAGAAGCTTGGGCATTCAGGGACACAGGAGCAAGTGTCACAATGGTTACAAAAGATCTTGTGGATCCTTGGCAGATAATACTTGGTGAAATGTACCAAGTGACCAATGCTAGCAATGTCAGAACAGACCATTCTCTGGCAGTTGTTAACTTCTCCTGGGGAGGGGTAACCGGCCTTAAGAAGGTTGTGGTAAGTGCGGACCTACCAGTACAGTGCTTGCTTGGCAATGATCTAGAAACTTCAGCTTGGGCTGAAGTGTAGCTCATGACACATGCAGAAATGTTAGGGATCCCTGCACATGTCCTTGCTGTGACCAGGTCACATGCAAAAATGTCAAAAGCTGGACAGGCCCTGGATTCTGGAATAATGGACCGGGTGCCTCACAAGAGGAGGAGCAGTAGGGTTAAGGCAGAGCCTTCCCACCTGTCTCAGGATACTGATCAGTCTCCTCAGGGAGGTGATCTTGAGCCTGCAGAAGGAACTGTCCCAGAGGAGCTTGAGCCTGACCAGGTTGAGTTCTTGGGGACAGGGGGCCCTTCCATGTCTGATCTGAGCCAGGAGCAGAAAACCTGCCCCTCTCTTGAAACCCTCAGACAGCAAGCTGCTGATGAGGCTGCTGGGAATGCTAGTGGCACCCATAAAGTTTATTGGGATGATGGACTCCTATACTCAGAGAGTAGAGAACCCAAGCCTGGTGCATCCAGGAGGTTGGTTATACCTCTGAAGTTTAGGGGTTTCCTATTAACACTAGCCCATGATATTCCCCTAGCAGGACACTTAGGTCAGAACAAGACTTGGGACAGGATTGTTCCTCACTTTCACTGGCCACACATGTCTGAAGACACAAAGGAGTTTTGTCGCTCCTGTGTAACCTGCCAAGCCAGTAGCATAGCAGGTGGCACTACAAAGGCCCCCCCGATACCACTACCTGTGGTGGGGGTGCCCTTTGAAAGGACAGGGATTGACATTGTTGGTCCAATGGATCCCCAAACAGCCTCTGGGCACAGATGTATACGGGTGGTAGTGGATCATGCCACCAGGTATCCAGAAGCAGTTCTCCTAAGGAGCACTACAGCCCCTGTAGTGGAAGGAGCTCTCTTGAGTGTGTTCTCAAGAGTAGGTTTTCCAAAGGAGGTAGTATCTGACAGGGGTGCAAACTTCATGTCAAGTTACTTAACTGCTATGTGGAAGGAGTGTGGAGTGAACTACAAATTCACCACACCCTATCACCCACAATGCAATGGTTTAGTTGAGAGATTCAGCAAAACCATAAAGGGCATGATGAAAGGACTCCCAGAGAAGCTTCGGCGAAAATGGGACCTGCTCTTGCCCTGTCTTTTATTTGCATACAGGAAGGTGCCTCAGAAGAGGGTTGGCTACAGCCCATTTGAACTTCTATTTGGTCACCCTGTCAGGGGTCCATTGTGTTTGGTGAAGGAAGGATGGGAGTTACCTCTCAAGCCCCCAAAGCAAGACATAGTGGACTATGTACTTGGTCTCCGCTCCAGGATGGCTGAGTACATGACAAAGGCAAACAAAAACCTTGAGGCTAGCCAGGAACTGCAAAAAGCCTGGCATGACCAAAAGGCTGTACTGACTGTTTACCAGCCAGGACAGAAAGTGTGGGTGTTGGAGCCTGTGGCCCCAGCAGCTCTCCAGGACAAGTGGAGTGGACCCCACACTATTGTTGAACAGAAAGGGGAGGTTACCTACTTGGTAGATCTTGGAACCCCTAGGAGTACCCATAGGGTTCTCCATGTCAACAGGCTAAAGCCATGTGTGGACAGGGCTGACATGGGCTTGCTCATGGCAACTGATGAGGGACAGGAGGAAGAGAGTGACCCACTCCCTGCCCTCCTCTCACAGAACCCAGATGGTGGGTCAGTTGATGGTGTAGCCTTGGCAGGCAGCCTCACTGCCCAGCAGCAAACTGATTGCAGACAGGTTCTCAATCAGTTCAGACACATGTTTTCACTGACTCCAAGTCAGACTACCTGGTGCACTCATGAAGTGGACACTGGGGGCAGTCTGCCTATTAAAAATAAGATGTATAGGAAACCTGACCATGTCAGGGACTGTATCAGGACAGAAGTCCAGAAAATGGTGGATTTGGCTGTGATTGAACCCTCAGATAGCCCTTGGGCTAGTCCAGTGGTCCTTGTGCCAAAACCTCACACCAGTGGTGGAAAAAGAGAGATGAGGTTTTGTGTGGACTACAGGGGTTTTAATGCAGTCACTAGGACTGATGCCCATCCAATACCAAGGGCAGATGAGCGTATAGATACTTTGGCCTCAGCCAAGTACCTTAGCACATTTGACTTGACAGCTGGCTACTGGCAGATCAGACTAGCTGATGATGCAAAGCCAAAGACAGCATTTTCTAACCCTAGTGGGCACTATCAATTTGTGGTAATGCCCTTTGGTTTGAAGAATGCACCTGCCACTTTCCAAAGGTTGGTGAATACAGTTCTTACAGGCCTGGAAGCCTTTAGTGCAGCATATCTAGATGATATTGCTGTCTTTTGCTCCACATGGGAGGATCACCTGTTACACCTAAGGAATGTTTTGGAGGCCCTGCAAAAAGCAAGCCTAACTATCAAAGCTACTAAGTGCCAGATAGGACAGAGTCAGGTTGTGTATCTGGGCCACCTTGTAGGTGGAGGCCAGGTTCAACCATTGCAGAGCAAAATCCAGACCATAATGGAATGGACTGCTCCAACTACCCAGACTCAGGTGAGAGCCTTCTTAGGCCTGACTGTATACCATAGGAGATTTGTCAAAGGGTATAGATCAATAGTGTCACCCTTGAATGACTTAACTTCTAAGAAAATGCCCAAAAAGTTTCAGTGGACAGCTAGCTGTCAAATGGCATTTGATGACCTGAAGCAGGCCATGTGTACTGCTCCCATTCTGCATAGTCCTGACTACTCCAAAAAGTTCATTGTTCAGACTGATGCATCTGAATTGGGGGTTGGGGCCGTACTGTCACTATTGAATGAAGAAGGTCAGGACCAGCCAGTAGCTTTCATAAGCAGAAGGCTGACCCCTAGAGAGAAACATTGGTCAGCCATTGAGAGGGATGCCTTTGCTGTGGTTTGGGCTCTGAAGAAGTTGAGGCAATACTGGTTTGGTACTCACGTCCTTGTTCAGACAGACCATAAGCCCCTCTTATGGCTAAAACAAATGAAGGGTGAAAACTCCAAACTGCTTAGGTGATCCATTTCCCTACAGGGGATAGACTTTACAGTGGAACATAGACCTGGGAGTAACCATGCCAATGCAGATGAACTCTCTAGGTATTTCCCCTTAGAACATGAAGACTCAACTGGTCAAGGTTAGTTTAATGTCCCTGTGTTTGGGGGGGGGGGGTGTTGTGGAGGAGAGTAGGATCTGCTTCACATAGGTACCCCCACTTTTTTCTGGTGTTTCACTGTTTTTCGACCTTAGTCTGGCTGTGGCCCTGCTAATCAGGACCAAAGCCTATGGTTTCCATGTACATTAGGTACATATCTAATTGGATTCTGGAGTACCTTATAAGCCCCTAGTATATGGTATGCTATGTACCTAGGGTATAGGTACCTCAGAGGCCTACCAGGGACTGTAGCATATATTATGCCACCCCTGGGAAGTACTCCAAAATGACACCACAGGTCTGCTACTGCAGCCTGGGTAAGGGTGTACTTGCACCCCTTACTGTGGTATAAGCTACCTATATCACTACCCTATACAGACAGCTATAAACCTATAAGCCACTCCTATGGCAGGCCTTGACAATCCTGAAGGCAGAGTTCTTGGTTTTGTGTGAGAGGGTGCCCAAGCATGAGCTGAGACCCTCTGCAGCTGTCGGAAATACTTCCTTATGGCTGTTCTTTGTTACAGCCATACCATATACTCTTAAGTGCATTATAACCTCGCGGTGAATGCTAACTTTGGGATGGCTGCATCAAAACATGTCATGTTTGGTGTCAAACGCTTTGGAATACTACCCCGCCGCCAGTAGCATTCCACCCTTCTAGAGGGAGAGACATGTTCACACTGGCCAAACCTAATAGGACTTTCCTGAGTCCTGGCATCACAAAATGGATGCCTCTGCCACAGACACGGGTCTGGCCTCCTGCTGCTGACCGAAACTCTGGCAGGGGAGGCCTGGACAATAGGTTTCCTGTCGAGGGGAGGTGTAAACACCTCCCCAGACAGGCTGATGTGTATTGGAGCTGGGCGGGAGCACTCTCTGGTGCTTTGAAGTCCAGCACTGGGGGCACACTTGGTGTCCCTGTGCATACTCCAATTCAAACCGGTTGCAGGGGCTACCTGCCCCTGCTCTGGTGCAAAACTGGACAAAGAAAATGGGTGTAACCACCTCTATTTCCTGGCCCACCCATAGGTGGGGACTTAGAGTTAGTCCATCCCCTAAACTCACTATAAGTATAGGAATCCAGTCCCTGGGACTTTAGATTACCCTGGACGAAACTCTGCAACGTACTTCCTGGACCTTCGATGTTCTATCCAGACTATAAGACTGAAGAGGTCTCCCTTGGGGTCAAGGAGTGACTCCCCTGCTTGGCAGGCACCAAAGAAGCAACAGACCGGTCTGCAATTCTGAGGCTCCGGCCGGACGCCGAAGTCTCTGCATCGCCAGGGGTGGATTTCCAGACTTCCCCGAGGCTACCCTGAGTCCACGGCAAAGCTGACGCCCGTGGCTAATGTGGGTGACGTGCAACCTTGACCCCTGGACACCGTGAACTTTTGCAGCAACACTATCTTCCTGGTCCTCCTTGAAGTTGTGCTTTGGGCTCTGAGTAGCCCCAGCCTTGAGCACCTCCTGCACCGAAGATTGGTGGCCTCCACTCCACAAGTGACCTGTGGGACAGCTTCAAATGCGACCGCTTGAGGCTCCTTCGCAATCACTAGCCCATTGGCTAGCAGGTCCCCACGAAGGGGACTCCTTTTCTGATTGAGCTTACCTGATTGCTCCAGATGTGCCCTCACTTACCCTTGCTGGGTGAGTACCTCAGACCTTGCTGGTCTGCACCGCAGTCCTTTCTCTGAATTCCAATGACTTGCCGTTGCCAAGGCTTGTTATGTCCATTCTGGTCGCCGACACCGCAGCACTCGACAGACTTTGTGGGACAGCTCGAATCCGGCTCGTGGACTTTGTTGACACCACTTGGACCTCGTGGCTGAAGAGTCAAGACACCCATCAACTCACCTGAAGCACCTGACATCTGTGGGCATTGGTCCATCCTGCCCTAGGTCACTGGCAAGTGACCCAGACTCTGTCCCCTCTGCTTTCAGGTTCCTTACATCACAGATCCAGGCTTGGATCTCTCCGGACACTTCTCCTCTTCACGGCAGCAGCAGTTCTTTGCAGGCTTCCATTGAAACCGACGACGCGACCGAACACCAAAAGATATCTATGCACCCGGCTTCCCTGGGTGAGGTAACTCGAGTACTCCGGTGCTTTCATGGGTGCTAGCCCTAGAACTTTTTAAGTCCAAAAGGGTTTGGTCCTGACTTGATTAGAAGTGTCCCTAATCTTTAAAATTCCAACCGCAACATTGCCCATAGAAGTTATTGGAACATTGGAATGTGGCGCACTCCATTGTAGACAATGGAGTGCTCCGTGCTTCTACGGGCCGGTAAAGGCCCGCAGAGCAACATTCCAATATTTTACAAAAGCCTCCCGAAGCTCGAGGGGATTTAAATCTCCTCGAGCTTCGAGAAGCCTTTGTTTAATTTGTTAGAACATTCTGCCCTCTAGTGGCAGAATGTTCTAATAGCCTTATAGCCCTTCGTAGCAGGGCTATACCGCTATTAAAGTCCCGCTGCTTTTGTTAAAGTCCCTCGCCTTCGGCTCGGGCCTTTAACGCTGCAGCGGGCCTTTAATAGCCGGTATAGCCCGCTACGGCAGGCTATAATAGGAACCCGCGGTTGTGTTTTCACACTGCATACAGTCCCCGTGGGTCCCCTGTATCACTACCTTGGGTGGTTCCTTGGGGTCCCAGCGATTCTAGAGGCAATAGGCCTAGTGCCTATTCCAGTCGTGGTTCTTATACCAGTTTTTTGGTATATGGTTTGGTACGCCCCTAGGGTCCAAACGTGTATTTGTGCTTTTACTGATGATTGCTTACTTGTAAACTAAGTACTTCGAACTCCAGTATCATAAAGAGACTAGAGGGGTGTGTTTTATCTTAAATACATATATTTTGAATATATACCTGGTGTGGTTGTCCTTTCATTTGATCATTCAAGAGATTATAGACTGGTAAAACAAGCTGCTTTACATTCCTTTAAGACTAAGCCTGAAGGCTGCTCTCCATAGCTACCACTAGGATTGCTTTCAATAAAGGTTGTCTTTAACCTATTACCATAAGGGGTTGTTTGGACTGATACAAGGTGCCCTCTAGAACTAGTGGACAGCATATATCAGGCCACCTTCTCACATGACTCGCAGTATTTATGACAGTAACACGCTCTGGTCTTGTGTGACTCGCAGTATTCAAGGGCAGTAACGCTCTGGTCTTATGTGAGTCAACAGCTTTTTGTCTGCAGTCAAACGTACACATATAAGGAAATCACCCAAAAATACATACAATCTGAGAAGAACAGAGGCCTCGAAGTACATTAAAGACTACAACCATGTGATTCCGAAGATGTGGAATGCAAACATGGATGTGCAGTTAGTTGTAGACAACTCAATTGCTGTTGCTCGGTACGTTACATCTTATATAGTAAAGTCAGAGAAAACTGAGATTAAAAAGATGTGAGGGGAGATTTCAGCAGAAGAGTCTTATAAATAAATTGTAGTTTTAGTTTGAAAATGCCTTCTCACAGAAATATAGGCTCCTATGAATGTGTAGGCCGGTTAAGCTCAGCTAGTTTGTTTTCCAAATCTAGAGGATTGTAGTGGGTGAGTTTAGGGCTTGCTAATACTCGTAAAAGAGTACTGAATTGGGTTTCTGAAATTCAATATCTTGCAGAATTTGAGTCACACAGTACAGATATTCTGAAGAGTAACATGCTGGATATGTATTATCCAAGAAGAATTCCACATCTAGAAAGGATGTGTCTTTATGAAATACTTCAACATTATACTTTCAGAAGTATTGTCAGTGGAAACATAGATGGAGGTAAATTTGCTGTGGCTGGATATGAAGGATGTTTGGTGAGACATAAAGCAAATTTAATCAACCATAGAAAGCTAAGTTGCCAAACTCAGGGCAAAAGAGTTTTTCTATTTAGCCTTTTTACAGTTGTTTAAGCCATGGCGAACTGAAAGTGAGCTACTTGGCGAATATGACAGTTATGAAGACTGTTTCAAAGCTGTGAAAGACAGCATTGGGTGCTCTGTGTTTCCAGTGTATCTTCAAATGTGGAGAGATGATATTGAACAAGAAGAAACAATTGGTGGTGCGATAGCAAGAGAGCGTTCTCAAAGTAGTCACAGTTCAGCACCTGGAAGTCAAGAGCCTGTTGGACAGCCAATGATTGAAAAGAATATCAGAAACCGTTCTATCATGGAGTTGCTTTCATTAAGGCAATAATCCAGTTTTAAAAAACGTGTAGTGAGTGCAGTGAACAGGATCACATAGTTGTAATGATCTACTGTACAATTTTTTTTTTTACAATCCATTGATTGGTTTTTCCCAGTGTTTCATGATAAGTCTTCATACAAAGCACTGTTGAAAGTGAACAAGTATGAAAGCTGAAAAAAGGAAAAAAACAGTAAAGCATGTATCTATGTTGAATTAGAACATTGGAATGTGGAGCACTCCATTGTAGACAATGGAGTGCTCCGTGCTTCTACGGGCCGGTAAAGGCCCGCAGAGCAACATTCCAATGTTTTACAAAAGCCTCTCGAAGCTCGAGGGGATTTAAATCCCCTCGAGCTTCGAGAAGCCTTTGTTTAATTTATTAGAACATTCTGCCCTCTAGTGGCAGAATGTTCTAATAGCCTTATAGCCCTTCGTAGCAGGGCTATACCGCTATTAAAGTCCCGCTGCTTTTGTTAATGTCCCTCGCCTTCGGCTCGGGCCTTTAATGCTGAAGCGGGCCTTTAATAGCCGGTATAGCCCGCTACGGCGGGCTATAAGGCTATATTAAAGGTTTGCTTAAACAAATGTATATGTTTGGTGGCGTAATGTTCAAAATTACATTCTAATAGATAATAAATTATTAGACAATTACAATTTTTGTTTGCTTCTATTTGTTGGAGGTAGAGATATATTATGTGTGTTAAATCAGTGATCTAGTGATGGATTCATTGAGTTACTACTCATGTACTCGTCCCATCTCTAACGCACAACAGTTGCACTTGTCCAATAATCCAGCCACTAACCAAGCAGTCATCCAATCACTCAGGTACTGCACTTGAATTTATCTAATCTCTCAGCCACTACTTAGGCACTCCTCCAATCACCCAGACGGTACCCATGCACTATGCAAACACCCGGACACTATATATGTACTCATCCATTCACTGAGGCACTACCCATGCACTCGACTCACCCAGGCACTACTCATGGACTCATCCAATCACCCATGCAGTACCCATGCACTCATCCAATCACCTACGCACTATCAATGCACTTACCCAATCACACAGACAGTATCCATGCATTCACCCAATCACCCAGCCACTATCCATGCACTCACCCAATCATCAAGCCACTACCCTTGCACTCATCCAGTGACCTAGGCTGTACCATTGCACTTATTTAATCACCCAGGTGCTACTCTTGCATTCATCCAGTCACCTATGCGCTACTCACGCACTTATATAATCAATCAGGCACTACTCATGCACTAATCTAATTACCCAAGCAGTACCCATGCACTCATTCATTCACTGAGTCACTCTCTATACACACACATTCACCTAGGTACTATCCATGCGCTCATCATATCACTCAGACACTAGCCTTGCACTCATCCATTCACTGAGGCACTACCCATGCACTAATCCACTCACACAGGCACTACTCATGCACTCATCCAATCACCCAGGTACTACCTATGCACTCATCCACTCACCCAGGCACTACGAATGCACTCATCCTATCACCCAGGCACTACCCATGCACTCATCCAATCACCCAGACACTATTCATACATCCTTCCAGGTACTATCCATGCAGTCACACAATGACCCAGGCACTACACTTGCACTCATGCATTCACTCAGGCATTATTCATACAGTCATCCACTCAAATAGTCACTACCCATGCATACATGCAATCACCCACACAATGCCCTTACACCCATCCATGCACTCAGGAACTACCCATATACTCATGCAATGACACATGTACTACACTTGTACTCATCCATCACTCATGCAGTACCCATGCACTCATCCATTCAGCAAGGCACTAACCATGCACATATCAAATCACTCAGGTACTAACCATGCACTCTTACAATCACCCATGCATTACTCTTGCACTCATCCATTCACTCAGATACTATCCATGCACAATGCAATGACCTAGACACTAACCATGGACATATCCAATCACTCAGGTACTACCCATGCACTCTTCCATTGATTCTGGCCCTACACATGCACACATCCAATCACCCATGCACTAGTCTTGCACTCATCCATTCACTCAGACAGTACACATGCACTCACCAATTCACCCAGGCAGTACTGATGCAGTCATACAGTCACTCAGGCACTACTCATACACTCATCCTATGATCCAGGCAATACCTTTGCACTCATCCATGCACTCCTCCCTTTGACTCACATGCTACCCATGCCCTCATCCATTCACCCAGGCACAATCCATGTACTCACCCAATCATGCAGCCACTATGCATTCATTCAACCAATCACCCATGCACTATCCTTGCACTCACCCAATCACCCAGGCACTACACTTGTACTCATGCAATTACCGAGATACAACCTTGCACTCATCCAATTGCTCAGGCATTACCCTTCTATTAATTCATTTACTCAGGTACTACTCTTGCATTGATCCATTCACTCGCACACTACCCATGCACTCATCTATTCACTCAGGTACTAACCATGCACATATCAAATCACCCAGGTACTACCCTTCATCATCCATTCACACAGGCACTCCTCTATTCTCCCAGCCACTATCCATGCACTCATCCAATCACGTAAGCACTATCCATACACTCATTTATTTACCCAGACATTATCCATACACTCCTCAATTCACTCAGCCACTACCCATGCACTCATTCATTCACCCTGACACTACCCTTGCACTCATCCATTCACTCAGGCAGTATGCATGAATGCATCCATTAACTCAGCCACTACCCACACACTCATCCATTCAGTGAGGTATAACCCATGCAGTCCTCTATTCACTCAGCACTACCCCATGCACTCATCCATTCACCCAAGCACTACCCATGCACTTATCCATTCACCCATGCACTATCCATGCACACATCCAATTACCCAGGCACTACCCTTGCACTCCTCCATTCACTGAGGAACTACCCATGCACTCCTCCATTCACCCAGACACTACCCATGCACTCACCCAATCATGAAGCCACTATGCATTCATTCACCCAATCATGCACGCACTATGTACTCACCCAATCACCGAGATACTACCTTGCGCTCATCCAATCACTCATGTGTTACACTTCCATTAATTTATTTACTTAGGTACTACTCTTGCACTGATCCATTCACTCGTGCACTACCCATGCACTCATCTATTCACTCAGGTACTAACTATGCACATATTGAATCACCCAGGTACTACCCTTCTAGTCATCATCCATTCACCCATGCGCTCATCTATTCACCCAGCCACTATCCATGCACTCATCCAATCATACAAACACTACCCATACACTCATTCATTCACCCAGACATTATCCATACACTCATCCGTTCACTGAGCCACTACCCGTGCACTCAATTCACTCAGCCACTACCCATGCACTCATTCATTCCCCATGGCAATACCCTTGCACGCATCCATTAACTCAGCCACTACCCATGCACTCATCCATTCATGCAAGCACTACCTATACACTCATTCATTCACTGAGCCACTACCCATGCACTCCTCAATTCACCCAGCCACTACCCATGCACTCATTCTTTCACCCTGGCACTACCCTTGCACTCATCCATTCACTCAGGCAGTATGCATGAACATCCATGAACTCAGCCACTACCCATGCACTCATCCATTCACTGAGGTATAACCCATGCAGTACTCTATTCACTCAACACTATCCCATGCACTCATCCATTCACCCAAGCACTACCCATGCACTTATCCATTCACCCATACACTATCCATGCACACATCCAATTACCCAGGCACTACCCTTGACCTCATCCATTCACTGAGGCACTATCCATGCACTCCTCCATTCACCCAGGCACTATCCATGCAGTCATTCAGTAACCCAGCCATTCCCCATGGACTCATCCATTCACTCAGGCACTACTGTTGCACTCTTCCATTTACTGAGGCACTATCTATGCACTCACCCAATCACCAAGATATTACCTTGCACTCATCCAATCACTCAGGTGTTACCCTTCCATTAATTTATTTACTCAGGTACTACCCTTGCAGTGATACATTCACTCGTGCACTACCCATGCACTCATCTATTCACTCAGGTACTAACCATGCACATATTGAATCACCTAGGCACTACCCTTCTAGTCATCCCTTCACCCAAGCACTACCCATGCACTCATCCTTTAACCCACTCATTCACTCAGGCAGTACCCATGCACTCATCCACTCAGGAACTACTGTGGAACTCTTCCATTCACGCAGACACTGCAAATGCACTCATCCATTCCCCCAGGCACTACCCATGCACACATTCAATCACTAAGTTTGCACTCATCCAATCACTCAGGCACTACATATGCACTCAGATTCACTCAGGCACCACTGCTGCACTCATTGTAACATACATGCACCAGTTGTGCACACATTCAATTATCCATATACCAGTCGTGCACTCATTCCAACATATATACATACTTTATCTTTTTTAACTGTAAAATGCAGTTCCAACAGACACCTTATTTAAAAAAAGATGTTTTTTTTTAAAAATAACAAAAATAGCAACTGGGACAGCAGGAATTGAAAAAACGTGCACTGAAAAATGTGCAAAACACATAAGGGGAAAGAAATTAGCATGTATTAGCATGTGTGCTGTTTTGCAGCATTGCGAAGCGCTGTAAGACTCTGCTCACCAACACTTATGATAACACTACAGTCCATGCAGTACGTGGCCATTCTTGCCATCCTTGGAGCCATATCGGTTTCAGTACTCTGTACCTCAGAAGGGACTTTCTGAGCAGGAATTGTTGCTGCTGCCACTGAAGTAGACGATCCTCCAGCTTTCCTCTGCTTGTTTGCCAGTTGGAGAGGTTCTTTATGATAGGTTTTTAGATGGGATAGCATGGACATTGTCCCACATGAATATTTCTTGTTCGTCCCTCTACAGAGGGTCTTCTTGCAGATTGTGCATTACACAAGTGTGGCAGCTGGTTTTGATTCCTCTGATGGGATTGTAAAAAAATCCCTTGCCACCCTGGCTCTCTTTTGTGGAGGTTCCTCTTCTTCCTTTTTTTTAATTTAAAATACTTTATTTATCAACATGAGGAAATAGAAGAAAAGAAGGAAAAGCAAACACATGAATACAAGCAACAATATCAAGACATATCTCATTTCAAGAAAATTAACAGAAAATGAATTCTGTAAGACATTATACCAACACAGAAGACAGCTTGATTCTGCAGTAATGGTCCTTAAATTTTAGAACGAACCCCAAATTTTCTTGAGTTTACATAATGAACGGTCCCCCTCAGTTTAGCCAGTGCTAATTCCATGTCATACGTCTCTTTGACCAGCCCCCACCATTCCATAACTGACAGAGGATCCCGTGAGATCCAGACCCGAGCAATTGTCAACCTTGCACATATTAGTAAGATAGTTACTAGATCTTCCTGTCTAGATCTCATATTCTGTCCCCCATCATTACATCTGTTACTGAAAGTGATATTCCCCTCCCCAGTTTCTGAGACAGTAATTGAGCGACCTTCCGCCAGAATTCTGCTAGCTTGGGGCATGCAAAGAACATATGTTTTATATCAGCTGCATGTACATCACATTTTGGACACTTTCTCTGATCGCTAACCAGGTTATTAGATGACCAAGCCGAAATCAATATCCCCATGCTTTTGCTCCAGCGATCAGCTAGTCTAGCACAGTCATCCCCTTTGTAGGTGTTCAGACTTTTATAACCTCTGCTAATCAGCGACTTATCAATAACAGCATACAGGCAATTCCATATATCATAGACCAATACATTTGTCAGATTCAGACTACGTATAAAATAATCTCGAATCTGGTAATATTTAAACTTGATGCTATCTGGAAGTTTATATAATATCTTCAGTCCTTCAAATTAAATAAACCCACTGTAGTCATATAAGTCTCCCAGATACTTAATCCCGAAGCTAGCCCATCGCTTTCCCACCACATCATGAAAACTTTCCGTCAGACCAGGGTTGTACCACAAGGGGAGTTTAGCGTGGTAAAACAATGTATTACATTTAAGCAAGAAAGCACGCCAGATAGTTACACTGTCACGTGTGGTCTTAAATTTAAGTCTCTTGTAGTAGTTTGGGTCGTTAGTTCTAAAAAGGAACATATTATAATCTTCACCTAACATAAATTTATGAGAAAAGATGTTGCTCACAGGATTGATTAAACTGCGGAGACGGTCCAAAAAAGCTGACCAAAAGTATGTTTTAAAATCAGGGAAATCAAGCCCCCCTTGATCAAATGGGTGCTTAAGTAGGTCAATTGCACGACGTGCTTTCTTATAGCCCCATATAAAGCTACTCAGGATCCCATCAAGCTGTTTAAAAAAAGGAGTTATTCACCCGTAGGGGGATAGATCGAAACAAATAAGGAGATTTGGGCAAGATCTTCATTTGTATTATATTTATTCTCCCGAATATGCCTATGGGCACTTTATGCCACTTTTTAAGTTACCTAACTGATTCTTTCAATAATACCTCATAGTTTAGAGAAATTATCTTGTCTATCTTTGAAGTCACTCTGACCCCCAGATAAGTGGCAACACTACAGACTCCCTGTACTGGAGTCGGGGATTTATAATTGAACAAGACTTGAGTTTTAGTAGTGTTTAATCTATAGCCTGAAATTGCCCCAAACCTCCTTGCCTCCTTGCCTTCAATACTTCTTCGGCATCCGTTGAAAATACTGCAATGTCATCTGCGTACGCAGTGACTTTAAGGGAGTTTGTTCGCAATGCATAAGGCCTAATTCGGGAATGATTTTGCAGAGCCAGGATAAATGGCTCTATAGAAAGAGCAAACAATTAAGGCGATAAGGGGCATCCCTGGCGGGTGCCACGAGAGATTGAGAAAATGGGAGATTGTAATCCAGCATATATTATTTTAGCGCTAGGATGATCATACAAGGCTTGAACCCATTGCATAAACTGGCCTTTGATGCCAAATGCTAAGAGTGTGTGTTACGAAGTAGCGCTTGCTTGGCTTAGAAACTACAATACCCAGAATGCAACACGTTAGAAGGATGGTTGTGTATGCTTCTAGACCCTGTCATGTGACTTCAAACATAAAAGTGACCTGCCCCCAAGTACAGGTGCTTGGCAACTGACTTCTCAGCAGACCACGCCTCCTAACCTGTGGTACACGCTTCATGGAACACTGTTTGGACTCTAGTGAATTCTCCTCTCCTGACCCTTCCGGATACTCTGGCCTGGATATCTGATTGTTTATTTCGGATCAAGGTAACCTGGAGCTTCTTCGATTTTGCTTTTGTTTCTTTTTGTTTGTGCGCGCGCACCACAATCTCCTTTGAGCCTCCTGCGGTGGCGGTTATTTTATTTTTTTGCCGCTTTCTCATATCGTCTGAATTTGTTGTGGGGCATTCCCCTTTACTAGGCGCTGGAGCCACGCTCGCAACCGCCGCTTCCCGCCACTGACGTGACGTTTTGTTATCGGTTACCGTTTATTTCAAATAACTAACGACTAACGTTACACTCGCGGTTACCGCTTTCCACTATTGAATTTGCCACTTGCTTGCGGTTGCCATTATTGCAAACAACAGCATCACTTCCCTCTCACCTGCTGCTGCCTGTTTCCTTGGGCACTACTGCATGTTAGTATTTTTTCTTTCTCTGTGTCTTAATTCATTTTTTAGAAAGCTCTTGTACTTAGGACCTGCAACTCGGTGGATGTAGTGTCGCAATTTTTTCCGCGTGGACATTCTTATATTACGCCATTTCTGGTTCCTGTGGGATGTATCAGCACGGAACATCAAGATTCTTCCGGAGTGGATTTTCACTTCAATCATCAAGGTCATTCCTGAATGGATTCCAGCTCCTGATACTAAACTCTTACGTTGACGATGATGGTAAGTCTAGAAGACTACACAACCTGAGAAGAATTAATTACAGGAGATTTGGAGATATATATATATATATATTCACTGAAAAAACCATAGGTTTCACACATGTTATAGTTAGCTGGACATTTTACTGATAAAAAACCAATGAAATTCCCCCGTTATAGTTACTGTAGGCAACTATAACTCACGCGACCGCAATCCTCTGCTGATGCTAATACTGTATTTAGACACTTATTTGCCCATGTCTTCTTCCATTAAATTTTAGCTATACATACATTACAAATATTTTTTTTTCATAAAGACACATATGTCATCAGCAGAGGATTACGGTCGCGTGAGTTATAGTTGCCTACAGTAACTATAACGGGGGAATTTCATTGGTTTTTTATCAGTAAAATGTCCAGCTAACTATAACATGTGTGAAACCTATGGTTTTTTCAGTGAATTTGTACGGTTTTTTAAATGCTAAGTTACTTTACGCCATTTGTGGCGTGCGCGCCCACTTAACGCAGTTCGTTCCATGCGCGCACGGTGCGCTTCGCGCACCGTGCGCGCACAGTGAGCACGCGGTGCCCACATTACGCTAGATGGGCCATGAACGCACGATGCGCTTCGCGCACCGTGCGCACATGGAGGACATATGATGAGCAAACTCTTAAATCTGCTTTTCATTTATTTTTTTTTATTTTTTTTACCGTACGCTTACCGTAAGCTTACGGTACGCGTACCCCGTGATTTTTTTTAAAATCAATAAATGTTTTTTTTGTACTTTTCTGTCCTTCTTTGACCCCCTTACAAATGTTAGGGGGTCTGTAACTCTCCTCATTGCCCCCTTTCCTTGTTTTCTCTGTTTTTTTTCTGAGTGAAACACACAAAATGGCGGCCGCCGCTTCCTGGTTTCGGCCGATTCGAATGTTTACTAAGATCTATGGGCCAATCAGAATCTCCTTCGCGCACGCCATGTTTCTTCCGTACGCTTACCGTAAGCTTACCGTACGCGTACCCCGTGATTTTTTTTAAAAATCAATAAATGTTTGTTTTGTACTCTACAGTCCTTCTTTGACCCCCTCACAAATGTAAGGGGGTCTGTAACTCTCCTCATTGCCCCCTTTTCTTGTTTTCACTCTTTTTTTTTTCAGAGTGAAACACAGAAAATGGCGGCCGCCGCTTCCTGGTTTCGGCCGATTCGAATGTTTACTAAGATCTAAGAGCCAATCAGAATCGCGCTCGCGCACGCCACCGTACGCTTACCGTAAGCGTACGGTAAGCGTACCGTAAGCGGGCTCAGATATATATATTGATTTAAAGGCTATTTTCTCAGAATCTACTGAACAGATTTACACCAAACCTACAAAAGGCACTTCCTTGACCTAGGGACTACCTCTCTGCCAAATTTTGAGTAATTCTGTTCAGCCGTTCGGGCTGTAGCTCGTTCTAAAGGTCCTATGGAAAAATGCATGGGAAAAACGCGTTTTGGGACCCCCCTTTTATCTCAGCCCCCGCTTGACGGATCCCCCCGAGACTTTCAGGGTAGGAGCGGAGCGTAGCGCCCCACCTATTTTGAGAAATTCGCGAGGATTCGTCGACCGGCGCCAAAGTTATTCAAAATAGAATGTTGAGGTTTTCCTATGGAAACGTGGTCCTAACTATAACTACCTACTGGCGACCGCCAGTAGGTAATATATATATATATATATATATATATATATATATATATATATATAGAGAGAGAGAGAGAGAGAGAGAGAGAGAGAGAGCTAACAGTCAGTGTTAATTGTTTATTCTTTCTGTTTGTCTTCTCTCAGGATTCAGCACTAAATTCAACACTCCAGCCACTCTGGGACATAGTGAAATTACCCTTCACCGTGGAGGTCCTGAGCTGACTCTTCTCTCCCTAGGGGTGGTAACTAGCAGTCCGGTTATAGACGGATCTGATTGTACCCAGGGGGAGAGTTGAGGTCCCTCTTTGCTCCCGAGGAATTGGCCCCCGACAGATTGCCAAGCCCACGTATTTTACATTCCCCCGAGCAAAGATCGACAAGGACGACACTTTTAACGCGTTTATGGGTGGAGCTGTGTCCTCTGAACCGTCTACTCTTACCATCAATGAGTTTGTCACGATTGTAACCAGTTTACAGGATGAACTGAGAACAGTTAAAAGCGAGAATATGAGATTAACCTCAGAACTGAATGTATTGTAAACACAAAGACAATCGGATATCAGTAGTATAGACAATACAGTCAAACTAAAGAGAACCTACATCCAGCCAGCCCATTTCCAAGTGCCTCCCCCTTCTACTGTTTCTTCTTCTGGGGCGTTAGCTTCATCCGTAAATGTTACTGTTGTTACCCACCCCACAAACTCCCTTAGCTATGCCTGAGAGATTTAACGGAGACAGTAGCAAATATGCCGTATTCATGAACCAGTGTCATTTGCAGTTCCTGTGTAGATCAGCTTGCTTTCCAGATGACGCCGCTAAAGTAGCGTTTATTATTTCTTATTTGTCTCGCAATGTGGCTTTATGGACTGTGCCTCTAGTAGAAAATGATGACCCCATCCTGTATGACTTGACTCGATTTAAAGAAAGTATGAAAAATCTTTTTGCGCATCACTCGTACATGCAGGCGAGTGATAACGAACTTTTGAGTCTGAAGCAGGGGTCAAAATACCTGGTTACCCATATCACCACCTTCAATCGTCTCGTTGCCAGAACCCAATGGCCAGGAGAAAAACGTACGTCTCCGTTTTATAGAGGGTTGCGGGACGAGTCGAAAGATGTTTTATCACAGATTGTTGACCCTCCAGAAAACTGCCCGTCCTCTATAGACTTAGTAGTCAAGTTAGACCATCGGCTAAGTGAAAGAAAAGGAGAACGTGCTAAAGGTGATTTTCCTCGTCTTTTTGTTGCCAGAAGTGAAAAGAAAGAGGTAAAAGACAATGTAGAACCTATGCAAATAGGAGGTATTAGAGGTCCTCTTTCCAAGGAAGAACGAGATAAGTGTAGACGGCTCGATCTATGTCTTTATTGTGGAACAGGGGGACATTATGCCAAAGACTGCACTGTTAAACCCAAAGGGGGAATTAAACCTCCTGCGGTTAAGGTGTGATCAAGAGTTCATACGGAAAACTGATAGACTTGGATAGTACGGAGGCCGGCTCCCCAAGTATTGAGGCAATGAAGGTCTCTCAATTTCTAGCAAACACCTCTTCTCTAGTACCAAAACATCTAACAATATCTGTGGTACTCTTGTTATCATCTCAGCAGAACTACCTTGTCAGAACTATTGGACTCTGGGGCAACCGGTAATTTCTTAGATATTTCTTTGGCAAAAACCTGGGGAATAGAGTTTATTCCTAAAGCACACCCAGAAAAGGTTAAGGCTGTGGATGGTACAGAACTGTCGTCTGGTCTAATAAACTACCAAACTCCTGCTTTCGTCATGATCTGTGATAATGGACATGCTGAAAAGATTCGGTTTGATTCATGAACCCCTCTAATAGTTGTGCACTCACTGATTCTAGTTATCATACCCTACCACGAGAATATCATGACTACTCAGAAGTTTTCGATGAGGTTAAGGCAGTGGAGTTGCCACCTCACAGAAGTTTTCATTGCAGAATTGATCTTGTACCGGGTGCAGAATTACCAGTCAGTAGGGTGTACGCCCTAACAGAACCTGAGACCCAGTATTTATATGTCAAGTATTCCTGTCATGCGAGGGGAGGAAAACGGTAACCAGCGAAAACGGACTACATCTCCCAGGATGCTTAGCGGTTGAGAGGTTATGTAAACAGGAGAGCTGTTACATAACTCAAGGAAAACACGCCCTTATGTAAACAGGAGAGCTGTTACATAACTCAAGGAATACATGCCCTTATGTAAACAGGAGAGCTGTTACATAACTCAAGGAAAACACGCCCTTATGTAAACAGGAGAGCTGTTACATAACTCAAGGAATACACGCCCTTATGTAAACAGGAGAGCTGTTACATAACTCAAGGAATACACGCCCTTATGTAAACAGGAGAGCTGTTACATAACTCAAGGAAAACACGCCCTATAAAGGGAGGAACCGGGAGGTACAACGCTGTCGGATATTGTGTTTACACCGACGTACCTGCTTCGTGAAGAGCAGTGTTCCGGAGTGGTGCTCCAGTAAGGCAAGAACGGAGGTAGGTCGAGTCGTTACTCCCTGGGCCGTGTCTTGCCCCATCGTCACCTGTGAAGGACCCGGAAGCTCTACCGGTCAACCATTGAGCTTCGCTTTTTGACTCGGCTGAGTCAAAGCGCAGTGGCGCTTTTGCTGGTTGGAGTCGTAACTACCAGCCCGACCAGAGATACAGGGACTGCCAGCTGTAACGCACACCAGGAGGTGTTTGCCGCGTTACAGACTCGGAAGTCCACAGGATCGATCGAGCGGCTGCTCTCGGTTCAGTCTTCTTGCTTTTGATTGGGGTATCCGTGACGCATCACCAGGAGGTGACTCCGCGTCCCGGTGCAGTCTGAGGAAGAGGTTGAGCGGCTGCTCCCTTCAGGTAGAGACCCCGGCTGGGTGTTTCCCTGACTCCTCGATTCTCCCCAACACTCTTCGTGCCCCTCACAGCCTACCGATTGGCATTGTCGGCCATTTCATTTCTGCCCTCTGTTGGCATACGCCGGGATCGGCGTATATGCAGAGGACGGTTAGGACCATCCGTGCTGTGGGCTGGTAACGTACTTAGCCTGGAGGATTCCAGTGACTATAACTTTTGTTTATTCTTTGTATTATTTTTGCCTTCATTAAATAACTAACCCTTCACAAGTGGTTGCGTCCTCATTATCGTGTCTGTTAAACGATCTTGAGACGTTCAGGGCGTTACATTATATGAATATCTCCAAGATATGTTAAAAAAGAGATTTATACGTCACTCGACCTCTCCTGTATCATCCCCGATTTTTTTTTTATCCCTAAGCGTGAAGGGGGTTTGAGAGCCTGCGTAGATTATAGAGCTTTGAACAAAGTCACAATAAAAAATAAATATCCATTTCCAATCTTTTGGTTCAGGTTCGAAAAGCAAAAATCTTTACTAAACTCGATTTACGAGGTGCCTATCATCTGATCCGTATCAGGGAGGGAGATGAATGGAAAACGGCGTTTCACACAAAATTTGTGCTTTATGAATACTGCGTAATGCCATTTGGATTATGCAATGCTCCAGCAGCGTTCCAATTCTTTATTAACGAACTGTTAAGAGAATACCTCGATGTTTTTGTAATCGTCTACATAGACGACATTCTGATCAATTCTCAGAACGAACAAGAACATATCACACACGTTAAATTAATACTCCTAAAACTGCAAGGAAATCACCTTTTTGCCAAGTTAGATAAATGTGTCTTTCATACCCAGAAAGTAGACTTCCTAGGCTTTGTGATCTTCCCGGAAGGTATTCACATGTACCCTGCCAAAGTTTCTGCCATTACAACATGGTCTAGTCCTGTATCGGTAAAAGAAGTGCAATCCTTTCTTGGGTTTGCCAATTTTTATAGGAGATTTATAGATCATTTTTCAGACCTCATTACCCCGATAACCAGATTGTTAAAGAAGGGAGTGGTTTTTGAATGGGATGAAGCAGCAGAGCAGGCCTTTCAGGCATTAAAGAACAAATGTATTTCAGCCCCTATCATGAGACATGCAGATGCAACACAACCATACTACGTTGAGGCTGATACAGCTCAATTTGCAGCAGGAGGGGTTTTATCGCAAAGAGACATTAAAACCGGAACTTTTCATCTTGTGGCTTATTTCTCAAAGACTTTTTCCCCTGCTGAGCAAAACTACACCATTGGGGAACGGGAACTCTTAGCCATTAAATTAGCGTGCCAAGAATGGCGTCATTATTTACTAGGATCCCCTCATGTAATCACTATATACTCAGATCACAGAAACCTCCAGTTTTTTAAGTCTGCTAAGGCCTTTACTCCCAGGCAGATGAGATGGGTTTTGTTCTTCTGTGAATATGATTTCGTTATTACCTACCGACCTGGAGCTCAATATGGGGGCGCAGATGCCTTATCGCGACTAGGAAAAGACAACAAACTTATGGTAGATACTCCACCACCCATAATCCCTCCTGAAAGAATAGTTGCTATAGGTGTAAAAAAGACTCTGGCCGAGGAATCGTTTTACGAGGATCTGCTTAGGATGTACAAAACTCTTAACCCAGAAGAATGGTTGATAAATCCCTTGAACAAGATAGAAGATAACATCTATTTTCTTGATGGTCGTTTGTACATTCCCTCTAAAGACCTACAGTTTACAATCATTAAGTGGTGTCATAATTCCCCTTTGGCGGGTCATCCAGGAAATGAGAAAACTCAGCAAATGTGTAAGAGATGGTTTTGGTGGCCAAATATGCTTCAGGATATTCATGAATTTGTTAAAGCCTGTCCTGTATGTGCACGACAAAAATCGATGCACTGTGCACCCGCTGGCCTATTGCAACCCTTATCCATTCCTCATACTCCCTGGGCTTCCATTAGCATGGATTTTATTACTGATTTACCTGCAACACTAGGTTACACTACTATCTTGGTTGTAGTGGACATGCTTTCAAAAATGGCACACTTCATTCCCCTCGAAAAGGTACCTACTGCCAAAGAATTGGTAGAAGTATTGATAACACATATCATACGGCTACATAGATTACCCTCTGTAATAGTATCCAATAGAGACCCACCATTTGTGTCGAAGTTTTGGCAGGGTGTGTGTACAGCACTTCATATAGACCTTCGTCTTTCCTCAGCATATCATCCGTAAACAGATGGACTAACAGAAAGAACCAACCAGACACTAGAGCAATATCTGAGGTGTCTTTTAAGTACAGTTACTGGGGATTGGGTACTGGCTCTTCCGTTAGCAGAGTTTGCATACAATAACTCAGACCACTCCTCCTCCAAAATCTCTCCTTTCTTTTTCACCAATGGTTATCATCTAAGGTTCCTACCTCTTTATTTTCCCCCTTCCATCCTACAAATCCCTGCTGTTTCAGAACACAATGCACAACTCATACGCATCTGGACCCAAGCTAAATGCGAAATGACAGAAACCCAACAGAAAATGAAAAAACAAGCAGATACCCATAGACGATCCGTTCCTGAATAGAAGATTGGAGATCAGGTCTGGCTAGCTACAAAAAACTTGCGATTACCTGGCCCTAGGAAACTCCAGCCTAGATATATCGGACCCTATACTATCCAAAAGATAATCAACCCAGTAGCTGTGAGATTAGAATTACCCCCAGAAATAAATGTTCACCCAGTCTATCACATCTTGCTACTCAAAAATTATGTGAATCCTTTAAGCCCCGAACCCCCACCCCCTCCTCTTGTCATTAATGGGAAAAAGAAATATGAAGTGAAACGCATCATGGACTCACAAAGGTATCGGGGTAAATTGCAATATTTAGTGGACTGGGTGGGATACGGTCCTGAAGTTAGGACATGGGAGCCGGCTGCAAATGTACATGCTCCTTTGTTAATAAGGAAATTCCATGCACTTTATCCTTCTAAGCCCAGACCAGTAGGAAGACCTTTGGGGGGAGAACTGTTACGAAGTAGCACTTGTTTGGCTACAAGACCCAGAATGCAACACGTTAGAAGGATGGTTGTGTATGCTTCTAGACCCTGTCATGTGACTTCAAAGATAAAAGTGACCTGCCCCCAAGTACAGGTGCTTGGCAACTGACTTCTCAGAAGACCACGCCTCCTAACCTGTGGTACACACTTCGTGGAACACTGTTTGGACTCTCGTGAATTCTCCTCTCCTGACCCTTCCGGACACTTTGGCCTGGATATCTGATTGTTTATTTCGGATCAAGGTAACCTGGACCTTCTTCGATTTTGCTTTTGTTTCTTTTTGTTTGTGCGCGCCCACCACAATCTTTTTTTGCCGCTTTCTCATATCGTCTGAATTTGTTGTGGGGCGTTCCCCTTTACTAGCGGCTGACGCTACGCTCGCAACCGCCGCTTCCCGCCACTGACGTGACGTTTTGTTATCGGTTACCGTTTATTTCAAATAACTGTAACGACTAACGTTACACTCGCGGTTACCGCTTTCCGCTATTGAATTTGCCACTTGCTTGCGGTTGCCGTTATTGCAAACAGCAGCATCACTTCCCTCTCGACTGCTGCTGCCTATTTCCTTGGGCACTACTGCATGTTAGTATTTTTTCTTTCTCTGTGCCTTAACTCATTTTTGAGAAAGCTCTTGTACTTAGGACCTGCAACTCGGTGGATGTAGTGTCGCAATTTTTTCCACGTGGACATTCTTAGATTACGCCATTTCTGGTTCCTGTGGGATTTAGCGGCACGGAACATCAAGATTCTTCCGGAGTGGATTTTCACTTCAATCATCAAGTTCTTTCCTGAATGGATTCCAGCTCCTGATACTAAACTCTTACGTTGATGATGATGGTAAGTCTAGAAGACTACACAACCTGAGTAGAATTCATTACAGGAGATTTGGATATATATATATATATATATATATATATATATATATAATCTACTGGCGGTCGCCAGTAGATAGGTATAGTTAGGACCGTGTTTCCATAGGAAATCCGCAGCATTCTATTTGGAATAACTTTGGTGCCGATTGACGAATCCTCGCGAAATTCTCAAAATAGGTGGGGCGCTTTGCTCCGCTCCTACCCTGAAAGTCTCGGGGGGATTCGTCAAGCGGGGGCTGAGAAAAAGGGGGGGTCCCAAAACGCGTTTTCCCCATGCATTTTTCCATAGGACCTTTAGTCCGAGCTACAGCCCGAACGGCTGAACAGAATTACTTGAAATTTGGCAGAGAGGTGGCCCTCAGGTCAGGGATGTGCCTTTTGAAGGTCTCGTGTAAATCTGTTCAGTATTTCCTGAGAAAATAGCATTTAAATCAATATATATATCTATGGGCGCGCTCCGAGCGCGTACCGTAAGCTTACCGTACGCGCACGCCGCCGTGCACGAGCGCGATTCTGATTGGTTGTTAGATCTCAGTAAACATTCGAATCGGTCGAAACCAGGAAGTGTCGGCCGCCATTTTGTCTCTCGCAGTCTGAGGGGGTGAAAAAAAAGGTGGATAACGTGAAAAGGGGGCAGGCTGGACAGTTCCTGATCCCCTAGCCTTTGTCAGGGGGGGGGGTCCCAGAAGAACCCCCAAGGGCAAAAATTAATTTTAATTTTTTTTCAAAAAATCGCCGAATGCGCGTAGCGTACGCGCACGGCGTAAACGGAGAAATTCCGCGAGGAGAAATTCCGCGAACTTCGCGTAAATATTACGCGTACCGTGCACGCACGGCAAAAAAATTTTTGCAAAAAGGAAAGCTTAAAAAAAAAAAAAAAAATTGTGAGGTAAGGTTGGCTCTTAAAAGAGCCGTTGGGTTAATACAGGGATGGAGGAAAGAAAGAATGGGAATATTATGAGCGTCTACAAACGTGCTGGTCTATCTTATTGTTAATAAGGGAAACACTGGTCTCCCCAAAAACAATAAGACCACAACACGTTGTACACCTCATTGCAACCCTCCCAAATCGAGGGTTAATGTCCAGAGGAGCAGAAGAAGGTGATGCTCCCACCTCAGAGGAAGGGCTCAGCTGAGCTGCCGATGATGTACTCGGCTGAGCTTCTGAGGTTGAGTTTTCTCCAGTATGTCGAGCAAAGGTCCTGGGATGTTTATCCCTAAGGTGTCTCTTCATAGAGTGATTTCAAAAGGAATACTTCTTCCTTGGATCTCCTCTAGATAAAACACGGTCACAAAGTGTGCAAGTGACCAATGGAGCATTGACCTTTTTCTGCCCCTCTGGAAAAGTAAAATACTCCCACACAAAAGAATCCTTTTGTTTCCTCCTTCTCTGTCTGATGATGGTGCTGCTAGGCTCACTCTCAGAAGAGGTCTGCTGCTCTGCCATTGTATCTCAATGTCAATTCAGCTCCTTCTCCTAGGGGATCTCAAGCAGTAATGAGGGGAATGGGTGTGGTGTGGGAAGTTTCTGGAACTGAAAGTAGTTTCAACCAATGAAAAGTGTTCTTTGTGGATCACATAACCTACCGTGCGCGCTCCGTAAGCTTACGGTACGCGCTCGTAAACAAGTACGCATGCGCAAACGTGACGCTTACGGAGCGCTTACGGAGCGCGTACGTAAGACACACTCGCGCATGCGCATTACACGCCCCTGCGTAACCGCGACGTTGCTTCCGCGCAACGCGCATGCGTGTACGCGTACGTCACGTACGTATCACGTAAGCGCACTGTACTTATGCCGTACGGAGCGCGTAGCGTCAGCTTACCGTACGCGCATCGTATCACGTAAGCGCACCGTACTTATGACGTACGGAGCGCGTAGCGTCAGCTTACCGTACGCGCACGGAAAAAAATGCATAAAAAAAAAAATTAACCATTCCATAATGCAGGATATAGTCCATATATTATTTTATACATAGGTTTACCAAAAATCTCAAAAAAAAATTTGCATTTAAAAAACCCCACAAATTCACTGAAAAAACCATAGGTTTCACACACGTTATAGTTAGGAATTAGCATTTAAAAAACCTTGCAAATTCACTGAAAAAACCATAGGTTTCACACATGTTATAGTTAGCTGGACATTTCACTCGTAAAAAACCAATGAAATTCCCCCGTTATAGTTAGTGCAGGCAACTATAACTCACGCAACCGCAATCCTCTGTTGATGCTAATACTGTATCTTTAGCTATACATATATTACAAATATTTATTTTTCATAAAGACACATATGTCATCAGTGATGTAATATCTGACATCATCAGCAGAGGATTGCGGTCGCGTGAGTTATAGTTGCCTGCACTAACTATAACGGGGGAATTTCATTGTTTTTTTACGAGTGAAATGTCCAGCTAACTATAACATGTGTGAAACCTATGGTTTTTTCAGTGAATATATCTATATATATATATTATCTACTGGCGGTTGCCAGTAGATAGTTATAGTTAGGACCGTGTTTCCATAGGAAATCCGCAACATTCTATTTGGAATAACTTTGGCGCCGGTTGACGAATCCTCGCGAAATTTTCAAAATAGGTGGGGCGCTCCGCTCCTACCCTGAAAGTCTCGGGGGGATTCGTCAAGCAGGGGCTGAGAAAAAAGGAGGGTCCCAAAACACGTTTTCCCCATGCAATTTTCCATAGGGACCTTTAGTCCAAGGTACAGCCCGAACGGCTGAACAGAATTACTTGAAATTTGGCAGAGAGGTAGTCCTCAGCTCAGGGAAGTGCCTTTTGCAGGTCTGGTGTCAATCTGTTCAGTAGTTCCTGAGAAAATCAAAAGTAAAATCATATATATATGTGGGCGGAGCCTAACCACACATCTCATCCTGAGATCTGATTGGCTGTCAGCACTTCATCCAAGAAGTGTTGGCAGCCATCTTGGGACCAATATACATGATAGCACCTCATTAAAAAGCATTGCAGTTAATAGAAGGTTTTAAGACTTTAGTTACATTATAAATCATTTGTTGATGGTACCATACTAATTTTAGGAATTGTGGTATGTTCTAAGGTGATTTCACCATGTGAAAAAGCCTTCTGCTGAGATATCATGATTGAGAGAAAAATATTTTTTCATGCTTTTCCTACAGAGGTTTGGAGGGTGATCTATAAGCTAAACTGAGAGCTTATTTTCTGTAAATTCACATTATCTTTCTCAGTCATGTGAGAATGAAGTCTGACATTCTCAGTAAAACATGTACATCCAACAAGGGCAGAGACTGTCAGTTGATTCCTTTGTGTTCTACTGCAGCTTCCCAGAGTGTTCCAAAGAACAACTAGAGCGCTAACAGTCCTACTTATGATAAACGTATGGCACACATGAAGCCATCTTGCTTGGATTAAAGTGGTAACTCTTAAAACATTTAATTTAAAAAGGAACAAAATGAGGGGGTTCATTTTTCCATAACAAGTATGATTAGTGCTGCAGAAAGAAAAACTAGGGCACATTTTGACTTCTGAAATCCTCTTTTATTTCATTAAAAAATTCTGACATGCAGACTGAAACATGCACTTTCAATACCAGCAGCAGTTTTCCCTGGTGAGCAGTAGCTTTACTACAGTGATCTAATGAGCAAAAAGAGTGCTAACATTCTGAATTTATGGCAGATGTGTGACACATCTGAATGCCTTCTTGATGGAATCAAAGTAAAAAACTGAAAGTATTTCCTACTGAGGAGACTGCAGTAAATGAGGAAATTAGGAAACTTCATAACAAATAAGTCTCCCAAGATGGCCACCAGAGACAAAAGAGCCCAAATGTAGCCCAAATATCACCCAGATGTAGCCCAAGTATAGCCCAATGGCAGAATGTCCCAGAGTGTTCTTAAAAACAACTAGAGCGCTTACTGTCTTCATTATGACAAAAGTATGGCACACCTGAAGCCATCTTGATTGGAATAAACTGGTAACACTTAAAACATTTAATTTAAAAATGAACACAATGAGGGGGTTCATTTTGCCATAGAAATTATGATTAATGCTGAAGAAAGAAAATGAGGGCACATTTTGAGTGACTTCTCAAATCTTTTTCTATTTCCTTAAAAAATTCTGACATGCAGACTGAAACATGCACTTTTAATACCAGGAGCAGACTTCCATGGTGAACAGTAGTTTTACTACAGTGATCTAATGTGCAACTAGAGTGCTAACTTTCAGAATTTATGGCAAATGTGTGACATATCTGAATAACTTCATGATGGAATCAAAGTAAAAAACTGAAAGCATTTCCTACTGAGGAGACTGCAGTACATGAGGAAATTCGGAAACTTCATAACAAATAAATCTCCCAAGTTGGCCACCGGAGACAAAAGAGCCCAAATGTAGCCCAAAATCACCCAGATGTAGCCCAAATATAGCCCAATGACAGAAGTGTGCAAAACACTTATTATTTTGTGTTTTTGCAGTGTTATATAGTGCAGACTTGTCAGGTATTGGAGTGCTTTACATGAGCATTGGTTACATCACACAAGAACAAATTCATTTTGGTTGTAGACATGGGGAGACTAAGTGATTTGACCAGAATCACAGAATGTCGAGCTGAAGCAGAAACTCCAACCTGGTTCCCCAGTTGCAAAGTCTGCAGTTCTGGAAGTAACACCACATCCTCTCCCCTAAGTGCAACATTTAATCAAGTGGTCAACTGGATAAAAAAACATAAAGATAACAAATAATTTAAAAGTGCTTTGTCGCTATTTGAAAACTCAGAAAATATGTCCTTATTTTAGTCTTTTAGAGCACTAACCATAATTTTGATGCCAATAAGACCCTCTCATATATGTCATTTCTAAAGGAAATGCTCTAGGTATTACAGTTTTGATTACATCAAGATGACATCAGGCGTTCCACACTTTTGTAATAAATATAGAATGTTAGCAATCTAGTTGTTCATTAGGATACTGTTGAGAGGCAGAGGCCAGGGGCATGGACTCTGAAAATTGAAGGCAGGTAGGAGGGTGCAAAGGCAACAATTTAACCACACTGAGCAGGCAGGAAGGGCCATGGCAGCACAACAGACTATGGAGGGCAGTGGAAAGGGGGGCAGGGGCAACAAACCAACAATACAGGACTTGCAAGAGAGGCTGTGGCAATGTAATAGACCATTGTGGGCAGAAGGAAGAGGCAATGGTAGTACAACCATACATGCCAACAGACCCGATTCAGCCAGGAAACGTCCAATGTTTTTAAGCTCAAATGGGCTTTATTTGATCTGTCTCCTGTCTACAATCTCCTCTTTTTCAATGTAACTCAAAGGGGAAAATCAATACCCCAGTTTTTTTCAAAATCTCCCTCTTACCAAGTTCAAAATGTTCGCAAGTATGGTACATTGGATCATGGAAGGAAATGGGGTAGGGACATGGACTTGGATAACAGAGGACAGGAGGGACATGGAGAGGTGCACCAAACTGACCCTGCAGGGCAGGCATCAGGGTTTGCAGCAGCACAATACACCACACAGGGCATGCAGGACGGGAGTGCAGCACAACAATCCATAGAAAGCAAGAGGGAGGGGACAGGACCATGCACATGGACAACAGAGAACAGAGGGGCAAGAGGCAATGGTAGCTAGCTGACCATAATGGACAGACAGGAGAGACAGCTGCAGCATAACAGACCATAAAGGGCAGGAGGGAAGGATCAGGGGCATTACAATGGAACAAACAAGCCAGGAGGGAGGGAGTAGGGGTCTGCACATGTAAACAGAGGGCTGGGGGCAAGGGGGCAGGGCAGGAGCAGCAAGATAGCCATCGAGGTCAGGCAGGATGGGCACTAGAAGCAAGACACACCATGAAGAGCAACAGTGAGACTGTGATGGCATACACACAGACCATGGAGGGAAGGTGGGAGGGGGTCAGGGGCAGCTAACTGACCACACAGGGAAGGTGGGAGGGGCCATGGCAGCACAGAAGACCATGCATGGCAAGTGGGAGGGTTAGTGGCAGCACAATGGCTATGATGGGCAAGAAGGAGGGTGCAGGGGCATGCACAAAGGACGATGGAGGATAGAAGGGAGGGTCAGGACCTGTGCACAGACAAGAAAGTTCAGGGGAAGGGGCCTCACAACAGACCGCACGGGGCAGGCAGGAGGAGCAGTTGCAGCACAACAGACCAGGTAGGGCAGAAGGGTGTGGCAGTACAATGGACCATGTAGGACAGGAGGAAGAGGATAGGGGCATGGCATGTGGACAGGCAGGGTGGAGGTGGCAGGGACAGGTTACAGTCATCCAACAATGCTAGGCAGGTGGGAGGGGAGTGGCAGCTCAACAGAACACTCAGAGTAGATAGGAGTGGCAGGTCCATGGAACATGGTGGGCAAAAAGGATGGAGCAAGGGCATGCACAAAGACATCGGAGGGCAGGGGGAAGGAGAATAGGGGCAGCAAGCTAAGCACAGAGTTTAAGCAGGAGGTCAATGATGGGGCATAGAATTGGGCAATGGAGGGCAGGAGGAATGGACTGGTACATCATACTAAATTGAGGGCAGTGGCAGCACATCAGACCATGCATGGCAGGAGGGAGGAGGCTAGTCCATTTATTCACACAACAGAGGATAGGGAGGAGGGGGATGGGGCAGCAAGCTAACTGTTCAGAGAAGGCGGGTATTAGGAACTTTATTGTTTTTAAAACGTGTGTCTGTGCAAACTACTTAAAATATGAACAAGTATGCAGCATAATCTCACTTTTATTCAGGAAGAAGAGGACGTTTGTGACTGTGACTCCGGGCTCACTTGGCAGAAACACCCCCTGACCCTCCACCCCCTATCGCAAAATGTAATGCCCGTGAAAAGGGTAGGTGAACACAGTGTTATCTAGAACATAGTCCTGAGAGCACGATTGAAAATGAAAACTAGATATAGTGTATGGTATAAACTATGCACCAAAAAGTGTGATATAAGATGAACCGGGCGTGAAATATAATATGCAATACATTGTGCGCAATGACAGATTCATTGGAGAGCGCGAGATAGCACAGGCACTAGCGCGTGCTATGCGATGTGCGCCTTGGAGTGTAATATGCACAGGGCAGTGTTGTGTAACCTAACTAGTCTCTAAAGTTGTAATATAAAATATGTGCTGGGGAGTGTAACGTTGCATATGCACTGTGACAAAGATATGGATCCCAGATTGTAATATGTATGGCATAGCACTGTGCGTTATAACATAGGCATCGAGGAAGGCACGTTAGATGGGGCAATATAACCCGTGCGAAGACAAGTGTGGCATGACATATTCACGGGGTGGTGTTACAGTGCTCATGGGCTAGAGAGTGTCATAGCATATGCACTAGCTGGTGGAATACAACACAGAGGTGTGTGGCACTCGGCAGGCAATGGTGGGTGTAACACAGCATTGGGCTCTGCCAGGAGCACACTGTGACTCTCAAGTGATGTTCGTCCCCTTTCCAGAGAGTAAAATAAAAAGTATTACACATCCGGCAGTGGATGTGTGTTTTATTAACCATGAGGGGGGTTTCTTACATAGTTTTGGTCGAATTTTTGTCGAATCCCCTTTGAATGGCTTGGTGTGCATGTGTATTAAATGTGCCCGTCAATAGCTACCCATGTTTGTATAAATAAACGACAAGGGTGTCTACCGGGATTAGGCACGGTAGGGCATCAGACATGTCAGAGCTTCACTAGTGGTGTATATACATTCCACGTGGATTCATTGTATGCATAGTCGCCTTTTAATGAATATCACTCAAATCGTCATGGTGATAGGTACGTACGGTTTGTCCAGCATGTCCTAGGTGTGTCTATAAATATATATTTTTTTAAAATAATAAAAAACAGTGGCCGGCCCTGGGGATTGGGGTCCAAAAAATATAATTAGGAGACAGGCCCTGGGGGATGGGGTCATCAGGGCCAATAAATTAGAATAAGAAGGGGAACCACACAGCCCCCCTTCTTAAGAAATTAAAATAAATAAAAGACTGGCATCGTGCCAGAGGCCACGCCCCCTCCTTGCAGCACTCTGCAAACGCGCCCCCTGGCGAGTTGTAAGTTAGGGAATTAATTCCTCTTCAATACTGAGGGTCCCTGAGGGCCAACTAGCCCAACAGGCATCTCCAGTATGCGCCAGGGAGCTGCGCTGCAGACAGGTGTTCTGAGGCCAAGCCCCTTTTTACACCTCTCTGAAACGCAGCTCTGTGGCGCTTACTGGAGGTACCTAGTGGTCTAGTTTGACCCTAGGGACCCTTAGGATTCAAGGGGACTTAATCTCTGAACTTAGAACAGCCACAGGGCGCGTTTACACAGGGGTGAAGGGAGGGGACAGGGCCTGAGGTGACGTGTGCAAACACGCACTATGGCACGTTTTAAATTGGGGATATAATTTCCCTTCAATACTGAGGGCCCCTGGGGGCTAACTAGCCCACCAAGTGCTTCCAGTAAGCGCCACTGAGCTGCATTGCAGAGAGGTGGTCCAGGCTGTGCCACTTTTTACACCTCTCTGCAACGCAGCTCTGTGGCACTTACTGGAGGTACCTAGTGGGCTAGTTGGACCCTAGGGACCCTCAGGATTCAAATGAACTTAATCTCCCAACTAAAAACTGACACAGGGCGTGTTTACACAGTGGTGAAGGGAGGGGACGGGGCCTGAGTTAACGTGTGCAAAAACGCCCTGTGGCCTGTTTTAAGAGGTAGTTTTAATCCCCCTGCCCTATTATATACTAGGGGCTTACAGAGGAGGTCATGCTAATCACAGGGGGACCCCAACGCATAATGTTCCTTAGTGTATGTGGGTGTTTTCACTGTATTCTAAGTGTCTTTTAACATAGCACTGGCTCTAGGACTGGCCAGTCAGACTCAGTTACCACCAGTATCCGTCTGAAAAAGTTGAGGGTACAGGATGATTTTGCAACAAGGATTCTTTCTGCTCTTCTTTTTGTTCTTTCTGCACGTTATCCTTCTTCCTGCACTTTTCTTCGTCTTTGAGGACTTCTGTTGCTTCTTTCTGCACTTCTTTTTTTTCTTTCTGTGCATTTTTTCTTCTTTCTTCACATGTCCTATCTCTGTAGGCATAGTTAGAAATTAGCATTTAAAAAACCTTTGAAATTCACAGAACAAACCATAGGTTTCAGGCACGTTATAGTTAGGAATTAGCATTTAAAAAACCTCAGAAATTCACTGAAAAAACCATAGGTTTCAGGGGTGTTATAGTTAGCTGGACTTTTCACTTGTACAAAACCATTGAAATTCCCCCGTTATAGTTAGTTCAGCTAACTATAACTCGCGCGCCCGCAATGCACTGCTGATGACGTCACATATTACATCACTCATGACATGGTCAGTGACATCACTCATGACATCACTGATGACATCTCAAATGACATCACTGATGACATCACTGATGACATCATCCTTGTGATAGAGTGGCAGACCTCCTCTCACCCTAATATAACCTTTAATACACACATTCAAAAATAGAGACTAAAATTTTCAAAACAATGGACATACCAATACCAGTTACAACAACCTCTTCAGTAATTCTAAAATCCACATACACATCCACTCATTCACCAACAGTCCTATACAGTCACTCATACATGTACTCACTCATCATATGTACTCATACACCTATACATCCTGTTACACAATGCCACTCATCCATAGAGTTACTCACACACATAGTCACTCATGCTAATAAAGAATCAAACATACATTTACTTGCATATACAGTTATACACACACACCACCACACTTACTTCTACGGAAACTTACACATACTTAGTCTTTTAAACAATCACTTATAGAAACACATACTTATTCATACAGGAACTCTTTCAATCTCTCACTCTCACATATACTCACTTATATACACCAATAGTCACATATACTAGTTTAAAACATATTTAGTTACTCATAAAGACACTATTGAGACAGTCATTCACTCACTAACACACCCATACACACACTCATCCACCCATACAGTCCTGCACACATGCTGTCTTCAACACATACAAACAGTGAGTCACTAATTCATGCACCTATGCACTACGTAATACCCCCCACCGAACCATGCAGACACTCAGACTGATACTCAAAAAACCAACTAATAACCTATATAGACACCCATGTAGCTACTCACCAACCCATGCAGACACTTATACACAAAGTGAGAGACTGATACAGATATTTACATATTTAAACATTACTCACTAAGCCATGTATTCACTATGATACACTTAATCAGTCAGTTACACAATCAATTTTTCAAAAACAAATCATCCATTTAGACACTTATATACCCATTTATTCTTCCATCGACCTTGAGATATACATATATAAAACATATTTAATTTTCAGAAAAACGGACATTCACTGGATGATGTCATCAGTGATGTCATCAGTGATGTCATGAGTGATGTCACTGACCATGTCATGAGTGATGTAATATGTGACGTCATCAGCAGTGCATTGCGGGCGCGCGAGTTATAGTTAGCTGAACTAACTATAACGGGGGAATTTCAATGGTTTTGTACAAGTGAAAAGTCCAGCTAACTATAACACCCCTGAAACCTATGGTTTTTTCAGTGAATTTCTGAGGTTTTTTAAATGCTAATTCCTAACTATAACGTGCCTGAAACCTATGGTTTTTTCTGTGAATATATATATATATAGAGAGAGAGAGCTAACAGTCAGTGTTAATTGTTTATTCTTTCTGTTTGTCTTCTCTCAGGATTCAGCACTAAATTCAACACTCCAGCCACTCTGGGACATAGTGAAATTACCCTTCACCGTGGAGGTCCTGAGCTGACTCTTCTCTCCCTACAGGTGGTAACTAGCAATCCGGTTATAGACGGATCTGTTTGTACCCAGGGGGAGAGTTGCGGTCCCTCTTTGCTCCCGAGGAATTGGCCCCCTGACAGTGTGGCCCATAGAAAGTCCCACCCCACTCGGTTGAAGGCTTTTTCAGCATCTAAAAGAATCATACCGAGTGGGGTTTAACAAACATTTGCTACATCGAATGCTGTCACAGCCATGTGTACATAAGCCGTAGTATCTCTCCCTAAGATGAACCAGTGTTGGTGGGGAGACACCAAACGAGACATTAGCGGAGCGAGGCGGGTCGCCAAAATCTTAGCATAAATGTTTGCGTCGGTGTTTATAAGCGAAATTGGTCGGTATGACCCACACTCTTCCGCAGTTTTGTTTAGTTTTTTTAGAAAAAAGACAATTTGTGTGATATTCCACGATCCCGGGACCTTTCCTCCTGCTCCAATATATCTTATTACTTGACTAAAGAGTGGCAGTAGATCATCCATACACATCTTTTATAATTCCAGAGGTATAGAGTCTTCTCCTGGAGCTTTGCTCGATGGCAGAGCACAAATTGCCAGTTTGATTTCTTCCTACGTAATATCAGCTACCAGTAAGTCAGATGTTTCATCCCCCATACTTTTCAATGAGCTATTCTGTAGATACCTATATATGCCATCCGGATCGGGTTGAGTCTCTGGAGTGTACAGCTCTTGATAATAATCAGCAAACTGTTCTAATATCTGGTGTGGGCATTCATACAACGTATTATTAGGCCCCTTAATCGCCTTTATAAGAGTCCTTGCCTTATCATCTGCCACCTTATATGCGAGAATCTTCCCTATTTTTTCCCCACTCTCATATTGAGATAGCCGATACTTATTAAGTTTTACTATGCTCTTTTCCCTGAATGCCGCAGCAAACAATTGTCGAAGTAGAGCAAGAACGGCCTTGCATAACGGGAGTCTTGCCTCCGTTGTACAATTGGGAGTCTATGAGCCCTTTGGATCTGGTAATCCCAATCCCAGTCTCCGAGGTCTGGGAAAGCCTTTTTCAAAATCTGGACTATGTAGGCTCTGGGATCTGATCCCTCTTGACCTTCAGGTATTCCAAACAGCTTTAAGTTCTGTCTCCTCTGTCTGTTTTCTAAATCTTCCAATTTAAGTTGCATGTTCGTAAGTTGGTCTTCATGCTGTAGGAACGAGTGTGCAGTTTTGGTTGTAGTTTCTTCTGTACAGGTAACTCTCTGCTGCAACTCCTTTATCTCTTCCGTCATAGCCCCAACTTTCTCAGTCACCTCTTTAAGAGTTTGCTGAATATTGTGATTATCCGCTCTGACTTGAGCGAAGAGCTCTCATGTCTCCTCCCTTTGATCCTTCAGGGCTTGTAGGATCATTGACAGGATTGCAGCTTTGTTGCCCTGAGCCCCTTTATTGTGGAGATCCTCAACTGTGTAAGACATATGAGACAGTGGAGATATTGGAAGCAATAGAGAAGTAGAGAGAGGGGATCCAGATGCTGAACATATCCCGCTGTAGCTTGCTTCGCGAGACCGATCAGGTAGCCTTGCTGCGTTTGAATCCATCTCAGATGTCAAGCAATTCACACCTTTAGCTACAGTAGTTCTGTTAGTTCCTCCATCAGTTAATCCCACATCCGACAATCTGGCAATCATTGTTTTTATTCCACCTTTCGCCTGGACCCATTTCCTCATGGGACTGTTGTCTGATGGCTCTTTGGCCTCTGTTATTTTCTTTTTCCCCCGACCCCGTGTTAGGTATTTTTAGTGTCTTCTTCGCTTCTTTCGTGCTTTTAGCCTTTAAGTTCTTTTTTAAGGGAGTCACCAGTGCCAATACTCTCCCTTTTACGTCTCTTTGGGGTCGCTGTTCCCATGGTAGATCTATGGAGTTCTGCCTCTCATCCTGGGCCACCTCAGTAGTATTAAGGCTGCTTATACCTTTGCCTGAGCGGGCAGAACCCCCAGACCCATCCGCAAAGATATCAGCGCCCTGCGCGTCTAATTCGTTGTCGGGGATTTCTCCGCTCTCCCCACTCTCGCTGTTCTCACCATTCCCCTGATTTCCTTGAGTTTCCACAGTCCCATCGTCAGTCTCTGTCCCTAGACTAGAGTCTCCCCCTCATCCATCTCTATCACCTCAGGGAGCGTGCTGCCTGTGTTTGCTAGGGTCTGCACCTGAGTATGGAAAAGCTGCTGTGGCTGGTTTACTGTCATAGGACTCTGAAGAGGGGGCTTGGTGAGGCTTTGTTGCACGTTATTTATGGCATTTATAATTGTTACCACCAATTTGTTGCCATTAGAAAACTCTGTAGCTATTTCAGAAAGTTCGGCAGACTTCCTTGACTGTAAATACCGCAAGACTGGTTTGCCCAGTCTTGCGTTTTGTCTGTGAGTATCCACGATATCCACAATATCTGCAGTATCAGGTTTCCTCCCTGCCTGGCCGTTTTCTGAGGCCCTCGCTGACATGTCTGGTTTCGCGCTCACAGCTGCACTCACCGGTACCGGCTGACGGCTTGTCCCACGAGCCCCTCGCGCTGGGTTCTTTGCAGGCGCCATGACCGCAGATGAAACAGCGTTTGAGAAGCGAACAGGTCCGATGTGCCAGCGGAATGGAGAACGCCAGACCGGGAGCCCCACAGCCACGTACGCAAATGGCAGGCACCTGAGACCGATTCTCACAATCACGATCGCCTGCCTCAAGCACCGGTAGGTCGTCGGGCCGCTTATTTCTCTTTTCTTTTTTCTCTCTCTTGTGGAACGCTCTCAGTATTCGTTCCGTTCACTTTTACCAGATGCCATTCCTGCTATCTAAATGCATCTTAAGCTGGCAGGAGACATCCGACCTCGGGAGCCTCCACGTACCAATCCTAGAGGCGGAGTCAATCCGCCATCTTGTCTCCTCCCCCTCCTATTTGGAGGTTCCTCTTCTTCCACATCTTCAGTGTCCACCTCCTCCACATCCTGGTCTTGCTGTTGTTGCTGCTGATCCCTATCTCCTTGCTGTGTTGCCATTTCTGATAGAAAAGACCAAAGAGTTTGCACAGCAAAATAAATCCACCTGCTTTGAATGAAGTACTATGAAAGAAGATTCAAGAAGGAGGAGTTTATTTTATTTATTTATAAAGGTTTATATAGCGCGAACATGATCCTGAAGCATATCAGAGCGCTTTAAACTTTGGGGGAGAAGAAGGTAATAGTAGCAGTACAATCATCTGAGGGGGTACAACCTGGACAAATCACATATGCATAACAAACAAGAGGTTACAATTGAAAGGGACAATAAGGGTAAGAAAAAACTGGAACATAGTGAACGGGGAGGGAGCAAGTGAACGGTAAAGCAGAACACCACCCAACGCAGTATTTAGGGTGTATGTCCAAGCATTAGAGCAGTGGATCCAAGACCCTTTTAAGGTAGGAACTTGTCCATGAGGAATCTTTTTACTTCCAATTTGAAGGTAACCTTGGAGGAGATTCTGCGTATTTCCGGTGGGAGGGAATTCCAGATCTTTGACGCAGAGCCAGAGAAAGCTCGGTGGCAAGTTCTCTTTTTGCAACAGATCTGAGGTTTCAGGAGGAGAGATTTAGCACTCCGAGAAGGTCTGCCCCCTCCTGATAATTCTAGCTTTTGCGCTAGATAACTGGGGGTTTTGAAGTGGAGGGCTTTGTGAGATAGACAGGCAATCTTTAGCTGAATTCTAGCTTCATAGGGCAACTAATTTAGGGATTTTAAGACTGGGGAGATGTGCTCGTTTCTTTTGGTCCCCGTGACCATTCTGGCCGCCGCATTAAGTGAAGCCCTTAGTGGGGCCAAAGTATATTTGGGGAAGCCACAGAGTGTAGCACTGCCATAGTCTAGCCTTGGCAAAACAAGTGCTTGGACCACTTGCTTGAAGTCACCTTGTGGGAGGAAATGTTTGAGATCCCCGAGTATCCTCATAAGGTGATTCACTCCCTTGGTGTGTACTTCCTATTGATTTTGCCAAAAAGTTTATTATCCAATGATGAGGCGCTAGCAGGCACACGCGCGGAATGGCCGCCTTTGAGTGAGGCTCCCGCAGGCTGGTTCTAATATCTGATAATTATCCTACTCCATTCGAAGCAATCAAGTTAAGAAACCACGGAATACAGTGGTGCAAGCATGGAGAATCAAGCGGTGCTAAGTGGTGGCGGCGCAAGGCTGATAGGCGTCGGCTAATGGCCCTTGAACTCAATAGCAGAGGACAGCAGTAACTCTCCTGGTGCTGGAGGGCAGCGGCGCTGTTTACGCGAGCGGCGGGCGGCACATGTGGCTGACAGCCCGCAGTGGACTAGCTGCTGGAGGCGCGCTGCACAGTCTGTTACACCTGCGGTGAGCATCGATGGTCACCCGCATGCTGGAGTGAGTCTACCCACCTGCGTGACGCCCAGGAGGAGGTACGTGGTGTGATCGGCACTGGGGGCGCAGACATCATTGCTTATTGCCTGTCCTCTGATGTTGGAGCGAGGAGGGAGATCCCTGCTTGAGGCGATCGTTGGCTGGAGCGAAGCTGGCTCGGCCGAGAGGCGGGGCAGAGTCACGCTCGCGCGGAGGTGTCCGGCAGCGGCAGTGAAACGGGACGCTCCTTCCCCCTGGTGGAGTATTACACAAGATACGGGCGAGTTGACGACATGTACTGCAAAGAGTACTATGGTGTGGGGGGCAGCGCGCGCCCACTCCCTGCACAGAGAGAGAATTGAGGCCTACATGCAAGGTGCCTACGTAAGCTAAACGTGATAAGACCCAGTGCGGCCACGTTGTGGTAGGGGCTGGATTGGAGAGGGGTACCCTCTTATCATTTATCCCTGCATGGAGTGAAGCGCTGCGTCTGCATTGGATTCCTGGCCCTGTTGGAAGTAGAAGTCTGACCAGCACGATGGGTGCGACGATGGACTTGTATGTCTGAAGGGGGTCGAGTGAAAGGTGCAGCTGCACTTTATTTTTTTGCGGCTTGGAGGGAATAACCAACCCCCTGAACATTGCTAGCGCCAGATGACAATTATAGCTGCATCTGCTATGGTGTGCAGTGGTGCCTTCAGGTGAAGGATGAGATGCCATAAAGACGCGTGAGCGGAGCTCTGTGGTCAGAGGTAGAGATCCGGCGGTGGGCATAGTCGAGCTGCAGAGAGACGGCGGAGGACCCTAGTTGCCACTACGAATAGAGGAAGTTCGTGCAGGGTGCCCTAGACCGCTTGCTGGAATAGGATTGCTCAATTTATTTCATTTCACGCGTGAAGCCTGTAGGACGGAGAGGATTCAGGCCCCTACACTCATCTCAGCGGCCTTACGATGTGGAAGACGGAGGCTCGTCAGCAGAGGCTGACTTTTGACGCCCGGAAACCGGTGAGACAGCCGGAGATGGAGGCGGGCTCGGAGGCGGAATCCTCACAGCCGGAGGAGGCGACAGCCCCAGGGGAAGATTTGAAAACTATCTTAACGGAAATGCGGCAGGGGTTTGCGGTTATAACAGGTCAAATGGACACAATGGCCACCCGCATGGATGCGATAGCCCAGAAGCTCGAAGGCCACGAGACACGGCTGAACGAAGTGGAGCTGCGCATTTCCACTGTCAAGGACACCGCTGCCCAAGTGCAAACAGCAACAGAACAGCTCGACAAGCTACTCAAAGTAATAGCCGCGAAGAACGAGGACATTGAGGCGCGCAGCCGCAGAAATAACATACGCGTTTTGGGAATACCAGAGAGCACAAATAAAGGTAGATTGGAAGACTATATCGAAAAACTACTCACAGCTGTGGTGGGCAAAGACTCGGTCTTTGCAGTTTATAGTGGAACGAGCTCATCGATCCCTCGGGCCTCGACCACCTACTAGTGGCACCCCCAGGCCAATCATCGCATGCCTACTCAATTACAGAGACAGAGATGTGGCTCTACGAGTGGCCAGGGAGAAGAAACAATTGTCGTATGAAGGAGTGACATTCACCATGTACCTGGACTTCACACTGTATGTACAGGAGGAACGTCGTCGCTTCCTGGCGGTGAAACAGAAACTAAGACAGGCTGGGATTGATTATGCACTGTTGTATCCTGCCCGCCTCAGAGTGACCCATCAGGGAACGCAAACATTTTTCACTAATCCACACCAGGTGGAAGAATATTTGAAGCAGATTCAGAGACAAAACAGAGCGTCAGCGCCACGGACGGGGTCGGAGCGATCCCCCCTCACCAGAGATGGACTGATAGCTGCTGCGGAAGGAGCCGACAGGAGGAGGTAGCTACCATGGTGACTTGTGGTAAAAATATTACTTGAAATGATGTGGGTGGGGTCAAGTCGAATGCCATTGCAGCCAACAGAAATGCCCTTCTCTAGGCCATGTACAGTGAGAGGAGTTGAACATACTGTTATAACCAGCCACCCTCTGCGTCTGTTTGGGGACTGGCGGATGATGCTGCCAGGCCTGGACTGACTAGAGGTTATCGTTAACCACCCAGATGAGTGGCCTCAAAGGGGAGTACCCTATGTTTGTTACTAATTGTTCACAGGTTTTCCATTTGTCCTTCCCCAGTAGGGAGCCGGGAGAACGTTGTCATGTTACCTGACATGGGAAAGCTGATGGGAGTTGGGGAGGGGAGGGGGGGGGGATTTTCATTCTGGCATGTTTGGGATGCTTCAGTGGGTGGGGGTGGAAAGGGGCGGGGAGTTTAACGGGTATGATATGGCACAAATACAGATTGTTTTTTATGTGCAGGTTAGTCTCAGACTGTATATGCAGATACACACAGGGTTGCAGCATACAGGGCAAGTTGACTTGAAGGACATTGATGGCACAGGAGGATAAGAGCACGCTCAGAGTGCTGTCCTGGAATGTCAGGGGCCTTGGGGACCCGAGGAAGCGGAGGCAGGTTTTGGCATACCTAGACAGGCAGCAGATACAAGTGGCATTATTGCAGGAGACTCATCTGGACCCAAGGGCTGTGGTAAATAAAATTCATTACCGGGACTTAATTTGATACGGAAACATAATAAAACAGCTCAGTAAAATGAGAGGCAGAATCCGTGGTATTAGAGGTTCGGAATGGGCTTTATTCCAATGAACGATTATAATCGGTTGCTCCAAGTTCCATCACCACGGAGGTTCAGGAAGTGAAGTACATACTTTATTGACAAGAAATGACTTTTATAGTACATACATTACAATGAAGCGAATGCAGTAGGCGTAACAATTGATAAGGAAAATGACGATTCATATGCGTAACCGAAAATGGGTGTAATAAGGAGTAAAAAGGAACATAATTGGTTATGATGTCATATATAGGTGGATCTATAAGATAATACTTGGCATAGATGCGCGCGCAGCAGCATGACGTGTGATTGACGTGCAACTAGGGGGTGAAGGGGACTTGACATTTAGCTCTACATGTGGAGACGAAAAGTCTGGGGGGTCAAGTCAACCTAATCCCAAATCATATCTAACATCCTATGTTTAAAGAACTATGTTATCCACAAAAGAAGGACTCTCGGACAGAATCTATTCTATACTGACTGTGCGTGCGTGTACAAGCGTCTAAGTGTCTACACTAAATGCGAGGGGGTAGGAATATTCCATGGTAACAGGACTATGAATTACTTGCATAAAGACAGAGAAGCCGAGCCATTGCTCGGTAGCTGGAAGAATGTTTATTTAAACTACTAGACAGGAATGCATCGGCTGAGGGGTGAAGCAGATAACTCGAAGGTGAAATACAGTTCTTGGCAGAGAATAGGCTGATGTCAGGCTTCGTGAGCCGCGCAGAGAATGAGACAAAGTTCATGGTCACAGATGCAGGCTCAGACTGGAGTTTTCAGAGGCAGAAGGCAAGAAGAGTTTGACGACAGAATCAGGGCCTACTTGCCTGGACTGTAAAATGGCATAAGTGAACCATATAAAGGCGGTGGCCTTTCGTACTTAGGAATGGAATATCCGGCCCATTCATGGCGGATCAACAGAGGACATGTTAACGGTGGACGCACATGTATTTGCGTCTTCATAACTGGAACTGGAGGGAACATACATGTACTTGTAACATGCACATAGAACCGTTGGGGTCCAAGATAGGGGACATAACTGACCAGAAAAATCCATATTTCCACATTCCCTCCTTGTCCCCTACTTGCCCGTTAAGAGATATCAATCCTCATTAATCCATTGATCTGTTCATATAGCATCATTTGTTCTTCTTTCTTCTTCCGGGATCTTGAATGAAAATCTTGATGTGGAATGCACGATGTGGCACACAGACCACAAATCGCTGGTCCACATTGTAGGCATAGACAGCAACTGAATAGTATGAGAAGGCCAATACCTAGGAATGATAGAACTCTCCATCCCCAGGCTGATATCACACTCCAAAACCAACCGGACCAAGTCCAAGTGCCTGGGTTCTGGTGTATCTGGCTTACAATCTTATGAAGGCGAGTTATAGCTTTATATACAGATGGCGAATTTTCTGGTATGAATACGCAGCAGCTTGATCCGATGACCCTACAAGCTCCGCCCCTATCAGCCAGGATGACGTCAAGGACAAGACGATTTTGAAGCACAACAATCCGCATAGCAGACTGCTCTTCTGTTAAATTGCCTAAGGCGGAAATAGTTTCATTCACTACCGCTTCAAGGGTTCTAGTTAATCTACGTATCAGCTTACTATTAGTAACAGTACCTATATAGGGAAAGATGCCTTTATTGAAATCTGTGTATTTTTCCCATGCTGTTTCAGTGTAATCGACTATCGGGAGATCTCTCCGCTCTCTGTTGTGTACTAAATGAATATTTCTATAATAATCAGGAGGAGCTAGGAAAACAGGTGGCAAAAGGAATGCAATGTAGCAGGTACCATCCCAATCTAGAGGTAGACGCATATATGCAGTCTGACCACATATAAAGTAGGAGTGGCGATAAGCTCTAAATGAAGATTTGCCTTGATCACTGAATTCTACTGTAGTAGTGCATTTACTATGGCCCATATGTATGGAACCAACTTTTCTTACACACAATTCACCTTTCGCTGGGAATACTGACATGGTTGGTAAAACTAGTTCAACTTTGGATTCGACATTTTGAACCATGAGATTAGGAGTAAAGTTACCTAATCCATATACTTCATTTTCTAGATCAGTTCCTGTTCCTTTGGGGCGACCCTCCTTGTCAGGGTAACAGACTTTGAATAAAACTAGGTTCAGATTTCCCCATACCCACTGGTCTTGGTAAACGGCTGTATCTGAGTCTATGGAATTGATTAAACTAAACCATGCTCCACAGGAGCCATTATGTGTAAACGGATGTGGAAAGAAAGGCAGGACTCCTTCATAATTCTGATAGGGAGGGAGCCGGCCACACACCCAACAATTAGTTGCATTACTAGTCTGATGGGAATGATGTAACATACTAATGAAAGTGTTATTGCGCAGCGCAAGTCTATAAGACAATTCATGCGGGGGTAAGTCACTAAAAGAATGTTCAGCAGTAACATTGTAAACGTTTCTGGCAATAGGGTAATATATGTGCAACAATATACTTGCAGTAATTATTAAAAGACTTAAGAAAAACAAGATTAATAATGTCACTATGCAATGGCTACGCAGTGATTTACAATACGCCTGTTGTTTCATCATTTTTCGCGACTGTCCATGATTCAGGTCTAGGCGATACATGTCGGAGACAGATTCAACCGCTTCACCTAGGAGAGGACTTAAACAATCAAATCGTCCGACGGCCTAGGCCTTAATTTTAGTTTATAGAGTTTTTTACTGTCGGCCTCAGCCAGAGGTAGTTTTGAGTCAATTGGTGAGGACACACGAGGTGGGCTGTTTACATCTGAAGGAAGTCCATGAAATTTCTTGATATGACTTGAATGCACCCATCCTTTCCTGCCCTCGATCTTCACGGCTGTCCTTGTGGTCAGCAGGACCAGCTGGGGTGTCTTCCACCTGGGCTCCAGCTGAGTCTTTCGGTCGAAATTTCTCACAAGCACAAGGTCCCCCGGAACTACGTCATGGGGTTTCACCTCAGTGTTGTCGGGAAAGGCTGCAGCTACCTGTGAACGACAAGATTGTAGTGCAGACATCAAGGAAGCCAAGTAATCTGTCAGCATATTACAGTCAATATCAGTTATTTTGCGTGGTATAGGCGTCCCCCACATATTTGGTGGTCTGCCGAAGATCACCTCATACGGGGATAGCCCTGTTCGAGAGTGTGCTACCATTCTTGTGTAAAAGAGTGCAACTGGTAGTGCTACTACCCAGTCGACACCTTTCTCCCTGCATATTTTGGACAATCTAATTTTCAGGGTCTGATTATGTCTTTCTACGAGACCTGCTGCCTCAGGGTGTCGGACACAGTGGAATTTCCACTGATAACCTAACAGAAGTGAAACATGTTTCATTAATTCGGATGAGAACGGCTGGCCGTTATCTGAGTGAACAACACGTGGTAAACCGTATCGTGGGAAGAATTCTCGAACTAACTGTTTGGCAGTAGTCGGGGCAGTGTAATCTGAAACCGGGTATGCCTCCGTCCAGCGGGACAGAGCGCAGACAACTACGAGAACATATTTGAATCCTCGACATCGTTCCATCTGGATATAATCCATCTGGAGTACTTCAAAAGGGTGATTAGGAGGATGAAATCCACCTTGTTCTACGGGAACACTTTTTCCTGGGTTGAACTGGCAACAGATCATACAGGTACGGACCTTTTGTTTGGCTGCTGCTCGTAAATGTTTATTGAACCAAATGTGTTGAATGCTGTCTAGCATAGCTTTTTCTCCTAGATGTGCTGGACTATGTATAGTGTTAACTATAACTTGGACCATTGAATCAGGAAGGAACCACACAGACTTTTCCTTCATCATCCATCCTTGGTCCGTTTGGATCCCTCCTAATTCAGTCCATTTCTTTATTTCGTCTGGTGTAGCATGTGTCTGTATGTCAATTACGTCAAGGGTAGGATCTTTAACTGTCATACAATGTGTCGGCATCGGGACTATTGTCTTTGTCATGTCGGATGTTTGGGTTTGAGCAGTCTGTTTAGCTGTTCTGTCGGCTAGATCATTGCCTTGAGAAATGATATCAGTAACCTTCGTATGAGCCTTACATTTCATAATTGATATTGCAGTAGGTAGATGTATTGCATCTAATAAGGCATGAATGAGGGGTCCGTGCTGAATGTGGGCACCGTGGGAAGTTAAATAACCTCTCTCTCGCCATAGCACGCCGAAGTCATGTACAACTCCGAATGCATAACGTGAATCAGTGTATATGTTGACTTTTTTATTTGTGGCTTGAATACAGGCTTGTGTCAGAGCAATAAGCTCTGCGGCTTGAGCTGACAAAGTATTTATACGATTAGTTTCAATGACTTCAGTATCTGTTGTGACTGCGTAAGCAGCCACCAACTCTCCTGTATTTGTTCTCATACATGAACCATCTACATACAATGTCAGGTCTGGGTCTGACAATGGGACATCGGTTAAGTCTTGTCTGGGTTTCGTCGTTATAGTAATAACTTCAATACAGTCATGGGCTAGTGGGTCTGTTCCGGTTACTGGCAAAAGTGTGGCAGGATTCAATGTGTTACAGCGTCTGATTTCTATATGTGGCTGGAACAATGTAAGTTCGTACCCTGTAAGTCGCGCTATAGTCAAGTGTTGTGTTTGCGTTCTATTTACAAGAACCTCTACTGCATGTGGTACTTGAACTGTCAATGGGTGTCCTAACACTATGGCATCGCTTTGTCTGATTGCTAAAGCTGTCGCTGCCACTGATTTTAGGCATGCAGGCAAAGCCTGAGCTACGGGATCTAATGTACTAGAAAAATAAGCACATGGTTTGTGTGCTCCTGCTTGTTCCTGTGTGAGTACTGACAAGGCAGTACCTTCGCGTTCTGTAACAAAGAGTGTAAACTGTTTTCTGTAACATGGCGTTGCTAAAACAGGTGCTTGACATAAAGCTTTCTTTAGGCTTTCAAAAGCTTGTGTATGTTCCTGAGTCCAAGGGAGAACAGTCGATGTGGCTGCCTCCTGTGTTGTCAACTGAATGAGTGGTTTTGCTAGAAATGCGTACTGAGGGATCCACTGCCTGCAATATGACGTGAGGCCTATGAAAGCCCGCACCTCCTTTTGTGTCTTGGGTATTGGCATGTTAGCTATTAACTGAATGCGGTCGGGTGTAAGCTGCCTTCCCTCCTTGGACAGCGAGTGTCCAAGATAAATAACTCGCTGGACACAGAATTGCAGCTTAGAAGGGGACACCTTGTGCCCCTTTTCGGCTAGAAATTGTAAAACTGTCAGTGATGCTTTTTCACATTCGGGTTCGCTTCTAGCGGTGATCAACAGATCATCGACATATTGAAGCAAGGCAGTGTTAACTGGCATGTGGATACTGTCAAGTTCTCGTTTCAGTGCTTGGCTATAGATGCTGGGGCTTTCTGTAAATCCTTGAGGTGCGCGTGAGAATTTAAAGCTACGTCCATTTAAACTAAATCCGAACAAATATTGGCTTTCCGGATCTATTGGGACGCTGAAAAAGGCGTTTTTAAGATCAATTACAGTAAAGAATGTTGCTTCGGAATCAATGGCTGTCAATAATGACGAGATATCAGGGACCACAGGGAATTGTGGCACAATGCACTTGTTTAATTCGCGCAGATCAATAACCAATCGATATACTGGCGGGGCCTTTGGATCTGTTCGTTTAAGAATCGGAATTATCGGTGAATTACATACATTGGAGTCTGTTTCTACAACTACTCCTTGGGTAATGAGCTCGTCAATGATTTGTAGTAAAGCCACTACAGCATCTGGTGGTAACTTGTATTGTCGCATTCGTGGTAGCACCACTCCTGCCTTTAATGTGACTCGATATGGTGTAATATTCATGCATCCAACATCAGTAGGGCCTTGTGCCCATAGATGTGTAGGTAAAGTCTGCAGTCGGGGATCCATGTCTTTAGACACATAATGACCTTTAAAATCACGTAAAAACAATCTTACTCCTTCCGGAGAACAACATATTATGGCTCCTAGAGCTTTCAGTGTTTTTATTCCTAACAGATTTTCTGGACATGATTTAGTAAGCAATAAATCGGTAGTTCGGGTCAAAGGTCCTATCGTAAGTGGAAGAGGTTGTGACACTTCATTAACAATAGGTTTTCCTGAAAAACCAAGGGAAATATTCTGTGAGCCTGAGAGGGGTGCCCCTGGAACTTCACTACGTTTTATGGTTGTTCGACTTGCCCCTGTATCGAGTAAAAATGTTCTGTCTTGGCCTAATAATTCACTATGTACATAAGGTCCTTCTTGATCTACAGGGATCTCGATAAGGGGTAAGTCAACTTCCCTCTCTAGGCTTGTTCATGCGTATCGCTGATAATCAGGATAGTCGTACTGTGCGGTCTGGTACAGTTGTCGTGTCGTTGTTTGTGTGGCAGCAACGGGCAGCGCTGGTGCAGCTGGCACAAACTGTATAGACTGTTGTGAAGCTGGCATGGACTGTGCATGCTGCGGAGCTCCTTGTTCATTCTGGTCCTGTCTAGGTGGCCGTGGTCTTTCTTGTGTTTTACCTATGGCGATATTATGTTTCAAAACTGGACAATCGTGTACGTAATGACCTGGCTTTTTACAATAATTGCATGTCCCTTTTACAGGTCCGGCTGAATCACCGGAATGTGTCATACCCTTTTTATGTCCTTCAGCTGGGACTGTCTGAGAAACTAACATTTTCATTTTCGTGTCTTTCATGCGTCTGTGTTCATGTTCTTGTTCCTCTCTAATTCTATTGTGATGGTACTGTAACATTTGTAACATTTGTGATGGAGTGTTACCTTGCCAGGTACTCTCGAATTTTAATACTCTATTCTTTACTTGGGGCAGGGCATTTTCTACTAATTTTGTTACGAACAGATGTGGGTATGATTCGCTACTTGCTTTTAGGCCACTATTTATACCAAAACATTTTTCAAATCGGGCATAGTAATCACTAGTGTCTTCATCTTGCTTCTGCTTACAGGCTGAAATTGTACCCCAATCTTCCTTTTTCGTAGTCAATAAACGTGGCAGTACCTGTACTAATAAACCTGGTAGTGCTTTAGTTTTATCCCCGAGTCCTGCTCCTGCAGTTCGGGCCTTTTCTTCTGCTTCTAATACTGACCATTCTATCTTTTGGTCTCCTACCTCCCACTCTTTTTCCCTGAGTTTCTCATAAATGCCAGCAGGCATCAATACCTTTAATATTGTCATAATGTCGGGATAGGTATACTCTCCCATGAGTAACATGTCTTTAATTTCTCGGTGAAAACCCGCTGGATCTTTGTCATGACTGGGTACCACTTTCTTCATTTCTAACAATTCTATTTTTGATATGGGCGTATATACAAATACGCGCTTAAACTCGTTGTCCTCGCCCTTTATTGGGTGCACTTCTCGTAAGGGATTCTGTCTATCCATGTAATACGTGGTTCTTTCCTTGATGGGCAATGAGACACGGTCTGAACATACAAAAAGAATATACTGCTTTCTTGATTCTAGAATTTCTTTAATTAATTTAGTACCTGAACCTCTCCATCTATTCATGAGTAATTCAGTCAATATATCAGGTAAGGGACCAGGGTCCGAATGCTGACTCTGATATAGTATAATGAGTTGTTGAATCATATAAATCCCAGCTAACCGCTGTTCATCTGGGGTGAGATTCAAAAATGCGCGTGCTACTGTATCATCACTATATTTTCCGGGACTGTCCACCCAATGGACAGCTGCCCTAGCTAAATCTTGTTCATCCATAGAATCGAGGAAATGATAACCCCTTCGTTCTCGGAGTAGTTTGTCGGCGGCTTGGAACGAATGCTCGTTAGACCTGATGTTAATTATAGGTATTTGGAAATTCCTGTTTTTATCTGGACATATCGGACGTATCGGGTCAATAGGACATCTATTACTATTACAAGATCTTCCTTTACCTACATAGGCTATGGTGTCTGACTGTTCTGCGGGCAGTCCTGACCCTTCCTCCTCGTTTTGTTCGAACTCGTCTACCGCTAATCTTTCTTCGTGTAGGCGTTCTATTTCTTTACGGATCTTTCGGCACATGGCTATTATACAATTTTGTTTATCATGTCTACCCTCTGATATATTCTGGCTCCATCTGGTAAGAATTTGCATTGCTTCCGGGTCTACCCCCGGTCGGTCTTCATTTCTGATCACACAATTTATGAGGAAACGTAACAGTTCCCCCTGTATCTCCACTTTCTGGTATTCCATAGCTCTGTTAATACATTCTGGATCTCGCCCTGTTTGGACAAAATGGTATATTTTATCTAGATGCGCAGTCATTCCTGGTAACTTCCCTAGATACACCGCGGCTCGTCTGATACGTAATGATGCCAGGGTCATTTCGTCCTCTTTGCCGGGCACAGGGTCATATCTACAATCTACAAGAAGTTCCTTAAGCGTACGGGCATTTATGAGTTTGGGGGTACGTGAATGTGCTGACTCTTGAAAAGTAAGTTTATTTATTCTGGGTGGCGTAGAAAAAGTGTTACTAGCACCTCCCGTAGCCCCATCTGGGGTGTCGGGTGTGAAAGGATTCGTTGAACGTGACACAGCAACTATAGGTGTGGACACAGCTATAGAAGCAGCTGTAGGAACAGATGTAGAAACAGATGTGCTTGTCGGAACTTGTGACACGATCTGTTGCTGTAGGGATACGGGTACTGGGTCTTGGCGTTGAACCTCCCTGATAGGCGGTCTATGTGGAGCGGAATTAGCATACTCGGGAGCTGCGTCATCTAAATATGAGGAAAGAAAAACATCTTCTGCGGTTCTAGGATGCCCCTTAGGATGTACCTTTATTGGGAATAATGGGGGCGGCAAGTCTTTCGGTATTTCTGGAGTAGCTTTAGGTAATCCTTCGGCCAGAAGGGGATACATACCATTCATAAGGGCATTTCTTTGTCTGTCTACTTGTTCTGATTTCACTCGGATACCTTCCTCAATTAATAGATTTTCTCGAACTTTATTGGAATTCTCTTTACTCTTCTCCTCCTGTCTACGTGCTTTTTCTGTACGTCTATGAGATTCTTTACGCCATAACTCAACGGCATCTTTCTGTGACTGTCTGACTTTCCTTTTCCATAACTCTTCTTCTACTTTCATGATGCACTCTGCATCCCAGGTTCCCGCTGTGGGCCACCTCTGACTTTCTGGTAATTCCTTGGTGTAGTCTACCCATAAATCAAGAAATAATATAGCGTCTAAGCCATGTTTATGATACATGAAGTACCCTGGAGTGTCCCTAGGAGGAATAGGAACGGCTTCTTCGAGTACCCCTTTTCTTGTAGTGATCTGTCTTAGTTTCGAAAAGAGCGGCATATTGAGAACTGATCTGATACTTAATCTTGAACACACTTAGTACAAAAGCACAATAATGAACAACCATTCATACCACAATATGCAGGACGTTTAACACATTAAACATTAAACATTTAACATTTTTTAACCTTTAAAATAACCAACAATGATGATCGTCTGCATAACTAATCACCAAGCATAATTCTTTGACAATAACTAGATACTTCGGAATACTTGATATACTGCTAAACAGTACATATACAGTACTAAAACAGTGCAGACCGGATTTGTGTACCCAAACCCGTCTTGACCGGCACAACCTATGTGCACGTCAGAAATGCCTCCCCAGCAATGGTACTCACCGGGTAGCTTCGGAAACGGAAGGCCTCGGAGACTGAACTTGGACCGGACTGGACTCGACTCGACTCGTTGGAAACTGGACTCGACTTCGAACTGGTGGGCCTCTGTATACCTCGGATCTTGCTCTCTCAGCTAGGCTCTGGTCGGGATACTTCGCACTTCTCACCGCCTCGTCTGGGTGTTGATCGCAGCCTCAGTCGCCCCCGCTTGACCGGAGGGAGATACAGGAAATCCTGCTGGTACGCGTTATTGTCCGTCCAGCTGTGGCAGGAGACCGGGCCTGCAACTCACCGCCGGTGCGTGAGATGAGAAAGTGTCCCTGTTCGGGCGCCATTCATGTGGTAAATAAAATTCATTACCGGGACTTAATTTGATACGGAAACATAATAAAACAGCTCAGTAAAATGAGAGGCAGAATCCGTGGTATTAGAGGTTCGGAATGGGCTTTATTCCAATGAACGATTATAATCGGTTGCTCCAAGTTCCATCACCACGGAGGTTCAGGAAGTGAAGTACATACTTTATTGACAAGAAATGACTTTTATAGTACATACATTACAATGAAGCGAATGCAGTAGGCGTAACAATTGATAAGGAAAATGACGATTCATATGCGTAACCGAAAATGGGTGTAATAAGGAGTAAAAAGGAACATAATTGGTTAGGATGTCATATATAGGTGGATCTATAAGATAATACTTGGCATAGATGCGCGCGCAGCAGCATGACGTGTGATTGACGTGCAACTAGGGGGTGAAGGGGACTTGACATTTAGCTCTACATGTGGAGACGAAAAGTCTGGGGGGTCAAGTCAACCTAATCCCAAATCATATCTAACATCCTATGTTTAAAGAACTATGTTATCCACAAAAGAAGGACTCTCGGACAGAATCTATTCTATACTGACTGTGCGTGCGTGTACAAGCGTCTAAGTGTCTACACTAAATGCGAGGGGGTAGGAATATTCCATGGTAACAGGACTATGAATTACTTGCATAAAGACAGAGAAGCCGAGCCATTGCTCGGTAGCTGGAAGAATGTTTATTTAAACTACTAGACAGGAATGCATCGGCTGAGGGGTGAAGCAGATAACTCGAAGGTGAAATACAGTTCTTGGCAGAGAATAGGCTGATGTCAGGCTTCGTGAGCCGCGCAGAGAATGAGACAAAGTTCATGGTCACAGATGCAGGCTCAGACTGGAGTTTTCAGAGGCAGAAGGCAAGAAGAGTTTGACGACAGAATCAGGGCCTACTTGCCTGGACTGTAAAATGGCATAAGTGAACCATATAAAGGCGGTGGCCTTTCGTACTTAGGAATGGAATATCCGGCCCATTCATGGCGGATCAACAGAGGACATGTTAACGGTGGACGCACATGTATTTGCGTCTTCATAACTGGAACTGGAGGGAACATACATGTACTTGTAACATGCACATAGAACCGTTGGGGTCCAAGATAGGGGACATAACTGACCAGAAAAATCCATATTTCCACAGGGCTAGTAATAATTTTGCATGCAAGTGGGCAGGATAACGCTTGTTCTCATCCTATTCCTCCTATGCCCGAGGGACAGCAATTCTCTTCAAAAAGCAAATTCGGTTTGAGCAGGCAGGGATGATCGCAGATACGCAGGGCCGATATGTTATCGTATGGGGTAGGTTGGGTATGGACTCTATAACGATAGCCAATTGCTATGGTCCTAACACAGATAGCCCAGAATTCTTCACTGATTTGTGGGGCAAAATACTAACAGTTGGTTCTACTCACATAATATGGGGCGGAGATTTCAATGTTGCCTTGCAGCCGCACCAGGATAGTTCTAACGCGACGATGCATCATTATACTAAGTCCAGAGAGATTTTATATGGCATACTTGAAGAAGGAGGGCTCATTGACAGTTGGAGACATCTCCACCCGCAGGGGAGGGAAGGCACGCACTTTACCTCCCATACGGGAACCTGGGCGAGGATAGACTACTGTTTCATGTCCAGAGGGCTGGGGCCCAGCACACATAATTTCTCACATTTGGCTAGTACTCTTTTCGGACCATGTCCCCGTAAGGCTACCGTTTACCCCGCCTGGTTATGCCACCCGTAGGCCGCGATGGAGGTTACAACCCACGTCTCTATTAGATACTGCTTTTCATGCAGAACTAGAGGAGGAGATTCAAGACTTCTTTATTAGAAATAAGGGTTCGGTAGGTAGCGTAGAGGTGATCTTGGAGGCCTTTAAGGTGACGATCAGAGGGTTTTGTCTCTCTAAGAGCTATGGGGTGCTACAAGATATACAGCGCACGCTAAGACGCCTGGAGGGGGAATTGAAGGGGTTGGAGAGGCAGATAGGGCAGGAGCAGACAGGACAGGTACATAGTGTATTCCGAGACACGCTGACAGAATATGAAGCTACAGCGCAAAGCAAATTGAAATTCCGTGTGCGGTACTGGGTAGCCCGCAGATATGGTGAAGGGGACCGTCCTGGGAGAGCATTGGCGGAGGTGACGCGGCACCCTCGTTTTAGCACATACATATTAGAGGTGCAGGGCCCCAGTGACACATTACAGCGGGGTTCATTGGACATACTCGAAGTGTTTGTTGAGCACTATGGCACACTGTACACATCTCAGAGAAGAGGGCCGCTCGAGCTGGAGGAATTCCTGGGGGAGGTTGCACTTGGATGGCTCGGAGATGAGCAACGAGAGTTCTTATGCCATCCATTCGAATTAGATGATGTGCGAGAGGCAATCATGCAGTTGAAAAATGGGAAAGCGCCTGGGTCGGATGGCCTGCCGGCTGAATTTTATAAAAGCTATATTGATATCATGGCGCCAGTCCTCAAGGAAGTATACGAGGAATCCTTGGAGGCGGGAACATTGCCACCCTCGATGAGTGAGGCTATAGTCACATCATTATTGAAGCCGGGAAAGCCCCATGATTCTTGTGACTCATACAGGCCGCTGTCACTGATAAACTGTGACGCAAAGATATTAGCCAAGGTGCTCGCTAATCGCCTGTCCCTGTTAATGGAAAAACTTGTGCTTCCGGACCAGTCAGGGTTTGTACCGGGCAGGTCAACATCGCACAATCTCCGGACTTTGTTCTCCTTGATACAGACAGTAGACCTTGAGTTCCCCCTGGCTGCGGTGTTTCTCGATGCCACTAAGGCATTTGATTCGGTGGAGTGGGACTACCTGTTCGGAGTCCTGCGGAGGATTGGATTCCCGAGCTTGTATCTCTCTTGGCTCCAGCTATTATATCATCAACCTGTGGCCCGAATACTGATCAATGGCCACTTGTCCACCCCCAATCACAATTTCCAGAGGCACTCGACAAGGGTGTCCATTATCACCCTTATTATTTGCTCTTGCTGTAGAGCCGTTGGCTGCCTGGCTGCGGCAGGCTCACAACGATAATGCGTTTCGCTGTTGTATGCGGCAAATATTGATATCGTTGTATGCTGATGATATTACATTACCCATTAGGGACCCGCCGAGCAACATCGATCCCATACTGCGGAAATTTATACGGTTCGGATGGCTTTCTGGAGTGGGAATTAACTGGGGGAAGTCCCAGGTGTTCTCGCTCACGCCGGTCGTGGCTCCTTTCCCACTTGATTTCCCACTGGAATGGTGTCACGATGATTCGAGGAATCTTGGGGTCCGAGTGGCTAGGGACAGGGATGAAACTATACGGGCGAACTATGGCACAGCCGTCGAACGCCTACAAAATAACATAACACGCTGGGTGGCACTGCCCTTGTCCATGGCGGGCAGAGTGTCGCTTATTAAAATGGTGATGCTTCCACAATTTCTGTACCTATTTCTCAATATTCCCTATCACCCTGGGCGAGTTTTTTTCGCTACGTTGTGCTCTGAACTCATATGATTGGTGTGGGGAGGAAAGCAGCCGCGACTGAAGTGGTCCATGTTAACCAGGCCATATGAACAGGGAGGGTTTAATGTTCCTGACTTAGAGGTCTATTTTTTAAGCGCCCAAGCACATTACGACTATTACTGGGTGTATCCTCCGAGATAAATGCCGCAAGTGGCGGTAGAAGACTGGCTCGCGGACCCAATACCCCTTAGTGGCCTCATATATGGTCCAACACGCACACAAGCGACATCCCCTACCACCGTTGTTACTCTGCTCCTGAGGCGGAAAGCCGGGAGAGTGCTCTATTTTAAAATTACCTTTGTGTTCTTGTGTTTTTAAACAATCTCACTCACCCAAATTACCTGAGCTGGCAAGCGGGGTCACCGCTGACAGGAAACGGCGGGGAAACGCTACCCCAGCGCCTTGCTCCGATCTTAGGCCACGCCCCCTCCGGAGGCCACGCCCACCGCCCACTGCTTAAAAGGGACGCTGATCACAAGCGTCACCACTCGTTGTTACTCTGCTCCTGAGGCGGAAAGCCGGGAGAGTGCTCTATTTTAAAATTACCTTTGTGTTCTTGTGTTTTTAAACAATCTCACTCACCCAAATCACCTGAGCTGGCAAGCGGGGTCACCGCTGACAGGAAACGGCGGGGAAACGCTACCCCAGTGCCTTGCTCCGATCTTAGGCCACGCCCCCTCCGGAGGCCACGCCCACCGCCTATCCACTCTCATCCCATAAAAATGTGCCTCCACAGGAAGCGCAGCGGACGAGCGCAGCGGGCGCGCCGATGGCGCGCCGAAGGCGCGCCTAAGGAAAGCCCGTCTGCGCCCGTCCACGACCGACCGAGGCCAGAGGCCGGTCACGCTACCCCTTTCATCCATTATTCCAGCTTGCAGCTGACCAAGCTACAAGGCAAGTGGCCATTGGCGAACGCCGCCGTCAATCAAATTACCAAATATGGCCTCTTATCCACTCAAACTTCATCCCAATCGAATGCCCGGTCCCTGCCCCGTGCTAGTTGTCCCCTAGCCTCGTCTGTCACTGACCACCCTCCCACAGCCGTCTCCGCAATGTATCTTAATACCAGATCGGCAGTTAAACATCAGCTCGATCTTTTCTCGCTATTGGAGTCCCACAAGCCCGACATACTTTTCCTCACTGAGACTTGGTTCTCGGACAGTTCTCTCCCCTCCGTACTGGCTATACTCCCTCCAGCCTATTACGCTATTCGAGTCGACCGTTCCTCTGGAAAGCCCGGTGAAGGGGTGGCCCTGATTGCCCGCAAAGAACTTGCGTTCCAACCTTTAGCATTCCCCTCCCTGGGCTCATCAGACTGTTTAGTTGCCTGTTCACCTTCCCTGACCCCCCCTCTCACGTGCGTTCTTATTTATCGACCTCCATCTTCCCCGCAATCGTTCCTTCCCAACTTCCAAGACCTGATGGCTACTCTAGTTGTCGACCACTCTTCCATTGTAGTCCTCGGAGACTTCAACTTTTGGCCCTCAGACCCCGAGGAATGTGCAACTTCCAAGGAGTTCTCAGACTCACTTCGTTCGCTCAATTTTATTCCCGCGGTCCAAGCTCCCACCCACAGACTGGGACATATCCTAGACCAAATTTGGTACCGAGACTGCCCGGTCACTTCACTTTCCATCTCTCCCTGTGTTTGGTCGGATCATTTTCTGATCACTTTTTCTTTATGCCCCTATTCACTTCCCAAACTCCTTCCTGCCAAAAACGTCTGGGCCCGGTCATGGAACCGCGTTGATGCAGCGGCTTTGTCGGCCACACTCTCCTCATCTAGCCCCGATCTCTCAGGGCTGCCATCCTCAGCACAGGCTGAATCTATCAACAGCTGGCTGCGGGCTGGCTGCGACTCCATCGCCCCTCTGAAATGCATCTCGTCCAAACGCCTCAAAGATGCCAAACGATGGTTTTCCAACGACCTAAAGACTCAAAAACTCAACCTCCGCCAAGCGGAACGTCTTTGGAGACGAGATTACTGCCCCACCTTTAGACTCCAATACACCACCCTCTTAGCCCAATATAAGAAGTCTATTTTGGAAGCCAAAAAGGCTTACTTCTCATCAAAAATTCAACTTGCGGAGAACCGGCCCAGAGAAATATTCTCCATCGTCCAAGACCTGGCTTATTCTGACAGAGCTTCTCTCAAACCCCTTCCTTCTCAATCACTTTGTGACTCCCTTAATTCCTTCTTCCTCGATAAAATCAGTACGATCAAGGCCAAGATTCCTCCCCCATCTTCCTTTTTCACCGATCCCCACTGCCCTTCTGCCGTGGCTCGTTTGGACTCCATTCCCCCCCTCACAACCGATTCTTTCACTTCCATTCTCGCTATGGTTAAATCCGGCTCCCCCTTGGACCCCTGCCCTGCCTATATCCTGAAGCAGGTTTATACCCACTGCCCTACTCCACCTCTCTCGTTTCTCAACAGCTCCTTATGCCAGGGCATTGTTACCCCTGCACTCAAATCAGCGGTGATTGTACCTATTTAAAAAAAAACTGGCGCGGATTCCTCAAACCTTGTCAATTACCGCCCCATATCCCTTCTGCCCTTCCTGGCAAAGGTGCTGGAACGTCATGTGGTCAGAACCTTGAGCCAATTTGTGGAAAGCCACATCTTCTTGGCCCCAAGGCAGGCTGGTTTCCGCCCCGCACACTCAACTGAGTCAGTAATTATATCGGTCCTGGACAATCTTCGAGAAGGTATGGATTCCAGTCAGCCCCAGGCCTTGGTCCTTCTCGATCTCTCCGCCGCATTCGACACGGTGGACCATACCATCTTACTTTCACGTGTCGAGGCGGCGGGAATCGGAGGGACTGCCCTGTTATGGCTCTCCTCCTTCCTGAGTGGGCGCACCCAAGCGGTTCGCCTGGGCGAGTATTCAGCTGACTATCGCCCAGTCCAGTGCGGGGTCCCCCAAGGATCCTCCCTATCCCCTCTGCTATTCAATCTTTACATTGCCCCCCTTATTTTTGCGCTACAGCAACTGGAGGTATCTGTCTACAACTACGCAGACGACCTCCAGCTTATTTTTTCTCTCTCTCCCTCCTCCCAGTCAATTGCTAATTTTCAGTTCATCATGACTTTTATCCAGGACTGGATGAATTTCAACCACCTGAAACTCAATCCCGACAAAACGGAATTGGTGTTGACGGGTGGTTGCTCCAGTCCATGGTCCTCCTCTTTCTGGCCCTCTTCTCTAGGCCCTCCACCCACGCCAGTCCCCTCTGTCAAAACTCTTGGATTCAAAATCAATAATCAACTCTCTCTCCATTCTCAAGTCAGTGCCGTTGTCTCCTCAGCTTTCCTCTCCCTCAGGACTATCCGGAAAGTTTCAAGTTTTTTCTCTCCATCCGCCCTTAAACTAATACTTCTGGCCATGGTGACGTCTCGCTTGGACTATGGCAATGCCCTTTATCATGGCATGCCTGCGTACCTCGTGAGGCGCCTACAACTAGTTCAAAACCAGTCGGCCCGACTGGTTTTTAACTCACCCAGGTCACAACATGTTACTCCCCTTCTTAGATCCCTCCACTGGCTCCCTGTTCGGCAACGCGCTCTTTTCAAGCTTGGCTGTACCATCTTTAAAGCCCGGTCTGGCATTGCCCCGGCTTTTATCAACACAGCCATTCAAGACTATATCCCCCCTAGAGAACTGCGCTCTACAACCCAGCAACTGCTGGTGGTTCCTCGCTTCAAACGGAAAAAGTGGGGAGGTTCCAAATTCTCTACCACGGCCCCCGCCTTTTGGAACTCTCTCCCACTCCAATTGAGGTCTTGCTCCCAATATCCCTTATTCCGTAAAGGCCTCAAAACATTCCTCTTTACTGAAGCCTTCCAATCTTAACCACCCTGATCCCTTAGCTCTCATGCCCCTTGAGCAGCAGTAATTGCATAGTGCCAAGAAACCGCCTGGTGTACGAGCGCTCTACAAATTCTTTAAAACTCAAACTCAAACACACCATTACTGGTACGGTTGAGGCATGGCGTCAGATAGCGGCCCTTTTAGATGTCTCATTCCTTTATTTTCCTAGGCTACCGCTCACATTTTACCCGAACTTGACACTGTTACAGGAGAAAGGATTCCAAGACTTATGTAAGCACGTACAGATCAGTACGTGGGGGGATCTTTTTCATGAGGGAACCTTCCGCACATCCGAACAATTCCTGCAGGCAGAGACGCACAGCCCGCTGGACGTTTTTTTTATATGTGAGATTACGACGGTATGAGGTCGATACTCCCAGATTTCCCCCGGGAACCTGAGAGTTTGGAGCCATTGCATCGGATGTTATGCTCCGCGGATGGCAGGCACTTGGTGTCCGGATTGTATACCACGATACGGGCGCATAAGGCGGGAGTAGATAGTTCGTCCAGAATACGTTGGGGGAAAGAATTGGAGAGCGAAGTCACCAATGATCAGTGGCAATATTGTTGTCTTCAGACAGCACAGATATCGGCCAGTAGCAGGCTCCGTGTAATACACTATAAGTTCTTGCACCAACTATATTATACGCCGGTTAAGAAGTTGCGTTTTAAATTAGCCGACAATGATTGCTGTGGGAGATGTGGACGGCCAGGGGCAGGGTTTCTGCATTTAGCCTGGGAATGTGAGAGGGTACGGGAATATTAGGAACATGTTGACAGCATTAGAGGATATGATTGACAGTCACCTGGTCAGGGATCCGATATTTGCGCTCCTGGGGTACACAGCGTAGATACCCACAAAATACAGTAAGTACATAGATCGAACTCCTGAGGCGGAAGCCGGGAGGTTTTAAAAAAAAACTATTTGAACTCGCATTGTTTAGCATATACATTTTATTGGCGTCCCTTCCCCCTGCCACTGTTTAAGACTCACCTCGCTAGCAAACCGCTGCCACCGCTGGTGTCCGGAGCCGCATCGCTTTCCCTTGCGGTGCAGGAGGACCCAGGCAGGTTTCACTTGGCAGACATCTTAGGTGGGGGTCTTGGACAGCGCTCTAGTCGCTAGCAGGTCGGCCCATAAAAACAGATGATAGCTTGAGCGCGCAGCACCTAGATCGAACTCCTGAGGCGGAAGCCAGGAGGTTTTAAAAAAAAACTATTTGAACTCGCATTGTTTAGCATATACATTTTATTGGCGTCCCTTCCCCCTGCCACTGATTAAGACTCACCTCGCTAGCAAACCGCTGCCACCTCTGGTGTCCGGAGCCGCATCGCTTCCCCTTGCGGTGCAGGAGGACCCAGACAGGTTTCACTTGGCAGACATCTTAGGTGCGGGTCTTGGACAGCGCTCTAGTCGCTAGCAGGTCGGGGCCATAAAAACAGATGATAGCTCGAGCGCGCAGCGGACGAGCGCAGCGGGCGAGCGCAGCGGGCGCACCGGCAGCGTGCCAAAGGCGCGCTAAAGGCAAGCCCGTCTGCGCACGTCCAAGCCCGTTCGGGACCGGAGGCCATAACCCCTGTATCTTTTCATCGACCGATAAGGTATTACAGCTCTGAGTCCCTCCTTAGTATGAGGACTACTGGGGAAGGAGACTGTCTGCACTCATTCCAAGCGCTGTATTTGCCGGCGGTCTGTCCTACGTGCAAACATAAGCTGAATACTATCCAGCATCATGATAATAAGCAGGACTATAACATGCTACTTTTAAACTGCAGGTCCCTACCTAAACACAGGACGGAAATTGCTCTTATGTTGGAGGAGCGTAGGCCAGACGTAGTTTTCTTAACAGAAACCTGGCTGACGCCAGAATCCGATCCAGATATTGTATCAGCCATGCCCCCGGGCTTCCAAATTATGCGGAAGGACCGGGCTGTAGGGAGAGGAGGTGGCCTGGCAATAATATACAAAGAACAGCTTTCTTGTCGATATACATCTGAATCAATCCCTGACTGCGAAAGCCTCACTTTCAGCGTTGAATTCTCCCCCAATAACTGCTTTTCTGGCACCCTTATATACCGACCACCGGGCCCCCCAACGCAGTTTCACAAGACCCTCCCACCGACCCTGGCCGAGGCGGTCACAACTTTTTCTAACTACACACTCCTAGGCGATCTTAATCTCCATTTTGATGTCGCTCATGACCATACCGTCACGGAGTTGGCGGATGATTTGGCGGCTTTACAATTGGAGCAGCTTGTCGATTCAGCCACCCACATCAAGGGCCATCTTTTGGACCCAGTATTCAGCAATTGTATCGAGCTCAAGGCTGGGCAACCTATTTGTCTTCCGTGGACTGATCATTTACTTGTCCCCCTTACTTGGTCTATTCGCAAGCCTCCTCACCTAACCCCCATTGTGAAGAACGCTAGAAACTGGGCTAGACTCCCAGTGGAGTCCTGGTCCAACAGCCTTATTATTTCCCGTCCCCCCTGTAACGTGGATCCCTGCGCAGCCAATCAGGACTATGAAGAGTGGATCTCGAATTCTCTTGAGGCCACACTCCCCCTCCGCAAAATCATTACGAAGCGTTCACAAAAAACGGCCCCCTGGTTTTCTCAGGAACTCAGGGGAATAAAACGGCACTGTAGGAAACTAGAAAGACGGTGGCGTCTGGATTACTCCTTGGACGATAAAACCCAATATAGAGAGGCGATTAGGGCCTACAAAGAATAGGTAAAACTGCCCTATCAACCTATTTCTCTACACAAATCATGCGGGCAAAATTGAAACCTAAAGAAATCTTTGAGATAGTAAAGAGCCTCACTAAACCCCCCCCCCCTCGACGCATCCATGTAAAACGTTAGAACACTGTAATGACCTGGCAGGTTTTTTTCATCAAAAAGTCCTCCATATCTACTCCTCTTTTCCTGCCATGGATCTTCACCCTGCTGCTCATACATGGCCAAGTCCGGTGGAGGCTCCCCTTCACCCTGCGGAAACCTTGGAACACTTTCCCTTGTTGGAACAGGATTCCCTGGAATCTCTAGCTCGGCAAGTAAAATCAGGGTCACCATGTGATCCAGCTCCACCAGAGGCAATGATGTCGGTAATTCAGGTTGTCCTCCCCACTATCAGGAATCTCCTCAATGCCTCTATTACCTCCGGCATAGGTCCACCCCCCTGGAAGCAGGCTATGGTGCGTGCACTGCTGAAGAAACCGAACCTTGATCCTGGCGACTTTAGCAGCTGTCGCCCCATCTCCCTACTTCCCTGGGTGAGCAAAATCCTAGAGAAGCACATCAATATACATCTGACAGACTTTCTTGAGAATAACCAGCTGCTGGATGTCACTCAAACGGGCTTTCGGCCCAGGCATGGGATGGAGACTGCCTTACTAGCTGTCACCGAGGAAACCAGAAGGATCTTAGATCGAGGGGGATCAGTGGCAGTGGTCCTCCTCGATCTGAGCGCAGCATTTGACACGGTCAGTCACGATGTGCTGCTGCGCCGCCTTTCTGATGTTGGAATCTCAGGCAGGGCAATACTCTGGCTCAAATCCTTTCTGAGCAATAGGTCTTTTCAGATCTTCGAGGGAAATACGGTCTCCTCCAGCAAACCCCTGAGCTGTGGTGTTCCGCAGGTATCTTCTTTAAGCCCTGCGTTATTTAACATCTATATGAGACCACTGGCTGAGGTCGTTCGTCCGTTTGGCATTAAGATCATTTCATACGCGGACGACACTCAGCTAGTGGTGTCCCTGGCACAGGAGGATGGCCAATCTGCACAAATGGGGCTAACGAAATGTTTGGAGGAAGTAAAAAGCTGGATGACGAGCTCTTCCCTTAAGCTTAACGGGGATAAAACTGAGCTGATGCTCATGGGCCCCGCTGTTCCAACGCATTTTGACTCCCTCTGGCCTCCATGCCTAGGCACTCCCCCTGTACCCTAGGACAATATAAAAAGTTTGGGGGTATGGCTGGATAAAGCCTTAACCTTAGACACCCAGGCCATCAAGCTTTCTGCAACATGCTTTGGCCTCCTCAGGATGCTGAAAAAAGTGCTCCCACTTCTACCTGTGGAGGCCAAGCAGGTTGCTGTCCAAGGCCTGATACAGTCTCGACTGGACTTTAACAATGTCCTGTATCTCGGTGCCCCCGATTATACACTGCGCAAGCTGCAGATTGTTCAAAACTGCGCGGCTCGCACATTGCTCCAATTGCCACGGAGACTGTCAGCCAAACCTGGGCTGAGTAGCCTGCATTGGCTCCCGGTTCGGCAAAGAATTGCCTTCAAGGCAATGTGCATATCCCATCAAGCCTTCTGGCACAAAGGACCGGCAATTAGCCGTGAACTAATCACACAGTACCACCCTAGGAAACACCTTCGCTCCAGCCACGCCTTTTTAGCAACAGTTCCCAGAATTAAGAGAACGAGAGCTGGTGGCAGGATGTTTTCCTATAATGCCGGCAAATTGTGGAACCTCCTTCCCCTGCAACTCAGGTCCAATCCTAATCTGCTCTCCTTCCGTAAGCAATTAAAGACCTTTCTCTTTAACGCCCATAACTAACCTCCAGCTGATCGCCTCTGACGAATGATCTCACTCTCTAGGTAGCGCTTGGACGCCTCAGGGCAGCAATTCGCGCTTTATAAGTCTACGTTTCATTTCATTTCATTTCATTTCGCTATCTCACTATTGCAGGCAAAGCGAAGAGAGGCCTGCAGATGGGGCAGAGGTCAGGCCCCGAAATTCAAGGAATGGTTGGCGGATCTGGTATACTGCCTAGAACAGAGTAACACTTATGCTGAATTACTGCAGCGGACCTCTCAACCCGAGGATATATGGGGGCCGCTGGCGAGATACCGCCTCGCGCAGTCCTGAAGGGGATTCTGCTGCGTCATGCCAGACTGTTGTTGAAGAGGGCGCAGAATAAACAGTGAATCTCTCTCTCTTTAAATAGGATTATTCTATATTGCCAGATAGGTATAGACTAGATATTAGCCTAATGGGGTCTCCTTGTGTACCGAAAGACCCGGGAATGTCATTGGTGTTTCTGTGTTTGTACAGCCTTCCAGCGTTGCATGCAAGATGTCTAGATTTTACTTTTCGCCTTCCTGCGCCTTAGACATCGACTGGACAGTGTTACTAAACCTGAGATGCTACTTACAAGATATGTATTGTAGACTGCACGCCATTGATTACAAATGATCTACTAAACCTGTTGACAATGTGGTATTGATTTAATATGTAACTGTCTAAAATTACAAATAAAGTTATAAATGTTTTTTTTTTTTTAAAGTATATTATCCAATGATATTCTTTGCTTTCCCAGTCATGTGATATTCGCGTTGAAGTGGAAATGCAAATTGTTAGACCTGGCGTCTTTTGGTGCGTTTCCCTTGTGTTTTTGCTTTCTGACCTGGTTTTGACTGTTTCTGCTGGGTTAGGGTCTCTGCGCACTTTCTCACTGCTGTTCAGTGTCAATGTGCAAGTGCTCCTGTTGTAAAGTGTTTTTATTTATTTATTTATTTTGAAAGTCTTAAAGAGCGCGAACAAGATCCTTGCGGATATCAGAGCGCTGTACATAACAACCAACTGTAAGTTGAACAAATAATAATGTGCAGGTCACCATCATATAAAAACAACATTTCGTGCAAGAAATCGTAGGAGGATTAATCATGGTAGTGCATTTTATAACAGGCTCTAAAGAACTCGGGCCTGAATAGCTTGTGCTCATGTAAATTTTGCCATGAACAACGCTTTAACTTCTTTTTTGAATAATGCGGAAGAGGCATTCAGTATGGTTTCAGGGGGAAGAGTGTTCCATATTTTGGGCGCCATCCCTGAGAAGGATCGATTACAAGTTTTCTTCTTGTTGAACCTTTGTGGTTTCAGTAGAAGTTTTTCAGCATTCCTAGACGACCTTAGACCACCAGAGATCGTCAGTTTCTGCGCGAGGTAGCTGAGAGTGTTGTGATGTAAGGCTTTATGAGTCATGCACGCAACGTTTAGATGGATTCTAGCTTCAAACGGTAGCCAGTTCAGGGATTTTAGGTCAGGGGAAATGTGAGCACTTCTTTTCGAGCCAGTGATAAGTCTAGCTGCAGCGTTGATAGTCGCTCTTAGTGGGGCTGTTGCAGCTTTTGGGAGGTCACATAAGGAGACACTTCCGTACTTCACATGAGGGATAACTAGAGCTTGTACTGCCAGCTTGAAGTCCTCGAATGGCAGGAAGGGTTTCAGCTTCCTCAATGTATTTATCTGGAAATTAGCTCCCTTTGTAGCGTTACTGATGTGTTTTTGCATCGTAAGGTTGCTGTCAAGGGTAATTCCCAAGGATTTTGCTGAGTCCACGATGGTTGGTTGAACGTTGAAGGCGGTAAGCTGTTTGATCAAGTCCTGCATTAAAGGGACTTTGACCGGTGGTGCTATGAGGAGGAATTCTGTTTTTAGAGCGTTCAGTCTGAGATGATTTCTGATAGCCAAGACTGGGTGTTCCTGATTGTGTAGTTAAGCATCTTAATGTCTTCTAGGGAGTCGATCTTGAGATATAGTTGTGTGTCGTCCGCGTACATATAAAATTGTACGTTAGATGCCTGCAGAATTTCAGTGAGAGGTTCCATGAACAAGTTAAATAAGGTCGGCGAAAGTGAGGACCCTTGCGGAACCCTGAGTGTTACAGGTGAGGAATTGGAGAGCGTGTTGTTGACCTTGAATTTTTGTGTACGGTTATGGAGGAAGGAGATAAACCAGTTTAACACTGTGACTGACAGACCCATTCTATGCTCCAGGAGATCAACTAGTTTCTGGTGTTTGACCGTATCAAAGGCTTAGGAAAGGTCTAGCAGGATGAGTAGGCACGAACCGTTCTGGTCAAGGATTTGTAACGCATCATCAATAATGTGTGTCATGGCTGATTCTGTGCTGTGACCTGCTCTGAAACCGGATAGGTGTTTATTTAGTTCAAAGTGATCTATGTGATTAGTCAGTTATCGGTGAACACATTTTTCCAGCAGTTTGGCCAGGGTGGGAATATTGGATATGGGTCGATAGTTGTTAAGGTCCGTAGGGTCAGCTGTGTGTTTCTTTAGAATTGGTGAAACTTGACCTACTTTGAGGGAGTCCGGGATGCAGCCTTGTTGAAGTGAGCTGTTAATGATTTTGGTCCAAAGTGGAAGAAGCCAAGGAGCAAGGTCTTTGACTGCATTGGCAGGGAGGGGGTCAATGAGGTGATTGGCCGGTTTCGGGGTGTTGAGAATTTTGCTTAGGGCGTGTTCAGTGTACGTATCAAAGGAGGACCATGCTGCCTCGGTTTTAGGGCCAGGCTTAGGGGGGGGGGGTTGGCCTGACGCGGTTGGAAAAGAGGTGGTGATTTCCGTATGAGGAGCAATGTGTGGTAGTCGGTTATTGAGGAGATCCTTCATGATGTCGTCGGTCTTCAGATTAAAGAAGGTAGAGAATTCTTCACAGTTTGATTAAGTCGAAAAAAAAAAATGTGGGCGTTTTTTTTGCTTTGTTTAGTTGATGGCTGAAGAAGTCAGCTTTAGGGCGCTTAATCTTTTTGTAGTATGCATTTCTCTTTTTCCTTAGAAGTTTAAGGTGGATAGCTGATGGGACTGATCTCCAGTTGCGTTCAAAGGACCTGAGGGCCCGTCTGTCCTCATTAAGCAGCGAGTTGTACCAGGGCTTGGAATCTTTAATGGGAGCTCTCTTAAGTTGCAGAGGGGCTACCTCATTAATTATCGTAGTCATAGCGTTGAGATAGTGGTTGGTGAGAACATGAACGTCAGAGGTAACCAAAGGGGGCTGGAGCAGGTTGTAGCTGGAGGAGGGTAGTGAGTTGGGATTGAGTTTTTTCAAGTCTCTTTTCCAGATCTTTGGTTTTGTGGATTGTGCTGAAATGAGTTTGGTGGTTCCCTTGATATAGAAGGCAATAATATGATGGTCCAACCAGTCACAAGGTTGGATCGAGTCCACATGGATGATGTCAGATTTGGCGATTATAAGATCAAGGGTTGAGCCTTTGTGGTGTGTCGGGCTGTTGCAGGATTGGATGAGGGTAAGATCATCCAAGAAGTTTTTGAAGCTATTGACCACTGAGTCATTGTTGTCGTTCCATGGAGATCGAAGTCGCCAAGGAATATTTGGGTATTTTGCCGCCCAATGTTAGAGACGATCAAGTCCATGAGGTGTTCGATGAAGAGGAGGTTGTCTCCTGGGGGAAGATAGGTGATGTGGGATGAGCATACTGGTTTGCCATTGCAGCTAATGTCCAGACATAAGTATTCGCATGATGTGAAAGTAGGCGATAAGGCTCTGTTTATGGTGATGCTGCTGCGATGTATACAAGCTATGCCACCCCCTATTTTGTCCGTTCTGTCTAATCTAATGATGTCGTAGTCGGGTGGTACAAGGATGTCGTGGAGAGGGGTGGATGATTCTGTATCAGTTAGAAATAAGATGTCCAGCTCCTGAGAGATGATGAGGTCAGCTATGTCGGCTGCAGGTCTGGAGGCCGATCTACAGTTTAGCAGAGTGCATTTCAGATGGGGTGAAATGAGGGAAGAGGATGGGTCTTGAGTGATAGGGATTCTTCGTAGGTTGTTATCAATGACTCCTCTGTTGTGTGTAGCGAGTCTGCAGGGGTTGAAGGGGATAGTCTGGATGGTCATCTGAGAGGGTGTAAGGGAGTTGGGGAGGGGGGGTTCATAAGAGTGCAGAAGAGAGAAGATCGCTCTCCGAAAACGGGTTGGTGCTGCGCCTTGGGCGTGTTAGTGTGTTGTGAGATGGAACTGTTTTCCAGCTGGGAGGGGACATTTTAGAGGCGGATGAAATGAGGTCCAGGCGCTCGTGTAATTTATAGGTCGTTGAGGGAGTGAAGCGCAATGAGTGTTTAGACAACATCATCTTGAACGAATGCAGCTCCGCTTGAATTTGGTGCAGGACGATCATAATATCCTCTAGTCTAGGGTCTGGTGCAGATGGGAGAGAGGTTGGGGAGTGTGTTATGCCTGAGGATGGCTGTGTGGGAGGGTGTAAAGTGGGGGTTGCTGGCTGTTGAGAAGGAGTGGGGACAGGATGGAGGGTGGAATGCTCAGAAGGAAGCGTAGTATCAGAGAGAGGGGGTGAAGTGAAACGTTATTAGCCTGCTCTCTATGTGGGGGGTGGGTGATTGCGCAGTGGGGAGTATGTGTCAGGAACAGCCTTGTCTGGCAAAGTGGAGGTGGCAGCAGAGAAAGAGACAGTGGGGAGAGGAGCTGAGGGCTTCAGAGGAATATGATCCCCGTCAAAGGGAGGCACGTGGGCTGCCTCCATCGTGCTGCGCCGTAGAGAGCACGGGTCAGGTGCAGTGATGGGAGGACTGTAGATGTTAGGGGTGTACAGAGGGGAGTGCCGTAAGGCACTGGTGCCAGTAGTGGCTGGGGCGTGTGCAGGGCGAGGGCGTGATGCGAGCAGGGTGGTGAGGATGGGGTGAAGCACGGTGTGTGGGAGAGGGGTATAAATTGAGTGGGAGAAGGACGAGGACAGGGCGGAAGCGGGGAGGTATTGTTTGCCATGGTGGGGGGGCTAATCCGCTCTGTGTTGCCGCAGGGAGCGGGTTGCGAGGGCAGCTGGGATATAGCTACCCGGTTTTTAATGATGGGGAAGATGTTGTCAAAGAGACTTAAATTACAGTCTGTGGCTTGGATGAGGATAGTGCTGTTGTTGTAAATGGTGATGGTCGCTGTCGCTTGATAAAGTTGGGAGGGGAAAATACTGAAGGCTGTCCCATGCGCGGATTTCCTCGTAGAGGAGATCGAGAGAGAAGCTAGGAATGCCTTTCTCCATTGAGCTCTTCGTTTAGTGTGGAAAATGAAATCAGTGGTAGAAAACTCACTATGAATTGAGAAATAGGGGTCGGCGAAGAGAGTTTCGGGGTGGAGTTTTATGAAATTATGCTTGAAACGTTTGGATGATAGTTTAGAGAGGTTAGGGGGATAAATGATGCTGTCGGTGTGTGTACCTGCAAGCTCCATGGTGTGAACCCCCCAAAGCAGTGCGAAGCGCGCTAGGGGGGAGCGATAAGGGGAGGTGGGGGTGTAGAAGCGTGAAAATCTTTTTTCTTTATGAGAAAGTTATCAATGATGATAAAATCGTGGGCAAGCTGGTGAGTACCTGCCCGCAGCTCCTCTGGTGGTACGCACGTGAGATACTTTCTCATCTCTCCCCTTTTTTCTCTGCACCTCATCACTTTCATCAGATATATTTTTCTGGTGCTGGTTGAGCGACTTCATTTGTGGCAGGTCTTTTCACATTTTGGGAATTATTAAATACTAAGTTGCATGGCACAGGGGATTCATTCAGAGTTCATGAAAAGAACAACTGATTTAGGGGAAATAGATTTATACAATACCCTACAAATAATCCTATGTATTTACATGTAAAAATTTGTTGGAAAGTGCCGTTTTTCTTGCCAGACAATTACAAGGCTACCTGTTCCCATAGGACAGAATGGGGAGTTTGTTTATAACATCTTACAAACATAACTACCCCTGGGAACAAGTTGGAAAGTAAAGTTTAGTAAGCCTGAACTCAGAATCTAAAGAGGTGTCTTTTAGTAAAGGTGATTTTTACATTCTGTATTTGAAAATACCACTTTTAGAAAGTAGGTATTTTCTTGCTGAGCCATCCAGTGTGCCTTCTGCTGGGTTTGTGGATTGACTGTCCGGCTTAGGGATGACAGGGGTTGGGGAGGAGCAGTGGCTCCAAGGAGTCTAGATGGGTCAGGGATGGGCTGAATAGACCCGGGCTGCATTTAGAGTAGGGGAAGGAGATTTCCTTTCACCTGAATGGGCCTGGTCTGCCTCTGACAATGCTGTCTCCACCTCCTGCCAGGAAGCTGCACCAGAGAGGACAGAACTGGTTCTGGCTGTGCACAGACACTCTCTGCCTCCAGAGAACAAGGGATTTTTTGGTATAAATATGGGGGCCTAGACCCCAGAACTTTAGAACTCTTTTGGACCAAGAAGACTGCCAAGAAGAAGATCTGGAGAAGCTGTGAGGAGGAACTACCACTTTGCTGAGTGCCTTGCTGTGTTGGCCTGAAGTGGCTGCTTCTGTCTTGGGCAGTGAAAGGACTGGACTGAACTTTCTGCAACTTCTTAATTGACTAACTCCAAGGACTTGAGGTAGAGCTTGCCTCCTGTTCTGAAGTCTCAGGGACTGCAAAGACTTCACCAACCTCTGGGTACTGCTGTGTCAGCCTCCACAGAAAAGGTAAATGCAACCGACTTCGTCGCTGGCTCTGTGTCCTGATGGCACCGTCTGCATTTCGCACCGCAACCCTGGTCTCACCGCCACCGAGCCACTGCTTGCACTGTGACCTGTGGGGACTGCACTCCGCACCCCCTTGCTTCACTTCGCCATCCTGGTTTCCCCAACGCCATCGCTGCTGCTGACTTTGACACCCGTGACTGCATCTTGGCTTGTGGCACTGCTCTTAAGTTTCATGATGCACCGCCTCGTCTCCCACAGCCGTCTAGGCCGACCGACGACAGCTCCCACTAACCGGCTGTGTCGCCTGCACCACAACCTGCAAGCAGCGCATCGAGCACCGTCTCGCCCTGCACCGTAAGCCTTGGTCTCACTGACAGAGCCGCTGCCTGCATCGCATCAAGAGGACACCGCACCCTGCACTGCTTACATTTTGCAAGTCAATCGCGACGGTTGCCACGTCTGGCTGGAACCGTTAGACTCTGTGGTTTTCAGCATCGCGGTAGCCCCGGACGGAGCTACCGTTTCGTACGAACTGTGTTTTTCCAAGTATTCTTGCAAAGTATACCTTTTAAAGTACTGAATTGTGAATTTCTATCGTTTTGGTCTTCTTTTAAGTATATCAAATATTAGATATTTTTCTAAAACCGGTGTGGTGTCCTTTTGTAGTGCTTACACTGTATTACTGTTGGTTAGGTGCAAACGCTTTACACACTGTCTCCAAGATAAGCCTGGCTGCTTGTGCCAAGCTACCAAGGGTGTGAGGATGGGGTTATTTTAGGAGTGTAACTCACTTATCCTGACTAGGAAGAAGGACAAAGGTGCAAGCCCTTGCCAACTAGAGACCCCCATTTCTAACACAAAATAATAAGTTTAAAGGAGTTTTGTTTAAAAATGCAAAGAAAAGCAGAACTATCAATATTATAATAGTGAACAGCTTTACTAAACTTGCTCACAATACCTCTACATAGAAGTTTCAGAGTTGTTGAAAAAAGCACGCTATCCGCGATTACGGACGTCATTGCGACTTACACGGTCTTTGCAGAAATGGGAAAACGTGTTTGGAGGGGATATTCTGGGAACTCACATGAAAAATATGAGTTTGAAAAGTACACTAATAAAGCTCTACTGTTAAACATATTGTAGAATGTCTATATATATGTTTTACACTTTGTATAAATCACGCGTTCTTCGCGACTTCCGACGTCACGGCGGCAACGTCAGTAGTCGCAAATATACATTTTGTTTGTAAAGGTGGCTTTCTCCTAAGTTGATCACAGAAAGAAAAGTTAAATCAATACATTACTAAATATTTCGAGTTAAACTTTATTTAAAAACTGTCTAAGTGTTTTTTTCAGTATTTGAAATCTATTTACTGATGAAAGAATCTCCACTGTAAATGCAACAATGTGCCGACTTACAAAATTGTTAAAAATAAAACCAATTAATGTATTTTCTGATAAACACATGAAATAAAAATTAAGTGATGTATTATATAAATATAATACACAATATCCAATTATAGAAAGAAAGTACGAAAATCTTAGAGGTTCACTTACAAAAAAATGGACCTTACAATTAAACAGAATTTTAAAAAACCTTAGAAATTGGAAAAAAAAACAAAGGATACAGGAATGTTATAATTAACAATTAGCATTTAAAAAAACCTTAGAAATTCACTGTAAAAAAACACAAAGGTTACAGGGACGTTCTAGTTAGGGAACAACATTTTTTAAAAACCTTAGAAATTCACTGAATAAGAAAATCAAAGGAAGACATGGCTTGGAAGTTTAAGCTGGACTGTTCCCATGAGGCACAGGGTCAAGACTGATTTGCATATGGCTGGATCTGAACTGGGGTGGTTAAGTGAGCTAAAGAACGATGATGGATTCAACCCAGATCTGTGACTGGGGGGTGAGTGTCTGAAAAGTTTCAGCTCTCTGTCCATCATCTCCTTGTGTTTGCTTTGTATGAATGAGTGAGTCAGTGGCTGGATGGGTTAATGAGTGGGTTTGTAAGGGGCTGTATAGGCGAATTAATGTGTATGACTGTGAGTGAGTGCATGTCAATGGTATATGGGTAACGGATTGTGAAAGGCAGTATAGGTGAGTGACTGGGTATGTGAGTGACTGTATGGGTGATTGAGTGAATGTGAGTGGATGGATGGGTGAGTATGTTAGTATCTGTATGAGTAAGTATGTGTGTGTAACTCTATGAATCAATCATAGCATTTATAAAGCGCACTACATACCCGTGAGGGTCTCAAGGCGCTGCGGGGGCTGCTCCTGTTTGAAGAGCCAGGCCTTGAGAAGTCTTCTGAAGGTCAGGTCTTCGGTCTGCCGTAGGCGGATGGGGAGGGTGTTCCATGTCTTGGTGGCGAGGTGGGAGAATGATCTGCTGCCGCCGGCCACTCTTTGGATGTGGGGGACGGTGGCGAGGGTGGGGTCTGCGGAGCTGGCGGGTGGGGGTGTAGAGGCTGAAACGGCTGTTGAGGTACACTGGTCCGGTGTTGTGGAGTGCCTTGTGTGCGTGGGTGAGGAGTTTGAAGGTTATCCTCTTGTTGAGAGGGAGCCAGTGCAGGTCTCAGGTGGGGTGTGATGTGGCTGCGGCGAGGGATGTCGAAGAATAGGCGCGCGGAGGCATTCTGAATGCGTTGGAGCCGTTTCAGGAGTTTGGCTGTGGCTCCTGCATAGAGGGTGTTCCCGTAGTCTAGTCTACTGCTGACGAGGGCCTGCGTGACCGTCCTTCTCGTTTCGGTGGGGATCCACTTGAAGATCCTGCGAAGCATGTGGAGGGTGTTGAAGCAGGAGGAGGAGACGGCGTTGACCTTCTTTGTCATGGAGAGGGTAGAGTCGAGGATGACCCCTAGGTTGCGTGCGTGGTCGGTGGGTGTTCCTAGTGCAGTCGGCCACCAGGAGTCGTCCCAGGCCGAGGGGGTGTATCCGAGGATGATGGTCTCCGTCCTGTCCGAGTTCAGCTTCAGTCGGCTGTTTCTCATCCAGTCAGCGACGGCCTTCATTCCTTCGTGGAGGTTGGTTTTGGCGGTGTGGGGGTCCTTGGTGAGGGAGAGGATCAGCTGGGTGTCGGCGTAGGAGATGATGTTGAGGTCATGCCGTCGTGCGATGAATAAGTGGTTGCATGATTGACTGTATGGGTGAGTGAGTAGCTCTATGGGTGAATGACTGAGTGGCTGTATGAGTGAGTGGATGTGTGTAATGTGAATCAATGAGTGGCTGCGTAGGTACTGGTATGGGTGTGTGAATGGGTTTGAAAATGGTAGTGTTGGAGTGGGTGTATGAAAGGTTATATGGAGGTGTGAGTGGGTGCGTCAGATTCTGTTGTGGATGATGTTATCAGTGATGTCATGAGTGATATCACTGACCATGTCATGAGTGATTTAATATGTGAGGTCATAAGCAGTGCATTGCGGGGGCGCGAGTTACAGTTAACTAACTAGAACAACTTAATTTCCCTGATTTTGTACGATGAAACTTGAGCCAAACTAGAACGTCCCTGTAACCTTTGGTTTTTTTCAGCGAATTTCTATGTTTTCTTTAAGTAGTAGTTGCATTTGCAGAATAATGGAGAAAGGGGGCAGACCTCCGACCAGCTCTTGGCAATTTCACTGTGTAGGACTTACAGGAAGTACCAGGAGGGCTTCTTGGCCCCCAAGGACCATCAGGACTAAAGTGGACTTCATCCCACAAACAGTATTGCACCAGGAGCTTCGTTTGCAGAGTGGTGGAGAAAGGTGGCATCCTTGGGGGCCAACTACCCCTCCTGTTACCTCCAGTAAGCCACACGGCTGGATCGGAGAGTGGTTTTCGGAGGCCAAACCCCTTTTTTTCACCACTGTGCAGATGAGCCTCCTGGCACACTACTACTTGGGAGATGTAGTCCCCTTGGCTCTTGAGAGTCCTAAGGGGCCAACTACCCCTCCTGTTACCTCTACTAAGTCCCACAAAGTGGGATGGCTGAGAGGTTTTCAGTAGCCACACCCCCGTTTCCCACCACTCTGCAAACACACCTCCTGGTGCACTACTAGTTGGGGGATGAAGTTGCCTTGGCTCTTGAGGGTCATTGGGGGCAAATTACCCCTCCTGTTACCTCCAGTTAGTCCAACACAGCAGGATTGCTTTGAGGTTGTCGGAGGTCATGCTCCCTTTCTCCACGACTCCTCAAACACCCCACCTGGCACACTACTAGTTGGGGGAAGTAGTCCACTTTAGTCCTGAGGTCCTCAGAAGTGAAGTGGAATTCATTCCCAAACCAGCAGCACACCAGGCAGAGCGTTTGCAGAGTGGTGGAGAACTGGGGCATAGCCTCCACCTCCTCTCTGCACTCCTGCTGTCTGGGACTTCCTGTAGGTAACAGAAGGGGTTCCTGGACCCCAAGGACCCTCAGCATCCAAGGGAACTTTATCCCCTATCGAGCCAGAACCCGCAATTGCAGGGTGGTGGTGAAGGGGGCTTAGCCTCCAGTGACTTAACAGAGGTTTTTTTTCTCGTTTAAAGAAAACATATAAGGGAGTCAAAAACACTTGGTTCCCGTCAGAAGTGGTATAATGGGAAATGTAGGGAGGCTTATAGTCAACTAGTTAAAGCGGTCAAGTCTCGGGCTATGATCGATGATCACTGATCATCAAATTCCTATCAGGTGTAGTATCAGCCTTCCTACAGGGTTGTTGGTAACCTAGTCTTTTTAATGCATGCCATTTCTTAAGTTTAAGTTTTCTGACATATTTAAAAAGATCAATTCTAGTATCTGTATATTCTTTTAATGGCGCCCTCTACAGGCAGACAAAGGGTACTGCGATGGGTTCTTGCTTTGCTCCCAGTTTTGCCAATCTGTTTATGGGATACTGGGAGCAAGAAATCTCTGCCAGCACCACCCTGCAGAAAGACTTCCAACAAGTTATCTTATGGCTACGCTATATAGATGATCTGTTTATCGTCTGGAGCGGACGCCAGGAGGAAGCTGAATCCTTTTTGACAAAATTAAACATCAATAGATAATTAATTATATATATATATATATATATATACACACTATCTACTGGCGGCCGCCAGTAGATAGTTATAGTTACAACCTAATTTCCATAGGAAATCTCAAAATTCTATTTTGAACAACTTTGCGCCGGTTGACGAATCCTCGCGAAATTTTCAAAACTAATGGGGCGCTCCGTTCAGCTCCTACCCTGAAAGTCTCGGGGTGATTCGTCAAGCGGGGGCCGAGAAAAAAGGGGGGTCCCAAAACGCGTTTTCCCCATGCATTTTTCCATAGGACCTTTGGACACAACTACAGCCAGAACGGCTGAACAGAATTACTTGAAATTTGGCAAAGAGGTAGTCCTCAGGTCAGGCATGTGCCTTTTGCATATATGGTGTAAATACGTTCAGTAGTTCCTGAGAAAATCAAAAGTAAAATCATATATATATGTGGGCGGAGCCTAACCACACATCTCATCCTGAGATCTGATTGGCTGTCAGCACTTCTTCCAAGAAGTGTTGGCAGCCATCTTGGGACCAATATACATGATAGCACCTCATTAAAAAGCATTGCAGTTAATAGAAGGTTTTAAGACTTTAGTTACATTATAAATCATTTGTTGATGGTACCATACTCATTTTAGGAATTGTGGTATGTTCTAAGGTGATTTCACCATGTGAAAAAGCCTTCTGCTGGGATATCATGATTGAGAGAAAAATATTTTCTCATGCTTTTCCCACAGAGGTTTGGAAGGTGATCTATAAGCTAAACTGAGAGCCTATTTTCTGTAAATTCACATTATCTTTCTCAGTCATGTGAGAATGAAGTCTGACATTCTCAGTAAAACATGTACATCCAACAAGGGCAGAGACTGTCAGTTGATTCCTTTGTGTTCTACTGCAGCTTCCCAGAGTGTTCCAAAGAACAACTAGAGCGCTAACAGTCCTACTTATGATAAACGTATGGCACACCTGAAGCCATCTTGCTTGGATTAAAGTGGTAACTCTTAAAACATTTAATTTAAAAAGGAACAAAATGAGGGGGTTCATTTTTCCATAACTAGTATGATTAGTGCTGCAGAAAGAAAAACTAGGGCACATTTTGACTTCTGAAATCCTCTTATTTCATTAAAAAATTCTGACATGCAGACTGAAACATGCACTTTCAATACCAGCAGCAGTTTTCCCTGGTGAGCAGTAGCTTTACTACAGTGATCTAATGAGCAAAAAGAGTGCTAACATTCTGAATTTATGGCAAATGTGTGACACATCTGAATGCCTTCTTGATGGAATCAAAGTAAAAAACTGAAAGTATTTCCTACTGAGGCAGACTGCAGTAAATGAGGAAATTAGGAAACTTCATAACAAATAAGTCTCCCAAGATGGCCACCAGAGACAAAAGAGCCCAAATGTAGCCCAAATATCACCCAGATGTAGCCCAAGTATAGCCCAATGACAGAATGTCCCAGAGTGTTCTTAAAAACAACTAGAGCGCTTACTGTCTTCATTATGACAAAAGTATGGCACACCTGAAGCCATCTTGATTGGAATAAACTGGTAACGCTTAAAACATTTAATTTAAAAAGGAACACGAGGGGGTTCATTTTGCCATAGAAATTATGATTAATGCTGAAGAAAGAAAATGAGGGCACATTTTGAGTAACTTCTCAAATCCTCTTCTATTTCATTAAAAAATTCTGACATGCAGACTGAAACATGCACTTTTAATACCAGAAGCAGACTTCCATGGTGAACAGTAGTTTTACTACAGTGATCTAATGAGCAACTAGAGTGCTAACTTTGAGAATTTATGGCAAATGTGTGACATATCTGAATACCTTCATGATGGAATCAAAGTAAAAAACTGAAAGCATTTCCTACTGAGGAGACTGCAGTACATGAGGAAATTTCATAACAAATAAATCTCCCAAGATGGCCACCGGAGACAAAAGAGCCCAAATGTAGCCCAAAATCACCCAGATGTAGCCCAAATATAGCCCAATGACAGAAGTGTGCAAAACACTTATTATTTTGTGTTTTTGCAGTGTTATATAGTGCAGACTTGTCAGGTATTGGAGTGCTTTACATGAGCATTGGTTACATCACACAAGAACAAATTCATTTTGGCTGTAGACATGGGGAGACTAAGTAATTTGACCAGAATCACAGAATGTCGAGCTGAAGCAGAAACTCCAACCTGGTTCCCCAGTTGCAAAGTCTGCAGTTCTGGAAGTAACACCACATCCTCTCCCCTAAGTGCAACATTTAATCAAGTGGTCAACTGGATAAAAAAACATAAAGATAACAAATAATTTAAAAGTGCTTTGTCGCTATTTGAAAACTCAGAAAATATGTCCTTATTTTAGTCTTTTAGAGCACTAACCATAGTTTTGATGCCAATAAGACCCTCTCATATATGTAATTTCTAAAGGAAATGCTCTAGGTATTACAGTTTTGATTACATCAAGATAACGTCAGGCGTTTCACACTTTTGTAATAAATATAGAATGTTAGCAATCTAGTTGTTCATTAGGATACTGTTGAGAGGCAGGGGCCAGGGGCACGGACTCTGAAAATTGAAGGCAGGTAGGAGGGTGCAAAGGCAACAATTTAACCACACTGAGCAGGCAGGAAGGGCCGTGGCAGCACAACAGACTATGGAGGGCAGTGGAAAGGGGGGCAGGGGCAACAAACCAACAATACAGGACTTGCAAGGGAGGCTGTGGCAATGTAATAGACCATTGTGGGCAGAAGGAAGAGGCAATGGTAGTACAACCATACATGCCAACAGACCCGATTCAGCCAGGAAACGTCCAATGTTTTTAAGCTCAAATGGGCTTTATTTGATCTGTCTCCTGTCTACAATCTCCTCTTTTTCAATGCAACTCAAAGGGGAAAATCAATACCCCAGTTTTTTTTCAAAATCTCACTCTTACCAAGTTCAAAATGTTCGCAAGTATGGTACATTGGATCATGGAAGGAAATGGGGTAGGGACATGGACTTGGATAACAGAGGACAGGAGGGACATGGAGAGGTGCACCAAACTGACCCTGCAGGGCAGGCATCAGGGTTTGCAGCAGCACAATACACAACACAGGGCATGCGGGAAGGGAGTGCAGCACAACAATCCATAGAAAGCAAGAGGGAGGGGACAGGACCATGCACATGGACAACAGAGAACAGAGGGGCAAGAGGCAATGGTAGCTAGCTGACCATAATGGACAGACAGGAGAGAAAGCGGCAGCATAACAGACCATAAAGGGCAGGAGGGATGGATCAGGGGCATTACAATGGAACAAACAAGCCAGGAGGGAGGGAGTAGGGGTCTGCACATGTAAACAGAGGGCTGGGGGCAAGGGGGCAGGGCAGGAGCAGCAAGATAGCCATGGAGGTCAGGCAGGATGGGCACTAGAAGCAAGACACACCATGAAGAGCAACAGTGAGACTGCGATGGCATACACACAGACCATGGAGGGAAGGTGGGAGGGGGTCAGGGGCAGCTAACTGACCACACAGAGAAGGTGGGAGGGGCCATGGCAGCACAGAAGACCATGCATGGCAAGTGGGAGGGTTAGTGGCAGCACAATGGCTATGATGGGCAAGAAGGAGGGTGCAGGGGCATGCACAAAGGACGATGGAGGATAGAGAGAGGGTCAGGACCTGTGCACAGACAAGAAAGTTCAGGGGAAGGGGCCTCACAATAGACCGCACGGGGCAGGCAGGAGGAGCAGTTGCAGCACAACAGACCAGGGAGGGCAGAAGGGTGTGGCAGTACAATGGACCATGTAGGACAGGAGGAAGAGGATAGGGGCATGGCATGTGGACAGGCAGGGTGGAGGTGGCAGGGACAGGTTACAGTCATCTGACAATGCTAGGCAGGTGGGAGGGGAGTGGCAGCTCAACAGAACACTCAGAGTAGATAGGAGTGGCAGGTCCATGGAACATGGTGGGCAAAAAGGATGGAGCAGGGGCATGTACAAAGACATCGGAGGGCAGGGGGAAGGAGAATAGGGGCAGCAAGCTAAGCACAGAGTTTAAGCAGGAGGTCAATGATGGGGCATAGAATTGGGCAATGGAGGGCAGGAGGAGGGGACTGGTACATCATACTGAATTGAGGGCAGTGGCAGCACATCAGACCATGCATGGCAGGAGGGAGGAGGCTAGTCCATGGATTCACACAACAGAGGATAGGGAGGAGGAAATGGGGCAGCAAGCTAACTGTTCAGAGAAGGCGGGTATTAGGAACTTTATTGTTTTTAAAACGTGTGTCTGTGCGAACTACTTAAAATATGAACAAGTATGCAGCATAATCTCACTTTTATTCAGGAAGAAGAGGACGTTTGTGACTGTGACTCCGGGCTCACTTGGCAGAAACACCCCCCGACCCTCCACCCCCTATCGCAAAATGTAATGCCCGTGAAAAGGGTAGGTGAACACAGTGTTATATAGAACATAGTCCTGAGAGCACGATTGAAAATGAAAACTAGATATAGTGTATGGTATAAACTATGCACCAACAAGTGTGATGAACCGGGCGTGAAATATAATATGCAATACATTGTGCGCAATGACAGATTCATTGGAGACCGCGAGATAGCACAGGCACTAGCGCGTGCTATGCGATGTGCGCCTTGGAGTGTAATATACACAGGGCAGTGTTGTGTAACCTAACTAGTCTCTAAAGTTGTAATATAAAATATGTGCTGGGGAGTGTAACGTTGCATATGCACTGTGACAAAGATATGGATCCCAGATTGTAATATTGATGGCATAGCACTGTGCGTTATAACATAGGCATCGGGGAAGGCACGTTAGATGGGGCAATATAACCCGTGCGAAGACAAGTGTGGCATGACATTCACGGGGTGGTGTTACAGTGCACATGGGCTAGAGAGTGTCATAGCATATGCACTAGCTGGTGGAATACAACACAGAGGGTTGTGGTACTCGGCAGGCAATGGTGGGTGTAACACAGCATTGGGCTCTGTCAGGAGCGCGCTGTGACTCTCATGTGATGTTCGTCCCCTTTCCAGAGAGTAAAATAAAAAGTATTACACATCCGGCAGTGGATGTGTGTTTTATTAACCGTGAGGGAGTTTCTTACATAGTTTTGGTCGAATTTTTGTCGAATCCCCTTTGAATGGCTTGGTGTGCATGTGTATTAAATGTGCCCGTCAATAGCTACCCATGTTTGTATAAATAAACGACAAGGGCTTCACTAGTGGTGTAAATACATTCCACGTGGATTCATTGTATGCATAGTCGCCTTTTAATGAATATCACGCAAATCGTCATGGTGATAGGTACGTACGGTTTGTCCAGCATGTCCTAGGTGTGTCTATAAATATATATTTTTTAAAAATAATAAAAAACAGTGGCCGGCCCTGGGGATTGGGGTGAAAAAAATATAATTAGGAGACAGGCCCTGGGGGATGGGGTCATCAGGGCCAATAAATTAGAATAAGAAGGGGAACCACACAGCCCCCCTTCTTAAAAAATTTAAATAAATAAAAGACTGGCATCTTGCCGGAGGCCACGCCCCCTCCTTGCAGCACTCTGCAAACGCGCCCCCTGGCGAGTTGTAAGTTGGGGAATTAATTCCTCTTCAATACTGAGGGTCCCTGAGCGCCAACTAGCCCAACAGGCATCTCCAGCCAGGGAGCTGCGCTGCAGACAGGTGTTCTGAGGCCAAGCCCCTTTTTACGCAGCTCTGTGGCGCTTACTGGAGGTACCTAGTGGTCTAGTTTGACCCTAGGGACCCTTAGGATTCAAGGGGACTTAATCTCTCAACTTAGAACAGCCACAGGGCGCATTTACACAGTGGTGAAGGGAGGGGACGGGGCCTGAGGTGACGTGCGCAAACATGCACTATGGCACGTTTTAAATTGGGGATATAATTTCCCTTCAATACTGAGGGCCCCTGGGGGCTAACTAGCCCACCAAGTGCTTCCAGTAAGCGCCACTGAGCTGCATTGCAGAGAGATGGTCCAGGCTGTGCCACTTTTTACACCTCTCTGCAACGCAGCTCTGTGGCACTTACTGGAGGTACCTAGTGGGCTAGTTGGACCCTAGGGACCCTCAGGATTCAAATGAACTTAATCTCCCAACTAAAAACGGACACAGGGCGTGTTTACACAGTGGTGAAGGGAGGGGACGGGGCCTGAGTTAACGTGTGCAAAAACGCCCTGTGGCCTGTTTTAAGAGGTAGTTTTAATCCCCCTGCCCTCTTATATACTAGGGGCTTACAGAGGAGGTCATGCTAATCACAGGGGGACCCCAACGCATAATGTTCCCTAGTGTATGTAGGTGTTTTCACTGTATTCTAAGTGTCTTTTAACATAGCACTGGCTCTAGGACTGGTTAGTCAGACTCAGTTACCACCAGTATCCGTCTGAAAAAGTTGAGGGCACAGGATGATCTTGCAACAAGGATTCTTTCTGCTCTTCTTTTTGTTCTTTCTGCACGTTATCCTTCTTCCTGCACTTTTCTTCGTCTTTGAGGACTTCTGTTGCTTCTTTCTGCACTTCTTTTTTTTCTTTCTGTGCATTTTTTCTTCTTTCTTCACATGTCCTATCTCTGTAGGCATAGTTAGAAATTAGCGTTTAAAAAACCTTTGAAATTCACAGAAAAAAAACATAGGTGTCAGGCACGTTATAGTTAGGAATTAGCATTTAAAAAACCTCAGAAATTCACTGAAAAAACATAGGTTTCAGGGGTGTTATAGTTAGCTGGACTTTTCACTTGTACAAAACCATTGAAATTCCCCCGTTATAGTTAGTTCAGCTAACTATAACTCGCGCGCCCGCAATGCACTGCTGATGACGTCACATATTACATCACTCATGACATGGTCAGTGACATCACTCATGACATCACTGATGACATCTCAAATGACATCACTCATGACATCACTGATGACATCATCCTTGTGATAGAGTGGCAGACCTCCTCTCACCCTAATATAACCTTTGATACACACATTCAAAAATAGAGACTAAAATTTTCAAAACAATGGACATACCAATACCAGTTACAACAACCTCTTCAGTAATTCTAAGATCCACATACACATTCACTCATTCACCAACAGTCCTATACAGTCACTCATACATGTACTCACACATCATATGTACTCATACACCTATACATCCTGTTACACAATGCCACTCATCCATAGAGTTACTCACACAGATAGTCACTCATGCTAATAAAGAATCAAACATACATTTACTTGCATATACAGTTATACACACACCACCACACTTACTTCTACAGAAACTTACACATACTTAGTCTTTTAAACAATCACTTATAGAAACACATACTTATTCATACAGGAACTCTTTCAATCCCTCACTCTCACATATACTCACTTATATACACCAATAGTCACATATACTAGTTTAAAACATATGTAGTTACTCATAAAGACACTATTGAGACAGTCATTCACTCACTAACACACTAACACACTCATCCACCCATACAGTCCTGCACACATGCTGTCTTCAACACATACAAACAGTGAGTCACTCATTCATGCACCTATGCACTACGTAATACCCCCCACCGAACCATGCAGACACTCAGACTGATACTCAAAAAACCAACTAATAACCTATATAGACACCCATGTAGCTACTCACCAACCCATGCAGCCACTTATACACAAAGTGGGAGACTGATACAGATATTTACATATTTAAACATTACTCACTAAGCCAGGTATTCACTATGATATACTTAATCAGTCAGTTACACAATCAATTTTTCAAAAACAAATCATCCAGTTAGACACTTATATACCCATTTATTCTTTCATCGACCTTGAGATATACATATATAAAACATATTTAATTTTCAGAAAAACAGACATTCACTGGATGATGTCATCAGTGATGTCATCAGTGATGTCATTTGAGATGTCATCAGTGATGTCATGAGTGATATCACTGACCATGTCATGAGTGATGTAATATGTGACGTCATCAGCAGTGCATTGCGGGCGCGCGAGTTATAGTTAGCTGAACTAACTATAACGGGGGAATTTCAATGGTTTTGTACAAGTGAAAAGTCCAGCTAACTATAACACCCCTGAAACCTATGTTTTTTTCTGTGAATTTCTGAGGTTTTTCAAATGCTAATTCCTAACTATAACGTGCCTGAAACCTATGGTTTTTTCTGTGAATATATATATATATATACGGTATCTACAAATTAAGAAATTCGCTGACAGGCAGCATAGTACTGTACAGGGTCAGAGGCACATATATAGTCACCAAGTCATCTGACTAGTAGCGCTCTAACAGCAAAGGTGGACTGTTACTTCATCATGATGCAGTGTTAAGGATGTGAATCTTCAGATCTTTCCTAAATTAAAGCACGGTTGGAGCAGTTCGGATCAGTATAGGGATGCCATTCCAGATCCTGGGAGCATTGATGGAGAAGGCCTGATACTTTTTCATCTCAAGTCTGATGAGGTCTTGGTGGTGGGTGACCCCAGAGTCTCAGGAGATGGTGAACTTACCAGAGGTAGAGGCGCAGTCAGCATGGCTGCTGTTTGGTAAGCAAAACGTTCATAGTTTTAATGATCACAACACAACACCAATGGCTCATTCTCCCAATGTCAAGCTTGGCATCAACATACAACTTGCAATAGAATATTTATCAAATTCACTTTTATTGGTTTTCAGAGAAACATAGAACTTGACCAAAGGCAAGAAACAACCAGACAAGTTTGGATGGCTTGCTCCCTGTCCACATTGGACTCGCATAGTCTGCAGCTTTACATATGTTAACATACATTTGTTAACTGAAAACTCAGCACCCTTGAGCCAATTACTTGTAAAATATTACTTCTCAGAAGGTGAACACCAGTGGTAAAAACCTCTCAAATACATGGTCTTAAGTAAAACAATCAGTTCATGTTCAACTCTACAAAGCGATTTCTTGTATTAGGTCATAAAAAGATTATTTCTCTACAAAATTTCACTTTCATGCATACTGAGATTTATATATATATATATATATATATATATATATATATATATACACACACACACACACAAACAAACACACACTTATTTATGTACAGATGTGATTAATTTTGGGCAAAGGATTATAGCTAGAAGCCAAAAGACTGATCCAAGCATTGCTCAAATAATTGGCGTGAAGATGACACAGCTTTTGCCTTCCTTCTATCAAGAATCCTTGCTCGGTTTCCACTGAGAGGTCATCAGAAGACACCTGGTCAGATTCTGCAGTCAGAAGAACTTTGAATGTGATGGACCAGTTCTTGTATACTATTTTATCTCTTGCAGCAAGTGTTATTTTTCGGTGCCGTTTAGTACTTTACTGCTGGACTGCGAATCTCATTTAAGTTTATTGCATACTTGGGGACCATGATCAGCAATACCCTCTCTTGCTTGCTGCCACTTTCGTAGCATAAAAGCTGCTCCACCAGGAGAGAACTTTCTACCTTTACCTCCGGCTATTAAAAACTCTTGTATTTATTGTATGCCATTGGCTTCTTTTGCAGTTTTTTGCTTTTTCTCCAGGATGAATCCAACTATACAAATTATTTTATTTCCACACTTACTGGCGCAGAGAAGTCTTTCGTATGACCTTTGATGACAAAACACAGCTCACTTATGGGGACTATATGGTGTCACTTTCATAAAGGCAGCACGTCTGTGGATTGGGCAGGTTGTTTATAGAAGACACTGGAGACAATCCGATCCCCTTCAGGGATTTTTTACCAAACTTGGGTTTTTTCAGACCCTGTCTCCTGGAGCCAGACCCCCGTTTGTCTCTCCATTTCTCCAAGGTGTGTATCCACTGATGGAGCTTTAAGTATGAGGGTATTTTGAAGGTCTTCCCACATTCATTGCAGGAATATGATTTTAAACGTTTGTGTTTTATTTGGTGTACCTTCAAGCTTAATAATGCGCTGAAACTCTTCCCACATTCATTACATGCAAAGTATCCCGAGTGTACTCGTCTGTGTATGATCATCAGTGAGGATTTGCTAAAAGATTTCCCACAGACATTACACGTGCACGTTTTTGCACTTGTGGGGAGCTTCTGCTGTTGGAGTTGCATTGAAGAAGGGGTCAAAGACTTTTCGCTTTCATCACTTGTCTTCTCAAGACTCCGTTATATATTCATATTAAATTGATACGGCAAGAACAAAATTGATGTCCTGCTGCTACTTTAAATTGATTTGTTCAAACAACTGTATGAATTAATATAAAATTGAGCAAGAGTGCCGAGGTTTATATACGTTTTACGTTTTCACTGGGTCCATTTCGGCTTCGGTCTTTTGGCACCTTAGGTAGTGGGGTGCAGTCATCTTAAACTCAAGGGGCACAAATATTTGGATACTTATATTGAATGCACAAAGAGAATAGATGTGCTACCAATTAAACAACCACTCCCATCTGTAAATATTCTCATCTGAACATATTGATGCGTTTAAGCTGGTGTCAGTCTTCAGTTGTTGAGGTGCTGAAGAATCATGGAAACAATTCTCGCTTTCACAGCATGTCGACGTTTTGTCTGTGACTAGGTTGTCAAGTTCATGCACAGTATTCTTTTCGTCATGATGTATGGAGTCTTTTCCATTTGCATGGACTTTCTGGTGTAGAAGCAATATTGCTGAAGCATTAAAAGACATTTCACATTCGGTGCAAGGGTAAGGTTTCTTTTCTGGTGCTTTTGTCTCAACCTTGGGTGTACCAACACTTTTCTTTTCATCAATCCTGGTGGAAACGTTTTCTTTTGTATGAACGTTCAGGTGTTGAAGCAGTACCAAAGAAGAATTAAAAGACAGATCACACTCACTACATGGGTAAGGTTTCTTTTCAGAGGCTTTTGTCTCACCCATCAGTTTACTATCACCTTTCTTCTCATCACTTTGCATGGAACGTGTTTCTTTTATGTGAGCCTTCTGGTGTTGAAGCAGCAATGGAGCAGAATTAAAAGACAGATCACAATCACTACAAGGGTAAGGTTTCTTGTCTGAGGCTTTTGTCTCAACCTTGGGTGTACCAACACTTTTCTTTTCATCAATCCTGGTGGAAGCTTTTTCTTTTGTATGAACGTTCAGGTGTTGAAGCAGTACCAAAGAAGAATTAAAAGACAGATCACACTCACTACATGGGTAAGGTTTCTTTTCAGAGGCTTTTGTCTCACCCATCAGTTTACTATCACCTTTCTTCTCATCACTTTGCATGGAACGTGTTTCTTCTGTGTGCGTCTTCTGGTGTTGAAGCAGCAATGGAGCAGAATTAAAAGACAGATCACAATCACTACAAGGGTAAGGTTTCTTGTCTAAGGCTTTTGTCTCAACCTTGGGTGTACCAACACTTTTCTTTTCATCAATCCTGGTGGAAACTTTTTCTTTTGTATGTACGTTCAGGTGTTGAAGCAGTACCAAAGAAGAATTAAAAGACAGATCACACTCACTACATGGGTAAGGTTTCTTTTCGGAGGCTTTTGTCTCACCCATCAGTTTACTATCACCTTTCTTCTCATCACTTTGCATGGAATGTTTTTCTTTTGTGTGAGCCTTCTGGTGTTGAAGCAGCAATGGAGCAGAATAAAAAGACAGATCACAATCACTACAAGGGTAAGGTTTCTTTTCTGAGGCTTTCTTCCCCACTTTAGTTTTGCTATCACTTTTGGGTTTGCTAACATTTTTCTTCTCATCATTCCACTTGGAAGCTTTTTCATTTGCATGAACTCTCTTATGCTGAAGCAACATTTCATACGCATTGAAAGACTTTTCACATTCATCACACGGGTGTGGCTTCTTTTCTGGGGTTTTCTGATGATGCTTTTTCATACCTTTCTTCCCGTCCATGTGCATGAAAGCTTTCTCGCTTCCATGAACCCTCTTGTGTTGAAGCAACATTTCATAAGCATTGAAAGACCTTTCACATTCATCGCATGGGTGTGGTTTCTTTCCTTGAGTTGTTTGCGGATGTTTACTTGCACTTTTCCTCTCATTGTAATGCTTCTTCTTGTCTTCTTGTCGTCTTGTTTTTGGTTTGCTTACTTTTCTGTTTACACTGGCATTTGAATTCTTACGAAGAGGTTTTTCCTTTACACCTGGCAGGTCTGCCTCCTTGTGGAATACCTTGTGCTTGATTAGGTTGGATTTCTGAAAAAAGACGATCCTACAGTCTGGGCATGGGTACTTTTTCACTCCCGATTTTGTTCTTGGAATTCTTTTGGACGACTTGGATTTTCTAGCAGGCTTTTTAAATTTGCGTGCAGTGGAGTATTTTCTTGCAGTGTTGTTCTGCATCTTTTTGGGTCTTTTAGGTCTATGTTTAAACTCTTCATCTTTGCCTGAGATCCAGATATCATCCTCATCTTTCTCTGAATACGAGACTTCTTTTTTGACTGCTCTTGCTCTTCGTGGTTGCAGTTTGTCAGTACACTCTTCAATTTTTCTCTTGTACTTTTTCAAGGTATTCATCTCTGATTAAAACAAAATTAAGACACAAATTAATTTGATAAAAAAATGAAATATAGAAGCAGCAGACATACCAACTTGTAATTCATAAAGCTGTGCTCTCTACTAGTGGTTCACAGAGAAAGTAATGTTGAACAAGTTACTTACCCTAGACAATGATCTTTCTGGTGAATGCTTTACCTACCTGCGGATTACTCACTTTTTGAATATTCTAAGGTGCCAGACAGGATGCAAAAACTTTCCAACAGCTTTCCTACACCATTAGGTGGAGTTTGGCTCCATTCCGGCATCAGGCACATACCAGGACATGACATCATTGGAGCCATATAGCGCCAAACTTGTGCCCCGACGTCAGTTCCTCATTCTTTTGTTTAGAGCCCGTACAGGAAGACACGGCCTACAGTATTTTGATCAGTGGCTATGCCGTTTAAGAATGTAACCTAAAACCATATGTATGTGATGGCTGTGCGACCATTTCTCAGAACAGGGAGAGGTGAGAAAAGAGTTTGGGAGAGTGGTGAGGAATTTGCAGGTAAGGAAACCATGCTTACCTCTAATCCTATGTCTCTTCCAGGGGAATCCTCATACAAGAGTGCCGTGGCATTCTTGACTGAAAGGAAGCAGTTTCTTTGGATTACAATGTCAGCGTGCGGCGTAGCGCTAAACATGAGCACAGCCGACGATATGACAGCTTGAGGGCAACACGTCGAAATCAGGAGAATACATTCACACACACTGGCCACAACAATGAGAGGAAAAGTTCTGGGCGCCATTTTGTGATGCGGGACACTGATCCCGTGGATTCTTTTTTCTTTTCTTGTGTTATTGTTTTTCCTCTCGTTTCCTAAGTATTGTCCAATTTTTAATCCCCTTCCTCCCGTCTCATCTTTCTGGCGGAGGAGGGTGGTTTCCCTCCCACCTATTACCAGCTTCAAGCTGCAAAACTACACAGGTAAGAAACTATACGTTTTGCAGCGTGAATCTTTCTGGATTCACTATGCTGTGCATAGACTTTGTAGCGGTTTGTCCTTATTGTGGTGGCTGGGTGGAAGATGAGCACTGGTTGCTAAAAATGTGTTGTAAGACCTTCTGTCCCACTTGCGCTTCTTTGTTCATTTGGATATCCACACTGTAGTGCTTGGTGAACGTGTGCACTGAAGACCATGTTGCAGCTTGGCAAATGTCGTGAATTGGTGCGTTAGCTAGAAACACAATTGTTGCTCCTTTCTTCCTCGTTGCATGAGCTGCCCCTGTTGCCCAGCTTGTTTGTGGGATAGTTGTATGGTTTGTGCGATCCATCGTGCAATGGTATTCTTGGTACCACTTCCATTGCCTCCTTGCTGAGCAATTCCTGTGCCTCCAGTTGCAAGAGCGAGAGCTCCTTTGCTGAGTGTGCCTTTCTTCTTGGTTTTCTGTTTGGAGGTTGTCTTTCTAACTCTATACAGTATCCGTATTGTATGATGTTTAGGATCCATTTGTCTGATGTGACCTTCCTCCATTCCTGGATGAAGTCTCTTATTCTCCCCCCCTACTGGTGTTGAGTGTTCCAGGTACTGTTTGTCGTTGAACGTTTGGGTGCATCTTTTCTTTTTGTTTGTCCGCCCACCCTGAGGTGTTGCTAGGGTGGGGGCCTGATGCCTGGCGGAGTCACTTGGTTGAAGGCTGTTGTTCTCCCCTCTGTGTCTGTCCTCGTCCGTTTCCGCGCCCTCGAAAGGACTGTCCCCGGGGTTGATACTGCCAGTTCTGCTGCTGCTGACCCTGCTGCGGCTGTCCTTGGTAGTTCCCTTGGTAGCATTGCTGGAACGTTTGGTGCGATGTGGTCGGCACATTTCCTCCACTTCTACCACTAGGTCTCCTTGCGGGTGTGCCTCTTCTCATCCCCCTGAACTGCAGCGCACCAATAGCCCTTGCTGTTTCGTTGACCTTCTTGAGCTGTGTCAACTTGTCGTTCACTGGTGTGCCGAACAATTGCTCTCCCTTGAAGGGTGTATTTAAGATGTTGCTTTGTACCTCCGGCTTGAATCCTGAAATTCTCAGCCAAGCGGGTCTTCTCTCAGTCACCCCTATCATCATTAGCCTGCAAGATGTTTCTGCAGCATCCAGTGTCGATTTTAGGCATGCGTTCGCCAAGTTCTTTCCTTCCTCTACCAGGTGAGCAGCTCTTTATTGGTACTGATCTGGTAGGTGCTTTAGGAGTTGCCCCACTTCATCCCAGTGTTGGTATGTGTGCCTATTGAGCGGAGCATTGGAATTTGCAATGCGCCACTGTATTGCCGCATTTCTCTCCACCTTTCTCTCTGTGAGATCCACCCTCCTACTCTCCTTGTCTGGAGGTGGTCTGGTATTTGGTATTCGCCCTTTTCCTAGCCGTTGCTGCATTTATGGAGTCGGCTGGCACTGACCCCTGGATGTATGCAGGTTCCTGTGAAGGTGTGTATTTTTTCTCTGTTCTAGGTGTCACAGCCTTGCATACTGCTGGCTCCTTAAAGGCCTCTCTTCACTGGTCCAGCACACTGGTGAGCATGGGCAGGAATTGGCTTCTGGTCTGTTGAGGCAGTAGAGTTTCCAGGAGAAAACATGCCTTGGGCTTCTCCTCCTCCATTTTCACTCCATAAGTCTGTGCAGCCTTCTGACCGACCATGTTGTAGATCCCTATGTTGTCTGGTGGCGAAGGGCTGGAAGGGTAAGTGGCTACGCCTTCTTCCGGCGATTCAGCGTCGAGATCTTGCCATTCCACGTCTTGTGCCTCCGAGGATGTCGAGTCCCTGTAGGATTGCAGATAGTCGCCCTCTCCCTCGAAAGAGTAGTCCTCTTGTCCCAGTGGAGTGCTTCTCTTCGAGGACGTCGACGTCAATGTCAGTCCCTCTTTTCTCGGCGCTGAGGTATCCTTCTCGAGGGCAACCTTCGATGTCTTTGAGGCTTTTTGCCGATTGGGAGTCCTTTTCGAAGGATCCGCTCAGCTGTCTGTCTCTGGAGGCTGTTGCTTTTGTCGAATGTTTCGACGGCAGAGCTCCTTTTGAGGACTTGGCTTCACCCCTACGAGTGTTGCTCAGGGCTTTTGCTTCACTCTTTCGAGCGTCGCTTGGGTGTTTTGGGGTCGACGACTCCCTTACCTCCTTTGACGTTTCCTTATGGACCTCGACGACCGTGCAGTCCTCAGGCCCTTCTGCGATGTTGTCCTCTTCTCCACTGTAGAGGCCCAGGTCTCGTAGTGATGGAGGTGGCCCCTGCTCCTGCATGTTGTGGTTCGCCCTTCTCTGTTTCTCCCTTACTCTGAGGGTCTTGGGTGTAAACGCCGAGTAGGCGTTGCAGTCTTCGCTTCTGTGTTCAAGCGGCAAGCAGAGGTTGCAGACTGGATGCTGGTTCTTCTCTTGCGTACTTGTGGTGGCAATTGGTGCAAAACTTGAATGGTGTTTTGTCCATACCCGCACTCAGGGAGCCCCCTGCAAGCGGATTCTCCGTCGAGGTTTGTTCGTAACTTCTTCCTCGTCGCTCCGGATACCTGACCTGTAGTCCGGTTAAGTTGAAAACTTGACACTTCGTCAAATATCTTCGATTTTGCTTGAATTCCTCTTCCAAAACTCTGGAACTTCTCGGCAACGATCCAGACCCAACGGCAGAATAAAGAATCTGAAGATGGCGACCAAAGGTGGGAGCTTCTGCCGGAAGCACGCAGACGTCACAAAAGACACCAAATGGTGGAATGTCGACGCCCACCTGGGCCACGAAAAAAAAAAAAAGACTAAAATTCCGGACCCAACCACTAGATGGTGGAATAATGCACAGCATAGTGAATCCAGAAATATTCACGCTGCAAAACCTTTGTTTTCTTTCATGATTATATGTAGCTCTGCAGCCAAAAGCTAAAAATGGCCAGATTACACTGAGTTTTCAACTGTCACAATTCAAGAAATAATGTCATTAATACACAATGACTATAAAAAAAGTTTCACAAACCTTTAGTTAAAACGGAAAGGAAATGTGAGCACTTATTAAGAAATAGGCTGCCATTCAAAGAATTACAGAAAAAATTGGCACAGTGTCTTTAAGAACCTCGCAGTACCCTTGTATCCCATCATGCCTCACAGGTGACAGGTGACAGGTGAAATCACTTTTACGGAAATTAGGAATCCTGGGTATAGAATTTGTTGAGGGCGGTAATAGGTGGGAGGGATTACAGGTAAGTAACTTATCCTTCTCTTCCAGGGGATCCTCATCAATACAGCAAACACAAGGAGATGATGGACAGGGAGCTGAATTTTTTCAAACACTCACCCCCAGTCACAGATCTGGGTTGAATCCATCATCATTCTTTAGCTCACTTCGTCACCTCAGTTCAGACCCAGCTATATAAAAATCAGTCTTGACCCTGTGCCTCATGGGAACAGTCTAGCCCGAACTGCCAAGCCAGGTCTTCCCTTAACTGGAAACAAGCATCATGGGACCGGTTTCGGGGTAACACCCTTCATCAGCCAGGCTAGCTTAAATCTAGTGGCAAAGTGAGCAAGGAACCCACGTCTGGGCATACCCTGCCAACTTAGTGCAAACAAAGCAATCACAAGGAGATGATGGACGAAGCACTGAATCTTTTCAGACACTCACCCCCAGTCACAGATCTGGGTTGGATCCATCATCATACTTTAGCTCACTTGTTTCTGGTCCAGGAAAGACCTGGCTTGGCAGTTCGGGCTGGACTGTTCCCATGAGGAACAGGGTAAAGACTGATTTGCATATGGCTGGGTCTGAACTGGGGTGGCGAAGTGAGCTAGAGAACGAGGTCTCCCTCGAATCTGGGGAACAAGGTTCAGGCCTTGGCAACAACGCTCAACATCCTGTGATTCTGGGCAAATCACTTAATCTCTCAAAAATGAATGTGTCCTTATGTAAGCAACTGGTGCTCATAAAGCAATCTGATACCGGATACCTTCAGGTCAAGTTCACGCTATATAAAACTCAGGGAAAAAGAACCAGCCAGTAAAGGTTTGAGCAGATTTCCAGGTAGCAGCTTTAAAAAATTTCAGAAACAGTTACACTCTTTTATAGAGCTGCAGCCGCAGCTTTTCCGCTTGTAGAATCTGCCCTCGGTCGTAAGGATTTTTTTAGCTGGCTGGTAAGAAAGGAGTTTACAAGAAACTATCCAACTGGAAATAGTTTGTTTAGAGAATGCAAAAGACCATACTTAACACAAAGTTGATCCGATTTCCTTATAACTTTGGTTTTATTCAGGTAAAACGTCAGCACTCTTATAACATCAAGAATGTGTAATGACCTTTCAGTCGGAGTTGCAGGGTTAGGGATGAAAGTAGTTCTTATCACCACTCTATTGGAATGAAAGAATGTGTACGACTCGTCAGAACATAGAGCTTGAGTTTCAATTACCCTACGAGCCGAAGTGATAGCAACAAGAAAGCTGCTTTCCATGTGAGATGCTGCAAAGAGGGCTTAAGTATCGGTTCAAATGGGGTACCCATCTGTTTGGCAAGGACAATACTAAGTTCCCACGGAGGAGAGGGTGACCTAATTTGAAGGGACACCTTTTGAGGCCTTGCAAAAAGTCTTTGACCACTGTAATTTTGAAGAAAGACTTCTATGAAGGAGATTCCCTACAGGCTGTACAGGCCGTAATGGCCACAAGATGTACCATATTGGAAGAAAACAGCAGTCCAAATTTAGGTAAATGGCGAAGATACGGAATGACCACATCCTTTTGACACAAAATCAGTTTATGATTATTTTGTTTACACCATAAATGAAACTTTTTCTATTTGAAAGTATATGATCTTCTAGTGGAAGGTTTTTTAGCCTCTCTTAAAATGCCCATGCATTCTTTAGAAAGGCCTAAATGTCCATGTTGGAGGAATCCAGGAGCCATGCAGTCAAGTTCAGGGAGGGAAGAAAAGGTTGGGATGTAATATCTGTCCTACGAACTTGTCCAGGTGATCCTGTCTGCACGGCAATTTCTTGTGTGGTCTCTCTGACAGATGTAAAAGATCTGTGAACCACCACTGACAAAGCCATTCTGGGGCTATTAAGATCATTCTGGATCCGGACTTGCACAGTTTGACAATTATTGTTGGTATGAGAGGAATTGGGGAAATGCAAACAGAAATTTCCCTGATTCATTTATCGAAAGGGATTCCCCTTTGACCCTGGTTGGATGAACCTGGATGCGTAATCCTGCCATTTTTTGTTGTTTGCTTCTGCAAACAAGCCTATATGAGGGTAATCCCATTTCTAAAAAATGTCTTGCAAGACCTCGACGTTTAGGATCCAGTTGTGATTTTTGTGGAAATTTTGACAGTCTGCGTTGGGTATTTTGACCCCTGGGAGATCACTGGCCGTTTTGGTTAAATTCCTGGCTATTAACCATTTCCAAATGGCTTGGGCTTTGAGAGAAAAGGGACGAGAGTGAGTCCTTCTCTATTTATTCAGGTAAAGTATAGATGTTGTGTTGTTGGTTTGAACGAGGAGAGTTTGTTTTTAAAGATGGGAAAAAGGACTTTAGAGTCAGATGAACTGCTCTCAATCTCCGCATACCGATATGATACATCTTTTCCTTGTTCAACCAAATTCCCTAGGTCTGAAGGGAGCCCATATGAGCACCCCATCCCTTCGAGAGAAGCATCTTTGATTAGTATCTGAGTTGGTAAATCTTGATAAAATGGTACCCCTACAAGCAGGTTCTTCTGGAAAGGATTGACTTGCAACTTGTGACAGGGTAAGCTTGTCTTTCCGCGGGGTTAGAAGGATTATGTTACTTACCCAGTAAGCATCTGTTCTTGGCATGTAAAGCTGTAGATTCACATGCTTTGCATACTCCTTTCGTCTAGTGTTGGTTTCGGATGTTTGTAAGTTGTTTTTCTTTGAAGTCGTCTTTGGAGTCACGAGGTAAGGTGACTCCTCCTTTCGGTGATAGTGCGCATGGGCATCGACTCCATTGTTAGATTGTTCTCCCGCAAGAGGGTGAGAATGGAGTGAGTGTAGTAAAGAGATGTCCATGCGTATGTGATATAAATAAAGAGAACTGCAACAACTACAACTGTGGGGGGAGGTGGGACTGCGCATGTGAATCTACAGCTCTACATGCCAAGAACAGATGCTTACTGGGTAAGTCACAATCCGTTTGAGGCATGTGTGTTGTAGATACACATGCTTTGCACAGAATATATATCAGTGTTCTTCCAAAGCGGTGGCTAACCAGTAGATGTTGCAGTTGAATGGAAAAGTGTCTTTAGCACTGCTTGTCCTACATTGGCTGGTTGGCGTGCTAACACATCCACACAATAGTGTTTAGTAAATGTGTGGTGTGGACCACGTTGCTGCTTTACAGATATAAGCAATAGGAATGTCACCTAAAAAGGCCATAGATGCCCCTATTTTGCGAGTGGAAGGCGCACAGGAGGTAGAAAGTTCTTTTAGCTTTAGCATAGCAGGTTTGGATGCATTTAACAATCCATCTGAAAATGCCTAATTTAGAGATAGGATTGCCTTTGTGGGGTGGAGCAAATGCAACAAAAAGTTGCTATGTCCTTTGCCCTATCAATATAATACAATAACGCTCTTCTGACATCAAGTTTGTGAAGAGCTCTTTCTGCTACCGAATCCGGTTGAGGGAAGAACACAGGTAACTCAACGGATTTGTTAATGTGAAAAGCAGAAACGATTTTAGGGAGAAATTTAGGAATGGTGTGAAGAGCTGCCCTATCTTTATGCAGATGAAAGAAGGGTTCTTCTAAAGTTAATGCCTGTAGCTCACCAACTCTCCTTAGTGAAGTTGATTGAAATGAAGAAGGCAAATGAAAGGAACTGCAAAGGACATTTGTGTAAAGGCTCAAAGGGTGGACCCATGAGTCTTGTAAGTACAATGTTGAGATTCTACACCGGTGCCGGAGGTATTCTGGGTCGAATGACTCTTGTTAAGCCTTCCATGAAGGCTTAAATCACAGGAATTTTTAACGAAGATAAATGCTGTCTGTTTAGCAAATATGCAGTGACTACTGCAAGGTGCAATCGAATAGATGTGTACGCTAGACTAGATTGTTGTAGATGTGTAAGAAAGTGTCTCTGTATATACTGGACCAAAGTAAGGTACAGTGTGTACAGAGTCCACAGTCCCCAGAGGTATGGCAGAGGCTAAAGTTAGATATAACCTTACTCTCTAAAGTGGTAGCTTGGTCGAGCAGTAAGGCAGAATCAGAGGACAGTGTAAAGCATTTGTTGTACACACTCAGTCAGCAAATGGTCTCACACACTCAAGAACTGAACTCTAGGCCAATGGTTTGTATCAAAAGATATAGTTTAGAACCAACATAGGTATCAAAATATACTTTCTCAGAATGAATTACTTTAGTTAAATACTTTTCAAATAGGCAATAGACGTTTTAAGTACAGTAGTTACAGTTGTTGCAAGAGGCAACACAATTTCAAACACAATGCAACATTGAGCTGAATGGGAATTTCTAGTTAAATGCAATTAATTACTTTATGGATTACTTTTCTAACCACAGGACTGGATCCTAGATTTTTCCTGGGACATCTCCTGTAAACAGTTGAGTAAAAGCGTTTTGGTTACAGTAGTGATTTTTAAGGAATATTATTGTATTTTAAAAGTTGACACTTAGAAACTTTTTCACATAGAATCACCAATGTTATCCTATGGGAGGAAATTCACTTAACAGGTAAGTAGTGATATTGTTACTTTTTCTTACTCAGTGTTGGATCCTGGATCCAGCACTGCTGCATCTCCTGCAAACAATTGAAAGAATTCGATTATGTCATACAGGCGATTTTTAACTAATATTTGTAAGTTTCAAAAATCGACACAAACTTTTTCAGCATAAAAAAGCAGACAATGATATCCTATGGAAGGAAATTCAAGTTACTGGTAAGTACGGTTAGGATCAATTTTCAGGGTCAGTACTGGGCTCAAAGATGCAGCACTGAGGTCTCTCCTGATCACAGGTGAGTAAATCGGAATTCGTTGTTCGGCTGATTTTAGATGAATATTTTAAAGTTTCAAAACTCCACACTTAGAAGAATTTCCAAGTGAAACCAGTCAATGTTACCCTATGGAAGAAAAGTGAGTTATTGGCTTTTGGGCAAGTACTCGACTGGCAGAGTTAAGGTTCTGGGCATAGACTCAGGGGTCTCCCAGGGTCAGGTAGGTACAATTGTTTCACCCTCAGCGGCACAGGGGCAGCCAAGTGCAGAGAGAGTTAGGCCCAATGTTAGCCTATGGGTGGCAGGGGGCCTGCGGTTGGTGGCAGCTGGCAAGCAGGCCACGTGGCTGTGGGAGCTGGGCTCCTGGTCACTTGCTCAGGGCAAATGGGGAAGTAGATTAGGACAGAGGTTGCACTCCCAGGGGCACTCGGGCGGCTGGGTGCAGGGTGCTTTTGAGCCTTAGGGCGCTCAGTGTTATCCAATGGGAAAGCTGGAAGGTGAACAAAGGCTGCAGGCTCGGGGATGGAGATTCTTCTGGTGCAACCACCACTTTGAGAGGTAAGTTGGGATCTTGGAGGATAGGTAGACACCCGGGAGTTGTGCACAGGGGGCCGTGGGGCGCCGGGGTGTCTTTGGATGTCGGGAAATCTTACCCTCAGCTGGTTGCGGTTGGAGGGGTCCCTGGTTGTGCGGCTGCAGGCGTCGTCTGGGTCGTCGAGGAGGGTCCTTGGGCACTGGATTTCAGGTCACAATCGCCAGGGGGACGTCCTCAGGTTCTTTGTTCACTCAGGCCGGTCTCGGCGGGTGCAGTGTGCGCTGGATTCGCGGTTCCTGGCTGGCACCAGGGGTGTTGCTGTTTGAGCAGAACCACTTCTCATGGGAGTCCCAGTCTTTAAGAGGTTCGAGGTAGGCAGGTCCTCCGGGGTTTGAGGTTGCTGTCCAGAGTAGACGCCGGGATTTAGCAGGAGCAGGTTCGAGGGTCGACAGGCCTGTAGGACTGGGGGCCAAGTCAGTTGGTGTTGTCCTCTTGTTAGCAGCTGCACGGCAGGTCTTCTTCTTCTTGGTCTTCTTCCTTGTTTTCAAATCGGGATCTGAGGAAGGAAGGTTCAGGGTGCCCCTAAATACTAAATTTAGGGGTGTTACAGGTAGGGCAAGGGCAGGGACCAATGGGTCCCTGTCCTGGGGAGAGTACACCCCCTATCCTGCTCCTCTCCTGTGGGATGGGGGCAGGAGCCTATCTCTGATTGGGCAGCGCTCCCCATCCTCAAGATGGCCAGGGCCCGGAGTTATGCTTCACCTCGCCTCTCCCACCTGAGGGGTGGTGATGGCAAAGGCTGGCACACCCCCTTTCCTCACTTAGGGTTTCCCGCCAGAGTGGGAGTCAGAACTGTTGGGGGCCAGTTGCCCAGTCCCGCAAGTGGCCTGGAGAAGCTCACAAAGGCGGTATGCCTTTGAAGCTTCCCCTGCCCATCCAGGGGGAGGAGACCTAGCACCTCTCCCAGGACGTGCATTGTTGTAGGCCCAGGAGAGCGGATGGCTCTCTACCCAGGGGTCCAGCAACATGTCTACTGTGTGGCAGCCTAGGCAGCCCCACAGACCAGACGTGGATTGTAGGTTAGATTCAGGGGGCAACTCTAAGTTTCCCTCTGTCATGCATTTTACATTAAATCCCACACTGGCATCAGTGTGGGTTAAATGTGCTGAGAAGTTTGATACCAAACTCCTCAGTCTTCAGTGTAGCCATTATGGTGCTGTGGAGTTTGTGATGGCGATCTCCCAGCACCATATACTCTTAATGGCATCACTGCACTTAGTGCCCAGGAATGGCCCTGGGTATTGTAGGGGCACAGGGCATAGTGCACCCAGCTAGAGGGGTGACTGAGGTATGCCAGGGCAGTGTTTGTGGGCATGGCACACAGGGATGTGTGCCATGTTGACTCTGTTTAGTTCTGCACCAAGACACTCAGCCTGCAAAGGCAGTCTGTGGGTGTCAGGGTACAGGGCCCCCAAGGGTGGCACAATAAGTGCTCCAGCCCTTAGTGGTCTTCTCTGGTCGCAGTGCCCTGGGTACCTAGGGTATCATTTACCAGGGGCTTACCTGTGGCCAGAGATGCCAATTGGGTTTAGGCCTCAATGCAGTTTTAGGGAAAGAACACAGGCCCTGGGCACCTGATTGGCAGGAGCCCAGGGCACACTCAGTCAAAGAACATCAGCAATTCAGAAAAAAGTGGGGGCATACCATGCAAGAAAGATGGCACTTTCTCACAAGATGCAGAAGGTAACAAATAATGTTTTGAAGAGAAGCATCTAAAGGATTCATTTTGTTGTTATCAAAATAGACAACAAAACATTTCCATTTTGCTGCATAACAAGCTCTGGTGGTAGGCTTTTTTGCTTCTTTTAGGATATGCAAACAGTCTACTGACAGATTGAAATATCCAAACTCTATGATTTCAGGAGCCAAATCGCTAAATTGAGCTTCTTTGGGTTTAGGTGCCTGATTTCTCCATGGCTCTGTGTGAGGAGGCTGGAGCTGAGATGCAGCTTTTGATGTGAAACCATTGATGGTTCTAACAGCGTGGTGAACCAAAGTTGACGAGCCCATGTGGGGGTTACTAGAATCAGTGTGAGTGATGTTTGCCTGAGATTCCGAACCAGAAACGGAAGGAGTCGGAGAGGTGGAAAAGCGTAGGCAAATATCCCTGACCAGCTCATCCACAGGGCATTGCCTTTGGAGAGAGGGTGTGAGAACCTGGAGGCGAAGTTTGAGCATTTTGGTTTGTCCACGGTGGCGAACAGATATATTTGTGGGAATCGAAAATATGGAAGGATAACTTGGGGATGAATTTCCCACCCGTGTATTTGCTGTCTCCTTCTGCTGAGGAGGTCAGCAATCTGATTGTCCAACCCAGGAAGGTGTCCTGACAGGAGATGAATTCTGTGATGGATTGCCCAAATCCAAATGGTCTGACAGAGGCGTGACAGTTGGAGAGAGTGTGTCGCGCCATTTTGTACATAGCTGTCATGGTGTCCATGCGGACTAAGACAACTTTGCCAATGAGGTGAGAGAGAAAAGCTTTGAATGCTAGAAATACTGCTAGAAGCTCTAGATAGTTCATGTGTAGATGTTTGTTACTTGGTGTCCCAGACACCCTGGATTGTGTAATCTTGGAGATGGGCACCCCAACATGATAGCGCTGCGTCTGCTGTTAGCACAATCTATGGAACAGGGTCGCCCTTTTTTGTGTGTTCCACCACTGCAGAGAGCGATGGGTTCGGCAGTCTACCAACACTAGATGTTTCAATTGACTCCACTGGCGTGCTAAGCACTCTTGTAGGGGACGCATGTGTAGTCTTACACGAGGCACTATTGCTATGCAGGACGCCATCATCCCTAGGAATTGCATGAAGGTTCTGGCTACTCATTTTTGGTTGGTCTGAAACTGAAGGAACAGAGTTTGAATATTGCGAATTGTGGCTGCATTGGGAGAGGCTAGAGCTTTTTGAGTGTTGAGAGTGGCGCCCAGATAGGACTGCGTCTGTGAAGGCTGCAGGTGAGACTTTGATGAGTTTACCGGGAAGCCCAATCGTTGGAGTTAGTCTAGCGTGACCCGACTGTGTTGTAGACACTTTTGGTGTGCGCTGGCTTTGATGAGTCAGTCGTCTAGGTATGGGAAGACGTGGATCTGTTGTCTTCTGAGATGAGTTGCCACTACTGCTAGACATTTGGTGAACACTCTTGGGGCAGTAGTTACTCCGAATGGAAGAACTTTGAACTGATAGTGTTTGCCTTCCATCACAAATCAGAGGAATGTGCAATGAGATGGATGTATGGGAACGTGAAAGTATGCGTCTTTTAAGTCCAGTATGGGCATAAAATCGCCTTGCTGTAGAAGCAGAAGCACCTGTTGAAGTGTGTTACCGCCAATGTTCTGACAGTATGTTATGGTTTAACACTCAGAGATACAGAATAGGTCTTAAGGAGACGTCCTTTTTGGGAATTAGGAAATATAGAGAATAAATCCCTAAACCTTGGTAGTGTAACAGAACTGGTTCTATGGCTCCCTTCTGTAAGAGGGATTGCACCTCTTGAATGAGTAACTGTAAGTGGTCTGACAGTTTGTAAGAATAAGGTGGAATGTTTGGAGGATTGGTGGTAAGCTCCAGGCAATAACTAGGACGGATAATGTTGATCACCCATTTGTCGGTTGTTATGTATTGCCAAATTGGGAGAAACTGTTGGCAGTCTCCCCCCGACAGGTGTTAAGTGATCGGGGGAAAGTGTGGGCAAGTCACTGTTTGTTAGGGGAAGGTGTGTTGCGTGTTGAGGCGCCGCTACCTGTACCTGTGGAATGGTTTCCTCTATACCCTCCTCTATAGAAACCTCTAGAGGGAGAGGATTGGGTGGTGCCGGTGTAAGAGGAAGCATTGGGGTCTGAGGATGTGGTTTGGACCCTCCTCTATAGAAACCTCTAGAGGGAGAGGATTGGGCGGTGCCGGTGTAAGAGGAAGCATCGGGGTCAGAGGATGTGGTTTTGGACCCTCCGCTATAGAAACCTCTGGAGGGAGAGGATTGGGCGGGGGCGGTGACGGTATAATAGGAAGCATTGGGGTCAGAGGATTTGGTTTTGGACCCTCCTCTATAGAAACCTCTAGAGGGAGACGATTGGGCGGTGCCGGTGTAAGAGGAAGCATCGGGGTCAGAGGATGTGGTTTTGGACCCTCCTCTATAGAAACCTCTAGAGGGAGAGGATTGGGCGGTGCCGGTATAAAGGGAAGCATCGGGGTCTGAGGATGTGGTTTTGGACCCTCCTCTATAGAAACCTCTAGAGGGAGAGGATTGGGCGGTGCCGGTGTAAGAAGAAGCATCGGGGGTCAGAGGATGTGGTTTTGGACCCTCCTCTATAGAAAACTCTAGAGGGAGAGGATTGGGCGGTGCCGGTGTAAAAGGAAGCATCGGGGTCAGAGGATGTGGTTTTGGACCCTCCTCTATAGAAACCTCTAGAGGGTGAGGATTGGGCGGTGCCGGTGTAAAGGGAAGCATGGGGGTCCGAGGATGTGGTTTTGGATCCTCCACTGTAAAAAGAGCGACGAAAGGAGCCTCTATTTAATGGGGACTGCAGCGCTCCCATGGACTCTGCCACTTCGGTACCTTTATTCATTTTTTCTAGGGATTGGTCGACTACACAACCAAACGGGTGCTCTTGTCACAAGGGGTGTTTAAAATGGATTGTTGAACCTCCGGTTTAAAACTTGAAATCCTAAGCTGTGCATGCCTTCTGAAGAGAATGCTGGTATTTATCTCCCTAGCCGCAGTGTCAGCAACATCGAAGGCACATATGATAGAAGAGTTAGAAATGAGTTTGCCCCCATGGACTAACTCTTTTGCCTTGTTTTTGTGTTCTTCTGGGAGATATTGGAGCAGTTGCTCCATCTCATCCCAGTGTGCTGTCGTACCTAGTTAACGGGCCTTGTGTATTTGCGATGCGCCAGCGATTAGCAGCTTGAGCGGCTACACGTTTGCCTGAAGCATCTATGAGCCTAGATTCTTTATCTGGGGAGGAGCATCACCAGACACCGGTGAATTAGCTCTTTTGCAAGCGTTGGACACTACAAGGGAGTCAAGAGGCAGCTGACCTTCAATAAAAGATAGGATCAGATGGCGAAGGTTTGTATTTTTTATCGACTCTAGGAGTGAAAAGGTGTGCTCGCACTGGCTCTTTGAAAAATGTCATTCGCATTCCTCATCATGCCCTTCAGCATAGAGAGTGTCTGACTTGACCAGTGTGTGGCCCCAAGTGTCTCAAATAAAAAGTCCTCTTCTAACGACTCTTTATCTAACTCCACTCCATGGAACTCTGCTGCTCTAGCAATGAGTTCCTGATGAGCCACATTATCATCAGGTGGGAGGGCTTTACAGGGTAAAGGTCTGAGTCATTGTATAATGAAGGGTCAATGGTGTAATCAGTATGTCTCCTGAGGCTTGAGCTGGGAGGTAGAGGTTTTGCCCATCTATTTCCACAAGCGCGTGTTATTTATCGCACTGTGATTACTTCACTATTTTAATTTGCTTTTAACTTCGCCGCATCGCCTTACCTTTGTCACTAATTTTGGCCGTCAAGGTGAGGGTAGGAACCCTCCCCGGTACTCCGGCTTCATTTGCGGAAGTCGGGGGGCCACCATCTTGGGTGCAATTAGGTTAACGCACTAGCTTTTCCTCTCTGTAGCAACAAAAGCAGATGCAGCCGCGAGCGCGCAGGCAAGCCCGTCTGTGCCCGTCGCGCCTGGATGTCGCCAGACGCCAGGCATGCTGTCGGCTCCAATTCAGAGGCACCTAGTTATAACAGGGAGCTTTTGTTATCTATTGGCCAGCGCATAAACCCCTGCGGTTTGTACCCAAGGATAGCGGTGGAAGGGCCTTTTTGCTGCTACAAGTGTGGTTATAACTGTTACCCTTCATTGCCCATACAACCTTCTGCTTTTACTAAAATCCCTCTAAAAATTCTACATTTGAACGCGCGCTCTTTGAGTAAACACTATAGGGAGATCCATGACCTTATCGAGAATGAATCTCCTGATGTGTTTTTCATTACCGAAACTTGGCTTACTGAGGACTCAGTGGCCGAACCTGGCCTTGCACTTCCTATGGGGTTCAGTATCCGGACTCTTAATAGAGGGACCAGAGGAGGGGGATTAGCTGTTATTTTTAAATCTCACCTCCACTGCACTTTTGCTAAGGAAGACGTCGCAGGGTGCGAATGCGCCCGTTTTACCATCTCATATAGTGCACACTTTTCCTTTTCTGGCCTTTTAGTCTATCGTCCCCCTGGTTCCATTTCAGAATTCAAAACAGCTATTATTGAGGCTGTACACTCCCTAGCATTGAGAGCTGCAAATTTCAACCTCATCGGCGATCTAAATATCCATTTTGATCGTCCCTCTGATCCGGAAATTTGCAGCCTGATTGCGGATTTTGCTGCTTGTCAATTAAGACAGCTGGTAGTGGGCTCCACTCACACGGCTGGGCACTTACTTGACCCAGTTTTCTCCAACATTCCCACTCTTTCGGTCAAGACTCCCAGCCCTGTGTGCTGGTCCGATCACCATCTTATATCCATCGTCCTCCCTCTATCGGAGGGAGTGACCAGAGCTGACCCTAGGGCTACCTTTAGACGCTGCTGGCACAAACTTAAGCTGGAAGATCTCCTGGCCTGTTTGGCTTCTTGCCCTCCTATTCTTGATACTAATCCGGAGCAATCGTATAAAACAATCTGTGAGTGGATACTTCAGGCACTAGACACTCTTATTCCAGCCAAATGGTCCAAAGGCCGCGGCTCCAGCTCCAACCCTTGGTACAACGACTCTCTAGCTGCTCTGCGTACCACATGTAAACAGCTAGAACGGGCCTGGAGAAAGAATTATGACCTCACAGACAAAAAGCGGTACCAGGATGCAATTAAACGCTACCATAAAGCCATACATTTGGCCAGAGCTGCCTATCTCGCCAACGAGATAAATTCCAGTAAAAACCCTATGAAATGCATTTTTAATATACTCAACGATTTCAAAAAGAGGAAGGAACCGCCTACCTCAACTATTACATCTGAACAGCAATGCGAGGATCTGGCCACCTTCTTTGTCCAAAAGGTAGAAGCGATCTATAAATCCTTTCCTAACTGCACCACGGACTTGGTGACCCCTTTTATACCCAAGCCTAACGCCATTTTGGCAGTAATACTCTCCATCTCCCAGGAGGAGTTTCTCACCCTGAGCACTAAAGTCAAATCGGGCTCTCCTCATGATCCTATGAGGCCGGCCCAATTTAGAGACTGTCTATCCATACTTCTTACGCCTGTATGGCAGACGATTAACTCCTCTTTCAGCATGACAATGGTCCCTTCGCTTGGAAGCAGGCAAAGGTGCTCCCCCTTCTGAAAAAAACCTTCATTGGACCCCATCAAGCCGGAAAATTTCTGACCTATTTCTCTTCTGCCCTGGGTCGCCAAAATTGCGGAGGCCCACGCCAATAAAGTCCTTTCGGACTTTCTAATCAATAACAAGATCTTAGACCACTCCCAGAATGGTTTCCGCCCTGGTCAGAGTACCGAAACAGCGCTCTTAGCAGTGAGTGAACACCTGCGGACCATTATGGATGAAGGTCAAACAGCGGCGCTGATATTGCTTGATCTGAGCGTCGCGTTTGACACGGTCTCCCATCAGATCCTCCTGCGCCGTTTAGAAGAAGCAGGGGTAGGCGGCATGGCACTGGATTGGTTCCGGTCCTTTTTGTCCGATAGATCATTTCAGGTCTCTGCCCCTCCCTTCCTCTCTTACGTTCAATCCATCAAGCAGGGGTCCCCCAGGGCTCGGCGCTAAGCTCGTTTTTTTTCAATCTTTATGTCCAACCCTTGGCAGAAGTCGCGCGAGACCATGGTCTCCTATGCTGATGATACCCAGATGGTGGTATCCCTCTCTGATGATGACTCTCGGGATGCTACTCAGTTCCGGAATGGTCTAGAGGCGGTCGCATGCTGGATGACTAAGAACTGTCTCCAGCTCAATGCCAATAAATCTGAGGTGCTGCTGGTGGGGGGGGGGTGAGGACAAGTGGCTTTGGAGTACGCAGTGGTGGCCTGCTTCCCTGGGCGTGCTCCAACCCCTAATTTGGTGGTAAAGAATCCAGGGATCTGGCCGCTAAGTTGTGGAACTCCCTCCCTGTGAAGATTCGTCGTTTAGACTGTCTGTTATCCTTTCGCAAGGCCATTAAAACCCACTTATTTCCCACAGCCTAGCTCTCTCTAGACACTGTTAGCGCCGGGACGCCCCTTCGCTGGGGTTGCTGCGCGCTCTACAAATGACTATAACATAACATAATCCTTCCATTGGTCTAGAGGCAAATTAATATCTTCCTCATCAATATCTCCCTCTTCAGGCTGTGAAAGTGGAGACCCCGGAGGGGAAATGTGTAAAGGATCTAAATGTGGAGAAGAGGGTGGAAATGGAGGGGATGGCGGAGCAGGATAAACAGGGCTGGTAGCCATATCTTTCGTCTTCTTCTTTATAGGAATCTTATAGTGAGAGTCCTTAGAAGGAAGCTTGCATTTAACTGGAGGTTTAGCATGAATATTTCCTGTATCAGGATGGATATAAATCATCTTTTGTTTGGGATGAACAATGTCGTAATGACAAGCACCCAGTACCATATACTCTTAATGGCAGCACTGCACTTACAATGTCTAAGAATGGACTTAGACCCTGCAGGGGTACAGGGCTCATGTACCTGTACCCTCACCACTGGTATAGTGCACCCAGCTAGAGGGGTGACTGATCTATGCCAGGGCAGTGGGTTGCAGGCATGGCACACAGGGATGTGTGCCATGTCGACACTTCACTTTGTCTTGTACCAAAACACGCAGCCTGCTAAAGCAGTGTGTGTGTGTAAAGGTACAGGGGTACTAAGGGTGGCACAGTAAGTGCTGCAGCCCCTAGAGGTCTTCCCTGGTCATTGTGCCATGGGTACCTGTGGCACCATTTACCAGGGGCTGACCTGTGGCCAGGGATGTCAATTGGGTTAGTTTTGGGGATAGAACACAGGTCCTGGGAACCTGATTGGCAGGGACCCAGGGCACATCAAGTGAAAGTGCATCAGTAGTCTGGCAAAAAGTAGGGGGGAGGCGAGGGTGTGTGACTGTAACAGAAACCCAATTTCCTACATCCAGTCGTTCCCTTCGCCCAGTCTTCTTGGTCCAGGCTGCAGTCTTTTTTCGCGACCAACATCCTCCATTAAAAAGCACTGGGCTTCCGAGCCCTCTTGAGCACCCTGCACCCAGCTGCCCCTGCGCCGCTGGTGGTGTGGACTTGGTGCCACACTAGGACCCACTTTGCCCTGACCTGAACCCTAGGAGCTTGGCTCCTGAGACCGAGTGGCCTGCCTGTGAGCAGCCCCTAACCGAGGTGCCCCTTAGCCCTATTGGCTAACATTGGCATACTGCACCCAGCTGCCCTAGTGCCATTAGTGATGCCCCTTGAGTGCCAAACTGAACCTTGGTTCTACCGTCCAAAACTCCAACTCTGAAACCGTTTACTTAACTGCAAAGTTAACACTTTGTTTTTCTCCATAGGGCTAAATGGTGGGTTTTCTCTGCAATACTTGTTGAGCTGCCTGTTACTGCAACAATAAGTAACTTAGGGCGCCCTCACTAGAGTTTATCTGTTTCCTAATGTCCTGTGTAGATTGACCCGTGTTAGGACTGTGAGTCATGCTAAACTAGGAAAGTAATCTACAAGTAGCCTCAAGTGCTTTTGAACAGTTTTCTCAACAATCCGAATGTTCCTACAAATTTAGTGTTCACTGCATTTTGAAAAGTAACATTGTATGAAGAATTTTTTTAGTTACCTGCTACTAAGTATAATTTGGTTCTAGAAATAAAACAACAAAATAACTTTGTATACAAACAATTGGTCTGGATTCAATCTTTGAGTGTGTGACATCATTTCTTGCCTGAGTGTGTACAACAAATGCGTAACACTGGCCTCCTGATAAGTCTGACTGGTCAGCCACACCACTACAAATGAAAGTAAGTTACTATCTACTTTATCCCCTGTAAGCCTCTGGGGTTCCACTGGACTCTGTGCACACTACACCTTACATTGGTATAGAATATACAGAGCCAGCTTCCAACATTGATGGGTTAGCCATGGGATCTACGACTTTGCAATTGTTGGACCACTTGGTCAACACCTGATCACACAACTACATTCCAAATACTGGCTTTAGCTCAAATTCATTTTTCAAATTGACAATTTTCCCACATTCCTAAAAGTCTTGTTAGGGCCTTGGTTAAGTTCCTTTAGTATTTTTCAAAGTCTTAAACTCACTGTAGTTAGGGGTTAAAAAGTATTCTAGAAATGTTTTGACCTCAGGTAATAAGATCCCCACTATTAGTAAAATGACTGATGCACCGAATTTGGTTGAGGAGCTCGACCTCACCCCCTACCTCCATCTAGATAAGAGAGAGTTAAGGTCTTTGTGCAAACTTAAAAAGATTTCTGTGGGGCTCCATCCTTCCAAGTCCAAGCTCACAGAGCTCTTGGCAGAGTATGGTAAGGACCTTCCCTCTGAGAGGGAAGATCCCACCTCAGAAATAGACGAAACCAGTGATCAGGAGGACATCACCCAACCTCGCCCACTAAATAGGGAGAACGGGGCCCCTGACAAAGGGTTAGACTCTCAGCACCTAGAACTCACACAGGTGAGTCAGGACTGGGTGAGATCACGGAGGACAGCCCCAGTAAATAGGACAGCCTTCTAAACAGGTTGACCAAAAGGTTGGACCTAGAGTCCAGACTCTTGTCTCTAGATAAAAAAAGATTGGAGATGGGCTTACCCTCCCTCCATCAATTGTGAAGGTAATATCAAACCTAGGGAGAAAGAAAACACTTAGAACCCTAAAATCCCCCAACGGAGTGTCCCAAATATGAGAAAAGTGATGACATCACCAAATGGTTCACAACCTTTGAGAGGACTTGTGAAATGAGGCAAGTGAAGAAGTCCCTCTGGGGGGCTTTACTTTGGGAACTTTTCTCTAGTAACTGCAGATACAAACTGCTGATCCTCACTTGGCCAGATGCCGAGTCCTAGGACCTCATAAAGGGCACCTGATTGAGGGCTTTGGACTCACAACTGAGGAATACAGAATTAGATTCAGGGGGCTCACAAAACCCCAAGCCAATCCTGAGTTCACTTAATGGACTACTCAGTAAAAACACTAGATGGTTGGTTGACTGGACGTGATGCACATGACTGTTGGGATTTACAAACTCCTGATGAAAGAACACGTTATGTAATTGCACTAATGAAAAATTGCACCAGTATCTGGTAGACCTAGGTATAATTTGTCCCCAAGAACTGGGAAAGAAGGCAGACCATTGGGTCAAGACAAGGGTGACAAAAACAACCACTGGGGGTGACCAAAAGAAAAGGGTTACAAAACCTCCCCAGGGGAAAGGGGGTGATCCCACCTAAATATAAAAACCAAGAGTCTTCTAAAGGCCCCCAAAAACCTGTTCAAGAGGCTACACCGCAAAGGTCTTCCGAGTCCACTGGGGGATATAAGGGTAAGACTTTTGATCACCTAAAGGCCCGGTGTCATAGCTATAAGAAGGTTGGACACCCAACTGGGGATGCTGCCTGTCCCAACAAGAATGCCCCTAGTCCCCCTCCAGCACTGGTGAGGACAATCTCGAGATGGGATCAACAGTGTGCCCAGAGCAAATCAGCGTTCACACTGAGGCTGTTCTAGTCTCTGAAGGAGAAGAGGGTTAGCCACTCTGGCTGTCTGCCCCCCTAACTTGAAAAAGTACTTACAATAACCCTTAGTGAATGGAAACATAATAGAAGCCCTGAGGGATAGAAGTGCAGTGTCACTATGGTGATAGATACACTGGTTTCCCCAGAGCAACACCAACTGGAACAACCACCTAGTCACCAATACTGACAGTGTCACCACTAACCATGCCACGGCTAAGGTGACATTAGCCTGGAGGGTTGCTGGCCTGAAACAGGTAGTGGTCTACCCACAACTCTCAGCTGCATGTCTGCTTGGAAATGAGCTGGAGACCTCAGCATGGGCGAGGTAGAAAGGAAGACGGGGTTGGGTGGGGGTGTGTGTGTGTTGGGGTGTGTGTGTTCGCGTGTGTGTGTTCGTGTGTGTGTGTGTGTGTGTGTGTTCAAGAACAGGGTGAAAATGGAGAGTTTGAGCCTGAAAGTATGGCACAACCTCCCAAGAGGAAGGGTAAGAAGACTGGGGGACCATCTTCTACACAGCAACAAACTTAGGACCCCTCTCCTCAGGGAGGGGACTTGTCAGCTCAAGAGGGATCGAGCTCCTGGGCCCAGGGGATCCTCTAGGGACCTGCTGTGCCATGGACAGCAAGTTTGTCCCAGTTGTGAGACCCTGCGACAGCAAGCTGCTGGAAAGGAAAGAGGTCACTGGCTCCCACAGGGTCTAGTGGGAGGAGGGACCTGTGTACACTGAGGCCAGAGACCCCAAAGCTGGTGCCAGCAGGAGAGGAATAGAACTTCAACTGTATAGAGTTCTTACTCACTTTGGCCCATGACATTCCCCTAGCTGGGCACCTGGGCCAGACTAAAACTTGGGAAAGGCTTGGCAGCCATTACTACTAGCCCTAGATGTCTCAGAAAGTGAAGGAGTTTGTCATCTCCTGTGAGGCAATACAGCTGGACACCCAAAGGCCCCCGTAAATCCACTACCAGTGGTTGGGGTTCCTTTTGAAAGGGTTGGGGTGGACATAGTGGGTCCACTGAAACCACCCACAGCCTAAGGAAAGAATATGCTACTTACAAGTATGCATCTGTTCTTGGCATGTAGAGCTGCAGATCTACACACTTGCGCATAGATCGCCATCTGGTGTTGGGCCCGGATGTTTGCAGTTTGTTTTTCCTCTTGGAAAGTCTTTGGAAGTCACGAGTTCGGTGACTCCTCCCTTGGATCGTATTGCACATGGGCTTCGGCTCCATCCTCAGATTGTTTTTCGCCAGCAGGGAAAGATGGAGCGTAGTAATAACAGTGAAGATGCCCATGTGTGTGTTGTCTAAATAAGATAAGCTGGAACAGATGCAGGTAGCCGGGGAGGCGGGTGGGCGTGTGTAGATTTGCAGCTCTACATGCCAAGAACAGATGCATACTGGTAAGTAGCATATTCCGTTCGTGGCATATGAGCTGCAGATTACACACTTGTGCATAGATTATATAGCAGTACCCACCGTTAGCAGCGACCACCCGTATCTGTTGCAGTGGTTTGAAATAATGTTTTGAGTACAGCCTGGCCCACACTAGCTTGTTGCTTAGTTTGCACATCTACACAATAGTGTTTGGTGAAAGTGTGCGGTGTTGACCATGTAGCTGCTTTGCAGATATCATCTAATGGGATGTTCCCTAGAAAAGCCATTGAAGCCCCTATTTTGCGTGTAGAGTGGGCTTTAGGGAGAAGGGATAGCGTTCGTTTTGCTTTGTGGTAGCAAATTTGAATGCATTTGACAATCCGCCTAGCTATCCCTGATTTGGAGATGGGGTTGCCCTTGTGTGGTGGAGAGAAAGAGACAAACAGTTGTTTGGTCTTACGGAAGGGTTGTGTTCTCTCGGTGTAGTAGAGTAAGGCTCGTTTGACATCTAGTGTGTGAAGAGCTCTTTCTGCAACAGATTGTGGTTGCGAGAAGAATACTGGTAGTTCTACAGATTGGTTTAGGTGAAAAGGAGCAATGACTTTGGGGAGGAATTTTGGGTTGGTACGGAGAACCACCTTATTATGGTGCATTTGCAGAAAAGGTTCTTGAATAGTAAATGCTTGTATCTCACTGACCCTTCTGAGGGAAGTGATGGCTACAAGAAAAGCGGTTTTCAATGTTAGGAATTGAAGTTCACATTTGTGTAGGGGTTCAAAAGGAGGTCCCATTAGTCTGGTGAGAACAATATTTAAGCTCCACACAGGTGAGGGTGGCACTCTGGGGGGAATTATTCTTTTAAGGCCTTCCATGAAGGCTTTAATGGCAGGTACTTGAAAGAGTGAGAGATGTTGCCTGTTTTGTAGGTAAGCTGCAATGGCTGCGAGGTGTAGTCGAATGGACGTATAGGCTAGATTGCACCTTTGTAGGTGGAGTAAGTAGCCTATGATGTGTTGAATGGACACATCTAGTGGATTGATGGTGTTGTTATGACAATAGATAACAAAACGTTTCCACTTGGCGGCATAGCACGCTCTAGTGGTAGGGCGCCTAACTTCCTTGATGACGTTCATACAGTCAGGAGGAAGAATTAGGTATCCGAATTCTAGGATTTCAGGAGCCAGATCGCAAGGTTGAGCTGAGCTGGGCCCGGGTGTCTGATCTCTCCATGGTTCTGGGTTAAGAGGTGTGGAGAGAGGCGTAATTTTTGATATGGTACTAGAGATAGTTCCAGTAGTGTGGTGTACCACGGTTGTCTGGCCCAAGTTTGCGCTACTAATATTAGTGTTAGGGAGTGCAGTTGTAGTTTGCGCACTAGTAATGGAATTAATGGGAGAGGCGGAAAAGCGTACGCAAATCTGCCTGACCAGTTCATCCATATCGCATTGCCCTTGGACAATGGGTGTGGGTATCTGGCGGCGAAGCTTGGGCATTTTTTGTTTTCGTGGGTGGCGAAGACGTCTATCTGTGGATGCCCCCACATTTGAAAGTATGGGTGAAGTTCCCACTCTTAGAGTTGTTGTGTTTGTCTGCTGAGTAGATCTGCTATAGTGTGCTAAATTTCTGGTGAGGCTGGTTGGTCCGTCGGCGAAGACGTCGGGCCGTTGGTTTCTTATGTTTTTCTGTGCCGGTTCGCTGTTTGGAACCATGCTTAGGAAATATCATTGTTTGGTAGGTGCCGAGATGGGCTTCGGCTGCGAAGTGTCGGTGCCGGTGGCCCTTGTGTGCTTTGGTCGGTACAGAAGGTGGTGTCAGTACCGAAGAGCTGGGTTTCGATCCAGAGTGTTTCGGTGCGGGGCTCGGTGTCAAGATGGAGGCCGGATAATTTTCGGTGCCGAAGAGTGTTTATCGGCACCGACGGTGGGCTGGCCAGAGTCCGAGCCGCCGGAAGGCTTACTTGGCTTCTTTTTTTTTTTTTTTTCGATTTCAAAATATCTTTATTGAAAATTTTATGCAAAAACAGAACAGGAGCTGGTATCAGGGACCAAAGCCACAAAGTACATGTAACGGTGCTTCACCTGATCAGCAGACAAATACCAGCAATAGACGAACCCCTTGACAGTGAAATCGCCCCTTAGTCCCCAACTCCCGAAGAAAGAGAGGAAGAATGAATAAAGGGAAGAAAGTGAAAGGAGAAACAGAAAGGGGAAGAGAAAAGAGAAGAGAGTTATCTAGCGCCTCAAGCCTCTTAATAATATAGCATAGTACAACAACAAATATCCGGCCATGTCAGTGACCGTAAATGTGAAGACCACATGGGAATTTTCTTCCAGAAAGTGAAATCATGGCGGCTTATGAGAAGCAAAATAATCGTCCAGGGTAGACCATATGTTCCTCGTGGAGGTTTTCCAAGGTGAATGTTGCAAAACAATATTGTCTGCCCCCCTGAGGTGTATGACCCAGTTCATCCAACACTTGTAAGAGGCCTTGCTAGTATCCTTCCAATTGGTGAGTATCATTTTAACTGCAGAAATCAACAGTAGATCAAGGAGAGCTCGGTCCCCTTCCGACTGCAAATCCACCTGTAAAAAAGCAGTTACCACGGACGGTAGGGACCTGGGGAGAATACAGTTAAACAAATTAGACAAAAACAAGTAGACCTTATCCCAGAAGGGTTTCACAACAGGACAGTGTAGAATAAGGTGAGCCAAATCACCTTTGTCTTGCTTACAATTCCAGCACACATCATCTTCCCGGATCCCCATGGAGAACAGCCTAGCCGGTGTTTGTGTAATAGCCAAAATTTCGTTTGGGAGAGAACTGGGGAAATCTTATTACGTGTAACGGATCTCCATAGCGGGGGCCATGAATCTTCGGTTAGCTGATTATCCGAAAGCCCCTTCCAGTAATCTACTACTTTAGAATCAAGCTTGGAGGATTTTGGGCGCAGAACTTGATAAATCTGGGAGACTTGATGGCCAAGCCTATTAAGTTTTGCTACAAACTTGGGTAGCGATGGGGAGCTAGGAGACATTCTGGATTTCGTAACGGCAGCCTTCACTTTCAGAAAATTATAAAATTCGATATCAGCCAAATGGAAACGAGATTGAAGTTCACTGAACGTCAATGGATATGCATCATTTACCAATTGATGGGGGAAAAAGATACCTCTTTTACACCAGGAGTCAAGGAGTAACGGCTTACCATTATAAAGGAACTTGGAGTTTAGCCAAAGCGATTCCATATTGGAGCCCTTCATACTGACCTCCATGTACCTATCTATTTTTAAGAGAGCTAATTTAGTATTCTTAAAGATGGATCTGGAGTGGATGGCGACAAGGCGGTTAGCCGTGAGAACTGACATAGGACGTATGTTCTGGAGGAGAGCCCCCTCCACTTCCAGCCACACTGGTATATAGTGATCAGGAGGAGAAACCCAAAGCAGGCCCTGCCTCGCCAGAAAGGCATATTGGTAGAGACGAAAGTCAGCCAGGTTAACGCCTCCCATTGTCTTATCAAGCCTCAATTTTCGAATGCTGATTCTGGCTTTTTTACCGCGCCAAAGAAAGGACGTTAAAAGAGTATCTAATTTATGGTGAAAGGAGTCGGTCAATAGCAACGGCAGCATACCTATGAGATAATTAACTAAAGGATAGTCTCAATTCTCCCCCACCACGTGATGAATTTAGGGGACCAGGCATCCAAGAGTGTCTTAATTTTCTGGAGGAGTACCTTTTCATTTTGATACAGGGTGTCCATAATATTATTACCAAATTCAATCCCCAAGTATTTAATAAAACTCGACTGCCATGTTAACCCAGAGTCCCCCAACATTTCGCTAGTACAAAACACGTTTAGTGGTTTAACTTCCGATTTATCTCTATTGAGTTTATACCCAGAGCGCATAGAATATACTGCAATCGTCTCCATTAGGGCTGTAATCGAGGAATCCGGACGCTCTGTAACTATCAAAATGTCATCCGCATACGCGGCCAATTTGACACGTACACCATTGATGTCCACACCCGCAATATCCGCGTTGAGCTTGATAGCCTGAAGAAGAGGTTCCAATGCCAAGAGGAAAAGTGATGGAGATAGAGGGCATCCCTGTCTGGTACCCTGATATAGGGGGAAGGACTCCGAAAGTGACCCATTGACAGCTATACGTCCAGTCGGTTTTAGGTAAAGTGACATAACCATTTTAATAAAGTCCTTACCCAAGCTAAAGAAATGCAGGCAACGTTCCAAGAACGACCAAGAGACTCTGTCGAAGGCCTTCTCGGCGTCTAACGTAATGGCGATCGAGGGTACAGATTTGGTTGCAGCATTTTCTAATACATGGCATAACAGACGTGTGTTATCGTTGGATAACCGGTTCCGGAGGAACCCCACCTGGGAATTGCTTATTAATTTATGAAGGACCAAATTGAGCCTGACCGCAAGTACTTTGGCGTATATTTTGCAATCAACATTTATAAGCGAGATGGGCCTATAATTTTTTGGGTGAACAGGGTCTTTCCCCTCCTTGGGGATAACAACGATGTTGGCTTCAGTCATGGAGTCAGGTGTGTGCCCAGTGTCAGCAATATGGTTAAAAACCTGTTTCATAGCAGGACCTAATTGGGTTAAAAAAGATTTATAGAAGGATGCCGTCCGGCCCTGGCGCTTTGTTTTCTTTCAAGGACCTGGCCATCTTATCTATTTCCGAGCTGTTGATTTCCATACCTAGCATGGCAGTGTCGTCTTCTGAGAGTTGTGGCAAATTAAGATCATGGAGGAAAGCAGTGCACTTCTCAGTGTCAAAAGTCTGATTATTTGAGTATAAGTCCTGATAGAATTGTTTAAAAGTATTGAGAATGCCATTGTGTGTTGTGTGGGTTAGGTTATTAGCGTCCTTGATTGAAGAGATAACGTGTTGATTTTGTCTATGTTTAAGATATGAAGCTAAAAGTTTCCCTGCCTTGTTGGCCTCACAAAGATTCAGCGCTTTAAATTTATTAATCCACACCCCCGCGCGTTCACTCAATATCTTATTGTACTCATACTTCTTCTGTGTCAGAGTCAATAGTAGAGTAGAATCGTTTAAGGAGGCAATATGGGCAGTCTCTAATTTCCCGTTCTAGTTGGAGTAGTCCCTGATTCAGACGTTTATTTATTTTTGTTTTTATAGCAATGATTAGCCCCCTTATAGTGGCCTTCAATGCGTCCCAGTGTGTATTTATATTAGTATCAGACACCTTGTTGTGACCAAGGTATTCTGAAATGGCCTCCGCAATCTTCTTTTTATCTTCAGGGTCTGATAAGACATCATTGTTAAACCGCCACCGTTTGGGAGTTTGTTCCTTGTGACTTCCGGTTAAGTTAAGAGAGATGCAAGAGTGATCAGAAATCAATCTTGGGGCAATATCAGAGGACTCAATGAGGCTGGTGTATGCCCCAGAGACAAGGATATAATCAATCCTAGTGTATGAATTGTGAGGGGCCGAATAAAAAGTATAATCCCTTGTGTCTGGGTGTTGGAGTCTCCAGGGATCTTTGAGGTTAAATTTAGAACAAATAGTGATGAGCTCAGCGTGTGAGCTCGTAGCTTGGTAGTGGCAGTTGGACTGTCTGTCAATTATCGGATCCAGGGGAAGATTGAAATCCCCTGCCATTACTATTAAATCCTCCCGAGGAATACTATCTAACCTGTCAGAGACGCTTGCCCAAAAGGTGGGGTCATCCGTGTTGGGCCCATAAATATTGATCACATGTATTAGGTCTTCGCCTCTCCTCAAGTGAGTGAGCAAAAAACGACCTTCATTGTCGTGATTGGAGGATTCCAGCGTGATATTAGCAGATCTCGAAATCAAGGTTATGACCCCTCGTTTCTTCTTAGCTGCCGGTGAGCATGCCAATTGCGAAATCCAGTTACCTTTAATAAGGTTATTGTCCCCTTCGGAAAGTTTAGTCTCCTGTAGCAGCACTATGTCACTTTTGGTCTTGGCTAAATACTCTAAGACCTTACGTCTTTTCACAGGGTGGTTAAGGCCTTTAACATTTAGGGAAACTATCTTCAAATCGCTCGAAAGGACACCTTGTTTGTTAGTGGCCATTAAGAATGATTTCAAATGGTGAACTCAACAAATATGGATCGTGACATAGGGACAAATGCGAATATTTTAAAGACCACGGAGCAGGCCCAATGTGGAAGTCAGTAAAAACATACATCCGCAACTGTATTATACCCCTGGAAGCCGAACAATCCCATCCCGAAAATTGCATACGGTACATAGGCCACCTGACATGTCTAGCGAGTAGGAGACGCCAGAGAAAGAGAAGAATCAAGCAGAAGGAGAAAAGGAAAGAAAAGAGAAGGCAGAAAAGTAGAATGAGAGCAAATGAGGAGGCAACTGTGAGAACCATGAAAATGGTTATGAAAACGTGGGCGCTCTCAACCCGAACCCCCCCCCCCCACACCCTCCCACCCCACCCCTACCTCAATACTTAGCATGTGGGAGGTGCGACGACAGAAGCGTCCACCCGCACCCCAGGGGAAACAACATGGTCAGAACATATACACAGACATACCTTCCCAGTACCCAACTATCAAAGATCCTTCGGTTAAAAATGCAAGTCGAAAGACAAGTAACTACCGACATATCCAAGTGTCAACTCAAACAATTAAAGATCCGTACAAACCAACAAATCACAAATTACATATGAGCCAATACGATGTACCGGAACCTTTGAATAGGACAATGTCAAGAGGAGCAAAGGAATCAGTACATGCACTACACCGGGCCTGGTGAGGACTTTCTCTTACTGGCCAAGAGCTGTGATGAATCCATGTCCTGAGTAGGAGGGCCTTCTAGATAGGACGCAAGGGCTCCGGGGTCGTTGAAAAAGAGGTGTTTCCCCCCCTCGGTGATCTTGAACCTAGCAGGACCGACAAAGGAGAACAGGATACCCCTGGACCTCATTTTGTCTCTTAGACTTAGGAACCCCCTGCGAGTATCCACAGTAGGCTTCGAAAAATCTTGGGTAAAAATGATTTTGTGACCCTTCCAGATGAGATGGTGGTTTTTCCTGGGATAGCCAAGTATTGCTTCTACTTGACGGAAACGTGACGAGGATTTGAATGAAGGGATTCTGTGTGCTCTGTCCAGTTCAAAAGGTTGATCGAACGTTATGCCAGTGAACTTAGGTATCCAGTCCTCCAGAAAGGCTAAACAGGAGCCCAGAGCATCCTCTGAACCCTCCGGAACACCAAGAATTCGGATGTTGCCCCTACGATTGCGGTCTTCCAACTCAGCCGTCTGTCTTAAGAGCATAGAGGACATATTCATCAGGGCCTTTGCCTCCTTACTCGACTTGGAAACGATGTCCTCAACATCACTGATCCTCTGTTCAGCTACGGAAAGTCTGTTATTCACAGCATTCATATCTGCTCTGATGGCCGTTATCTCCAGCTGTATAGTGTCAGTGGTTTGTTTGGTCGACTTGGCCAACTCATGGACATCAGCCAGCTTTTTTAGAATTGGCTCCAAAGCACTATTGATATCTGGTTTCACTTTGATAGGTGAGTCTGACTGTGAGGGTTCACCTTTGTTTCTCTTGTGTACCAGCTTAGATTCGCGGTCAGCCATTTTAGAGGTCGTGGTAACAATTGGGTAATTAGCTGGTTTTACACTCGGCTCGCAAAATTGACTAGTGACTTCCAATAGCGCCGTGCTGGGAGAGAGAGGATGACTGCATGGACTTTATGAAGATTGCATGGTTTACGAAGATCCAGCGGACCAATCGGCCACTACCCTTGCAGCCTGCCGTCCAATTACCGAGGTGTGGGAGGATTAGCCGCCAAAAGGCCGTGTGGCAAAGTCGCAGAGAAAAAGGTAGTGGCCCCAGCAAGTAGTCAGTGGTATCAGGAGTCATATCAACGTGGCAAAATACACACCGCTAAAGGACCAAAGCTACCCCCAGCTTAGTGGCCAAGACTTATCCTCCGCAAAATCACACACGGAGCGCACAGGGCTTAGCGTGATAGGGTTTGATGCACGGCTCCTTCCCTCCGTGAGTCCCCACCCCTAGATTGCATCAGAGCTTCAGGGGACCAAGACAGGATTCAAATTAAGATCAAACTCAGGTGATTGCACAATGCTGTCTGGGAGAATCCAGCCATTCTCAAACAGATCCGTGACTTGTACTGGGCTTGTACTGGGGTCGCGCTGGTAGCTTGTAGGTACCTATCTCTTCGGCCGACTTAGCGTGAGTAGCGCTAGTTAAACTAGTTAAGCTAGTTAAGCGTGGAGCCTCTCCGCATCGCTGCCACCGCCGCCATCTTGAGGTCAGGCATGCCGATGTAGTATTAACCAGCTCGCGGAAGCAGCAGAAGGCGCTGAGTAAACATTATCAGCGAGGCGCCAACAGTGTCAATAAACAGTCAAGAGCGATGGTCAATGGGTACTTGCTGTGAGACCACGGCTCAGCCGAACGGGGACATCTCGTTCGGACTATCGGGGAGGCGCCATTTTGTATTTTCCCCGTGCCGCGTCGCGAAGCAAAACCGTCCTGGAAGTCGCCTGTGCAGGGACCGCCGTTGGTTTCAGAGGGCTCCTCTTGTGCCAGGCTCCTCACATAGTGGTTCACGCACAACCTGAGGCGCGAACAATCAGCCGCAGGGCACGGGAAGGGCAGCGTTTTCCCCCGGTCCAACGGAGCGACAGAATCAGGCGGCCATCTCGACTGCCGTCCAAGCCACCGGCTTACTTGGCTTCTTTACCGGGCCCGAGGGTGCGGTGTGGGAAGCAGTGTCTCTGGTCTTGCCTAGGCCCGGAGGCGAAGGCGTGACCGAAGCCTTTTTCGGTGCCGGCGAGGGTGTGGGGGTAGATTAGTACTCACGACCCTCTGTGCCAGAGTGATGTCCTCCACATCTGACTCGTCGCCTTCGGAGGCACTGACGAGTCCCTCGTCGGTGTGAGGCTGTTCTGGAGCGTCGACGCCTTCTCCGAAGATGTCGTCCGGAATCGTTGTCGAGGAGTGTGCCATGGTTCTTCTGGATCTTCGGTCTCGAATAGTCTTTTTGGACCGGAAGGACTTGCACGCCGGACAGTCTCGAGCCTCGTGTTCAGGGGAGAGGCATAGATTGCAAACCTCGTGGAGATCAGTGTGGGGGAATTTGGACCCACATCGAGGGCACTTTTTAAATGGAGTCCTTTCCATTAGCCAGGACCGGAGCTTGGGTAGGCCCGAAGGCCGCCGTCGACGACTGGAACCGAAGGTCTGTGCCGATGAGAAGTCGCATCGAGTGGGGAGATCACGTTCCAAACAATACCGCGAATTGGGGTGAGGATTGCGCGTCGATCGTCGAACTGGAAGCTGTTCGGAACCGGAGTGCGAAGATTACATCCGAGCCCGATGGCGGAAAAAAACAATCTGAGGATGGAGCCGAAGCCCATGCGCAATACGATCCAAGGGAGGAGTCACCGAACTCGTGACTTCCAAAGACTTTCCAAGAGGAAAAACAAACTGCAAACATCCGGGCCCAACACCAGATGGCGATCTATGCACAAGTGTGTAATCTGCAGCTCATATGCCTCGAACACCCATTTATACTGGAAGTAATGGATCATGCTACCAGGTATCCTGAAGCAATTCCCCTTAGGACCACTACAGCTCCTGCAGTCGCCCAGACCTTCATTGGTTTATTCACCACGGTAGGGTTTCCTAAGGAGGTGGTGTCAGACAGAGGTAACCACTTTATGTCTGCATACCTGAAGCACATGTGGGATTAGTGTGGAGTGAACTACACATGCGCTACCCCTTACCACCCACAAACCAATGGTCGTGTTGAAAGGTTCAACAACACATTGAAGGGCATGATCATGGGGAACCCAGAAATAACTCAAAAGGAGATGGGATGTTCTCTTGCTTGCTCTTCGCTTATAGGCAAGGGCCTCAGGAGGGAGTAGGGTTTACCCCCCCTGAATTTCTGTTTAGCTATCATGTGAGGGGACCACTTACACTTGTAGAAGCGTTGGAACTGTATTAATTATATATGTCTTTTTCTTTCTAAAATTAAGAACTTTCTAAACGTTCAAATCATTACTGTTTTGTTTAATGTATAGTTTCTAAGTGTCTACCTTCGCACCACCTCCTAGATTAAGCAATGAATGTTTGTCCCCGCTACCCTGAGACCTTAAAGGTCTGAAAGGGAATTCCTGGTCACGCAGTTGGGGTTCAGTAGTATTATGACCCTAGGACACCGGTGCTAACTGACATCGGTCAGAATATTCTCAAACTCCAGATTGTATCTGGAGATTTTTTTTAAAGTTGTGCCGCTGCCTGTCTGTAGGTGTTGCTGTATGGATTGGTTTGGTGGTGTCTTCCTACCGTCCCACAAGGAAGGAAGTGGAGCAGGATATAAGCGCCTCCCCTGCATTTCTCCCAACTGTGCCAGTTTTCTGACAACTCTAAATGTATTCTAGACAGCATGCCAAGGACTGCGTATCACCTGAAAACGTCAGGATTCAAGCCATGCTGCGACTGCAGAAAGCAGATGTTGATCACAGACCCAAACAACATGTACCTATGAGGTCGGGGCTTTAGTGATTACTCAAAGTCGCATGATAAGTGCACCTCAAGGTGATCCGGAAGTAGGAGGGGAAGCTCTATTTCACTGAGCATAAGAAGAAGATGCTTTCAAAACAGAGGCCCGCTCCAAATCGAAAGGCTGTTCTGAGTTGCAGTCATGAGGCCAGTCCCGCACAAAGGCCCATTCCTGATGGATGTCTTTCAGTAAGTCAAGGTTAAAAAGTAGGCATAAGCGCAAGAACACTGAACAGGACTCAGCCCCATTGCACCACTTGAAGTTTGGCGAGAAGTCGTAAGAGTGTCACTCAAAGGGTCCAGAGTCTTCTGGCTCTGAGCTATGGCACAATTGGCCTTGGTGTGCAAAGAAGGGTCTGGGTCTCAATGAAGACTGGTGCCAAAGGCCTAATCTATCTGACAATAAGGCAGTCATTCTGTTTGCAGTTATAGTATAAATTTACAGGAAACTCTGCACAAAGACGTTCACTTACCAAGTCGCACCAGTGGAACAGTCCAGGAGCCCTCCTGGGAAGGAACAGACTCGTCAGCCAGGTTTCTTCTCTGCGTTGGCCTTGCATATTCTTTGGCAGCTGTGAAATGTAGAAGATAAAAAGTCTTAATTGGGCTTCATACACCAATAGACATTAGGAGTGAGTAGGCAATGAGAGGAAAGCGGAGTCTGCTGATCCAGACACAGATGTGTGTGTTCAGCTTTGGAGTAAGCAGGCAATGAAAGGGAAGCTGTTCTGCCTTAAGATGAGACTAGCACAACAGAGTAAACTGGGGCTTTCCGAGTTTCACCTAAGCAAGTGAAACCTTATCAGAACTCTGTACAGAGCCACAGGGCAAACAGGAGCAACTAGGCCCTTCGTGTAGGAGGCCTTTTACTGGTCATGCCCCAGGTTCCGACCTACTATGTATCAAACAACTGTGCCAAGTACCCCTTCGGCACTTGACTCTCAATGGTGGCGTGGGTCAGGCAGTCGTCGACTTTCCTCCTCAGAGGCTATGGCCCCAGCGGCACGGCAATATACCTCACGTCGGCCCACCTGACATAAGGGGGTCGCCAACTTTTCTCCGCACATGGGCTACAGCCAGATTGTTACGACAGTTTACTTCACAGCAGCCGCACATGGCATACAGAGTTGCTGCCTTTCCTCCGCACACGGGCTACAGCCCAATCAGCACTGCAGTATATTTCACGTCAGCCCATCTTGGAAACTGGGTTGCTGACTCTCCTCTGTACACAGGCAACGACCCGATCGCTGCAGCAGCCGTCTACTCATGCGCTACCCCTTACCACCCACAAACCAATGGTCGTGTTGAAAGGTTCAACAAGACACTGAAGGGCATGATCATGGAGAACCCAGAAATAACTCAAAAGGAGATGGGATGTTCTCTTGCTGTGCCAGCTCTTCGCTTATAGGCAAGGGCCTCAGAAGGGAGAAGGGTTTACTGTGAGAAAGTACCCTCTTTCTTGCATGGTACTGTGAGAAAGTGGCTCTGTATATACTGTTCCCTAATAGGTACAGGGTGTACAGAGTCCACAGTCCCCCAGGGGCTGATAGAGGCTAAAGTTAGGTATGACCTTACTCTCAAAAGTGGTAGCTTGGTCGAGCAGTAAGGCAGTACCAGAGGACAGTGTAAAGCATTTGTTGTACACACTTAGTCAGCAAAAGGTTTCACACACTCAATAACTGAACTCTAGGCCAATGGTTTCTATAAAAAAATATATGCTTGTTTTATTTTAGAACCAACAAGTGGAATTAAAATATACTTTCGTAGAATGAGAGGTTGAATATAAATACTTTTGCAATAAGCAATTGATATTTGTAAACAGTCACAGTTGGTTGCAATAAACAATCCTATTTCCTAAACACAACAATGCCTTGAGCTCAATGGTAAATTCAGGTTATTTGTAACAGATTACTTTTTAGATTACTTTTGGAATTCCAGGCCTGGATCCTAGATTCAGTCCTGGGACAGTATTCAGAATCAAGTGGTGAAAGTCGACTTAATTACTGTAATGATTTTTAAATAATATTTAACTATTTCAAAAGTTGACAGAAAATATTTCAAAGAAAACATTCAATGGTTCTCTATGGCAAGAAATTCAAATTGCAGGTAGAGTACTTTATCGTTACTTTTGTAATCCAGGACTGGGTACCTAAACTCAGTACTGGGGTCTTTATCGAAAACAGGTAAGTAATTACGTTTGCAGAAATTGTACGATTTTAAAAGAATATTTCAAGATTGCAGAAATCAACACTTAAAAGAAATTTCACAGAAAAGCAGTCAATGCTTTCCTATGGGAGAAAATTGGGTTACTAGTAAGTATAGATGCGAGTATTCTTCTGAGCCAGTGCTGGGCACCAAGATCCAGCACTGTGAGCCCACCTGAGAACAGGTGAGTTTTTGCGTTTTTGTCGCTCGGCTGATTTTTAGTGAATATTTGAAGATTTGAAAAGTCCACACTTAGACGAAATTTCAAGAAAAAGCCAGTCAATGTTACCCTATGTAGAAAATAGAGTTAGCGGTTTTCAGGTAAGTTCTCGACTGGCAAAGGTGAGGCTCTGGGCATAGACTCAGGGCTCCCCCAAGGTCAGATAGGCGCAGTTAGTTCACCCTCAGCGGCTCTAGGGCAGCCGGGTGCAGAGAGAGTTAGGCCCAATGTTAGCCTATGAGGAATAGGGGGGCCTGGTTTGGTGGCTGCTGACCAGCAGGCCACGCGGCTGTGGGAGCTGGGCTCCTGGTCACTTACTCAGGGCAAGTGGGGAAGTAGGCAAGTGTAGAGATTGCACTGCCAGGGCCACTCGGGCGGCTGGGTGCAGGGTGCTTTTGAGCCGTCGGGCGCTCAATGGAAATCAATGGGAATGCTCCGGTTAGGAAAAAGGCTGCAAGCTCGAGGACGAGGATGCTTCAGGTGCCACCACCACTTCGAGAGGTAAGTTGGGTAGTTGTAGGTTAGGTGGGTACCCCGGGATTGGGCACAGGGGGCCGCAGGGCGTCGCGTGCAGGGGTGCCTTTTGGTGTCGGGAAATCTTACCCTCTGTTGATCGCGGTTGGGGGGGGGCACCTTGTTCCGAGGCTGCAGGCTTCTTCAGGAGTGTCGAGGGGGGTCCTTGGGTGCCTGACTCAGGGTCACAGTCGCCGTGGGGTCGTCCTCAGGGTCTTTGTCCACTCCGGCACTGGCCAGGCTTGGCTGGTGCAGAGTGTGCTGGGTTCGCGGTTCCGGGCTGCTGCCAGGGGATAGAAATAGGTTTCCGAGTAGAGCCTCTACTCATGGAAGTCCCAGGGGCTTAGAGCCAAAAGGTAGCCAGGTCCTCCGGGGTTGGTGAGGTTGCTGGCCACGAGAGATGCCGCGCTGGTGCGGGTTCGAGAGTCGACAGGCCGGTAGGGCTGGGGCCAAAGCAGTTGGTGTGTTCTCCTCCTTTTAGCAGCTGCAGGGCAGGTCTTTGTTCTTCTTGCTCTTCTTGTAGTTTTTGGATATGGAATCTGGGGAAGGAAGGTTCAGGGTGCCCCTAAATACTAGATTTAGGGGCATTACAGGTAGGTGAGGCCAGGGAGCAATGGGTCCTTGTCCTGGGGTGGGTACACCCCCTATCCTGCCTCTCTCCTGTGGGAGGGGGGCAGTAGCCTAATCCTGATAGGGTAGGGCCTCCCATCTTCAAGATGGCGAGAGCCCGGAGATGTGCTTCACCTCGCCTCCCCCACCTGAGGGGTGGGGTGGGCAGGCTGGCACATCCCCTGTCCTTGTATGGGGTTTCCGGCCAAGCTTCCCGCCAGATTGGGGGGTTGCAGTGGCCTGGGGAAACTCCTAGAGGCAGCAGGCCTTTGAAGCTTCCCTTTGCTCATCCTGGGGGAGACAATTGGCCTAGAGTTCAGTTATTGAGTATGTGAAACCTTAGTCTTCCAAAGAGCCCCAAAAAACTGTTCAGGTGGGTGGGACCCAAACTACTCTCTATGTGCCCCAACCTTATAGGGGGAAGAACTTTGATCCCTTAAAGGCCTGGTGTAATACCTGCAAGAAGCAAGGACACTTAACGGTAGCTTGCCCCCAAAACAAAGCCCCTAAGGCACCCAGTACAGCTACTCCTGGGGCAGCAAGCATACAAATGGGATCAGAAGTGTACCCTGAGCAAATCTGGGAACACACTGAAGCAAGTCTAGTCTCCTTGGGAGAAGTGGAGTTTGCCACTGTAGCTGTGTGGCCACCCAACTTAAAGAAATACTTACAGTACCCCTGGGTGAGTGGAACTAGGGTAGAAGCTCTGAGGGATACAGGTGCCAGTGTCACTATGGTGAAAGACACACTGGTTTCCCCTGAGCAATACTTGATTGGGAAGTCTTACCCAGTCACCAATGCTGACAGTGTCACCACTAGTCATCCCATGGCCATGGTGACATTAGGTGGGGGAGAGTTACTGGCCTGAAACAGGTAGTGGTCTCTCCAAAGTCGCCAGCTGTATGTCTGCTTGGAAATGATCTGGAAAGCTCAGCCTGGGCTGAGGTTGAGCTAAAGGCCCATGCAGCCATGCTGGGCATCCCTGAAATGGTGTGTGTGCAAACCAGAGCACAGAGCAAGAGGAAGGGTGAAAAAGTAGGTCTGGAGCCTGAAATAATGGCGCAACCAACCAAGAGAAAAGGTAAGAAGACTGGGGAACCAGCTTCTGTACAGCAAAACATTCAGGACCCCTCTCCCCAGGGAGAGGATTTGGATACCCCTGAGGGAACTGAGTCCATGGAGCTTGACCCTTACCAGGTTGAACTCTTGGGCCCAGGGGGGCCCTCTAGGGAAGAGCTGTGCCAGGATCAGCGAGACTGTCACACTCTTGAAAGCCTGAGGCAGCAAGCTGTTTAAGAAGCACAGGGAGATGTCACTGGTACCCACAGGGCTTATTGGGAAGAGGGATTACTGTAAGCTGAGGGAAGAAACCCCACTCCTGGAGCCACCAGGAGGGTGGTAGTGCCACAGAAGTACAGGGAGTTCCTCCTAACTTTGGCCCATGACATCCCCCTAGCTGGACATCTGGGGCAATCCAAAACTTGGGAAAGGCTAGTGAGTCACTTTTACTGGCCCCAGATGCACCAAAAGGTGAAGGGGTTTGTCAGCTCCTGTGTCACCTGTCAAGACAGTGGCAAGACAGGTGGCCACCCAAAGGCCCCCCTCATCCCACTACCAGTGGTGGGGGTCCCCTTTGAAAGGGTAGGAGTGGACATTGTGGGTCCACTTGAACCTCCGACAGCCTCAGGGAACAAATGTATTCTAGTAGTACTGGATCATGCTACTAGGTACCCTGAAGCAATTCCACTTAGGACTACTACAGCTCCTGCAGTAGCCAAGGCCCTCCTGGGTGTTTTCACCAGGGTAGGGTTTCCTAAGGAGGTGGTTTCAGACAGAGGTTCCAACTTCATGTCTGCTTACCTAACACACATGTGGAAGGAGTGTGGAGTGCAGTACAAGTTTACTACACCCTACCACCCACAAACCAATGGCCTTGTTGAGAGGTTCAACAAGACATTGAAAGGTATGATCATGGGTCTCCCTAAAAAACTCAAAAGGAGATGGGATGTCCTGTTACCATGCCTGCTTTTCGCTTACAGGGAAGTACCACAGAAGGGAGTAGGTTTCTCACCCTTTGAACTTCTGTTTGGTCATCCTGTAAGGGGACCACTTTGTCTTGTAAAAGAGGGCTAGGAGAAGCCTCTCCAAGAGCCCAAACAAGACATAGTGGACTATGTGCTTGGCCTAAGGTCCAGAATGGCTGAGTACATGGAAAAAGCATCCAAGAACCTTGAGGCCACCCAGGAGTTCCAGAAGCACTGGTATGACCAAAAATCTGCACTGGTTGAATTTCAACCTGGGCAACAGGTGTGGGTTTTGGAGCCAGTGGCACCAAGGGCTCTCCAAGATAAATGGAGTGGCCCTTACCCTATCCTAGACAGAAAGAGTGAGGTCACCTATTTGGTTGACCTGGGCACTAGCAGGACACCCAAAAGGGTAATCCATGTGAACCGCCTCAAGCTCTACAATGACAGGGCTGACATCACCATGCTGATGGTGACTGATGAGGAACAGGAAGCAGAGAGTGAACCTCTCCCTGACCACCTCTCCTACAGCCCACAAGATGGGTCAGTAGATGGTGTGATCTTCTCAGACACCCTCTCTGCCCAACAGCAGAATGACTGCAAGCAAGTCCTACAACAGTATGCTAGCCTCTTTTCCCTGACCCCTGGTCTGACAAACTGGTGTACCCATGATGTGGACACTGGTGACAGTGCACCTGTCAAGAACAAAATCTATCGACAGTCAGACCAAGTTAAAGAAAGCATCAAAGCTGAGGTCAGCAAGATGCTGGAGTTAGGGGTCATTGAACCCTCTGAGAGCCCCTGGGCTATCCCAGTGGTTCTGGTCCCCAAACCTCATCAACAAAGTGAAAAGAGTGAGATGAGGTTCTGTGTGGACTATAGAGGGCTCAACTCTGTCACCAAGACAGATGCTCACCCTATTCCAAGAGCCGAAGAACTGATAGATAAATTAGGGCTGCCCAATTCCTCATTACCTTTGACTTAACTGCAGGGTACTGGCAGATTGGCATGGCCCCAGGAGCAAAAGAAAAGACAGCATTCTCCACCCCTGATGGGCATTATCAGTTTACTGTAATGCCCTTTGGGTTAAAGAATGCACCTGCCACTTTCCAGAGGTTGGTGAACCATGTCCTGGCTGGGCTGGAATCCTTTAGTGCAGCTTATCTTGATGATATTGCTGTCTTTAGCTCCACCTGGAAGGATCACCTGATCCACCTTGGGAAAGTTTTAGAGGCTCTGCAAAATGCAGGTCTCACTATCAAGGCATCCAAATGCCAGATAGGGCAGGGCACTGTGGTGTACTTAGGCCACCTTGTAGGTGGAGGTCAAGTACAACCCAAGATCCAGGCCATCATGGACTGGATAGCTCCAACAACCCAGACCCAAGTCAGGGCATTCCTTGGCTTGACTGGGTACTACAGGAGGTTTGTGAAGGGATATGGGTCCATTGTGACCCCCCTCACAGAACTCACCTCCAAGAAGATGCCCAAGAAGATGCCCAAGAAGGTTAACTGGATAGTTAGTTCCCAAAAGGCTTTTGACACCCTAAAACAGGGGTCTCCAACCTTTTCTGCAGTGAGAGCTACTTCTGATCCGTGAAAATGATTGTGAGCTACTACAGGCCAAGTGTGAATCGTTCCCAAAGTCTCTTCACGCGCAGCTTCATTGACGAGGGATAAACAGATACCCATTTAGTGTCTGTAATGCACAATATGAAACCAGAGAACCCGGTATAAGTCCTGGCTTTCCTCTTCAACAAACTGCATACTCCTGACCTCTGCCATAACCAGCTAAGAAGACTACAACCATAAGAAATCATATGGACGTGCAGTGCTGTTCAAAGCTGCAATCACACTAAAAACCATAACCTGCACATCTGTCTCTCACATCTTTTCATCCACCAAACTAGTACGTTCCATAACTCGGTATTCGAACCTCGGTGGTCATCATGCACAACATAGTACACTTCCCACATAGGCTCACAAAATAAAGACAACACCTTTCCCTCCACAAACCCTACACATGGATTGGCTTGCAGGGTAGTAAGCAGTATAAAGTAACAAATGCTGCAATACAAATATTTTATTACATCATACCTACTTTTTCTACTTTATCACATGACTAGACCTTGAAATGCATGAGTTCAGGGTTTGCACTGTACAAATTCTCTCCTAACAGACCATAAATGTGTTCCATGTAATAATAACCTATTCCACATGTATGGTTCACATGACTTGCCACTAAGTTCATTATCATAGAATTGTCATCAAGGATGGTGGGAGTCCATGTTTATTTCTTGATTAAAAGCTATTACTTCTAAAAATGCCTCTTAATCTTCAAATCCTGGTCAGTGGATCACAGGACACTCACCAGAGTCCTGAACATACAGCTGTATGAAATGCTTCGTATTCGAAACGAGGTGCATTTGTCTTGAACTCTCATAGCTCCACTTTCCGCCCATCAAATAATAAATGTACAGAAACAGTGTACATTGCTGCAAATAAATATATTATATTGCTTAAGGATGTCTGGTCCTGGGCGCAGAATCCAATTTTACTTTAAATCATATTTAAATTTCATTTGGTAAAATATTTTCAACCAACTCACCAGCTTGATTATAAAAGTTGGTTCTTGAGCAATAAAATGGTCACTACAATATAACTGTGAACCTGGGATGCAGGAAATCCTTAATCCACTCCACATCATCTGATAATAAACTGCTCCATAACCATTCAGGAACAGAGTGTGATAATGTGCCAAAGACCAATTGTGATACTTATCAGTTAATAGAAAAAAAGAACATAGGGACTGGGTGGACCAATAGTGCAGGACAGGGATACAAAGAGTTTGAATGATAAAAAAAAGTCTACGTTTATTTATTCTCTTCTCTAAACGTTTGGAAAACCTGTGTGAAATGAATTGGTATCTAGAGTTTCCAGTAACCAATAGGCAAGTGTTTGCCTCTGTAAATGAAAGCTACCTTAGCAGAAAGGCCAAAGACTGAATGGGCATGGCACCAAAATACGTTTATAACTACCTTAGAAGGTTTGATACAAGATTCAAAGAAATACACACTGCTTCAGGTGACCTTAAGTGCCAGATTCACATAAAATGTATATTCCAGGCATATGTTAAGACAGAAGCAATTTACACCTGGGAGTCTACGTAAACCATGCATGGGTGAGTGATGCTAGATTTAAATGTACTTTATGTGAATTTGATAAGCTGGAGGCGAGGTGGAAGAATCGGTTTTGTGTTTTACACACAGGATTTTTATAGTAGCAGGAGGCCCTCGAAATAACAGCACAGGACACACAACAGAACAGAACGGCGGGGTCTGAGGGGCCCGGTCAGGACTGGATTACAGGAACCAGGATATGCTGGGGAAGGTTGGGTAGGAACATGCACACGAGAGATGATGATAGCAATTTGTAACGTGCATAGTTACTCTAAGAATGTACCAGCGCGACCCAGCATAGATCGGAAAGTGATCTGAATGCTACGCAGCACACTGTACATATTTCATCTGTATCAATGGGCGCCATGCACACGGTGCACAGTGTGGGTAGAAATGTTTATGAATGACCCAACAAATCATCAGTTTCCATGCTCGGATTCTGAAAAAGAATTATTTCTAGCACGCCGTGCCAGCGGCAAGAACCTAAAGTTGCGGAGGGAATCTTTGAGCACTAGAACCCCGCAGCCATGTGTTAATGCTGTAAAATTGACAAGCCCTGGTTCCCCTCATCTGCTTCTGCCGCCTTTCTATGCCTTGTTCACAGCAGCAGGTAGTGATGTGGTCTCTCACTGGTGGTGACATCTCCTGCCCCAGCCCCTCTCTCCCTGTGCTCACTGACGGGCTCGCTCTCCCATGTGGCCGAGGAAGGAGGTGGGAGGGAGGAGTGAGCCAGCAAGACCCAGAGGCTGCTGCATCCCAGCAGAGAGGCGCTGCCTGTCCAATGAGAGCCAGGGGAGGCAGAACTGCCAACGACTGGGGCTCTCTTCTCCCCTCAGCTCACAGACCCCACAAATTGCATCCCAAGGTAGGAATGCCGTGAAGACAGCCGCGGACTCGCTGTTTGCTCCTCAGCTGCTGTTCAGGAATCACAGCAAGCTGGCCTTTCTCGTGCTCCGATTGGTTTCATAAGGAAAGTTTTCTTTATCTGGTAGCAAAGAGCCACCAAGCAGCAGATCTGAGCTTTCGGCTTGGGAAATTAATAAACAATAACAAAGGGTATAATAAATAAAATATAGCGAGGGGATCCCACGCCCGGCAAAATGAAAGATGCTGACAAGACACTTTCAGAAAAGCCCCGTCTCGTGTCAGGAGTAGGACAGACTGCGAAAAGGCACCCCGCGATCCCGAGCCCGAGAGGAATCTGGATTTTCCGTTTCTCCTTGTGGAAAGTCGCATGGGGAGATAGTATGCTCAGTCTTATCACCCTAAGAATAAGGCGGCAAAGCAGAGCTAAAAATGAACAATTTACCTCAACAAGAGCTACATAATTTCAACAGCCAAAGCCATTTGGAAGGAATTCTGTCCACATTTACTTGTTCGAAGTACTGCTCATATTTTTTTTTATTTTTTTTTTTTTTTTTTTTTTTATTTTTAAAAACCTTTATTCGGATATTTCAGAGACACAGCTATTCAGCCGACAACCCGGAGGTTCGACAGCTCGTCAATCAACATATGTAGTCTTCTATAGCTGTCATGCAGGAGAGAAAAAAGGTTTCAATTTTTAAAGAAAAACATAACGAGCAAGGCAATATACATCATGTGTTCGCGTCAGATCCCACCGATGAGGCGGCCCCATATCCACCATCAGATCAGCCCTCAAGTGTGGAGGGGAGGGAGAGGCAGAGGCACTAACTTTCTATCAGATTTCATCCGCAAAACTCAAGTCGGAAGTGGGGCTAGGGGGAAAGGTGCTCCTCTGGTGGGTCAGTGGCGGGAGGCAGGCAGATGTACCCCCTATACTGGTTCCACCCCCCCCACACCTTGTGCCATTTCTTGGGCCTCCCCCGTGCACAATACACTGTTTTCTCCTGAAACATGCACCAGTCCATGTTGTTCTTCCATGCATCCAGGGTGGGCGGGCTAGGGGATCCCCACAATCGTGCAATATCCCGCTTGGCCACCATATTACCAAGGGTCACCCATTGAGTCTGCGCAGCATCGTAGTCTGTAGGGCCCCACACGTTCAAGAGACAGCGCCGCGCCTCTGAGTGCAACACAATACCCGTGACCTCCTGCATCACAACATGAATCTGCTTCCACAATTCCGCAATCACACCACACTCCCATATAATGTGCAGAAAGGTGCCCACCATCCCGCAGCCCCTCTTACACAGCCCGTCCTCGGAGAAACCCATGTGGACCAACCGGGGGCCAGTGACATAGACTCTGTGGAGTATCTTAAGCTGGACCAGCCGCAGCCTGGCGGGGATGGCAACCTCTTTCGGGGAGGAGACAGCGCACTGCCAGTCCTCATCGTCCAGCTCAAGACCGTCTCTAGTCCACTGGTCCCGCACCCCCAGGAGGAGATCGGTACGGACGTTCACCAGCTTCTTGTAAATGAGAGAGATTGTGCTCTCCGGCACATGGCCGTCCAAGATCCGGTCCTCCAACGGAGAGGATTCGGGCACCTTCTCCCCCTCAACGAGGACCGACCGCAGCGCATGACGTACCTGCGCGTACCGGAAGTATTCCGTGCCCTCTAGCGCATATTCCGTCTGCAGCTCTGCAAACGACTTAATCCGCCCCTTGGCCAGCATGTCCCCCACCCTGGAAATACCAATCAGGTCCCATTTGTCGAAACCCTTAGAGTTCCAGAGTTTCCCCAGCATGTCCGAGTCAAACAGCGGAGTGGCCAGTGTGAGTCTATCCTTCCACCCCAGGGAGTTCGTGACTGCCTTCCACACGTGCACCGCCACCCCGGTCGGCCCCGTGAGGGATCCAGCCGGGGCCCTTGAATAAAGTGCTCTATAGTAGCCACCACCCCGCAACAACCACCGGTCCATAGCGAAGCCGGGGCTAAGCGCAGGACCGTAGACTCCGTGGTTGACTGCGCTCAGTTGGGAGGCCCAATAGTATCTCCGGATGTCGGGAAGCGCGATACCCCCGTCATACCAAGGGAGAGTTAGTTTTGCTATCGCTATACGCGGGCGGCCGTCCCACAGCAGCGAACGCTGTAGACTCTCAACCTCCCGAAAGTAACTGGCCGGGACCAGCTCCTGGGTGTTCTGCAGGGCATAGAGAAAGCGGGGAAGCGACATCATTTTAAAGAGCGCCGCACGACCGAGGAGGGAAAGCGGCAGCCGCCTCCAGCCTGCCACGTCCCGCCGCAGGCGCGCCAACGGAGGGAGCAGGTTTCGCTCATACCGTACCGTGGGGTCGGCTGAAATATAGATCCCAAGATACTGAAAGCCCTCCCGGGCGATCTGGATCGGGCAATTCCGCGGGGGAACCGGAGCGTCTCCACACAGGGCGTACAGATATGACTTACCCCAGTTGATGGTGAGCCCCGAGTTCCTCCCGAAGGAAGTCAAGATGTCGCAGACAACTATAAGGGACTTCCGGGGTGAGGTAAGATAGAGCAGAATGTCGTCGGCATAGAGGGAAATGCGGTCCTCGTGATCGGGGGACCAGCGAATCCCCCTCACGTCTGGGTGCCACCGTATCCATGCCGCTAGCGGCTCAAGGGCGAGAGCGAACAACAGCGGCGAGAGGGGACAACCCTGCCTGGTACCCCTTCCCAAGTCGAAGGGATTGGAGGCCCTCCCGTTAACCGCAACTTTGGCGAGAGGTCCTTCGTATAAGAGCCTCACCCAGCCCACAAATCCGGGCCCGAAGCCGAACTTCGCGAGCGCGGCCCACAAATATGCCCACTCAACCGTGTCGAACGCCATCGTTGCGTCGAGCGCCGCCACCACGGCCGGTTCCCGCATCGTCCCGACCCTTGCGATCGCACCATGAATGCGCCTAAGATTCAACGCAGTATTCCGATGTGGGATGAATCCAGATTGGTCGGGGTGGATCAGGTCACCGATCACCCTGACTAGCCGGTTTGCGAGGATTTTAGCAAGGATCTTCGGCTCAGCGTTAAGGAGCGAGATCGGCCGGTATGAACTGCACCTGTCTCTAGGCTTGCCATCTTTATGGATGACCACGATCATTGCCAGGCGCTGGTCGAGCGGGAGGGAACCCGTCGCCCACGCCTCCACAAACATGGCTCGTAGATGCGGAGCGATCTTGTCCGGCTGGAGTTTGTAGAGCTCAATGGGCAGACCATTCGGACCCGAGGCCTTGCCCGGACGCAAAGAACGGATCGCCCCCGCAATCTCATCGACCGTGATGTCGCCATCAAGGTCGTCCCTGTCCACGTCGGAGAGGCAAGGCAGGGCGAGATCGCGCAGGAGTGCACATGAGTCCTCCACAGGCCTGTCCGACACGGATGTATAGACCGTGCGGAAGTAATCCGCAAAGCACTGGACTATGTCCTCCGGCTCCGTGACCAGGACGCCAGCCTCCGTCACTAGGTCCGGCACCACTCGATTGACCCTCTCCTTCTTGTCCAGCCACGCGATCAATTTCCCGGCCTTGTCCCCGACGTCGTACAGACGGCCCCGCTGTTCCCTACTCAGAGCCTTGGCTGCGTCCGTCACGAGGGCCCTGTACTCCGATTGCTTAAGGCTCAATTCGTGCAGCGCCTCCTCCGTGACCTCACCCTCCAGGGCCAGCCCTAGGTCTGCGATCTCCGCCTCAAGCTGGGCGACCTCCGCGTCCCTCCGACGCTTGGCCGCTGTAATCAAGGAGAGGGCCTCACCCCGAATCACGGTTTTGAATGCTTCCCACAAGGACACCGCCGACGTGACCGAACCGAGGTTTTCTTGAAAATAACGGTCGATCGCCTTAAGTACCTCACTACGAGTCACAGGGTCTCTAAGATGCCACGGGTTAATTGGGGCCACCCTACCACCCACTCCTCTGGCAACATCCATACAGATCCACACCGGAGAATGGTCAGAAATACCTCGTGCCATGTGCCTGGCCTCAGAGACACTGGAAGCGTGTGCAGCCAGAGTAAGGACATAATCAATTCTGGAGAGACTGCCATGCGCACCTGAGTGGAAAGTGTACTGCCGTTGTGTGGGATGCAACATTCTCCAACAATCAACCAGCCCTAGGGTATCTATGAAATCAGGAAGCCACTTCTGAGCCCCCCCCGAAATCCTCTGCGGGTGCCTGTCAAGCAGGCCTGAGCCGACCGCATTAAAGTCACCACCCACCACCAACACGCCCTCTGGGAGATCCAGTAATGTCCTCTCTAAGTCCGCTAGGGTAGTGGGCTGCAATGCAGGGGGGACATAAACCGACACCAGGACCAGCGTCCTGCCCTCCCACCGTCCCGCTACTGCCGCGAAGCGCCCCCTATCGTCTACAGTAGTAGAGTCAACCTCAAATGGGAGAGAGGACCTGACTAGTATTCCCGCCCCTCTGGAACCCGAGGTGAACCCGGAATGCGCAACAAACTTATAGCCTTTACGATTGAGTGCATGGCACGTGTTGCCAATCAAGTGCGTCTCTTGCAAGAGGACAATATCAGGGGCACATCTCTTCAGAAATTGCAGTACAATCCCACGCTTAATACGATCCCCCAGGCCATTCACATTCCAACTGAGTATTTTGAGGCCCCTACCCCCCATCCCAGCATGTAAGGAGACCACCACCACCCACGTGGAACCCGACCCGAACCACAGGAGCTTGCATCATGACGCCTTGCAGAACCAAAAACAACAACAACCCCAACAACAAACCCCACCCACCCCCCACCCTGCACCCCTGCGTAAGCTCTAAAGTGCCCCCCAACTTGCAGTGTGCCTGTCGCCCCTTATAAAACTAGTCTACGGAAAGAACCCCAGAGGAGGAAAAGCTCCCCTACTGCCCCCGCCACCCCCCGGACTATCAACCTCCCGGAGGGATCGGAGTCGTGGTACTTAAGTCCCGGTTCAATGTTCGTCACCGGCACCATCTGCGCCACCAGAGCGTTCCATGCCAGGCCGCCCTTGGGGCAGAGTGTCCAACCAGTCTCCGACCATGTCGGGTGCCTCAAAAAAGAAAGTTCGCTCTTCGAACACCACCCGCAACCTTGCAGGAAAGAGCATGGCATATTTTAGTCCCATCTCACGCAGTCTTCTCTTGACCGCCATGAAGCCTTGCCGCTGCTTTTGCACCATCTGAGTGAAGTCCGGATAAAAGCTTACAGTAGTGTTCTGGAATGGCAGCGGGCCGGCCATCCGCGATGCTTGTAGTATGGCATCTCGATCCCTGAAATTAAAGATCCGGGCGACAATCGGCCTTGGTGGGGCCCCCACCTTGGGCCTCCCGCCAGGAACTCTATGGGCCCGTTCGACGGTAAAGAACTTGCTAAGGCCTTTGGGTGCCAGATGGTTCACCACCAGGTCCTCCACGAACAGGTCCACCGACTGCTCCTCCGAATTTTCCGGGACCCCAATGATGCGGACGTTGTTGCGCCTAGCACGGCCTTCGAAGTCCTCCAACCGGCGGGCGAAGTGATCATTTGCTGCCCGGAGAGTACGGACTTCCTGCTGGAGGCCGGAGACATCGCCCAGGAGGCCGGCAGTCTTGAGGTCCAAGGACTGAACCCGCTCATTAGTTTTGCCGCGGTCGGCCCGAACCAGGTTGACATCTATCGATATGGCATCTACTTTTTGTGCCAGGGTCTCGAATTGCTGCCCAATCGAGGACTTCATCCCTTCGATGGCCCCCATGATGTCCTGCAGGGTTAATTCTGTGGAGGGGGACGCCGCGTCCTTCGAGGCTTCCGACGTCGGGCCCGATTCGCCCGGGGACCCCCTCTGATGGGCATAGCGGTCCATGGTATTAGTCTGGGTGGAGGTGCCCCGCCTGGTGTTCTTGGGCTTCTGCTTTTCGGCGTCCGACCTGGTCGACATCTCAATCTGCCGTGTAGACAATCTCCTGGCCCGTACAGGGTAAATGGGCATGCAACCAGTGGCTGGCGCCGCGCACGCCCCGTCACGGGCGCCCTGGAGACTGGAAGGCGAAATCGAAAGTGAAAGTGAAATCCCCTCCACCTCCGACGACTCCTCCCCGACCAGGCCGCTGTTGTTCAATTAGGGCACGGGCACTGTGCCAACGCAAGTCCCGGGCACCGTGCGGGGATTAGGCCCCAAACTTCCAGGCAGTATAACTTCGGTCTCCGGTGGGCGATTTCGACCCGGACAACGGTTCCCGCCTCAGCAGCAGATCCTCTCCAATAGCCCGGGCATCAAGTACAGGATAATAGACAGGATAGATGCCGGAGGGAGCGAGGGTCTCGGGAGCTCTAGGCTCACGCGGCCATCTTGATCACGCGCTAAGCTCCTCCTCCTTTATTTATTTTAGATGCCTTGAATAACGGTATGCACAGGCATCTATTGAAAAAAAAATAAAGCGCCTCTTGCCCACATACCTGCTGTCTGTCTGGTTCTGCTTAAGGTGGCTGACACTGCATCTCCTGTATTTCAGCATGGAGATCCAATTAGGCCTTCAAGGCTGCCGCTCCGGCCGCAAAAGTGCACAGGATCATAGAAGGGAGACATGCAGCAAAAGGCACGCATAATGGTTCTCCGAGGGCAGCAAACACTGCCCATGCGCTGGCTGACGTCACCACTTCACCCCGCCCCAGATTGGCTCAAATAGCAGGCGCTTCCTACGGCGGGAGAGAAGCGTCTACAAAAGACCTAAAAAACAAACAAAACGACAATGATAGGCTACTAAAGTGGAAGTCAGATCGCGAGCTACTGAGAGGGCACCTGCGAGCTACCGGTAGCTCGCGATCGACCGGTTGGCGACCCCTGCCCTAAAAGAAGCAATGTGCTCAGCACCAATTCTAAAAGCTTCAGATTATGCCAAGCAGTTCATTGTGCAGACTGATGCCTCTGAGCTAGGGATAGGAGCGGTCCTAACCCAGATCAATGATGAAGGCCAAGACCAATCTGTTGCTTTTATAAGCAGGAGGCTACTCCCCAGAGAGCAGCGTTGGAGTGCCATTGAGAGGGAGGCCTTTGCTGTGGTTTGGTCCCTGAAGAAGTTGAGGCCATACCTGTTTGGTACTCACTTCCTGGTTCAAACTGACCACAGACCTCTCAGATGGCTAATGCAGATGAAAGGGGAAAATCCAAAGCTATTAAGGTGGTCCATCTCCCTACAGGGAATGGACTTTGAAGTGGAACATAGACCAGGGACTGCCCATGCCAATGCAGATGGACTTTCCAGGTTCTTCCACTTAGACAATGAACACTCCATAGGGCAAGGTTAGTCTCATCACCTTTCGTTGGGGGGGGGGGGGACGGGGGGCGGGGGGTTGTGTGAGAAAGTGCCATCTTTTTTGCATGGCATGCCCCCACTTTTTGCTGAATTGCTGAATGTACTTTGACTGAGTGTGCCCTGGACTCCTGCCAATCAGGTGCCCAGGGCCTATGATCCTTCCCTAAACAGAAACCTCAAAACCAAATTGGCAAACCCTGGCCACATGTCAGCACCTGGTAAGTGGTACCCTAGGTACCCAGGGCCTTGTGACCAGGGAAGGCCTCTAAGGGCTGCAGCACTCATTGTGCCACCCTTAGGGACCCTGTACCCTAACACAATCACATTGCCCTTGTGTGGTGGAGAGAAAGAGACAAACAGTTGTTTGGTCTTACGGAAGGGTTGTGTTCTCTCGGTGTAGTAGAGTAAGGCTCGTTTGACAACTAGTGTGTGAAGAGCTCTTTCTGCAACAGATTGTGGTTGCGAGAAGAATACTAGTAGTTCTACAGATTGGTTTAGGTGAAAAGGAGAAATGACTTTGGGGAGGAATTTTGGGTTGGTACGGAGAACCACCTTATTATGGTGCATTTGCAGAAAAGGTTCTTGAATAGTAAATGCTTGTATCTCACTGACCCTTCTGAGGGAAGTGATGGCTACAAGAAAAGCGGTTTTCAATGTTAGGAATTGAAGTTCACATTTGTGTAGGGGTTCAAAAGGAGGTCCCATTAGTCTGGTGAGAACAATATTTAAGCTCCACACAGGTGAGGGTGGCACTCTGGGGGGAATTATTCTTTTAAGGCCTTCCATGAAGGCTTTAATGGCAGGTACTTGAAAGAGTGAGAGATGTTGCCTGTTTTGTAGGTAAGCTGCAATGGCTGCGAGGTGTAGTCGAATGGACGTATAGGCTAGATTGCACCTTTGTAGGTGGAGTAAGTAGCCTATGATGTGTTGAATGGACACATCTAGGGGATTGATGGTATTGTTGTGACAATAGATAACAAAACGTTTCCACTTGGCGGCATACACGCTCTAGTGGTAGGGCGCCTAACTTCCTTGATGACGTTCATACAGTCAGGAGGAAGAATTAGGTATCCGAATTCTATGATTTCAGGAGCCAGATCGCAAGGTTGAGCTGAGCTGGGCCCGGGTGTCTGATCTCTCCATGGTTCTGGGTTAAGAGGTGTGGAGAGAGGCGTAACTTTTGATGTGGTACTAGCGATAGTTCCAGTAGTGTGGTGTACCACGGTTGTCTGGCCAAAGTTGGCGCTACTAATATTAGTGTTAGGGAGTGCTGTTGTAGTTTGCGCACTAGTAATGGAATTAGTGGGAGAGGCGGAAAAGCGTACGCAAATCTGCCTGACCAGTTCATCCGTATCGCATTGCCCTTGGACAATGGGTGTGGGTATCTGGCGGCGAAGCTTGGGCATTTTTTGTTTTCGTGGGTGGCGAAGACGTCTATCTGTGGATGCCCCCACATTTGAAAGTATGGGTGAAATTCCCACTCTTAGAGTTGTTGTGTTTGTCTGCTGAGTAGATCTGCTATAGTGTGCTAAATTTCTGGTGAGGCTGGTTGGTCCGTCGGCGAAGACGTCGGGCCGTTGGTTTCTTATGTTTTTCTGTGCCGGTTCGCTGTTTGGAACCATGCTTAGGAAATATCATTGTTTGGTAGGTGCCGAGATGGGCTTCGGCTGCGAAGTGTCGGTGGCCCTTGTGTGCTTTGGTCGGTACAGAAGGTGGTGTCGGTACCGAAGAGCTGGGTTTCGATCCAGAGTGTTTCGGTGCGGGGCTCGGTGTCAAGATGGAGGCCGGATAATTTTCGGTGCCGAAGAGTGTTTATCGGCACCGACGGTGGGCTGGCCAGAGTCCGAGCCGCCGGAAGGCTTACTTGGCTTCTTTACCGGGCCCGAGGGTGCGGTGTGTGAAGCAGTGTCTCTGGTCTTGCCTAGGCCCGGAGGCGAAGGCGTGACCGAAGCCTTTTTCGGTGCCGGCGAGGGTGTGGGGGTAGATTAGTACTCACGACCCTCTGTGCCAGAGTGATGTCCTCCACATCTGAGTCGTCGCCTTCGGAGGCACTGACGAGTCCCTCGTCGGTGTGAGGCTGTTCTGGAGCGTCTACGCCTTCTCCGAAGATGTCGTCCGGAATCGTTGTCGAGGAGTGTGCCATGGTTCTTCTGGATCTTCGGTCTCGAATAGTCTTTTTGGACCGGAAGGACTTGCACGCCGGACAGTCTCGAGCCTCGTGTTCAGGGGAGAGGCATAGATTGCAAACCTCGCGGAGATCAGTGTGGGGGAATTTGGACCCACATCGAAGGCACTTTTTAAATGGAGTCCTTTCCATTAGCCAGGACCGGAGCTTGGGTAGGCCCGAAGGCCGCCGTCGACGACGGGAACCGAAGGTCTGTGCCGATGAGAAGTCGCATCGAGTGGGGAGATCACGTTCCAAACAATACCGCGAATTGGGGTGAGGATTGCGCGTCGATCGTCGAACTGGAAGCTGTTCGGAACCGGAGTGCGAAGATTACATCCGAGCCCGATGGCGGAAAAAAACAATATGAGGATGGAGCCGAAGCCCATGCGCAATACGATCCAAGGGAGGAGTCACCGAACTCGTGACTTCCAAAGACTTTCCAAGAGGAAAAACAAACTGCAAACATCCGGGCCCAACACCAGATGGCGATCTATGCACAAGTGTGTAATCTGCAGCTCATATGCCTCGAACACCCATTTATACTGGAAGTAATGGATCATGCTACCAGGTATCCTGAAGCAATTCCCCTTAGGACCACTACAGCTCCTGCAGTCGCCAAGACCTTCATTGGTTTATTCACCACGGTAGGGTTTCCTAAGGAGGTGGTGTCAGACAGAGGTAACCACTTTATGTCTGCATACCTGAAGCACATGTGGGATTAGTGTGGAGTGAACTACACATGCGCTACCCCTTACCACCCACAAACCAATGGTCGTGTTGAAAGGTTCAACAAGACATTGAAGGGCATGATCATGGGGAACCCAGAAATAACTCAAAAGGAGATGGGATTTTCTCTTGCCTGCTCTTCGCTTATAGGCAAGGGCCTCAGGAGGGAGTAGGGTTTACCCCCCCTGAATTTCTGTTTAGCCATCATGTGAGGGGACCACTTACACTTGTCGAAGCGTTGGAACTTTATTAATTATAAATGTCTTTTTCTTTCTAAAATTAAGAACTTTCTAAACGTTCAAATCATTACTGTTTTATTTAATGTATGGTTTCTGAGTGTCTACCTTCGCGCCACCTCCTAGATTAAGCAATGAATGTTTGTCCCCGCTACCCTGAGACCTTAAAGGTCTGAAAGGGAATTCCTGATCACGCAGTTGGAGTTCAGTAGTATTATGACCCCAGGACACTGGTGCTAACTGACATAGGTCATAATATTCTCAAACTCCAGATTGTATCTTGAGATTTTTTTTTAAGTTGTGCCGCTGCCCGTCTGTAGGTGTCGCTGTATGGCTTGGTTTGGTGGTGTCTTCCTACCGTCCCACAAGGAAGGAAGTGGAGCAGGATATAAGCGCCTCCCCTGCATTTCTCCCAACTGTGCCAGTTTTCTGACAACTCTAAATGTATTCTAGACAGCATGCCAAGGACGGCGTATCACCTGAAAACGTCAGGATTCAAGCCATGCTGCGACTGCAGAAAGCAGATGTTGATCACAGACCCAAACAACATGTACCTATGAGGTCGGGGCTTTAGTGATTACTCAAAGTCGCATGATAAGTGCACCTCAAGGTGATCCGGGAGTAGGAGGGGAAGCTCTATTTCACTGAGCATAAAAAGATGCTTTGAAAAAAGAGGCCCGCTCCAAATCGAAAGGCTGTTCTCAGTTGCAGTCATGAGGCCGGTCCCGCACAAAGGCCCATTCCTGATGGATGTCTTTCAGTAAGTCAAAGTTAAAAAGTTGTCATAAGCGCAAGAACACTGAACAGGACTCAGCCCCATCGCACCGCTTGAAGTTTGGCGAGAAGTCGTAAGAGTGTCACTCAAAGGGTCCAGAGTCTTCTGGCTCTGAGCTATGGCACAATTGGCCTTGGTGTGCAAAGAAGGGTCTGGGTCTCAATGAAGACTGGTGCCAAAGGCCTAATCTATCTGACAATAAGGCAGTCATTCTGTTTGCAGTTATAGTATAAATTCACAGGAAACTGTGCACAAAGACGTTCACTCACCAAGTCGCACCAGTCGAACAGTCCAGGAGCCCTGCTCGGATGGAACAGACGCGTCAGCCAGGTTTCGTCTCTGCGTTGGCCTCACATATTCTTTGGCAGCTGTGAAATGTAGAAGACAAAAAGTCTTAATTGGGCTTCATACACCAATAGACATCAGGAGTGAGTAGGCAATGAGAGGAAAGCGTAGTCTGCTGATCCGGACACAGATGTTTGTGTTCAGCTTTGGAGTAAGCAGGCAATGAGAGGGAAGCTGTTCTGCCTTAAGATGAGACTAGCACAACAGAGTAAGCTGGGGCTTTCCGAGTTTCACCTAGGCAAGTGAAACCTTATCAGAACTCTGTACAGAGCCACAGGGCAAACAGGAGCATCTAGGCCCTTCGTGTAGGAGGTCTTTTACTGGTCATGCCCCAGGTTCTGACCTACTAGGTATCAAACAACTGTGCCAAGTACCCCTTCGGTACTTGACTCTCAATGGTAGCGTGGGTCAGGCAGTCGTCGACTTTCCTCCTCACAGAGCCTATGGCTCCATCAGCACGGCAATATACTTCACGTCGGCCCACCTGACATAAGGGGTCACCAACTTTTCTCCGCACATGGGCTACAGCCAGATTGTTACGATAGTTTACTTCACAGCAGCCGCACCTGGCATACAGAGTTGCTGCCTTTCCTCCGCACACGGGCTACAGCCCAATCAGCACTGCAGTATATTTCACGTCAGCCCATCGAGCAAACTGAGTTGCTGACTCTCCACTGTACACAGGCAACGACCCGATTGTTGCAGCAGCCGTCTACTCATACCTCGTTGTAGAGATCCACTCGCCAGGATCCTTCACTGGACCTCGCTGCTTCCAGCGCTCTCCGCTTCCTCCAAGGACACACTGGTCTTGGGAAGCAGTCACGCACTGGTGCTCCAAGCTCCAGGAGCAGGTGGCCTTAAGTTTCTTCTGATAGGTACTTTTACCTGCCGATTCCTCACCTATTGAATATATTCCGAATCAGTAGGCTCCTGGCTCTAGAAAAAGAAAGATTGGAGATCGGCTTACCCTCCCTCCATCAATGGTGGCGGCAATATCAAACCTAGGGAGAAAGGAAACACTTAGAACCCTAAAATCCCCCAACGGAGTGACCCATATATGAGGAAGGTGATGACATCACCAAATGGTTCACAACCTTTGAGAGGACTTGTGAAATGAGGCAAGTGAAGAAGTCCCTCTGGAGGGCTTTACTTTGGGAACTCTTCTCTAGTAACTGCAGATACAAACTGCTGACCCTCACTCAGCCAGATGCTGAGTCCTAGGACCTCATAAAGGGCACCTGATTGAGGGCTTTGGACTCAACTGAGGAATACAGAATTAGATTCAGGGGGGCTCACAAAACCCCAAGCCAATCCGGAGTTCACTTCATGGACTACTCGGTAAAAACACTAGATGGTTGGTTGACTGGACGTGACGCACATGACTGTTGGGATTTACAAACTCCTGATGAAAGAACACGTTATGTAATTGCACTAATGAAAAATTGCACCAGTATCTGGTAGACCTAGGTATAATGTGTCCCCAAGAACTGGGAAAGAAGGCAGACCATTGGGTCAAGACAAGGGTGACAAAAACAACCACTGGGGGTGACCAAAAGAAAGGGGGTGATCCCACCAAAATATAAAAACCAAGAGTCTTCTAAAGGCCCCCAAAAACCTGTTCAAGAGGCTGCACCGCAGAGGTCTTCCGAGTCCACTGGGGGATATAAGGGTAAGACTTTTGATCACCTAAAGGCCCAGTGTCATAGCTATAAGAATGTTGGACACCCAACTGGAGATGCTGCCTGTCCCAACAAGAATGCCCCTAGTCCCCCTCCAGCACTGGTGAGGACAATCTCGAGATGGGATCAACAGTGTGCCCAGAGCAAATCAGCGTTCACACTGAGGCTGTTCTAGTCTCTAAAGGAGAGGGAGGGTTAGCCACTCTGGCTGTCTGCCCCCCTAACTTGAAAAAGTATTTACAATAACCCTTAGTGAATGGAAACATGATAGAAGCCCTGAGGGATACAAGTGCAGTGTCACTATGGTGATAGATACACTGGTTTCCCCAGAGCAACACCGACTGGAAAAACCACCCAGTCACCAATACTGACAGTGTCACCACTAACCATGCCACGGCTAAGGTGACATTAGCCTGGAGGGTTGCTGGCCTGAAACAGGTAGTGGTCTACCCACAACTCTCAGCTGAATGTCTGCTTGGAAATGAGCTGGAGACCTCAGCATGGGTGAGGTAGAAAGGAAGACACAGGCAGCCATGCTGCAAATCCCTGAGGCAGTGTGTGTGTGTGTGAAGACGAGCACAAACTCAAGAACAGGGTGAAAATGGAGAGTTGGAGCCTGAAAGCAAGGCACAACCTCCCAAGAGGAAGGGTAAGAAGACTGGGAGACCATCTTCTACACAGCAACAAATTTAGGACCCCTCTCCTCAGGGAGGGGACTTGTCAGCTCAAGAGGGATCCAGCTCCTGGGCCCAGGGGGCCCTCTAGGGACCTGCTGTGCCATGGACAGCAAGTTTGTCCCAGTCGTGAGAGCCTGCGACTGCGAGCTGCTGGAAAGGAAAGATGTCACTGGCTCCCACAGGGTCTATTGGGAGGAGGGACTTCTGTACACCGAGACCAGAGACCCCAAAGCTTGTGCCAGTAGGAGAGGGATAGAACTTCTGTATAGAGAGTTCTCACTCACTTTGGCCCATGACATTCCCCTAGCTGGGCACCTGGGCCAGACTAAAACTTGGGAAAGGCTTGGCAGTCATTTCTACTGGCCCTAGATGTCTCAGAAAGTGAAGGAGTTTGTTATCTCCTGTGAATCAATACAGCTGGACACCCAAAGGCCCCCATAATTCCACTACCAGTGGTTGGGGTTTCTTTTGAAAGGGTTGGGGTGACATAGTGGGTGCACTGAAACCACCCACAGCCTAAGGAAACACATCCATACTGGTAGTAATGGATCATGTTACCAGGTATCCTGAAGCAATTCCCCTTAGGACTAATACAGCTCCTGCAGTCGCCAAGACCTTCATTGGTTTGTTCACCAGGGTAGGGTTACCTAAGGAGGTGGTGTCAGACAGAGGTAACAATTTTATATCTGCATACCTGAAGCACATGTGGGATTAGTGTGGAGTGAACTACACATGCGCTACCCCTTACCACCCACAAACCAATGGTCGTGTTGAAAGGTTCAACAAGACATTGAAGGGCATGATCATGGGGAACCCAGAAATAACTCAAAAGGAGATGGGATGTTCTCTTGCCGTGCCTGCTCTTCGCTTATAGGCAAGGGCCTCAGAAGGGAGTAGGGTTTACCCTCCCTGAATTTCTGTTTAGCTATCATGTGAGGGGACCACTTACACTTGTAGAAGCGTTGGAACTTTATTAATTATAAATGTCATTTTCTTTCTAAAATTAAGAACTTTCTAAATGTTCAAATCATTACTGTTTTGTTTAATGTATAGCTTCTAAGTGTCTACCTAGGCACCACCTCCTAGATTAAGCAATGAATGTTTGTCCCCGCTACCCTGAGACCTTAAAGGTCTGAAAGGGAATTCCTGGTCATGCAGTTGGAGTTCAGAAGTATTATGACCCCAGGACACCGTTGCTAACTGACATTGGTCAGAATATTCTCAAACTCCAGATTGTATCTTGAAATTTTTTTTTTTAAGTTGTGCCACTACCAGTCTGTAGGTGTTGCTGTGTCACGTGGTTTTAGGCCACTCCCTATTTACAGTGCTAAGTTAGCTCAATCACGTTAGCTGTTGGAAAGCCATCTTGTTGCTTTTGCTGCCTTTGCACCCGACACTGTTGTTACATGTTATTCATTTGAGAAATGCAGACTCGCTCTTGTCTCAAGTGAATGTTATTTATACATCCTTAACAGTTGATAGTGCCCTTGGTCTGTACATCGAGTAAAGAACTGTTCTAGGACACTAGACGGTGCCGGCTGATTATGTTCAGGGTGATCGTACCACTGTTTAGTCACAACATGCACGCAGCTGCAAATACCAGAATGTCGTGGGCTTTAATATCACAGCGCAGCATATTGTTAGGGCATTCGATAGAAGAGCTGTTGCAGAGAACACTGAGCTGATCCTGTGATGTGATACACCAAAGCTGATCTATACGGTATGGGGTCCCCTATGCAAGCCTATGAGACCTTCTAATAGTCTAATAATATTTTATTAGTTGCTAGAGAAAGGAGGGTGGATGTTTTCCACTGTCATTAGTAATATGATCGCTCCTTTCATTTTCTATGGTATTGTAACAATGCTAATGGTAATGATCTTAACCATTTGTCTACTTATGTTAGCCAAAGTACTGTATAACAGGACTCGAGGTTTATGAATAAATTCTTTAAACTTTACTGTGTCTTAGTTATTCTGTTGTGGACTAATATATATGTGCAAACGGGTATTTTGGGTTCCCACCATTCCTGAGAATAACTAAGTCGCATGTTCTGGGTTGTCTATACATTGGGACCGCCGAGCTAAATCTCGGATAACGAATGTGACACTAAGCTAGTCGGATAAGGGGTTCTTAGTTCTGAGGGGAGTTTCTGGTACACCACAATTCTCTAAGGTTCTGGTTTCCTGCGCATAGTTCTGTGCATACGCAGAATCCCTACAACATGGCGCACCTAACGTTTGGTCTTAATATCTGAGATGCCTTAGTAGTGCTTTTTATTAGTCCACAACGCCCTCACTCTGGTTTCCGGATAACGGGAGTGACGGTTTAACCTACCTAGGTTTTAGGCTATAGGTTCTTTCAAGCTTGAGAATAAAAAAGGTTACACTAATCTAAGCCCAAGTGCTACTGAAGATCTCGTTGTATCTTCTTTTTAATCCTAATGGCGGTAGATATTCCCGCTCATAGTAGGGTGTCTCTGCGTGCTCATTTGAGGACGTATGGGGTGCCTGATGACGGGATGGCAGTGGTGTTTGTCGTAAGTGCAAGTGCCACTTACCCTTATGAGTTGTTTTACTCTTGGGTTACCTTTGAGGCTGTGGAAGATACAGATAAGACGTTCCACAAATACACTGCTACGCAGGTGCCTCTTCATTATACCCCATATATGGCTTTAGAAATTCCTATTTCAACCTGGCAGCACACTATTTGGTTTAATGGCGCCCTCCCCCACACGGTCATCCCGGCGAGACTCGGTCCTTTGTCAATTGAAGGAGCTACTTGGCCGGTGCTGGCCGGACATACGCCTCATCCACGCTACCGGACGGTAGGAGTGGATAGCTTACGTATACTGCACACGACCTTGATTACGGTCCATAGGGCGTTAGTGCAGTATGTGTCGCGCACTGTACAGGTGGGGGCACCTGCAGTTGCGGGACACGGGGCTGATCGCCATCATGCGGTTGTGATCAGTCCTGTAATGGTAAACGCGGTTGTTGGCAAGCGCCCCCAGAATAAGGATGAGTATCCTTATTGGCTTGCAGAAAAATTCGATCAACTGGAAGCCGTGTTTCCTAACACTAGTCCTGTGGATAAACACAGGATACTCACTATTACATTGCCGAAAGAACTAGTCCCGGACATTGTCGATTGTGACAATTGGGGCAAAGTCTTTGCCGCGACCTATTCGAAGTGCTTCGGCACTACGTCTATGTCGGTACTACCTTCCGTTATCAAGAAAGTCCAGGGGGCGGAAGCAGCTATTGAATTGGGAATGCGGCTTATCGACAGCTTCGATATAGTATGTTCCATGATTATGGGAAATCTCAAAGGAGATGCCATGCAGTTTCAAGTGGGAAACATGATGGCACTTATTGCGGATGACGATAAGCCGAGGGAGTTTGCAAAAGTTATTGCGAAAGCCTATAGGATGGTTGGACGTAGTGCCCTAGGCGTGAAACCCGTCATCAAAATTCCTGATGTAGTACAGCACACTAAAGTGAGTTCGTCTACAAAAGACGATAAACCCAACTTTCCAAAACGAAATTGGCGAGCTAAAAAACAAGATAAACAGCAACAGAAACAGGAGACTCGTCCAGCGTCCCCAGTTCAGGCATATGTTGAACGCACTTATGATTTGCGTGATCGTTCTCGTATTAAGTCACCTGATAGGTTTCAGGTTCCTGACCAGCGCTCTCCTCGTTCTTCACAGCAAACGGCGGCTTCACACTTTGGTGGAGGAGACCGTGGGAGAGGCCGGGGTGCTCAAGGTCGAGACCAGCCCCGACAGGCGGACGGAAAAGGCAAGCAGGAGGATTCTGCACGTCCACGTACTCCGTTTTAGAAAAAGAAGGTTGCTGCAATCTCAGCGAAGTATGCCTCAGATGGTGCGGACACAGCTTCTGAACATGAAATGGGCGCTGACGCTGCTAGACAGCGCGGCGGAAGTTACAGTAGTGCGGGGAGCACTGCGTCCATTTCTGGAGGCGACAGCAACTAAAATCTATGTAACAGTAGAAACTGCTGATACTCGCGTAGCCCCCCCTGAGAGATTATTTGACGTAGTCCTCAATATTGAGGGTGACATACAACGAAAAATTAACGCGGTATTTTGGGATAATCTAACGACCACCTATGATATACTATTGGCGGAGAAAGATTGGCCCCCGGTTTTCGTTATAAACGCTCCAAGGGGGGAAGAAGTCATTCTTCCTTCTTTTGGACACGTAGTGCCCAAGGAGGAGTCTAAGAAGTTGGCCGAGGAGTGGGCGCGGGTGCTTGCGCCTGCGTTGTATCGTAATCAGGTGGGGTGGGATAAAAGTTCTACCCTCCACGAATTTCCATTGCGGTCCGACCCCCAGCCTCAGCCCCAATACCCTATGCGTCGTGAGGCTAGGTCTCACGTCGCGGCTATCCTTGAACAATTGGAATATCAGGGAGTAATTGAAACGTGTGTGTCATCCATGAATAATCCTTTATTCACTGTAACGAAGCCTGACGGATCGTACCGCCTAGTTTTGGATTACCGGCACTTAAACTCGCACTGCCGGAATTGTGCGGTGCAAAATACCCATAGTTCAGCTCTCGTCGATAGTCTTGTGAGAAAAAGGTTCAAAACCACACTCGACTTGTCCAATGGTTTTTATTGCCATAACATATCCCCTCATAGTTATGAGTGGACCGCTTTTACTTCGGGTGGTAAACAAAAAGTGTTCAAAAGGCTACCAATGGGCTATAAGAATAGTCCTGGGGTATTTGCTGCCCGTGTGGTCTCTCTCTTAGAGATGGTAGACCCGGAGGCGTACTCGTACGTTGATGACATCTACTTAACAGACGACGAGTTGCTTCCACACCTTGCTCGCGTGGACAACATATACTATGTTTGCGGACTTTGGTTACAAGTTTAACTTTAAGAAGTCCCACATTGCCGAGTACACAGTTTTATTCTTGGGGTACGAACTCAACAATGAGGGCCGAGGCTTGGCTCCGCAGTTCCTTGAGAAATGCGCACGCCTTCGTATCCCTACGACACTGAAACAACTACAATCATTGCTGGGCTTTCTGAATTTCGGTCGTACCTACATTCCTGAATATGCCCAGCGTATCAAGACACTATATGCCTTGGTGCAACCTACTTTTACCAAGTCTTGCTGGCTGCCAGAACATTCGGCTGCATTACACTCTTTGCAGTCTGACCTTCTTACTGCGAAATATTTACAAACTCGTGATAACCACACAAACCTGGTCATAAGAATTGTACCGGGTGTGGAGGGGTTCACGTACTTAACATACAATGAAGGAGACACTGTCCCCATTGCTTACAAATCTCATTTATATACTTCGGCTGAAATGCGTTTCTCCACTGTCGAGAAAGTTTTGACAGCAGTTCAGATGGCAATCCTGAAAGAACGAGCGCTATCACAGGGGAAGCGCATGATGGTGGTAACACCATTTCCTGCCTTAGAGGCAGTCACTAAAGCAAGTGTGCTGAATTCTAAAGCTTTGCATCCAAGGTGGATACAATGGGCGACCTCCTTAGCCTCGCCTGATGTCGAATACATCTTTGACGCAGGACTTCAGACTCAGGAGAGTTTGGAGTATGAATTAGTTCATCCGGCTCCACTTACATTGCGCCCGTTGGAGGAGTTCCATTGTGTCATATACACTGATGGGTCCGCGCAGCCCGCAACTGGATCAAGGCACGCTTATTCAGCGGCTTGCGCAATTGTTGTTGGTACTTTCGTGAATGGAGAATTCATACAGGATGCGGTGCATACGCAGACTTTGGGTGATTGTACCGCACAATTGGCGGAGCTTAGAGCTCTGGTGCTTGCACTGGAGTTTGCTGATTACAGAGTCACAACTCTTATAGTGAGTGATTCTTACTATTGTGTACAATCTTACAACGACAATCTGATGTTTTGGATCGCGAATGGATTTCGTGATTCGAAAGGTAGCACAGTGAAGCATAAAACGCTTTGGGCTAGGGTGGCTGAACTAAAATGCAGTCGACCCCTTGTGAATGTTATTCACACTCTTGGTCACCAACGAGTTGGCGTCCATGCTGTCGGTAACAGTTTGGCTGACGAGGCAGCTAAAACAGCAGTGGCAACATACTTAGTAGCAGCAGTTACAAGATCCAAAAGTAAGATCGATGATGACATCTTGGCAGCTATTGCTGCATCAGAGACTGGGACGAACTTCCCTAGAGGTTTCCCTTCTCGATACCATTATCACTTAAGTCCTGATAACGTCCCGTTAGTGAGGATTAATGATGTTGGGGATAGGGTTATTCCCAATTCGGACTGCAGGCCTGCATTGGTACAAGCTGCGCACGAGGGTGTTGCGTCTGCGCACGCCGGAGTGTCCGCAAATGTGTCACTGTTGCAACAGCGTTATTGGTGGTACGGTTTGTACAAACATACACGGACTTATGTCCTCAATTGTGGGATTTGCCAACAAATAAAGCCATCTACGGTGGCGCGTCCACCACAAACGCAGCTGCATATATCTAATCAACCACTAGCGTGTGTTTATTTAGATCACTGCGGTCCTTTTTCCTCGGACACTGCGTACAAGTATATCTTGGTTGCAGTAGATTCGTGCACACGTTTTCTTTGGGTGTGGCCACACAGGAGTGCTGATGCCAGGACTGTCATCAAAGCATTGCGTGTCTTTATAGGGAGTTTTGCATGTGGCACCCTTCACTCTGATCAGGGCCCTGCGTTCGCCTCTAAGGCTTACAAAGAAGCTATGAGAAGTTTGGGGGTCCAAGTCAAATTTTCGTCTCCATACCGGCCTGAGGGCAATAGTGTTGTGGAACGAATGAACCGTGACCTAAAGCAATCATTGACAGCCAGGGTGTTAGGTACTGGCAAAAACTGGCTAGCCCATTTGTATGACGTCCAACGTGCACTTAATAATCTCCCTAGAAGGTCTCTGGGTGGGAGGACCCCGTACATGATGCTCTTCGGAGTTCGAATGTTTGTCCCTGACCTTGAGGGTCTCGACATGGCGGCGGCAGCCGCGCCTTTTGACTTAGATGACCACTGTACTGTCTTACAGAATCTTCAAGAAACAAGAGACACTCTAACAAAAGAGCACATATCCTCTGCGACCGAAGCTGGACTTCAGATTCCGGTAGTCGGCTGGCTACCCAGAGTTGGTGTTCTGGTCCGTGAGAAGGTGGAGAAGAAGAAGGAGTTTGGCCCCTCTTATCGTGCACCAGTGCCGGTGCTTGGAGTTGAGGGTACCCGCACAATTGTTTTGCCTCCACTTCCTGGTCACAGAGACAACAGGTACATTTCAGTTGACAATGTCAAGCTACACAGGGTGGCCGATACTCCATAGTCTGACACCTTCAGTTTCTTGCCCTTCGATGATGCGCAGTTCTGTTGTGGTTCCACCATCTGACATCGTGCCTGAGGTTGCCATTGAAATGCAAGTACTTTCTGATTCTGCTGTTTCACCTGCGGATGGTGCTTTGCCTGATGATGCTGAGTATTCTTATCCTGCTGATGTCCCTTTGTCCCTTTTGCATTCAACTGACATTGTCCAGTCTAATTCTTCCTTTGGAACTGAATCATTGACTTCCACTGCCCCTTCCAAATTTTCAACATTTTTTGCCTGGTTCAAGAGACAATTTTTGGTTCCCCCCTGGATTTACATTTGGCTGGTGCTCATTTGCATTTTTTTGTTCATGTCGATTGGTTTTGTGGTAGTGTTTTTTAGGCTGATAAATGGACACTACCTGAATGAACGTTCTACAATTAGATTAATTAATGGAACTTTGGCCCCACATTCATCGTCGCACATCATGAAGAGGGACCAGACTTTTGTAAATATCACCGCCTGGCCTGTCCGTGATGGAATAGCATGGGATGCAGTTAAATTTCAAATTCATGGGCCCACGGAAGTGATTAATGTGCCATCTGTATATCGTGTTTCTATGGGTGATGTGGTGAAGCAAGACATTCGATCTGATGATTGGGATGTTAAAACTATAGAGACACTGTTTTCTGATTTGAAATACTATGCCGCATTTGATGCTGAGGATTAGTATTTGAATAATGAAAACTATGCAGAACAGTTTTGTTATCAACATTATGGAACACATTTTCTTCATAGGGCGAACACATTTCGTAGTTTAGTCAACTTTACGCAGTGGGAACATTGCCCAGCCCCGAAGATTGGTAGTTCAAAAACATTGATCGAAAAATTTTCGTATTTTTCGGATTTCAGTGTATCCAATAATGCATCTTTTTATTTTAAGCTTAGAGACGAACCTATTTCAAAGGTGCGTTTGACCCACACTAAATTGTTGTTTTCTAAATCCTTCATGGACGATTTGGCAATTGGAGGGTATGACGTTTGGAAACATACTATTGATCTCAAATCGGTTTGGGGAACTAAATCTTGGCAAGTACAAGGTACAGAAGCTTTACATCGTGCCTGCCTCATCCCAAACCACATGTTATTTTTAAATTCTACGATTTTTCAGACAACCTGTTTTGGATTAGCTCTTTCTAAAAAATTAAATTCCCCCTCGATCCCGGATCTGAGAGCTTATCCGGGTTGGGAGAATCACACAGATCTGTCCCTTACTATGTTGCAGTCTTTTATATCCAATTCCACCTTCAATATTAGTGCATTAGACCCTAAAGGTTGGTTGGTATGGCAGAAAAGTTCGGATGCCTGTCAACGTAGATTTTTGGGGTTAATTCCCGGGTACATACAGGATAGAGTAGACCCACGTTTTCTGTCCGCACACACTGTCACTACCTACTCAGTAGGTAAATTGTGCCAGGCATGGTTGCAACATTCCACATTAGATTCTGTTAAAATTCACTTGTCACGTTTGCATGACAAAATTGATTTCAATGATTTTGTTAAAGGTCCTGCATTGGGGAGATCCAAAAGATGGGTGTATGCTGTTTACAACGAGGTATGGAAGTTGTCGCAGATTGAGGCTGCTTCCAGACTCCGTGCTATTGACAAAGCCAATATGGAAAAAGTATTGGCAGTAATAGATAATAGTATTAATACCTTATCTTCAAGAATATATACATTGGATAACATTGTTTCATCTGTTGTAGATATTGTCCAGGACGATGTGTCTGTGTTGTATCATGGTCAAAATCAATTGCGTTCGATAATGCAATTTGCTTGGACTTTGCAGACGTTAAAGGCGGGGAAAGTGCCGTGGGATTACATGAATATTTCTTCTTTATTCCGCCCATTTAATCTGACAGCAAAGCAGCAATTCATGTCCATGAAAGATGCTACGTATTCACTACTGCATATAGAAAAGTTAGAGCCTTTGCCTTTTTCAGTGGCTGAGTCTGATTATGCAGTGTGGCTCATCCATGGGATGGTCACTCTACCGATTTCTATGTATAGGTTTAGTTCGTGCATGAAACATTATGCCTTAGGCAGATACGAAAAACTTGGTTCTGCATTCTTGCATGAGGTCTGGTCTCTCCCATTTACATATCGATGTGAGAGAGACGGCAAAGAAGTTTATTTGAAAGGTGAGGAGTGTACGTCTGCTCCTGATCATTCTGTAGTATGTAGACATATCCAATTACATGGATCATGTAATATGAATGCCCCTAATTTAGCTTGCGTATTGAAGGGCATTCCTGTGCCAGTTATAACGCCGTCATTTACGCTGCTTGCTAATGGTAGTTATTTGCTTTTAAATAGTGAGGCTTGCTGTGGGATGTTAGCTGGAATTCCCTATATTGTTTCAGTTTCACGGAGAGTAATTTGCTGTAATAACGTGCTTTTCCCACCCCCGCAAGGCCGACTGGATATATCCATCTGGCCGACGATTCCAACCTTGAAAGCAGAGTTCAATAGGATGAGCAGAATAAGGGCTCTTTTGTCTCAAAAGGAGGTTGCGTTGACTTCGTCACGTGAAACATTTCTCCTTCAGGTGGCGAACACTCGCACGGAAGTTCAAGCGCTTTTGAATACTGACCTCCCCCTACATTTTGGCACACTAATACACACTATCTTCAATGCTTCTTCTACGACTGGTCTGGTCCATTTTTTTAAAATTATAGACTCTGGCCTTGTGACGTCTTTCCAGTCTATCTTTGGTATAATGCCAGCTATTTTTCATTCTATTTTTTCTGGGGTTTTCGGAGGGTTTCCTCTGATACTCCCATTAATTGCTGGCATACTCCTGTTGGTCTGCGCACTACGCTATGGCTGCACGACTTGCGCTACTCGACCACGGATTCAGCCTGTTCCATCTGCGTAGCCAGATGTGGGAATCTTATGGGACTTTACCACTGGCTACCTTGAGTGTCGCTTATGGATTATCCTTCCGGTTCCCGTTTTTCACTTGTGTACAGCCTGTTTTTCACTGTCTCGAATGTCCGTTCCAATGGGCTCTTGATATGTGTTTGTCAAACTTGGTGTCACCTGACCTGGATTTTGATCGACTGATGTATCCCTTAGTGGTTCATGAGTTTGACTGTTCTGGAGTCGGGTTTATGGCCTTGGGTGCGGCGCATGGAGTCCTTGGATTATGGGATATCGAGAAAGCAGCAGTTGACTTCCTGGCACGAAGTTACATCGAGATGCCTGCTTCTTGTCCACGTGGAGTGCTTGATGCTCATTTCCCTGTGGAACACGAGTGTTCGTTTTCTTTGCTGAATTGAATGACAGCCAATTTTGCGGATGACTCCAATGATTTTCTGCTGGAAGCTGCAGCTGCATATGCTGCTTATACTTTCCTAAATTAACTGCCGGATGGCGAGTTCAATGGAGTGAATTTTTTTCTATCTTCTCACAAACGATCGTTGGCCTCTATGGACGATGGATTGTGTTTTTACATTTTTTTTCTCTCTCTCTCTCTCTTCTTCGAAATTTTTTCTTCCTCTCATTTTCAGAACTCACATTTCAAGTTCTTTAGTCTGCATCGTTGATCTTGAACTCTGCGTTCTGTTGGAATATTCACCCCTGGTTGTACAGTGGTTCGATCAAAGGGGGATGTCACGTGGTTTTAGGCCACTCCCTATTTACAGTGCTAAGTTAGCTCAATCACGTTAGCTGTTGGAAAAACATCTTGTTGCTTTTGCTGCCTTTGCACCCGACACTGTTGTTACATGTTATTCATTTGAGAAATGCAGACTCGCTCTTGTCTCAAGTGAATGTTATTTATACATCCTTAACAGTTGATAGTGCCCTTGGTCTGTACATCGAGTAAAGAACTGTTCTAGGACACTAGACGGTGCCGGCTGATTATGTTCAGGGTGATCGTACCACTGTTTAGTCACAACATGCACGCAGCTGCAAATACCAGAATGTCGTGGGCTTTAATATCACAGTGCAGCATATTGTTAGGGCATTCGATAGAAGAGCTGTTGCAGAGAACACTGAGCTGATCCTGTGATGTGATACACCAAAGCTGATCTATACGGTATGGGGTCCCCTATGCAAGCCTATGAGACCTTCTAATAGTCTAATAATATTTTATTAGTTGCTAGAGAAAGGAGGGTGGTTGTTTTCCACTGTCATTAGTAATATGATCGCTCCTTTCATTTTCTATGGTATTGTAACAATGCTAATGGTAATGATCTTAACCATTTGTCTACTTATGTTAGCCAAAGTACTGTATAACAGGACTCGAGGTTTATGAATAAATTCTTTAAACTTTACTGTGTCTTAGTTATTCTGTTGTGGACTAATATATATGTGCAAACGGGTATTTTGGGTTCCCACCATTCCTGAGAATAACTAAGTGGCATGTTCTGGGTTGTCTATACATTGGGACCGCCGAGCTAAATCTCGGATAACGAATGTGACACTAAGCTAGTCGGATAAGGGGTTCTTAGTTCTGAGGGGAGTTTCTGGTACACCACAATTCTCTAAGGTTCTGGTTTCCTGCACATAGTTCTGTGCATACACAGAATCCCTACAACAGCTGTATGGCTTGGTTTGGTGGTGTCTTCCTACCGTCCCACAAAGAAGGAAGTGGAGCAGGATATAAGCGCATCCCCTGCATTGCTCCCAACTGTGCCAGTTTTCTTACAACTCTAAATGTATTCTAGACAACATGCCAAGGACGACGTATTACCTGAAAACGTCAGGATTCAAGCCATGCTGCGACTGCAGAAAGCAGATGTTGATCACAGACCCAAACAACATGTACCTATGAGGTCGGGGCTTTAGTGATGACTCAAAGTCGCATGATAAGTGCACCTCAAGGTGATCCGGGAGTAGGAGGGGAAGCTCTATTTCACTGAGCATAAAAAGATGCTTTGAAAAAAGAGGCCCGCTCCAAATCGAAAGGCTGTTCTCAGTTGCAGTCATTAGGCTGGTCGCGCACAAAGGCCCATTCCTGATGGATGTCTTTCAGTAAGTCAAAGTTAAAAAGTAGTCATAAGCACAAGAACACTGAACAGGACTCAACCCCTTCGCACCACTTGAAGTTTGGCGAGAAGTCATAAGGGTGTCACTCAAAGGGTCCAGAGTCTTCTGGCTCGGAGCTATGGCACAATTAGCCTTGGTGTGCAAAGAAGGGTCTGGGTCTCAATGAAGACTGGTGCTAAAGGCCTTATCTAGCTGACAATAAGGCAGTCATTCTGTTTGCAGTTATAGTATAAATTCACAGGAAACTGTGCACAAAGACGTTCACTCACCAAGTCGCACCAGTGGAACAGTCCAGGAGCCCTGCTCGGATGGAACAGACGCGTCAGCCAGGTTTCGTCTCTGCGTTGGCCTCACATATTCTTTGGCAGCTGTGAAATGTAGAAGATAAAAAGTCTTAATTGGGCTTCATACACCAATAGACATCAGGAGTGAGTAGGCAATGAGAGGAAAGCATAGTCTTCTGATCCGAACACAGATGTATGTGTTCAGCTTTGGAGTAAGCAGGCAATGAGAGGGAAGCTGTTCTGCCTTAAGATGAGACTAGCACAACAGAGTAAACTGGGGCTTTCCGAGATTCACCTAGGCAAGTGAAACCTTATCAGAACTCTGTACAGAGCCACAGGGCAAACAGGAGCAACTAGGCCCTTCGTGTAGGAGGCCTTTTACTGGTCATGCCCCCAGGTTCCGACCTACTATGTATCATAAACAACTGTGCCAAGTACCCCTTCGGTACTTGACTCTCAATGGTAGCGTGGGTCAGGCAGTCGTCGACTTTCCTCCTCACAGAGGATATGGCCCCATCGGCAAGGCAATACACTTCACGTCGGCTCACCTGACATAAGGGGTCACCAACTTCTCTCCGCACATGGGCTACAGCCAGATTGTTACTACAGTTTACTTCACAGCAGCAGCACCTGGCATACCGAGTTGCTACCTTTCCTCTGATCAAGAAGACAGAAAAGTTGCTACAATATACCCTTTGACGGTGCCCACCACACAGCTCTGCTGGGCCAGAAAACCAGACTAGAGTCCGACAGGCAAGCCCTAGAGGTTTGAGCAGTACATTAAGAGATTAATCTGCTCTGATTTCCAGAACAGGCTGACTTTATGAAGGGTTGACAATTGGAAGGATCATGTATACCACATCCCATCCTGCCCCGCCGACTAGGGGAAGAGTTCTGCTCTGAAAGGTAGACGGAGCAGCAGTAGGAGATGTAGGAGAGTAGGGTCTGCTCCCTATGGTCACCCCCACTTTTTGCTTTTGCTTTACTGGTTTACGACTTAGATGTGGCTGTGGGCCTGCTAATCAGACCCACAGCCCAGCTGTTCTCTCTCTAAATTGATACTATGTACTTTAGGTGCATAACCCAATTGGACCCTGTACTGTGTACCCTAGGTACCCAGGGCATAGGTGTACCCTAGGCCTACCCGGGGCTGCAGCATGTATTATGACACCCCTGGCTGGCCTTCCATCGTGACACAACGGGCTGATCACTCAGCTGGGGCAAGGTCGTGTAATCACCCCTTGCTTAGGTGTAGTATCCCTATACCTACCTTATATATAGACACATGGGTAACCTGTCAGCCACTCCTATAGCAGGCCTTAACAATCCTGAAGGCAGAGTGCTTGGTAACATGTGAGATGTGCTCTAGCGTGAGCTGAGCCTGTCTGCAGCTTTCGGAACCATGTCCTTATAGCTGTTCTATGATATCGCCTACCATATACTCTTAAAGTGCCTTATAATCCTCGCGGTTATGGTAACTATGGTTTGGCTTTATCAAAACATGTCGTGTAAGGTGTCTAACACTTTGGAATACTACCCCCACACCATTTCTGGCGGTGAGGATAGTATTCCCCCCTTCTAGAGGGGGAAGACATGTTGAAATCCTACTACCCGGTTAAAGTTAACCAGAGCCCCAGCGTCACAAAATGGACGCTGCTGCCACAGACATAAGTCTGACCTCCTGCTGCTGGGAGTCCTTCCAGCGAGGGAGGCTTGGACAGTAGATTTCCTGCCTTGGGAGGTGCTAGCACCACCCCAGACAGGACTTAGTGTATTGGGGCAGGGAGGGATGAAAGAAACGAGACACTGCCTGGGGCACACAAGGTGGCCCATGCATAGCCCGGTTCAAACCGGTGCTGGGGCACTCCAGCCCCAGTCCTGGAGTGAAACTGGACAAAGGGAAGGGGGTGTAACCACCCCCCTCCCTGGTCCCACCCATAGGAGGGACCTAGCAGGTAACCCAGCCCCCCAGATTAGTATAAGCGTGGGAGCTGAGTCCCTAGGACTTTGGATTATCCTAAACTGAAACACGACACAACTCTGGACCTTCGACATTCGACGACAAGAAGAAGACTGAAGAATCTCCCTTTTGGCCAAGGAGTGTCCACCCTGTGCAAACAGGCACCATCAAGCAACCTGCGGTTTGCTTTGCCCAAAGTTCTACGAGGAACCGACTGCAGAGCCCGACCAGCGCCTTGACTTCCAGACTTCTCTGACCCTGATCCACATCCACAGCCGAGCTGAGATCCGTGGAGGCGACGAGAGACGTGGGACCGGCTACCTGGGAAAATTGGCGAGTAGCTTTCAGCACAGCTTCTGAGGCATCCTCGAAGTTGTACTCTGGGAAATGAGAAGCCCCAACCCCGAGCACCATCTGCACCGAAGACCAGCCCTCCACACTCCACGAGTTCTGCGTGGGGCCCTTCTGCATTTTCCTGCTGGCCCGTTGGCTAGTAGCCTCTGCGACGACGAACCTGTAACTTTCCACTGCTGGTTTGGTTCACCCGAACTAGCCCTTGCTTCCCTGTGAAAGAGAAGCACCCCAGACCTTCCTGGTCTGCACCTGAAGCGAATTTCCCGTTCTGCGTGGGTTGCCTTTGCCAAGGCTTGTTGACTCCAATCGGGACGTCGACTCCGCCATCAGCAAGATCCTTCATGGGAAAGCTCGTATCCTGGTTCTGGTCGTCCTAAACGCCTCCTGGTCCACGCAGCTGCAGAGACAAGCTTCACGACATCACCTGTGTTCTGCACGACATCGCCTGGTTCCACACGGTCACTGGCTAGTGACCCAGACTTTCTCCCCTCTGCTTGCAGGTGTTCCTCCTTCAAGATCCACCCTTGGATCCACCGGACATCTTCCTCCTGGCCGCCTGCCAGCATCTGTTCTTCAGGCATCCATAGGATCCAGCGACAACACCCGACACATCTTCACACCTATGCACCCGTCTCCTGTGGGTGAGGTAACGCGAGAACTCCGGTGCTCCAGTGGATATTGACTATCCAAGTGTCTAAGTCTTGAGTTGCTTCCTCCTAGCTCCTTCGGAAGTGTCCTTATTCTCCCTATTTCTAACTGTTACATTCCCATTGACTTTAATGTAACCCGCGTGTGTGTTTCCACACTGCACACGCTTCCCGTGGGCCTCCCACTTCCGAACTCTTGGTAGGGTAGTGTAGCCCCAGCGATTCCCTAGGCCTACTCCCTGTTCGTGTCGTGGTACTTCTACCACTTTTAGTATATGGTTTGCGTGGCCCCTGGGCCTAACTGTATTTTCCTGTGTAACTTAACGTATGCTACTTAAGAAATTGTTTGTACTTAGACCTCTGACCTCATAAAGAGTGCTGAGGGTATATGCTAGAATAAATACATTCTATCTTTATATATACTTGGTGTGGTGTCCTTTCATTTGGTATTCAAAGGACTATAATGGTATAACAGCTGGCTTCACATGCCATACAGAGTTTAGCCTAAGACTGCTCTTGTCCATGCTACCACTAGGATAGCTGGTCTATAAGGTTGACTTTACAACCAATCACCATAAGGGTTGTTTGGACTGATACAAGGTGTACACTAGAACTAGTGACATCATATATCAGGCCAACTTCTCACAGGAGATACAGGGAGACATGCAGGTTTGGGGACAACACCCTTCGTGGCCATTCCGGGACGATGAAGAGGATTTGAGATTGGTCTTGGTAAATCTTCCTCAAATACAAATAATCAAGAAAATGGGAGGGAAATGTGTAGAAGGTGGAAAATTCAAAAAGAAAAATTGATGGACAGAATGCAGAACAAAGTCATACATTCACCCCAGTACAGAGATCTGGGCCTAAATCCATAGTTGTGTTCGTTCACCATGCCATTCCTGTTTGCACCCAGCCATATCAACCAGGATGGCATGACTCCAGTGGCATGGAGAGCACGGTGGAAAATTACACATCAAAAAGCTTCCCCTAAGGTTGCCTGCAATGAGTACAGGAGACTCAGAATGTCAGGCACTGGGATTGTTGCGATCAGCAAAGAGATCTCATGCCACACTGGGCGAGTCCTGAAGGTCCTGAACCAGTCTGTCGGCCTTGGTGTTAAAAGATCTGTCTAGATGGATGGCAACTAGCCTCAGTCCATACTGGTGTTTCCAGGAAGCGAACCTCAGCACTTCCTGACAGAGAAATCCTCATACATAAAAAAGTGATGGGAGTGATGCTTGCAATAAGTCTACCCACTGGCAATCACTTGGGATAGCATTCCAATCCATTGTTCTTTTGCTCACAATGCCACCTCAGTTTGGAACCAAGCCATATGTAAATCCGTCTTGATCCTGCACCAGTCTCAACAGTCCAGCCTGACCTGCAATGCCCGGGTACTAACAGAGAACGCCTTCCCCACTGCCCCATCCAGTTTTTGGATCCCCTGTGCAGGGGTTGAGTAGAAAAGGATCCTGATCGAGTTTTGTGAAGGAAAGGATAATGTTACTTACCCTGTAAGAATCTGTTCTTGGCATGCAGAGCTGTGTAGATTCACATGCTTTGCATACTCTTGCCATCTAGTGTTGGGTCCGGATGTTTGCAAATTGTTTTTCTTCAGTCATCTTTCCAGTCATGAGGTAGGTGACTCCTCCTTTCGGTGATAGTGCGTATGGGCCTTGACTCCATTGTTATGATTGTTTTCCCGCAGAGGGTGAGAATGGAGTTAGTAAGTAAAGAACAGAGATGTCCATGCGTATGTATGTAGAGTAAGAAGGAGAACTGAAACAAGTACAGGTATCCAGGGAGGAGGGTGGGTGTATGTGAATCTACAGCTCTACATGCCTAGAACAGATGCTTACTGGGTAAGTAACATTATCCGTTCGAGGTATGTGAACTGCCTGGCCCACATTAGCTTGTTGTCTTGCTAACACATCTATACAATAGTGCTTGGTGAATGTGTGCGGTGTAGACCATGTTGCAGCTTTACAAATGTCAACTTTAGGGATGTTTCCTAAGAAAGCCCTTGTAGCCTCCATTTTGTGAGTGGAATGTGCTCGAGGGGGTATTGTTAAAGTTCTCTTTGCTTTTGCATAACAAACTTGAATATATTTAACAATCCATCTGGCAATACCCGATTTGGATACGGGACTGCCCTTGTGTGGTGGAGCAAAAGCAACAAAAAGTTTAGTTTTACTAAATGATTTGGTTATTTCAATATAATATAAAAGGACTCTTCGAACATCTAAGGTGTGTAGAGCTCGTTCTGCCACTGAATCAAGTTGAGGATAGAATACAGGTAACTCACCCAACTGATTGATTGATGTGAAAGGCAGAAACTACCTTAGGCAAGGGGGTTAGTACAAAAGACCACTTTGTCTCTGAAGTTGGAAAAAAGGTTCTTCTATAGTTAGCGCCTGTAGTTCACCCACTCTCCTCAGTGAAGTGACTGCAATGAGGAAAGCGATTTACCAGGAGAGAAATTGTAGTTTACATTTATGCATGGGTTGAAAAGGTGGGCCCATTAATCGCGTGAGGACTATGTTAAGATTCCACACTGGGGCAGGCGGAAGTCTTGCTTGGGATAACTCTTAAGTCCTTCCATGAAAGCATTGATTTCTGGCAATAAGTGTTGCCTATTTTGTAGATATGCAGCATATTACAGGGAGATGTAGTCAGATTGAGGTATAAGCTAACCCGGACTGCTGCAAGTGCAACAAATAAATTATATTTTGTATTGAAGCATCAAGAGGATGGATGTTGTTGTTATTGCAATAGATAACAAAATGTTACCATTTAGCTGCATAACATGCTCTTGTGGTAGGCCTTCTGGCCTCTCTAATGATGTTCATACAGTCTGGTGGGAGATTTAGATAGCCAAACTATGATTTAGGAGCCAAATCGAGAGGTTCAGTTGTTTGGGATCTGGGCGTCTGATTTCTCCATGGCTCTGTGTGAGGAGACTGGATGTGAGGTGCAGTTTTTGATGTGGAACTAGTGACAGCTCCAATAGGATTGTGAACCAAGGTTGAAGGGCCCATGTGGGAGCTGCTAGTGGGAGCTGCTAGTATTAGCGTGAGAGATGTTTGCCTGAGTTTCCGAACCACTGATGGAAGGAGTGGGAGAGGCGGAAAAGCGTAGGCAAATATCCCTGACCAGTTCATCAATAGTGCATTGCCTTTGGAGAACGGGTGTGGGTACCTGGAGGCAAAGTTTGGCCATTTTGCGTTGTGGTGTGTGGCAAAAAAGATGTATTGGAGGGGCTCACCAACTTTGAAAGTATGGGAGGAGAACTTGAGGGTGAAGTTCCCATTTGTGGATTTGCTGTCTCTGTCTGCTGAGAAGATCGGCCATCTGATTGTTCGCTCCTGGGAGGTATTCCGCTAGGAGAGAAGATTTTGTGGTGAATGGCCCACTTCCAAATGTCTTTGAGTGTGCCCCCCCTGTTTTTGTATACAATACATAGCTGTCATTTTGTTGGTACGAATTGGGACATTTTGCCGACCAGGTCCGTCTGAAATGCTTTGAGTGCTAGAAACAACGCTAGCAGCTCTAGTTTATTTATGTGGAGATTATTTCGCGGTTGAGTCCACAGTCCTTGTACTTTGTGATGTTGAAGATGAGCCCCCCAACCAGTGAGGGTCACGTCTGCTGTTAGCATTCTCTGTGGAACTGGGTCTATGAAGGGCCGTCCTTTTGATGCATTTTGTGCAGAGAGTGAGGAGTACAGACGCTCATCAACACTAGATCGGTTAACAGACCCTGTGATTGCTTCCACTGACTTGCTAAGCATTCCTGGAGGGGACGCATGTGAAGCCTGGCATGGGGAACAATCATGATGCAAGAGGCCATCATTCCCAGCAGTTGCATATACACTCAAGCTGGAAGTGAGTGAGTGGGCTGAAACAGGAGAACTAGAACCTGAATATTGTGAAATCTGGCTGCATTGGGGAAGGCTAGAGTCCTTTGAGTATTCAAAGTGGCTCCGACAGTCCGCGGTTGGAGAGAGTCTCCAGAAAGAGGCTGCAGGCTTCGCTGAGAGACTTGAGGCAGGTCAGAGATCACCAGATTTTGGGTCCGGATCGCCAGGGAGTCCTCCTCGTGGTGATGGGCCACTCGAACTTGGGCGACGGGTACAGAGTGGTGTAGACTCGCGGATTAGGCCGGAGCCAGAGTATGTGGGTGAACAAATCCGGCGCGCACGGGAGACAACGTCTTTTCTGTGGAAGGTAGAGCAGTTCCTCTGTGTTCTTGAGGTTGCTGGCTGCAGGACACACTGGAGTTTCGCTTCTGCAGATTCGAGGTGGGGACAGGCCGGTAGGCCTGGTGCCAAGTCAGTGGCCTTGACTTCAGCACAGCTGTTCGGTCCTTCTTTTCTTAATGGTCGTTTGTCTGTGGAGGCAAGGTTCGGGGTTGCCCCTAAATACTAAATTTAGGGGCGTTACAGGTAGGTACAGGTTGGGACCAATGGGTCCCCTCCTTGGGGTGGGTACACATCCCTACTATGCCTCACTCTGGTTGGCTTTGTCCCTATATGCAAGATAGCAGGGACTGAGAGTTGTGCTTCACCTAGCCTCCCCCACCTGAGGGGTGTGGTTTGCAAAGGTGAGTACACCTCTCCTCCTATCTTGGTTTTCCAGATGATTCTCGCCCGCCCAAAGTGGGGGTCAGAACAGGTGGGAGCCAGTTGCTGGGGGCAGCAAATGGCTGGGTCAGCTCACAAAGGCAGCAAGCCTTTGAAGCTTCCCCTTTGTGAACCCTGCCTATCCTGGGGAAGGAGTCTTGGCACCTCGTCCCAGAATGTGCATTGTTTCAGACCCCCGAGAGCAGCAGGGTCTCAACCCAGAGGTGGTGGCAGCTGGTGAGCAGTTGCTCAGCCTGGACACTAGTGTTAGGTAATTTTTCAGGGGACATCTGTAAAATGCCCTGTGTGTGCATTTTCCATTAAATCCCACACTGGCATCAATGTTGGTTTAATGTGCTGAGACGTGCGATACCAAACTTCCCAGTTTTCAGCAAAGCCATTATGGTACTGTCAGGAACGATAATTTGTGCTCTTCCACTGCTCCCCAGCTAACAGTTTGTAGAAACAAGCATTGGCATAGCCAATAGGTCTCGCCTTTGGGACCTTATAAGTGTTTAGCCATGCAACAGTTGCATAACTAAATACTTATAAGGTCCCAAAAGCGAGACCTATTGGTTATGCTAAGCGGCTGTGCGGCCGCGAAAGTGATCGCGATCAAACATCAAAGCGGCCGCGAAAGTGAAAGTAATCGCGGTGAAAGCGGCGCGCGTGCCCGCGCACATGCACTGTAGCTCTAGGCTGGCCTGGTAGCACTTTTTGGATCCCTCTCAATAAGTCCGCCAGACCAGCCCATGCGCTGGGTCAGGCGAGACCTAAAAAACAACGCTACCCCTGGAGTCGGCTGCATCATTTCCCTTCCAAGATACGTTCCAAAGTAAATTCAGTTCGCGTTGACATATCTTCACGACATTTTCAAAACTGGTGGGGCGCTCCGGTCCGCTCCTATCCTGAAAGTCTCAGGGTGATTCGTCAAGCGGGGGCCGAGAAAAAAAGTGGGGTCCCAAAACGTGTTTTCCCCATGCAATTTTCCATAGGAACCGTTAATCGCAGCTACAGACCGAACTGCTGAACGGAATTACACCAAGTTTGGCAAACAGGCAGCCCTTGGTTCAGAGTTGTGCCTTTTGGTTAAATGGTGTAAATCCGTTCAGTAGTTCCTGAGCAAATCAAAAGTAAAATGATAGATATATCTATGGGCGCGGTGGATCCGCGCACCCTGCCGAGCACGAGCTGTATGCTAATTGGCTGTCAACACTTCAAACCAGGAAGTGTTGGCAGCCATCTTGCGCCTCGGTAGAACCGAGGCACAAGAAAACAGAAGAAAAAACGTGCAGAACGCAAAAAGGGGGCAGGGTAGAAACACCCTGACCCCCTAGGCCTGCTCAGGGGGTCCCACAACGAACCCCAAGGCCCCCCCCAAAAAATTATTTTTAAATATCGGCAAAATTCACTCTGGGTGCGCGGATCCTGACGATAGGAAAAAAAAAATAACACGAAGCGCGGGCTCCCGCGCTTCGTTGCTAATTAGCCCCTGGGGGGGCCAAGTCCCTGGAGGGCCCAATCCCCCCCCACACTGCCCCGGGGACCGGCACCCCGTGGCAAACCATGAATAATTGCGGGGGTCACACAGCCCCCCCCGCAGCCCCGGGGACCGCCACCCCCGTGGCTTTACAGTATAATGTTGGGGGGCGCTAAGGCCCCCCCGAGCCCCGGGGACCGCCACCCCGTGGCTTCACAGTATAATGTTGGGGGGGGGGGGGGGGCGCTAAGGGATATTATTGTATTTGAAAAGTTGACACTTAGAAATTTTTTCACACAGAATCACCAATGTTATCCTATGGCAGAAAATTCACTTAGCAGGTAAGTAGTGTTATCATTACTTTTTCTTACTCCGTGGTGGATCCTGGATCCAGCACTGGCCAACCTCCTGTAAACAGTTTAAAGAATGTGTTTAAGTCATACAGGCTAATTTTAGTTTGTGAAAATAGACACATAGAAACTTTTCTGGTGAAAACCACACAATGGATTTCTATGGAAGGAAATACAAGTTACTGGTAAGTACGCTTAGAATTACTCTTCCGGGTCAGTGCTGGGCTAAAAGATGCAGCCCTGGGTTCTCTCCTGATAACAGGTGAGTAAATCCGAATTCGTAGTTCGGCTGATTTTAGAGGAATATTTGTACGTTTCAAAAATGGACACTGAAAATTTTCTGGTGAAAACCACACAATGGATGCCTATGGAAGGAAATACAAGTTACTGGTAAGTACGCTTAGAATTATTTTTCAGGGTCAGTGCTGGGCTAAAAGATGCAGCCCTGGGTTCTCTCCTGATAACAGGTGAGTAAATCGGAATTCGTAGTTCGGCTGATTTTAGAGGAATATTTGTACAATGGTAAAGGAAGGGGGCGGGGCCTAAGGTGACGTGTGCAAACACGCCCTCGGGCGCGTTTTAAGTTGGGGAATTAAATTGGGGGTCCTTGACAGACCCCCCGGGGACCACCGCCCCCTGAGGCTTTGGAAAATGGTGGAAGGGGGGCTGCGTGGCCCCCCTCCTGGAGCCTGTGATGGCCCTGAGGACCGCCACCCCCCAGGGTCGGCTCCTGCAGTGACCCCCAGGACACTGTAGTTTGCTATGGCAGGGCGGGAGTCTTGCAGCTCCCGACCTGCCATAGCAAACTTGGTTTGAATTTTGAAAGAGAGAGCAGGAAACCTGCTCTCTCTTTCAAAATTAAAACCAAATTGCTTTTCCACACGGGGAGCCCCAAAAAGTGGGCAGAGGAGGGGGGGGGCAACGCAGTCCCCCTCCAAAAAATTATATATTTTTTTTTTAAAAGGCCATGCTCCGGGGGATGGGTTCCCCGGGGCTCATTTTAAAAATAAATTAGGGAGCAAAAATTGAGAAAAAGGGAGGCTACGCAGCCCTCCTCCTTATAAAAAAAAAAAAGAAAAAGAAAAAAAAGAAATACTGGCATCGCGCCGGAGGCCACGCCCCCTCCTTTCAGCACTCTGCAAACACGCCCCCTGGCACGTTTGCAGATGCTGAACGAATTCCCCTTGAATACTGGGGGTCCCTGGGGGGCAACTAGCCCACCAGGAACCTCCAGTATGCGCCAGTGGGCTGCGTTGCAGAGGTGTTCTGAGGCCACACCCCGTTTTACACCTCTCTGCAACGCAGCTCTGTGGTGCTTAATGGATGTAGCTAGTGGGGTAGTTGCACCCCAGGGACCCTCAGGATTCAAGGGGGGGTAATCCCCCAACTTAAAACGCGCCACGGGGCACATTTGCACAGTGGTGAAGGGAGGGGGCGGGGCCTGAGGTGATGTGTGTGCAAACACGCCCTGTGGCGCGGTTTAAGTTCAGGAATTAATTCCTCTTCAATCCTGAGGGTCCCTGGGGGCCAACTAGCCCACCAGGTACCTCCAGTAAGCGCCACGGAGCTGCGTTGCAGTGTTGTAAAAAGGGGCGTGGCCTCTGAACACCTCTCTGCAGCGCAGCTCTCTGGCGCATACTGGAGGTACCTGGTGGGCTCGTTTGCCCCTAGGGACCCTTGGATTAATTAATTTTCCAACTTGAAACGCGCCACAGGGCGTGTTTGCAGACATGTCACCTCAGGCCCCGTCCCCTTCCTTCACCATTGTGCAAACGCGCCCTGTGCTGCGTTTTAAGTTGAGGAATTAATTCCTCTTAAATCTTGAGGGTCCCTGGGGGCCAACTAGTCCACCAAGGAACCTCCAGTATGCACCAGGGAGCTGCGTTGCAGAGAGGTGTTCAGAGGCCACGCCCCTTTTTACACCTCTCTGCAATGCAGCTCTGTGGCGCTTACTGGAGGTACCTAGTGGGCTAGTTTGACCCTAGGGACCCTCAGGATTCAAGGGGACTTAATCTTCCAACTTAAAATGGACACAGGGTGAAGGGAGGGGACAGGGTCTGAGGTGACGTGTGCAAACGCGCCCTGTGGCGCGTTTTAAGTTGGGGGATTAAGTCCCCTTGAATCCTGAGGTCCCCTGGCGGCCAACTTGCCCACCAGGTACCTCCAGTATGCGTCAGGGAGCTGCGTTGCAGAGCGGTGTCTAGAGGCCACGCCCCTTTTTACAACACTCTGCAACGCAGCTCCGTGGCGCTTCCTGGAGGTACCTGGTGGGCTAGTTGGCCCCTAGGGGACCTCTGGATTGAAGAGGAATTAATTCCCTAAATTAAAACGCGCCACAGGGCGTGTTTGCACACATATCACCTCAGGCCCCACCCCCTACCTTGACCACTGTGAAAACGCGCTCCGTGGCGCATTTTAAGTTGGGGGATTAAGTCCCTTTGAATCCTGAGGTCCCCTAGCGGCCAACTAGGCCACCAGGTACCTCCAGTAAGCGCCACGGAGCTGCGTTGCAGAGAGGTGTGAAAAGGGGTGTGGCCTCTTTACACCTCTCTGCAACGCAGCCCCCTGGCGCATACTGGAGGTTCCTGGTGGGCTAGTTGGCCCCCAGGGACCCCCAGTATTCAAGGGGAATTAGTTCCCCCTCTGCAAACGCGCCAGGGGGCGCGTTTGCCGAGTGGTGTAAGGAAGGGGCGTGGCCTCCGGCCCGATCCGGATCTTTTCTGCCGGCATTGCTTTGACATGGGGAGCAGCTAACATGCTGCTCCCCATGTGGAAAAGCAATCAGCTTTGCTTCATTGAAGCGAGAGCAGGTTTCCCTGCTCTCACTTCAATGAAGCAAAGCAGTTTGCAATGACAGGGTGGGAGCCGCGAGGCTCCCGCCCTGTCATTGCAAACAGCAGTGTCCCGGGGGTGGGCACCCCGGGACACTGCAGGAGCCGGCCCTGGGGGGTGGCGGTCCCCAGGGCCATCATTGGCTCCAGGAGGGGGGACGCGTGGCCCCCCTCCCACACAGACAAGTTGCCCCGGGGGGTGGCGGTACCCGGAGCTGGGGGGACTGTGAGCCCCCCCACCCATTTTCTATAAGCCCCGGGGGGTGGTGGTCCCCGGGGCTGGGGGGGGGCCGTGAACCCCTCCATATAGTATCTCTGAGCCCCGGGGGGGTGGCGGTCCCCGGGGCAGTGTGGGGGGATTGGGACCCCCCACACTTTTTTATTTCTGCCCCCGGCAGGAGCCCCGCGCTTCTTTTTTTAATTTTTTTTTAAAATTTTCGGTCAAAATTCGCGCTGGGTGCACGAATCTCGCAGATTAAAAAAAATATATATACTTTTTTTGGCCCTGGGGGTCCTTGTGGGACCCCCTGAGAAGGCCTAGGGGGTCAGGGTGTTTCTACCCTGCCCCCTTGTCACGTTTTGCGCCTTTGTTTTTGTGCTATCTACAAGATGGCTGCCAACACTTCCTGATTCAGAGTGTTGGCAGCCAATTAGCATTCAGCTCGTGCTCGGGAGGGTGCGGGGAGGATCCGCGGATCCTCCCCGGCCATAGATATCACTAACTTTTAACTCTAATTTTCTCAGGAACTACTGAACGGATTTACACCATTTAAGCAAAAGGCACGAGTCTGAACTGAGGACTACCTCCTTGCCAAATTTGGTGTAATTCCGTTCAGCAGGTCGGGCTGTAGCTGCAACAACAAGTCCTATGGGAAATTGCATGGGGAAAACGCGTTTTGGGACCCCCCTTTTTTCTCGGCCCCCGCTTGACGAATCACCACAACACTTTCAGGGTCGCAGCGGAGCGGAGCTGGCCAAAAGTTTGGAAAATTTCGCGAAGATTCATCAACCGGCGCCGAAGTTATTCCCAATAGAATGTTGCGGATTTCCTATGCCAAATAGGTCCTAACTATAACTATCTACTGGCGACAGCCAGTAGAATGAATGAATGAATATACATACGCTTTTCCAGAGGTCCCTGCATCACAAGATGTCCTTGTCTTCACTGGCTGCTGCTACGGCAGCGTTCCCTGTGTTCTCCGAGATATTGGAGCGACTTGATTCCACCCCAGTGTTCGGAAGGAGAAGGGGCGGTGTTGAGGTTATTAACCTCACGCTGGGCGAGGTGGATTTCCATTTCTGTCCCCGCCGATTGGACTTTTGAACCCGTGGGTTGGTGCAGTTTGGGGAGATGAGGAGGCGCATTCATTCAACAACAGAAAAGCAGGAGTATAGCAACTTTCAGCATCACAGACTGTCCCGCTAAAGCCCGCATAGCCACAAGGTCTTATCAACACCCCCGCACTACCTACCTGGTTGTGCAATGCATCCTGGGACTTGCAGGCCACAAGAAACCCGCGACCTGCAACAGGTGATCCAACGCAATTGGGGTGGAGCGGTACCAAGCCAATCAGCATGAGGCGGGACCTTCATACAGTGATGTTCTTTGAAAATGCCTCCCAAACACCCCTGGCGCTGATGAAGGCTGATGGAGCCGAAATGCATTCGCCGATGTTACTGCTGAATAAATTATGTTTCCTTGGTTTCCCCAGTGCAGCCTCTGCTCTTTCTTTTGGAGGAGAGTTATGGTGATTTTCAAGCGTCAGCCAGAGACGCTTTTTCAGAGGTCCCTGCATCACAAGATGTCCTTGTCTTCACTGGCTGCTGCTACGGCAGCGTTCCCGGTGTTCTCCGAGGTATTGGAGCGACTTGATTCCACCCCAGTGTTCGGAAGGAGAAGGGGCGGTGTTGAGGTTATTAACCTCACGCTGGGCGAGGTGGATTTCCATTTCTGTCCCCGACGATTGGACTTTTGAACCCGTGGGTTGGTGCAGTTTGGGGAGATGAGGAGGCGCATTCATTCAACAACAGAAAAGCAGGAGTATAGCAACTTTCAGCATCACAGACTGTCCCGCTAAAGCCCGCATAGCCACAAGGTCTTATCAACACCCCCGCACTACCTACCTGGTTGTGCAATGCATCCTGGGACTTGCAGGCCACAAGAAACCCGCGACCTGCAACAGGTGATCCAACGCAATTGGGGTGGAGCGGTACCAAGCCAATCAGCATGAGGCGGGACCTTCATACAGTGATGTTCTTTGAAAATGCCTCCCAAACACCCCTGGCGCTGATGAAGGCTGATGGAGCCGAAATGCATTCGCCGATGTTACTGCTGAATAAATTATGTTTCCTTGGTTTCCCCAGTGCAGCCTCTGCTCTTTCTTTTGGAGGAGAGTTATGGTGATTTTCAAGCGTCAGCCAGAGACGCTTTTTCAGAGGTCCCTGCATCACAAGATGTCCTTGTCTTCACTGGCTGCTGCTACGGCAGCGTTCCCGGTGTTCTCCGAGGTATTGGAGCGACTTGATTCCACCCCAGTGTTCGGAAGGAGAAGGGGCGGTGTTGAGGTTATTAACCTCACGCTGGGCGAGGTGGATTTCCATTTCTGTCCCCGACGATTGGACTTTTGAACCCGTGGGTTGGTGCAGTTTGGGGAGATGAGGAGGCGCATTCATTCAACAACAGAAAAGCAGGAGTATAGCAACTTTCAGCATCACAGACTGTCCCGCTAAAGCCCGCATAGCCACAAGGTCTTATCAACACCCCCGCACTACCTACCTGGTTGTGCAATGCATCCTGGGACTTGCAGGCCACAAGAAACCCGCGACCTGCAACAGGTGATCCAACGCAATTGGGGTGGAGCGGTACCAAGCCAATCAGCATGAGGCGGGACCTTCATACAGTGATGTTCTTTGAAAATGCCTCCCAAACACCCCTGGCGCTGATGAAGGCTGATGGAGCCGAAATGCATTCGCCGATGTTACTGCTGAATAAATTATGTTTCCTTGGTTTCCCCAGTGCAGCCTCTGCTCTTTCTTTTGGAGGAGAGTTATGGTGATTTTCAAGCGTCAGCCAGAGACGCTTTTTCAGAGGTCCCTGCATCACAAGATGTCCTTGTCTTCACTGGCTGCTGCTACGGCAGCGTTCCCGGTGTTCTCCGAGGTATTGGAGCGACTTGATTCCACCCCAGTGTTCGGAAGGAGAAGGGGCGGTGTTGAGGTTATTAACCTCACGCTGGGCGAGGTGGATTTCCATTTCTGTCCCCGACGATTGGACTTTTGAACCCGTGGGTTGGTGCAGTTTGGGGAGATGAGGAGGCGCATTCATTCAACAACAGAAAAGCAGGAGTATAGCAACTTTCAGCATCACAGACTGTCCCGCTAAAGCCCGCATAGCCACAAGGTCTTATCAACACCCCCGCACTACCTACCTGGTTGTGCAATGCATCCTGGGACTTGCAGGCCACAAGAAACCCGCGACCTGCAACAGGTGATCCAACGCAATTGGGGTGGAGCGGTACCAAGCCAATCAGCATGAGGCGGGACCTTCATACAGTGATGTTCTTTGAAAATGCCTCCCAAACACCCCTGGCGCTGATGAAGGCTGATGGAGCCGAAATGCATTCGCCGATGTTACTGCTGAATAAATGATGTTTCCTTGGTTTCCCCAGTGCGGCCTCTGCTCTTTCTTTTGGAGGAGAATTATGGTGATATATATATATATATATAAAATCTACTGGCGGTCGCCAGTAGATAGTTATAGTTAGGACCGTGTTTCCATAGGAAATCCGCAACATTCTATTTGGAATAACTTTGGCGCCGGTTGACGAATCCTCTTGAAATTTTCAAAATAGGTGGGGCGCTCCGCTCCGCTCCTACCCTGAAAGTCTCGGGGGGGATTCGTCAAGCGGGGGTTGAGAAAAAAGGGGGTCCCAAAACACGTTTTCCCCATGCAATTTTCCATAGGGACCTTTAGTACAAGGTACAGCCCGAACGGCTGAACAGAATTACTTGAAATTTGGCAGAGAGGTAGTCCTCAGGTCAGGGATGTGCCTTTTGCAGGTCTGATTTCAATCTGTTCAGTACTTCCTGAGAAAATCAAAAGTAAAATCATATATATATGTGGGCGGAGCCTAACCACACATCTCATCCTGAGATCTGATTGGCTGTCAGCACTTCATCCAAGAAGTGTTGCCAGCCATCTTGGGACCAATATACATGATAGCACCTCATTAAAAAGCATTGCAGTTAATAGAAGGTTTTAAGACTTTAGTTACATTATAAATCATTTGTTGATGGTACCATACTCATTTTAGGAATTGTGGTATGTTCTAAGGTGATTTCACCATGTGAAAAAGCCTTCTGCTGGGATATCATGATTGAGAGAAAAATATTCTCTCATGCTTTTCCCACAGAGGTTTGGAAGGTGATCTATAAGCTAAACTGAGAGCTTATTTTCTGTAAATTCACATTATCTTTCTCAGTCATGTGAGAATGAAGTCTGACATTCTCAGTAAAACATGTACATCCAACAAGGGCAGAGACTGTCAGTTGATTCCTTTGTGTTCTACTGCAGCTTCCCAGAGTGTTCTAAAGAACAACTAGAGCGCTAACAGTCCTACTTATGATAAACGTATGGCACACCTGAAGCCATCTTGCTTGGATTAAAGTGGTAACTCTTAAAACATTTAATTTAAAAAGGAACAAAATGAGGGGGTTCATTTTTCCATAAAAAGTATGATTAGTGCTGCAGAAAGAAAAATTAGGGCACATTTTGAGTGACTTCTCAAATCCTCTTCTATTTCATTAAAAAATTCTGACATGCAGACTGAAACATGCACTTTCAATACCAGCAGCAGTTTTCCCTGGTGAGCAGTAGCTTTACTACAGTGATCTAATGAGCAAAAAGAGTGCTAACATTCTGCATTTATGGCAAATGTGTGACACATCTGAATGCCTTTGGAATCAAAGTAAAAAACAGAAAGTATTTCCTACTGAGGAGACTGCAGTAAATGAGGATATTAGGAAACTTCATAACAAATAAGTCTGCCAAGATGGCCACCAGAGACAAAAGAGCCCAAATGTAGCCCAAATATCACCCAGATGTAGCCCAAGTATAGCCCAATGACAGAATGTCCCAGAGTGTTCTTAAAAACAACTAGAGCGCTTACTGTCTTCATTATGACAAAAGTATGGCACACCTGAAGCCATCTTGATTGGAATAAACTGGTAACACTTAAAACATTTAATTTAAAAAGAAACACAATGAGGGGGTTCATTTTGCCATAGAAATTATGATTAATGCTGAAGAAAGAAAATGAGGGCACATTTTGAGTGACTTCTCAAATCCTCTTCTATTTCATTAAAAAATTCTGACATGCAGACTGAAACATGCACTTTTAATACCAGGAGCAGACTTCCATGGTGAACAGTAGTTTTACTACAGTGATCTAATGAGCAACTAGAGTGCTAACATTCAGAATTTATGGCAAATGTGTGACATATCTGAATACCTTCATGATGGAATCAAAGTAAAAAACTGAAAGCATTTCCTACTGAGGAGACTGCAGTACATGAGGAAATTAGGAAACTTCATAACAAATAAATCTCCCAAGATGGCCACCGGAGACAAAAGAGCCCAAATGTAGCCCAAAATCACCCAGATGTAGCCCAAATATAGCCCAATGACAGAAGTGAGCAAAACACTTATTATTTTGTGTTTTTGCAGTGTTATATAGTGCAGACTTGTCAGGTATTGGAGTGCTTTACATGAGCATTGGTTACATCACACAAGAACAAATTCATTTTGGTTGTAGACATGGGGAGACTAAGTGATTTGACCAGAATCACAAAATGTCGAGCTGAAGCAGAAACTCCAACCTGGTTCCCCAGTTGCAAAGTCTGCAGTTCTGGAAGTAACACCACATCCTCTCCCCTAAGTGCAACATTTAATCAAGTGGTCAACTGGATAAAAAAACATAAAGGTAACAAATAATTTAAAAGTGCTTTCTCGCTATTTGAAAACTCAGAAAATATGTCTTTATTTTAGTCTTTTAGAGCACTAACCATAATTTTGATGCCAATAAGACCCTCTCATATATGTAATTTCTAAAGGAAATGCTCTAGATATTACAGTTTTGATTACATCAAGATGACGTCAGGCGTTCCACACTTTTATAATAAATATAGAATGTTAGCAATCTAGTTGTTCATTAGGATACTGTTGAGAGGCAGAGGCCAGGGGCACGGACTCTGAAAATTGAAGGCAGGTAGGAGGGTGCAAAGGCAACAATTTAACCACACTGAGCAGGCAGGAAGGGCCGTGGCAGCACAACAGACTATGGAGGGCAGTGCAAGGGGGGCAGGGGCAACAAACCAACAATACAGGACTTGCAAGAGAGGCTGTGGTAATGTAATAGACCATTGTGGGCAGAAGGAAGAGGCAATGGTAGTACAACCATACATGCCAAAAGACCCGATTCAGCCAGGAAACGTCCAATGTTTTTAAGCTCAAATGGGCTTTATTTTATCTGTCTCCTGTCTACAATCTCCTCTTTTTCAATGTAACTCAAAGGGGAAAATAAATACCTCCGTTTTTTTTCAAAATCTCCCTCTTACCAAGTTCAAAATGTTCGCAAGTATGGTACATTGGATCATGGAAGGAAATGGGGTAGGGACATGGACTTGGATAACAGAGGACAGGAGGGACATGGAGAGGTGCACCAAACTGACCCTGCAGGGCAGGCATCAGGGTTTGCAGCAGCACAATACACCACACAGGGCATGCGGGACGGGAGTGCAGCACAACAATCCATAGAAAGCAAGAGGGAGGGGACAGGACCATGAACATGGACAACAGAGAACAGAGGGGCAAGAGGCAGGACCATAATGGACAGACAGGAGAGAAAGCTGCAGCATAACAGACCATAAAGGGCAGGAGGGATGGATCAGGGGCATTACAATGGAACAGACAAGCCAGGAAGGAGGGAGTAGGGGTCTGCACGTGTAAACAGAGGGCTGGGGGCAAGGGGGCAGGGCAGGAGCAGCAAGATAGCCATGGAGGTCAGGCAGGATGGGCACTAGAAGCAAGACACACCATGAAGAGCAACAGTGAGACTGTGATGGCATACACACAGACCATGGAGGGAAGGTGGGAGGGGTTCAGTGGCAGCTAACTGACCACACAGGGAAGGTGGGAGGGGCCATGGCAGCACAGAAGACCATGCATGGCAAGTGGGAGGGTTAGTGGTAGCACAATGGCTATGATGGGCAAGGAGGAGGGTGCAGGGGCATGCACAAAGGACGATGGAGGATAGAAGGGAGGGTCAGGACCTGTGCACAGACAAGAAAGTTCAGGGGAAGGGGCCTCACAACAGACCGCACGGGGCAGGCAGGAGGAGCAGTTGCAGCACAACAGACCAGGAAGGGAAGAAGGGTGTGGCAGTACAATGGACCATGTAGGACAGGAGGAAGAGGATAGGGGCATGGCATGTGGACAGGCAGGGTGGAGGTGGCAGTGACAGCTTACAGTCATCTGACAATGCTAGGCAGGTGGGAGGGGAGTGGCAGCTCAACAGAACACTCACAGTAGATAGGAGTGGCAGGTCCATGGAACATGGTGGGCAAAAAGGATGGAGCAGGGGCATACACAAAGACATCGGAGGGCAGGGGGAAGGAGAATAGGGGCAGCAAGCTAAGCACAGAGTTTAAGCAGGAGGTCAATGATGGGGCATAGAATTGGGCAATGGAGGGCAGGAGGAATGGACTGGTACATCATACTAAATTGAGAGCAGTGGTAGCACATCAGACCATGCATGGCAGGAGGGAGGAGGCTAGTCCCCTCACGGGGAGGGAACAAAGAGTCAAGCTGGGGGAGTTCCTATCTCCATCCCGATCTGTGCTATGTGGGGTCCCTCAAGGGTCAGCACTTAGCCCGACCCTCTTTAATATCTATGTTACCCCACTAGCCAAACTTATAAGATCTTTCGGGATGGAGGTAGTCTCTTATGCAGACGACACTCAAATCCTCGTCTCTCTTCCCCATTCAGATGAACTAATCGCCTCCAGGTTTAGATCTTGTATGGAGGCGGTTGGTCATTGGATGATTCAGAACTCTCTAAAACTGAATGGGGAGAAGACTGAGGTGATGGTGTTCGGGGGGAAAGAAAACATCTGGTCAGCCAACTGGTGGCCTGACTCACTAGGAACATGCCCTTCCCCTACAACATCTGCCAAGAACCTCGGGGTGCTGATAGACCCTGCCCTCGACTTAGGCAGCCAGGTGAGCAGAACTGTCTCCACCTGTTGGGGTTTGATTCACACCCTACGAAGGATCAGGAAATATCTCTCCTTCCAGGCAAGAAAACAAATAGCTGTTGCTCTCATCGGATCGCGCTTGGACTACTGTAATGCACTGTATGCTGGGCTTAACAAAGGCCTGTTGCAGCGCTTACAGGTAGTCCAAAACGCTATAGCTAGATTTGTCCTGGATATCCCCAGACGCTCTTCGGCCACTGAAGCCAGGAAAACGCTGCATTGGCTGCCGGTAGAACACCGAATCCGGTTCAAAGTTCTATGCATGACCTACAGAGCCATTGCCAAAAATAGCGACACAGGAATTGGGTCCATCATTTCCCACTATATCCCCGGAAGGAACTTGCGTTCCTCTGGGAAATTGCGTCTGACAGCCCCCCGTGTACGAAGAGCCAAATGGGGTGGTAGAGCCTTTTCCACTCTTGCTCCTAAGTGGTGGAATGACCTTCCCCTGGACCTGAGATCTCTCCCGTCTTTACAGCACTTCCGCTCTGCTCTAAAAACCCTTCTCTTTCGGCAAGCATACATGTAAGGTTTCCTGTCTCCTTCTTTGATCATTCTCTGATCATTTTTGTTAGGCGCCTTGATACCTGCGGGTTACTGTTCTGCGCAATACAAATCGCCATTCATTCATTCATTCACATAACAGAGGAGAGGGAGGAGGGGGATGGGGCAGCAAGCTAACTGTTCAGAGAAGGCGGGTATTAGGAACTTTATTGTTTTTAAAACGTGTGTCTGTGCGAACTACTTAAAATATGAACAAGTATGCAGCATAATCTCACTTTTATTCAGGAAGAAGAGGACGTTTGTGACTGTGACTCCGGGCTCACTTGGCAGAAACACCCCCTGACCCTCCACCTCCTATCGCAAAATGTAATGCCCGTGAAAAGGGTAGGTGAACACAGTGTTATATAGAACATAGTCCTGAGAGCATGAATGAAAATGAAAACTAGATATAGTGTATGGTATAAACTATGCACCAAAAAGTGTGATATAAGATGAACCGGGCGTGAAATATAATATGCAATACATTGTGCGCAATGACAGATTCATTGGAGAGCGCGAGATAGCACAGGCACTAGCGCGTGCTATGCGATACGCGCCTTGGAGTGTAATATGCACAGGGCATTGTTGTGTAACCTAACTAGTCTCTAAAGTTGTAATATAAAATATGTGCTGGGGAGTGTAACGTTGCATATGCACTGTGACAAAGATATGGATCCCAGATTGTAATATGTATGGCATAGCACTGTGCGTTATAACATAGGCATCGAGGAAGGCACGTTAGATGGGGCAATATAACCCGTGCGAAGACAAGTGTGGTATGACATTCACGGGGTGGTGTTACAGTGCACATGGGCTAGAGAGTGTCATAGCATATGCACTAGCTAGTGGAATACAACACAGAGGTGTGTGGCACTCAGCAGGCAATGGTGGGTGTAACACACCATTGGGCTCTGCCAGGAGCGCGCTGTGACTCTCAAGTGATGTTTCCAGAGAGTAAAATAAAAAGTATTACACATCCGGCAGTGGATGTGTGTTTTATTAATCGTGAGGGGGGTTTCTTGCATATTTTTGATCGAATTTTTGTCGAATCCCCTTTGAATGGCTTGGTGTGCATGTGTATTAAATGTGCCCGTCAATAGCTACCCATGTTTGTATAAATAAACGACAGGGGTGTCTACCGGGATTAGGCACGGTAGGGCATCAGACATGTCAGAGCTTCACTAGTGGTGTAAATACATTCCACGTGGATTCATTGTATGCATAGTCGCCTTTTAATGAATATCATGCAAATCGTCATAGTGATAGGTACGTACGGTTTGTCCAGCATGTCCTAGGTGTGTCTATAAATATATATTTTTTTTAAATAATAAAAAACAGTGGCCGGCCCTGGGGATTGGGGTCAAAAAAATATAATTAGGAGACAGGCCCTGGGGGATGGGGTCATCAGGGCCAATAAATTAGAATAAGAAGGGGAACCACACAGCCCCACTTCTTAAAAAATTAAAATAAATAAAAGATTGGCATCGTGCCGGAGGCCACGCCCCCTCATTGCAGCACTCTGCAAACGCGCCCCCTGGCGAGTTGTAAGTTGGGGAATTAATTCCTCTTCAATACTGAGGGTCCCTGAGGGCCAACTAGCCCAACAGGCATCTCCAGTATGCACCAGGGAGCTGCGCTGCAGACAGGTGTTCTGAGGCCAAGCCCCTTTTTACACCTCTCTGCAACGCAGCTCTGTGGCGCTTACTGGAGGTACCCAGTGGTCTAGTTTGACCCTAGGGACCCTTAGGATTCAAGGGGACTTAATCTCAACTTAGAACAGCCACAGGACGCGTTTACACAGTGGTGAAGGGAGGGGACGGGGCCTGAGGTGACATGTGCAAACACGCACTATGGCACGTTTTAAATTGGGGATATAATTTTCCTTCAATACTGAGGGCCCCTGGGGGCTAACTAGCCCACCAAGTGCTTCCAGTAAGCGCCACTGAGCTGCATTGCAGAGAGGTGGTCCAGGCCGTGCCACTTTTTACACCTCTCTGCAACGCAGCTCTGTGGCACTTACTGGAGGTACCTAGTGGGCTAGTTGGACCCTAGGGACCCTCAGGATTCAAATGAACTTAATCGCCCAACTAAAAACGGACACAGGGAGTGTTTACACAGTGGTGAAGGGAGGGGACGGGGCCTGAGTTAACGTGTGCAAAAACGCCCTGTGGCCTGTTTTAAGAGGTAGTTTTAATCCCCCTGCCCTATTATATACTAGGGGCTTACAGAGGAGGTCATGCTAATCACAGGGGGACCCCAACGCATAATGTTCCCTAGTGTATGTAGGTGTTTTCACTGTATTCTAAGTGTCTTTTAACATAGCACTGGCTCTAGGACTGGTTAGTCAGACTCAGTTACCACCAGTATCCGTCTGAAAAAGTTAAGGGTACAGGATGATTTTGCAACAAGGCTTCTTTCTGCTCTTCTTTTTGTTCTTTCTGCACGTTATCCTTCTTCCTGCACTTTTCTTCGTCTTTGAGGACTTCTGTTGCTTCTTTCTGCACTTCTTTTTTTTCTTTCTGTGCATTTTTTCTTCTTTCTTCACATGTCCTATCTCTGTAGGCATAGTTAGAAATTAGCATTTAAAAAACCTTTGAAATTCACAGAAAAAACCATAGGTTTCAGTCACGTTATAGTTAGGAATTAGCATTTAAAAAACCTCAGAAATTCACTGAAAAAACCATAGGTTTCAGGGGTGTTATAGTTAGCTGGACTTTTCACTTGTACAAAACCATTGAAATTCCCCCGTTATAGTTAGTTCAGCTAACTATAACTCGCGCGCCCGCAATGCACTGCTGATGACGTCACATATTACATCACTCATGACATGGTCAGTGACATCACTCATGACATCACTGATGACATCTCAAATGACATCACTGATGACATCACTGATGACATCATCCTTGTGATAGAGTGGCAGACCTCCTCTCACCCTAATATAACCTTTGATACACACATTCAAAAATAGAGACTAAAATTTTCAAAACAATGGACATACCAATACCAGTTACAACAACCTCTTCAGTAATTCTAAGATCCACATACACATCCACTCATTCACCAACAGTCCTATACAGTCACTCATACATGTATTCACTCATCATATGTACTCATACACCTATACATCCTGTTACACAATGCCACTCATCCATAGAGTTACTCACACACATAGTCACTCATGCTAATAAAGAATCAAACATACATTTATTTGCATATACAGTTATACACACACCACCACACTTACTTCTACGGAAACTTACACATACTTAGTCTTTTACACAATCACGTATAGAAACACATACTTATTCATACAGGAACTCTTTCAATCTCTCACTCTCACATATACTCACTTATATCCACCAATAGTCACATATACTAGTTTAAAACATATGTAGTTACTCATAAAGACACTATTGAGACAGTCATTCACTCACTAACACACCCATACACACACACATCCACCCATACAGTCCTGCACACATGCTGTCTTCAACACATACAAAGAGTGAGTCATTCATTCACGCACCTATGCACTACGTAATACCCCCCACCGAACCATGCAGACACTCAGACTGATACTCAAAAAACCAACTAATAACCTATATAGACACCCATGTAGCTACTCACCAACCCATGCAGCCGCTTGAGAGACTGATACAGATATTTACATATTTAAATATTACTCACTAAGCCATGTATTCACTATGATACACTTAATCAGTCAGTTACACAATCAATTTTTCAAAAACAAATCATCCATTAGACACTTATATACCCATTTATTCTTCCATCGACCTTGAGATATACACATATAAAACATATTTAATTTTCAGAAAAACACACATTCACTGGATGTCGTCATTTGAGATGTCATTTGAGATGTCATCTGAGATGTCATCAGTGATGTCATCAGTGATGTCATGAGTGATGTCACTGACCATGTCATGAGTGATGTAATATGTGACGTCATCAGCAGTGCATTGCGGGCGCGCGAGTTATAGTTAGCTGAACTAACTATAACGGGGGAATTTCAATGGTTTTGTACAAGTGAAAAGTCCAGCTAACTATAACACGCCTGAAACCTATGGTTTTTTCAGTTAATATATCTATATATATATATATATATATATATATATATATATATATATATATATATATATATATATATATTACCTACTGGCGGTCGCCAGTAGGTAGTTATAGTTAGGACCACGTTTCCATAGGAAAACCTCAACATTCTATTTTGAATAACTTTGGCGCCGGTCGACGAATCCTCGCAAATTCCTCAAAATAGGTGGGGCGCTACGCTCCGCTCCTACCCTGAAAGTCTCGGGGGGATCCGTCAAGCGGGGGCTGAGATAAAAGGGGGGTCCCAAAACGCGTTTTTCCCATGCATTTTTCCATAGGACCTTTAGAACGAGCTACAGCCCGAACGGCTGAACAGAATTACTCAAAATTTGGCAGAGAGGTAGTCCCTAGGTCAAGGAAGTGCCTTTTGTAGGTCTGGTGTAAATCTGTTCAGTATTTCCGGAGAAAATAGCATTTAAAAGCATATATATATATATATATGCGCGCAGGGTGCGCGCACCGTGCGAGCACCGTGCGAGCACCTTAACGTGCGCGAGCGTAATTCTGATTGGTGGTTACATGTTAGTCAACGTTCGAATCGGTCGAAATCAGGAAGTGTCGGCCGCCATTTTGTTTGTTTTCAGTGCGAGAGTGAAAAAGGAAGGTGGCGAACGTGAAAAGGGGGCAGGGTAGAGAGTTCCTGACCCCCTAGCCTTTGTCAGGGGGTCCCTGAAGGACCCCGAAGGCAAAAAAAAAATTTTTTTTTTTTAAAAAATCGCGGGGGTGCGCGCACAGTGCGCGCACCCTGAAAAACAAAAACTAAACATTTTTTTTTTTGCAAAAAAAAAAAAATAATTCGCAGGGTGAAAACCAAAAAAAAAAAAAATAATAATTTTTAATACGTAGTTTATTGCAAAATAAATATATAAAAAATAATACATAAATAAATTAGCATTTAAAAAACCCTACAAATTCACTGAAAAAACCATAGGTTTCACACACGTTATAGTTAGGAATTAGCATTTAAAAAACCTTGCTAATTCACTGAAAAAACCATAGGTTTCACACATGTTATAGTTAGCTGGACATTTTACTGATAAAAAACCAATGAAATTCCCCCGTTATAGTTACTGTAGGCAACTATAACTCACGCGACCGTAATCCTCTGCTGATGACATATGTGTCTTTAAGAAAAAAAAATATTTGTAATATATGTATAGCTAAAATTTAATGGAAGAAGACATGGGCAAATAAGTGTCTAAATACAGTATTAGCATCAGCAGAGGATTGCGGTCGCGTGAGTTATAGTTGCCTACAGTAACTATAACGGGGGAATTTCATTGGTTTTTTATCAGTAAAATGTCCAGCTAACTATAACATGTGTGAAACCTATGGTTTTTTCAGTGAATTAGCAAGGTTTTTTAAATGCTAATTCCTAACTATAACGTGTGTGAAACCTATGGTTTTTTCAGTGATATATATATATATATATATATATATATATCTATATCTATATCTATCTATATATATATATATATATTCCAAATGTACTTGCCGCGCAAATGAAGACACCCACACAACGTAAGATTCATCCTTGTTTATTCGGGAGGCAGCAGCGGACTCAGAGAGCATCCCACAACGTAGTATAGCGCCTCTTGCCTACGCGTTTCGAGAGCTTGTCCCTTCTTCATGGCATGGCGTTGATGGGGAAGACGAAAGCATGCACAATGGTTTCACAGGTGATATAGTTTCTCTTGATCCCGCCTTAGTGGGCGTATTGTTGCAAAACACCCTGGTTCGTGTAGTCCTGGGCAATAACAACAGTCCATAGTGGGTGCTGCTTTCCTTAATCCCTCTGTAATTCTCACTCAGTGGGTCGCTGGCAATCCTCTTTTGCTTCCGCTGCTTTAGTAATGCCCCATCGAACAGGCCCGTTGTTCCGGATACTGTGTTCCAACTTGAAACACTCGGACCTGCAACAAGCAGCGGGGTTGTCTTCGTGACCCTGGCTGGCCACCAAATATTCCAAATGTACTTGCCGCGCAAATGAAGACACCCACACAACGCAAGATTCATCCTTGTTTATTCGGGAGGCAGCAGCGGACTCAGAGAGCATCCCACAGCGTAGTATAGCGCCTCTTGCCTACGCGTTTCGAGAGCTTGTCCCTTCTTCATGGCATGGCGTTGATGGGGAAGACGAAAGCATGCACAATGGTTTCACAGGTGATATAGTTTCTCTTGATCCCGCCTTATATTCGCTGTGGTGACACATATTACATCACTGATAACATCTCAAATGACATCACTGATGACATCATCCAGTGAATATGGTTTAGTTTGAAATTTAAATATGTATTATATATATACCAATCTGTATTGAAGATTGAGTGGATATATAACTGTCTGGATGGAGGATTTAGTAGCTGTCTGACTGTCTGTTTAAGTGAGTAATTAAAAGTGTCTCACTTAATACATGGATTAGTAACAAAACTATGTGAATGTGTGCATCACTGTCTCTGTTGTATAACATGCTGCATCAGTTGGTCACTAACTACATGAGTGTGTATATTAGTTATTGATTAGTTGGGTGAGTATTTGTATGGGACACGGAGTTTGTGTGTGGTTGGATGGGGTGTGTGTAACTATGCATAGATGTGTGAATGGTTGATTGACTAGGTGTAGATGTTTAAGAGTGCATGTGGAAACAGTTGTTTGGGTGACTGAGTGTATTTATTTGTGTATTGGTGAGCAAATATATGTTTTAGTTGTACATCTTCAACAAAGTAAAAAAATAAGGCATTTTATGTGAGAGTTGGTGTGTATAAATAAGTATGTGTAAGAGTCAGTGATTGTGAGAGTAACTATATGAATGAGTATAATTGTAATGGTGATTTTTTAACATATGAACTATGAGTTACTATGTGTTTGAATAAATGAGGTGGTGTTGGATAATTGTGTAAGTGAGTAAATCTAAGTGCGATTTAATTATTTTCATGAGTGAGTAGGATGACTGCATAACGGACTAAGATGACTGCTGATGTGTCAATGTCTATATATGTGTATAAGTGCATTTGATAGTGTTCTATTAATCAGTGACTGCATGTATAAATGATTTTGTTGTTGAATGAGTAGTTGTGTGTGTAGACTTAGGAATCAGTGAGTGGGTATGTAGTAACTGGTATTGGTGTGTCAATGGTTTCAAATATGATACTCTGTATTTTACAGTGAGTGATGAAAGGTTAAACTAGTGTAAGATGAGGTGTATCAGATGGTCACGTGGATGATGTCATCAGTGATGTCATTTGAGATGTCAGTGATGTCACTGACCATGTCATGAATGATGCAATATGTGACATCAGCAGCAGTGCATTGCGGGCGCGCGAGTTATAGTTAGCAGAACTAACTATAACGGGGGAATTTCAATGGTTTTGTACAAGTGAAATGGCTAGCTAACTATAACACCCCTGAAACCTATGTTTTTTTCTGTGAATTTCTAAGGGTTTTTAAATGCTCATTTCTAACTATAACGTCACTGAAACCTATGGTTTTTTCAATTAATTTCAAAGCTTTTTAAAATGCTAATTTCTAACTATAATGTCTCTGACACCTATGCTTTTTTTCAGTGAGTTTCAAAGGTTTTTTAAATGCTAATTTTTAAGTGCGATAGTAGTTATATCTATTTTTTTGTACTGAATTTCTACAGTTTTTTAACTGTTTATTTATCAATATTTTATTAATTAAATAACATTTTTCTGAAAATTGCAACAAATGTGTTTTTTAAAACATTCAAACTGAAATATTGATACATTTTTTTGTTTCCATTTTTTATTTTAATATATTTATATTTTCTTTTTTTTTTTTAAATTCCAATTTTTTTTGGAGTCGCGCACTCAAAGCTTACACATCACGGTGGGTGCGCGGATTCTAGCCGCCATTTTAGAAAAGTTGTGAAGGATCCGAGTACGGTGTGCGACGGCTGCGTGTTTTTCAGTTACATCATATACATTTAATATTACGTGATGTGCGCGATTGGTATGCAACCAGTCCGCTAAACCTGCTCCCGCCACATTCGCAACACATGTGCATTACGGTACGAGATGCTTGCGTGGTGGTGGGTCCCGCGCGACGTCATTCATGCTGGGGCACGCTGGGTGCGCGACTCCCGCAAAAAAAAATTATGTTCCAAAATGATTTGTATGTGTCTTTAATATACATATTAGGAAAATAGATTATACAAGATATTCATAAAAATAATATGTTTGTACTTCTAATAAACCTATATTATTTTTAAATATATTTTTGCGAAGTCGGGTGCGTGCATCGTGAGCGCAGAGAACCAGGTCAGCAGAGCTGCTGTAGAGCCAGAGAAACCAGGTCAGCAGAGCCGTTGTAAAGCCAGAGACCCAGGTCAGCAGAGCTGCTGTAGAGCCAGAGACCGAGGTCAGCAGAGCTATTCTAGATGCCAGAGACCGAGGTCAGCAGAGCTGCTCTAGATGCCAGAGACCGAGGTCAGAAGAGCTGCTGTAGAGCCAGAGAACCAGTTCAGCAGAGCTGCTCTAGCTGACAGACTGACACACAGACTGACTGACTACGTGCTGCTACACTCTCTCTGCTACACTCTCTCTGCTACACTCTCTCTGCTACACTCTCTCTGCTACACTCTCTCTGCTACACTCTGTAGTACTCACTCTACTCTCTATTACTCATCCTCTACACACTACCTCTCTCCCTCGCTCTACCTCTCTCTACTACTCTCTACCTCTCCTACCCTCTACACACACACATATACATATATGCATATGCATTTATATATATGTATATGCATTTATATATGTATGTGTATATATATATATACATATATAAACATATATAATCTGCATTTCTATATAAATACAAATATAAATGCATACATATACATATACATATATGCATACATATGCATGTTATGTACATGAAAGTTTGAAAAACACTAATAAAAGCAAAGCTAAAAAGCCACCTAATTACAAACAATTGCTTTAACTTAAACGAGAGCGAGACCTATTGCATTTTCAATGCTTGTTTACTTTGGTTCCATCAAGAAGGCATTCAGATGTTTCACACATTTGACATAAATTCAGAATGTTAGCACTCTAGTTGCTCATTAGATCACTGTAGTAAAGCTACTGCTCACCAGGGAAGTCTGCTGCTGGTATTAAAAGTGCATGTTTCAGTCTGAATGTCAGAATGTTTTAATGAAATAGAAGAGAGTTTGAGAAGTCACTCAAAATGTGCCCTCATTTTTCATTCTGCAGCACTAATCATACTTTTTATGGAAAAATGAACCCCCTCATTTTGTTCCTTTTTAAATGAAATGTTTTAAGAATTACCACTTTATTCCAATCAAAATGGATCTTGGTGCCCAGCACTGACGCTTAAAAGTACCTACAACTGTACTTACCTTTAACTCATTTTTCTTCCATAGGAAACCATTGACTGCTTTTCTATGAAATTTCTTCTAAGTGTTGATTTCTGCAATTTCTAAATATTCCTCAAAAATCGTATAACATCTGAAAACGTAATTACTTACCTGTTTTGGATAAATGTCCCAGTACTGAGTCTAGACACCCAGTACTGGATTACAAAAGTAACGATAACCTACTGTACCTGTAACCTACATTTCCTTCCATAGGGAATCATTGATTGTTTGCTCTGAAATATTTTCAAAGTGCTCACTTTTGAAATAGCTAAATATTAGTTAAAAATCATTACAGTACCAAAGTCGACTTTCAACAGCTGATTCTGAGAATTGACCCAGGACTGGATCTAGGATCCAAGCCTGGAATTACAAAAGTAATCTAAAAAGTAATCTGTTGCATATAATTTGAATTTATCATTGAGCTCAATGTATTGTGTTTAGAAATAGAGTTGCCTACTGCAACTACTTGTAACTGTTTACTAAAAAGTCTATTGCATATACAAAAGTATTTTTATGAAACATCTCCTGTCGAGAAAGTATATTTTAATTCCAAGTGTTGGTTCTAAAATAAAACAAGCATATATTTTTTATATACAAACCATTGGCCTAGAGTTCAGTTATTGAGTGTGTGGAACTAATTTCTGATTGAGTGTGTACAACAAATGCTTTACACTGTTCTCTGATACTGCCTTACTGCTGGACCAGGCTACCACTTTGGAGAGTAAGGTTATATCTAACTTTAACCTCTGTTAAACCCTTGGGGTCTGTGGACTCTGTACACCCTGTACCTATTAAGGAACAGTATATACAGAGCCACTTTCTCACAATTGTGCGCAATGACAGATTCATTGGAGAGCGCGAGATAGCACAGGCACTAGCGCGTGCTAAGCGATATGCGCCTTAGTGTGTAATATGCACAGGGCAGTGTTGTGTAACCTAACTAGTCTCTAAAGTTGTAATATAAAAAATGTGCTGGGGAGCGTAACGTTGCATATGCACTGTGACAAAGATATGGATCCCAGACTGTAATATGTATGGCGTAGCGCTGTGCGCTATAACATAGGCATCGAGGAAGGCACGTTAGATGGGGCAATATAACCCATGCGAAGGCAAGTGTGGCATGACATAATCACGGGGTGGTGTTACAGTGCACATGGGCTAGAGAGTGTCATAGCATACGCACTAGCTGGTGGAATACAACACAGAGGTGTGTGGCACTCGGCGGGCACTGGTGGGTGTAACACAGCATTGGGCTCTGCCAGGAGCGCGCTGTGACTCTCAAGCGAGGTTTGTCTCCTTTCCAGAGAGAAAAAAAAAAAGTATTAAACATCTGGCGGTGGATGTGTGTCTTATTAACCGTGAGGGGGGTTTCTTGCAAAGTTTGGTCGGATTTTTGTCGAATCCCCTTTGAATGGCTTGGTGTGCGTGTGTATTAAAAGTGCCCGTCAATAGCTACCCATGTTTGTATAAATAAACGACAAGGGTGTCTACTTGGAGAGTACCCACCGGCGGGGGTGCCGCGATTATGCACGGTAGGGCGTCAGACACGTCAGAGCTTTATTAGCGGTGTAAATACATTCCACGTGGATTCATTGTATGCATAGTCGCCTTTAAATGAATATCACGCAAATTGTCATGGTGATAGGTACATACGGTTTGTCCAGCATGTCCTAGGTGTTTCTATAAATATATATATTTATAAAATAATGAACAAAGGCCGGCCCCGGGGAATGGGGTCCCCGGGGCCATAAGTGGCCTGAGGAGGGGGGCAACGCAGCCCCCCCCCCCCCTCCCCTCCTAAAGAATTTTTTTTTTTTTTTTTTTAAAAGTCCATGACCCGGGGTTGGGGTTGGGGTCCCAGGGGCCGATTAAGGCCTTGGGAGGGCCACATTTATTTTTTTCAACAAACAAAATTAGTGTGCAGGCCCTGGGGGATGGGGTCCCCAGGGCCAATACATTAGAAAAAGAAGGGGGACCACACAGCCCTCCTTCTTAAAAAAATAAAATAAATAAAAGACCGGCATCACGCTGGAGGCCACGCCCCCTCCTTGCAGCACTCTGCAAACGCGCCCCCTGGCCAGATGTAAGTTGGGGAATTAATTCCCCTTCAATACTGAGGGTCCCTGAGGGCCAACTAGCACAACAGGTATCTCCAGTATGCGCCAGGGAGCTGTGTTGCAGACAAGTGTTTTGAGGCCACACCCCTTTTTACACCTCTATGCAACGCAGCTCTGTGGCGCTTACTGGAGGTACCTAGTGGGCTAGTTTGACCCTAGGGACCCTTAGCATTCAAGGGGACTTAATCTCTCAACTTAGAACGGCCACAGGGCGCATTTACACAGTGGTGAAGGGAGGGGACGGGGCCTGAGGTGACGTGTGCAAACACGCCCTGTGGCGCGTTTTAAGTTGGGGAAATAATTCCCTTTCAATCCTGAGGGACCCTGTGGGCCAACTAGCCCACCAGGTGCTTCCAGTAAGCGCCACTGCTCTGCGTTGCAGAGAGGTGGTGCAGGCCGTGCCCCTTTTTACACCTCTCTGCAATGGCGCTTACTGGACGTACCTAGTGGGCTATTTTGCCCCTAGGGACCCTCAGGACTCAAGGGGACTTAATCTCCCAACTTAAAAAACACCCACAGGGCGTGTTTACACAGTGGGGAAGGGAGGGGACGGGGCCTGAGGTGACGTGTGCAAACACGCCCTATTGCGCGTTTTGAATGAATGAAATCAAATTTATAAAGCGCTACTAAGCCCAATGGGCGTCAAGGTGCCTAACCAAAAAGAATGCTAGTTAAATCAAATGAACTTGCTTACTGGTAGGCCTTAATGAAACACCACGTTTTGAGCGCTTTTTTAAAAAGGGCTAGTGAAGGTTGGGCCTTAATCTCCGAGGGGAGGGCATTCCATAATCGAGGAGCCACATTGGAAAAGGCCCTGCTGCCCCATCTGACTTTCTTAAAACGGGGAACTACAAGAAGATTAATCTCAGAGGAGCGAAGGCACCTGCTAGGGGTATAGCAGGTTAGCAGGGAACCTAAGGCATCCGATGATCCAGCCAATAGGGCTCCAAACACCAGGCATAGAAGTTTAAACGAGATCCTATGCTGGATTAGAAGCCAATGCAGACTCTTCCTGGCTAAAGTAGCCGAGGAAGCATTAGGTGCAGCTAGAACAAATCTTGCTGCAGCATTCTGCACAACCTGGAGGCGATGAATGAGACCCTTGTTGATATCTACATATAGTGCGTTACAATAGTCCAATCTTGAACCCACTAGAGCAACTACCGTCTGCTTACGGGCCTGAGGGGAGAGATGATGAACGATTCTCCTAAGGATCTTAATAACCCCCCAGCAAGTGGCCACCGTTCTATTAACCTGGAGAGTCATGGTCAATGAGGTGTCAAATATAACACCAAGGTTCCTGGCAGAGTGGGATGGAATAGGGCAGGTTCCCAAAGATGGGGGCCACCACTCACTGGACCAGATATCCTGATTATTACCGAAGATCAGAACCTCGGTTTTATCGCCGTTCAACTTTAGGGAGTTTTGAATCATCCATTCGGAAAATCGACAGAGAAGGAACAATCTGCGCTTTCTCGGAATTCCGGAGGGAAAAGAAGGATCGGATGCACGCCTCTTTATGGTTCAACTTTTGGAGAGGTCGTTTCCTGACCTTGTAGGGTGGAACTGGGCACAAGAAGTGCAAAGAGCGCATCGAGTCCCCTTTAACATTAGATTACCAGCTCGACCGGACGCTAAACCTAGGGCACTTCTGGTCTACTTTGGGAACTTTTTATTGAGACAAAATGTGTATGAAAAAACAAGACCAGAAGCTCAGCGGGCTGCTGATGGTTTTTCTTTTTTTACAAGGCCAGATTTTTGCCACGTTACAGTTGAGCGACGATGGCGTCTGCGGCAACTAATCTCACAATTTCAAGAGAAAGGAGCACAAGCATTTCTTCTTAGCCCGGCTCGATTGAAAGTTATTTGGAGGGGTCAAACTAAGTTTTTCATGTCGGAAATTAAAGCTAAAGATTTTCTGAATGCATAAGGGTCAACTCCACACCCCTCCTAACGTCTCATTCGGTAGTTAATAAGACCATGTATGGCAGTTAAGAAATATATCTACGAGATTACGTAGACTATGTAGAGCCGGTTATTGTTTCTCTTTCCTTTCCTTCCCTTTTTTTTTTTCAGGAGAGACATTTGTATGAATCAAAATATTAAATGATTTTCAGAGCATGCCGTCACTAGGGTTGGATCACCGTCCATCATAGGCAGACCTAGAGAGGTCTGCTGCCTTATTTCACGGGGAAGAGGGTAGGGGGTGGGGGGCTGGGTGGGAAGGTAAGGGTAGTTAAGGGGGTAAAAAAGCAGAAAATTCAGGACAGCTATGTAGTTGGACAGAAGGTAAGAGGCCAGAAGGTTAGACGTACTAATGGAGTTACAACAGCTTATATCAGGTGGGGCCGAAAGTGGTTCAGAAAGCTATACTATGAAGGCACGGATTTGAGTGGTAGGGGAAAAAACAAGTATAGGTTAATATGGGTAGGTTAGCTATTTTTACAATTAATGTTGCTGGATTAAATGATAGAGATAAAAGAAATAGGGCTGGTGAACTGTTACGAGGAATAGGGGCAGACATTATATGCCAGCAAGAGACGCATATCCCATGGCAGAAAAGGGGGATTAATGTTATTCCAGGGTATACGTTGGCTGCCTGTTCCTTACAGTCTACTAACACGAGAAGGGTGGCTATACACGTCTCTCAGCGACTGGTACCGATCAATCGGGTTAAATCTGATAAATGGGGGTGGTGGGCCATCGCTTCCATACCAAATTTAGTCACTATCTGTACAGTGTATGGTTCCAATTTCGATGACGTAGATGTTTGGACATACCTGGAAACTGAGTTAGCATCCTGGCCAACACCATTAATTATATGCGGAGATTTAAATATCCATGTGGATATAGGAGGATGGGGTAAGGCAAGATATATAGGGAGGAAACCACAGGTTTATAAAGCTATTAATGCTCTCATTGATAGCCATGGGCTGGTTGATATGTGGGCTTTTAAGAATGCAGAGGACCCAGGGTATACATACTTTTCACATCCACATAGGAAATATGCCAGACTTGATTATTTCTTAGCTTCAGCCTCACTCATGGAGGGAATAGATATTAAAAGACTCCCCAAAGTATTGTCAGACCATAACCCATTAATTATGAGCATTCATGTACCGGCATATATTAAGGGCATACAAAAATGGTCTTTTGACAGAAAGTTGCTAGTTACAGAAGGATTTATTGAACATATTAAGGGATGGACAAAGCAGTTTTTTGATATTAATAGATATAGCACATCTAGGGAAATTGTTTGGGATGCGTACAAGGCAGGGCTTAGGGGGGAAATCACAAGCTTCGGGATATTTCACCAGAAACAACTGAGAGGGGAAATACTTGCCCTTATGGAGGAGCTGAATAGCGATGAGAGACAACATATGGAAGCTATAGCCCATAAACAGATAGAGCGACAACAGACCCTAGAACTAAAAGTAACTAGGACCAAGGCTAAACTTAATGGTATCTATAATAAAAAGGCAGCCGAAAGGTATCAAACGGCAACTCAGGAGAAGTATGAATACGGGGAAATGACGGAGAAACATCTGGCGCTACGGATAAAACAAAGGGCCACGGCAAATAATATTTTACAATTAAGAGGGTGAGGAAAATAAAAATCTATGAGGCCTATGTGTCCCCATGTGCCCCCCCCCGAACGCTTATGTGCACATACATGTAACCTATGTATTTCCCCTCCATGGCCTTTCTATCATGATGCTTATGCTATAACGTGGCCTGCCATCATCCAGTCTCCCATGAGAGAAACAACAAATCTGTATTGAGGCCTACACGTTTTTCATCATGTTTTCCTGCATTTTCATGAAGCCCATGTTTATGGCTCAGCCAGAGCCAAAAAGAGGTTTCATGCCTCAGAACGCTCTGAAAGCTACAGCTACGTATCCTTGGCCTTGCACACTTGGGCCTCAGCCAAAGGGGCCCCGACCGAGGTGTCGAGACAGTATTGAGCACGGTTATCTGCTTACTCTTACTGAAACCACATTCTTGCCTGGTGAAGGAGGAATGAACGCGACCCATCTGCAAGGAGGGAGCCCAGCCCTACTGTCTCTCTTTGTGAGATTGCAAAGCTCACGTCAGTAAAAAGCCCATAGCCCCCATGTAAGGCTTCTGCAGTAAATGAAGTAAATGAAGAAATAGATGCCACATCGGCTCTTGGTGATGAGCAACCTATGTCACAAATCAGTCCCTGCTCCAGACATCGGATATCAGATAATACAAGATGTGCTGGTCGTCTTGACACTGAAGGCCTCACTCACTGAAGGCCTCACTTCCAGACTTGTCCGGTTGCATAGCAACCCTCCCCACGTCAGTTACACGTCATGCTCGAGTTGAGCACAAGTAAGGCAAAGTTCCAGTACAATTCCAGCAGATCACGCAACCCCCTCCAGGTATCCACCCACACATGACAAATTACCCATTATCATCAAGTGGACGCCCACATGGACGCCCACCTTCACGCCTACTTACACGCCCACATGCTCTTATCTCATTCTCTCTTGCTCTTTTGCTTACGTACAATTGAGAAATGTATATATACTGTACTCTGTGAATAATGTTTTGAGAATACTTTTGAGTCCCTTTCCAGATCCTTTTTTGGTGATGGTAATATTCTCCCTTTGACTCGAGTTATTGGAATAAAGCCCTTTTAGAACCTGACACCACAGACTCAGCCTCTTGCTTTATGCATGATCCTATTGATATTCTGAAATACATAGAGCGTAATATTTTATTTACCACAAGGGGAAGATGGAACGATGGCTACAGATTTAACAGGGGTACTAAATGTGCTCACGGACTTTTATCAGGATCTGTATAGATCAAGAGGTCCAATTAGGGATGGAACAGAGATAGCATCAAATAATGATGATTCCCAGTTGTCAGGCCTTGAGGCGGACATCTCGTTAAATGAGGTCACCGAGACTATTAAAACAATGGCTATGGGCAAAGCATCGGGCCCAGATGGGATACCAATGGAAGTATACAGAGCGTTACAAGTAGAACTGACCCCGCTATTTTTGGATTTGTTTCTTTCAATTCAACAGAAGGGGATTCCGCCACAATCTTGGCAGGATACCAATATCTTACTATTTCTAAAGAAGGGCAAGAACCCGGAAGATCCCGCTGCTTATAGACCAATATCGTTAATCAATGTTGATGAGAAATTGTACTCGAAAATATTGGCCTTAAGATTAGCTAAGGTAATAGGCACCCTCGTCAGCCCATGGCAACATGGCTTTATCCCAGGTAAAAGCACCACGGACCATGTCCGTAGAGTTATTACACTATTTGATATTGCCGAGGCCACAGGGACACAAATGTCGATGATCTTGTTGGACGCTAAAAAGGCGTTTGATCAAGTTGAATGGGGGAACCTATGGAAAAATCTAAGACAGAAGGGATTCGGCCCACGGATCTTAACAGCGATACAGGCTATGTATTATAAGGTACACGCAAAGATACAATTAATGGGGAAGGAATCAGTCAGGATTAGGATTACTAGGGGACACGGCAGGGCTGTCCTTGCTCACCTATATTATTTGCACTATATATCGATCCTTTGATTAGGTCTACATTGGTGGATCAAGCGATCAAACCAATAGTAACCTCGGGATATTGTACAAAACTCCTAGCCTATGCAGACGATGTTGCAGTAGTCACTACGGATCCTTCTGGCGCTATAAAACAGATTGAGAGACTTGCGGCTCAATTTGGGGAACATTCAGGGTATAGCCTTAATACAGATAAAACACAAATTATTTGTACAAAAAATACATGGTTTCAAGACACACGCAGGACAGAGACAGCGACATATTTAGGGATAACTATAGCAGCCGAGACTGGTTTAATATGGGAAATAAACATCTCACCTTTAATTAAAAAAATTAAGGCGGATCTGAAGAGATTGGATAATTTACATCTTTCGATCATAGGTAGAGTAAACGTCATTAAAATGACAATGTTTCCTAAAATATTTTATCTTCAGCGATGTATACCAATAGAGCCGGAAAATCTAATATTCAAGCAGCTGGAGCATATATTTAGCCAATTTATCTGGGGCTATGGGAAAATTAGAAGATCATTAAAATATATGTCCCTACCACAACATCGGGGGGGCCTCGCAGCCCCAAATATGATGTACTACTTTTGGGCAGTCATGCTGCAACACATGAGTATCCTTTTTAGGCCACATACTTTTGGCTCAGTCGGGGGAACTAGCCTTATGGAAAGGGACAAAGATATACCATCTATATATGAATTGGCTATGGGTAAAATGGCACCGGGGTTGGTTTTAAGGCAGCTGGAAGGTAGCTACTATAAAAAAACTTGTTTCAAGGTTATTAGATCAGCCTGGAATGTATGGCGCAAAATCGGTAAACACATGGAAATACCCAGAATCAATAGATATGTATTATTGTGGCGCTCATTGGCTTTTCCAGCAATATTGTATGATAATATAAGTAGAATTTGGGACAGAGCGGGTATAAAAAATTTAGGCGATATTACAGATTTGAATGGCATAATTTCGTTTGGGGCTATTCAGGAACGATTTGGAGTAGATACCGGCACGATATTTAAATATATATAAATCAGGGCGATAATAAGTAATCTGTTCCCACAAGTAAATAATCTAAATCGGATTACCTCGTTAGAATATCTGACAAAAAAACAATATAGAGTTAAGGATATATATGCAATGTTGATGGAGGCTAATAGTGATGATATCCTGAAGGTAGAAAGTGCCTGGGCAGGCAAATTAAATAACCCAGATGTAGATATTAGCCGATCACTTGAGTTGTCTAAAAAAACCTTCCTGACGGCAAATCTTAAAGCCCAGACTTTTAAAACAGTCTTTAGTCTTTATTTCACTCCGGCCAAACTCTGGGCATGGGGGAGAAGAAGTAATAATAAATGTCCGAGATGTGACCAGGGCCCAGCAGATATTAGCCATATGTTTGCAGATTGTTACAAACTGACTAGCTTGAAGAAAGGTATTGAATCCTTACTATGTCAAACTTTGGGGCAATCGATATCTCTTACTCCAACTCTATTGATACTTGGTTTTGATGAAAGTCTACATTTAGATCATCGTTCAGTTTATTTTTGCTTTATGGCAACTGCTATTTATCGTTTACTTATAGCTACTAGGTGGAAAGACACGGATCCCCCTACATACCAGGCTTGGTATGCTAGAGTATATCATATTCTTAGTTTAGAGCTGATACTCTATAAATGTAAGGGTAGGAGTGGGATGGTAAGGGCTCAAAAAATATGGGGGCCAATGATGGAATAAATATCGATCTAGGTGGCGAACCTATGTAGGTAATATGGCCTCTGTATAAAGATAATCTATGCCCAAGCAGTAAGGGTCTGTGATGTGATCATATTGCTTCATGTTCTTCTTTTTGTTTGTTTCTTTTTGATGGAACGAGCTGTTGTAACCTATCCGCGTGCTCACTCGTATGTCTTAGAACTAATGAATGTACTACTGCTGCCTGTCAACAATAAAATTAAAAAAAAAAAAAAAAAAAATGAATATGTCATGCCACACTTGCCTTCGCACGGGTTATATTGCCCCATCTAACGGGCCTTCCTCGATGCCTATGTTATAACGCACAGCGCTATGCCATACATATTATAATCTGGGATCCATATCTTTGTCACAGTGCATATGCAACGTTACACTCCCCAGCATATATTTTATATTACAACTTTAGAGACTAGTTAGGTTACACAACACTGCCCTGTGCATATTACACTCCAAGGCGCATATCACTTTGCAAGCGCTAGTGCCTGTGCTATCTCGCGCTCTCCAATAAATCTGTCATTGCGCACAATGTATTGCATATTATATTTCACGCCCCGGTTCATCTTATATCACACTTTTTGGTGCATAGTTTATACCATATACTATATCTGGTTTTCATTTTCAATCGTGCTCTCAGAACTATGTTCTATACAACACTGCGTCCACCTACCCTTTTCACGGGCATTACATTTTGCGATGGGGGGTGGAGGGTCAGGGTGTGGAGGGTCAGGGGGTGTTTCTGCCAAGTGAGCCCGGAGTCACAGTCACAAACGTCCTCTTCTTCCTGAATAAAAGTGAGATTATGCTGCATACTTGTTCATATTTTAAGTAGTTCAAATAGACACACGTTTTGAAAAACAAAGTTCCTAATACCCACCTTCTCTGAACAGTTTGCTTGCTGCCCCATCCACCTCCTCCCTATCCTCTGTTGTCTGAATCCATGAACTAGCCTCCTCCCTCCTGCCATGCATGGTCTGATGTGCTGCCACTGCCCTCAATTTAGTATGATGTACCAGTCCACTCCCCCTGCCCTCCATTGCCCAATTCTATGGCCCATCATTGACCTCCTGCTTAGCCTCTGTGCTTAGCTTGCTGCCCCTTTTCTCCTTCCCCCTGCCCTCCGATGTCTTTGTGCATGGCCCTGCTCCATCCTTTTTGCCCAACATGTTCCATGGACCTGCGACTCCTATCTGCTCTGAGTGTTCTGTTGAGCTGCCACTCCCCTCCCACCTGCCTAGCATTGTCAGATGACTGTAACCTGTCCCTGCCACCTCCACCCTGCCTGTACACATGCCATGCCCCTATCCCCTTCCTCCTGTCCTCCATGGTCCATTTTACTGCCACAACCTTCTGCCCTCCCTGGTCTGTTGTGCTGCAACTGCTCCTCCTGCCTGCCCCACGCGGTATGTTGTGAGGCCCCTTCCCCTGAACTCTCTTGTCTGTGCCTAGGTCCTGACCCTCCCTTCTATCCTCCATGGTCCTTTGTGTATGCCCCTGCACACTCCTTCTTGCCCATCATAGCCATTGTGGGGCCACTAACCCTCCCGCTTGCCATGTATGGTCTTTCTGTGCTGCCATGGCCCCTCCCACCTTCCCTGTGTGGTCAGCTAGCTGCCATGGCCCCTCCCACCTTCCCTGTGTGGTCAGCTAGCTGCCTCTGACCCCCTCCCACCTTGCCTCCATGGTCTGTGTGTATGCCATCATAGTCTCACTGTTGCTCTCCATGGTGTGTCTTGTTTCTAGTACCCATCCTGCCTGACCTCCATGGTCATCTAGCTGCTCCTGCCCTTCCCCCTTTCCCCCAGCCCTCTGTTTCCATGTGCAGACCCCTATTCCCTCCCTCCTGGCTTGTCTGTTCCATTGTAATGCCCCTGAACCGTCCCTCCTGCCCTTTATGGTCTGTTATGCTGCAGCTTTCTCTCCTGTCTGTCCATTATGGTCAGCTAGCTACCACTGCCTCTTTCCCCTCTGTTCTCTGTTGTCCATGTGCATGGTCCTGTCCCCTCCCTATTGCTTTCTATGGATTGTTGTGCTGCACTCCTGTCCCCGTCCCGCATGCCCTGTGTGGTGTATTGTGCTGCTGCAAACCCTGATGCCTGCCCTATGGTTCAGTTTGGTGCACCTCTCCATGTCCCTCCTGTCCTCTGTTATCCAAGTCCATGTCCCTACCCCATTTCCTTCCATGATCCAATGTACCATACTTGCGAACATTTTGAACTTGGTAAGAGGGAGATTTTGAAAGAAAACTGGGGTATTGATTTTCCCCTTTGAGTAACATTGAAAAAGAGGAGATTGTAGACAGGAGACAGATCAAATAAATCCCCTTTGAGCTTAAAAACATTGGACGTTTCCTGGCTGAATCGGGTCTGTTGGCATGTATGGTTGTACTACCATTGCCTCTTCCTTCTGCCCACAATGGTCTATTACATTGCCACAGCCTCTCTTGCAAGTCCTGTATTGTTGGTTTGTTGCCCCTGCCCCCCTTTCCACTGCCCTCCATAGTCTGTTGTGCTGCCACGGCTCTTCCTGCCTGCCCAGTGTGGTCAAATTGTTGCATCTGCACTCTCCTATCTGCCTTCAATTTTCAGAGTCCGTGCCCCTGGCCTCTGCCTCTCAACAGTATCCCAATGAACAACTAGATTGCCAACATTCTATATTTATTACAAAAGTGTGGAACGCCTGACGTCATCTTGATGTAATCAAAACTGTAATACCTAGAGCATTTCCTTTAGAAAATACATATATGAGAGGGTCTTATTTGCATCAAAATTATGGTTTGTGCTCTAAAAAACTAAAATGAGGACATATTTTCTGAGTTTTCAAATAACGACAAAGAACTTTTAAATTATTTGTAATCTTTATGTTTTTTTATCCAGTTGACCACTTGATTAAATGTTGCACCTTGGCGAGAGGATGTGGTGTTACTTCCAGAGCTGCAGACTTTGCAACTGGGGAACCAGGTTGGAGTTTCTGCTTCAGCTCAACATTCTGTGATTCTGGTCAAATCACTTAATCTCCCCATGCCTACAACTAAAATGAATTTGATCTTGTGTGATGTAACCAATGCTCATGTAAAGCACTCCAATACCTGACAAGTCTGCACTATATAAAACTGCAAATACACAAAATAAGTGTCTGTCATTGGGCTACATCTGGGTGATATTTGGGCTACATTTGGGCTCTTTTGTCTCTGGTGGCCATCTTGGGAGATTTATTTGTTATGAAGTTTCCTAATTTCCTCATTTACTGCAGTCTCCTCAGTTGGAAATACTTTCAGTTTTTTACTTTGGTTCCATCAAGAAGGCATTCAGATGTGTCACACATTTGCCATAAATTCTGAATGTTAGCACTCTAGGTCCTCATTATTTCACTGTAGTAAAGCTTCTGCTCACCAGGGAAGTCTGCTGCTGGTACTCAAATTGCATGTTTCAGTCTGCATCTGCATGTCAGAATTTTTTCATGAAATAGAAGAGGATTTGAGAAGCCAAAATGTGCCCTAATTTTTCTTTCTGCAGCACTAATCATAATTTATATGGCAAAATGAACCCCCTCATTTTGTCTCTTTGTAAATTAAATGTTTTAAGTGTTACCACTTTATTCCAATCAAGATGGCTTCAGGTGTGCCATACGTTTATCATAAGTAGGACTGTTAGCGCTCTAGTTGTTCTTTAGAACACTCTGGGAAGCTGCAGTAGAACACAAAGGAATCAACTGACAGTCTCTGCCCTTGTTGGATGTACATGTGTTACTGAGAATGTCAGACTTCATTCCCACACGACTGAGAAAGATAATGTGAATTTACAGAATATATGCTCTCAGTTTAGCTTATAGATCACCTTCCAAACCTCTGTGGGAAAAGCATGAGAAAATAGTTTTCTCTCAAACATGATTCATGATATCCCAGCAGAAGGCTTTTTCACATGGTAAAACCACCTTAGAACACACCACAATTCCTAAAATGAGTATGGTACCATCAACAAATTATGTATAATGTAACTAAAGTCTTAAAACCTTCTATTAACTGCAATGCTTTTTAATGAGGCGCTATCATGTATATTGGTCCCAAGATGGCTGCCAACACTTCTTGGATAAAGTACTGACAGCCAATCAGATCTCACGATGAGATGTGTGGTTAGGCTCCGCCCCAATATATCTATCTTTTTAAGTCAAATTTTCTGAGGAACTACTGAACGGAATTACACCATTTAAGCAAAAGGCACGAGTCTGAACTGAGGACTACCTCTTTGCCAAATTTGGTGGAACTCCGTTCAGCAGTTTGGGCTGTAGCTGCGTCAACAGGTCCTATGGGAAAATGCATGGGGAAAACGCGTTTTGGGACCCCCCTTTTTTGTCTGCCCCCGCTTGACAAATCACAGTGAAATTTTCAGGATAGGAGCGGACCGGAGCTGGCCAAAAGTTTGGAATATTTCGCTTAGATTCGTCAATCGGCGCCAACGTTATTCCATATAGAATGTAGCGTATTTCCTATGGAAAATAGGTCCCAACTATAACTACCTGCTGGTGACTGCCAATAGGTAATTGATATATATATATATATATATATATATATCAAACACCAATCCCGCCTATCTTTAAAAAACGGGTCCGACACATGCTTGGGATATCCTCAGGGGAAATTTATTTGCCACCATCCGGATATAAACAGGAAACACCTGGCAGACGCGTTTCGGCGAATGCCTTAATCATTGCCAGCTATGTGTTTAGTCTTTGTTGTTTTGCACGAGGCTTTAACAAACTGCTAGATGTGTTCCCATTGGAGCATAGATAATCCAATCAGAGGCTCGATGTTTCTACCTCTGGATGCAGCATGCGCTAAGGTTGCTGGTAGATGTAGTCCCCACAATGCTTTGCAGTCCGAGAAGTTTACACACACAGAGCATGTAGGCAGTCCCACGTCGCGAGCTCAGGTTCAGTAACCGGTTTGTGCATTAAGTAATGCCCTGACAATGTCAGCTTGCGAGTCCACCCACTCTCTGCCGCGTGAACATATGGCGGTAATCGTCCTCTGAAGATGTCCCAATCAGCAGGAATCTGCTGCTCTCTCCCCGATACCATGAGCATTGTCTTGGGCAGGGGGGCGCCGCTGTGTGCATTCAGCACGTCACACCAGAAGAGATGCCGGCTTTCAGCGGAGCACCAGAACGAGAGGCGCATCGGAAATGCAGCGCCGACTGCTGCCATTTTAACATCAAACACCAATCCCGCCTATATATATATATATATATCTTACCAACAATCTTCTACTATCTGCCTAGAGAATAAACCTACATCATTACATTCAGCTCTGCATTGTCAACTATTACCTGCAGCAACATTTATGGAGAGAGGCAATTCCACTGTAAAGTTCAGGTAAAGGTGTAGCTAGTGAGGGTAGATAGGAGTACTGGTGAGAGGGAACCAGTTAAAGTTAATGCTGTTAATTTGTGTTTACAGATGCCAGTGTGATCCTCAATAGGAATCCAGGAGAAGCAGGCATAGCAATGGAGTCCCTCTTGTTTATCCCATTACCCCTTCCCCCGCCTAGCTGGAAGTGAATCTATTCGCTGTAGTGGGGCAGGGGAGTCGGGAAATTAAACCTCGCATTTGAATCAAGGTCTTCTGAATTCTGCTGCTCCTGTAGAAGCTAAAGTGTTTCAGGTGTGTGGTACCTTCCTTCTGATTTTCCTGACAGATTGAAGTGTCATTTACAAAGCTTCCACCTCGGCAGTATGGCGGAGGAAAAAGAGAAAAGATGTGACAGGCCCTGGGAGACAAGGAGAGATGTGACAGGCCCTGGGACAGGAGGAAGAGATGCGACAGGCCACAGGAGAGGAGGAAGAGATGCAACAGGCCCTGGGAGAGGAGGAAGAGATGCGACAGGCCCTGGGAGAGGAGGAAGAGATGCGACAGGCCCTGGGAGAGGAGGAAGGGATGCGACAGGCCCTGGGAGAGGAGGAAGGGATGTAAAAGGCCCTGTGACAGCCCCTGGAAGAGGAGGAAGAGATGTAAAAGGCCCTGTGACAGCCCCCGGGAGAGGAGGAGAGATGCGACAGGCCCAGGGAGAGGAGGAGAGATGCGACAGGCCCTGGGAGAGGGGGAAGAAATGTGACAGGCCCAGGGAGAGGAGGGAGAGATGTGACAGGCCCAGGGAGAGGAGAGATGTGACAGGCCCTGGGAACGGGGGGGGGGGGGGGCTGTGACTGGCCCAGGGAGAGGAGGAGAGATGCGACAGGCCCAGGGAGAGGAGGAGAGATGCGATAGGCCCAGGGAGAGGAGGAGAGATGCGACAAGCCCAGGGAGAGGAGGGAGAGATGTGACAGGCCCTGGGAGAGGAGGGAGAGATGCGACAGGCCCTGGGAGAGGAGGGAGAGATGCGACAGGCCCTGGGAGAGGAGGGAGAGATGTGACAGTCCCGGGGAGAGGAGGCAGACATGGGATAGTGGACAGACTCAATAGCCATTGGAGGCAAAATAGGCTCAGTGAGGGTGATCTGACGTGACAGACGCAGGGAACGACGACAGAAATGGGGAGCGCAGGGAGAAGGGTCTCATCTCTCAGGAGCTATAGGTTTCCACTGCTCATACTCACGTCCCTGCTTCAGGAGGGGTTTACCTATGGCTGCCGCTGTCAATTCTGTAGTGAACCAGAAGGAGTCTAAGCACAACTTTTGGGGAGCCATGACTTTGTTGGATTTCCAAAATGCACAGATCTATGCAAATACCAACACCACTGACCCCTCCCTCCACGACCACACTGCTGCCCACCCAAACACAAGTCACATACATTAGAAATAATCAAACAAACCTTTAACCAGCAGCTTCAAAGCTCTGTCACGGTTCATTTTTTTCTTACCAGGTCGCTTTCGATTTTCTTTCAAAGGTTCCATGTTGTGGCAGAGAAGAGATAGCAGAGTCCAAAGTTACATGAACCTGCAATGACAAACATACGTGAATTCTAGCTTTGCACCCTCAAACACTCTATAATCCATCAATAACTGCAACCTGGACTATCACACTCCACAAACAGCCCATTGACACCATTAACAACAACAACCAAACACTCCACAAACAGCCCATTGGCACTATTAACAACCAAACACTCCACAAACAGCCCATTGACACCATTAACAACAACAACCAAACACTCCACAAACAGCCCACTGACACCATTAATAACAGCCAAACACTCCACAAACAGCCCATTGGCATAATTAACAAGAGACAAACACTCCACAAACAGCACATTGACACCATTAATAACAACAACTAAACACTCAAGGGGAGAGGAGTTGGCCTAACGGCTGGGGCGGTCGACCTCTAATCTGGGGAACCTGCTCCTGCTAAATCCCGGCACCTTCTGTGGCCAGCAACCTCACAAACCCCGGACGACCTGGCTACCTTGCGACTCCGACTACCTGGGACTCCCACGAGCAGTGGCTCTGCTCAAAGCAAGTATCTAACCCCTGGCATCAGCCCGGAACCGCGAACCCTGCACACTCTAAACCCGTCAAGCCTGGCCCGTGCTGGAGTGGACAAAGACCCCGAGGACGTCCCCCCGGCAACTGTGACCCTCCCTCGATGCTCTTGACGATGCCTGCTGTCTCAGAACCAGGGACCCCCCCAACCGCCATCAACAGAGAGTACGATTTCTTTCCCGACACCAAAAGGCACCCCTGCACCTGGCGCCCTGCGGCCCCCTGTGCTCGACTCCTGGGTACCTACCTATCCTCCAACTACCCAACTTACCTTTCGAAGTGGTGGGCTCACCTGAAGAATTATCGTCCCCGAGCTTGCAGCCTTTGTTCGTCCTCGAGCTTTCCCATTGCAATCCATTGAGCGCCCGACGGCTCAAAAGCACCCAGCAGCTCGAGTGGCCCTGGCAGTGCAACCTCTCCCCCATTTGCCCTAACCAAGTGACCAGTAGCCCAGCTCCCACAGCCGTGTGGCCTGCTAGTCAGCAGCCACCAACCAAGGCCCCCCTGCCTCCCATAGGATAACATTGGGCCTAACTCACTCTGCACCCGGCTGCCCCTGTGCCGCTGAGGGTGTAACAACTGTACTCACCTGACCCTGGGAGACCCCTGAGTCTGTGCTCAGAACCCTTAACTCTGCCAGTCGAGTACTTACCCAAAAGCTGATAACTCACTTTTCTTCCATAGGTTAACATTGACTGGTTTTCTCTGAAATTTCTTCCAAGTGTGGAGTTTCTAAACTTTAAAATATTCACCTAAAATCAACCGAGTAACGAAAACGGAAATACTCACCTGCTATTAGGAGAGATCCCAGTGCTGGATCTTGGTGCCCAGCACTGACCCTGCAAAGTACTCACAACCGTACTTACCTCTAACTCAATGTTCTCCCATAGGAAATCATTGACTGTTTTTCTGTGAAATTTCTTCTAAGTGTCGATTTTTGCAAGCTACAAATATTCTTTAAAAATCGTACCGACTGTGAAAACATAATTACTTACCTGTTTTAGATAGATGTTCCAGTACTGAGCCTAGGAGCCCAACACTGGATTACAAAAGTAACGAGAACATACTTTACCCGTAACTTGAATTTTCTTCCATAGGGAACCATTGACTGTTTTTCTATTAAATTTCTTCGAAATGTCGATATTGTGAGCTTATAAATATTCCTTAAAAATCGCCTGTGTAACAAACGCAGTTTCTCAACTGCTTACAGGTGGTACACTAGTGCTGGATCTAGGATCCAACACTGACCCAGAAAAAGTAACCATAACCCCACTTGCCTGCTAAGTTAATTTCCTTCTATGGGATAACATTGGTAATTTGATCAGAAAAAGTTTCTAAGTGTCGCCTTTTAAAATAGCAAAATATTGCTTAAAAATCACAACAGTGGGGGCGTGGCCAAGATGGCGACCTAGACAGACGCAGATTCTCGTGGCTCCTCGCTCCTCACCCCTTCATCTGGCTGTTTTGTGCAATATAGTCCCCAAACCTGCACAAAATTGCCTACAGAGCAGCTGAGAGGTACGAGGCTTTCGCTGAAAGAGGTGCCGGCAGCCTCGTCTCGATGTGGGACCTTTGATTCAGTCCAGGGTCCGGATCAACGAAATGGCGCCCACTCAGAACGGACGCTAGCAAGGTTCCCCTTGCACCCCGACCAGCGGAGACATCGGCGCCCGCACGGCATTCCATCGCCGCTATCTCGGGAGCGGGATGTGTACCGCGGCGTCAGGAAGAGGCAAAGCATCAGGCCCTCAGGTGAGCGCGCCCACAGGTCCAGGGCTCTCCGCGACGATAAATAATTGAGGCCGAGGCTGCTGGGCCTGCGGGAGTGTGGGCGGGCGTCGCTCCCTTCAGAGTTGCAGCAATCCTCTGTGCCGGACCACGGGCGCGATGTTGCGGAGCAGACAAAGAGCACCAGGGGACGGACTGCATCACCATAGTGGGAGGCCTGGACTACGCACTTCGGTGCTGGGTGAGTGCGGCCCAGCTGTTATTCCCCCACAGATCGGAGCGGTGCTGGGCCGCAGGGGACGCCAGGAACAGCACCCAGCAGGGGACGCCCAGCACAGTGCCAGCGATGCCCGGGCGCAGTAAGGTACTGGGGCAACAATGGGAGGGGCGGCAGGAGGGCCCTCTCCCCACGTTTCACGCCATCACAGTCATCAGACGGGAGCCACAGCACGATACTCTTTGGGGAGCCCTGCGACCAGTAATAAGGGGGCCGCGAAGATTTATACAAGCGCGTCTGGGATTTTGCTGCCCTCCCACACGCGAGGTTGCCCCACATCACTTGCGTCACAGGACTCCAGTGGGGGGACCGGGCCCCAACTCCTCTTGCTCGCTTAGTAGACCAGGACGCAGTGGGTTATGGATTCTTTCTGAGCCACCTCCCCCAGGGAAGTGCATATGCCTGGCATTGATAAGGGACTCCCCCAGGGATGTGCATATGCCTGGCATTGATAAGGGACTATCGATACTGCACACGCCTGACAGAGGGGCACACACCAACTATAACCGATTATGGTCTGGGTGTAAGTCCGCCTGAGATATCAGCATGTAGCAGAAGCAAAGACTCACTGAGAGGGGCCCTGTCATGGTCTCAACACGGAAGAGGGGAGAGCGCACGCTGACAGACATGCTTCTTAAGGGCCCCGATAGAGGGCCTCCCTCCCCACTCACCTCACAGCAACAAATGGACCATGGGGAGCGGGAGGTGCCTAACACCCGGGTGTTCCTCAAGACACTATTTAACTCCCTACGTGAGGACTTCCACTCGCTTAAACAAGAAGTGGCGGGGGAAGTCCCGGATATCCGCCGAGAGGTGGATGGACTGGTGGAGCGGGTAGCAGCCGTTGAGGATAATGACCACACCAGAAGCGAGGAACTGGAACACCTCCAACAAGAACTCATTCGCCTCAAGGACCAACAGGTGGACCTCCAAGCGCAATCTGAAGACCTAGAGAATAGGTCACGACGCAACAACATACGGGTCCGGGGTGTTCCACCGGCAGCAGAAGGAGCGGATATCACCCAATACCTTCATGGCCTCTTCCGTGAGATCCTCGGCGAGAGTTCAGACTTTGACATCCGAATCGATCGAGTGCACAGAGTGGGCCTGACTAGGTGCCCGCCTGCTTCGCCCGGACATTTTGGCCTTTTTACCAGACTTTCCACTGAAAGAGAGGATCCTACGGGAGGCGCGACTGAAACAGCCTCTTCAATACCAAGGACACTTAGTGGCGCTTTTCCAGGATTTGTCCGTCATCACTCTCCAAAAACAGAAAGCGTTCAGAGAAGTCACCTCGTTCCTGAGAGACAAAGGGATACCTTATGGCTGGGGTCATCCCTTCCGCCTGATTTTCAAATGTAATGGGGTGCTGCATCACATGAAATCCCTTCAGGAGGCCTGCACACTGCTGGGTCTTGAACACAGAGAGTCGGAGGCATTCCCTGATCCCTCGCAAAAACCCCTGAGGGACTGATGGCACCGTGTGGGCCTCAGACGTCAACCTATAGCAGCACTGAAACCGGGCCACATGACTATATCGCAGGAACGGGCTGCGCCCTCAACGCGGTGATTAGAGACACCTCACTAATTTGCTCTACAGTTGGGGATGCACATGCATTGACATTTAGCTGGCTGGGGAGGGGGGGGGGAGGGGGGGCCGGAGTCGCTGGAGTTGCACGCTCAGACAGGTAACTTCACCACAAGCCTGTGGTACGTGGGGGCAGGTTTTGGACTATGGTAATCTGTTGGGAATGTTAAGTTGGGGTTAGGGTGGGGGGAGGAGTGGCAATGGCTAACTGTTTGGTGTGGGAGGTTCGGTGGGGGTGGAGACCTGGGAGCGGTGGGGGAAGGAGGGAGCAGGTGTGCCTTACAGAAGGCAGGTTCAAGTGAGATGCTATGTAGGGGCTGGCCCCCATAGACGACAAATCCTCCGGTAGGCAGGCAAATGACAGGGTCCACTTTGAAAGTTATCACCCTAAATGTGAGAGGGCTCAACAACCCCGTTAATAGGCGCGCCATTTTATCATATTTAGAGAATTCCGGCGCCTCGATTTGTCTCTTGCAAGAAACACACCTCCTGTCCAAAGATTGGCATTGGATGCGGTCCCAGGCGTTCCCTCAACAGCTTTACTCCTCAACCACTGATAAGAAAGCCGGGGTCGCTATATTATTTGCTAAGCATTTTCATGCTCAAGTGGGAGATAAAGTAGCGGAAATCAAAGGTAGGCTACTCACTCACAGCATACGAGTGGGCGGATTGTCCATGAAAATAGGGTCCCTATATGCTGCCAACTACGGGCAAGAACCCTTTCTCAAAGACGCTTTGACAGAGATTTTAAGATCCCAAGGCCGATACTCACTTGTGGGAGGCGACGTCAACCTAGTCATGGAGGGGGAGACAGATAGATCAGGCCATCGCTTTAGTTCCACGGGAGCGCTCTCCCCGGAGGGGAAGGAGTAGATGGCTCAAAGGAAACTGGTGGACTTGTGGCGTGAGGCGCACCCTCACAGCACGCACTACACGTTCTACTCGCAAGTGCACCAAACTTATGCCAGGCTTGACCACCTTATAGGATCCATGGAGTTACAACCACTTGTGAGGGACATAGATATTATCCCTGGCGCCATATCGGACCACGACGCAGTGGTAGCAACTATTGATGATCCTCGGACTAAGACGGCGGGGGGTAGATGGCGACTGCGGTAGGCCCTACTACAACGGAAGGGGGTGGCCCAACAGCTGCACAAAAGCATTAATGATACACCGGACACACCCTTGACAGCAGTTTGGGGGGCACTTAAGGCAGTAATAAGGGGGGAACTGATAGCCATTTCGGCGGCAGAAGCTAAAGAGCGTAGGGAGAAGCGGGAATCCTTAACAGCTCAAGTGGTCGAACTCGAGCGGGTGCACAGCCACACCGGGGCTCCCAGGGTGTGGAGGCAATTGAAGACTGCCAGGGCGCAACTCGCTGGCCTAGATCTCGATCGCGCAGAGTATGCAGCCCTGCGGCTCCGCCATGCATACTATGTGGGGGGCGATAAGACGGGACGTCTCCTTGCCAGTGCGCTTAGAGCTCGGGTACAGCGGTCGAAAATCACAACCCTTTACAACACCTGAGGAGAGAAATTGGTCAGCGATGACCAGATTGCTGAAGCATTTAGCGAGTTTTACGCATCGTTGTATAGCACGGATCGGTCCCTTGACACAGACAGAGAGGCTTACCTGAGGGGGTGGCAACGACGGCGCTCAATACAGCCGGGGCCTGCCGCGTTGGATGCGCCTATTAGAATAGAGGCGGTGGTGGGGGCGATTTCTCGCCTTAAGCCCTTGAAATCCCCTGGGCCGGATGGCTTCTCCGCTGGTTTCTATAAATCTTTTTGCCCGGTGCTAGAACCTCTTCTGACTCTACTTTTCAACTCATTCCAGGGGCCTGGTTCGATCCCTCCTGATATGTTTGAAGCCGACATTATTGTACTACCCAAACCAGGTAAAGACGCCACCCAGTGCGCAGCTTATAGGCCTATTTCCCTACTTAATCTGGATCTTAAACTATTCACAGGGGTTCTAGCTTCCAGACTTGGACCACGGCTACCTGGCATCATCGAGCCGGACCAAACTGGTTTCATCCCCAACAGACAATGCAGTGATAATACCAAACGCCTTATGCTCCCAATAGACAAAGCTCATTACCAGGGGATGAATGCCATGCTCCTGTCTATAGACGGAGAGAAGGTGTTTGACGGGGTGGACTGGGGTTTTTTGGATAAAACGATGGCCCACTTCGGAATCGGGGATCGCTTTAGGGCACAGGTTGCCAGCTGTTATGATAAACCCAGAGCGACGATCCGTGTCGACATCAGGAGAGGCACTCGGCAGGGGTGTCCGCTTTCGCCCCTCCTTTTTGTGCTATATGTAGAACCTCTGGCGCAGAGGATCGGAGATAATCCTGACATTACCGACATCGCCTTTGGGGGGGGGGGAACATACGCAGATGATATCCTGGCTGCACTGGATAACCCTAAAAAGTCAGTGCCTGCCTTCTTGAGGGAGCTGGAGACCTTTGGGGGGGTATCTGGATTTAAAATGAACAGAGGGAAGTCAATGCTCCTCCCTTTGGGCCGTAACACACACGCAGTCAGTGATGCATCTTCGGAATACGGGGGTCTACGACTCCAGGCCTCAATCCCGTACTTGGGGATAGTCCTAACCCCATCCACCGAGCAGACGGTTACTCTGAACTACATGAATATCACCTCCCAGATACAGGGTGACCTAAGCAGATGGCAGAAGCAACCCCTATCATTGCTTGGTCGTATCGCTGCGGTGAAGACGTCTATATTACCCAAACTTCTTTATATCTTTCAGACCATCCCGGTGAACCCGCCCCTGGACACCATACAAAAGCTACAAGAAGCAGTGCAGCATTTCATATGGGCAGGGAAACGCCCGCGTATGCGCAGAGACCTCTCCTACCGACCTTCGGATGAGGGAGGCCTGGGGATCCCAAACCTATTGCACTACTTTAAGGCAGCGCAATTGCGATACCTGGTAGAGTGGAGCCGACCAGAGTCGGAGAAGAGATGGCTCTTTCAAGACAAGGCTATGGCGCAAACATCGCTTTGGAAGATACCTTTCCTAAAGAGCCCAGATAGGCCGGCCTACCTCCAGACACTCAGTGTTGCGGGTGTGGGACACAGTAGCGGTTCGGAGGGGGCTCACCACTTTTCCTTCGCCACCTACACCTTTATTCGATAACCCTGATTTTCCTCCGAGATTAGAGAGGAGGGCATTTCAGCAGTGGCGGACGTCCCCGTGTAGATCCGTAGGCCATCTGTTCGATCTTGAGGGCTTCATTCAGCTCAGCGATGTATCACGGCATCACAGCTCCGCAACGGTATCAATATTTTCAAATTCGGCATTGGTTGACTCAGCCTGAAATACGCCCCCTAGTCGGTAGAAAGCTGACAAGTTTTGAAAAATGGCTCCTTACTAGAGAGTCGGACCGAAAGCTGATCACTGACTTGTACAAGATGATCTGCCCGCTGGTCACTTCGCACCCTTCGGCGGGTCAGAAGAGCTGGGAAAGAGAGCTGGGGAGAAGCCTCTCCGTAAAGGAATGGCAGGCTATATATTATAGGGCCAACCACACGGCCAGGAACATTGCCAGCAAGGAAACCGCGGTGAAGGTTGTTACTTACTGGTATTTGACTCCGGTTAGGTTAAATAAGGGCAACCCTAGCCGTAGTCTAACTTGCTGGAGGGGATGTGATGAGGAGGGCACGTTGACCCATTTACTATGGGAATGTAGAGAAGTGACGGGTTACTGGACAGCAGTCCTTAATGACATTGACAAACACTTTGAAACCGAAATCCCCCGTTTCCCCGCCTATACACTTCTAGGGCTGCCCAACGCACTCACATTTCATTTAAAGTCTCTCAGGGGGCGACAGATGGGTCTGGCCATGGGAGCGGCTGTCCAGCACATCATATCGCAATGGGGAACACGAACTTGACCTACCCACACGGGCTGGCTGCATAGATTATGGTACACAGTGGGAATGGAACGCATACAAGCAACTCTCACGCAGTCTACGGCGTCCTTCCACACGGTCTGTTAACCTATCCTATCACTCCTATCAACAGAATTTAATGAAGTCACCTGCCCAAAGTATCACCGTCTCTTGCATCTTACGGACACACTGACCTCCAGACACACTCCTGGAAATTCGACGAAGGGTGGTTCTCCCTGTGAGGGCTTCAATAGGTATGATATGGCACACCGGTTGGGGAGGGGGGGGATTTCCAGGGGGCTGAGGGGGGGGGTTGCTCTTTCTTGACATTTTGGGGAGGGGTGGAGGGGGATGAGCAAATAAGCAGTGGGAACCTCGACCCCGCTTACACCCATGGACACTTAAGACTTCGACGATTTATTGCTACAATTAACAGTTGCGGGGGGCTGGGAGGGAGCCCGGGGTTTATCTGCACTGTACTTGCAGAGGAAAAGACAAGACTTGTACTGTATCTGATTTTTTGCAAAGACTTAATAAAACAAAGTTAAATCTAAAAATCACAACAGTAACTAAAACTAATTTATTCAATTGTTTCCAAGAACTGTCCCCGGACTGAATCTAGGATCCAGTCCTGGAGTTAGAAAAGTAATCTTGAAAGTAATCCATTGCATATAACTTAAAATTCCCATTGAGCTCAATGTATTATTGTGTTTGAAATTGTGTTGCCTGTTGCAACAAACTGTAACTATTACCTGCAAAAGTCAATTGCCTATTGCAAAGTATTTAACAAAAGCATCTCATTCTGAGAAAGTATATTTTGATACCTATTGTTGGTTCTAAAATAAAACAACCATATATTTTTTATACAAACCATTGGCCTAGAGTTCAGTTCTCGAGTGTGTGAGACCATTTGCTGACTGAGTGTGTACAACAAATGCGTTATACTGTCCTCTGATACTGCCTTACTGCTCGACCAAGCTACCACTTTAGAGAGTAAGGTTATATCTAACTTTAGCCTCTGCCAAACCTCTGGGGATTGTGGACTCTGTGCACACTGTACCTATTTGGGAACAGTATATACAGAGCCACTTTCTCACACCCATGCGTAACAAAAATGAATGTGTCCTCATGTAACAAAACTGGTGCTCATGTAAAGCCCTCTGATACCTGATTCGGAGCAAGTTTGAGCTACATAAAACTCTATAAAAGAAATAAAAAAAATGTAATAACAACCAAACACTCCACCAACAGCCCACTGACACCATTAATAACAACAACCAAACACTCAAGGGGAGAGGAGTTGGGCTAACGGCTAGGGCGGTCGACCTCTAATCTGGGGAACTGGGTTCGAGTCTCGCCAATGACGCTGAACATCCTGTGATTCTGGGCAAATCACTTAATCTCCCCATGCCTAACAAAAATGGATGTGTCCTCATGTAACAAAACTGGTGCTCATGTAAAGCCCTCTGATACCTGATTTGGGTTAAGTTCGCACTATATAAAACTCTATAAAACAAAAACAAAAATGTAATAACAACCGAACACTCCACAAACAGCCCATCAACACCATTAATAAAAACAACCAAACACTCCACAAACAGCCCATTGACACCATTAACAACATGTAAGAAAGTGGCTCTGTATATACTGCACCAAAGTAAGGTTCAGTGTGCACAGAGTTCCCAGAGGTTTGGCAGAGGCTACAGTTAGATATAACCTTACTCTCTAAAGTGGTAACTTGGTCGAGCAGTAATGCAGTATCAGAGGACAGTGTAAAGCATTTGAGGAACACACTCAGTCAGAAAATGGTCTCACACACTCCAGAACTGACCTCTAGGCCAATGGTTTGTATATGAAAAATATATGGTTGTTTTATTTTAGAACCAACAAGGTATCAAAATATACTTTCTCAGGATGTGTTACTTTAGTTAAATACTTTTCAAATAGGCAATAGACTTTTTGAATGCAATAGTTACAGTTTGTTGCAATTGGCAACACAATTTCAAACACAATGCAACATTGAGCTCAATGGGAATTTCTAGTTAAATGCAATTAGTTACTTTGTAGATTACTTTTCTAACCTCAAGACTGGATCCTAGATTCAGTCCTGGGACATGTCCTGTAAACAGTTAAGTAAAAGCGTTTTGGTTACAGTAGTGATTTTTAAGGAATATTATTGTATTTTAAAAGTTTACACTTAGAAACTTTTTCAGTTGAAATTACCAATGTTATCCTATGAAAAGAAATTCAATTTGCAGGTAAAGTATGTTCACGTTACTTTTGTAATCTAGTGCTGGGTTCCTAGGTTCAGCACTGGGATCTCGATCTAAAACAGGCAAGTAATTACGTTTTTATCGTTGGCACGATTTTTAGAGAATATTTATAAGTTTCAAGAATCGACACTTAGAAACTTTTTCAGCAAAAAGCAGGCAATGATATCCTATGGAAGGAAATTCAAGTTACTGGTCAGTACGGTTAGAATTACTTTTCAGGGTCAGTACTGGGCTCAAAGATGCAGCACTGGGGTCTCTCCTGATCACAGGCGAGTAAATCGGAATTCGTAGTTTGGCTGATTTTAGATGAATATTTTAAAGTTCCAAAACGCCACACTTTCAAGTGAAACCAGTCAATGTTAGCCTATGGAAGAAAAGTGAGTTATCGGCTTTTGGGTAAGTACTCGACTGGCAGAGTTAAGGTTCTGGGCATAGACTCAGGGGTCTCCCAGGGTCAGGTAGGTACAGTTGGTACACCCTCAGCGGCACAAGGGCAGCCAGGTGCAGAGGTAGTTAGGCCCAATGTTATCCAATGGGAGGCAGGGGGCCTTCGGTTGGGGGCTGCTGGCTAGCAGACCACGCGGCTGTGGGAGCTGGGCTCCTGGTTACTTGCTCAGGGCAAATGGGGAAGTAGGATAGGACAAAGGTTGCTCTGCCAGGGGCACTCGTGCGGCTGGGTGCAGGGTGCTTTTGAGACGTCGGGCGCTCAATGTTATACGATAGAGATCTTTAAAAGGGAACAAAGGCTGCAGGCTCGGGGACGGTGGATCTTCTGGAGTGACCAACACTTCGAGGGGTAAGTTGGGATCTTGGAGGGTAGGTAGGCACACTGGAGTTGGGCACAGGAGGCCAGGGGGCGCAGGGTGCAGGGGTGGCTTTGGACGTCGGGAAATCTTACCCTCTGCTGGTCGCGGTTGGGGGGGGTTCCTGGTTCTGAGCCTGCAGGCGTCATCTGGGTCGTCGAGGAGGGTCCTTGGGCACTGGATTCCAGGTCAGAATCGCCGGGGCGACGTCCTCCGGGTCGTTGTCCACTCGGGCACAGGCCGGGCTTGGCAGGTGCAGAGTGGGCTGGATTTGCAGTTCCTGGCTCGCACCAGGGGTGTTGCTGTTTGAGCAGAGCCACTGCTTGTGGGAGTCCCAGTCTCTAAGAGGGTCAAGGCAGGCAGGTCCTCCGGGGTTCTCGAGATTGCTGTCCGCAGGAGACGCCGGGATTTAGCAGGAGCAGGTTCAAGGATCAACAGGTCTGTAGGGCTGGGGCCAAGTCAGTTGGTGTCGTCCTCTTGTTAGCAGCTGCACGGCAGGTCTACTTCTTGGTCTTCTTCTTGTTTCGAAATTGGGATCTGAGGAGGGAAGGTTCAGGGTGCCCCTAAATACAAATTTTAGGGGCGTTACAGGTAGGGTGAGGGCAGGGACCAATGGGTCCCTGTCCTGGGGTGGGTACAACCCCTATCCTGCTCCTCTCCTGTGGGAGTGGGGCAGGAGCCTAGCTCTGAGTGGGTAGGGCTCCCCATCCTCAAGATGGCGGTAGCCCAGGGTCGTGCTTCACCTCACCTCTCCCACCGGAGGGGTGGAGTTGGCACAGGCTAGCACACCCCCTTTCCTGACGTAGGGTTTCCCGCCAGTCTTCCTGCCAGAGTGGGGGTCAGAACTGGTGGGGGTCAGTTGCTGAGTACAGCACGTGGCCTGGAGAAGCTCACAAAGGCGGCATGCCTTTGAAGATTCCCCCTGCCCATCCTGGGGGAGGAGACCTAGCACCTCGTCCAGGATGTGCACTGTTGCAGGCCCAGGAGAGCAGGGGGCTCTCCACCCAGGGGTCCAGCAACATGTCTGCTGTGTGGGAGCCTAGGCAGCCTCTCAGACAAGACGTGGATTGTAGGTTAGGTTTCAGGGGGGCAACTCTAAGATGCCCTCTGTAGTTCATTTTACATTAAATCCCACACTGGCATCAGTGTGTGTTTAATGTGGTGAGAAGTTTGATATCAAACTTGTCAGTCTTCAGTGTAGCCATTATGGTGTTGTGGAGTTCGTAATGACAACCTCCCAGCACCATATACTCTTAATGGCATCACTGCACTTACAGTGCCCAGGAATGGCCCTGGGTACTGTAGGGGCACAAGGCTCATGCACCTGTGCCCACACCACTGGCATAGGACACCCAGCTAGAGGGGTAACTGATGTATGCCAGGGCAGTGGGTTTGTGGGCATGGCACACAGGGATGAGCGCCACATCGATTTTTTTAGTTCTGCACCAGGACACTCAACCTGCAAAGGCAGTGTGTGTGTGTCAGAGTGCAGGGCCCCTAAGGGTGGCACAATAAGTGCTGCAGCCCTTAGGGGTCTTCTCTGGTCACAATGCCCTGGGTACCTATGGTACAATTTACCAGGGGCTGACATGTGGCCAGAGATGCCAATTGGGTATTTAGCTTCAATACAGTTTTTAGGGAAGGAATACAGGCCCTGGGCACCTGATTGGCAGGAGCCCAGGGCACACTCAGTGAAAGCACATCAGTAATTCAGCAAAAAGTGGGGGCATACCATGCAAGAAAGATGGCACTTTCTCACACAACATCCAAACACTCCACAAACAGCCCATTGACACCATTATTAACAGCCAAACACTCCACAAACAGCCCATTGACACCATTAACAACCAAACACTCCACAAACAGCCCATTGACACCATTATTAACAGCCAAACACTCCACAAACAGCCCATTGACACCATTAATAACAGCCAAACACTCCACAAACAGCCCATTGACACCATTAACTACAGCCAAACACAGCACAATCAGGGTCTCATTGACACCATTAATTACAGCCAAACACTCCACAAACAGCCCATTGACACCCTTAACAGCCAAACACTCCAAAAACAGCCTATTGACACCATAACACTCCCCAAACAGCGCCCCACTGACACACTAACTACAGCCAAACACTGCACAATCAGCCATTGACGCCATAACTACATTCAAACACTGCACAATCAGCCCATTGACACCATTAATAACTACAGCCAAACACTGCACAATCAGCCCATTGACACCCTTAACTACATTCAAACACTGCACAATCAGCCCATTGACACCATTAATAACTACAGCCAAACACTGCACAATCAGTGCCCCATTTACACCATTAACTACATTCAAACACTGCACAATCAGTGCCCCATTTACACCATTAACTACAGCCAAACACTGCACAATCAGTGCCCCGCTGAAACCAATAATAACTACAGCCAGACACTGAACAAACTGCACCCCATTGACACCATAATAACTACAGCCAGAGACTGCAGAAACTGCCCCTTCTGAACCCAATCAACCACCTCGGTCCTAACTGCAACCTTTCAGCCCCTTCAGCTCAATGCCCATACCTGTCCAAAAGGACAATAAATATGTGAAACGGGAAATACCAGTTATATCTCCCACCTTCAGTAAATAATAAACAATACATCAAGAAAGCAAGATAGAAATGATGAATTCAAGAAATCACAATCTCAAAATGGCTCTCTTTCAATCCTCATTCAAGAAGTAGGCAAAGGGTCTCTTCCAACCCACACTAATCCCAACGCAGGGCGTCTTGGGAATATAGGAATGAATATTTAATCTTTCCCATCAGAACTCTTTCCAACACAGGGCATCTTGTGCATAACAAAACGGGTATCTCTCGACTCTCACTCGAACAGTAAGCACAGGGTGTATTTGAACCCTCGCTCATCCCAAACTGCAAGAGACTACAGGACCTCGCACAGTTAGGGAGTGAAACTGGACCCCCGGTTGCAGGATTGCATCAACCAATGATACAAGGAGCCTTAGCAGCTTCAAAGCATTAAAGGAGGTGTCACAAGAAGAGGCTGGCAAGAAGACTGCCAACTGATGGTATGAAATCCTTACACCTCTTGCGGCTGAGAAAGGGATGGTACTGCACACGTCTACCAAGGTTTCTATATGATGGTTCGGTTGAGCTACCAGAGACAAACTATGCTTGACCCACTCGCCCCGTTAGCAGTGCCCTGAACTGCGGTCCTCCCACTTCATTTGGGTGAACCGATAGAACATGGACCTGGAAGTTTCCATATCTGATAGAACGATGCAGTCACTATATGCATCATAGGGCTTGAGAGTGCGAAGGCGACAGGCCACTTTGGAGGGTGGGACTCGTGTCTGTCAGACGTTACAAAGGAGGCCTTGAGCTTTAAGGTGGTAAACACATAGGCAGACTTACACAAATGCATTCAGTCAATTGTTCTAGATGGTCTTGCACAACAGACTGTCACTTCAGACTTGAGCAGATTACGGATCACCTAAGTCCTGGTAATCCATGCACGATCCGTCACTGCTTCACTCGGTGCAATACCATAGGGTGATGCCAGGGTCTTACACACTCCAATGCTCTTCAGGGATGGTGGAAACATTTTGGAGAAGGCCGACCTGTACATAGGCCTCTGGAGCTAGCGGCCATCCTCGAGTGCAGCAGACACTGTGTGGTCCACAAGCTGCTCTGCTCCCTGGTTAATTTGGGGTTCACCTGAAGCAAGCTTTCCAAGTTTGCTTAAGGTGACCCAGAATTAATAGTATCGAAACCCCCACTCACAGCTGCTGGCAGGTGCATCACACACAAACAATTTCCTTACCATCTTGTTTCTACAAGTTGAAGGCACTGCTGAACTGTTTTATCTGTTGTACGGCATTATTTTTGGAAAGTGCCCAATAGGTGCTATGCATGATTAGATACTCATGGAGGGCGCAAAGGAGGTGGGGAAGGGATGCAATGTAGACCCCTGCTACATTGCTTCCCTGTCTACATGACTCCAGGGACCGAACCCTTCAAAAACAACTTAGAAGCTAAAAGCGTCTAAGTTGGGTTGAGTCACACGTAGAAACAATCATTTTGTAAAGAAAGATATCTTCCAATAGGTCCCCCACTCTTATCCCCCCCCCCATTGTGATCTATTGTGAATGGCCAAACCTGCTTCTTGCAGCCAAAACACAAAGTTTCACAAAACAGCAACAGGCCGGGAATCCATCAAGCCCCTACACTTGCTCCTCCCCCTTTGAGACAGAACCAGACCTACGATGAAGCTGTGAACTATGTGCTTTAGAATGGTCTTAAGTTGTAAATCTATCCTGGGCGTTTGTGACCTTCATTCATTACAGCAAAGAATACCCATATCTCGGTTGGCCTGCTGCACGTCTAGAATATGCAGGGCCAACCAGAGGCTCCTCAAACGATGTTCAGAAACAGTCAACCCACGGTTTCCTGCAGCCATCACATTTTTCCTTTCTCTTCCAGCGGTTCTGCCTGGGCTTTGCCACGGCCATGTCTGCCCATGTTCAGTGAATACTTGCGCGTCTTACCAGACCGTTTCACTCCAGGGTGGGCCATTCCTGGATCCATCAGGCTCAGTCTTCAGGCTCGAGCACTTCTCTAAATGTCCCCAGTTCTGCTCAAGCATACTTAAAACCCATTAATATTCATCAGGGAAAAATGGTCCCTTTCTGTTAAACTACCATTTATTTGGCCAATCCAGAAAACATGTCTGCTGCTCCAGCTGCACCCCTCCCTGCTGATGTCCGGTCATCTGTAGTAAGCTTCATCAGGCCTCAGGCTGCGCATCGTGGGGCGTCCTTTCACATTCTCACCTGTCCACTTTGGCAGTCTGCCCGCGTGGAGCACAACAAACATGGCGGATAGCCATTCCATCCAAATACTGGGCAAATGACTCCTGCTGTGTTGCGGCGCTCATTGGGGATCAGCCGCACCATCCCCTCGCAGTGTCGGAGTGCCACCACCAGATGATTTCATAAGTTTCCTCTGGTGCATCTCAGAGGGCACACAATGAGGCGCAAATGCCTGAAGGGTGGCATCCATGGAGAGTCAGCAAGTGGGCCACACAGGGTTTCAGGATCAGCAGCATTGTGTGGATAGAATGGTTAGGACCCTCTGTGCACCCACAGTACTCTAGTCTTAAAATGACAGTCCCACCACTACCACACATGCGCCATAACTGATTCATGGTCTAGATTGTAATGCACTCCTGCAACGTTCTCTGCTTTCAGGCTCAGCCCCCAGCATTCCTGAGCATCAAACGCCGCAGACTGATGCCGACACACCCCTCTTCCCCACAGCCGGCATGCCCCTCTGCATACAGTGATACCTGCAGACTGCATCTTTCGCCTGCTCAGAGCCCCAGAGCCCCTCCTGCACCCACAGTGATACCTGCAGACTGCCCTCTTCCGACGCTCAGAGCCCCAGAGTCCCTCTGCATACAGTGATACCTGCAGACTGCCTTATCTCGCCTGCTCAGAGCCCCTCTGCATAAAGTGGTACCTGCAGACTGCCCTCTTTCACCTGATCAGAGCCCCACCTGCACCCACAGTGATTCCTGTAGGCTCTTCTCGTTCCCCCGGCCATGCTCACCTGTGTAGTAATGCTGGCTGTCCAATAGCGCTCTGCTGGCCTGAGGCAATGGAGGGAGGGCACTCTCTTCCAACAGCGGATCTCCCAGCAGCACGCCTGCTCGACTCCACACTTCCCAGAGCCGCCAGTATCGGGAGCACTGTCAGTACTTTGACCTCTTGTCACCTGGGAGAAGCACAGCCCCGCTTGAATCCTCATACCTCCGCAGCCGGCATGGTCACTGCGCCTCAGGAGTCTCTGGTATGCTGACGGGGGTCCCTTCTTTAGCGTCCACCTGTGAAAACCAAAGCATGATTCAGATTCACTGCACTTTAGGGATGGTACATCGGTGTTAGCACTGGGGGTCCCTAGTTGGCAGAGGTAGGCAGCTTGTCCAAGTAGGGAGCCTTTCTTTTAAAGTACACACCTAAGTTTGCCTGTGCTCACCCTCTGGTACCTTGACACAGAGCAGTCAGGCTAAACTACAGAGGCAATGTGTAAAGCATGTGTATATAACCCACATTTAACACAGTGAAAATACCACAAACGAACACCACACCAGTTTAGAAAAATAAACTATATCTATCTAAACCAAACAAGACTAAAATCGACAAAAATCCAACATACAGATATCAAAACATGATTTTTAGAAGGTAAACACAGTTCTGTTCATAGGAAATTATGGATGAGTCGCTCTTAGCACAGAGTACATGGGATGCATCAAAACCACAAGCAAACACAGCTGCAGGGAAGGTGATGCGTCAGTTCCTTGCTCCAGGGGAGGTGATGCGTCGGTCCCTTGCTCCAGGGGAGGTGATGCGTCGGTCCCTTGCTCCAGGGGAGGTGATGCGTCGGTTCCTTGCTCCAGGGGTGGTGATGCGTCGGTTCCTTGCTCCAGGGGAGTCGGTTCCTTATGCTTTGGGAAGGTGATGCCTCGGTTCCTTGATACAGGGGAGGTGATGCATCAGTTCCTTATGCTTTGGGAAGGTGATGCATCGGTTCCTTGCTCCAGGGAGGTGATGCGTCAGTTCCTTGCTCCAGGGGAGGTGATGGTCAGTTCCTTGCTCCAGGGAGGTGATGCGTCAGTTCCTTACTGCCAAGCAGGGGAGGTGATGCGTCAGTTGCTTACTGTGCAGGGAGGTGAAGCGTCAATTTCTTACTGCAGCCCCAGCGTTGATGTGGCGTACAAATGCGATACATGGAAATCTGGATGCGCTGAAGGTGGATGAGGCGGTGGTCACACAGGCACTTCGTCGATTTCTTCAGCTACAGTTCCACGATGTGTCAATTCTTTTAGTCGCAGCAGGGCCTGCTATGCAGTCGGTGATCTCAGACTTCGGAGATTGTTGCACGGGACTCGGCATGCATTGGTTCTTCAGGCCGCCGGCAGGTGATCTGTCGATTTCTTTGGCCGCATGAGACAGTGTGTCAAAACTTTCTTCCCCACAGCTGTGCTGTGCTGAAATAAACTGCTGCTAACAGACAGAATTATTGGTTTTCAGGCTCTCATAGCAGGTCAGAACTCCCAGCAGTGGAGTTCAAGGAAGCGGTCAGTGAAGGCTTTGTGTCCCTGCGACTTCAGAATAGGAGGCAAGCACACACAAGCCCTTAGAGATCCTTCTCAAGCAGGTTTCACAACAAAGTCCAGTCTTTGTCCTCTCCTTGGCAGAAGCAGCAACTGCAGGCCAACCCAGCAAAGCAACGCACAGCAAAGGGGCAGTACACCTCACAGCTCTTCTTCCTTGGCAGAGGTCCCTCTTGATTCCAGAAGTGATCTAAAGTTCTGGGGTTTTAGGTCCATTACTCATACCCCATTTTCTCCTTGGTCTTTTTGTGGCAAGGGTCTCTGAACTCAGTCCAAACCAGTTCTGTCCTCCCCTGTGCAGCTTGACAGCAGGAGGTGGAGACAGCATTATGCAAAGGAGAGCGAGCCTATTCAGGTCCCAGTAAAAATACTCCAACCACCACTCTAAATGCAGAAGGGTGCATTCAGCCTGGCTAGGAGTCACCCAGGCAGGAAGGACACACCTCCACTCCCCCTTGTGACTGTCTAGAATGCACATCCCCAGCTCCCTTCACTCCAACAGATGGTGAATACACAAACAGGCAGAGGCACACAGAATGCTAAAGCAAGAAAATGCCCACTTTCAAAAATTGGCATTTTCAAACACACAGTTAACAAGAATTAGCATAGCCAATAGGTCTCGCCTTTGGGATCTTATAAGTGTTTAGTTATCCAGCACAATATCCTTGGTGCAACAACATCAAGTGTTGCATGGCTAAACACTTATAAGGTCCCAAAGGCGAGACCTATTGGATATGCCACTGCTTGTTGTTACTTGCTGTAAATCTGTTCAGTAGTTTTGGAGTTATTAAAGTATAAAGAAATGGGTATATCTAGGGACACGAATCATTTGCAGATCTACTCATGGGGATTCAGGCAAAAAGCATGGCCTTGATAGAGCGCCCGACCGCGTCACCCCCCTCCCCCCCCCCCCCACTCTGAGCGCACGCGCCCGCCGAACCCTCTGAGCGCGAGGGTCTGAGCACGTCAGAATGAGTGCATATATATTTGTTTTAATGGAAAACGTTCTGTCCACCCTTTTTCCCCTCAGCGGAACCACAGGCACGGCCAGACTCCAGGGACAAACCACGGACTCCCACAAGGCATAGGTGGGTGAAGCCGTGTCAATTTATTGAAACCAAAATTTCACAGGAGCAGTGCTTGCCATGACGCATTTCGCTCCTCGAGGGGAGCTTGATCACATGATGCGTCTCCACACTGACGTATTTAAGGTTAAAAATGTGCACAATCAACTGAAGAAACAGACTATCACTGTAAAACAATATAGAAGACAGACTGCGGCACTAATGCGGTCAGTTTCTAACGTTCGAACTTTACCATCATCATGGACAATTTCCAAATGACAATGCGTAATAAAGTACCTGATTTAATAGCAGCGGAATACAATAAATGAAAACATAATTTCATACATAGTGCAAAAATATATAAGGCATCCACCAATCAGCAACCTAAAATAGAGGTTGGTGATGTCTGCTAAAAACAATATTCGGGAAGTGCCCAAAATACAAAACCACAAAGTACAGTTCTCTCAATAACCAATGAAAAAGAAGTTAGTCGACCTGAGTGTATAAAGAGCCAAACATGAACAAGCATTTGCAATCCAATAGGTCTCGCATTTGCGAGAGTTTGAGCTATTGACATTGCAAATGACACTGCCTTTGATTTATGTGTTTTGAAAACCTGCATGCGGTGAGTAAACACGTACTTGGCAGGTTTTCTTAACACATCAATGAAAGGCATTGTCATTTACAATGCCATATTGCACTGTAAATGCTTTTCGCAGTGTTGTTTATTCTATAAACTAGCCTTTCTGTGCCTTCCCTCTCACACATTTTTCCATCATTCTCTCCTTTTCCACAGTTCGCTCTCCGCATTACTTAAACAATGTAGTTAAAATAAAGCAATCAATGCAGCTATACATAACTTTCTTGGCGTTTGGATCTTTCACAGAAACAATAGGCTGCAGCTAGTGAATAAATAATTCACGGTCCTGGAAAGCACTTTTGAGTGTGACATCGCAGATATCATCGTGGATAAGCATGTTGAAGTAGCAGCTGGCTGGGCTGCAGTACATGAAGAGGGAATGTCCTGAAAGGAACATCTTTGGATAGGACAAGCCTGCTTATTTACCAGCTACATAATGTTGTCGTCCGGCGTATTTAAATATAGAAAGTGGTCAAAGCTGGTGAAAGAAGTTCAGTGGCCTGTCTTGAAGTAGCATTGATCCCCAGATCACACAGCGAGGAGTCCAACAAAATAATTGGCTTGGCTCAGCCAACCAGGCCTAGCGCTTCCTGCAGGTCCATGCGTTGTGAAGAGAAATCCCAGGCCTCCACGGGGCTCAGGGCTCTGATGCCGCACTGTGTTATCAGCGGCACCATGACCATCTAACTGCTGTGACTAAATGGAGATTAGGAAGGCCCGGGCGGCGGATGAAACGCCAGGCCTTCCCAGAGCAGTGGGCTGAGAGGTGGGATAGTCCGACACGCCGCAGCTTCAAAGAAAGTGCAGCAGAAGGTGCCGGCGCATCCTGGTAGAGGAGCCGATAACGAAGGACCGAGCTAAATCAGTACCGCCTGCTGACTGAGCCCTAGGGGGTGCAGAGCAGGAAAGCCAATGTTGTCCAGCATTCAAATGCAGTGAGATCTGATTGGATGAAAACGAGTACTGCACGTTTAAAGTTTCCTGTCGGGGGAGTCAGTCCCTAGATTAAGGCGGTTGGTATGAGAGTCTGGAGTCGAGACATGCCGCCCAATGGGTAGAGAGGTAGGGTGGGTACACAAACACAAACCTACATTTTGGGAAGGAGCTGGGAGGGGGTGCTGAAGGGAACGAAGGTTGTGTTTGTCTCTTGTTCTGTTGCGGAATAAAAGAATGCTGGACAAATTAGAAGGCTTTGGAAATACAGGGAAAGACAGGGTTTCGGCTGCTTCAATAATATCAGCTAGGCGAATTGTGAGCCAGGATTTTTTTTTAATATGTATCTGTTGAGAAAGAAAAGAGAATGTCACCGAGGAGGAACTGACACGGAGTTAAGGGAATGGCCACTCCTGGCACCTAATGTATTGTGCTTACACAAGTATTCTGAAAACAAATACTGTACATACGAATTTGTGCAGGACATAAGGTTGTGTCATCATTATTCCTGGATGGAGGATAAAACCCAAGTGGCCCTAGAAACCAAAAAGGTCGAGTGTGATGGGCTCGAATGCCTGATGGTATGCATTTTGCTGTGGCCGAATTTGGCGAAATCGTGTCTGTGATTGATAAACATCGTTGAGCTATATGAGTCTAGTTGGTGAAATAATGCTTAAACTATCTCTGGGTAAAATTGCATTTTTAATCCAAGAAGCATCAGAATGGGAAACGGTGGACACGCCTACAGGCTCAGCCTCAGTTCGGGTGTAAATGGCTGAAACGGGATGGTTTCAAGACAAAACTACGGTGCTTGGAAATATAGAAACGAGAAGCATGCCATGATGGAGCACAACACACGAGGGACTGCAATGAACACTGTGAGTATGAAAGCAAACGCGCTCTGCAACGTTTTGCATCCGTCTCTTATCCACTGAGCGGATGCAGCAGTGAAAGTGAAACCGAACGCGCTGACACGAGAATAAACAAGCCCGGCGGAGCGTGGTGCGCGCGCGCTTGAGGGCGGGGGAGCGCATTCCAGGCGGGGGAGCGAACCCTTTGAAGTGTTCCCAAAAAGCGGAGTGCATGGCGGCCCCAAGCGCGTGATTGTGCACGTGCTAGCAATGCAATCCGCGTTTTGGGAGCACTTTGAAATGCGCTTTTACAATAGCCTCGCTTTGCGATCGCTTACGCGATAGCAAGGCGAGACCTAAAAATGAGGCATCATATAATCACATATCTGTCATGCAAATGGTTTCTAAGAATACAGATACATACTGTCCATCACAGATCGGTCTAATTAGCAGCAAATAATTCCACAATAAAGTGCAAGTGCAATATTGTCAGGTAACTGATCAGAACTAAAGAGACCCAATGCTAAAAGGAGAACAAAAAGGTATAAAATCAGTTAGTATCAAAATTGCATGCTAAAAAATATATATATATATATACACAATTGAGATGCCATGTGATAATAATTAGTCTGTATAAAAAACGAAGTGCATAGTGCAAATAGTGCAAAATAGTGCAGTGCAAAAAATACTCTAACACTAGCAGCAAGGGAAAAAACCCTGAATCGCTTAGACCTAAACGATCCTAAAGTGAAAGTGCAATAAAAATAGTAAAATCACAGAACAAACCACTTTTACAGAGAGCAAAAAATATATACATAACTCTGATCCAATGGAACAGATGACCATCATACTACATTACCATCATGATAAATAACCATCATACAAAAAACATCATAAAAAATTGTGCAAATCTTCATTCATGTTAAGACCATTAGGGACACTTGTGTCGAGAGCTAAAATAAAATGGGATTCTCGTTGTCTCAATAGCTTATCTCGATTTCCTCCCCGTCCGGGGTTAGGAACTGACCCTATGACTGTGTATTCCAAGTCCTTCAATTTGTTGTCATGAATAGACTTGAAGTGTCTGGCCACCGGATAATCATGGTCAGAATTCACGATGGCCCTAACGTGCTAAAGTATGTGTTTATGCACCAGGAGCTTCGTACTGCCGATGTATTCCAGATTGCAGGTGCACTTCAATTTGTAAATAGCATATTCGGTACGACAGGTGAGATGATCATGAATAGTTATCTCCTTCTCACTAAATGCTGTTTTTATAGTGAGTACTATTCTTGGCAAATGTGCACGCACGGCAAGAATTACATTTAAAAAAGCCTGTCTTAGTAAGCCAAGTACTTTTGGATTTCACCTCAGGCAAAGATTTAACAAGGGCATCCCTCATAGAGGGCGCCCTTTCGAAGGGGATGGCTGGTAAGCTGGGTAGAATGGGACCAAGAATGTTATCAGTCAAAACAATAGGCCATTCTGAATAGATAATCTTGCGAATAACCCGTTCTTGTGCACTAAAAGTTTTCAACCGAATAGGACAAGCATCTTTCTCCAAACTCTCTTTCTCAGACAGTAATGGATTGGGGCAGGAGCAGGATATCTCTTTGCAGATTATTGGCTTTATTTAGGGCAAAAGTCAATTGCTGTTTCTTATAACCCCTGTGTGAGAAAGTGCCATCTTTCTTGCATGGTATGCCCCCACGTTTTACTGAATTGCTGAATGTACTTTGACTGAGTGTGCCCTGGACTCCTGCCAATCAGGTGTCCAGTGCCTATGTTCCTTCCCCAAACAGAAACCTCAACACCAAATTAGCAAACCCTGGCCACATGTCAGCCCCTGGTAAGTGATACCCTAGGTACCCAGGGCCTTGTGACCAGGGAAGGCATCTAAGGGCTGCAGCACTCATTGTGCCACCATTAGTGGCCCTGTACCCTAACACACACACACTGCCCTGGCAGGCTGAGTGTCTGGGTACAAGACAAAACCGAGAGACGCCATGGCACATATCCCTGTGTGCCATGCCCACAACCTACACTGCCCTGGCATACATCAGCCACCCCTCTAGCTGGGTGCACTATGCCAGTGGTGTGGGCACAGAGGCAGGAGCCCTGTGCCCCTACAGTACCCAGGTCCATTCCTGGGCCCTGTAAATGCAGTGCTGCCATTTAAGAGTACATGGTGCTGGAAGCTTGTCAAACACGAACTCCACAGCACCATAATGGCAGCACTGAAGACTGGGAAGTTTGGTATCAAACTGCTCAGGACATTAAATCCACACTGATGCCAGTGTGGGATTTAATGTACCAAGCACCACAGAGGGCATCTTAGAGAGGCCCCCTCAAACCGAACCTACAATCCACGTCTGTTCTGAGGCTGCCTAGGCTGCCACACAGCAGACATGTTGCTGGACCCCTGGGTAGGAGAGCCCCTGCTCTCCTGGGTCTGCAACAATTCACATCCTGGGCGAGGTGCTAAATCTCCTCCCTCAGGATGGGCAGGGGGAAGCTTCAAAGGCATGCCGCCTCTGTGAGCTTCCCCAGGCCACTGCAACCCCCCACTCTGGTGGGAAGCTTGGCTGGATACCCCAAATAAGGACAGAGGACGTGCCAGCCTGCCAACCCCACCCCTCAGGTGGGGGAGGCGAGGTGAAGCACATCCCCGGGCTCTCGCCATCTTGAAGATGGGGAGCCCTGCCCAATCAGGATTAGGCTACTGCCCCCCTCCCACAGGAGAGAGTGAGGATAGGGGGTGTACCCACCCCAGGACAGGGACCCATTGGTACATGCCCTTTAACTACCTGTAACGCCCCTAAATCTAGTATTTGGGGGCACCCTGAACCTTCCTTCCCCAGATTCCAGATTCCAAAATCCGAAGAAGAGCTAGAAGAAAGAAGACCGCCCTGCAGCTGCTAGGAAGAGGAAGACATCAACTGCTTTGGCCCCAGCCCTACTGGCCTGTCGACCCTCGAACCTGCTCCTGCTCCAACCCAGCATCTCTTGTGGCCAGCAACCTCACAAACCCCGGAGGAACTGGCTACCTCTTGACTCTAAGCCCCCTTGGACTCCCATGAGTAGAGCCTCTACTCAAAATCTACTTCTAATCCCTGGCAGCAGCACGGAACCGCAAACCCAGCACACTCTGCACCAGCCAAGCCTGGCCTGTGCCGGAGTGAACAAAGACCACAAGGATGACCCCACGGCAACTGTGACCCCGAGTCCGGCACCTAAGGACCTCCCTCGACACTCCTGAAGAAGCCTGCAGCCTCAGAACCAGGTGCCCCCCCCCCCAACCGCGATCAACAGAGGGTAAGATTTCCCGACACCAAAAGGCACCCGGCGCCCCGCGGCCCCCTGTGCCCAATCCCGGGGTACCTACCTATCCTCCAACTACCCAACTTACCTCTCGAAGTGGTGGTGGCACCTGAAGAATCCTCGTCCCCGAGTTTGCAGTCTTTCTAAACTAGAGATTTCCAATTGAAATCAATTGACCGCCCGAAGGCTCAAAAGCACCCTGCACCCAGCCGCCCGAGTGGCCCTGTGTTGTGGGTTACTATTTCACCTTCTCCTTTTCCTTTTAGTCCTACTTTGCTTTCCCCTCTTGTGTCTGGAATGTATGTGTACATTCCGGGCGTCATGGAGTGGAATTGTGTGGGGAGGTTCTGGAAGGGTGAGAGCTTGGGCAGTTGAAGCTGTGACTGTTGGATGCTGTGCCACTCTTGTTTCAGTGGTCCTATTTGTTGGAACTTAATTAAATCTACAAGAAGACTATCACGCCTCCTTCGTCTTCTTTACACTGGCGACGAGTTGAACCTGTGTGGGGACAGGTGAGGACCACTGGTTTCCCCATCGAACCCAGACGTGTGAGATGAAGATTGCTCCTTCTAAAAGAATTGGCGATTCCTACTAGAAAACCTGCTAGGAAACCTGCTATTTCTACTGCATTTCCGGAAGGACTAATATTGTCTATGCCTCGGAAAGTGAACGGTTGACAACGGCTGTACTCCGCCTACCTTGGTTGCCTTGATGACGTGAGCTGCCGTTGGTCGCTGGATCCCTGGCGTGGAGATTTCCTGTGGTTTCTTCTGTACGCGAGTGGAGGTGACGCTGTCGGCAAGCTTCGGGCTGAGAGGCAGGGTTCCGGTGCGACAGGGAGCGCTTTTCGGGTTGCGGGAAGATTTGGAGCTCGCGCATGCGCGTTGGAGGCAGTAAGGAAGCAGCGAACTCTGAGCTGATCCTTCTGACATGCGCGCTGATGTGTGAAGCTTCTGTGCAGGCGCGGTGATGCGCACACCACTGTTTTGTTAGCGTTAAGCTTTCAGTGCGACATATGCACGTTGGGGAGTGATTCTCCTTGGATTTCTCACGCGCTGAGGGCTGAATCTTTCCCTGTGCATGCGCGGTGACGCGCACACCTTCATTTTGTTAGAGGAGCCTTGTTGTTGCCCTGCACATGCGCGGTGATGCGCACACCTCCGTTTCATTAAAGGATCCTTGTTTTTGTCCAGCACTTGCGCAGTGATGCGCGCACTGATGCGTACATTTCTTCATATTTGTTCATGATCAACGTTGCTTGTGGAGGTACTGTTCTTTATTTATTCTTGACATGCACATTTCTTCGTGTGGAGTCTTAAGGGGCATTTCTTCATGATCTCTCCGTGATCAACACCAACATTACTTACTGAAGTACTGTTTTCTTGTGGGTGTAGGTCAGTGATACTCTCATTATCAATTGTGGGACATTATTGTGCATTTGTTCACTTAACTATAGGTTTAGATTTAGTTTTTTTTGTGCTTTTACACCATGGCTACTGGTATGTCACAAACCCCACAATTTCTTTCGGAATCGGGTGACCCCATTTTACCGTGGAAGAGATGGAAGCCTTTGTTTGATTCGTATTTATTAGCTATTGGGGGAGAAAAATTTTCAGCAGTACGCAAGCAAGCCACTTTGTTACATAATTTGGGGGTTGAGGGCAGACATGTGTATGATGGATTGGATGAGATTGTTCTTGGGCGTGGGGACGGTGAGCCTGAGAATATTTACGATATGTCCAGCATGATGCTTGAGAGGCACTTTGGATCTAAAATTAATGTGGTTTTGGAACGTCATATGTTTTTTAGCAGGGTTCAGGGTAAGCATGAGAGAATTACCAGTTATGTGGCTGCTTTGAAGACGTTAGCTCGCACTTGCGAGTTTGAGCAACTGACTGACTCTTTGATCAGGGATCAAGTTGTTAGATGCACAAACAATGTGAAGGTGCAGCAAAAGCTTCTTGCCAAGAATCCTGATCTTAAAGAAACCCTAGCCATTGTTGAGGGTATGGAGAACACTAATATGTGGGTGCGAGAGATGAGACCTGAGAAAGGTAATGATGCTTCAGTTGATGAAAAAGCTATTCATGAGATAAAAAAAATATGATTTGAAGAAAGATGATTCTAGGGAAGGTAAGGTGGGGTTCAAGGGAAATGTTGGTGACAAGGATAAAAAGATTCAAGACTCTGAACAATCTACTTTTAATTACAAGACTTCCAATTCTGAACAGAGTGGGTTCAAGAATATCAGACCTGGTTTTAAGTGTTTTAGGTGTGGTAGTGACAGGCATCTTCCTAATAGTTCTAACTGCTTTGCAAGGTCTGTAATTTGTAATAAGTGTGGCAAAAAGGGCCATTATGCCAGAGTTTGCCAGTACAAAGGTAATCAGGTTGTGCGTTATGTTGAAGAGGAGAAGAAGTTTGTATGTAGTGTCAAGGAGAATGCCACTACAAAAGGGGAACCCCTAAATCAATTGAGGTAGAGCAGCAGGGGATAAATCAATAATGAACAAAAAACAGTCTGCTATACCTACAATTTTTTAACTAATGCATCTAAGTCAATTTTTGAGACAAAAACCACTCTATCTAGACCATGCATAAATTAAGATGCAAAACAAATAAAGATGTTTATCCTTTTTTTTAATTTTCAAATTAATTGAGAGAAGCTTACTTTATATGTGTACAAATAGTAAATTGCAAAGACAATTCAACAAACAAAGGACAAAATGGTCCTACAAAACAATAACGCCCATGGAAAATCTGAGATATAAAATTATTCAAAGCTCTCATTCATACTCAATCACACCATAATGACATATGAAATATACATCCGAAAGTCTAAAAAAAATGAACAATTTAAGGGCCCAACGTGGTAGGCGAGTCTTATCGGGCGTGAAACCACACAGATAGTGAATTGAAGATAAAGGTTATACAATCAAAGAATTCAAATATGGAAAGAAGAATGAAAAAACAAAGGATTATTCTTTTGAGATTGTAAGATCTTAATAAATCTGTGTGACGAACAATTCAGTTCAAGACGCCGACGCGCGTTTCGGTGTGACACCCCCTTTCCTGGGGTAACACCTTCTTCAGGGCATAAAATTATTCAAGTGCGATTTCCATGGGACCTATCAGGTAATAAACACAAAATATAAACATAATATACAAATTCTAAGTTATTACATTTAAGGATCTAACATTTTAGGCAATAATACATGTCAATCATCAAATTGGATGAGCACTGGTCTAGGCAATTGAGAGGTTAAGAACCGGATGCATGGTTTATATTTGGACGTTGCACACATAATCAAGATGAAATGAAAACATGAAAATAAACATAAAAAATAAAGTCAGAGAAGAATGATCAGTTTATAAGTGAAACAATAAGGAGACAGTTTGTGATAGATACCAAAAAGTGAATTAGGGTTACTAATTCCTTTCCTGTTCCTAAACGAAACAGATGGCTCAGAGATATAATACAAGAACATGCTCACCAATAAACACAGGGAAATTGTCCTCAAGTTCAATTGAACAAATTCAGAATTTCTTGCAGGGGACGTGTGTAGCAATAGAATGAAGCTCGTCCTCTAGAGGGGGTAATAGATCTAAAAGTAAACACGGAAGGAATTTTCGTTTCAGTAGTTGAGCACATTTAAAGGATGTTGTATAACATGAACCACAAGTAATAGGACAGATCTACCTGAGGTCAGCGAATCAAAAAGTATCTTTTGTGAGTGCTCCTAGACAGGTAAGTTGAGGTTCTAAGCCTGAAAGGAGAAGCACACACACTGTTAATGAACCGTTCTAAGGAAGACTCAAGATAGCGTGCGACAGATTTAGTTAATGGGGTCAGCCACCTACTTGATAAATAGATGAAAAGGGTTAACCGCGCTGCTTTAACAGAACGTAGAGCCGATTTAGATGTGGTGGTGTGGATAAAAAGATGGTATGGAACTTCTGCGAGGTCTGGGAGTTAAAAGACAATAGACATTGGTGTTAGAAAAAAATAATAAACGAAAACGTGGGCTTAGAAACACTTCAACTTGCACAATACCCCCGGTTTTACAAGTCGCTCACCATGGGAAGATTCCCTGACTCGGTACTTTGAAAAGGAATGCCACGTTGCTCAGTCTGGACATGAAATCAGCTTCAGAATGGATTGGGCAATAACACGGGCTTGCCGCGAAATCTGAGAGCAAACAGACCAAATGATATTAGCGTTCACGAAGAGCGCGGGGGATTGAAAGTAAACTTCAAATAACACAATGCCACCGATTTTTTTAAGCCCGTGTTATTGCCCAATCCAATTAAAGCAGCGCGGTTAACCCTTTTCATCTATTTATCAAGTAGGTGGCTGACCCCATTAACTAAATCTGTCGCACGCTATCTTGAGTCTTCCTTAGAACGGTTCATTAACAGTGTGTGTGCTTCTCCTTTCAGGCTTAGAACCTCAACTTACCTGTCTAGGAGCACTCACAAAAGATACTTTTTGATTCGCTGACCTCAGGTAGATCTGTCCTATTACTTGTGGTTCATGTTATACAACATCCTTTAAATGTGCTCAACTACTGAAACGAAAATTCCTTCCGTGTTTACTTTTAGATCTATTACCCCCTCTAGAGGACGAGCTTCATTCTATTGCTACACACGTCCCCTGCAAGAAATTCTGAATTTGTTCAATTGAACTTGAGGACAATTTCCCTGTGTTTATTGGTGAGCATGTTCTTGTATTATATCTCTGAGCCATCTGTTTCGTTTAGGAACAGGAAAGGAATTAGTAACCCTAATTCACTTTTTGGTATCTATCACAAACTGTCTCCTTATTGTTTCACTTATAAACTGATCATTCTTCTCTGACTTTATTTTTTATGTTTATTTTCATGTTTTCATTTCATCTTGATTATGTGTGCAACGTCCAAATATAAACCATGCATCCGGTTCTTAACCTCTCAATTGCCTAGACCAGTGCTCATCCAATTTGATGATTGACATGTATTATTGCCTAAAATGTTAGATCCTTAAATGTAATAACTTAGAATTTGTATATTATGTTTATATTTTGTGTTTATTACCTGATAGGTCCCATGGAAATCGCACTTGAATAATTTTATGCCCTGAAGAAGGTGTTACCCCAGGAAAGGGGGTGTCACACCGAAACGCGCGTCGGCGTCTTGAACTGAATTGTTCGTCACACAGATTTATTAAGATCTTACAATCTCAAAAGAATAATCCTTTGTTTTTTCATTCTTCTTTCCATATTTGAATTCTTTGATTGTATAACCTTTATCTTCAATTCACTATCTGTGTGGTTTCACGCCCGATAAGACTCGCCTACCACGTTGGGCCCTTAAATTGTTCATTTTTTTAGACTTTAGGATGTATGTTTCATATGTCATTATGGTGTGATTGAGTATGAATGAAAGCTTTGAATAATTTTATATCTCAGATTTTCCATGGGCGTTATTGTTTTGTAGGACCATTTTGTCCTTTGTTTGTTGAATTGTCTTTGCAATTTACTATTTGTACACATATAAAGTAAGCTTCTCTCAATTAATTTGAAAATTAAAAAAAGGATAAACATCTTTATTTGTTTTGCATCCTAATTTATGCATGGTCTAGATAGAGTGGTTTTTGTCTCAAAAATTGACTTAGATGCATTAGTTAAAAAATTGTAGGTATAGCAGACTGTTTTTTGTTCATTTTTTGTTCATTAGTGTCAAGGAGAATGGACTGGTGGATGGTGATGATTTAGACATGCCCGTGTGCGAAGTATTGATTGGTGGTCAACAATTTCCCGTTTTGGCTGACTCTGGTTCACCCTACACGATGGTTGGCGATTGTGAGAAAGTGGCTCTGTATATACTGTTCCCTAATAGGTACAGGGTGTACAGAGTCCACAGTCCCCCAGAGGCTGATAGAGGTCAAAGTTAGGTATGACCTTACTCTCAAAAGTGGTAGCTTGGTCGAGCAGTAAGGCAGTACCAGAGGACAGTGTAAAGCATTTATTGTACACACTCAGTCAGCAAATGGTTTCACACACTCAATAACTGAACTCTAGGCCAATGGTTTATATATATAAAATATATGCTTGTTTTATTTTTAGAACCACAAAGGGGGTAAAAATATACTTTCTCAGAATGAGAGGTTGAATATAAATACTTTTGTCTTAAGCAATAAATTTGTGTAAACAGTCACAGTTGGTTGCAATAAACAACCCTATTTCCTAAACATAACAATGCATTGAGCTCAATGGTAAATTCAGGTTATTTGTAATAAATTACTTTTCAGATTACTTTTAGAATTCCAGGTCTGGCTCCTAGAACCAGCCTTGGGTCAGTATTCAGAATCAAGTGATGAAAGTCGACTTAATAACTGTAATGATTTTTAAATAATATTTAGCTATTTCAAAAGTTAGCACTTAGAAAATATTTCAGAGAAAACATTCAATGGATCCCTATGGCAAGAAATTCAAATTGCAGGTAGAGTACTTTATCGTTACTTTAGTAATCCAGGACTGGGTACCTAGACCCAGGACTGGGGTCCTTATCAAAAACAGGTAAGTAATTTCGTTTGCAGAAATGGTACGATTTTAAAAGAATATTTCAAATTTGCAAAAATGGACACTTAGAAGAAATTTCACAGAAAAGCAGACAATGGTTTCCTATGGGAGAAAAATGAGTTAGAGGTAAGTATAGTTGTGAACACTTTTCAGGGTCAGGGCTGGGCACCAAGATCCAGCACTGGGAGCTCACCTAGGAGCAGGTGAGTAAATTCGTTTTTGTCACTTGGCTGATTTTTGGTGAATTTTTGCAGTTTTGAAAAGTTCACACTTAGAAGATTTTTGAAGAAAAAGCCAGTCAATGTTACCCTATGAGGAAAATGAAGTTAGCGGTTTAAGGGTAAGTACTCGACTGGCAGAGTTGAAATTCCGGGCATGGACTCAGGGGTCCCCCAGTGTCAGGTTGGTACAGTTGGTTCACCCTCAGCGGTTTCAGGACGGCCGGGTGCAGAGAGAGTTAGGCCCAATGTTATCCTATGAGGGATAGGGGGGCCTTGGTTGGTGGCTGCTGTCTGGCAAGCCACGCGGCTGTGGGAGCTGGGCTCCTGGTCACTTACTCAGGGCAAGTGGGGAAGTAGGTTAGTGTAGAGAGTGCACTGCCAGGGCCACTCGGGCGGCTGGGGCAGGGTGCTTTTGAGCCTTCGGGCGCTCAATGGAAATCAACGGGAATGTTCCGGTTTGGAAAAAGGCTGCAGGCTCGGGGACGAGGATGTTTCAGGTGCCACCACCACTTCGAGAGGTAAGTTGGGTAGTTGTAGGTTAGGTGGGTACCCCGGGATTGGGCACAGGGGGCCGCAGGGCGCCGGGGTGCCTTTTGACGTCGGGAATCTTACCCTCTGGTTGATCGCGGTTGGGGTGGCACTCGGTTCTGAGGCTGCAGGCTTCTTCCGGGATGTCGAGGGGGGTCCTTGGGTGCCGGACTCGGGGTCACAGTCGCCGTGGGGTCGTCCTCAGGGTCTTTGTCCACTCCGGCACTGGCCAGGCTTGGCTGGTGCAGAGTGTGTTGGGTCCGCGGTTCCGGGCTGCTGCAAGGGGTTAAAAATAGGTTTCTTGAGTAGAGCCTCTACTCATGGGAGTCCCAGGGGCTTAGAGCCAAAAGGGTAGCCAGGTCCTCCGGGGTTGGTGAGGTTGCTGGCCACGAGAGATGCCACGCTGGTGCAGGTTCGAGAGTCGACAGGCCGGTAGGGCTGGGGCCAAAGCAGTTGGTGTCTTCTTCTCTTTTTAGCAGCTGCAGGGCAGGTCCTTGTTCTTCTTGCTCTTCTTGTAGTTTTCTATCTGGAATCTGAGGAAGGAAGGTTCAGGGTGCCCCTAAATACTAGATTTACGGGCGTTACAGGTAGGTGAAGGCCAGGGACCAATGGGTCCTTGTCCTGGGGTGGGTACACCCCTATCCTGCCTCTCTCCTGTGGGAGGGGGGCAGTAGTCTAATCCTGATAGAGTAGGGCCTCCCATCTTCAAGATGGCGAGAGCCCGGAGATGTGCTTCACCTCGCCTCCCCCACCTGAGGGGTGGGGTGGGCAGGCTGGCACATCCCCTGTCCTTGTATGGGGTTTCCGGCCAAGCTTCCCGCCAGCGTGGGGGGTTGCAGTGGCCTGGGGAAACTCCAAATGGCGGCCTGCCTTTGAAGCTTCCCTTTGCTCATCCTGGGGGAGGAGATTTCTCACCTCACCCAGGATGTGCATTGTTGCAGGCCCGGGAGAGCAGGGGCTCTCCCACCCAGGGGTCCAGCAACGTGTCTGCTGTGTGGCAGCCTGGGCAGCCTCAGAGCAGACGTGGATTGTAAGTTAGCTGTAAGGGGGCATCTCTAAGATGCCCTCTGGGGTGCTTAGTACATTAAATCCTACACTGGCATCAGTGTGGGTTCAATGTGCTGAGAAGTTTGATACCAAACTTCCCAGGCTTCAGTGTTGCCAATATGGTGCTGTGGAGCTAGTGTTTGACAAGCTCTCAGCACCATGTACTCTTAAATGACAGCACTGCACTTACAGTGCCCAGGAATTGACCCGGGTACTGTAGGGGCACAGGGCTCCTGCTCCTGTGCCCACACCATAGGCGTAATGCACCCAGCTAGAGGGGTGGCTGACATATGCCTTGGCAGTGTAGGTGATGGGCATGGTACACAGTGATGTGTGCCATGTCGACTCTGTTTTGTCCTGCACCCAGACACTCAGCCTGCAAGGGCAGTGTGTGTGTAAGGGTACAGGGCCTCTGAGGGTGGCACAATGAGTGCTGCAGCCCTTAGAGGCCTTCCCTGGCCACAAGGCCCTGGGTACCTAGGGTACCATTTACTAGGGGCTGACATGTGGCTAGGGTTTGCCAATTTGGAGTTTGAGTGGTTTAAGGAAGGAACATAGGCCCTGGGCACCTGATTGGCAGGAACCCAGGGTACACTCAATCGAAGTACATTCAGCAATTTAGCAAAAAGTGGGGGCATACCATGCAAGAAAGATGGCACTTTCTCACAGCGATGCCAATTGGGATGCGGTTTTTGGTCTAGATAAGATTGAGTTATTCCCTCCTGACATCAACCCTGTGGGCTATGGGGGTGTCAGAATAGATGTTTTGGGATATGTGGTCAGGAAAATTCAGTATAAGGACAGGGAAACTGTGGGGAAGGTGTATGTGGCTAAGAGAGGTGATAATCTTTTAGGCTGGAGGCACCAACGGGACATGGGGATCACTTTGAATCCCAATTCTCCTGAAAAAGTTTTACTTTTGTCTCAAGAGGTGTTAACTGGCAAGAATGTCAGTTTGTGTTTTCCTAAAGTTTTCAGCTAGGAGTTAGGGTTACTGAAGAACTTTGAACATAGAATCGTATTGAAAGAAAATGCTCAACTTTTGTTTCCAAAGTGAGGAAAGTTCCTCACTTGATGATGGAACCCTTAAAGCAAGAACTTGATAGGTTGTTGGTCATGGGGGTCATTGAAGAAATTGAGTGTTCTGAATGGTTGGCCCCCATTGTTTTGGCTCCTAAGGATGGTGGGAAAGGGATCTGCATGTGTGTGGACTTGCGCGGTCTGAATAAGCACATTTGGGTTGACAGACAGCCTTTGCCTAACATCTCTGAAACTCTTGCTCTTATCAAGGATGCTAGGTATTTTAGTGTCATGGATCTGTCATCCGCATACCATCAGGTGCTACTTCATCCAGACTCGAGACATTTGACGTCTTTTGTGACACCTCTGGGGGCTTTCAGGTTTGTTCGCATGCCTTTTGGTTTGGCTTCTGCCGCAGCATGTTTCCAGAGGGTCATGAATAAGGTTCTGGTAGGGTTGTCAAAGGTTCTTATCTTCCAGGACGACATTCTTGTGTATGGGAAAGATCAAGAAGAACATGATGAGCATTTATGGATGGTTCTGCTGAGGCTACAGGAAGCTGGCTTAGTTATTAAGAAGGAAAAATGTAAATTTGGGGTGTCCTCTGTAACTTATTTGGGACATACCATCTCTGCTGAAGGGATTAGTCCTAAATTGGATCTGGCAGAGAGCATTGTGAAGGCTCCAGTACCTATCAACAAGGATCAGGTACGATCATTTTTAGGACTTGCGGAGTTTTGTTCTAAATTTGTACCAAATTTTGCTGTGATTGCTTCTCCCCTTAGGTTGCTGCTCAAGAAGGGGGTGCAATTTTCATGGTCTGATGATTGTTCTTCTGCCTTTGGCTCCATTAAGGGCAAAATTGGTTGTATGCCGACTTTAGGGCATTTTGATGCTCGCAGGAAAACTGTGTTGTGCACTGATGCTAGTATGCTTGGGTTGGGGGCAGTTCTATCACAAGTTGTGGATGGTGAATCCAGAGTAATTGCCTTTGCGTCTCGTTCACTCAAGGGTGCAGAAGAGCGCTACTCTGTGATCGAGCGGGAGGCATTGGCGGATTTCTGGGCAATACATCACTTTAAGTTTTACCTTTGGGGGATACCTATTGTTATTAGATCGGATCATCGCCCTTTGTGTCCAATCTTCACCTGCAGGGAGGCTGACAATATCTCACCTAGGATCAAGCGCTGGATGGAAGGGTTGATTGAATTCAATTTTGTGGTCGAATACGTGCAAGGTTCAAAGAATGCGATTGCTGACTGCCTTTCGAGGTTGCCTTTGCAGCAATCAGGTGTGGAAGTGGAAAATTCCTTGGTGGCATGGGTGCATGAATCTGCTGTTGGTTCTGATGAGTGGTCTTTCAATTCTCATGAGGATAAAGATTTGGAGATGCTCAAGGAGTATTCTGTCAAGGGTTGGCCTGTGGACAGTGAGGTACCAGAGCCCTTGAAGCCTTTTTTTAATGTTAAGGATGAATTGAGTGTTTTTGATGAAAAACTGTTGAGGGGTAATCGGGTGATACCTCCTCAAGGGCTTAGGGGGAAGATTATCAATTTGGCACATGAAGGGCATTTGGGGAGGAATCTGACCAAGGCCAGGGTACGTGAATGGTACTGGTGGCCAACAATGGATCGTCAGGTGGAAGATGCTGTAAAAGACTGCTGGGAATGTGCCAACAGTGACAAAAGCAAAAAGACTCGGGTGGCACCTCTTTCACCGGTAGATGTTCCTTCTGTGCCGTGGTCCAAGTTGGGTTTGGATATTGCTGGGCCTTTTGAGCTATTTCCTCCTGATGAGCGTTATGTGTTGTTATTGGTGGACTACACCTCTAAATGGGTGGTCACTAAATGTGTGTCTGTCGTCAATACTAGAACTGTTATCGAATTCCTTTCGGAGGAATTTTTAAGAGAAGGCATTCCCAAATGGCTTATTACAGATAATGGGGTGCAATTTGTCTCGCATGAGATGAGCAGATTTTTAAAAGAGTTGTCCATCATTCATTTCAAGACAGCGTTGTACTCACCGCAAGCCAATGGTCTTGCGGAAAGCATGAACAAGTTGGTTAAAAGTTGTGCCCAAAGGGCTTTGCAAACTAGGTCTTCTCTTAAGAAGATGCTCAGGGAGACGTGGTGGGCTCATCGCACCACTCCAAATTGGCTGACTTCTGTTTCTCCTTTCTCTATTCTAAGAGGAAGGAAGGCTCATGACAAGCTGAGTCCTGCCTGGTTGAAGTTGGATGTGAATGATTTCAAAATGAATGAGCAGGTAGACTTGAGGAGAAGTGTCTATCAGGGAGAGTATAAGCGCAGATTTGATCAGAGAAACTCCACATCCCTTAGACACTGGTGCGTGGGGGATGAAGTATTGATCAGAAATCCTGGTCTGTTGAAAAAGGGGCGGCCGCGGTTTATGGGGCCCTTTGTCATTAAGGAAGTCAGGAGGAATGTGGTTGTTTTGGACTCTGGTGAAGTGTGGAGCATGTCCAGGTTGGTCAAGTGGGAACCTGGTGTTGATGCTCGTGAATCTGACCCGACATGTGAATCTGTTTCCAAACCAGTCCACAGCAATGCCACTTTCGGTGTTCCTGGTTTTGGCACTTGTAGAAGGTTGAGATGTAGGCCGAATTGGCATAAAGATTATCAGATGTTTTGAGATGTCTATCTTGTTCTTACCACTTTTTCTTTCATTGTTGTGAAGTGTTTTTTTTGACTTCATGTGTTCTGTTTCTTGCATCTCTGTCCCATGCAATTTATTCATCCTTTATTGTAAGGGTAGGGGATGTGTTGTGGGTTACTATTTCACCTTCTCCTTTTCCTTTTGGTCCTACTTTGCTTTCCCCTCTTGTGTCTGGAATGTATGTGTACATTCCGGGCGTCATGGAGTGGAATTGTGTGGGGAGGTTCTGGAAGGGTGAGAGCTTGGGCAGTTGAAGCTGTGATTGTTGGATGCTGTGCCACTCTTGTTTCAGTGGTCCTATTTGTTGGAACTTAATTAAATCTACAAGAAGACTATCACGCCTCCTTCGTCTTCTTTACACCCTGGCAGTGCAATCTCTACACCTACCTACTTCCCCACTTGCCCTGAGTAAGTGACCAGGAGCCCAGCTCCCACAGCCGCGTGGCCTGCTAGTCAGCAGCCACCAACCAAGGCCTCCCTAACTCTCATAGGATAACATTGGGCCTAACTCTCTCTGCACCCGGCTGCCCTTGTGCCGCTGAGGGTGAACCAACTGTACCTACCTGACCCTGGGAGACCCCTGAGTCTATGCCCAGAACCTTAACTCTGCCAGTCGAGTACTTACCTTTAAACCGATAACTCAATTTTCTTCATAGGGTAATATTGACTGGCTTTTTCCTGAAATTTCTTCTAAGTGTGGACTTTTCAAATCTTAAAATATTCACCAAAAAATCAGCTGAGTAACGAAAACGAAAATACTCACCTGCTATTAGGTGAGCTCCCAGTGCTGGATCTTGGTGCCCAGCACCAACTCTGAAAAATACTTACAACTGTACTTACCAGTAACACAATTTTCTCCCATAGGAAACCATTGACTTTTTCTGTGAAATTTCTTCTGTCAATTTCTGCAAACTTTAAATATTCTTTAAAAATCATATAACTTCTGAAAACGTAATTGCTTACCTGTTTTGGATAAAGGTCCCAGTACTGAGTCTAGGTGCCCAGTACTGGATTACAAAAGTAACGAGAACATACTATACCTGCAACTTGAATTTTCGGCCATAGGGAATCATTGACGGTTTTCTTTGAAATATTTTCTAAGTGTCAACTTTTAAAATAGCAAAATATTCTCTAAACATTATCACAGTAATTAAGTCGACTTTCATCACTTGATTCTAAGTACTGACCCAGGACTGAATCTAGGATCCAGTCCTGGAATTCCAAAAGTAATCCTAAAAGTAATCTGTTGCAAATAACTTGAAACTTCCATTGAACTCAATGCATTATTGTGCTTAACATTGTGTTGCCTATTGCAACTGCTTGTAACTTTCTACAAAAGTCAATTGCATATTGCAAAAGTATTTATATAAAGCATCTCATTCTGAGAAAGTATATTTTAATACCTATTGTTGATTCTAAAATAAAACAAGCATATCTTTTTTATATACAAACCATTGGCTTAGAGTTCAGTTATTGAGTGTGTGAGACCATTTGCTGGCTGAGTATGTGCAACAAATGCTTTACACTGTCCTCTGATACTGCCTTACTGCTCGACCAAGCTACCACTTTAGAGAGTAAGGTTATATCTAACTTTAGCCTCTGCCAAACCTCTGGGGACTGGGGACTCTGTACACCCTGTACCTATTAAGGAACAGTATATACAGAGCCACTTTCTCACATTGGTGGATCAGCGGTGGGATACAAACTTGCATTTGTTGGACTACTTGGTTACCATCTGATCACACGACAGAACTCTTAAAATTGCCTTTAGAATTCTGATTGGTCTTTTCCAAAAATTCTAAAAGTCTTGCTAGGGCCTTGCTTAAGTCCCATTAGAATTTTAGAAAAATAAAAGTCACTATAGTGAGGGTAGAGAATTAGAACTGTCAGGTTAGAATGACTCAAACAAACCCAGCTATTAGTGATAATAATAACATGGACCTGGTGGAGGAGCTTGACCTCACACCTTACTTGCACTTGTCTTTCAAGGAATTGAGGTCCCTATGCAAACTTAAAAATATACCAATGGGCCTGCATCCAACCAAACTAGGGCTCCAGGAGCTCTTGGCTGAGTATGCTAAGGACCTGCCATCTGAACATGGTGATGGCCAGTAAGATGAGATGAGGAAGGGAAAGAAGAGGAGGTGGGTAATAACCCCCCCCCCCACACACACACTATTCCCTAGGGAGGAGATGGCACCCATACCCTTCAATCCAAGAATTAGCATCTGGGGACCTAGAGATCACACAGGTGACTCTGGTACCAGAGAGATCACTGGGGGACCCACCAGTGAAGAGGACAGCCTTGTAAGGCTGGCCTAAAGATTAGAGCTAGAGTCCAGGCTCCTGGCTCTAGAAAAAAAATGGAGAGAGATGGGTTTAGCGCCCATCAATGGTAGTAGCAATAATAAAAATAAGGATAGGGAGGAAACTTCTGACCTTAAAATCCCCAAAGGGATTGTCCCTAAATTTGAGGAAGGTGATGATATCACCAAATGGTTCACAGCCTTTGAGAGGGCCTGTGACATCATAAAAGTAAAGAAACCTCTCTGGGGGTACTCCTGTGGGAACTGTTCTCTGGTAACTGCAGAGACAGGCTTCTGACCCTCTCTGGGACAGAAGCAGGATCCTATGACCTCATGAAGAAAGCTCTGATTGAGGGATATGGATTCACTACTGAGGAGTATAGAATTAGATTCAGGGGGACTCACAAAACCCAGACCCAGTCCTGGATTGACTTTGTAGATTTCTCAGTAAAGACACTGGATGGTTGGTTAGCTGGACATGGTGTGCAGAATTTTACTGGATTATACAATTTGTTCATAAAGGAACATATATTAAGTAACTGCACAAATGAAAAGTTGCATCAGCATTTGGTAGACCTAGGTCTAATTTCTCCCCAAGAATTGGGAAAGAAGGCAGAACACTGGGTCAAGACTAGGGTGACAAGGACAACCACTGGGGGTGACCAAAAGAAAGTGGTTACAAAGCCTCCCCTGGGAAAAGGGGGTGAGAATCCCCAAAATAAAAAGTCTGAGTCTTCCAAAGGGCCCCAAAAACCTGTTCAGGTGGGTGGGACCCAAACTACTCCCTATGTGCCTCAACCCTATAGAGGGAAGAACTTTGATCCCTTAAAGGCCTGGTGTAATAACTGTAAGAGGTCAGGACACCTAACTGTAAATAAATCTTGCCCCCACAACAAAACCCCTAAGGCACCCAGTACAGCTACTCCTGGGGAAGCAAGTATACAATTGGGATCAGAGGTGTACCCTGAGCAAATATGGGAACATACTGAAGCTAGTCTAGTCTCCCTGGGAGAAGTGGAGTTTGCCACTGTAGCTGTGTGGCCACCCAATTAAAAAAAATACTTACAGTTCCCCTGGGTGAATGGAACTAGGGTAGAAGCTCTGAGGGCTACAGGTGACAGTGTCACAATGACTAAAGACACACTGGTCTCCCCATAGTAATATTTGATTGGGAAGTCTTACCCAGTCACCAACGCTGACAGTGTCACCACTAGTCATCCCATGGCCATGGTGACATTAGGCTGGGGGGGGGGGGAGGGTTTGCTGGCCTGAAACAGGTAGTGGTCTCTCCAAAGTTGCCAGCTGCATGTCTGCTTAGAAATGATCTGGAAACCTCAGCCTGGGCGGAGGTTGAGCTAAAGGCCCGTGCAGCCATGCTGGGCATCCCTGAATTGGTGTGTGTGCAAACCAGAGCACAGAGCAAGAGGAAGGGTGAAAAGGTAGGTTTGGAGCCTGAAATAATGGCCCAACCAACCAAGAGAAAAAGGTAAGAAGACTGGGGAACCAGCTTCTGTAGAGCAAAACATTCAGAACCCCTCTCCACAGGGAGAGGATTTGGATACCCTTGAGGGAACCGAGTCCGTGGAGCTTGACCCTTACCAGGTTGAACTCTGGGGCCCAGGGGGACCCTCTAGGGAAGAGCTGTGCCACGGTCAGCGGGACTGTCCCACTCTTGAAAGCCTGAGGCAGCAAGCGGTTTCAGAAGCAAAGGGAGATGTCAGTGGTACCCACAGAGCTTACTGGGAAGAGGGATTACTGTATGCTGAGGCAAGAAACCCCACTCCTGGAGCCACCAGGAGGGTGGTAGTGCCACAGAAGTACAGGGAGTTTCTCCTAACTTTGGCTCATGACATCCCCCTAGCTGGACATCTGGGGCAATCCAAAACTTGGGAAAGGCTAGTGAGTCACTTTTACTGGCCCCAGATGCACCAAAAGGTGAAGGAGTTTGTCAGCTCCTGTGTTACCTGTCAAGCCAGTGGTAAGACAGGTGGCCACCCAAAGGCCCCCCTCATCCCACTACCAGTGGTGGGGTACCCTTTGAAAGGGTAGGAGTGGACATTGTGGGTCCACTTGAACCTCCCACAGCCTCAGGGAACAAATGTATTCTAGTAGCAGTGGATCATGCTACTAGGTACCCTGAAGCAATTCCACTTAGGACTACTACAGCTCCTGCAGTAGCCAAGGCCCTCCTGATGTGTCTTCACCAGGGTAGGGTTTCCTAAGGAGGTGGTTTCAGACAGAGGTTCCAACTTCATGTCTGCTTACCTAACACACATGTGGAAGGAGTGTGGAGTGCAGTACAAGTTTACTAGACCCTACCACCCACAAACCAATGGCCGTGTTGAGAGATTCAACAAGACATTGAAAGGTATGATCATGGGTCTCCCTGAAAAACTCAAAAGGAGATGGGATGTCCTGTTACCATGCCTGCTTTTCGCTAGGTTACACACCCTTTGAACTTCTGTTTGGTCATCCTGTAAGGGGACCACTTTGTCTTGTATAAGAGGGCTGGGAGAGGCCTCTTCAAGAGCCCAAACAAGACATAGTGGACTATGTGCTTGGCCTAAGGTCCAGAATGGCCGAGTACATGGAAAACACATCCAAGAACCTTGAGGCCAGCCAGGAGCTCCAGAAGCACTGGTATGACCAAAAAGCTGCACTGGTTGAATTTCAACCTGGGCAACAGGTGTGTGTTTTGGAGCCAGTGGCACCAAGGGCTCTCCAAGATAAATGGAGTGGCCCTTACCCTAACCTAGAAAGAAAGAGTGAGGTCACCTATTTAGTTGACCTGGGCACTAGCAGGACACCCAAAAGGGTCATCCATGTGAACCGCCTTAAGCTCTACAATGACAGTGCTGACATCACCATGTTGATGGTGACTGATGAGGAACAGGAAGCAGAGAGTGAACCTCTCCCTGACCTCCTCTCCTACAGCCCACAAGATGGGTCAGTAGATGGTGTGATCTTCTAAGACACCCTCTCTGCCCAACAGCAGACTGACTGCAAGCAAGTCTTGCAACAGTATGCTAGCCTCTTTTCCCTGACCCCTGGTCTGACAAACTGGTGTACCCATGATGTGGACACTGGTGACATTGCACCTGTCAAGAACAAAATCTATCGACAGTCAGAGCAAGTTAAGGAAAGTATCAAAGCGGAGGTCAGTAAGATGCTGGAGTTAGGGGTCATTGAACCCTCAGAGCCCCTGGGCTAGCCCAGTGGTTCTGGTCTCCAAACCTCATCAACAAGGTGAAAAGAGAGAGATGAGGTTCTGTGTGGACTATAGAGGGCTCAACTCTGTCACCAAGACAGATGCTCACCCTATTCTAAGAGCAGATGAACTGATAGATAAATTAGGGGCTGCCCAATTCCTCAGTACCTTTGACTTAACTGCAGGGTACTGGCAGATTGGCATGGCCTCAGGAGCAAAAGAAAAGACAGCATTCTCCACCCCTGATGGGCATTACCAGTTTACTGTAATGCCCTTTGGGTTAAAGAATGCCACTATCCAGAGGTCGGTGAACCATGTCCTGGCTGGGCTGGAGTCCTTTAGTGCAGCTTATCTTGACGATATTGCTGTCTTTAGCTCCACCTGGCAGGATCACCTGATCCACCTTGGGAAAGTTTTAGAGGCTCTGCACGATGCAGGCCTCACTATCAAGGCATCCAAATGCCAGATAGGGCAGTGCATTGTGGTGTACTTGGGCCACCTTGTAGGTGGAGGCCAGGTACAACCCTTACAACCCAAGATCCAGGCCATCATGGACTGCATAGCTCCAACAACCCAGACCCAAGTCAGGGCATTCCTTGGCTTGACTGGGTACTACAGGAGGTTTGTGAAGGGATATGGGTCCATTGTGACCCCCCTCACAGAACTCACCTCCAAGAAGATGCCCAAGAAGGTTAACTGGACAGTTAGTTGTCAAAAGGCTTTCGACACCCTAAAAGAAGCAATGTGCTCAGCACCAATTCTAAAAGCTCCAGATTATGCCAAGCAGTTCATAGTGCAGACTGATGCCTCTGAGCTAGAGATAGGAGCGGTCCTATCCCAGACCAATGATGAAGGCCAAGACCAACCTGTTGCTTTTATAAGCAGGAGGCTACTCCCCAGAGAGCAGCGTTGGAGTGCCATTGAGAGGGAGGCCTTTGCTGTGGTTTGGTCCCTGAAGAAGTTGAGGCCATACCTGTTTGGGACTCACTTCCTGGTTCAAACTGACCACAGACTTCTCAGATGGCTAATGCAGATGAAAGGGGAAAATCCAACACTACTAAGGTGGTCCATCTCCCTACAGGGAATGGACTTTGAAGTGGAACACAGACCAGGGACTGCCCATGCCAATGCAGATGGACTTTCCAGGTTCTTCCACTTAGACAATGAAGACTCCATAGGGCAAGGTTAGTCTCATCACCTTTCGTTTGGGGGGAGGGAGTTGTGTGAGAAAGTGCCATCTTTCTTGCATGGAATGCCCCCACTTTTTGCTGAATGTACTTTGACTGAGTGTGCTCTGGACTCCTGCCAATCAGGTGCCCAGGGCCTATGATCCTTCCCTAAACAGAAACCTCAAAACCAAATTGGCAAACCCTGGCCACATGTCAGCACCTGGTAAGTGGTACCCTAGGTACCCAGGGCCTTGTGACCAGGGAAGGCCTCTAAGGGCTGCAGCACTCATTGTGCCACCCTTAGAGGCCCTGTACCCTAACACAATCACACTGCCCTGGCAGGCTGAGTGTCTGGGTAGAAGACAAAACCGAGAGACGACATGGCACACATCCCTGTGTGCCATGCCCACAACCTACACTGCCCTGGCATACATCAGCCACCCCTCTAGCTGGGTGCCCTATGCCAGTTGTGTGGGCACAGAGGCAGGAGCCCTGTGCCTCTACAGTACCCAGGTCCATTCCTGGGCCCTGTAAGTGCAGTGCTGCCATTTAAGAGTACATGGTGCTGGGAGCTTGTCAAACACGAACTCCACAGCACCATAATGGCAGCACTGAAGACTGAGAAGTTGGTATCAAACTGCTCAGCACATTAAATCTACACTGATGCCAGTGTGGGATTCAATGTACCAAGCACCACAGAGGGCATCTCAGAGAGGCCCCCTGAAACCGAACCTACAATCCACGTCTGTTCTGAGGCTGCCTAGGCTGCCACACAGCAGACATGTTGCTGGATCCCTGGGTAGGAGAGCCCCTGCTCTCCTAGGTCTGCAACAATGCACATCCTGGGCGAGGTGCTAAATCTCCTCCCCCAGGATGGGCAGGGGGAAGCTTCAATGGCATGTCGCCTCTGTGAGCTTTCCCAGGCCACTGCAACTCCCCACTCTGGCGGGAAGCTTGGCCGGAATCCCCAAACAAGGACGGGGGATGTGCCAGCCTGCCAACCCCACCCCTCAGGTGGAGAAGGCGAGGTGAAGCACATCCCTGGGCTCTCGCCATCTTGAAGATGGGGAGCCCTGCCCAATCAGGATTAGGCTACTGCCCCCCTCCCACAGGAGAGAGGCAGGATAGAGGGTGTACCCACCCCAGGACAGGGACCCATTGGTCCCTGCCCTTTACCTACCTGTAACGCCCCTAAATCTAGTATTTGGGGGCACCCTGAACCTTCCTTCCCCAGATTCCAGATTCCGAAATCCGAAGAAGAGCTAGAAGAAAGAAGATCTGCCCTGCAGCTGCTAAGAAGAGGAAGACCAACTGCTTTGGCCCCAGCCCTACTGGCCTGTTGACCCTCGAACCTCCTCCTGCTCCAACCCGGCATCTCTTGTGGCCAGCAACCTCACAAATCCCGGAGGACCTGGCTACCTCTTGACTCTAAGCCCCCTGGGACTCCCATGAGTGGAGGCTCTACTCAAAATCTACTTCTAATCCCTGGCAGCAGCGCGGAACCGCAAATCCAGCACACTCTGCACCAGCCAAGCCTGGCCTGTGCCGGAGTGAACAAAGACCACGAGGACGACCCCACGGCGACTGTGACCCCAAGTCCGGCACCCAAGGACCTCCCTCGACACTCCTGAAGAAGCCTGCAGCCTCAGAACCAGGTGGCCCCCCCAACCGCAATCAACAGATGGTAAGATTTCCCCGACACCAAAAGGCACCCCTGCACCCGGCGCCCTGTGGCCCCCTGTGCCCAATCCCGGGGTACCTACCCATCCTCCAGCTACCCAACTTACCTCTCGAAGTGGTGGTGGCACCTGAAGAATCTTCGTCCCCGAGCTTGCAGTCTTTTTCTAAACCAGAGATTTCCCATTGAAATCAATTGAGCGCCCGAAGGCTCAAAAGCACCCTGCACCCAGCCGCCCGAGTGGCCCTGGCAGTGCAATCTCTACACCTACCTACTTCCCCACTTGCCCTGAGTAAGTGACCAGGAGCCCAGCTCCCACAGCCGCGTGGCCTGCTAGTCAGCAACCACCAACCAAGGCCCCCCTAACTCTCATCGGATAACATTGGGCCTAACTCTCTCTGCACCCAGCCGCCCTTGTGCCGCTGAGGGTGAACCAACTGTACCTACCTGACCCTGGGAAACCCATGAGTCTATGCCCAGAACCTTAACTCTGCCAGTCGAGTACTTACCTTTAAACCGATAACTCAATTTTCTTCATAGGGTAACATTGACTGGCTTTTTCCTGAAATTTCTTCTAAGTGTGGACTTTTCAAATCTTAAAATATTCACCAAAAATCAGCCGAGTAACGAAAACGAAAATACTCACCTGCTATTAGGTGAGCTCCCAGTGCTGGATCTTGGTGCCCAGCACTGACTCTGAAAAATACTTACAACTGTACTTACTAGTAACCCAATTTTCATAGGAAACCATTGGCTGTTTTTCTGTGAAATTTCTTCTAAGTGTCAATTTCTGAAACTTTAAATATTCTTTAAAAATCGTATAATTTCTGAAAACGAAATTGCTTACCTGTTTTGGATAAAGGTCCCAGTACTGAGTCTAGGTACCCAGTAGTGGATTACAAAAGTAACGAGAACATACTATACCTGCAACTTGAATTTTCTTCCATAGGGAATCATTGACTGTTTTCTATGAAATATTTTCTGTCAACTTTTAAAATAGCAAAATATTGTCTAAAAATCATCACAGTAATTAAGTCGACTTTTATCACTTGATTCTGAGTACTGACCCAGGACTGAATCTAGGATCCAGTCCTGGAATTCCAAATGTAATCCTAAAAGTAATCTGTTGCAAATAACTTGAAACTTCCATTGAAATCAATGCATTATTGTGTTTAAAATTGTGTTGCCTATTGCAACCACTTGTAACTTTCTACAAAAGTCAATTGCATATTGCAAAAGCATTTATATAAAGCATCTCATTCTGAGAAAGTATATTTTAATACCTATTGTTGGTTCTAAAATAAAACAAGCATATATTTTTTATATATAAACCATTGGCCTAGAGTTAAGTTATTGAGTGTGTGAGACCATTTGCTGGCTGAGTGTGTACAACAAATGCTTTACACTGTCCTCTGATACTGCCTTACTGCTCGACCAAGCCACCACTTTAGAGAGTAAGGTTCTATCTAACTTTAGCCTCTGCCAAACCTCTGGGGACTGTGGACTCTGTACATACTGTACCTATTTGGGAACAGTATATCCAGAGCCACTTTCTCACAACCCCTGCCAAACAATCTGTGAAAAGCTGCCATTTGACAATCCTTAGAGACTATATCAGAACTGCAAATCCTCCGAATACGGATGAATTCGCCATATGGGATGCTGTTGATAAGATGACGGGGATGTGCACTGTCTGCGTGAAGAATCGAGTTACCAGCGGTGGACTTTCTGTGTAACTTAGTTTGCAGAATACCTTCATCTACATACAACAGGACATCATATATTTGTTTTATTTTACTGTCAAATTTACATATCCGCCGCAAAGAGTAAGGCTGGGAGGCCTGGGTTAATCTTTTGATGCACATCACTAATGGAGCGTCTTACGTTTAGGTTTCAAATTGCTAGAAAAAGTACAATAAAAAGTATCAAGCAGACTATTTGCAGAACGTACACTATAGCTCACCCTCTTTCATCAATGTATACATTCAGTTTCCTAGTTGAACGGTGCTTCCTTCTGCAAATTATTTTGAGTAGCAGCTGATTAAGTGAATACCTTGTCATTCAAAAATGTAGTAAAGAGGAAAACAAAAATGTAAATATCACGACTGAGAAATACACTAACGAACTTGGATACTAAGGGACATTAGGCAGGAGAGATCGGTCTGCGCTCAGGTGCCTGGCACGTCTTACTCTAGAGAGTCCCTGTGGAAAACTGCCATGCATGCTCTACAATTCAAGACAAGGACATTTCTCGTTCTTGAAAACACGGGCCACACATGCATACGACGCAATGCTACTATACTGACAGATATTGATAGATTACGTAGGTGCTAGATTTCAATAGGGTTCCACTGCTAAACGTTTTTGCATCTCGAAAGGAACATAGCCAAGAACCCACATCATCCACAAAAAATAATCTGCAGTGACATTTAGTTCTCGGGTTTGTATGCCACGAACTGGAAACAAGCCGCACACACCAGTGGAATCACATTTTAAATATATAAATTTGCCACCATCACAGCAGGATAAACGAGTTAATGAGGGTATTGTCCCCGATTGATCAAAAAACTGACCAGGCTTGTTCATCTTATTGCAAGGTTCCTTTCTGCCCGAACTGCTTTGGCCTAAAAGCACGCACCAATGTAGCAGTCCTCACAAGCCCCAGAGCCAGGATGAGTGACACTTCTATTTTAAAGTCACATCCAGTGCACTGCCCCCTGGTAGGCATTCTACCATGACCTACCGACGCTTAAAATAAGGACCCCCAAGTATAGTATTCTTACGAAAGAGGACGTCTCCTGTCTAAATGCATTTCCGTACACACGCCTTGGCTTTGTTGTGCTGTGTTACCTGTGTGTAAGGCGATAGCTCGACGGGTGACCTTTGAAACCAAAAACCAGCATAAAGGCTGGGCTACCTTGTGGTACAACTGCAGGTCATTCGCTGGCAGAACGTAGTCTTTTCCTGAAATAATACGATTGCCAGATAAAAGTAACCAGTGTCCACAGAAGTGATCAGTCGCTGGGAAGAAAAAAAAAATCATTCCTTTGAAAGGATGTATAACAAAAAAAGCAACTCGAGTTTAAATTGGAAGAAAGGGTATCGATCGAAAAAAAAAGGCAACACTGTTGACCATTTATCTGTTGCAACAATCAGAATGTGAGAATAAACCCCAACTGGTAAAACAGTTGTGCATGCCACCGCCAACCAGCCAACTACTGCAAAGACCCCAGAGGCCAAGAAGTCACTGTGGATAGTTTAATGTGGAAGTGCACAGGTCTAAATGCCATGCACGCAAGAAGCTCCTGTGATTTATATCGTAATAAAACACTATACGAAAGACGAAAACTTTTAAGCGGCGCCTGAGCCGAGCACAAGATTGTGACACTACGCCGATAATTCTATCCTATTCCCCTCCCCCTTTAAAACTGGGAGTTTCAATAACGTTCACAATCAAAGCTGGCTTTCTGCAGGTTGCCACGCGTTTCTAATCTAATGTACGAATGACCTTCAAGCAATAAAATTATCACACCCTATAGACATGCGGTCCGGCTAAAGGCTGGTACCACCACACTTCAACGGCATAGATCAAGCCAGCAATCGAAATACTGAACTCTTATTAAAAATTGCACCGTGCTGGAGATCCTATGTCTCTTGTGTGTTGGAATTACAACGTTCTTTATATTACGTGTGCAGTTCATCTCCCAGGGGAAGGCGGGTTCATCTCCAACAAGCACGCGAGTGGTGCGCGTGCTACAGCGACATCTGTTTTGAATTATTGTGCGAAATCTGTTTTGAATTATCGTGCAAGCGTCTGGGCACGATAATTTAAAACAGATGGTGCCTGTGCGGGTAACCGCAAGCAATAGGCCGTGGTGGAGCAAAAGCGGGACATGCACCCGCCTTTGCCCAATTGTGCGCCGTCTTTCTTAGAAAGACGCACGCAAAGGCCAATAGGCTGTCAGCCCAAAAAAAACAACACACGCAGGAGCGTGTGAAAAGTTGTGGTCGGCTCCAAGAGGTCATTTACCTATTGCAGCACACGCACGCTGCTATAGGCTCGACCTAAAAACTACCCTTACTAAAAGGTGTGTTAATAAATTCTGAGTTCAGAGAACCTAAACTCTATTACTCTCTCTGGTCCCAATGGGAAGTCACACTTGTAAAAATGTTACCAGGCAGCTCCCATGTTAACCTATGGGACAGACAGCCTTTCAACAGTACACAAGCATTGGCATAGCCAATAGGTCTCGCTTTTGGGACCTTATAAGTATTTAGTTATGCAGCACAATATCCTTGGTGCAACAACATCAACTGTTGCATGGCTAAACACTTATAAGGTTCCAAAGGCGAGACCTATTGGCTATGCCAATGCTTGTTTCAAATACTGTGTACCTTATTTTGTGGTTGCCTGCTGCAACTGTACATTTTCTGCATATTTTTCTTTGCAAACATATGCTCATCACCCTTAGCAGCATTTTTACTTTATATACATTTAATTTCCATTGCATGTGCTTGCAAGACATATTTGAAAAAAAACTTTGCACTCTCTTACTATCCTTATTTGAAACATTGCTGACATGTCTGTAAAAACGTGATTTCAATGCATTATAAGAATCCAGAGAGAAAGTGAAAACCTAAAAGAGTTTTGGCATTAATCTAAATAAAATGTACGTTATGAAAAGAAGCTTAAGCATTCATTTAATCATAGCACTGTGTATTCTGTACAAAGTGACCACTGCACGGTCAGATCAGACCCCTCCTCTATATTCTGCTTAAATAAATACTTTCAGTATGCCGGGAGCTTAATGGACTAGGAAAATAATTCCCTGATTGTTAAAAACAAATTATCCTTACACAAAGTTTTTTTAAATTAAAACAATATTCCTAAAGCTTGGCTATGTCAATGCTTGTTATTTATTGAAGGGAAAGGAGGCTAGAACGGAGCTTATTCCGTGATGGTCAAAACAGAAGTGTGGTAGTATGATGGTGAATGTGTTGTTGGAAAAAATTTGCTTCCAGGATAAACCAAAAACAAAATAAAATGAAGGATTATTTTGCTTGTGAGGTCAAAAGAGTTGGAAGCAGGTTGTTGGGTTCTGTTGAACGATATGTGGCTTAGGAAGTCCAAGTTAAACTTTACGTTTGTAGGATCCTTCAAAGTGGTTTATGTTGTCAAAACTCAAACCCAGAGTCTGGAGCTGGATGGGCCTGTCAGGCAGGTGAAACTCGGCTCTTCTCACTTTTACACTACTCTAGATGCACCAACACGGTCTAAGTCTCAGTTCCTGAATTTACACTCATGAAGGAAGGTTTACTTTACCTCTCTGTGCAAAGACTTGAATGACCTGACCGTACAAAAGCTCTAGGGCTGTGTGCTTGGAGGAGGATTAGAAGTGGTAATCCTCAATCACATTGAGGGACTGATTCAAAGGCATTTGGTGCCCCTCGAATTGACCTTTACAGTAGATGTTAATTTAACATGTTGTCAGGTATTGTGGCCTTTCACCCTCTCAGGGTTACTTGCACCATTAGCCTAAGGCCACTGTGGGTTCACTCCACATAGGGGTTCTGGAGACCCTAGGTGCCTCGTTGCTTCATTGAAACTGAGGGGCTTTGTACTATACCTGAGCTTAGGTTTCCTATGGAGAAGCTATTGTGCCTCAGCTGCTGCAAACGACCCGCAGCGCGAAACGGATCGCTTAAATGTGGCGTGGTGCAGCATAAGCCACCAGACCTGAAGAAAGGGGAGAAAAGAGAGTGATATTCAGCAGAACAGTTATGATAAAAATGGTCCCTAGGAAGTTGCTTAGCACAAGAAAATCAAGTTCAGACCCATAAAAATGCTTCTTTAGTGTTAAAATAGTTTTTGTAAAATTTTATTACAGAAACCATGAAAAAAACAGCCACTCACGCATGTACATGGCAGCACCACAGGGGCGACTATTTTGAAATGGTTTTTGCTATAAAGTTTGGCAAAAACCACTCAAAACTGGCTAGTTCTGTGAGGACATGCACACACAGGGTTGATTCCCTTTAAATGTTTAAAAGTAAACTTTGAAAGATGGCTGCCCATGTTTGCGCATGCATGGCAGCCGCAGTTCAATGGTTTTAAAGCCCATTCGAGGATTTCAAAGATGAACAACCCTGGTTGCACATGGGAACGCACGAGCGGCAATCACGGAATGGTATTAAAGCCCATTTGAAGATGGGCATTGCTTGCAGTGCCAGGATGGAAGTGGCATACTGATAGATAGATAGATATTGAACTTTATTCGATATGTAAAAACAATATCAAAAAAGTACATACATGTAAGAAATCCGTTAAAAACAATTAAAATTACATTCAATTTGTAACATGATTAGATTCACAAAGATTAAAAGAATAGATACAATCAAGCATCGAGATATAAGACCGCTTAGGTCTGCATTGATGTCCTCAACCTCATCGTCATTTTCAGGTAAGATGACATGGCTGCCAGGGCTAAAGGGGTTTCCAGAGTTTTTAATTTGTGGTATGCCAGTTTGCATGAGCGTAAACCCCAAGATTTGAGCAATGGTTTTAAAAAAGTGGCCCTTGGCAATTGATAAAATCTACAAAATAGGATGCAATGAATATTAAATTGGGTCGAAAGGCCATCCCAAGGGCATTTCTGTAAGTTGTTGGGCCAGCAATTTGGGTTGGGGAAGGTTAGAAGTCTAAAAAAGGTGTTAGTACGGAAACGGGTCAGGAGCATGCGGGTAAACGGTGATGGTTCTAATAGTAGGTATTGCTGTGTGCTACTCTCAGTGATCAAATTTTGATAATCAGCAATTGTAGTCTTCTGTTTTTCTAAGAACCAGCGTTTATGGCACAGGTGATTTAAAAAAAAGTCGCTTTAGCTCGACTTTTGATATGTTAGTTAAGGTTGATGGGTCGGCCAAAAGATTCCGGGTGCCCGATGTCAGTGGACAACCTTTTGACGTAATTCAACCACTTAATGTTCCTGACCTCTGTCAGTTTTAGACAGTCTGTGATAATTTCCCTATTAAATGGGGTCTCTTCGTTGGTCCAGACTTCATGCCATAAAATAAGGGGAGAGGAATTAATCGTATCTACAATGTGTGTGAGGCCCAATTCGGTATGCACCATATGAGTAGAAGTGCCTGGGGGGACAGCCAGGAGGTAGCGTAGAAAAGCATTCTCGAGGCGCTGGATTTGTTCAACGGGTTCGATCCCCCAGATCCATAGGTACCAGTTGAAATGCACTTCGCCCGATAGATCTGAAGTAAAGGGCGTATTGGGCGACCCCCTAGTATTTTAGAAAAGTTTGTCAGTGCGCCTATGGCTTTGGACAATGCTAAACCTCTGGCTTGAGCCGCGGCTCGTCAAGTGCCTCTCTTATTAAAAGTGATGCCCAAATAAGGGAAACTATCAATGTTGATTAATTTTTTACCGTTCAAAAAAAAAGGTACATGGCTTTTTTCCGATCCCTAGGCCACAGGACATAGTGTAAGTTTTGGAGGTGTTAACATTTAAGCCTCTCTTTGACATAAAGTCAGTAAATTCAGTAACTGCCCTTTGTAGCCCCATGGGGGTCTGGGACATAATTGCCGCATCGTCTGCGTAGAGCAAAATGGGAATCAGTTTACCATTGATTGTGGGGTAATCGTGGAAAGTTCTGGTCAGATGGTGGCTGACAGAGTTGATATAAAGGGTAAAAAGTAAAGGAGCTAATATACAACCCTGTCTGACACCTCGTCTGATAAAGAATCTGTCAGAACATTCTCCATTGTTACCATATCTCACGCGGGCCGATGCATCCCTATACAGATCTTTGATAAATGATATAATAATAGGATCTAAGCCAATCTCTGTGAGGGATTCCCATAACTGCCTGTGATCGACACAGTCAAATGCAGAGCTGAGGTCTACAAAAGTTATAAAGAGGTTTCCTTTTTTCGCCTGGGTATATTTGGCTATTATTAGGGTCAGATTTAAGCCCTGTTCGATGGTACCCTTACCTTGTCTGAAGCCATATTGCATATCAGAGATAATATCTTGAGTGCTTAACCAATCGTGTATTCTATTTAAAATGATTCGCCCGGCTACCTTCATAAGGGAGTCTAAAAGTGAGATTGGGCGGTAATTGGCGGGATTATCCCTCGCGCCTTTTTTAAAGATCGGGACAATTGCCTCTGGCCAGGTGGAGATAAAGCCGATGGTGTTCAGAGAATTCAATACGTTAGTGAGCAATGGGGCCCATAGATCAGGCTGTGACCTAAAAACGTCTATAGGGACGCAATCTGGGCCTGGGGCTTTCCCGGAAGGGCTATCTTTTAAGGCCATCAGTACTTCAACGTGGTCAAAAATGATATTTAGAGGGAAAGAAGTGGAAATAGTTAAGTCAGGAGGAGAGTTGGGATCAGTTTCATTCTCAGATGGTTGATTATCCAGGTTAGTAGGATTGTATAAAGTACTAAAATGTTTAACCCAGGTTTCAGGGGTAATAGCGGAGTCCAAAATCGGGGGCTGAGAGGATCGAAAAAAGGGGGCATTAACTGCCCTCCAAAAAGCCGTGTTATCCCTCTTCTCGGAGGCTTCCACAAGGGCTGATCAGGCCAGCAACTTCAGCTGGTTTTTCCTTGCCTGACGCTTGATACGGTAGTTGTGTCTGGCATGCTGGACCTCTAGACGGTTTCTAGGGTTAGACTTCAAAGCTGCTTTCAGAAGTCGCAGGGCTTTAGAACAGTCCCTGTCGAACCAGCCATGGGTGAGTGGGGCAGATTTCTTTGGAGCACGCACAAGGAGAGATTTAATTTCTGACAGAATTGCAGAAAAAGAGTTTGTTATTGTCTGCGAGTTTTCCGTAGGTGACAAACAAATTTGGAAATGATCGTAAGCATTGGTGACCAGGCTTTTAAGAAAAATAGAGGGGACTACTTTGTCCCATTTGAGAAAAAGGCCCATGGTGGTTCCCAGCTGCAGGGGAGGAGAATAAGAGGGATTCTGCCTGACCGTGTCATTAGTGTTCGAGGTTAGCTTTAAAGTTACCTCGATAGGATAGTGATCACTAATGGCAGTGTCAAGGGTCTCCCAAGTAATTATCGACCCTGAATACCTTGAGGATATAAGTGAGTAATCGATCGTGGTGTGACAACCTCTCCCATTATAAATGGGTTTAAAGGACTTGGGTGGAAGACATAGGTCGTTGACAAAAGATAAAATTAAAATGGGATAATAATCTGTTTAACAAATCTCCCAATTTAGTATGGCAAAAATGATTGGGAGAATCGTCCATTTCAGTCGTCAGGCCACAAGTGCCTTTAATACTCTGAGAGCATAGCGGGCAATTGAAATCGCCTACCAAGATGATTAAAGTATCAGAGTTGTTTTGGGACTCTTTTTTTATTAGGTCGGATTTTAATCCATTAAGCACCATGTCCAAATGTGCATTTGGGATGTTATTATAGAAATTGACCAGGACGACGTTGTTAATGGAGCCGCCGGTCAGACTAATTAACTGATAATAAGAGGACCCTGTGATGCAAGTTGATTTTAATCGGGATTCTACAGAAATATAGATCGTAAGTCCTCCCTTGTTTCTGCCATGAGGGCTGGGGGAAGCTGGGGTGTGAAAGGTCTGATACCCTAGGAGATGGAGCTCTGTAGAGGTCCAGGTTTCCTGGAGGCAAATAATACTGTATCGGGAAACGATTTGAGTCCATGCAGGGTTAGACAATTAGTCGAGGAGACCTGCCACATTCCAAGACAAAAGGCTATCGCCCTGCAGGGGCTCATCTGTACCGATTATACCAGTCATCGAGTCTGTTACAGCCTCAGCAGCTTCTAGAAGATACGAGGGATTTTTCGGGAAGAAAAGATCTCTATGGGCCGGGTTAGGGAAAGGAGGAGTGGTAATCGGGCCAGCAGGCAAAGACGATAACTCTAAAGATGGAAAATGAGGAACAATAACAGGAGTTGGCTTTCACCCCGCGTTGTTATTGGGCAAGATGTTATTCTTGATGTTAGGATTGTCTGATGCTAGAATAGATGACGGAATACTCATGGTAGAAAGATTGTCAACCATGGGTCCAGAGTGAAGAAGTCAATCCTGTTCGTCCAATCCCGAAAAAATGGCGTATCTGTTAGAGGTAGGGATAGTGAAATGGGGTGTCTCCATGATGGCCCTCGATGGTGGGTGTGAAAGTGTGGAATTTGTCAAGAGGGAGCGGGGGTAAAAATAACTTAAATCAGCCGTTAGGATTCCCGAGCCCCTGCCCGGGGTATACCAATCCACTATGTGGGGTAGCACCCTACGACCTCGAAAGTTAATTATAATGACATCTCCCTGTTTATCCTTGGGTCTAGGGCCCAACCATTTCAGTCTCCTGACGTGTAGTATTTCGCCATTAATTTCAGGGGGGAGCGGTCTATTCTGAGTCAGCCAGTGTACTACTTTATTTTTGAGTTCCTGGTATCTCTCCGTTTTACCCTGAACAAGAGCTGGGACACCAATGAGAGTCACTACGTAAGGAGCCGCTTCAGGGGGCAGGTCAATATGTAGACTTTTATCTGATTTATAATCTGAAGAAGGCTGCCTATTGATGTTATTACCTGGGGGCGCTACAAAGGTGGGAATTTGATCTTCTCTTGGAGCCCCTTTGGCAGTGAATTGTTTCTCTGATGTAGGCAGGGAAACTTGTATATTCTGTGTATGATTTGATATATTAGACTGGGTAGTTGTTTGAGTAAGAGGGGGAGGGATAATAGCCGTGGGGTTTTTACATAAATGGGAATTCAGATCATTGTTTAAGGCGATGAGAGAAGTATGCGAGGCTTCAAAACATGCTAGCTGTGTTGCAATGTTCTTGACTCTCGCTATTAGAGGTGAGAGTAGAGATCTTACCAGATGCTCTATATCGGTAAGTAAGTTAGAAAAAGGGGAAATGGGAGACTGTGTCGGGGATGCTAGAGGCCTAGTTCGTGTAGGAGTCGGTATTGATTGGGGCTTAATTTTGGGCACATCCAGGTGGCAGTCTTTTCTCCTTTTTTTTGTTGGAACAGCAAGAATATTTCTTGCTGTTGTCTTCGGGCAACAAGATCTATTTTTTGCCAGTTTTCGCTTAGAAGTCTTAGCAGTATGGGTGGAAGATAAATCCACAAGGGAAGTGCCCACTGAAGATTGGGAATTGGAGGGACATATGTCAGTCTCAGTTAAAATAGGCACTATATCTATTGGGTCACAATGTTGCGCGGGAAGGCCAGGGTCGTTGGTTAGTTCAGGATCAGAAGCCCTGAATGACGGTGAGGTGACCTGTTGAATGTGGCCCAAAGAGGAGCGCTTCTGAAAAACAGGGTCCAGTGATAAACGGCGTTCCGTAATGGCGATCTCTTTTTCCAGCACAGAAGCGGCCCTAGTGATGAAGTGGTCTAGGGTCCCCCTGACTGAGCCCCCAACCAGAGAAAGCCTTGGTTTAGTAGAGTGTGTGGCCATATTGATTAACTTTGTGAAATTAAAACACAGGTAAAAGTAAAAGCCAATGCTAACATACAATGGGGAGAATAGAACACATAAACCAGACGATGGTCAACAACTGTAGGGAGCGGCCCCCGTTATACCCAAAAGGAGACAGAACAAAAGTCAATCACCTGGCTCTAGAGAGGATGGTAGCGTTTGAGTGGCCAAGAACAGGGGGGTGGCCCAGCCCAGCCTCGGTCGGCCTTGGACGGCCGTAGACGGCCCGCCCTTTGCCCGGGCTTAGCCCGGCGTGTCCCGCTGCGCGTCCCGCGAAGCGGGAGGCGCGAGGTCTATTTAAAGTCCGCCGCCGGTAGAAGGGGAGGGGCTGCTGGTGATGACACTGCCCCCCGCTGCCTCTGGTCTCTGTAGTTCTGCAATCCAGTCGGCAAATCCGTGCACCATACGCTGTGCGTCCCGCGAAGCGGGAGGCGCGACGTCTATTTAAAGTCCGCCGCCGGTAGAAGGGGAGGGGCTGCTGGTGAGGACACTGACTCCCGCTGCCTCTGGTCTCTGTAGTTCTGCAATCCAGTCGGCAAATCCGTGCACCATACGCTGCGTGTCCCCAAGTGGCATACTGCAAGTGGCAGTGAGGGTCCGGTAGCAATGTCTGGGAAAAGCTTAAAAATGTTTTTAAAAAGCCACCGACAAAATTAAACAAGCATTTGCAATGCAATAGGTCTCGCATTTATAAGAGTTTGAGCTATTGGCATTGTAAAATTACAATGGCTTTTATTTATGTTTTGGTTTTAAAACAAATAAAAGGCATTGTCATTTGCAATGTCAGTAGCATAAACTCGCATAAAAGCAGTGTGTGGAGTGCAGCAGTGTGCGGCATGCAGCAGTGTGCGGCAGTGTGTGGCGTGTAGCAGTGTGCGGCGTGCAGCAGTGTGCGGCGTGCAGCAGTGTTTCGTGTAGCAGTGTGCGGCGTGCAGCAGTGTGCGGCGTGCAGCAGTGTGTAATGCAGCAGTGTGTAATGCAGCAGTGTGTAATGCAGCAGTGTGTAATGCGGCAGTGTGTAATGCGGCAGTGTGTAATGCGGCAGTGTGCGTCGTGCGGTAGTGTGCGGCGTGCAGCAGTATGTGGCGTGCAGCAGTGTGTGGCGTGCAGCAGTGTGTGGTGTGGTTTGTAAACAACAAGAAAAGCGGACATCAAAGGAAGGGTGGGAGGGAACGAGCATATGGGGTGTGAGTTATAACGAAAGTTAATTGTTGTAAGAGGGGATGCAGGAAGTGAGGCCGAGCGTGCGCTGGCGAAAGCAGTCTGCTGCTTTCAAGTCCGATGCCAGATGCCAGCTTCGCGCTTGAATGCCTCACATGCACTGGCCATAAACCGCATTCCTAAGGTCTTGTGCCCCTTACTAAATCTCTCTGAATCAGTGGTCGAAGTGGGCGGGAACGGCAGGGCACTGCCTGAATGTATCTTTGTAATTTGGGGCTTGTTTTGTTTCCCCAGTTATGAACTCAAGACTATAAATACCATAACGCAAATAAAATCAGGACTGGATGACCTTGTTGCTCCAGGCAGAGTGGGATATAAGAGCTTCAGAAGAAGCAAGACAATATTTAAACAAGGAAATCATCTTGACACATATCAATTGATCCCCTAATCAACCTCCGCTGCATTAACTTTAAGAAAGCAAGCGGTCCTGAAGAAGGTGGATTGAATGACAGGTATCCACTGAAACGTGCGTCGGCCTGTTCCATTCTCCAGCTGGCGGCATTACCATGGTACTAAAGAAGAATCTTCACCATGAGTTCTTTCTGTAGCAAGCCATTTTTAAGCTGGAAAACAATGAATGTGATGTGTGAATGAGAATGTGTGGTATGCTATGACTGGATGTGAGGTTTGTATTAATGAGATATTGATATGGGGACAAATTTAATATTGTTATATTGTATGTTTTTTCTTGCACAAATCTGCACATTTAATAGTACTGTATTCATGTTTGCACTATTTGTATTATATATATGGACACAGAGAAAATTATGGTGACTTTTATTACCACCTTAAAAAAATGTATTTGTAATTCCCAAAAAAAAAGAAGACAGATAGAATTTGCAAAAGAAAATAATAAATAAAATTTGAATTGATGTAGATTCTTCTGTAGATTGTTTTTGATATTTCTAAGCACAGTGATAGCCCAATCGAGCTGAATTCAGACAATGGATAGTTAGAGTTTTTAGCCAAGCAGCACATTAGCCTGGGTGCTGTGCTGCCAGGGATTGAATAGATATACAATTACTACACACTGGGTCATGCAGTCTACTTCAAGAATACATGCTCGGGGGGAGGAGCCTAGCGCTTGACCAAGATGGCCGCGTGAGCCCGGAGCTCCCGCTACCCTCGCGCCCTCCGGCACTTATCCTGTCCTAAATCCTGAATTTCATGCACGGAATCTTGCGGATGAGTCACAGCTGGGGCGACTGACACTGTCCGGGCGAGGATCGCCCACCGGGGACCGAAGTTGTGCGTGGCGGAAGACTGCGGCCTACCTCCGAAGGATGCCAGGGGCTTGCGTTGGCAGGATGCCCGGCCACTAATTGAACAACAGCGGCCCTAGGAGGTGTGAACTGACGGACGGATGCCGCTGCACTTTCGCTTTCTCGCCCTTTGTTTGCTCTGGCTTGGGAGCGCTTCACGCATATCCTCCTCTGACTGGAGGACCTCAGTTCGGTCCTGATTGACTGTGGTAGTCCTATTTGACCCTGTTGCCTCTAGCTGCGCGAGGGACGGCCTTTGGCACTTGATTGTCCTGCTGTTCGGGATGTCGACCAAATCGGAGGCGGACAGGTCGAAGTCTAAGACTACCCGGCGGGGAGGCTATACCCAATCCAACAATATGGATCGTTATGCCCAGCAGAAGGGGTCACCCGGTGGATCAGGACAGTCGCTGGAAGCGCAGAAGGCCGATTCACCCCCTGCCTCGGAGCTATCGCTGCAGGATATCAAAGGGGCGATAGATGGGATGCAATCTTCGATTGGGCGACAGTTTGAGACCCTGGCGCACAAGGTGGACATGATTCTGATCGATGTCAACTTGATTCGCGCGGACCTGGGCAAAACCAACGAGCGGGTCAAGTCCCTGGACCTCAAGACCACTGGTCTAGCGGACGATGTCTCGGAACTTCAGGCTGAGGTTCGTAAGTTGCGAACCGCGAGTGACCTCTCCGCCCGCCGGCTCGAGGACTTCGAAGGTCGGGCCCGGCGCAATAATGTGCGCCTTATTGGGGTCCCGGAAACCTCAGAGGATGTCTCTGTGGACTTACTCGTCGAGGATTTGGTGGTGAATCATCTCGCGCCTAAGGGCCTCAGCAAGTTCTTTGCGGTGGAGCGGGCTCACCGAGTGCCTGGAGGACGGCCTAAGGTGGGAGCCCCCCCCCGAGACCGATTGTAGCCCGGATCTTTAATTTTCGGGATCGAGACGATATCCTGCAAGCATCGAGGGTGACAGGCCCGGTCCCTTTTCAGAACGCCTCTGTGAGTTTTTATCCTGACTTCACCCAGATGGTGCAGAAACAGAGGCAGAGTTTCCTGGGGGTGAAGCGGCGGCTCAGGGATATGGACCTGAAGTATGCCATGCTTTTCCCCGCCAGGTTACGTGTGGTGTATGAGGACCGGACTTTCTTCTTCGAATCACTGGATATGGCAGGGGACTGGTTGGATGCGCTCCCTCGGAGGCGGCCCGGCCGGGACAGCGTGGACGGAGCGGAAGGCGATCGTGATGGACAGAAGTGATATCTCCGGTGTTGGCACGTACTGACTCAGCCCCGGACAGTGACTCGCACCTTCCTGCAGTAATGAGAGGGCGGCGGGGGGAAGATAGGAGCTCTTTCCTCCCTTGGGGTACTTTTTGTAGATTTGTTTTTGATAGGGCGACAGGCACACTGCAAGTTGGGGGGGCTTTGTAAGCTGGTGCAGGGAGGGGGGGGGGGGGATTTGGGATGTTGAGGTTGTTGTTGGGGGGTGTGTTTCTTTTCTTGCAAGGCGTAGCAATTGTCAGCATTGTCCGATCATGGTTCTCCGGGGGGGGGTGGAGGTCTCTTTGTGTTCGGGGATGGGGGATAGGGGCTTAAGCATAATCAGCTGGAATGTTAATGGCTTAGGGGACCGTATTAAACGGGGGATAGTCCTGCAATTCTTGAAACGGACCTCGCCAGATGTGGTCCTCCTGCAGGAGACCCATCTTATAGGGAATACGTGTTATGCACTCAACAGAAAGGGCTATAAATTCATTGCTCACTCGGGGTTCTCCTCGGGCTCCAGGGGTGCGGGCATACTTGTTAGAGCTTCCCTACCATTCGAGGTTGATTCCACCATTGCTGATGATAGGGGGCGCTTTGTGGCTGTGGCGGGGAGGTGGGAGGGCAGAACGTTGGTATTGGTTTCTGTTTATGTCCCTCCTGCCCTGCAGGCCTCTACGTTTGCTGATCTGGGCAAGGTCTTGTTGGAACTCCCCGAAGGTACGCTGGTGGTGGGAGGAGACTTCAATGCGGTTGGTTCTGGAATGCTTGATAGGTGTCCGCCCAGGGACACCGGGGGTGCTCAGAAGTGGCTTCCTGATTTTATAGACACTTTTGGTCTGGTAGACTGTTGGAGGCTACGGCACCCCACTCAGAGACAATATACCTTTCATTCCGGGGCCCACGGGAGTCTCTCCCGGATTGATTACTTGCTCACTCTGGCTGCGCACGCCTCCTTGGTATCTGAGGCTAGGCACCTGGCCCGGGGCATTTCTGATCATTCACCGGTGTGGGTCCGCTTGAATATTGGCCGGGTGGCGGGGGGCAGGGTGGCTCCCAAAAACCCCTGGTATTTTCGTGACCCCAAGCTGCGCAGTGCGTTGCTGAAGTCAGTTGACCGTTATTTTCAAGAGAATCAGGGTTCAGTCGAATCGGCGGTGTCCTTGTGGGAAGCTTTTAAGACTGTGTTGAGAGGGGAGGCCCTTTCCCTGGTAGTGGCTGCCAAGCGGCGGAGAGATGCCGAGGTGACGCAAGTAGAGGACGAGATAGCGGCCTTGGAAGTGGCCTTGGACGAGGATGTTACACCGGCCACACTGCATAATTTGAGTCTGAAGCAACGGGAATATAGGGATCTGGTGACGAACGCTGCTCAGACCCTTCATAGGGAACAGCAGGGTCGACTGTATGATGTCGGCGATAAGGACGGGAAATTGCTGGCGTGGCTGGACAAAAAAGAGCGTGTCAATCGAGTGGTGCCGGAGTTGTCTACGGATGGGGGAGAGGTTGTTACTGACCCTGACGGTATAGTTCAGTGTTTCTCGGACCATTTTCGCACGGTATACACCTCGGTCTCGGACAGGCCGACTGAGGATTCGTGTGACCTGTTGCAGGATATCGCTTTGCCCTGCCTTTCTGCCATTGATAGGGATGACCTCGATGGTGATATAACTGTCGACGAGGTGGCTGGTGCCATCCGCGCGTTGCGCTCCGGTAAGGCCTCGGGCCCAAATGGTTTGCCGGTTGAGCTGTATAAGCTTCATCCGGATAAGTTGGCTCCTCACCTGCGCGCCATGTTCGTGGAGGCGCGGGTGAGTGGGTTTCTTCCGCTCGACCAGCGGCTGGCGACGATCGTGGTAATACATAAAGATGGTAAGCCCCGTGACAAGTGAGGCTCCTATCGGCCGATATCACTTCTCAATGCCGAGCCGAAAATCCTTGCTAAGCTCCTTGCTAACCGCCTGGTCCGGGTGCTTGGCGACTTGATCCACCCGGATCAGTCGGGCTTTATCCCGCACCGTAACACTGCACTGAATCTTAGACGCCTTCATGGTGTGATTGCCAGGACGGGCACGATGCGGGAGCCGGCTGTGGTGGCGTCCCTCGATGCCACGATGGCCTTTGATACGGTGGAGTGGGCGTACCTGTGGGCTGTGCTAGCCAAGTTCGGCTTTGGGCCTGGATTTGTGGGCTGGGTGAGGTTGCTCTATGAGGGACCTCTCGCCAGCATCGTGGTGAACGGGCGGGCGTCGGCACCGTTTGAGCTCGGGAGAGGCACCCGGCAGGGTTGTCCCCTGTCGCCGTTATTGTTCGCTCTTGCTCTTGAGCCGCTGGCGGCGTGGCTGCGATGGCACCCGGACATACGTGGGATTCGCTGGTCGCCTGACCAGGAAGACCGTATTTCACTTTACGCCGACGACATTCTGCTATACCTCGCCTCGCCTAAGAAATCTCCGATTGTGGTTTGTGACGTCTTGACTTCTTTTGGTAGAAACTCTGGTCTTGTCATTAATTGGGGGAAGTCCTACTTGTATGTCCTGTGTGGTGATGTCCCGCCTGTCCCGCGCAACTGCCCGCTCCAGATAGCCCAGCAGGGCTTTTTGTATTTGGGGATCTATATTTCCATCGATCCCATCTTGCGGTACGAGAAGAACTTGCTCCCTCCCTTGGCGCGTCTGCGGCGGGACGTGGCGGGCTGGCGGCGGTTGCCGCTTTCCCTCCTTGGCCGTGCCGCTCTGTTCAAGATGATGTCTCTTCCCCGTTTCCTCTATGCCCTGCAGAATACTCTTGACTGGGTCCCGGCCAGTTACTTCCGCGAGGTTGAAAGCCACCAGCGCGCGCTATTGTGGGAAGGGCGTCCGCGTATAGCGATTGCTAAGTTGACGCTTCCGTGGTACGACGGGGGTATTGCGCTTCCGGACATCCGACGTTATTATTGGGCCACCCAGTTGAGTGCGATTAACCATGGTGTATATGGTCCGGCGCTGAGCCCTGGTTTCGCCATGGACCGATGGTTGCTACGTGGGGGTAACTACTCCAGAGCGCTGTATTCGAAGTCGTCAGACTTAACCCTAACGGGGCCCACTAGGGTTGCTGTGCATGTATGGAAGGTTGCGACGGATTCGCTGGGTTGGAAGGGTAAGCTTACCCTCGCCACCCCTCTATTTGACTCAGATATTCTGGGTAAGCTTTGGCACACAAAAGGGTTTGAGAAATGGGACCTGATCGGCATATCCAGGGTTGGAGATCTCTTGGTTAAGGGTAGGATAAAATCATTCGAGGAGCTGCAGCAGGAGTATGAGCTGGGGAGCAAGGAGTTCTTCCGATACGCTCAAGTGTTCCACGCCTTGCGGTCAGTTCTTGTAGACGGGGAGAAGGTGCCCGAGTCCTCCCCGTTGGAGGACCGGATCCTGGATGGCCATATGCCAGAGAGTAAGATCTCGCTCATTTATAAGAAACTTATTAATGTTCGGGCAGATCTTCTCCTAGGGTTACGTGCTCAATGGACCAGGGATGGACTTGAACTAGATGACGAGGACTGGCAGTACGCAGTTTCCTCTCCCAAAGAGGTCGCGATCCCCGCGCGCCTGCGGTTGGTGCAGCTTAAAATACTCCATAGGGTCTACGTGACGGGGCCCAGGCTGGTCCATATGGGTTTCTCTGAGGAGGGCTTATGTAAGAGAGGCTGTGGTATGGTGGGCACCTTCCTACATATTATTTGGGAATGCGGTGCGATTATGGAGTTTTGGAGGCGCATTCACGAGGTGATGGGGGAGGTGACGGGCATCGTCATGCAGCCTGAGGCGCGGTGTTGTCTTCTGAATGTTTGGGGTCCTACTGACCACGACGCGGCACAGACTCAGTGGGTGACCCTGGGTAACATGATTGCCAAGCGCGACATTGCTCGTCTGTGGGGCGCTACTGGGCCTCCTACATCGACAGCATGGATGGAAAACATGGATTGGAGCATGTTTAGGGAGAAGACAGTGTATTGTGCTCGAGGGCGCCCTCGGAAATGGCATTCTGTATGGGGGCGCTGGAACCAGTACAGAGGGGGCATATGCCTGCCCCCGGCCCCGGATCCGCCCGAGGAGCAGCTTTCCCCTTAGCTTTCTTTGCGGCTTTGAACTTCTTGCTGATATGTGTAGGTTTTCTTGAGTCTCTGACTTCCCCTCCCTTCCCTTACTACAGACCTGTGCCTGTTAGACGAAATGGGGCTCGCCTCCCCTGATGAGAACCCCTTCTGGTGCTAACGGTACTCATCGCCTTGCTTGTGTTTAGGTTTGGATTTGTGTTTATTTAAAACAGAACCTTCGATTCTTCTGTCATTGGAATGTTGACGCTAGCATGTGTTGTGTTTTTAAAGCTGCCGTACCTCCGGGTTGTCGGCTGAATAGCTGTGTCAATGATTTTACAGAATAAAGGTTTTTTAAAAAAAAAAAAAAAGAATACATGCTCAGGAAACATTTATAGATACATTCCAAAAAAGACAAGTGCGCTGATGCAAGTCAACAGTACTATAACATTCTGTGTGCGACTGCACCACTAGTCAGATGAAAACATGTTAGTCACAAGGTGTGCAACTATATGGATAAGGGATTGGGCTTAATTCTAGTCAATCTGTGGTGACATTTCATGGCAGTATTCAACTAAACAAATGCATACATAAATAATACCTAATTTAAAAAAAATGTGCTTTCATACGAATAACCGTATCCATTACCTTGAGAGTTCATGTACAAAGCCACAAATATATGCAGCCATTTTGGAGCCTGTGCATCAACATTGCAACTAAAAACAGTATATATGTGGGGGCAAGTATTTCATCATGTCTTAAGGTATTGAACTAAATATGTGGACATTACAAGGACACGTTTCATCTCATTCTCAATGCCATGCAGAGAAAATATAATACTCAGGACACAGTGCATGCATGCCAACATGTGTAGAAACGAAAGATGTAAATTTAAAATTAAAAGAATAAATAAATGGGAGAATTTATTTCCCCATTAACGTGCATTGAAGAGGAGGTAATTTCAGTTAGGAGAAAGCAAAAATAAAGTAACTTTTGGCTTTAAAAATCGGGATCTCCCGCCTGAATATGTGTTTTGGCAAGTACGAGAGTGTGGCTGATGTGCAAGATGGGTAGGGGATGTCGATTTGTCAGAATTAGTTCAGAAAGCAGGTAAAAGCTGGCTTTGGCAAAGGGCATGCGAACATGAACCTTTTTCCAGTGCATCACCAATTCAAAGTGTAAATTGGGTAATCTAATCATCTGCAAAATCCTCTAGGCTGGCCCTGAAACATAACGGACAACCGGACAAACCAATGCCTGAAAGGAGCTCACCCAAACAGACAAAGGTTAAGAAGAAAAACATTTTTTTAAAGCGTCGCTCCTGTCACCTCTAGGTGCGTTAAATAGAAACGGCAACTGTTGCCATTACACATTGTAAAGCTGTAACATTTACCCACCTTAGAAGTATGGTCCACCTATAACATCCCAAGTCAGCCGCGATGTTTAACTCTCTGAGCCACTTTGTACTGTTATTATGTTTGTGAGATAGCTGTGCGGTGACGAGTGCATGTATGTACTGAGTACGTGCTTTAAGTTTCATTTCTCCTTTTTAATCCGAATTAAATTCCAGGCAGAGGCGCAACTAGAGCCAAATTTCGGGGAGGGCTAAGCAAAAATTTCGGGGGGGGGGGCTGAATCTTTAAACAGTAGGCAGAGTGGCGCTGATTTCGGGGGTGGGGGGGCTGAATCTAGGCGGCTGCAGGGGCTCTTAGAAGGGGTGAAACAACAGCGAAGCCTCATTAACATGCAAATGGTCTTTTAAAGACCTGTGAAGTGCTCGGGCACGGCTTTGTGTCTGCCCGGGAAGCGGTCTCATCCCGGGCTGCCACACACGACGGGGGGGGAGGGGGGGGGGGGGGGGGGGGCTGAAGCCCTGTGAGTCCAATGGGTGTTGCGCGCCTGATTCCAGGTATGCCAGAATGTGTTCACCCTCATTGGCACAGAGATTTGTACATGGCGTTCTCTGATGGGAAGCTGCCATTTACAAGGGATGACTGAAAGTTCCCCTCGTGAGGTTGGGCCATTTGCAAAAACATATTTTAAATGGGCGAAAAATACGTGATCAATCATACACGGTCAGAACGTGTGAGGCAAAATGACACGCAGCTACAACTTGTCATCTCTCGTTCTGTCTGCTACGATAAAACACAAGTCAAAATGTAACAAACTGCACAACAAACATTAGGCGGTTTATAATTCCGCTCTTCTCCCTTTTCTTTCTAACAAAGATATTTCTTAGGTAATATTTTATTGTTTACCTACCAAAAGCACCCCACTAGCTGCAAAGAAAAGCGTAGACTTGCAAGCAAAGATGCAAGAACGCGTGCACAAAGCCAATGTGTAGTCCTTTCCTGTGGAGTATTTGAATTCAAATAATGAGTAGTTAATGCAGACGTGCTCCGCGTTTCAGACAATATTTTGAAACATTGAACTTCTGTTGATCACTGAATATTGATAAAACGGGAATAACCAGTTCATCTGGCTTTGGGGGTCGGGGCTGAAATCATGCAGCTTACCTGATTCAAACGGCGGGGGAGGGAGAGAAGGCCAGGTACGTAAAAACAAAAGGTGAGAGTGAAGATTAAGTCCCCGACAGGAGTCCGAGCTAAGAGGGGAGGGGCAAGAAGTTGGGGCCTGTAAGAGGCTGCAGCGGGCTGGGAAGCAGTCTCTGTCACCGCAGTTTATTTCAAGCAAAAGACTGTCTACCCCCTCCCACCCAGCCAAGATTAACAACCTTGTTTACAGTGGAGGAAGGAAAAAATGCTTCGGAAGCGGCAGTCCCGGGTAGAGAGAAGTGGAGAAATTAAACAAGACCTATGCTTTTAGTAACCAGCACAGGCGGCATGCAGCGCTCGTTACTAAAAGTATATAATATTGAAACAAGCGCGCACTGAAGCTGACGAGGAGGGAGTGGGAGGGGGGAGTGGGGGCGGGCACAGTGGTGCCGGGAGAGGGTGAGATTGAGAAAGGGAAAGATAGGGATCGAAGGAGAAACAAAATAGATAGAAACCACAGGAGGCAGCGCTTTAACACCTAGCTAGACAATAACAAGCAGGAAGGGGGTGGCAAATGGTGTGCACTTTGATGTCCTCAGTGGCCGCGCGGCTCACTGAGGACATCAAAGCGGCCGTGAAAGTGCTCTGGCAGTGCTTTTCAGGATGCCAAATGGTGCGCGCGCCCGGCGCACATGCACTGTATTTGGAGGCCTGAAAAGCCACTGTTTGCACTTCCAAAACTCGCTTACTATAAGTCTCGCCAGAGCAGCGCTAAAGCGCTGTCTCAGGCGAGACCTAAAAAGGACACACTGGTCGTGACACTGAAAGCGCTTGTTTTGATGTGGGTGATGACTTGCGCTTCGGTAGAACGCCGAAACACTCTTAGAAAGGAAGCGATTGGTCTAGTGGGCTGACCCAGAGATCTTTGCTGTAGTGACTTGAAGAACTATAGGAATTACACCACAACAGACCAATGGATAAAGAGGCTAACTGAAAGCCCTTGCAGGCAAGTATATAGAGACATATCATTTTATTAAATCAAAAGACCTTATCTAACACCAGACATAAAATCGTCATGAATGGTGCTTTGGGGTGTTCGTTTTCTGCACTCTAGACTAGAAATAATGCCACACTTCCGGATGCTCCCCGAAGATAAATGTGCATACAAGGAATCTCAAAGGTAATCATTTCAACGTTGTGGTTATCCAAAAACTGTCTGTGACTGTGGTCCCCGGGGACTGGATACCGACACTTAAATGAAACGAGAAGGGGGAGCGCCAAGCCAAACACGTTTAAGAGCTGTAAAAGAAACTCCCAAACAAAGAGGAAGAGTGGTTGTGAGTACCAACAGAACACATGAAGTAACAAGGGTCGAGCATGAAGTAATACACACGGGGCTCACACGCACTTAGAATGGCACTTAACGGTGAGAAGGCAGCGCAGCCTGGGAACTCTCACTTCCACTGAGAGGAAATTTGCCAAACCCTAGATAATGTCTGGAGATTAATACTTGTTCTGTCGAGACTAACAGCCCTGTTGTAGAGCCTTCCTTTTTTGGTAACGATGTATCCTTTTCATAAAAGGCATCCCCCGAGGAACTCATGGCACATTCCCTCATCTCAAAATACTTTGGGATGTCAGGTGAGGAGGGAGCCTTCAGAAGAATAACTGCTCGCCTCCTTGGAAGCAAAGAACAAAATGGCTGAAGATAATGAGATGTAAAACAAGCACGGGTGTCCCTGAATGCTTCGGAGACTGAACTCCTCCTGTGAAGAGCGCTGGAGACAGGGGTGTGATAACGCACCTCTGTCAGGCGCTTAATTACCTCTGTGGAGATCGCTTAAGCCGATATGCTGAGAAGCAATGCGTGCCTCCCTTTTGCTTGTCTCAGAAGTCAGGTGTTAAAACTCCAAGCAATAGCATCGTCATTGTCAACAGTGACAGTAGCAGCCCTATGCTCGTGCCTAGAAGCCGCACCGCCCAACGTAAAACCGTGAGCAAAAGCTCAGGCTAGCTGACAGAATTCAAAATGACCTGAGGGCTTGTCAAAGTCAATAGTAAGAACTTCATAATACTTCCCAATGTACAACACAATGCACATTTGTGCACCACTGCCTATAGCATCACACCCTTCATCTCCCAATGTACAACATAATGCACATTTGAGCACCACTGCTTATAACACTGCTTATAACACTGCACTTCGAGACCAAGAAGTACATTCTACATCTCTCTCTCTCCTGCTTTCAAATGCACATCCCACATGTTCTGCTCCTGGCATGTCTGTTCTACTCTGTGAAAGCACCCCCACCCTAAAACTACAAAGAGATGAGAGAGAAATCTTCAAGGAAACGTGAACATGCAGGAAACAATGATGTCGTACATTCAAGCTAGGATAAAGTAAAACACCAAAAGTCAATTAAAACAAAGGTAGTCAAAGGTCATCACGCGGTTTGAATACATAGGAGTGCCTCTAGCACTGGCAGCAGAACTCGGTGCATTTTACTCTGGCTAACTAGTAATAGGGCGCCAGTGTTCATCCTTTCAAAATGCTAAAATGTGCTTACCCCGAAATGGCATATGTAACTTGCATACAAGTCTAATGAATATGGTACCAGGTGTACCCAGGCCTGCAAGTTAAAGGTCACTATAGGTTTGCAAGACCCATTGTGCCGCCCACTATAGTGCGGTGCAAACATGACGGCAACTGAATGCTCACCAAATGGAAAGCGGATTAATATCTCAGACTGCGCGTGGGTCGTTGAATGTACCAACACAAATAAATAAGCATTTGGATCTACCTAAAGCCTACTAGTTATTAAAGGTGAGGAAGTGCTAGAATATGAAAGCTGGGTGTGGGCAGTGAATTGCGCTAAGCTGGCAGAGCTTGCAAAGTTTACCCCGCTCGAAGCGCAGAGTTCAGCAAACTACTCCGCCTCCCAAATAGCGTAGCTGAGTTTGCCAGGCCAGGCCAGCCCACCCCAGGCAACTCGGACATCTGCTTTTTTTACTTCTGTAAGTGCTTCCTGTTGAGGTTTCACTTGTGTGACACCAGCATCGTGCCAGAATGAATCCTGCCCTGCATATTTATCCAATAGTACATACCTCCCTCGCTCCACAATCAATTCACCAGCTCAGGCCACACCCTCACCACTGGGGCCTCCTACTGTCCCAAACGTATCAGCAGACCTCTGAGTAGAGCTCAGAGCCAAAACCAAATGTCTCTAAATGCCCTAGAGCCCCTGAAGTCCTCACCCTCTGAAGCCCGGGACTTGAGTAGGGTCTGAGCAGGGGGCACTCCCAGGCTTTGAGACACTTTGGCTTGTCAGCCTCCACGCCCCCACCCACACCCCCTGCTCCAGTACTGCCAGGTAGTCCCCTAGGTTGCAGTTATCCAAGCTAGGGTTTCACTTTCATGGGCAGCCTGAGTGCAGAATGGCTGGCAGTGGCACCCTTTGGCCTGTTGCAGTAACCGGTGCCCCCTCCTGCGGCATGGAGTGCATCCTCTGGCTGGCCGTTGGATGATTCAGATAAGGAGGTGGTAGGGCAACCGTCGGGGCAGCACTTCATGTCATGCTTAACTGCTGCACCCCAAGTAGCTGACGGAACAGGAGGGGTTAGAGTCGAGACAGGAGGGGGAGCAGTGTGAGGCCTGTACCGTTCACAGACTTTGGCAACGGAGTGCGCTATACATAGAGAACGATTTAGACACTTGTGCCTGCCCTGCGAACATGCGCGGTTACAGACGCCCGCGCATGCGAACTCACTGCAATCTGAGCCGCCGTTGTGCCAAAGAGTTTTTATGCAACTCCACAGAAATCCACATAGTGCAACTCCAGCCACCCCTAATAAAAGCAGTGAAACTGGACATGTCAAGCAAATTAATGAAGATTATTTATATGGCACGCAGCTACTCCGGGACTGTCCCTGCCCTTAAACAACAGCATTGGGGGCCTGACAGCCAGCCGGACCTATCCGCAACCAAAGAGATCTTCCCCTCCCCACACTGCCCTGCACCTCTCCCCCCACTGCCCTGCATCACTCCCCCCACTGTCCTACACCTCTCCCCCGACTGCCCTTAATTCCTCTCCCCCCACGGTCCTGCACCTCTTCCCCCCCCACTGTCCTGTACTTCTCCCCCCACTGTCCTGTACTTCTCCCCCACTGTCCTGCACCTCTCCCCTCCACTGTCCTGCCCCCTCCCCCCTCCACTGTCCTGCCCCCTCCCCCCCACTGTCCAGCCCCCCTGTCCTGCCCCCCTCCCCCCCACTGTCCTGCCCCACTGTCCTGCCCCCCTCCCCCCCACTGTCCTGCCCCCCTCCCCCCCACTGTCCTGCCCCCCCTACTGTCCTGCCCCCCCTTTCCCCCTCCCTCCCACCCACTGTCCTGCCCCTCCCCCCCACTGTCCTGCACCTCCCCCCCCACTGTCCTGCACCCATCCTCTCCCCCACTGTCCTGCACCTCTCCCCTCCCCCACTGTCACTGTCCGTAGGCTAGACTGCCGACTTTGGTGCTGGAAACCAGGGATAGAGCCTTGGGGTCGTGTCCACATCCTGTGATTCTGGGCAAATCACTTCACCTCCCATTTCCTGTGTGTATAATGTAAATACGGTGCTCGTGTAAAGCGCTCCGATACCTTCGGGTCGAATCCGCGCTATATAAAAGATGCACACAAAAAAAAAAACTCCCCCCACTGTCCGGCACCCCCTCCCCCCACTGTCCGGCACCCCGCCTCTCTCCCCTCACTGCCCTGAATTCCTCCCACCCCCCTCTCACTGTCCTGCACCCTCCCCCGTCCCCCACTGCCCTGAATCCCTCTCCCCCCCGGGTCCTGCCCCGCGCGCTCACCTGCTCTCCGCCCCACTTGGGTGAGGATGGGCGCCATCTTGCGTCAGGGGATCAGACGTCAACCGATGTACGCCGAGGACGTCCGCCATCTTGGATAAGGGCACGGTTATAGTCCGCAAGGACGGATACCATCTTGGATAAGGGCACCGTTGTTGTCCGAGAACGGGCGACATTTTGGATAAGGGCACCCGTAGCCCATTCTACGGTTGCCACAGGACTCCATTCAAGCAACACGCACTGTTCCTCTTAGAGCATATGTCAAAAGTGCATTCTGGGACTTGTAGTTTAAGTTCAGTTCCCCTTTCTTTTCCCTATCCATTACTATTGTTTTTTGTTTTTGTAAATAATTATTTTTAACGAGCGACAGCTACATACAAATTAGCTTAATACCCATTTATTGTACAAGTCATTAAAAAACATAATGTTCTGCTTTAAATGTGGAAACACAAATACAACATCTGAATTTTACTATTTAATCGAACCGGCTGCATGCCGAGATAAGAGCTCCTTGACGCAGAAGTGACCCTGGCAGAGCCAGTGCAGCAGGCCTGCACTGCTCCAGGGATGAGGCCGCCTGGCAGGTTTCAAACCGGCAGGACCAGCATATGAATGTCACTGCCGGTTCAAAAAAGAACATCTCCTAAGCTTCTGTTTCCCCCTAACCAGTGTGTATTTTACACAGTAGATAAAAGACAAAATTTGTTTTGAACTGCCTTCGTGAACCCTGGCTGATCATTAAAATAACCAAAGACAGAGAGGCCTCATTAACAAGCATTTACAATGCAATAGGTCTCGCAATGACATTATTTTGAGCTATTGGCATTGTAAATGGCATTGCCTTAAAAAAATTTATAAGGCATTGCTATTTACAATACCAAAAGCAACACTTATTGCATTGCATAGCGCGGGTGTCCGTGAAGACGGTGCCGCACTCATTTGGTGGACTTAACGATTCTTCCCTGTTGGAAATGGGATTTCTGGTTGGCTAAGGTTTGCATCAAAGCCAGGCAGAATCCACCACTCTAGTCAGGATAAGGGAGTTACACTCCTAAAATAACCCCTGCTCACCCCCTTGGTAGCTTGGCACGAGCAGTCAGGCTTATCTTAGAGGCAGTGTGTAAAGTATTTGCACAAAACCAACAGTAATACAATGTAAGCACTACAAAAGAACACCACACCAGTTTAGAAAAATATCCAATATTTTTATATACTTAAACAAGACCAAATACGATAAAAATCCACAGTACAGTACTTTAAAAATAGTTTCTTCGCCAGATGTCTTTAAACGGCAAAAATACGTTGAAAACACAGTTTGTACGAGTCGGTAGCTTGGTCCGAGTCTACCGCGATGCTCAAAACAACAGAGTCTCACAGTTCTAGCTGACCGCGTCGGTACGGACCAGCAACAGCGGGACAGACTCGTTAACAGTACCTTTCTTGGTTCGACTCACACGGAGGTGCGAGTCGGTCGTGGCATCCGTTGCAGTTGCGAAGCAAAGTGGAAGTGGTGCAGTGTCCCTCGATGCGGTGCGAGCAGCGGCTCGGTGACAATCGTCCAGATGGCGTCGGTGAGACGAAGACGGACGGTGCAGGGCGAGACTGTGCTCGATGTGGTGTTGGCAAGTTGCAATGCAGCGACAAAGCCGGTTGGCTGGAATTGTGCTGGCCGAGCCGGACAGCTGTACGTGACAAGGCGGTCACGGGTGTCGAGCCAGCGGCGACCGAGTCGGTGAGACCAGGCCAGCGAAGTGAAGCGTGACGGTGCTGGATGCGGTGCCTCTCGATGCGGTGCAGGCAACGGCTCAGTGACGATCGTGCCGACGGCATCGGTGAGACCAGAGCGTGCGGTGCAGGGTGAGTCGGTGCAGCCTGCGGTGCCTTCAGGACACAAGGCCAGCGGCGGAGTCGATTGACGGAGTCGGCTGACGGAGTCGGTCGCGGTTCCCTCTTCTCTGTGGCAACTAAAACAGAGGTTCTAGGAGCGGTACCTAGAGGTTGGTGAAGACTTTGCAGTCCCTGAGACTTCTTAACAGGAGGCCAGCTCGGTTTCAGGCCCTTGGAGATGCTCAGCACAAGTAGAGAAAGTCCAGTCCTTTCACTGCCCAAGGTAGAAGCAGCAGCTGCAGGCCAACCCAACAAAGCAACAACACAGCAAAGGGGCAGTACTCCTCCTGGCAGCTCTTCCAGCTCTTCTTCTTGGCAGGGTCCTTGAATCCAGTGAGTTCTAAAGTCTTGGGGTCAGGGCCCCAATATTTATACCAGCAATTCCTTTGTCCTCTGAAGGCAGAGGGGCCTGGACCTAGTTCAAACCAGTTTGGGGGTGCATGTTGCTAGGGTGCACCTTCTTCCTTTGTCAGTGTGGGCCAGGGTGCTCAGACGCACCACAGGAGGTGGAGCCGGCATTGTGGAAGGCGAGCCCAGCCCTATTCAGACCCAGGTGCTACTCCTCTCACCCATCTATGTGTAGATGTGCCTACTCAGCCCTGCTGACTCACCAAGTCTCCCCCAGCCCAGGTCACTCACAAACCAGACAGCTAATACACAAGCTAGCAGAGGCAGGCTGGATGGTTAGGTCAGAAAATTCCCACTTTCTAAAAGTGGTAATTTCAAACACAGAATGTTAAAACCAACTTCACAAAAAGATGTATTTTATTATTCTGAGTTCAGGCATACAAAACTCGAATTTCTACCATGTTCCCAGGGTCAGTTAGGATCATAGGATGTAATGATCAAACTGCCCATTCTGACCTATGGAGAACAGGTAGCCTTGCAATAGTGAAAAACGAAGTAGGGTGTAATTCACTATCAAGACATGCCACACACACCAGGGCATGTCCTACCTTTCACATACAATGCACCCTACCCATGGGGGTACCTTGGGCCTACCAGAGGGGCGACTCACATGAGGCAAAGGGAAGGTTTAGGGACTTGCAAGTGGGTGCACTTGCCAAGTCAACATGGCAACCCCAGGCTGCGCACAGGCTCTGCAATGGCAGGCCAGAGTTACACTTTATGGGCTGTTTGCGTGGATGGCACAATCCAGTGCTGCAGCACACCAACAGCTTTTGATTCATAGGCCCTGGCACACGCAGTGCACTTTACTAGGGACTGACATGTAAATCAAGTAAGCCAATCATGGAAACACCAATCCATAACACATTTTAAACATGAGCACTTGCACTTTACCACTGGATAGCAGTGAGGAATGTGCGCAGAATCATTACACCAGCAAAAACAAAGTCAAAAACGGGAGGTCAGAAAGCAAAAATTTAGGGGAAACACACCAATAGATGCCAGGTCTAACACATGTCCCCTCCAGCTGAAAGTAGTGAGAACTACCCACCCTCCTGGGAGTTCTCTTCACTAAGGTGGAAGAACCTGGACAGACCATCTGCGTTGGCATGTTCTGTACCAGGGCTGTGTTCCACTTTAAAGTCCATTCCCTGTAGGGAGATGGACCACCTCAGCAGTTTTGGATTCTCACCCCTCATCTGCATTAACCAGCGGAGGGGCCTGTGGTCCATCTGAACCCGGAAGTGAGTCCCAAACAGGTATGGTCTCAACTTCTTTAGTGCCCAGACCACAGCGAAAGCTTCCCTTTATATGGCACTCCACCTCTGTTCCCTGGGGAGTAATTTCCTGCTAAGGAAGACTACAGGCTGATCTAGGCCCTCTTCATACAGTTGTTAGAGCACCGCTCCCACACCATGCTCTGAAGTGTCAGTCTGCACGACAAATTCCTTGGATAAGTCGGGTGCCTTGAGCACGGGCGCCGTGCACATGGCTGCCTTCAGGGCATCAAAAGCTTTCTGGCAAGACTCAGTCCAGATCACCTTCCTGGGCTGCTTCTTCGAAGTCAGCTCTGTTAAGGGGGCAACAATGGCACCGTAGACCTTAACAAATCTCCTATAGTAGCCGGTGAGACCTAAGAAGGCCCTCACCTCTGTCTGGGTCTTGGGGGGGGTTCCCAAGCCAGAATGGTGTCAATCTTGGGTTGTAGGGGCGCCACGTGGCGGCTTCCTACCTGGTGCCCCAAGTACACCACAGAAACCTGCCCGATCTGGCACTTACTGGCCTTGATCGTGAGGCCTGCTCCTTGCAGAGCCTTCAATTCTTTTTGGAGGTGCTGTAAATGTTCTTCCCAGCTGGAACTGAACACAGCAATGTCATCCAGGTAGGCAGCACTGAAATCCTCCAGTGCAGCCAACACCTGGTTGACCAACCTCTGAAAGGTGGCAGGGACATTCTTCACCCAAAGGCATCACCCGAAACTGGTAATGACCTTCTGGGGTCGAGAATGCTGATCTCTCCTTGGCCCCCTCGGTTAAGGCAATCTGCCATTACCAGATGTTAAATCGAACGTGCTGAGGAACCGGGCAGCTCCCAACCGATCAATTAGCTCATCAGCTCTGGGGATGGGGTGCGCGTCAGTCCTGGTGATGGCATTGAGCCCACGGTAGTCCACACAAAACCGCAGTTCTGGAGTGGCCCCGGGTGCAGCAGCCTTTGGGACCAAGACCACTGGGCTGGCCCAAGGACTGCTGGAGGGCTCAATCACCCCTACCGCCAACATCTTAGAGACCTTCTCCTTGATGCTGGCCCTGACCCGGTCAGTCAACCTGTAAATCTTTTGCTTTATAGGAGGGCTGTCACCAGTGTCCACGTCATGGGTACACCAGTGAGTAACACCTGGGGTCAGAGAGAACAGTGGGGCGAATTGTCCCAACAACTGGCAACAGTCCCCCTGCTGCTTTTGAGTCAGTGCAGGGAAGAGGATCACACCCTCCACTGACCCATCATGCTCCTTGGTCGACAGGAGGTCAGAGAGAGGCTCACTTTCCTCTTCCACCCCATCATCTGTCGCCAAGAGCATACTCACTCCGGACCTCTCTAAGTGGGGCTTGAGGCGGTTCACATGGAGGACCCGCAACGGGTTCCTTGGAGTCTGCAAATTCACCAGGTAGGTGACATCACTTTTGCGCTCCACCACTTCATATGGCCCAGTCCACTTGTCCTGCAAGGCACAAGGTTCCACTGGGGCCATGACCCACACTTTTTGCCCAGGTTGAAATTCGACCAGAGTGGTATTCTGGTCATACCACCTTTTCATTTCTTCCTGGCTTGCTTCTAGGTTCGCCTGAGCAAGTTTCCTGAAGTGGGCAGTTTGGTTTCGGAAGGCCAGCATGTAACTAAACACATCCTGGGGAGTTTTCCTGGGAGCTGCCTCCCAACCTTCCTTTACCAAACTCAGAGGTCAGGACAGGGCAGCCATACAGGAGCTCAAAGGGGCTGTACCCAAAAGACTTCTGAGGCACCTCCCTGTATGCAAAGAGAAGGAATGGTAAGAGGACGTCCTACTTACACCTCATGGATTCTGTTAGACCCTTGATCATGCCCTTCAAGGTCTGGTTGAATCTCTCCACCAGACCATTTCCTTGGGGGTGGTAAGGAGTGGTGAACTTGTAGGTTACACCACAGTCCTTCCACAGGGATGTCACATACTTGGATATGAAATTGGTCCCCCTATCAGAAACCACCTCTCTGGGGAATCCCACACGGGAAAAGATCCCCATTAACGCTCGGCCCACAACTGGCGCCGTCGTTGTCCGGAGAGGGATTGCCTCGGGGTACCGGGTGGCATGGTCCACCAAGACCAGGATGTACCTGTTGCCCATGGCTGTCTTGGGGTCCCGTGGCCCCACAATATCCATCCCTACCCTCTCAAAGGGTGTTCCAACAACAGGAAAAGGTTGGAGAGGAGCTTTGACCTTCCTCCCACTCTTACCACTTGCCTGGCAAGTTTGGTAAGACCTACTGTGTGCATCTGACTGCCTTCGCATTTGGGGCCAAAAGAAGTGGGTGACAAGCCTGTCAAAGGTCTTGTCCTGCCCCAAATGTCCTGCCAAAGGCATGTCATGAGCCAGACCCAGTAGGAAGGTCCTGAAGCGCTGGGGTACCACCAGCACAGGGGCTGACCCAGGCACAGCTACCTTAGGCTCACTGCATAGGAGACCATTCTCCCAGTAGATCAGATGTGACCCGGACTGATTACCAGCTGCCTGGTCTGCAGCCTGCCACCTGAAGAACCAGAACCTTTTGGACCTGGCGGCGCAGGGTACGGCCTCCGTCTTCTGGGTTCACCTGCTTCGTTACATAGAGACACGGGACACTCTGTCGGCGTTAGAAGATTGGATTTATTTAGCTGCAGCTAGTACAGTTATCATAGAAGTACACAAAGTAGGTTCTCAGGAGACTGCCACTTCACTCTGTGGCGCATCAGATTAAATACCATACAATGCAGAATTATTAACAAAACACACGCCCCAAGCAAAAAAGAAAAGAGCCAATAGGGTAAGTGGAAAACAAAGCGGAACCAGTAAGAAGGGTTCAAAAATAGAAAGATCAGATGACTCGAAGAGACCTCTCCTCCAACTGTGTTTGTCATCCCACCCCCGAACTAATTTATTAACAAATTACAACTGACTTGCAGGTGGTGAGATACGTGGGGAACAACCTTTACAACGCAACTTTTACAACGCACTACCTTTACAACGCATTTTTTACAACGCATAATCCATTACAACGCATGACATTACAACGCATGACACTACAACGCATTTTTAAAAACTACCTTTACAACGCATTCCATTACAACGCATACTACCATTACAACGCATACCATTACAACGCATAATATTACACTACACTATCCAACACTTACCCTACTGTTGCACCCCCTGGAGTTAGAATAGTAATTTTTACCCCTATACTATCCAACACTTACCCTACTGATGCACCCCCTGGAGTTAGAATAGTAATTTTTACCCCTATACTATCCAACACTTACCCTACTGATGCACCCCCTGGAGTTAGAATAGTAATTTTTACCCCTATACTATCCAACACTTACCCTACTGATGCACCCCCTGGAGTTAGAATAGTAATTTTTACCCCTATACTATCCAACACTTACCCTACTGATGCACCCCCTGGAGTTAGAATAGTAATTTTTACCCCTATACTATCCAACACTTACCCTACTGATGCACCCCCTGGAGTTAGAATAGTAATTTTTACCCCTATACTATCCAACACTTACCCTACTGATGCACCCCCTGGAGTTAGAATAGTAATTTTTACCCCTATACTATCCAACACTTACCCTACTGATGCACCCCCTGGAGTTAGAATAGTAATTTTTACCCCTATACTATCCAACACTTACCCTACTGATGCACCCCCTGGAGTTAGAATAGTAATTTTTACCCCTATACTATCCAACACTTACCCTACTGATGCACCCCCTGGAGTTAGAATAGTAATTTTTACCCCTATACTATCCAACACTTACCCTACTGATGCACCCCCTGGAGTTAGAATAGTAATTTTTACCCCTATACTATCCAACACTTACCCTACTGTTGCACCCCCTGGAGTTAGAATAGTAATTTTTACCCCTATACTATCCAACACTTACCCTACTGTTGCACCCCCTGGAGTTAGAATAGTACGTTTTTACCCCTATACTATCTAATACTTACCTTAAATGTAATTTAATATAATGCGTTGTAATGGTATGCGTTGTAAAGGTAGTATGCGTTGTAATGGCAATGCGTTGTAAAGGTATTTTTTAAAAATGCGTTGTAGTGTCATGCGTTGTAATGTCATGCGTTGTAATGGATTATGCGTTGTAAAAAATGCGTTGTAAGTGCATGCGTTGTAAAAGTGTGCGTTGTAACGTCATACATCCGAGATACGTTTGTGTGTATTGGAGAACAGGCATGACACAAGAGAATGCTAGCAGGAGACAGTGAAGGCCAGTCGATAAAATATGATCGGGAAAGAATGGTGTGAGCCTACAGATAGTTGAAACAGGGATTAGGAAAGCCAGACACGGATTAGTGTACTCGGCTAGTCCAAACGTCAGCTTCACAAACAAGGCCGAGGACGTATTTCGACACCAAGCTACGGGAAAAGCAGAATAGACTTCGTTCGCCGTGCTGCCTGAGTGATGGCAACACAAAATGGCGGCGGGTTACAAAATGGCGGGTCGATTCGATCGTGATCGAAAATCGAAGTTCCTCACACCGCAGACCCTCCAGAGAAGGGCACTCCTTCTGCTCCTTGCAGAATTCCTCCCTGTGGGACCCCCTTCTTGCTGCCAATAGGTCAGCTCAGAGATGTCTCCCAGTTCAGCTACCTGCTCCCCTGTAGGCACCGGGGCGTCCCCCTCGAGTTCCGCCTCCTCCTGGTCCGTGGGAAATTTGGGGGCCGGTTTCCCCCACCCCCTGCCCTTTCTCTTGGAAGGGACTTGGGCCACTGTTTCAGGCTCCAAGTCCTCTTGATCACCCTTTCTGGCTGCCATTGACCGAGTAGACATGCATGCCCACTCTGGCAACCCAAGCATCTCCAAGTGAGACCTGAACACCACATCCTTCCATATGGGCTGTTCCAGGTCGTTACCTAGCAGACAATCTACAGGCACGGAAGGGCTCACAATCACCCTCAAGGGACCTGAAACCCCTCCCCCATTCAAAGGGAACCTGTGCCACCCTACACTGGTCGCTCAGAGTTGTCTACAGCAACTACTTGGTGGAATGCCCCTGGGACTACCTGCTCCTCAGAGACCAGTTGACACTGGACTGAGGTATCTCTGAGAGCCTCTACCCTTTTCCTATCAATGGTCACCCAGGTGCTATATTTCTTTGTGTTACGGGGCACCTGGTTTCCTGGGACCATCTCACTGTCCCCTAGTGAGACGAGGGTCATTTCTGCGGGCCTGGGGAAGTCGGTGGTGTGGCCTGGAGAGGGCCCCCTGCTCCTGCTGGAGTTGGCGCGGGACGCGTGGCGGGCCTGCTGTTGGGCGGTGCGCTGCTCTACTGGAGGGCCCTCCTGCCTTCTGCACGGGCTGAAGACTCCCCGACGGGGCTTCGCGCCCTTTTTGGCCTCATCGCTTCACTATGCCCCCGGTGAGTGCTGGCTGCTGGGGGGCGCTGCTCGGTCTGCATTTCGGCAGACGGTGGGACCGGCGCTGCTGGGGTGCGAGGGGGACCTGGCTGGGGCCTTGTTGTCTGCCTCTGGTAGCGGTGTTCCACGTGGCCCATGTGCTAGCAGTGACGTTGGGTGGCGGAGCGCTGGGGCTGCTTGCAGGTTCCCTGCCATTCCCTAGGTGCCAGAGGGTCTGCTGAGGGCACAGGGGGCAGTGACTTTGGCCCCTGGGCCTGCCTTTCGGCCCGCAGTCCGGCGGGCGGTGCTCCCTGTTCATTGCTCTTCAGTGGGGGGCCGGTGGTGAGGCCTGCTCAGTCCGCATCTCAGCGGACGGTGAGATCGGAGCTGCTGGGGTGTGCCGGGGACCTGGCTGGGGCCCCTGTAGCCAGCCGCTGGTGGCGGTGCTCCACGTGGCCCATGTGCTGGCAGTGACCTTGTGTGGTGGAGCGCTGGGATTGCTTGAGTGTTCCCGGTCCTTAACTGGGTGTTAGAGGGTCTGGCTGAGGGCACGGGGGGCCGGTGGCTTTGGCTCCTGGGCTCACTTCTCGGCCCGCAGTCCGGCGGGCAATGCTCCTTGGCCAGTGTTGTTCAATGGAGGGCCGGTGGTGAGGACTGCTGGGTCCGGAGGTTTGGGGCCCTCTGCTGCCACTGCCGGTGTGCCGAGCGCTGCCTTACGGTTGAGGGGCACTGGCTGCTTGAGTGGTGACGGCGCACGGGCCGCGCATTGGCGGTCGGCGAAGGGGCTGGTTACCCACTGGTGTTCTGGAGTCGGGCCTGGGTGGTGTTGGTGCGCAGCCATGAACCTTCGGCCCCGGGGGCCTTGCTGCTTTGGTTGCTTGGTGGAGGACCTGGGTTGCTGTCATGTCCTCCACTAAAGCTCGGCGGGATAAGACCCTGAAAGACGCTCTGCAGCGGTCCGCGGGGCAGTCCTCCTCCCAGTTGGCTCCCTCTTCGCAATCGTCTGAGGACAGCGACCAGACGGCTACTAAGGCCTTTATGCTCGACCTCTTCTCTGCCATTAAGGAGGACATTCTGGAACTCCGCTCCCAGCTCTCTTCTGACCTTCGTGAAGTGCAGCGCGACGTGGACGCTCTCGGGGACCGCGTCGCCACTGTGGAAAACCATGACTTAGGGGGTGAAGACGATATGCATCAGCTTCATCAGGATGTCCTCCGTCTCAGGGAGCAAAACCTTGACTTGCAGGCCCACGTCGAGGACCTCGAAAACTGGTCCAGACGGAATAACATTCGAATTTACGCGGTGCCATGGAAGGGTGAGGGGGACGATCTCCGAGACTATGTTCTTCAGCTTTTCCGGCAGGTTCTCGGGGAGGAGACGGAGCGGGACATTCGGATGGATCGCGTGCACCGAGTTGGCTTGCCGAGGGGCCCGAGGGCTCCACCACCGGACATATTGGTTTGCGTGCACGATATTCAGCTTAAAGAGCAAATTCTGCGCAAGGCCCGTGATGTTAACCCGGTGCAGTTCCGCGGCCACCAGCCAGCCCTCTTCCAAGACTGCCTCTACTCTGGTGAAACGCAGGGAGTTCAAGCCCATCACTACTCACCTGTGTGAGAATAACATTCCTTACTCGTGGGGTCATCCATTTCGTCTTATCTTTAAACACCAGGGCAAACTCCACCAGCTTCGCTCATTGACTGCAGCTTATGAGGCTCTGGGATTGGAGCGGCCCTCCTCACCGGATAGGGTAGCTGGCGCGCCCTTGCGGTGGTGTAGACGCTGGGATGGCTGGCAGCGTGTGGGCCACTCCCCTCAGCCCTCGGGGACCGACGTGTCCGCTAGTCTACTGGAACGGGAAGCGGCGGTTACTTCAGTGGCGCAGGTGACGGACAGCAACGGCGCTCCATGAACCTTCTATAGCAAGCATCAGGTGGACTTTTTCTTGCGGCGCCGGAGGGGGGAGGTCCTTAGCTGGGGGTTCTTGTCGTCGACTGCCCTGTGGGGGTTGGATGGCTGGTGCCCTTTGTGCCGAGGTGTTGGGGCTCCGCATCAGTCCTCTCTGGGGTGGGGAACTGCCTGTCCCCGAATTATTGTCGGTAGGCCCGCCTCCTTGCTCTGGGCTCTTGCGCTTGGTACCTGGCTGTTCCTCCCTTGTCTTTCATGGGTAGGAGTCTCAAGGTGGTGAGTCTGAATGTTCGGGGCTTAAATAATCCGGTAAAGCGCTCAGCTATTCTATCCCTCCTGGAGGGTGCGGGGGTCATGTGTGTTTATTGCAGGAGACTCATCTTCTCTCTAAAGATATTAAGCGGATGAGGGATCGGCGGTTCCCTCTGCAAGTGTGGTCGTCCGGCGTGGCTAAGAAGCATGGGGTGGCAGTTCTTTTTAGTGCGCGTGCTCATTGTAAGATTCTCGCCCAGGTTGCTGAGTTGAAGGGGAGACTCCTGGCACTTCGCGTGCAATGGGGGGATATGTGCTTCACTGTAGGTTTAATGTACGCCCCGAATGAGCATCAGGAGTCTTTCCTGAAGATGGCCTTTTCTGAGGAGTTGGCCTCGCCTGATTCCCTAATATTAGTGGGGGGGACCTGAATGTGGTGATGGATGCGGGTCTGGATAGGTCAGGGCAGCGGTCACATCAGGCAGGGGCGCTCTCGCCGGGAGGCAGACGGTGGTTGAGTGATGGCGGTCTGCATGATGTCTGGCGCATATAGCACCTTACCGAGCACGATTATACTTTCTACTCGGCAGCTCATAAAACTTATGCCCGCCATGATCATTTCTTTGCCTCTACCTCCCTTTTGCCATGCCTAACGGATGCAGTTATCACTCCCCGCTCCCTGTCCGACCATGCCCTCATTTCTGTGCAACTCATCTCTCCTGCTGTCCGTCCCTCTTTGTCTGGATGGCGCCTGCGCCATTCTTTGCTCAGTTCCAACTCCATGGTTGCTCATATACGAGACACGATCGTTGCTTATTTGGCGGTTAATGATCAGGGCAATACGTCTGGGGGGGTGGTTTGGGAGGCCCTCAAGCTGGTGGTCCAGGGTGAGTTAATTGCGCTGGCGGCTGCGTTTGCACGTCTACGTAGGGATAAGCGCACGGAGCTGGAGTGGGAGGTGGGGCCCTGGAGTCCATCCATAAGCGCACCGGAGCGCCCAGGGTGTGGAGAGAGCTTGAAGCGAAGTGGCGCATGCTGAAACACCTGGACCTCGACAGGGCCGAGTATGCGCTGTTGCGTCTGCGACATAAATTTTAACTTAGCGGGGATAAGGGGGTGTTTACTAGCCCATAGGCTCCGGGCGAGCGCGCCGCGATCCAGTCCATTTGGGACGCTCGGGCGGTGGAACAGACCACTGACTCCCTTATTGTGGATTCTTTCCGACAGTTTTATCAGCACTTGTATACTAGAGAGGCGACCGGTCCGGCGAAGCGAGAGGCCTACCTTGCCTCCTGCGGTATCACACCGCTGTCTGCGACCTCGACTGATGCGTTGGAGTCCGCCATCTGGATTGAGGAAGTCATATCAGCGATAGCTCGCCTTAAGGTCGCCAAATCGCCTGGCCCGACGGTTTCTCTGCTTTGTTTTTTAAGACATTCTGTGCTGAGCTGGCTCAGCTTTTAACGTGTCTTTTTAACTCTTTTCTGGAGACGGGGGAGGTGACCATCACTATGTCGGAAGCTGCGATTACGGTCATCCTTAAACCTGGGAAGGATCCGAGGGACTGTGGCTCTTATAGGCCGATTTCCCTCTTATATATCGATGCCAAATTGTTCGCGGGCATTCTGGCGGCGCGTCTCAGTCCGCTGATGGATGGCATCATATACCCGGATCAATCAGGGTTTATTCCCACGCGTCAGGTAGGGGACAACACCAAGCATCTTCTCCATCTTAATGACTTCGTCCATCTGTCTCGGACCCAAGCTTGTCTCCTTTCCATTGACGCCGAGAAGGCCTTTGATCGGGTGGATTGGGACTATATGTTCGCGGTCTTGCGTGCTTTCGGCTTCAAGCAGCACTTCCTTCGCTGGGTGCACTGTCTCTAAGTAGCCCCTAAGGCGCCGGTGAGGGTGAACGGGTGCCGGTCTTCCCTCTTTCCCATCACTAGGGGGACGAGGCAGGGGTGCCCCCTGTCTCCACTGTTATTCGCGCTCTATAAGGAGCCCTTTGCTCAGTGCATACGGTCAAATCCGGATGTCGAGGGCCTTAAGTTTGGCGCTGGCATTCATAAAATTAGTCTCTACGCGGATGATGTTATTCTCTCTCTTACCCATCCGCGTACATCCTTGTGGTATTTGATGCGAGAGCTCCACGACTTTGGATCGGTTGCAGGATTTAAAGTCAATTTTTCAAAATCGCTGGTGCTTAACCTTTCTATCCCTGAAGAGGAAGTCGGTGATTTGCAGCGGGACTTTGCCTTCCAGTGGGTGCACTCTAACATCTCCTACCTGGGGATTCGCTTGACTTCCTCCGTTGTCAAAACGGCTCACCTTAATTTTAAACTTTTGGTGGAGCAGACCGCTAAATCATTATCAGATTGGTCTTGCCTTGGCCTGGTGTGGGCGGCTCGCGGCGGTAAAGATGACGGTGTTGCCGAGGGTCCTTTACTTGTTTCAGATGCTCCCCGCGCAGCCGCCTTCAGGTACCCTTTGCAAGTTGCAAGATCTGCTTAATACGTTTTTATGGCACAATAAGAGGCCATCGCTCTCCTTATCGCTTGTTACTTTGCCGAAGGCTGCCGGAGGGTTGGGTTTTCCACTTTTGAGGGCGTATTATCAGGCCTCTTGCCTCCAATATATCACAGAATGGAACCGGCCTTTATCCAGCAAACATTGGATCTTTATGGATCAAGCAGTCGTGGGTTGTAATATCTGGCGTGAGCTTTGGCTGCAGCGGAAGCATAGGGTATGGGGTCTCTACTCATCCCCGGTGACTTCTCCGACTCTTAAGGTGTGGGACCAGTTAGTGAGCTCCTGGGGGTGGACCACGTTCCCCTCCCCTATGACGCCTATTGTGGACAACCCCGACTTTCCGCCGGGATGCGCGTCTCCTGTTTTCCAGCGCTGGCGTGAGGAAGGCTGTAAGAGAGTGGGCTCCCTGTTGGAGCCGGATGGAGTGATCCCTTTCGCCCAACTACGCAAAGACTATTTTGCCCTGCCGTCCACTGACGCCATTCACTATGCACAGCTAGCACATTGGGTGACCCTCCCCTCCAACTTCACCTTGATGTCCCATCCCTTAACCGCTTTTGAGCGCTGGTTGGTTTACAAGAAGGATGATTGGAAGCTCATTTCGGAACTGCATGCACTGATAATGGCGCGTCCTAGGCAGCAGCGGTCGAAGGCGCAGGTTCGCTGGGAGACTGAACTGGGGTGTCCGTTAACGAGCAAAGAGAGGGAGCAAGTTTTCTATTGCGCCCACCATACGGCGTCTGACACGGCGGGGGCAGAATCTGCCTACAAGGCAGCGGCATATTGATACTATACTCCGGCGCGCATTCAGTCTTGGGACCCTACTAAATCCGGTCTTTGTTGGCGGGGGTGTGGGCAGTCTGGCACTCTCGTTCACTTGCTGTGGCGATGCCCAAAATTGGTGCGGTACTGGGCGGCAATCTTGGACGACCTCGACGAGGCGTTCCAGATTAAGCTGCCGCGGGAACCAGTGCACACGCTGTTAGCTCTCCCTCATCCCAAGTACTTTCCCCTCCGCATGATGCGGGGTAGACAACTGGCGTTGGCGCTGCTCGCGGCGCGGCAATTTCTGTTGGTGCAGTGGGGCTCCCCGGCTGCGCCGGATCCGAGGGACTGGATCCAGGATGCTCTGGCATCTGCTGGCGATAGAACATCTATCACTCAGAATCGATGGGAGGGGTTCGGACTATGTGAAGATTTGGGGCCCCTTTTTGCGGCTTCAGTCCAAGGAAGTGCGGGAAGTTACGTGCCCTAAATATTTGCAAATTCTTCAGCTTATCCCTCTGGAACCGGCAGGGGACACTGGGGAGGTTTGATTTCACTTTGATCAAGGCTGTCGACTCTCAGGGCTTTGGGGTGGCGAGTAGAGGCTGATACGGAGAGGGAGGGGAGGGGGGTGTATATGTTTTGGACTCTTCTTCTAAAACTGTGTTACACGAGCAAATGCCTGACAGGCCTGGCCTGTGTTCCATCCTTTTCTTGCGGGGTCGCCCTCCGGGCTGTAGACCTGTGTGCTGTGTATGACATATTTTTTTCGCTCAGCCGGCCAACTGATGTAGGCAGTTGAGCTGTGTATTTTGCAGGTGTATCACTTAATAAAAAAGATTGATTCTAAAGTGGTAGCTTGGTCGAGCAGTAAGGCCGTATTAGAGGACAGAGTAAAGCATTTGTTGTACACCCTCAGTCAGCAAATGGTCTCACACACTCAAGAACTGAACTCTAGGCCAATGGTTTATATAAAAAATATATGATTGTTTGACTTTAGAACCAACAATAGGTATCAAAATATACTTTCTCAGAATGAGAGGCTTTATATAAATACTTTTGCAATATGCAATTGACTTTGTAGGTAGTAGTTACAGGTTGTTGCAATAGGCAACACAATTTCAAACACAACAATACATTGAGCTCAATGGAAACTTTAAGTTATATGCAATTAATTACTTTCAGGATTACTTTTCTAACTCCAGGACTGGATACTAGATTCAGTCCTGGGACAGTTCTTGGAAACAAGTGAGTAAATTCGAATAAGTTACTGTTGTGATTTTTAAGCAATATTTTGCTATTTTCAAAGTTGACCCTTGGAAACTTTTTCTGATCAAATTACCAATGTTATCCTACGGAAGGAAATTCACTTAGCAGGTAAGTGGGGTAATGGTTACTTTTTGTAGGTCAGTGTTGGATCCTGGATCCAGCACTAGGGTACCACCTGTAAGCAGTTGAGAAACTGCGTTTAAGTTGTACATGCGATTTTTAAGAAATATTTATAAGTTTGGAAAATCGAAACTCAGAACAAATTTCATAGAAAAACAGTCATTGGTTCCCTATGGGAGAAAATTCAAGTTATGGGTAAAGTATGTTCTCGTTACTTTTGTAATCCAGGGCTGGGCTCCTAGGCTCAGTACTAGGACCTCTATCTAAAACAGGGAAGTAATTACATTTTCATAGTTGGTACGATTTTTAAAGAATATTTGTAGTTTGCAAAAATCGACAGACGAAATTTCACAGAAAAACAGTCAATGATTTCCTACGGAAGAAAATTGGATTAGTGGTAAGTACGGTTGTGAGTACTTTTCAGGGTCAGTGCTGGGCACCAAGATCCTGCATTGGGATTTCTCCTAATAGCAGATGAGTATTTCCGTTTTCGTTACTCGGTTGATTTTAGGTGAATATTTTAAGTTTTAGAAACTCCACACTTAGAAGAAATTTCAGAAGAAACCAGTCAATGTTACCCTATGGAAGAAAAGTGAGTTATCGGCTTTTGGGTAAGTACTCGACTGGCAGAGTTAAGGTTCTGGGCACAGACTCAGGGGTCTCCCAGGGTCAGGTTGGTACAGCTGTTACACCCTCAGCGGCACTGGGGCGGCCGGGTGCAGAGTGAGTTAGGCCCAATGTTATCCTATGGGAGGAAGGGGGGCCTTGGTTGGTGGCTGCTGACTAGCAGGCCACGCGGCTGTGGGAGATGGGCTCCTGGTCACTTGCTCAGGGCAAATGGGGAAGTAGGTAGGAGTAGAAGTTGCACTGCCAGGGCCACTAGGGCGGCTGGGTGCAGGGTGCTTTTGAGCCTTCGGGCGCTCAATGGATTTCAATAGGAAAGCTCAAGGACGAACAAAGGCTGCAGGTTCGGGTACGAAGATTCTTCGGGTGCCACCACCACTTGAGAGGTAAGTTGGGTAGTTGGAGGATAGGTAGGTACCTAGGAGTTGGGCACAGGGGGCCGCAGGACGCCGATGCAGGGGTGCATTTTGGTGTTGGGAAATCTTACCCTCTGTTGATCGCGGTTGGGGGGTCCCTGGTTCTGAGGCTGCAGGCGTCGTCAGGAGCGTCAAGGTGGGTCCTTGGGTGCCGGATTTGGGGTCACAGTCGCCTGGGGGGACGTCCTTGGGGTCTTTGTCCACTCCGGCACAGGCCAGGGTTCGCGGTTCCGGGCTGATGACAGGGGTTGGAAACTTGCTTTGAGCAGAGCCACTGCTCATGGGAGTCCCAGATGCTTAGAGTCACAAGGTAGCCAGGTCCTCCGGGGTTTGTGAAGTTGCTGGCCACAGGAGGTGCCGGGATTTAACAGGAGCAGGTTCGAGGGTCGACAGGCCGGTCGGGCTGGGGCCAAAGCAGTTGGTGTCTTCCTCTTCTTAGCAGCTGCATGGCAGGTCTTCTTTCTTCTTCTTCTTCTTTGCTTTTTCGGAATCTGGAATCTGAGGAAGGAAGGTTCAGGGTGCTCCTAAATACTAAATTTAAGGGTGTTACAGGTAGGTAAAGGGCAGGGACCAATGGGTCCCTGCCCTTGGGTGGGTATACCCCCTATCCTGCCTCTCTCCTGTGGGAGGGGGGCAGTAGCCTAGTCCTGATTGGGCAGGGCTTCCCATCTTCAAGATGGCGAGTGCCCGGAGATGTGCTTCACCTCGCCTCCCCTACCTGAGGGGTGGGGTTGGCAGAGGCTGGCACATCCCCTGTCCTTACTTGGGGTTTCCGGCCAGTCTTCCTGCCAGAGTGGGGGTCAGAACCGGTGGAGGCCAGTTCATGGGTACAGCAAGTGGCCTGGAGAAGCTCATAAAGGCGGCATGCCTTTGAAACTTCCCCCTGCCCATCCTGGGGGGGGAGACCTAGCACCTCGCCCAGGGTGTGCATTGTTGCAGGCCCAGGAGAGTGGGGGCTCTCCACCCAGGAGTCCAGCAACATGTCTGCTGTGTGGCAGACTAGGCAGCCTCTCAGACAAGACGTGGATTGTAGGTTAGGTTTCAGGGCTCTAAGATGCCCTCTGTAGTGCTTTGTACATTAAATCCCACACTGGCATCAGTGCAGGTTTAATGTGCTGAGAAGTTTGATACCAAACTTCTCAGTCTTCAGTGTTGCCATTATGGTGCTGTGGAGTTCGTGTCTGACGAGCTCTCAGCACCATATACTCTTAAATGGCAGAGCTCGACTTACAGTGCCCAGGAATCAACCTGGGTACTGTAGGGGCACAGGGCTCATGCTTCTGTGCCCACACCACAGGCATAGAGCACCCAGCTAGAGGGGTGACTGATGTATGCCAGGGCAGTGTAGTTTGTGGGCATGGCACACAACGATGTGGGCCATGTCAACTCTTTGTTTTGTCTTGTACCGAGACACTCAGCCTGCAAGGGCAGTGTGTTTGTGTTAGGGTACAGGGCCCCTAAGGGTGGCACAATAAGTGCTGCAGACCTTAGAGGCCTTCCCTGGTCACAAGGCCCTGGGTACCTAGGGTACCATTTACCAGGGGCTCACATGTGGCGAGGGTTTGCCAATTTGGGTTTTAGGTTTTAGGGAAGGAACATAGGCCCTGGGCCCCTGATTGGCAGGATAAGGGAGTTACACTCCTAAAATAACCCCTGCTCACCCCCTTGGTAGCTTGGCATGAGCATTCAGGCTTATCTTAGAGGCAGTGTGTGAGGAAGTGCCATCTTTCTTGAATGGTATGCCCCCACGTTTTGCTGAATTGCTGATGCACTTTGACTGAGTGTGCCCTGGCCTCCTGCCAATCAGGTGCCCAGGGCCTGTGTTTCTTCCCTAAAGCTGCATTGAAGCCTAAACCCAATTGGCATCTCTGGCCACATGTCAGCTCCTGGTAAATGGTACCACAGGTACCCAGGGCACTGTGACCAGAGAAGACCCCTAAAGGCTGCAGCACTTATTGTGCCACCCTTAGGGGCCCTGCACCCTGACACACACACACTGCCTTTGCAGGCTGAGTGTCCTGGTGCAGAACTAAACCAAGAGTCGACATGGCACACATCCCTGTGTGCCATGCCCACAAACCCACTGCCCTGGCATACATCAGCCACCCCTCGAGGTGGGTGCCCTAGGCCAGTGGTGTGGGCACAGGTGCATGAGCCCTGTGCCCCTACAGTACCCAGGGCCTTTCCTGGGCAATGTAAGTGCCGTGATGCCATTAAGAGTATATGGTGCTGGGAGGTTGTCATTACGAACTCCACAGCACCATAATGGCTACACTAAAGACTGACAAGTTTGGTATCACACTTCTCAGCACATTAAACCCACTCTGATGCCAGTGTGGGATTTAATGTAAAAAGCACTACAGAGGGCATCTTAGAGATGCCCCCTGAAACCTAACCTACAATCCACGTATTGTCTGAGAGGCTGCCTAGGCTGCCACACAGCAGACATAGTTCTGGACCACTGGGTGGAGAGCCCCAGCTCTCCTGGGCCTGCAACAATGCACATCCTGGGCGAGGTGCTAGGTCTCCTCCCCCAGGATGGGTAGGGGGAAGCTTCAAAGGCATGCCGCCTTTGTAAGCTTCTCCAGGACACTTGCTGTTCTGACCCCCACTCTGGCGAGAATACTGGCGGGAAACCCTATGTCAGGAAAGGGGGTGTGCCAGCCTGTGCCAACTCCACTCCTCAGGTGGGAGAGGGGAGGTGAAGCACAACTCCGGGATCCAGGCTCCGGCCATCTTGAGGATGGAGAGCCCTGACCAATCAGAGATAGGCTCCTGCCCTCCTCCCACAGGAGAGGAGCAGGCTGGCGATTGTACTCACCCCAGGACAGGGACCTATTGGTCCCTGCCCTTCCCCTACCTGTAATGTCCCTAAAGTTAGTATTTAGAGGCACCCTTAACCTTCCTTCCTCAGATCCCGATTACGAAACAAGAAAGAAGACCAAGAAGAAGAAGACCTGCCGTGCAGCTGCTAACAAGAGGACGACACCAACTGACTTGTCCCCTGCTCCTGCTAAATCCCAGCATCTCCTGCAGACAGAGACCTCAGGAAACCCGCAGGACCTGTCTGCCTTGACCCTCTTAGAGACTGGGACTCTCATGAGCAGTGGTTCTGCTCAAACAGGTGCCAGCCAGGAACCACGAATCCAGCCCACTCTGCACCCGCCGAGCCCGGCCTGTGCCCGAGTGGACAAAGATCCTGAGGACGTCCCCCCGGCGATTCTGACCTGGAATCCAGTGCCCAAGGACCTTCCTCGAAGACCCAGATGATGCCTGCAGCCTCAGAAACAGGGACCCCCCCAACTGCGATCAGCAGAGGGTAAGATTTCCCGACGCCAAAAGATACCCCTGCACCCGGCGCTCCCTGTGCCCAACTCCGGGGTGCCTACCTACCCTCCAAGATCCCAACTTACCCCTCGAAGTGTTGGTGTTAGAAATGAGGGGGCTCTGGTTGACGCAGGTGTGAACCCACAACAAGCAGGGACCCTTTACTTCTTGTCAGGGCGAAGGATGACTCCCCAGAATAACCCCTGCTCACCCTCTAGGTGCGTGGCGCGAGCAGTCTAGGCTAAGTCTCAGGCGTACACGGTTAAGCAAATGCAATTACACATACAGTAAACCCTTTGCATGCACCACAAACGGACACCAATCAGGAAGTATATAAAAATAAGCTTTTATGTAGATTCAGCAGATTCAAATACAAGGCCCAGTAACGTTGAACTGATGGGGCCACAATTCTCAGGAATACGGTAAAGTTCTCTTTGTTACGGAAAGTTCTTTAGGCGGGCACAAGGTAACTGTAGGCCTCAGTGCACTTCGTGCTGAGGAGGCGCCCGGGAAGCACACGGCAGATGACAGGGAAATCAGAACGTTGCGGACCCTGGATCCGATGCGAGCTCGCGGTCGAGTTCTTAAGTACAGTACCTTGTTTCTTGACGCAAAGGCGGGTGCGGGATTTCAGCGGCTCTTCGACAGAAGAGCGGGGCGGCGTCCGGGGCTTCCACACTTCACGATGGGGGTCTGATCTTCAGGCTCACGACAAGAGCGGGGTGTTGCAGGTGGCGGGTGAACAAAGCGGGGCAGCCGGGCACGCAGATACGTCCGGGCCGTCCGAGGCTTGGAGATGCTCACAGCACCGATTCCGGCGGGAGGGTGAAGGTGCACAGCGAGCCTCCAGCGAGCGAGGTGACAGGGGCAGCCCAGCACAGCGTAGGGGGAGCGGCTCCGATCGAGCGAGGCTCTTCCCAAGGCGGGGGCGGCTAAGCAGTCCTGGTCACGGCTCAGGGAGGGACTGGGGCACGAGGGTCACAGCTCCGGCGAGGGAAAGGACACCACAGTCCAGCGGCAGGCGAGTGAAGATCAGGTAGAGCCCAATGGTCCTGGGGCTCAGTTCAGGGGGCAAGCTCAGTTCCAAGCCCTTGGAGATCGTTTTGGAAAAGCACAAGTCTTGAAAGTAAAAATAAAGCAAAGTTTTCAGCAAAGGTTTCTCTTCTACCCTTTGGCAGCAAGGTCACCACTGCAGGACAATCCCCCAGGACAGGGACAGTCTTCCTCCTACAGCTTTCCCGGTGCCTCCTCCTCAGGCAGAGATTCTTCTTGGTCAAAAGCGGATCTAGTTTCTTAGGAGCAGGGCTCCTACATTTATACAGCAAATCTTTTGTTCTCCCAGGCCAGGGGGGCCCTTGCCTAGTCCAGTCCGGTTTCTGAGCACTGTGTTTACGCGATGCAGGCTTCTTCTTTCAGAGTGCAGGGCAGAGTCCTCAGACGCTCCACAGGGGGCGGAGCCGGCATTGAGGTGGCAGAGCACTGTCCTATTCAGAGCCTAGGAGCACTCCTCCCACCCATCTACCTGTCGATCGTCCTATTCACCACCAGGCTACCTAGCCCTGCCCATCTGGGTTCCCCCAGCCCTGTCACTCACACGAGCCAGACATCAGATACACATCACGCAGAGGCGGCTGAAATGTTTAGGCAAGCAAAGGCCAACTTTCTAAAAGCGGCATTTGCAAATCCGGAATATTAAAATAAACCTTGCGAAAAGATGTACCTTATTATTCCGAGTCCAGGCATACTAAACTTGATCTTCTACCATGTTCCCTGGGTCGGTTAGGATCATAGGGTGTAACAATCCAGGCCGCCCATACTGGCCTATGAGAACAGGGTAGCCTTGCAGTAGTGAACAACAAGATGGCGGTCATTCACTACTAGGACATGCCACGCATCCAGGCTTGTCCTACCTTAGGCTTACAACGCACCCTGCCCGTGGGCCTACCAGAGGGGTGACTAACATGCAGCTAAGGGAAGGTTTCAGGGACCGGCAAGTGTGGGCACTTGCCAGTCAGCATGTCAGTACCAGAGTGCACGCAGGTTCTGCGATGGCAGACCTTAGACATATTTTACCGGCCGCTTCTGTGGGTGGCACAACCCGTGCTGCAAGCCCACCAGCGGTGTTTGCCTTTACATGCCCTGGCGCTCCTGGCGCACTTTACTGGGGTCTGATAGTAAATCAAACAATCCAATCATGGAATCCAACCAACATATACAATTTACAAAGGGAGCACTCGCACCGCGACACTGGTTGGCAGTGGCACAGCGCGCTGAGCGGCCAACACCCTAAAACACATGAGGCACAGCGACAAAAAGAGGAAGGGAGACTCACGCCAAGCTGCAAGGTCTAACACGTGTCCCCTCCAGCTGAAAAGTGGGGAGCACTACCCTACCCCAGGGAGTTCCTCATCACTAAGGCGGAAAAATCTGGACAGACCGTCAGCATTGGCGTGATCTGTACCAGGGCGATGTTCCACCGTGAAATCCATACCCTGTAGGGAAATGGACCACCTCAACAGCTTTGGATTCTCACCCCTCATATGCATCAACCATCTGAGGGGCCTGTGGTCCGTCTGAACCCGGAAGTGAGACCCAAACAAGTAGGGTCTTAGCTTCTTCAGCGCCCAGACCACAGCAAATGCCTCACGCTCAATAGCACTCCACCTCTGTTGCCGTGGAAGTAACCTCCTGCTAAGAAAGGCTACGGGTTGATCTAGGCCCTCCTCATTAATCTGTGAAAGAACAGCCCCCACACCATGCTCTGAAGCGTCTGTCTGAACGATAAACTCTTTGGAGAAGTTGGGAGCCAAGAGCACGGGCGCCGTGCACATAGCAGTTTTCAAGGCCTCAAAAGCTTTCTGACAGGTGTCAGGCCAAATCACTTTCCTGGGCTGCTTCTTCTAAGTCAGCGCTGTCAAGGGGGCAACCATGTTGCCATACCCCTTGACAAACCTCCTGTAGTACCCGGTGAGACCTAGGAAGGCTCTCACCTCTGTCTGGGTTTTGGGCGCCTCCCAATTCAGGATGGTTTCTATCTTGGGCTGAAGGGGTGCCACCCGGCCACTCCCAACTTGGTGTCCCAAGTACACCACGGAACCCTGCCCGATCTGGCACTTACTTGCCTTGATCGTGAGGCCTGCCTTGCGCAGCGCCATCAACACTTCCCAGAGGTGACGCAGGTGTTCCTCCCAAGTGGAGCTGAACACCGCGATGTCATCCAGGTAGGCTGCACTGAACGAATCCAGCCCAGCCAACACCTGGTTGACCAATCTCTGGAAGGTGGCAGGGGCATTCTTCATCCCAAATGGCATAACCCGGAACTGGTAGTGCCCATCTGGGGTGGAAAATGCTGACCTCTCTTTGGCCCCCTCGGTCAAGGCGATCTGCCAATACCCAGACGTTAAATCAAACGTGCTGAGGTAGTTGGCAGCCCCTAGCCGATCGATGAGCTCATCAGCTCTGGGGATGGGGTGTGCATCAGTCCTAGTGACTGAATTGAGTCCTCTGTAGTCCACACAGAACCGGAGTTCGGGTGTGGCTCCCGGCGCTGCAGCCTTTGGGACCAAGACCACGGGGCTGGCCCAAGGACTGCTAGAAGACTCAATTACCCCGAGTGCAAACATCTTGGAGACCTCCTCCTTGATACATGTCCTCACCCTGTCAGTCACCCTGTAGGCCTTGTGCCGCACAGGTGGACTATCCCCAGTGTCCACATCATGGACGCACCAATCAGTGACACCAGGTACCAGGGAAAACAGGTCAGAAAATTGTCCCAGCAACTGGCGACAATCATTCTGTTGCTCAGGGGTCAGGGTGGAAGAGAGGATGACACCATCCACTGACCCATCTTGCTCTTTGGCTGACAGGAGGTCAGGAAGAGGTTCTGTCTCCTCTTCCATTCCAGCATCTGTTGCCAAGAGCATGCCCACTTGGGACCTCTCCAAGTGGGGCTTGAGGCGGTTGACATGTAGGACCCTTAAGGGGTTCCTAGGAGACTTCAGGTCCACCACGTAGGTAACAGGACTCTTGCGCTCCACCACCTCAAAGGGACCGGTCCACTTATCCTGGAGCGCACACGGCTCCACGGGGGCCAAGACCCATACTTTCTGCCCAGGCTGAAGCTCTACCAGAGTGGCATTCTGGTCGTACCACCGCTTCATCTCCTCCTGGCTGGCTTCCAGATTTGCCTCAGCAAGTTGCCTGAATCGCCTAGTCTGATTCCTGAAGGCCAGCATGTAGCTATATACATTCTGGGGAGGTTTCCTGGGAGATTGCTCCCAGCCTTCCTTGACCAGACTTAGAGGTCCTCTGACTGGGTGACCATACAGAAGCTCAAAGGGACTGAACCCCAGAGACTTCTGTGGCACCTCATGGTAAGCGAAGAGAAGGCATGGTAAGAGGGCGTCCCACTTACGCCCCATGGGTCCTTCTAGGCCCATTATCATGCCTTTGAGGGTTCGGTTGAATCTCTCAACCAACCCGTTTCCTTGGGGGTGGTAAGGTGTGGTGAACTTGTAGGTTACACCACACTCTTGCCAAAGAGATTTCATGTACTTGGACATGAAATTGGTACCTCGGTCAGACACCACCTCTAGAGGGAATCACACTCGGGAGAAAATTCCCATCAGTGCACGTTCCACCACGGGGGCCGTCACTGTCCTCAGAGGAATGGCTTCCGGGTACCGGGTGGCATGGTCCACCAGGACCAGGATGAACCTATTGCCCATCGCTGTCCTGGGGTCCAGTGGCCCTACAATGTCAATCCCCACTCGCTGGAATGGGGTACCGACCACAGGGAATGGCTGGAGTGGAGCCTTCTGCTTCCTTCCACTCTTTCCACTTGCCTGGCAAGTCTGGCATGTCCTGCAGTGAGTATCTGAACTCCTGCGCATTTGAGGCCAATAAAAGTGGGTGACAAGCCTTTCAAAGGTCTTGTCCTGCCCCAAATGCCCTGCCAATGGCACATCGTGAGCCAGCCCCAGTAGGAAGGCTCTGAAGTCCTGGGGTACCACCAGCGCACGGGCTGACCCAGGCTCAGCAACCTTAGGCTCTATATATAGGAGGTCGTTCTCCCAGTAAACGAAATGTGATCCTGACTGATCACCTGCGGCCTGGTCTGCAGCCTGCTGCCGCATACCCACGAGAGAAGGGCACTCCTTCTGTGCCTTACAAAAGTCCTCCCTGGTGGGACCCCCTTTCTGCTGCCAATGGGTCAGCTCCGGCAGGTCTCCCAGTTCAGCTATCTGCTCCCCTGTAGGCTCCAGGGCATGCCCCTCAAGGTCTGCTTCCTCCTGGACCGTGGGAACTTCAGGGGCCGGCTTCCCGCACCCCTTGCTCCTTCTCTCTGAGGCCGGTTCCTGGGCCTCCCTCTCAGGCTCCAGGACCTCCTGAGTCCCTCTACTGGCTGCCATGGACCGTGTGGTGACACACGCCCAATCCGGCATACCCAACATCTCCAGGTGAGCACTCCGCTCCACCTTAGCCCAAGGTGAGCTCTCCAAATCGTTCCCTAACAGACAGTCTACAGGCATGGCGGGCCTCACAGCTACCTGAAGAGTACCAGAGACCCCCCCCCACTCGAAGGGAACCTGAGCCACCTTGCAGTGCCTCTCTGTGTTGTCAGCGGCAACAACGGGATAGAATGCATTGGGGACCACCTGCTCCTGAGACACCAGGTGACACCTGACAGCTGTCACACTAGCTTCCACTCTATGGCCATTTATGGTCACCCACTGCCTGTACTTCTTAGTGTTCTCAGGCAGCTGGGTTGGAGGGACCACTTCACGGTCTCCTAGCGAGACCAGGGACATCTCTGCGGGACCCCACCCACCTTGGACATCCCTCTCCTCCCCCAAGGCTACACTAGTCACCTGCTGGGGTGGAGCACCAGTGGGTGCTGGCTTACCAAACAATGGACACTTTACATCAGAGGCAAAATGCCCCAAATTGTTACACCTGTAACATCTGACGGGCCCCTTCTGAATAGGAGGACCTGTCGGGGCCCCGGTCGGTTTCTGGGGTGGGGGAGGCTGAGAACCCTTCCCTTGGTTCCCTTGGGGACTATTTTGGGGCCCTTTTTGGAACTGCTTCTGTTTACCCCTGTCCCCCCCACTCTTCTGCTGGGGACCCTGCCCACCTTTGGCGGAATCCCCCACGGTACCCTTGTGGACCCTGGTACTGACCCAGCGGTCCGCCTCCTCAGCAAGCTTCCTCGGGTTAGTCAGCCTACTATCTATCAGGTGCTGGCGTAGCTCAGGAAAACAATTACTGGACAAGTGCTCCCATGCCATTAAATCAAAAAGCCCTTGATAATCATTTACCTTACTACCCTTTACCCAACCATCCAGCGCTCTGCAAAAGAAAGTCACATACTCCACATACGTACTATTGGGAATCTTAGTGCAACCCCTGAACCTCTGTCTATATAACTCAGGGGTCAACCCATACCTAGCCATCAATGCTTCCTTCATATGGGCATAAGAATTATGAACATCAGCAGGTAAATCTAACAGTGTGTCCCGCCCTTCACTCAGGAACCGTCCCCACAACCCCGCTCCCCAATCTCTCTCAGGGACCCGGTGGGAAGACATGGCTACCTCGTAGGCTCTGAACCACTGCCCGATGTCGTCATTCTTGAAGAACTCCTTCACTACATCCTTGGGAATATAAACTCTTGGTTCCGTGTGCTGCCACCAGAGGGATTAAGCTCCAAACTTTTTGCTTTCAGCTCTAGCTCCCTCAGCTTCATGTCATGCTCTAATTGTAGTTTCTTTTCTTCCATGGCTAATCTTTGTTTTTCCATATCCATCTGCCCATGAAGTTTTGCCATCTCCACCTCGTGTGCCCGGGTTGCTGCCCTGTCTGCCAACTCTTCTGGCGACAGGCCTCTGCCAAACTCATGGACACTTTCTGGTGGAACCATTTCCACCTGATTCTCTGGTGCCTTTGACTCATACCAGGCCCTCAGCGCCTTCACGAGTTGGGCCTTGTTTTTCAATCCAGTTTGGGCAATCCTGAACTTGGAGCAAAAACCTTTCAATTCTTCATTGGTATGATTCTGAAGTGCGTCTTCTTCCCAATCTATGTCTTCAAATCCAGAGATTATAGAAGCTGCCCTTCCGGAGGGAAGTGAACCAGGCATGGCTTTAACAACGGAGATTCTTGGCAAAACAAAAACAATTGCTAGTCTTGTGGCTGTGTTACTGGTCTGCTCTCACTACGTGGTGATCAGTGATTCACTATACGCAAACCACAAATGCAAATCCGTAAATCCCACCGCTGCCACCAATGTTAGAAATGAGGGAGCTCTGGTTGACGCAGGTGTGAACCCACAACAAGCAGGGACCCTTTACTTCTTGTCAGGGCGAAGGATGACTCCCCAGAATAACCCCTGCTCACCCTCTAGGTGCGTGGCGCGAGCAGTCTAGGCTAAGTCTCAGGCGTACACGGTTAAGCAAATGCAATTACACATACAGTAAACCCTTTGCATGCACCACAAATGGACACCAATCAGGAAGTATATAAAAATAAGCTTTTATGTAGATTCAGCAGATTCAAATACAAGGCCCAGTAACGTTGAACTGATGGGGCCACAATTCTCAGGAATATGGTAAAGTTCTCCTTGTTACGGAAAGTTCTTTAGGCGGTGTAACGCCCTGAACGTCTCAGGATCGTTTAACAGACACGACAATGAGGACGCAACCACTTGTGAAGGGTTAGTTCTTTTAATGAAGGCAAATAAAATACAAAGAACAAACAAAAGTTATAGTCACTGGAATCCTCCAGGCTAAGTACGTTACCAGCCCACAGCACGGATGGTCCTAACCGTCCTCTGCATATACGCCGATCCCGGCGTATGCCAACAGAGGGCAGAAATGAAATGGCCGACAATGCCAATCGGTAGGCTGTGAGGGGCACGAAGAGTGTTGGGGAGAATCGAGGAGTCAGGGAAACACCCAGCCGGGGTCTCTACCTGAAGGGAGCAGCCGCTCAACCTCTTCCTCAGACTGCACCGGGACGCGGAGTCACCTCCTGGTGATGCGTCACCGATACCCCAATCACAAGCAAGAAGACTGAACCGAGAGCAGCCGCTCGATCGATCCTGTGGACTTCCGAGTCTGTAACGCGGCAAACACCTCCTGGTGTGCGTTACAGCTGGCAGTCCCTGTGTCTCTGGTCGGGCTGGGAGTTACGACTCCAACCAGCAAAAGCGCCACTGCGCTTGGACTCAGCCGAGTCAAAAAGCGTAGCTCAATGGTTGACCGGTAGAGCTTCCGGGTCCTTCACAGGTGACGATGGGGCAAGACACGGCCCAGGGAGTAACGACTCGACCTACCTCCGTTCTTGCCTTACTGGAGCACCACTCCGGAACACTGCTCTTCACGAAGCAGGTACGTCGGTGTAAACACAATATCCGACAGCCTTGTACCTCCCGGTTCCTCCCTTTATAGGGCGTGTTTTCCTTGAGTTATGTAACAGCTCTCCTGTTTACATAAGGGCGTGTTTCCCTTGAGTTATGTAACAGCTCTCCTGTTTACATAAGGGCGTGTTTCCCTTGAGTTATGTAACAGCTCTCCTGTTTACATAAGGGCGTGTTTCCCTTGAGTTATGTAACAGCTCTCCTGTTTACATAAGGGCGTGTTTCCCTTGTATGACAGGAATTCTTGACAGTACATCCTCCCTCTCAGCGGCTCCCCACGGGTCCAGCGCTGGCAGGAAAACGCCGATGGAACAAGGAGACCAAGCGCGGAGCATGAACCCCTTCAGCCGGTTCCCATGAATGCTCCTCCGGGCCATAGCCTTTCTACGCAACCAGGTACCACAGCTTCCCCCTGCGCCATTTGGACGCCCGTATGCCCGACACTTCATACTCCACCTCCGACTCCACGCATACCGGCCTAGGTGTCCCAGACGGCTTGGAGGGTGCTGGTTTGAGCAATGATACATGAAAGACAGGGTGTATCCGCAATGACTGGGGCAAGCACACCTTCACGTTCACGGGACCCATACACTTGGTAATTCGATAGGGGCCCATGTACTTGGGATGGAACACACTGTTCTTTCGAAACCTCATGTTTCTTGTGGATATCCAGACGTAGTCTCCAGTGCGGTACAGTGGCCCGGGCCTTCTCTTCCTGTCTGCCGCAGCCTTGTATCTTCTCTTGGCCTCTATTAGGACAGCCCTTGAGCGCATCAACGTGTCTTTTATGTGTGCCACCCTGTCCGCTGTGGCGGGAATCCTGTCCTCTCTGAACGGATGTAGAAATGGCAAGAACCTGGGATGTTGGCCATAGTTGCTATAGAACGGAGATGACTGTGTGGAGCTGTGAGTGGCGTTGTTATAGGCTATCTCTGCAACCCATAGCAAGTCGACCCATTCTTCCCTGCCCTGGTCCACAAAACATCGCAGATACTGTTTGAGCGTTTGGTTCAGGCGCTCGGTTTGGCCGTCCGTTTGAGGGTGGTAGCTGGTGGACAGGGCGGTCTTAACATGCAGCGCAGTGCACCAAGTCTTCCAGAATTGCGCAGTAAACTGCGACCCCCGGTCCGACACGATCACCCCAGGTAATCCATGCAGTCGTACCACATTCTTTAGGAGTAGTGACGCCAATTCCCCGGCCGTAGGGACTCTCTTGCAGGGAATGAAGTGCCCCATTTTCGTCAAGTAATCCACCACCACCAGTATTGCCGTCATCCCCTGGTCTACCGGTAGGCCCACCACGAAGTCCAGTGATATGCTATCCCATGGTCTATCCGGGGTCGGAAGTGGATGTAAGAGCCCTTGGGTTCGGCCATGGTCGGCCTTCATGGTAGCACACGTAGGACACTCCTGTCCCCACCTCCTGACATCCACTCTCATGGTTGGCCACCAGAAATGCCGTCCCATGCTAGCCACCGTTTTTTCAAAGCCCAAATGACCTGCGCATGGAGAGTCATGGCACCAGATGAATGCTTGTTTCCTTAGCCTAGGCGTGGGTATCAATAGGCACCTGCCCTTCAGGGGTATCCCGTCCTTCAGCTGCCATTCTCTGTGACTGAGGAGCCACCTCCGCCATGCGAATGACCTGATCCCTCTCTTTATTCCCCTCAGGAAAGTATCCGGTTGGATAACCCCCAATACCATCCTCGGGGAAATGATGGAACGCTCGGTTGCAGGCAATGGTTCCTTAACTGCAGATTGACGGGACAGGGCGTCCGCCTTCCGGTTTTCCGTCCCCGGCCGATATGTGATGCGGAAGTTGAACCCCGCAAAGAAGATCATCCACCGCAGCTGCCTGGGAGAAAGGTGTCTAGTGGCCGTCATGAACTGTAGGTTCCGATGGTCCGTGTACACCGATACCACATGTCTTGCCCCCATCAACCAATGCCTCCATTCGGTGAAGGCGTCCTTGATTGCGAGAAGCTCCTTCTCCGCAATATGGTAGTTGCGTTCGGCGTCGTTGAGTTTGCGGGACATGTACGCAACGGGATGAAGCACCCCTGTGTCGTGGTTGCGTTGGGACAAGATAGCCCCCAGCGCCACATCCGACGCGTCCGCTTCCACCACGTAGGGGAGATCCGGATCGGGGTGAGCCAACACCGGCGCCTTACCAAAGGCGCTTTTCAGGGCCTCAAAGGCTTTGTTCGCTTCAGGGGACCAGACAAACTCCTTGGACTTCCTCAGTAGCTGTGTGATTGGGGCCACCACTCCTGAAAATCCATCTATAAACCGCCTGTAAAAGTTGGCGAAGCCAATGAAACTTTGGACGTCCTTCACGCTTTGGGGCACCGGCCATTCTTTCACCGCCTTGATCTTTCGTTCTGCCATCTCCTGTCCCTCTGGACTCAGCATCACTCCGAGGAATTCCACGGATGTGACGTGGAAGTCACACTTGCTGAGTTTACAAAACAGCATGTTTTCCCTCAGCTTTTGGAGCACAGCTTTGACGTGGTGTACGTGCTCCTCCACACTGGACGAATAGATGAGGATGTCGTCGATATATACGACCACGTAGATATCCAACTCCTCTCTGAATACCTCATTCAAAAAGTACTGAAAGGCTGCCGGGGCGTTGCACAGACCGAACGGCATGACGAGGTACTCAAAAAGGCCGAACCTGGTCTTAAAGGCGGTCTTCCACTCGTCTCCGTCCCTCATGCGCACCAGATGGTATGCCCCTTTCAAATCCAACTTGGTGTAGATACGAGCTTTCTTGACCTGTTCCAGAAGTACACTGATGAGAGGCAAGGGGTACCGATTTTTTATGGTTATCGCATTCAATTCCCTAAAGTCCACACAGGCTCTCAGCTCCCCATTAGCCTTCGGGATGAAGAAGAGTGGCGAGGCGGCCGGAGACTTGGACGGGCGGATGAATCCTAGCTTGAGGAGTTTATCCAGGTACCCCCGGAGATGCACGTTTTCAGGCTCCGTCAGGGCATACAGCCTGCCGCTGGGAACGCTGGCCCCTGGCACCAGGTCGATCTGGCAGTCAAACTGTCTATGTGGTGGTAGCACTTCCGCCTTCACCTCATCAAATACATCCTCAAAACTGTGATAAGCCTGGGGGAGAGCCACATCTTTTTCTGCCGCTGTAGCCACCGTCTGACTCCCGCTCTCATCTGCGTCAAGGGATTCCGTTCTTATTCCACAATAGAGGATGCAATACGGTGACGTCATTTCGATGCGATGTGTTGGCCAATCCACAAAGGGGTTGTGTTTCTGTAGCCACGGCAATCCCAATATGACGCCATATTGGGGCGCTCGGATGATGTTAAAATCGATTTGTTCCAAATGGTTCCTCCCATATCTCATCGGAAGGACCCCCGTGTGCTGTCCGATGGGCCCCGTCACCAATCGCCTTCCGTCTACCGCATAGACGTCTTCGGGTACTGCTTTGGGAAGAAGCACTAGCCCTAGCCTGCATGCCTCGTTGTGGTCCATAAACATGCCAGTGGCCCCTGAATCCACCATGGCCACAACGGGTATCCACTGGTCATGCACTCCCACGTGCACCGTGATAAACAGGTGTCGTTGTCCCTTAGTGACCGAGTTGGAAAGTGAAGGGATGGATGAGTGACTCCGAGATGCCCCTTCTCTGGTCTTGGAGTCCTCTAGTTTTCCGCCGGTATGTCCACCACGGCTGTTACCGACCGGTTGGCCCGATAACGTGACGTCTTCGGTTTGGCAGGGCATTCACGTACGTAGTGGCCTTTTTTGCCACAATATAGGCACAATCCTTGTTTACGGCGTGACTCTTTCTCCGTGGCTGTGAGGCTCGCTCGTATTGCGCTGATGTCCATGGGTTCTCCCTTGGATGCGGTGGAAGTTTCAGGACTTCCCACCGTCACATAGGATGGAAGGGATTTTCCTTTTCCCCCATGATCCCCCTTTCTTTCACTTAGCCTATGTTCCAGCCGTAATACCAGGTTGATAAGGCCCTCACATGTCTTGGGTTGAGGGTCAATATGAGCCACGGCGTCCTTGAGCTCATCGCACAGCCCTTGATGGAAGAGCGCCGTCTGTTTAGCAACAGGCCACTTGGTTTCCGCAACCAGCCTTCGGAACGCGTTGAGATACTGCACCAGGTCGTTGGATCCCTGTCTCAACTCAAGCATTTCACGGTCCGCCGTGTACGAGTCAGCCCTTCTGTCGAATACCTTCAGGAATTCCTCGCGAAAAGCACCCCAATCACATAAGAGGGGGTCGTCCCTGCTCACCAGAGGTACGGCCCATTGTGCCGCGTTTCCAGCCAAATAGGATATAAGGAAAGCCACACGAGCCTGACTCGTGGGGAACGCCTTTGGTTTGCACGATAAATGTAGCGCCACTTGTGTGAGGAATACCTGCACTGTGTTAGGATCCCCACTGTACCTCTCTGGTGTTGCCAAGGGGATGGCTACCGGCATTTCCACTATTACCGCAGGGGTCTGGTTCGTGAGGGAGGTGCTGGGCGTGAGCGGGTCCAATTGGATAGCATCCAGTCTGGCTTTTACATCGGCTGTTTCTTGCCTAGAGGCAGCCACTTCAACTTGCATGGCCGCTAAAGCAGCCAGCACATCATCAAGTGTTGCCATGTCTGTTATCGACCGGGAGACAGTTAGTGTTATTAAGGTCGGATATTTTGTAACGCCCTGAACGTCTCAGGATCGTTTAACAGACACGACAATGAGGACGCAACCACTTGTGAAGGGTTAGTTCTTTTAATGAAGGCAAATAAAATACAAAGAACAAACAAAAGTTATAGTCACTGGAATCCTCCAGGCTAAGTACGTTACCAGCCCACAGCACGGATGGTCCTAACCGTCCTCTGCATATACGCCGATCCCGGCGTATGCCAACAGAGGGCAGAAATGAAATGGCCGACAATGCCAATCGGTAGGCTGTGAGGGGCACGAAGAGTGTTGGGGAGAATCGAGGAGTCAGGGAAACACCCAGCCGGGGTCTCTACCTGAAGGGAGCAGCCGCTCAACCTCTTCCTCAGACTGCACCGGGACGCGGAGTCACCTCCTGGTGATGCGTCACCGATACCCCAATCACAAGCAAGAAGACTGAACCGAGAGCAGCCGCTCGATCGATCCTGTGGACTTCCGAGTCTGTAACGCGGCAAACACCTCCTGGTGTGCGTTACAGCTGGCAGTCCCTGTGTCTCTGGTCGGGCTGGGAGTTACGACTCCAACCAGCAAAAGCGCCACTGCGCTTGGACTCAGCCGAGTCAAAAAGCGAAGCTCAATGGTTGACCGGTAGAGCTTCCGGGTCCTTCACAGGTGACGATGGGGCAAGACACGGCCCAGGGAGTAACGACTCGACCTACCTCCGTTCTTGCCTTACTGGAGCACCACTCCGGAACACTGCTCTTCACGAAGCAGGTACGTCGGTGTAAACACAATATCCGACAGCCTTGTACCTCCCGGTTCCTCCCTTTATAGGGCGTGTTTTCCTTGAGTTATGTAACAGCTCTCCTGTTTACATAAGGGCGTGTTTCCCTTGAGTTATGTAACAGCTCTCCTGTTTACATAAGGGCGTGTTTCCCTTGAGTTATGTAACAGCTCTCCTGTTTACATAAGGGCGTGTTTCCCTTGTATGACAGGAATTCTTGACAGGCGGGCACAAGGTAACTGTAGGCCTCAGCGCACTTCGTGCTGAGGCGGCGCCCGGGAAGCACACGGCAGATGACAGGGAAATCAGAACGTTGCGGACCCTGGATCCGATGCGAGCTCGCGGTCGAGTTCGTAAGTACAGTATCTTGTTTCTTGACGCAAAGGCGGGTGCGGGATTTCAGCGGCTCTTCGACAGAAGAGCGGGGCGGCGTCCGGGGCTTCCACACTTCACGATGGGGTCTGATCTTCAGGCTCACGACAAGAGCGGGGTGTTGCAGGTGGCGGGTGAACAAAGCGGGGCAGCTGGGCACGCAGATACTTCCGGGCCGTCCGAGGCTTGGAGATGCTCACATCGCCGATTCCGGCGGGAGGGTGAAGGTGCACAGCGAGCCTCCAGCGAGCGAGGTGACAGGGGCAGCCCAGCACAGCGTAGGGGGAGCGGCTCCGATCGAGCGAGGCTCTTCCCAAGGCGGGGGCGGCTAAGCAGTCCTGGTCACGGCTCAGGGAGGGACTGGGGCACGAGGGTCACAGCTCCGGCGAGGGAAAGGACACCACAGTCCAGCGGCAGGCGAGTGAAGATCAGGTAGAGCCCAATGGTCCTGGGGCTCAGTTCAGGGGGCAAGCTCAGTTCCAAGCCCTTGGAGATCGTTTTGGAAAAGCACAAGTCTTGAAAGTAAAAATAAAGCAAAGTTTTCAGCAAAGGTTTCTCTTCTCCCCTTTGGCAGCAAGGTCACCACTGCAGGCCAATCCCCCAGGACAGGGACAGTCTTCCTCCTACAGCTTTCCCGGTGCCTCCTCCTCAGGCAGAGATTCTTCTTGGTCAAAAGCGGATCTAGTTTCTTAGGAGCAGGGCTCCTACATTTATACAGCAAATCTTTTGTTCTCCCAGGCCAGGGGGGCCCTCGCCTAGTCCAGTCCAGTTTCTGAGCACTTTGTTTACGCGATGCAGGCTTCTTCTTTCAGAGTGCAGGGCAGAGTCATCAGACGCTCCACAGGGGGCAGAGCCGGCATTGAGGTGGCAGAGCACTGTCCTATTCAGAGCCTAGGAGCACTCCTCCCACCCATCTACCTGCCGATCGTCCTATTCACCACCAGGCTTCCTAGCCCTGCCCATCTGGGTTCCCCCAGCCCTGTCACTCACACGAGCCAGACATCAGATACACATCACGCAGAGGCGGCTGAAATGTTTAGGCAAGCAAAGGCCAACTTTCTAAAAGCGGCATTTGCAAATCCGGAATATTAAAATAAACCTTGCGAAAAGATGTACCTTATTATTCCGAGTCCAGGCATACTAAACTTGATCTTCTACCATGTTCCCTGGGTCGGTTAGGATCATAGGGTGTAACAATCCAGGCCGCCCATACTGGCCTATGAGAACAGGGTAGCCTTGCAGTAGTGAACAACAAGATGGCGGTCATTCACTACTAGGACATGCCACGCATCCAGGCTTGTCCTACCTTAGGCTTACAACGCACCCTGCCCGTGGGCCTACCAGAGGGGTGACTAACATGCAGCTAAGGGAAGGTTTCAGGGACCGGCAAGTGTGGGCACTTGCCAGTCAGCATGTCAGTACCAGACTGCACGCAGGTTCTGCGATGGCAGACCTTAGACATATTTTACCGGCCGCTTCTGTGGGTGGCACAACCCGTGCTGCAAGCCCACCAGCGGTGTTTGCCTTTACATGCCCTGGCGCTCCTGGCGCACTTTACTGGGGTCTGATAGTAAATCAAACAATCCAATCATGGAATCCAACCAACATATACAATTTACAAAGGGAGCACTCGCACCGCGACACTGGTTGGCAGTGGCACAGCGCGCTGAGCGGCCAACACCCTAAAACACATGAGGCACAGCGACAAAAAGAGTAAGGGAGACTCACGCCAAGGTGCCAGGTCTAACAGTTGGTCTCTCTAGAAGATCCTCGTCCCCGAGCCTGCAGCCTTTGTTCCCTTTTCAAGATCTCCTTTGATTAACATTGAGCGCCAGTCGGCTCAAAAGCACCCTGGACCCAGCCGCCCGAGTGCCCCTGGCAGTGCCACCTCTACTCTGATGTACTTCCCCATTTGCCCTGAGCAAGTGACCAGGAGCCCAGCTCCCACAGCCGCGTGCCCTGCTTGCCAGCAGCCACCAACCGAAGGCCCCCTGCCTTCCATTGGATAACATTGGGTCTAACTACCTCTGCACCTGGCTGCCCCAGCGCCGCTGAGGGTGTACCTACCTGACCCTGGGAGACCCCTGAGTCTGTGCCCAGAACCTTAACTCTGCCAGTCGAGTACTTACCTAAAAGCCAATAATTCACTTTTCTTCCATAGGGTAACATTGACTGGTTTCACTTGGAAATTCTTCTAAGTGTGGAGTTTTGAAACTTTAAAATATTCATCTAAAAGCAGCCGAACTACGAATTCTGATTTACTCACCTGTTATCAGGAGAGACCCCAGTGCTGCATCTTTGAGCCCAGTACTGACCCTGAAAAGTAATTCTAACCGTACTGACCAGTAACTTGAATTTCCTTCCATAGGATATCATTGTCTGCTTTTTTATGCTGAAAATTTTGTAAGTGTCGATTTTTTAAACTTATAAATATTCTCTAAAAATCGTGCCAACGATAAAAACGTAATTACTTGCCTGTTTTAGATAGAGGTCCCAGTGCTGAGCCTAGGAGCCCAGCACTGGATTACAAAAGTAACGTGAACATACTTTACCTGCACATTGAATTTCCTTCCATAGGATAACATTGGTAATTTCACCTGGAAAAGTTTCTGTCAACTTTTAAAATACAATAATATTCCTTAAAAATCACTACTGTAACCAAAACACTTTTACTTAACTGTTTACAGGACATGTCCCAGGACTGAATCTAGGATCCAGTCTTGAGGTTAGAAAAGTAATCTACAAAGTAACTAATTGCATTTAACTAGAAATTCCCATTGAGCTCAATGTTGCATTGTGTTTGAAATTGTGTTGCCAATTGCAATAAACTGTAACAATTGTAATCAAAAAGTCTATTGCCTATTTGAAAAGTATTTAACTAAAGTAACTTATCCTGAGAACGTATATTTTAATTCCTTGTTGGTTCTAAAATAAAACAACTATATCTTTTGATACAAACCATTGGCCTAGAGTTCAGTTCTTGAGTGTGTGAGACCATTTGCTGACTGAGTGTGTACGACAAATGCTTTACACTGTCCTCTGATACTGTCTTACTGCTCGACGAAGCTACCACTTTAGAGAGTAAGGTTATATCTAACTTTAACCTCGGCCAAACCTCTGGAGACTGTGGACTCTGTGCACACTGTACCTTACTTTGGTCCAGTATATATTGAGCCACTTTCCTACACAGTGTGTAAAGTATTTGCACAAAACCAACAATAATACAATGTAAGCACTACAAAAGGACACCACACCAGTTTAGAAAAATGTCCAATATTTTTATATACTTAAACAAGACCAAATATGATAAAAATCCACAATACAGTACTTTAAAAATAGTTGCTTAACCAGATGTCTTTAAATCGCAAAAATAAGTTGAAAACATAGTACGTACGAGTCGGTAGCTCGGTCCGAGTCTACCGCAGTGCTGAAAATAACAGAGTCTCACAGTGCTAGCTGACTGCGTCGGTAGGGGCAAGCAACAGTGGGACAGACTCGTTAACAGTACCTTTCTTAGTGCAACTCACACAGAGATGCGTGTCGGTCGTGTGATCCGTCGCGGTTGCGATGCAGAGTGGAAGCGCTGCACGGTGCGGTGTCCATCGATGCGGTGCGAGCAGCGGCTCTGTGACGATCATCCAGATGGCGTCAGTGAGACCAAGGCGGGTGGTGCAGGTCAAGACGGTGCTCGATGCGGTGCTGGCAAGTTGCAATGCAGCAACATAGCCGGTTGGCGGGAATCGGTGCTGGCCGAGCTGGACAGCTGTACGTGACAAGGTGGTCACAGGTGTTGAGCCAGCGGCTACCGAGTCGGTGAGACCAGGCCAGCGAAGTGAAACATGACAGTGCTGGATGCGGTGCCTCTCGATGCGGTGCAGGCAACGGCTCAGTGACGATCATGCAGACGGCATCGGTGAGACCAAGGCGTGCGGTGCAGAGCGAGTCGGTGCAACCTGTGGTGCCTTCAGGACACAAGGCCAGCGGCGGAGTCGGTTGACGGAGTCAGCTGATGGAGTTGGTTGCGGTTCCCTCTTCTCTGTGGCAACTGAAACAGAGGTTCCAGGAGCAGTACCCAAAGGTTGGCGAAGTCTTTGCAGTCCCTGAGACTTCTTAACAGTCGGTGAGACCAGGCCAGCGAAGTGAAGTGAGACGGTGCTGGATGCGGTGCCTCTCGATGCGGTGCAGGCAACGGCTCTGTGACGATCGTGCAGACGACATCGGTGACACGGAGTCAGTTGATGGAGTCGGCTGACGGAGTCGGTCGCGGTTCCCTCTTCTCTGTGGCAACTGAAACAGCGGTTCCATGAGCGGTACCCAGAGGTTGGTGAAGTCTTTGCTGTCCCTGAGACTTCTTAACAGGAGGCCAGCTCGGTTTCAGGCCCTTGGAGATACTCAGCACAAGTAGAGAAAGTTCAGTCCAGTCCTTTCACTGCCCAAGGCAGAAGCAGCAGCTGCAGGCCAACCCAACAAAGCAACAACGCAGCAAAGGGGCAGTACTCCTCCTGGCAGCTCTTCCAGCTCTTCTTCTTGGCAGGTTTCTTGATTCCAGTGAGTTCTAAAGTCTTGGGGTCAGGGCCCCAATATTTATACCAGCAATTCCTTTGTCCTCTGAAGATAGAGGTGCCTGTACCTAGTTCAAACCAGTTTGGGGGTGCATTCTGCCAGGGTGCACCTTCTTCCTTTGTCAGTGTGGGCCAGGGTGCTCAGACGCACCACAGGAGGTGGAGCCGGCATTGTGGAAGGCGAGCCCAGCCCTATTCAGACCCAGGTGCTACTCCTCTCACCCATCTATGTGTAGATGTGCCTACTCAGCCCTGCTGACTCACCAAGTCTCCCCCAGCCCAGGTCACTCACAAACCAGACAGCTAATACACAAGCTAGCAGAGGCAGGCTGGATGGTTAGGTCAGAAAATTCCCACTTTCCAAAAGTGGTATTTTCAAACACAGAATGTTAAAACCAACTTCACTAAAATATGTATTTTATCATTCTGAGTTCAGGCATACAAAACTCGAATTTCTATCATGTTCCCTGGGTCAGTTAGGATCATAGGATGTAATGATCAAACTGCCCATTCTGGCTTATGGAGAACAGGTAGCTTTGCAATAGTGAAAAACGAAGTAGGCTGTAATTCAATATCAGGACATGCCACACACACCAGGGCATGTCCTACCTTTCACATACAAGGCACCCTGCCCATGGGGGTACCTTGGCCCTACCAGAGGGGTGACTCACATGTAGCAAAGGGAAGGTTTAGGGACTTGCTAGTGGGTGCACTTGCCAAGTCGACATGGCAGCCCCCGGCTGCGCACAGGCTCTGCAATGGCAGGCCAGAGTTACACTTTACGGGCTGTTTGCGTGGGTGGCACAATCCAGTGCTGCAGCCCACCAACAGCATTTGATTTATAGGCCCTGGCACACGCAGTGTACTTTACTAGGGACTGACACATACATCAAATAAGCCAATCATGGAAACACCAATCCATAACACATTTTATATGGGAGCACTTGCACTTTACCACTGGACAGCAGTGAGGAGAGTGCGCAGAATCATTACACCAGTAAAAAACGGGAGGTCAGAAAGCAAAAATTCAGGGGAAACACGTCAAAAGATGCCAGGTCTAAGAGTCCCTAAAAAGCAATAATCTATATTAACCTGTCAGGGCCTTTGCTGGGGATGGTTTCAGTGATATGTTTGCGACTGAAAAACAACGGGAGGAAAGGTCTACCAAAAGGATTTTTACAAAATGGTTAGCCACATGAAACCTGAATTTAATGAACTCCACGAGCCCTGGTGAATTCAGGGGACAAGCTGAAGGTTCTCTGCTCTGGGCACAAGCCACACTGGAGTAAGGATTTTAAATACCTGCAGAAATGGACTCCCCATTACTTTTAGGTACAAACATATGTTCACCTAACAAGTCTATAACTGCCTGAAACTAAGTGTAAGGTTCCCTGGGTGATCAGGACCCCAGACTGTTGAACGCCCCAAACCCAACCCCTTGACTAACACAGTTTTGCCTAAATCTAACGGGACTCTATCTTCACCATTCAACACAAACCCCAAGCAATAGCCAGCGCTTTATAAAAAAATCTTAAACCATAATAAAACAAGTATTGGCATAGCCAAGAGGTCTCGCCTTTGGGACCTCATAAGTATTTAGTTATGCAGCACAATATCCTTGGTGCAGCAACATTAACTGTTGCATGGTTAAACACTTATAAGGTCCCAAAGGCGAGACCTATTGGCTAGAGGCCAAGCAAGGGGGGTTCCCTATCCAGATCTGCAGTGGGAATTTGCCAGACAATTTACAATAAGATGTTTTATGCTTCATGGACATTTTCAGGGTTGTCTTTGCTTTGTTGTGAAAACTAATGAGCAGACCGAAACGAAAATCTGAACCCATCGACCATGACGAGAAAGGAAAGCCAGATGGCGCCTCGTCATTGTGCGCGTAACGGCACGCTCTATGCCAGACAAAAAGCTGTGGTCAGCTTTTTACAGCCCACATACTAAATGTCTCACCAGAGCTGCGCTTGCGCTGGCTCAGGCGAGACCTAAAAAGGGAGCGACAGTAAGACAAGCATTGCATTGATGGAGCAGAGGCTTATATCGGCCATTATTAGCCCTGACCCACTTCTTTGTCTCCAATGGAGCTCTCAACATTCAAATGTTCTAATAATGTATATATGTGTGCAACTTACATAGCGCAAATTTGGCTACAGAGGAATGCCGCACTGTCTGGGAGTGCGGCCATAATATAGGGGTTTACAATGTGGAGGGCATGGGTGCTGGAGTGAGGCTTGTTATGTTATGTTAATGCTGTTTTCTATATCACCCGGGGGCTTCTCGGCGCTGTTGAGGAGCATGATAGGGAGGAACAATGAATGTTAATACAGATAGGCTTTTAGTTGTTTTCTGAAATTGCTGTAAATAGGGATCTCACAGAGAACTAAAGGTAGCTTATTCCAGTTCCTTGGGGCCAGATAAGAGAACGCTTTGCCCCCGTGCGAGTTGGCATATTCGGGGCACACACAAAAGGCCTTGGGTGCTTGATCTGAGATTTCGGGAAGGCACGTAAGTTTTCTTTGAAGGCAGAGTGGACCTTTGCCCCTCAGAGTGTTATAGGAGAGGCAGCAGATTTTAAAGTAGGATCACTTCTTCACAGGTAGCCAGTGCAATTCCCTCAGCAGAGGCATGGAAGGAGTGCCCGCTGAGCGGTTCAAGATTAGTCTTGCTGCGGTGTTCTGGACCACCTGTAGCTTTGTAAGCAAAGTCTCACCCACTTCGGCCAGCAGGGCATTCCCATAGTCCATTCTACTGATCACCATCGCCTGGACAAGGGTTCTGTGGGAGTTAGTGGGGAGGAAAGGAAAAATTCTACGTAGGAGGCACAAGTTATAATAACAGGAGCTGGTGGTGGCAGCAATATGGTCTTTCATAGTTAGGGTATGGTCAAGTTTTATCCCTAAGTTTCTTATACTTTGTTTGGGTACGGGAACTTCTCCCAGTTGGTGTGGCCACCACTCATCCGACCACAGGGTAGGAGCCTTCCCCATTAGCATGATTTCCGTTTTTTCTGGATTCAACTGGAGGCAGTTTTCAGTCATCCAGTTGGAGACTGAAAGCATTCCGGCCGAGAAACGCATTTTCTCTGAGTCTAACTTCGGGCCAACGGTAAACATAAGCTGAGTATTGTCAGCATTTGAAATTATCTCAAAGCCATACTGCGCTACAATCTTTGCTAACGGGGCCATATAGATGTTGAATAACGTCGGGCTTAAACACGATCCCTGGGGTACACTCTTGTCCAGATGCATTTTGTTTGAGGAGTAAGGCCCTAGTATAATCGTGTGATGTCTGTCTGATAGGAAATGCTGCAGCCACTTTAATGCTGTTCCCTGGATACCGCAGGCCTGCAATCTTTGCATAAGCTTTGAGTGTGAGATGGTGTCAAAGGCCGCGGACAGATCCAATAATATCAGTACGATAGCATCCATCTTCTGTCTAAGGAAGTCAGTCACAGTGAAAAGGGCGGTCTCTGTGCTGAAACCCGGTCGGAAGCGTGATTGTGAAGGGTCCAGAATATTGTTGGTTTCAAGATATGACCCCAGCTGCCTATTTATTAGGCTTTCCAATTGTTTACCCAGCAGGGGAAGCAAAGATATTGGGCGATAATTGCTGAGTGCTTGTGGGTCAGATGTGGCTTTTTTCAAAATAGGCCGTACATATGCTTCCTTCCACGCCATGGGAATAGTTCCTGTTTGTATGGAAGAATTGAAAATATTTAGGATCATGGGGGCAAAGCAAGTGGCTAGAAGAGCCATCATCTTAGAGGAGCAGGGGTCATGGGGTGAGCCGGATTTCGCTGTGACCAAGGAATTGTGGACTTCCTCTAGCGTGACCATCTGAAACCAGTACCGAGTACTGTGTTACTTTACCTTGCTCTTCTAATCTAATTCTGGTCTCTGAGTTCTGCAAGGCCGCAGCCGGGAAATTGACGTAGATGTTAGAAATCTTTTCCTGGAAATAGACAGCTAGTGAGTCACAGAATTCCTGGGATTCCACTGGGGATTGGGCACAAGCTTGCGGAGAGACAAAATCTCGTACTATGTTAAAGAGGGTCTTTGAGGAATTACTAGCTTGTTCGATTTGGCTTCACGGGGGCTAGCAAGCAAGGCAGCCCCCCAGCTGCAGTGGCAGTGGAGTGGTAGTGTTAAACCTTCACAGTTGTGTGACCATCCAGATGGTTCCGTGTGGGTTGTCAGCCTTGTGAAGACAGGGAGAAGGGGAGGGGCCTGCCGGATCTGATGTACGATGCCATTCAAGGTCCATAATATGGGCACGTCTGCAGTAAAGTAACACCCGCTGTGTAAACCAAATCACTTTTACACATAAAATCCTACAATGAACCGAAAGACGGACAATCACAAATTCTACACAGTAAACAAGCTTTGTCTGTTCTAATACTAAGAGAGAATAGGATAAGAATGTTTCACTATTATATATATATGTCAGCGCTGCGAGGCCATTTTAACGATTATACAGCGCTACAGATAATTTTGTAACACATGTAACTGGTCCATTGTGTGTAAACTGTGATTGAGGAAGTAGCTCTACATAGAATCCCAGCTTTGCTTAGCATGTCTGTGTATGGGGGATCATTCGACTGTGCACTGCACGTCATCGATAAAGTATGCCGTCTTTGTGTCGGAGTGTACCTAAGTGTGAGAAGGACTGATGTCTGTGCTTAGGAGTTGGAATATTTCCTACCGTCGGGGACGCTGTTCAAACACGGAGGCGAAGGACTAAACCCGGGTAGATCCGAAGAAGAAGGTAATTAAAGGTGATGTATTTACTGCCTGATTGCAAGTGTCGTTTGGAGGAGCCGAAACCTCCTCAGAGGCCCACTAGCTCGTTCAGCACCATTGCTCGTCGTGCAGTCTACCGGGCGCCCCGCGGCGCCGGTACCGCTCACCTTACATCTGAGTGACAGGAACTAATATCAGGGCACAATTACCCTGCTAAAGTAACTTTCACAGCCCTGGTCTGTCACCGCGGTCATTAAGTCAGTCACGTAGACTTCGTCCAGACGCCCCTCAGCAGGCAAGGGGGCATTGGGGGAGCCGCGGAGCTCTGATCCCAGTGCGCCCACGTGTGGCTGCTGCTACCTTCCTGCAGGGCATTGGTGTTGAGGACATAGAAAAAGGACTATCTGAGCCAAGTATCCCCCCCTAAGGCACTTCCCTCCTACCTGCCATCTCCCTCGATTACCTTCCGCCTTTCTCCGTCAGGGAGGTCAAAATTACTTGGAAAATAAATACGAAATGAATAAATAAAAGACGCCGGTGGTTGTGATCCTGCATTGACTGCACTGTGCATGTTGGCTTCACAAATTTGGGGGCTTCGGTTGGGAGGGCGAATACCTGTCAAGCTCTTGATTTAACAAGCATGCAGTGCACTTCGCGCCAGGTTGAATCAAAGCACTAGGAGCTCAGGAGGAGCAGAGTTCCTCTCAGCCCTGCTTGGTGAGCTTTGGTTTCGTCTTCGATCTTTTATCTCTATGGGGCCATGTGTTTCTAATTAGCGTGGAGGAGCGTACTGCCCCGACCTCTCAAAGGAAAAAAATCTTGACAAAACCAAGATTTTTTTTCTTTGAGAGGGCGGGGGCAGTGTGCTCCTCCACGCTAATTAGAAACACATTGCCCCATAAAGATAAGAAAGTGCCTCACGACAGCCGTGAAGCAGACAAGCCTGTCCGTCTGGGCCATCTTAAAAGGAGAAAGGGCAGTGACTACAAAACCCCATTTCCAATGGCAGGCCACCGTTTAGCATAAACGGTGACACCAGCCAATGGAAATGAGGAGCGGGGCTTCAAGTCCCCTTCTCAAATCTACTCTCTTACAATATCTCTCACCCAGGTAGCAGCTCTTTGCGCTGCAACACCAGGCGAGACCAAAAAAGGAACCCAGACAATTCTACTTGGGAATCCTGTCCAGGCCTGTGCAGAATCTGAACATGACAGAGGCTGGGCAGGCCCTGTCCCCCACCCCTTGTCAGGGATGGTTGCCTGTGGGCCCCACCTGTTTTGCATGCGTCTGTCAGCCCCCTGTGAGGGTCCTTCACTCCATGTAAGTGTGACATGCATGACGCGTGTGTGTGCAGACAATCCAACATGGCTGTCCATGGAGTCGATATGTTGCAGGCGGCTGTGGCCACAGGTATCCAGTACCATTTCCTGAGGATTTGGCAGACATGCGCAGAGGGCTCCCCGCGTGCTTCATATTTTCCCAGAAGCGTCACCCACACCAGGCTCAGTGGCCATTGAGTGGAGCATCCTCTCCTTTTGTGCCTTTGATTTGGGGTTCCCTGACAAAACACTCAAGTACACCCCACCTTCGTGTTGACCTTGCAACAGGGTCTGGACCAGTCTGGGAGGAATGCACAACCCGAGGAACTGCCTGAACTCTGTCCCAAAGTTGAAACTGTGGAATACACAGACTCTAGTTGCAGATGTAGTGTAAGTGTGGGGCAGAAGCAGCCAGCTCCCAGTGTGTCGATTCCTCTACCTCCGACCTGGGCCCCGCAGCAGTGGAGACTGAGAACCCCTTGTGCCCTGGGGGTTGGGGTATTGACCACTTATTCCACTTAGCTAGGTCGACCTTCAAGGGAAGAGTTGACTGATTGTTGAGGAGGGAGGGCTAAAAGACGCTCCCCTTTGCAGAAGGACGAGGCTGCCTAGAAGAGGGGCACTGCAAGGAGCTAAGGCAGGAATGACTGGAGGCTGCCCGCTGAACCCCTAGGACGAGCATAGATTGGTCATAGAAAGCGTAGCTTGGTCGGTGAGTTATGGGGGTGCTAACTTCAGATTTCCCAACAATCACAGTGGTAAAAGTACATTATATAATAAGCAGGGCCCGGGGGGGGGGGCTTAAGGAGCAGGGGAAAGGGAGAGGAGTGTGGATTGTAAGGGGTACTTAATGCTCAATATTTTGCAAAATAAAGATTTGAAAGACTTTCAAAACAGATACAAGACTTGGTATGTTGTGTTATGTTATAATACATTTATAGCGCGCACAGATACTCAAGAGTGTCCCGGGGCGGGCGGTGAGCGATGAAGCAGAGGTTCTGAGATTAAATGGTCTTATTAAAAAGTAGGGTCTTCAATTGCTTCGTGTACAGCCTAGTATCCTGAGTATTCCGAAGCTTCACGGGGAGGGAGTTCCAGGCTTCCGCTGCTTTGACGGAAAGGGAGCTACCCCCCAAGCGAGTTCTGCAGAAGCGAGGGACCACTGCCAATCGCTGCACAGCAGAACGCAGAGTTCTACGAGGGACATAGAAGGCAAAACGCCTCCTAAGAAACGCCGGCCTATTCCATGCAGGGTTATGTGAGGCAGAGTAAGGGCTTTGAACTGAACTGTGTGGGCCACTGGGAGCCAGTGGAGGTCCCGCAGATGCTGTTTCACGCTTGATCTTCCTGGAATTCCCAGCAGATGCCTGGCTGCTGCATTCTGTATTGTTTGCAGTTTTTTTAGCAGGTAGCCAGGTATGCCAATGTACAGAGCATTGGCATAATTAATGCGAGACAAGATAAGAGCATGAGCCACCATTTCCTTGGCTGGCCTGGGTAACAAGGGAAGAAACTTTCTGAGCGATTTAAGTGTGCCAAAGCATACCCCAGCAAGCCTCTTAATCTGCACGGAGAACCTAAGGTCCTCACCAAACCAGACCCCCAAGTTCTTAGCGGGGTTACCCACTGAGTTGGGCAGAGGACACTCTGAGGGCCATAGAGTCTCCCTGAAAGATGGGGGGAAAGATCCATACAAAAGGACCTCTGACTTGTCCTCGTTGCACTTCAGCTGTGCTAGTGCAAGCCACTTGAAAACGGTAGAAAGACAGTTATGAGCTGTTTCCGGGGACAAGTCATTTTCCCTCCAAGTAAAGAGTAGCTGGGTATGGTCCGCATAGGCTATGATCTTGGCTCCCAGCTCCTCTGCAAGATAGATCAGGGGCATGATATAGATATTAAAAAGTAGAGTACTCAGAGTAGAGCCTTGCGGAACCCCCGTGGAAACCCTTCTGGGGGCCGACGAGAATGGTGGCAGCCAAAACTGCTGGGTGCGATTCTCTAAGAAGCATTTAAGCCAATCCCAGGCACGTCCAGACATGCCAATGTTTGTAAGACGGGCAAGTAGTTGTTGATGGGGCACCGAATCAAAGGCGGCAGAGAGGTCTAATAAGATCAGAGCCGCTCTGCCACCTGCGTCCAGGCACTCCCTTATTGACTCCAACATTTCGACAAGAGCAGTTTCTGTGCTGTAAGTCGCCCTGAATCTGGATTGGGCTGGATGAAGTGCCCCGGATGACTCGACAAAGGTGGCAAGCTGTCTAAAGACAGCTTTCTCGCACACCTTTGCTACAGGTGGAAGAAGGGAGATAGGGCGATAGCTAGCAAGTATAGTAGGATCTTAGGTGGGCTTTTTCAGAAGCGGTAACAATTTAGCATGCTTCCATCACAATGGAACAGTGGCGGTCTGGAGAGACAGATTAACTATGACATTTACCTCCGGATTAACCACCTCCGCAGCCCTTGCTAGTAACCTAGCCAGACACAGGTCTGTTGGAGAGCCCGACTTGAGTGATTTAAGGATAGACAGTGAGTCCAGCAAGGCAATAGGAGAGAATTCCATCAGCGGGGGAACTGACGGAGTGGGAACTAAAATGTTCGGGATGTGGGACCCTGCCTGATCAAGGGAGCTAGTCCCTAAGCTGCCCTGAATAAAGAAGCACAACAGCTTCTCACATCATTCCGCCGAAGCAGGGAGAGCAATAAGCTCAGCGCAAGGTTTTAAGAAACTCTGGAAAATGGTGAACATTTCCTTACAGGTATGTTGTATTGATTTGAGAAGCGCACTAATCACTGAGAGGGTATCCATGTGCTAGCGCATGTTTGTGGTCCTTAAGGCGCTTATACAAAGAGCCAGGTCTTCAGCTTCTTGCAGCACTCAAGAAAGCTCTGATGTGTTGAGGGAGGTGGTACTATGTCGATGGAAGAGAATGAGCGACCTCCAGTTCTTTTGTGGATGCAGCAAATGTGTGAGAGTGAGGCAGAGTGGAGGTGTTTGGTGCTTGGTGAAAGTGTATGCAGCTGTTCAGGTATCTCGTCCTGTGATGTGTAGGCCTTTGTATGTGTGCATGAGAAGCTTGAATTGGTTGTGCATGTGAGTGGGGAGCCAGTGAAGCTGCTTGAGGTGCGGTGTGATGTGCGTGCGGCATGGGAAGTCGAGTATGAGTCTTGCTGCGGTCTTCTGGATGGCCTGGAGTGTGTAGGAGTTATTTGGAAATTGCAGTGTAGAGAGTGTTGCTGTAGTTCAGCCTGATGGTGATGAGTGCTTGTGTGATGGTGTCTGGTGTCCTGAGGCAACCATTCGAAGATCTTTCACAGCATGTGTAGGATGTCATTGACTTGAGCCGTCATGTTGAGCTTGCCGTCTAAGATGATACCTAGAAAGGGGAAATGAATCAAAAAGCGAAAGGGGAAAGTAGCCAGTGAGGTCGGCGCTCTAGTCTTTTCTAGCATTGCCGCCATAAATGACCACGCACCAACAGGAGAACTTACATTTTTAGAATCACCTCTAAAAACGTAGGGACAGATTTACAAGAAACTGACGCATCTGCATAGATGCGTCAGTTTCCCTGCGCATGTGTGCGAAACCCTTGTGCCACCATGGATGCGTCATATGTACAATACGGCACACCATGGCGCAAGGATTGACAGATGCGTCAGAAATTCTGACGCATCTGTTGGCCCAAAAGTCACGCATTGCTGGAGTTGTGTCACAAGCACGACGCAACTCCAGCAATGCATGATGAGGTATGTACTCATTGTACTGTGTCACTCCTTACCCCTGATTCAAGCAGGCGTAAGGTTTTGTCGCAGTGGCGTCCTAGAAGTGGTGCAGTGAAGTCTTGTAGATTTCACTGCATCACTTCTACAAGGCTTTCCCGTGTGGGAACGCCCACCCTGCATACATTAGACCTGACGCAAGTATAATGTGACGCAGGGCTTTACAACGTGACGCATCTCTCTAGTTGCGTCATGTTGTAAATGGGCCGCTTTGTTTACGCTGCCACTGTGTCACAAAAGTAATGAGACAGCAGCGCAAAAATGTTGCAAGGGGCTTGTAAATCTGCCCCTTATTTTATTCATTGTTTGTGACTTTTTATAAAGAGGGAACTTGAAATGAACGAGGAAGTGAATGAAAGGGCTTTGCACGGTAGCACTTTAGATCTAGAGTCCCCAGGGAGGTCAGCACTCAAGTCTGTTCTTACATTGACAGCACAAATGACGGCTAGCGCGCAGGCGCGCAGCTGACCACACGCTGCACCGCACTCCAACAGGAGAACTTACATTTTTGGAATCGCTGCTAAAAACTGATTTTATTTATTTATGTGATTTTAAGCTACATTTTTAAAACAAGGGGATCTTGAAACAAAAGGGGAAGTGAATTAAAGGCGCTAGCACTTAGACCCAGAGCCACCAGTGAGGTTGGCACTCTTGTCTTTTCTAGAATTGCCGTCATGCTGGGGAACTGGCGCGCCATAGGCAAGTCCGTCAGCGTCCTAGGGGGCCAGGGGCCAGGAACCTAGCCCAAGTCTCTACAAATAAGGTATATTACTCCTCACAATAGGTATATGCACAAAGGACATCGCCTAATAATCACAAATGTCCCCCATAAACTTGGAAAGCACAGAGCGGCAATGCCCGGACTGCAGGTTCCCTCTACAGTGACTAAGACAGGTCTGAACTTTCCTCAGTAAAAAGATGGAATCTGATTCTGATCAATGGAAGATCCCTTCCGTGCCTCAAACTAGAGTTATTTACACTTTAGATGACGAACAACCAGATGCCGTCTTTCTCACGGAAACTTGGCTACATGATTACTCTATACCCAACATAAACCAAGCACTACCAACCGGTTATCACATATGCAGCAAAGACTGTGGAAATAAAGCGGGTGGAGGAATAGCCTTGATACTAAAAGACTCTCATAGATGAACCTATTATCTGCTTCCCATCCCCGATTGTGAGAACCTTTTTTTCTCCATCTATATATCCCCCATATTCTCCTTTTCGGGGTCCTGATCCACAGTCTTCCAGGACCATGCTCCACGGGCGCGGAGGCCCACCCGGATCTGACTGAGTCTAGATATTAAAAAAAACAATCTAACACTATTGGAGGATCTTAATGTTCATTTGGACGACACCAATACCCGGCATCGTCAGGCATAGTACATGATCCTGGCTCCCTACAAGTGAAACAAAGAGCAGATTCCCCCCACCCCCATGAAATGGGCATCTCCTCGCCCCGTTTTTTAGGAAGGACCTTAATCTTAGGGTAAAAAAACCCTGTCCTATATTGTGCTCAGAGCACTTCCTGATTCCATTGATGTTGGACTGCAAATCGCTACCTACAGACACTACACCAGCTTCTATAACTGGTCATAGGTGGTCAAAACTTAACAAGGATAAATGGAACACTATTCAAGCCTCCTCTGAACCCACCCTCAGTGACCGACCCCACTCTTGCCAATAATAAATTTGGATCTTGGGCAAAACAATACCTCGATGAGGTTATTCCAACGACCTCGATTAAAGGAGGCTGCAAGGAAAAATCCTGCCTGTGGTTCACCCCTCGCCTACTAACCTTAAAAAAAGAATGCAAAACCTACAAAGGAAATGGAGGAAAACTTATGATGAACACGAGAAAAACACGTTTCATCTTGCAATCAGGAATATTCACCTTGAAATTACAAAAGGCCCAAGCCTCCTACTATGAAACCAAAATAGACACAGAAGTAAATTCCACAAGGGAATGATTCCAAATTGTCAAATCTGTGACCACACCAATGTCTGGCAGCAATCTCCAGGAGTAGCATGTTGCAATGAACAAGGAATGTTCTTTAAAAAAAAAATCTCTGGCATATAGTGCTCATTACAAAAGACAAAAAATACTACTAAATCCACCTCAGAGAAACATGCCTCTAACCCTCCCTCCACCTGCCTTTCAACCCCCCCATCACCAGTGAAACACCCACAACACTTCAGCAAAGTAAGATCGGGATCCGTCTGGACCCTGCGCTGTTCCACATACTCCTTCAAGGAGCAGAATTTATTCTCCCAGCACTACTGGATCATCTCAATCCCTCACGTAACACCGGTCTAGTCCCTCCCGCATGGAAAGATGCTGCAGTTAAACCACTATTAAAGAAAAGCCGCCCTGATCCCTCATGCCCGTCTACTTGCTTCGAGGGAAGATTTTGGAAAAACGCATTAACCAAAGTCTCTCTCTATTTCTAGAAGAAAACTCTCTCCTGCACACCTCACTGTGGCATCACAGCATCATCGTAACTGATGCTGTATTTCTCTCTGTGTGTTCTAGAGTGATGCTGCGACAGAGAGTATGCTTGCTGTTGAGTAGATGTATTCTGCTTGCTCCCAATAAATCTACTTATTCTACATACCGGGTGGAGTATCTTTACACTCAGGCAGGATTCCTCCACTACTTAGCACAAAAACCGCCCTCTTAGCAGCCACAGAGGAGCTAAAGTTGCTGATGGACTAGGGAGGATCCGCGGACATCGTCCTCCTCGACTTGAGCGCGGCGTTTGATACGGTTGACCATGAGATACTTACACAAAGAATGAGTAAAGCCGGAATAAAAGACAATGCTCTAAACTGACTCACTTCCCTCCTCAAAGGCAGGGCATTTCAAGTCTGCAATAGCTCATGTTATTCGGACACTCTCCCCTTGAAGTGTGGGGTGCCACAGGGCTCAGCCCCACACTTATTTACTTATATATGTGCTCGCTAGCTGACATTGTTCAGGAATTCGGGCTGTCCATTGTCTCGTATGCCTTGTCTCCCTCTCACCTGGTAAAGGAGCCCACGACCAGCAGCTGGCCCCTTGCCTAGAAAGGGTAGCCACATGGATGGCAAATTGCTGTCTCAAACTAAATGGGGAAAAGTCAGAGATTATGTTACTGGGTAATAGATCCAACCCCCAACCGGCTCCCGAATGGCCACAGTGTGTTGGCAATTTACCAATCCCTACCTCCCCATAAAAATCCTGGAAATATGGCGTGACAATTCCCGGTCTATGGATTCACAAGCAAAAGATTCACGCTGCTACCTGTATTATTAGAACACTCTGAAAAGTCCAGTACCTATTATCCCTCCACTCCAGAAGAATAGTGGTCCAATCCCTAATTCTATCTTGCCTTGACTATGGGAATTCCCTATACTTAGGTGCCCCGAAAAACATAACCAAAAGACTCATTCAAAACATGGCAGCACAAATGTTACTCAAAGTCCCAAAACACACCTCGGCTAAAAGTTCCTTGGACTCCCTCCATTGACCCCCCATTGAGCAGCGGGTAAAGTTCAAGGAGCTATGTCTAGCACATAGAGAAACTGACTCTCAAGGACCCTCCTTGATTAGGATCTTGCTGACACTATACGACCCTAGCTGGGCTCCGAGACCTTCTGCTGCCTGATTCCTGAAGGTACCTCAAATACAAAGGATTCTCTGCGGTGCATGATCCTTCGGCCAACCAATCCCTAAACAATGGAACTCCCTGCCCTCAGAACTAAGAAGCGTAGACAAGGAGACGCTGTTCAGGAAACAGCATAAATCCTGGCTCTTTCCCAACTAACTAGTACCTCATCATTTGGTCCCGTCAGCTCAGGTGCAACACTGTGGTTCGGCTAGCGCTTGAAGGCCTTCGGGTAGCGCTTTAGAATTTTGCATAGAATAGAATAGATACCTTGTGTGATCTGTGGGTGTGGGTGTTGGTCCTAGCTCCGACGTCCAAAAGATGGAGTCCCATGGGGAGGTCTTATTGCTGAAGACCAGTACGTCGGTCTTGCCGGAGTTGAGCTGCAGGCAGTGGGTTCACGTTCGGTCGCTCCCACGGTCATACAGTGGGTGAAGGGGATTCTGGCTGTGGTTGTTTTGTCTATCAGGGAGAGGATGAGTTGGGTGTCATCGGCGTAGGAGATGATGGTGATGTCTTGTGATCGGATGATGCTGGTGAGCGGTATCATGTATATGTTGATAAGGGTGGGGCTGAGGGATCACCCCTGTGGGACTCCGCATATTAAATGATTGGTCTCTGATGTGAAGGGTGGCAGCTTGACCCGCTAGGTTCTTTCCGTCAGGAAGGAACAGATTCATTTGACAGCGAATCCTTGTATGCCGATCTCGTGGAGTCTTCTATTGGATATTTGGACAAAATATTAGGTTTTAAACATCAAAAAATATCTGGAAAAAATATTGACTACTATAGAGGTGCAGAAATATGGCTGTCAAGAATATCGATCTTTCAGGTAAGTAATACTGTTGTCAAGAATATCGTTGTTAATATAGTTTTCAACAATATAGTTTAAAAATATATTGTTTATTGTCTTAATGTGTTTTAGTTCATATATACATTTTATGTTATTATTGTGAGTCAATATTTTTAAATATAGTTTGTAATTTTTAGTGATTTGTAATTTTTAATTTATTTGAAATAGTAATTCATAGGTTTGTAGTGGGTTGCTAGATTTATTGGGTGTGTAGGGTGGGAAGATAATTAAGTACAATTAATTAACAATTAATTATTAATTTATTATTAATTATTTAATTGATTATTATGTTAATTGTGTAATAATTTTTTTTTTTTTTTTTTAAAAACCTTTATTCGTGCATCTTAAAAGAACAAATACGGGCCTACAACCGTCAGGCCGGCCACGATACAGTAAAGCACTGATACCCACATTACAGCCCCCGTGCATCAACGATCAGGATTAACAACAGGTTATGAGTTACATACTGGAGATATCTTTGAAACCCGGGGAAGGAGAGGTGAAGGTTAATTTTACGTTTTTTGATAATTTTATCAGAGAAAAAAAGTCAATGAAGGATAAGAGCAAAGTAGATTCGAGTCCGCAAGATAGCTTCACCACACGGGCGAGCAGCAACATCAGTAAGAACAACAATGGGAGTAAAATCTCAATCAGTGAGGCGGTGCAGAGATATATCAGGATAGTCACATGAGCAAGTACGCGCCCCTCCAGAGCCGCCCCCACTAGATCCACCCCACACCCGGACCCCGAATCGAAGAAAGTAGAGCACAGAGACATAAAAGAAGAAAGGCCCATAGAACTAATTGAGAACAGAGTATAACCCCCCCACCCTACACCAATGCGGAGGCTACGGCCTACCCCCCCCCCAGCATAGTGCCTGTCGCCCAATGAACCCGAAATATAGAGAAGAGAGAAAGTAGGAACAGAGTAAAGAAGGGAAGAAAACAGAAAAGAAGGTGGGGAGGAGCCCACAGGACACCAGAGCGCCCCGAACCATCAGCCAGTTATGGCCCCCACACACTGAGAGCCCTCTACGCCAAAAAACGGCATGCAAAGATACCATGGCACCACAGTTTAAGCAAGGGATACAAGTCGCGACGAGTGCACGCAAAACATACATACAGTCCCAGTCCCAGGCCAGCCCGTCCATAAACCATAGCGATAGAAGTCAGTCTAGCCCTGGCCCGATCGCGGGCTTGGGATTAAACCAGCTCCTGCGTGAAGGCCCTGTGTCCCGAGCAGACAAAGACAAGATGGCCGCTTGTGAGAGGATAGTGAAGTAGGATCACGAAATGGCCGCCGACCACCGATTGAGGTCCCTCGTTGCACCACATAGAATCCAAACCTGGCAAGTAAGGTGCAGGAGTTCCACAAAAAGGCAGCAGTGGGCCACCGCGGACGGTCCCTCGAAGCCGTTAGGTAGCGCTCAGCAGGATAGCCTCGCGGACGCGGTGAGGCAGGGAACAGTGAAGCAGGCAGCCATGACCAGGGGGACAAGGTATCCGCAGTTGAGGTGGAGAGCGGTGGACCCCGGGCGCCGGGAGCGCTAGATGAAGGCACCAGTGTAGCACAATCATACACCGCCGCTGCGCCCCCGCAAGAGGACAAGAGCACCGGGAGACCCACTCCCCATGGATGACAAACAGTGCGCTCACGGCCCGCAGCCGACAGTATGGGGCCAAACCTCTCACTCAGCGCCTGCAGGCCAGCGCACATCTGTAGTTGAAAGTCCCGCAGGACAGCCAGAACGGAGCCGCATGTCAGCGGAAGCTGGGCCCCAACATCGGCAGCAATCCGGGACGGCACTGTAGAGCTGGTGTCCGGAAGAGGGAGGGCGAAGTGGGCAGCGGGCGAGACCGGAGTATCACCCCCCAGCCGCGAGCAGGCACTCAACGCCATGTTTTGCCGCTATACGGTGCAATGGCCAGGGGGGGGGGTCGTGGCAAGGGGTCAATTCCCCGCAGGTCTACGCCGCAACAGGAAAGGCCGACAGTCGCTTATCTTCTCGCCGGTCCCCCTCGCCGCTGGCTAGGCAATAGGCAAAGGGGGCAGCAGCCCCCCGCAGCCCGGTCCTCAGAGCGGGGCAGGAGACTCACCGCACCGGGGCCCACCCAACAGCTCCAGCCCGTCAGGCACAGGGTGCAGAAGGTGTCCGGCCGTCTCTCCCCGGGCTCATCCGGCAACGATCCAAGGTGCGAGGCGAGATCGGGGCCGCGGGGCTCAGGTTAGCGCTAGCTGGTCCGGTAACTGCGGAGCTTCCAGGAGGCCGGCAAAGGCCGTAAGGGCGCAAGGTTTCAGTGCCGAGGACAAAAGCACCCAGAACTCGGGCATCCGGGCGGGTTGAGACTCCGGGAAAGCAGCAGCGCGGTCAGCGCGTCTTCGCACACGGTGCACCTCGAGAATCGGCGAGGATGGGGATCAGGATAGTAGTCCGAGGCCACGGACCGACGGAGCCGGGCGCTCAAGCGTCTGCTCCGGTCGCCATCTTGGCTCCTCCCCCAATAATTATTTTTTTTAAGTTATATATTAGGTGCGGGCTGCTGGGTTTGTAGGGGTATAGGGTGGGAAGTCAATAAAACAATAATTAATAAACAATTATTAATTATTGTAATTGATGTATTAAATATGTACATTTTGTAATTACATTTTTTAAGTTATATATTTGGTGCGAGCTGGTGGTTTTGTAGGGTTTTATGGTGGGAAGTTAAGTAATAATTAATTAATTAATTAACAATTCATTATTCATTTATTCATAATTATTTGATTGATTATTAATTATGTAAATTGTGTAGTCATTACATTTTTTAGTTCTATATTTGATGCAGGTTGTTAGGTTTGTAGGAGTATAGGGTTGGAAATTAATTAGGTAAAAATGAATTAACAATGTACTATTTAATTGATTATTAATCATGTAAATTGTGTAATAAGTATATGTTTTAAAAAAAATCTTTTTATTGTAATTGTAATCAAGGCACGAGTTAATCAGATAGTACATATAAGCATTGTATCCAGACATCAGTGGTTTTTCGGCAATTGGCGTATTGATATTACATACATCGCAACAGAGGACAACATTCCATCCAATAAATTCACATCTCCCCGTCATTTTCATCTTCAGACTCCCCCTCCGCCCGTACCCTTGGTGGCTCACAGATGTATCCCCTGAATTTATTCCAGGCCCCCCAGACCCTGCTCCACTTCTGAGGACATCCTCGATTGATAAACACTGCTTTTTCGGCCACCATGGCAGTATCCAGATCCCTACACCATGCAGTGAGTGTTGGTGACTCTCCCGCACCCCATTTTTGTGCGATGTTGCGCTTCGCTACCATTATCCCCCCTGTGGCCCACCCCTGTGCCGGGCGCGCAAGATCGTTCATCTCCCACACGTTTAGTAAACATCTCCTGGGTTCTGGCGTTAACAACACCTCCACCGTCTGTGATATAGTCCTCATTACTTTTACCCAATACTCCATGATCTTTGGACACTCCCACAAAGTATGGAAGAATGTACCCTCCGCCCCACATCGTCTCAGGCAGTATGGGTGCGATGCTGACCCTATTTTGTGAAGGGTGTGGCTTGTATATAATAGGTTCTATGTCGAATTTTGAGCTGCACTAATTTAAGTCTTGAGGGTATTCCCACCTCCCGCGGGGAGGCCAGCGCCTCCCGCCATTCGGAATCCTCGAAGTCGCCCATGTCCCGGGACCCCTTTTCTCTGAGTGCCACGTGTGGGTCAGGTAAATTGTTTACTAATTTTCGGTAGGTAAAGGAAGTCGCCCACTTATTCATGCAGTCTGTCAGCAGCCTATCCTCTAGGGGGGTGGCCTCTGGCACCTCAGTCCCGGATGGCAAGACCGCCTGTAACGCGAGTTTTATCTACAGATATCTAAAGATTTCAGAGGGCGCTAATTCATACTGAGTTTGAAGACGCTCAAATGTAATCACCTCTCCCTTGTGCCACATGTCACCCACCGTGGATATACCAATTGCGTCCCATTTATCAAATCCTTTGTAATTCCTAAGGCCGCCCAAACGTTGTGTGTCCCACAGAGGGGTAAGTTGGGTTATTGTTCCCCTCCAGCCTAATTTAGCGTGTGCTTCATGCCATAGGTTGACTGACTGCCTTGTGGGTCCGATTACCGCTGGTGTACGCTTCTTGTTATAAAGTGCAGACATCATGCCTTCAACCCCCAGTCCGTACCTATCTGCCTTGAAAGCAGGATCTGTCTGCGGGGCGTGTATCCACTGATTGACTACCTTCAGTTGGGCCGTCCAATAATATAGTTGTCTGTCGGGGAGTGCAATGCCACCATCATACCACCCTGTATTCAATTTGTGCTGTGCTATGCGTGCAGGTTTGCTCCCCCACAACAGCCTGGAAACCTGAGCCGCTATCTTTTTAAAGTAGTCAGGTGGCACTGGGTACGGTATATTTTCCAACGCATAAAGGGAACGAGGCAGCGTCATCATTTTAAAAAGCGCTGCCTTTCCCAGCAGCGTCAGAGGCAGTGCACCCCAATGAGTTGCATCCCTTATAAAACGCTCTAGGGGAGGTGCGAGATTTCTATTAACAAATTCGCCCGGGTCCGCCGTGATATAGATACCTAGATACTTAAAGGCGTCCCCCGAGATCTGCAGTGGGCAGTCCTTTGGGAGTTGCAGTGGTGGGCCCTGGAGCATAAAGAGTATCGACTTGGATCAGTTAATAGTGTACCCAGATGGCTGACCAAACAGGTCACATATTTTCAGGAGTACCAGAATGGATCATCTAGGGGAGGCCAGGTATAGTAAAATGTCATCCGCATACAACGAGATGCAGTCTTCCCATCCTTCCTTCCACCTAAGACCCCAGATCAGTGGCTCCCACCTGATCCATGCCTCTAGCGGTTCCAAGACTAGGGCAAATAACAGCTACGACAGTGGGCAGCCCTGACGCGTGCCCCGGGTCAGTGGAAAGTCATGGGATATATGACCATTAGCCGTCACGTGCGCCAGCGGTTTTGTATATAAGAGACCTACCCATGCGCAGAACTTTGGGCCAAAGTCCAAGTGTGTCAGCACAGCGAACAAAAAGGGCCACTCCACCATATCGAACGCCATACGAGCGTCCAATGATAGAAGAACGGCTGGCACTTGCAGATAAGGTATTCGGGCCATCACTCCATGCAGACGCCTCAAATTCAATGCCGTGTTCCTATTGGGCATGAACCCGGACTGGTTCGGATGAATCAGGGTTGTGAGGTGTGGGGTCAGCCTGATCGCAAGGAGTTTTGCTAGAAATTTGGCCTCAGCAATAATTAAGGAAATGGGAGGTACAGTCCTCTGGGGGTTTCCCCGGCTTTGGGATCGTCACCACAGTGGCTAGGCACTGATCCGGTGGGAGCTCGCCTGCTCGTAAACTGTCACAGTACCTATTCAGCAGGTGCGGGGCCACTGTCCCCGCTATCCTTTTATAAAGTTCCATGGGTATACCATTAGGTCCTATCGCTTTCCCAGATTGTAAGGAGCCAATCGCCGCCTGCAGCTCGTCGGTTGTAAGGTCCGCCTCCAGTGTAAGGGCCACCTCCGGTGTAAGTTTGGGCATTGCAATATCTTTTATATAAGTCAGCGCCTCTTCTACGGACATCTCCGACAGTGATGTGTAAACCTGTTGAAAGTGTTGTGCTAACATATGCACTATTGCGCGTGGGTCTGTCACTACTAGATTATCCCCTGTTCGAAGCTGCGCTATCCACTCTCTGTCTCGCTCCCTTTTATCAAGCCATGCCAAAAGCTTCCCGGCTTTATCGCCGGTCTCATATATCTTATGTCTTGTAGCCGATAGTCTGAGTTTAGTCATCTCCCTAAGATATTCCCTATGTAATAATTATATGTTTAAAGTTTTATATTAAGTGCTGGCTGTTGGGTGTGTAGGGGAATAGGGGAAGTCAATTATTATATAATTATTTCATTAATAAGTTGATTATTCATTATGTTAAAATGTATTTGAGTTATATTTTAATAGTGGGCGGCTAGGTTTGTGGGGTTATAGTGTGGTAAGTTAAGTATTGATTAAATGATAATTATCTGAATTGATAATCATTAAATGGTTTAATAAACATGTTAACTCGTTCATTGTTTTTTTTAATAAATATAATTTCATTTTTTAGTTAATTAATAAAGTTCATATTAGGAGTTTTATATTTGTTATAAATTAATAGGGTTGTGTTATAAATATGTTATGTGTTTGAAATGAAGCACAGATTGGAGTGGGAATATTAAACCTTACCCCTCCGAAGTCCAAACCTTTCAGTGCTGTTGTACAGCCTGGAGTGGGAATAATAAATGTTACCTATCTGAAGCCTACCTTTCCCTGCTGTTGCATAGACTGAAGTAGGAATAGTAAATGTTAACCCTCCGGAGTTCAACGCTTTCCCTGCTGTTGCACAAGCTGGAGTGGGACTACCATATCTAGCTCGCTGGCACTGTACTAAAATGGTTTGCTTCCTTTCTCAAAATCAGAACACAGAGAGTCAAATCCAGTCAAACTCTATCCAACTCCAGTCCCTGCACTCTGTGGGTGCCTCAACGGTCCTCTCTCTCCCGCACACTTTTCAATCTATTCATTGAACCTCTTAATGTAATCCTCAAAGCCTCTAACATCCAATATCACATGAATGCGGATGACACCCAATTGTACATGAAAATCTCTTCCCCTGAAGATATTAAGATACTCAACGGAACCCTGTTCAAAACCCCAAACTGGCTAACCTCCAACCACCTCAAACTTAACACCCTCAAAATGGAATTCTTACTTATATCACCGTCCAAGCAAACCCCCATTGTGGAGAAATATTTGAAAAACCTCTCAGCTCTCCACTGCACACCTCACATCATTGACTCGACGAAATCGCTTGGAATAGTGCTGGATAAGAACTTAAACATGCAGGATACATCAGCACTTCTATCAAAGGAGCACATTTCCAACTGAGCATCCTTAGGAAACTTAAACCCTTCCTTCCCCATGAGGACTTCACATCTGCAGTGCAATCGTTAGTCATCTCACAGTTGGGATATGGTAGTGGCACAGTGTGCGGGCTTCCTAGATACAGCTTAGCCCCCTCAGAGCATCTCTGAATGCACCGGCTAGGCTTATCACCGGCTCCAAGAAATCCAACCACATTTCTCCCGCCCTGAAATCTCTGAACTGGCTTCCGTTTGAGGCAAGGATTCAATAAAAAATTGCATGTGTGACTTATAAAGTACTGCATTTCAATACCCCTTTGTGCCTGGCAAATAAGCTCGAACTATCGGACAGTGCCCGTACCTCAAGGAGCTCAGCACCTTGCTTCTCAAGCTGAAGAAATATAAAAAAATGAAAACCTACAATCGTACATTCTCAAGCATTGCCCCAAGAATCTAGAACTCCCTGACTCCAGAAACGAGACTGACTCCCTCTTCGATCGCCTTCAAAAGGAAAGTGAAATCTTTACTGATGAACACCGCTCTGAGCTAGAAACTAATACCCTTTGTCATGTAACGCTGACTTTGGCCTACTTGGCAATTGTATTACCCATTGCCTCCCTCCTCTATGTTTTTATTTTTTTATTTCTCACCAGCTGTCTTGGTTTTGTATTCTGCCTTATATCCTTATATTGGTTGTTATTGCTTTATGTCACTGCCTTTCGGGATTCTCAACTCTTATGTAAAGCGCTCTGATACCCACTTGGGTTATGTTCGCGCTATATAAAACTTTAAAAATAAATAAATATATTTTTTATAATAGTGTTATAATATATATGTTTATATAAACATACACACAGATATATTATGGGGAGAGGATGTGGCTTATTGGCTAGAGCAGCCGACTTTGAAGCTGGGGAACCAGGTTCGAGTCTGGAGAGAGGCTCAAACATCTTGTGATTTTGGGCAAATCTCTTAATCTCCCTGTGCCTAAAAATGCGTCCATCTGTAATGCAACTGGTGCTCATGCTAAACGCTCTAATACCTTTGGGTCAAGTTTGCGCGATATAAAACGGCAAACAAAAAAATATATATATATGTGTGTCTATATTTAAATAAGTACATTTATTTAATTTATATTATAGTAATGTTAAATATTAAAATATGAATGATTTACTATTAAAAAAATATATATATATATACACACATATATATACATATATATATATTCACTGAAAAAACCATAGGTTTCAGGGGCGTTATAGTTAGCTAGACTTTTCACTCGTACAAAACCATTGAAATTCCCCCGTTATAGTTAGTTCAGCTAACTATAACTCGCGCGCCCGCAATGCACTGTTGATGACATCACATATTACATCACTCATGACATGGTCAGTGACATCACTCATGACATCACTGATGACATCTCAAATGACATCACTGATGACATCATCCAGTGATGTGTTTTTCTGAAAATTACATATGTTTTATATATGTATATCTCAAGGTCGATGGAAGAATAAATGGGTATATAAGTGTCTAAATGGATGATTTGTTTTTGAAAAATTGATTGTATAACTGACTGATTAAGTGTATCTTAGTGAATACATGGCTTAGTGAGTAATGTTTAAATATGTAAATATCTGTATCAGTCTTTCACTTTGTGTATAAGTGGCTGCATGGGTTGGTGAGTAGCTACATGAGTGTCTATATAGGTTATTAGTTGTTTTTTTTTAGTATCAGTATGAGTGTCTGAGTGTCTGTATGGTTCGGTGGGGGGTATTACGTAGTGCATAGGTGCATGAATGAGTAACTCACTGTTTGTATGTGTTGAAGACAGCATGTGTGCAGGACTGTATGGGTGGATGAGTGTGTGCAGGGGTGTGTTGGTGAGTGAATGACTGTCTCAATAGTGTCTTTATGAGTAACAACGTATGTTTTAAACTAGTATATGTGACTATTGGTGTATATAAGTGAGTATATGTGAGAGTGAGAGATTGAAAGAGTTCCTGTATGAATAAGTATGTGTTTCTATAAGTGATTGTTTAAAAGACTAAGTATGTGTAAGTTTCTGTAGAAGTAAGTGTGGTGGTGTGTGTATAACTGTATATGCAAGTAAATGGATGTTTGATTCTTTATTAGCATGAGTGACTATGTGTGTGAGTAACTCAATGGATGAGTGGCGTTGTGTAACAGGATGTATAGGTGTATGAGTACATATGATGAGTGAGTACATGTATGAGTGACTGTATAGGACTGTTGGTGAATGAGTGGATGTGTATGTGGATCTTAGAATTACTGAATAGGTTGTTGTAACTGATATTGGTATGTCCATTGTTTTGACATTTTTAGTTTCTATTTTTGAATGTGTGTATCAAAGGTTATATTGGGGGAGAGGAGGTCTGCCACTCTATCACAAGGATGATGTCATCAGTGATGTAATTTGAGATGTCATGAGTGATGTCATTGACCATGTCATGAGTGATGTAATATGTGACGTCATCAGCAGTGCATTGCGGGTGCGCGAGTTATAGTTAGCTGAACTAACTATAACGGGGAATTTCAATGGTTTTGTACAAGTGAAAAGTCCAGCTAACTATAACGCCCCTGAAACCTATGGTTTTTTCAGTGAATTTCTAAGGTTTTTTAAATGCTAATTCCTAACTATAACGCCCCTGAAACCTATGTTTTTTTCAGTGAATTTCTAAGGTTTTTTAAATGCTAATTCCTAACTATAAGGTGCCTGAAACCTATGTTTTTCTCAGTGAATTTCAAACGTTTTTTAAATGCTAATTTCTAACTATGCCTACAGAGATAGGACATGTGAAGAAAGAAGAAAAAACGCACAGAAAGAAAAAAAAGAAATGCAGAAAGAAGCAACAGAAGTCCTCAAAGACGAAGAAAAGTGCAGGAAGAAGGATAACGTGCAGAAAGAACAAAAAGAAGAGCAGAAAGAAGCCCTGTTGCAAAATCATCCTGTACCCTCAACTTTTTCAGACGGATACTGGTGGTAACTGAGTCTGACTCACCAGTCCTAGAGCCAGTGCTATGTTTAAAGACACTCAGAATACAGTGAAAACACCTACATGCACTAGGGAACACTATGCGTTGGGGTCCCCCTGTGATCAGCATGACCTCCTCTGTAAGCCCCTATTATATAATAGGACAGGGGATTAAAACTACCTCTTAAAACGCGCCACAGGGCGTGTTTGCACACGTCACCTCAGGCCCCGTCCCCTCACTTCCCCACTGTGTAAACACGCCCTGTGGGCGTTTTAAGTTGGGAGATTAAGTCCCCTTGAATCCTGAGGGTCCCTAGGGTCCAACTAGACCACTAGGTACCTCCAGTAAGCGCCACAGAGCTGCGTTGCAGAGAGATGTAAAAAGTGGCACGGCCTGGACCACCTCTCTGCAACGCAGCTCAGTGGCATTTACTGGAAGCGGTGTGCTAGTTAGCCCCCAGGGGCCCTCAGGATTGAAGGGAAATTATTTCCCCAACTTAAAACACGCCATAGGGCGTGTTTGCACACATCACCTCAGGCCCCGTCCCCTCCCTTCCCCACTGTGTAAACACGCCCTGTGGCCGTTTTTTAAGTTGGGAGATTAAGTCCCCTTGAATCCTGAGGATCCCTAGGGGCAAAATAGCCCACTAGGTACGTCCAGTAAGCGCCATTGCAGAGAGGTGTAAAAAGGGGCACGGCCTGCAACACCTCTCTGCAACGCAGGGCAGTGGCGCTTACTGGAAGCACCTGGTGGGCTAGTTGGCCCCCAGGGTCCCTCAGGATTGAAAGGGAATTATTTCCCCAACTTAAAACGCGCCACAGGGTGTGTTTGCACACGTCACCTCAGGCCCCGTCTCCTCCCTTCACCACTGTGTAAACGCGCCCTGTGGCCGTTCTAAGTTGAGAGATTATGTAACGCCCTGAACGTCTCAGGATCGTTTAACAGACACGATAATGAGAACGCAACCACTTGTGAAGGTTTAGTTATTTTAATGAAGGCAAAAATAATACAAGGAATAAGCAAAGGTTATAGTCACTGGAATCCTCCAGGCTAAGTACGTTACCAGCCCACAGCACGGATGGTCCTAACCGTCCTCTGCATATACGCCGATCCCGGCGTATGCCAACAGAGGGCAGAAATGAAATGGCCGACAATGCCAATCGGTAGGCTGTGAGGGGCACGAAGAGTGTTGGGGAGAATCGAGGAGTCAGGGAAACACCCAGCCGGGGTCTCTACCTGAAGGGAGCAGCCGCTCAACCTCTTCCTCAGACTGCACCGGGACGCGGAGTCACCTCCTGGTGATGCGTCACCGATACCCCAAGCACAAGCAAAGAAGACTGAACCGAGAGCAGCCGCTCGATCGATCCTGTGGACTTCCGAGTCTGTAACGCGGCAAACACCTCCTGGTGTGCGTTACAGCTGGCAGTCCCTGTATCTCTGGTCGGGCTGGGAGTTACGACTCCAACCAGCAAAAGCGCCACTGCGCTTTGACTCAGCCGAGTCAAAAAGCGAAGCTCAATGGTTATCCGGTAGAGCTTCCGGGTCCTTCACAGGTGACGATGGGGCAAGACACGGCCCAGGGAGTAACGACTCGACCTACCTCCGTTCTTGCCTTACTGGAGCACCACTCCGGAACACTGCTCTTCACTAAGCAGGTACGTCGGTGTAAACACAATATCCGACAGCGTTGTACCTCCCGGTTCCTCCCTTTATAGGGCGTGTTTTCCTTGAGTTATGTAACAGCTCTCCTGTTTACATAAGGGCGTGTTTTCCTTGAGTTCTGTAACAGCTCTCCTGTTTACATAAGGGCGTGTTTCCTTGAGTTATGTAACAGCTCTCCTGTTTACATAAGGGCGTGTTTTCCTTGAGTTATGTAACAGCTCTCCTGTTTACATAAGGGCGTGTTTCCTTGAGTTATGTAACAGCTCTCCTGTTTACATAACCTCTCAACCGCTAAGCATCCTGGGAGATGTAGTCCGTTTTCGCTGGTTACCGTTTTCCTCCCCTCGCATGACAGGTATTCTTGACAGTACATCCTCCCTCTCAGCGGCTCCCCACGGGTCCAGCGCTGGCAGGAAAACGCCGATGGAACAAGGAGACCAAGCGCGGAGCATGAACCCCTTCAGCCGGTTCCCATGACTGCTCCTCCGGGCCATAGCCTTTCCACGCAACCAGGTACCACAGCTTCCCCCTGCGCCATTTGGACGCCCGTATGCCCGACACTTCATACTCCACCTCCGACTCCACGCATACCGGCCTAGGTGTCCCAGACGGCTTGGAGGGTGCTGGTTTGAGCAATGATACATGAAAGACAGGGTGTATCCGCAATGACTGGGGCAAGCACACCTTCACGTTCACGGGACCCATACACTTGGTAATTCGATAGGGGCCCATGTACTTGGGATGGAACACACTGTTCTTTTGAAACCTCATGTTTCTTGTGGATATCCAGACGTAGTCTCCAGTGCGGTACAGTGGCCCGGGCCTTCTCTTCCTGTCTGCCGCAGCCTTGTATCTTCTCTTGGCCTCATTTAGGACAGCCCTTGAGCGCATCAACGTGTCTTTAATGTGTGCCACCCTGTCCGCTGTGGCGGGAATCCTGTCCTCTCTGAACGGATGTAGAAATGGCAAGAACCTGGGATGTTGGCCATAGTTGCTATAGAACGGAGATGACTGTGTGGAGCTGTGAGTGGCGTTGTTATAGGCTATCTCTGCAACCCATAGCAAGTCGACCCATTCTTCCCTGCCCTGGTCCACAAAACATCGCAGATACTGTTTGAGCGTTTGGTTCAGGCGCTCGGTTTGGCCGTCCGTTTGAGGGTGGCAGCTGGTGGACAGGGCGGTCTTAACATGCAGCGCAGTGCACCAAGTCTTCCAGAATTGCGCAGTAAACTGCGACCCCCGGTCCGACACGATCACCCCAGGTAATCCATGCAGTCGTACCACATTCTTTAGGAGTAGTGACGCCAATTCCCCGGCCGTAGGGACTCTCTTGCAGGGGATGAAGTGCCCCATTTTCGTCAAGTAATCCACCACCACCAGTATTGCCGTCATCCCCTGGTCTACCGGTAGGCCCACCACGAAGTCCAGTGATATGCTATCCCATGGTCTATCCGGGGTCGGAAGTGGATGTAAGAGCCCTTGGGTTCGGCCATGGTCGGCCTTCATGGTAGCACACGTAGGACACTCCTGTCCCCACCTCCTGACATCCACTCTCATGGTTGGCCACCAGAAATGCCGTCCCATGCTAGCCACCGTTTTTTCAAAGCCCAAATGACCTGCGCATGGAGAGTCATGGCACCAGATGAACGCTTGTTTCCTTAGCCTAGGCGTGGGTATCAATAGGCACCTGCCCTTCAGGGGTATCCCGTCCTTCAGCTGCCATTCTCTGTGACTGAGGAGCCACCTCCGCCATGCGAATGACCTGATCCCTCTCTTTATTCCCCTCAGGAAAGTATTCGGTTGGATAACCCCCAATACCATCCTCGGGGAAATGATGGAACGCTCGGTCGCAGGCAATGGTTCCTTAACTGCAGATTGACGGGACAGGGCGTCCGCCTTCCGGTTTTCCGTCCCCGGCCGATATGTGATGCGGAAGTTGAACCCCGCAAAGAAGATCATCCACCGCAGCTGTCTGGGAGAAAGGTGTCTTGTGGCCGTCATGAACTGTAGGTTCCGATGGTCCGTGTACACCGATACCACATGTCTTGCCCCCATCAACCAATGCCTCCATTCGGTGAAGGCGTCCTTGATTGCGAGAAGCTCCTTCTCCGCAATATGGTAGTTGCGTTCGGCGTCGTTGAGTTTGCGGGACATGTACGCAACGGGATGAAGCACCCCTGTGTCGTGGTTGCGTTGGGACAAGATAGCCCCCAGCGCCACATCCGATGCGTCCGCTTCCACCACGTAGGGGAGATCCGGATCGGGGTGAGCCAACACCGGCGCCTTACCAAAGGCGCTTTTCAGGGCCTCAAAGGCTTTGTTCGCTTCAGGGGACCAGACAAACTCCTTGGACTTCCTCAGTAGCTGTGTGATTGGGGCCACCAATCCTGAAAATCCATCTATAAACCGCCTGTAAAAGTTGGCGAAGCCAATGAAACTTTGGACGTCCTTCACGCTTTGGGGCACCGGCCATTCTTTCATCGCCTTGATCTTTCGTTCTGCCATCTCCTGTCCCTCTGGACTCAGCATCACTCCGAGGAATTCCACGGATGTGACGTGGAAGTCACACTTGCTGAGTTTACAAAACAGCATGTTTTCCCTCAGCTTTTGGAGCACAGTTGTGACGTGGTGTACGTGCTCCTCCACACTGGACGAATAGATGAGGATGTCGTCGATATATACGACCACGTAGATATCCAACTCCTCTCTGAATACCTCATTCAAAAAGTACTGAAAGGCTGCCGGGGCGTTGCACAGACCGAACGGCATGACGAGGTACTCAAAAAGGCCGAACCTGGTCTTAAAGGCGGTCTTCCACTCGTCTCCGTCCCTCATGCGCACCAGATGGTATGCCCCTTTCAAATCCAACTTGGTGTAGATACGAGCTTTCTTGACCTGTTCCAGAAGTACACTGATGAGAGGCAAGGGGTACCGATTCTTTACGGTTATCGCATTCAATGCCCTAAAGTCCACACAGGCTCTCAGCTCCCCATTAGCCTTCGGGATGAAGAAGAGTGGCGAGGCGGCCGGAGACTTGGACGGGCGGATGAATCCTAGCTTGAGGAGTTTATCCAGGTACCCCCGGAGATGCACGTTTTCAGGCTCCGTCAGGGCATACAGCCTGCCGCTGGGAACGCTGGCCCCTGGCACCAGGTCGATCTGGCAGTCAAACTGTCTATGTGGTGGTAGCACTTCCGCCTTCACCTCATCAAATACATCCTCAAAACTGTGATAAGCCTGGGGGAGAGCCACATCTTTTTCTGCCGCTGTAGCCACCGTCTGACTCCCGCTCTCATCTGCGTCAAGGGATTCCGTTCTTATTCCACAATGCAGGATGCAATACGGTGACGTCATTTCGATGCGATGTGTTGGCCAATCCACAGAGGGGTTGTGTTTCTGTAGCCACGGCAATCCCAATATGACGCCATATTGGGGCGCTCGGATGATGTTAAAATCGATTTGTTCCAAATGGTTCCTCCCACATCTCATCGGAAGGACCCCCGTGTGCTGCCCGATGGGCCCCGTCACCAATCGCCTTCCGTCTACAGCATAGACGTCTTCGGGTACAGCTTTGGGAAGAAGCACTAGCCCTAGCCTGCATGCCTCGTTGTGGTCCATAAACATGCCAGTGGCCCCTGAATCCACCATGGCCACAACGGGTATCCACTGGTCATGCACTCCCACGTGCACCGTGAGAAACAGGTGTCGTTGTCCCTTAGTGACCGAGTTGGAAAGTGAAGGGATGGATGAGTGACTCCGAGATGCCCCTTCTTTGGTCTGGGAGTCCTCTAGTTTTCCGCCGGTACGTCCACCACGGCTGATACCGACCGGTTGGCCCGATAACGTGACGTCTTCGGTTTGGCAGGGCATTCACGTACGTAGTGGCCGTTTTTGCTACAATATAGGCACAATCCTTGTTTACGGCGTGACTCTTTCTCCGTGGCTGTGAGGCTCGCTCGTATTGCGCCGATGTCCATGGGTTCTCCCTTGGATGCGGTGGAAGTTTCAGGACTTCCCGCTGTCACATAGGATGGAAGGGATTTTCCTTTTCTCCCATGATCCCCCTTTCTTTCACTTAGCCTATGTTCCAGCCGTAATACCAGGTTGATAAGGCCCTCACATGTCTTGGGTTGTGGGTCAATATGAGCCACGGCGTCCTTGAGCTCATCGCACAGCCCGTGATGGAAGAGCGCCGTCTGTTTAGCAACAGGCCACTTGGTTTCCGCAACCAGCCTTCGGAACGCGTTGAGATACTGCACCAGGTCGTTGGATCCCTGTCTCAACTCAAGCATATCACGGTCCGCCGTGTACGAGTCAGCCCTTCTGTCGAAGACCTTCAGGAATTCCTCGCGAAAAGCACCCCAATCACATAAGATGGGGTCGTCCCTGCTCACCAGAGGTACGGCCCATTGTGCCGCGTTTCCAGCCAAATAGGATATAAGGAAAGCCACACGAGCCTGACTCGTGGGGAACGCCCTTGGTTTGCACGATAAATGTAGCGCCACTTGTGTGAGGAATACCTGCACTGTGTTAGGATCCCCACTGTACCTCTCTGGTGTTGCCAAGGGGACGGCTACCGGCATTTCCACTACTACCGCAGGGGTCTGGTTCGTGAGGGAGGTGCTGGGCGTGAGCGGGTCCAATTGGATAGCATCCAGTCTGGCTTTTACATCGGCTGTTTCTTGCCTGGAGGCAGCCAATTCAATTTGCACGGTCGCTAAAGCAGCCAGCACATCATCAAGTGTTGCCATGTCTGTTATCGACCGGGAGACAGTTAGTGTTATTAAGGTCGGATATTTTGTAACGCCCTGAACGTCTCAGGTTCGTTTAACAGACACGATAATGAGAACGCAACCACTTGTGAAGGTTTAGTTATTTTAATGAAGGCAAAAATAATACAAGGAATAAGCAAAGGTTATAGTCACTGGAATCCTCCAGGCTAAGTACGTTACCAGCCCACAGCACGGATGGTCCTAACCGTCCTCTGCATATACGCCGATCCTGGCGTATGCCAACAGAGGGCAGAAATGAAATGGCCGACAATGCCAATCGGTAGGCTGTGAGGGGCACGAAGAGTGTTGGGGAGAATGGAGGAGTTAGGGAAACACCCAGCCGGGGTCTCTACCTGAAGGGAGCAGCCGCTCAACCTCTTCCTCAGACTGCACCGGGATGCGGAGTCACCTCCTGGTGATGCGTCACCGATACCCCAAGCACAAGCAAAGAAGACTGAACCGAGAGCAGCCGCTCGATCGATCCTGTGGACTTCCGAGTCTGTAACGCGGCAAACACCTCCTGGTGTGCGTTACAGCTGGCAGTCCCTGTATCTCTGGTCGGGCTGGGAGTTACGACTCCAACCAGCAAAAGCGCCACTGCGCTTTGACTCAGCCGAGTCAAAAAGCGAAGCTCAATGGTTATCCGGTAGAGCTTCCGGGTCCTTCACAGGTGACGATGGGGCAAGACACGGCCCAGGGAGTAACGACTCGACCTACCTCCGTTCTTGCCTTACTGGAGCACCACTCCGGAACACTGCTCTTCACTAAGCAGGTACGTCGGTGTAAACACAATATCCGACAGCGTTGTACCTCCCGGTTCCTCCCTTTATAGGGCGTGTTTTCCTTGAGTTATGTAACAGCTCTCCTGTTTACATAAGGGCGTGTTTTCCTTGAGTTATGTAACAGCTCTCCTGTTTACATAAGGGCGTGTTTTCCTTGAGTTATGTAACAGCTCTCCTGTTTACATAAGGGCGTGTTTCCTTGAGTTATGTAACAGCTCTCCTGTTTACATAACCTCTCAACCGCTAAGCATCCTGGGAGATGTAGTCCGTTTTCGCTGGTTACCGTTTTCCTCCCCTCGCATGACAGGTATTCTTGACAGATTAAGACCCCTTGAATCCTAAGGGTCCCTAGGGTCAAACTAGCCCACTAGGTACCTCCAGTAAGCGCCACAGAGCTGCGTTGCATAGAGGTGTAAAAAGCGGCGTGGCCTCAGAACACCTGTCTGCAACGCAGCTCCCTGGCGCATACTGGAGATACCTGTTGGGCTAGTTGGCCCTCAGGGACCCTCAGTATTGAAGGGGAATTAATTCCCCAACTTACAACTGTCCAGGGGGCGCGTTTGCAGAGGAGGGGGCGTGGCCTCCAGCGCGATGCCGGTCTTTTATTTATTTTATTTTTTTAAGAAGGAGGGCTGTGTGGCCCCCCTTCTATTTCTAATTTACTGGCCCTGGGGACCCCATCCCCCAGGGCCTGCACCCTAATTTTTTTTGTTGAAAAAAATAAATTTGGCCCTCCCAAGGCCTTAATCGGCCCCGGGGACCCCAACCCCCAGGTCATGGGCTTTTTTTTTTTTTTTTTAATTCTTTAGGAGGGGGCTGCGTTGCCCCCCTCCTCAGGCCACTTATGGCCCCGGGGACCCCATCCCCCGGGGCTGGCCTTTGTTTTTTATTATTTAAAAAAATATATATTTATAGAAATACCTAGGACATACTGGACAAACCGTATGTACCTATCACCATGACGATTTGCGTGATATTCATTAAAAGGCGACTATGCATAGAATGAATCCACATGGAATGTATTTACACCGCTAGTGAAGCTCTGACGTGTCTGACACCCGACCGTGCCTAATCCCGGCGCCCCCGCCGGTGGGTACTCTCCAAGTACACACCCTTGTCGTTTATTTATACAAACATGGGTAGCTATTGACGGGCACATTTAATATACACGCACACCAAGCCATTCAAAGGAGATTCGACAAAAATTCGACCAAACTATGCAAGAAACCCCCCTCACGGTTAATAAAACAAACATCCACCGCCGGAAGTGTAATACTTTTTATATTTACTCTCTGGAAAGGAGACAAACCTAACTTGAGAGTCACAGCGTGCTCCTGACTGAGCCCAATGCTGTGTTACACCCACCAGGGCCCGCCGAGTGCCTCACACCTCTGTGTTGTATTCCACCAGCTAGTGCGTATGCTATGACACTCTCTAGCCCATGTGCACTGTAACACCACCCCGTGAATATGTCATGCCACACTTGCCTTCGCACGGGTTATATTGCCCCTTCTAACGTGCCTTCCTCAATGTCTATGTTATAACGCACAGCGCTATGCCATACATATTACAATCTGGGATCCATATCTTTGTCACAGTGCATATGCAACGTTACACTCCCCAGCACATATTTTATATTACAACTTTAGAGACTAGGTAGGTTACACAACACTGCCCTGTGCATATAACACTCCAAAGAGCATATCGCATAGCACGCGCTAGTGCCTGTGCTATCTCGCGCTCTCCAATGAATCTGTCATTGCACACAATGTATTGCATATTATATTTCACGCCCCGGTTCATCTTATATCACACTTTTTGGTGCATAGTTTATACCATATACTATATCTAGTTGTCATTTTCAATCGTGCTCTCAGGACTATGTTCTATATAACACTGCGTCCACCTACCCTTTTCATGGGCATTACATTTTGCGATGGGGGGTGGAGGGTCAGGGGGTGTTTCTGCCAAGTGAGCCCGGAGTCACAGTCACAAACGTCCTCTTCTTCCTGAATAAAAGTGAGATTATGCTGCATACTTGTTCATATTTTAAGTAGTTCGCACAGACACACATTTTAAAAACAATAAAGTTCCTAATACCCACCTTCTCTGAACAGTTAGCTTGCTGCCCCATCCACCTCCTCCCTATCCTCGGTTGTCTGAATCCATGGACTAGCCTCCTCCCTCCTGCCATGCATGGTCTGATGTGCTGCCACTGCCCTCCATTTAGCATGATGTACCAGTCCACTCATCCTGCCCTCCATTGCCCAATTCTATGGCCCATCATTGACCTCCTGCTTAGCCTCTGTGCTTAGCTTGCTGCCCCTATTCTCCTTCCCCCTGCCCTCCGATGTCTTTGTGCATGCCCCTGCTCCATCCTTTTTGCCCACCATGTTCCATGGACCTGCCACTCCTATCTACTCTGAGTGTTCTGTTGAGCTGCCACTCCCCTCCCACCTGCCTAGCATTGTCAGATGACTGTAACCTGTCCCTGACACCTCCACCCTGCCTGTCCACATGCCATGCCCCTATCCCCTTCCTCCTGTCCTCCATGGTCCATTTTAGTGCCACACCCTTCTGCCCTCCCTGGTCTGTTGTGCTGCAACTGCTCCTTCTGCCTGCCCCGCGTGGTTTGTTGTGAGGCCCCTTCCCCTAAACTCTCTTGTCTGTGCCCAGGTCCTGACCCTCCCTTCTATCCTCCATGGTCCTTTGTGCATGCTACTGCACACTCCTTCTTGCCCATCATAGCCATTGTGCTGCCACTAACCCTCCCGCTTGCCATGCATGGTCGTTTGTGCTGCCATGGCCCCTCCCACCTTCCCTGTGTGGTCAGCTAGCTGCCCCTGACCCCCTCCCACTTTCCCTCCATGGTCTGTGTGCATGCCACCATAGTCTCATTGTTGCTCTCCATGGTGTGTCTTGTTTCTAGTGCCCATCCTGCCTGACCGCCATGGTCATCTTGCTGCTCCTGCCCTGCCCCCTTGCCCCCAGCCCTCTGTTTCCATGTGCAGACCCCTATTCCCTCCCTCCTGGCTTGTCTGTTCCATTGTAATGCCCCTGATCCGTCCCTCCTGCCCTTTATCGTCTGTTATGCTGCAGCTTTCTCTCCTGTCTGTCCATTATGGTCAGCTAGCTACCATTGCCTCTTTCCCCTCTGTTCTCGGTTGTCCATGTGCATGGTCCTGGCCCCTCCCTATTGCTTTCTAAGGATTGTTGTGCTGCACTCCCGTCCCGCATGCGCTGTGTGGTGTATTGTGCTGCTGCAAACCCTGATGCCTGTCCTTTAGGGTCAGTTTGGTGCACCTCTCCATGTCCCTCCTGTCCTCTGTTATCCGAGTCCATGTCCCTACCCCAATTCCTCCTGCCTACCATGATCCAATGTACCATACTTGCGAATATTTTGAACTTGGTAAGAGGGAGATTTTGAAAAAAACTGGGGTATTGATTTTCCCCTTTGAGTTACATTGAAAAAGAGGAGATTGTAGACAGGAGACAGATCAAATAAAGCCCATTTGAGCTTAAAAACATTGGGCGTTTCCTGGCTGAAACGGGTCTGTTGGCATGTATGGTTGTACTACCACGGCCTCTTCCTTCTGCCCACAATGGTCTATTATATTGCCACAGCCTCTCTTGCCAGTCCTGTATTGTTGGTTTGTTGCCCCTGCCCCCCTTACCACTGCCCTCCATAGTCTGTTGTGCTGCCACTGCCCTTCCTGCCTGCCCAGTGTGGTCCAATTGTTGCCTCTGCACTCTCCTACCTGCCTTCAATTTTCAGAGTCCGTGCCCCTGGCCTCTGCCTCTCAACAGTATCCCAATGAACAACTATATTGTTAACATTCTATATTTATTACAAAAGTGTGGAACGCCTGACGTCATCTTGATGTAATCAAAACTGTAATACCTAGAGTATTTCCCTTAGAAATTACATATATGAGAGGGTCTTATTTGCATCAAAATTATGGTTAGTGCTCTAAAAAACTAAAATGAGGACATATTTTCTGAGTTTTCAAATAGCGACAAAGAACTTTTAAATTATTTGTAATCTTTATGTTTTTTTATCCAGTTGACCACTTGATTAACCCCTTCTGTGCCCATGACGAGCTGGAATCGTAATGGAGCACAGTCGCGCTGTGCCCATGACGAGTCCAGCTCGTCATGAGGCATTCCCTGGGGAATCCCTCTGGTGCGGGCACCAGAGGGATTTCCTTTTACTGAAAATAGCCTCGGGAGCTGGGGAAGAGCTTCCCCAGCTCCCGAGGCCCCCCCCCCCTACTTTCAGTGTAATGTAAGATGAGAATCTCCCCTTTCCAATGGTACCCCTCCCCAGTGGATCCCTGCTTGGGGATCACCACAGGAGGGCGATCCACAAGCAAGGAACCACCAACTAGACACCAGGGAGGGGGGAGCGGCCCCTTGGGCAAGGGCCTTTGCTCCCCCCCAAATAATTTTGGCCTAATTTAGTCTTTTTGCCCCCCCTGGGGGGCAGATGGGGGCAGTAGCCCCCAATCTGCCCGCCCAGGGGGGGGGCAAAAAGCCCACTAGACACCAGGGAATTTTTGTTTAAATAAAAATAGGGGTGGGGGCTGCCCAAAACGGGCAGGCCCATGCCCCCACCCCACCCCCAATTATCACAGTCTTTCTGCCCCCCCCGGGGGGCAGATGGGGTATTGGCCCCAAATCTTCCCCTTCGGGGGGCAGAAAGCCCACTACACACCTAAGGACCCGTGGCGGGTCCTTAGGCCTCCCACACGAGTGAGGCACCGTTTTTATCAGGAGACCCGGAGGAACGCTGGGTGGTAGGAAATTTGCGTCAGCCCGGTGATGTCACAACTTTCCCACACAAAAATGTGTGAAAAAGGTGATTTTTCAGCTAAATTTGAGGTTTGCAGGGCATTCTGGGTAAGGAAACTTTGGGGTATCCACGCAAGCCATACCTCCCTGGAATCCCCCGGGTGTCTAGTTTTCAGAAATGTGTGGGTTTGGTAGTTTCCCCTAGGTGGCCGCCGAGCACTGGGCCAAAAACCCAGGTGACCCCCCTTGCAAAACCAGTTCTTTTTGAGGTAGGCAATTTTCATGTCGCCTCAATACGTTTTGGGCCCTTGCCTGTCGCGGGTACTTGGGCCTCCCACACGAGTGAGGCACTGTTTTTATCGGGAGACCCGGGGGAATGCTGGGTGGTAGGAAATATGTGTCAGCCCGGTGATGCCACAACTTTCCCACACAAAAATGTGTGAAAAAGGGGATTTTTTCAGCTAAATTTGAGGTTTGCAGGGCATTCTGGGTAAGGAAACATTGGGGGATCCACGCAAGCCATACCTCCATGGAATCCCCCGGGTGTCTAGTTTTCAGAAATGTGTGGGTTTGGTAGGTTTCCCTAGGTGCCGGCAGAGCTATGGTTCAAAAACTACAGCTAGGCACTTTGCCAAAAAAAGTTCATTTTTCACTGCGAAATTGAGGTGTGTCCACGATGCGTTTTGCGTCGTTTCCTGTCGCGGGCACTAGGCCGACCCACACAAGTGAGGTACCATTTTTATCTGAAGACTTTGGGGAACACGGGGTGGGTGGAAATTTGTGGATCCACGCAGATTCCAGAACTTTCCACCAGAGAAATGTGGGGAAAATGTGTTTTTTTGGGCAATTTTTTAGGTTTGCAAGGGATTCTGGGTAACAGAACCTGGTGGGAGGCAGTCAAGTCACCCCATCCTGGATTCCCCTGGGTGTCTAGTTTTCAAAAATGTATAGGTTTGCTAGGTTTCCCTAGGTGCCGGCAGAGCTATGGTTCAAAAACTACAGCTAGGCACTTTGCCAAAAAAGGGTCATTTTTCACAGCGAAATTGAGGTGTGTCCACGTTGCGTTTTGCGCCGTTTCCTGTCACGGGCACTAGGCCGACTCACACAAGTGAGGTACCATTTTTCTCGGAAGACTTTGGGGAACGTGGGGTGGGTGGAAATGTGTGGATCCACGCAGACTCCAGAACTTTCCACCAGAGAAATGTGGAGAAAATGTGTTTTTTTGGGCAATTTTTTAGGTTTACAAGGGATTTTGTCTAACAGAACCTGGTGGGAGGTAGTCAAGTCACCCCATCCTGGATTCCCCTGGGTGTGTAGTTTTCAAAAATGTATAGGTTTGCTAGGTTTCCCTAGGTGTCGGCAGAGCTATGGTTCAAAAACTACAGCTAGGCACTTTGCCTAAAAGGGTCATTTTTCGCAACAAAATTGAGGTGGGTTCACGTTACGTTTTGCGCCGTTTCCTGTTGCGGGCACTAGGCTGACCCACACAAGTGAAGTACCATTTTTCTCGGAAGACTTTGGGGAACACGGGTGGGTGGAAATTTGTGGATCCACGCAGATTCCAGAACTTTCCACCACAGAAATGTGGGGAAAATGCGTTTTTTTGGCAATTGTTTAGGTTTGCAAGGGATTCTGGGTAACAGAACCTGGTGGGAGGCAGTCAAGTCACCCCATCCTGGATTCCCCTGGGTGTCTAGTTTACAAAAATGTATAGGTTTGCTAGGTTTCCCTAGGTGCCGGCAGAGCTATGGTTAAAAAACTACAGCTAGGCACTTTGCCAAAAAAGGGTCATTTTTTACTGCGAAATTGATGTGTCCACATTGCGTTTTGCGCCGTTTCCTGTCGCGGGCACTAGGCCGACCCACACAAGTGAGGTACCATTTTTCTCGGAAGACTTTGGGGAACACTGGGTGGGTGGAAATTTGTGGATCCAAGTAGATTCCAGAACTTTCCACCTCAGAAATATGGGGAAAATGCGTTTTTTTGGCAATTTTTTAGGTTTGCAAGGGATTCTGGGTAACAGACCCTGGTGGGAGGCAGTCAAATCACCCCATCCTGGATTCCCCTGGGTGTCTAGTTTTCAAACATGTATAGGTTTTCTAGGTTTCCCTAGGTGCCGGCAGAGCTAGGGTTCAAAAACTACAGCTAGGCACTTTGCCAAAAAAGGGTCATTTTTCGCTACGAAATCGAGGTGTGTCCACCTTACGTTTTGCGCCGTTTCCTGTCGCGGGTACTAGGCTGACCCACACAAGTGAGGTACCATTTTTCTCGGAAGACTTTGGGGAACGCGGGGTGGGTGGAAATTTGTGGATCCACGCAGATTCCAGAACTTTCCACCAGAGAAATGTGGGGAAAAGGTGTTTTTTTGGCAATTTTTTAGGTTTGCAAGGGATTCTGGGTAACAGAACCTGGTGGGAGGCAGACAAGTCACCCCATCCTGGATTCCCCTGGGTGTCTAGTTTTCAAAAATGTATAGGTTTGCTAGGTTTCCCTAGGTGCCGGCAGAGCTAGGGTTAAAAAGCTACAGCTAGGCACTTTGCTAAAAAAGGGTAATTTTGCATTGTGAAAATGTGGTGTGTTCACGTTGGGTTTTGAGCCATTTCCTGTCGTGGGCACTATGCCTACCCCTACAAGTGAGGTACCATTTTTATCGGGAGACTTAGGGTAATTCAGATTTGTAAAGGAACTGTTATTACCTATTGACTTTCGATGCATTTCTGCCTTCCAAATGAAAGACATTGTGTAAAAAAGAAGTCATTCTAAAAAATGACTGATAATTCTCATGCTAGTATGAGTATCCCAATTTCGGAAATGTGCAAATATCTACTGTTTCTAAACTCTATATTTTGTTCCCATTTCAGAAATACATAGGTGTCTTTCATACCGATTTTTCCATGTACACATTTTTACAGAATAATTACTATGTACCCGGTACATAATAAAAAACCATTGCAAGTTGCTGCTCAGTTTTTGGCTCTGGGTTCGTCGGGTTCTTGGTGAACCTACAAGTCCTATATATCCCCACAACCAGTAATGTCCAGCGGATGTAACGGTATATTGCTTTCAAAGAGCTGTCAAAATTAGAAGAAGTTACAGGTGAAAACGTTGACACAAAAGGCGCTTTTTTCAACAAATTTTCAATTTATCCTATATTTAACTGTTTAGTTTCTATAAAGAAACCTTGATGGATCTACACAAATGACCCCTTGCTGAATTCAGAATTTTGTCTACTTCTCTAAAATGTATAGCTTTCCAGGATCCATTATTGCTTTTGTACCCATTTCTACCATTAACTGGAAGGAGGTTGAAAGCACAAAAAATAGCAAAAATAGGCTATGTCCCAGAAAAATGCCAAAACTGTGTAAAGAATTTTGGGTTTCTGACAAAAGTCTGGTATCCCCTAAAAGCTGGGAAAATGGTGATTTCAGCCCCACAAACCCTTTTTTGATAACATTTGCAGGGAAAAACCCAGATGCTGTCATTTGCAGCCCGTTTTTCCCATTTCCCCCCCCAAAAAACTACATTTTGCTGTATTTTGGCTCATTTCTGTGACCCCTCCAGGGGAATCCACAAACCCTGAGTACCTTCAGAATCCCCATGATGTTGGAAGAAAAGGACGCAAATTTGGCGTGGATACCTTATGTGGTCAAAAAGTTACAGGGGCCTCAGCGCGCACTACCCCAAATAGCCAAAAAAGGGCGTGGCACAGGAGGGGGAAAAGGCCTGGCAGCGAAGGGGTTAAATGTTGCACCTTGGCGAGAGGATGTGGTGTTACTTCCAGAGCAGCAGACTTTGCAACTGGGGAACCAGGTTGGAGTTTCTGCTTCAGCTCAACATTCTGTGATTCTGGTCAAATCACTTAATCTCCCCATGTCTACAACCAAAATGAATTTGATCTTGTGTGATGTAAACAATGCTCATGTAAAGCACTCCAATACCTGACAAGTCTGCACTATATAAAACTGCAAATACACACAAAATAAGTGTTTTGCCCACTTCTGTCATTGAGCTACATGTGGGCTACATCTGGGTGATATTTGTGCTGCGTTTGGGCTCTTTTGTCTCTGGTGGCCATCTTGGGAGATTTATTTGTTATGAAGTTTCCTAATTTCCTCATTTACTGCAGTCTCCTCAGTAGGAAATGCTTTCAGTTTTTTACTTTAATTCCATCAAGAAGGTATTCAGATATGTCACACATTTGCCATGAATTCTGAATGTTAGCACTCTAGTTGCTCATTAGATCACTGTAGTAAAACTACTGCTCACCAGACAAGTCTGCTGCTGGTATTCAAAGTGCATGTGTCAGTCTGCATGTCAGAATTTGTTTATGAAATAGAAGTGGATTTGAGAAGTCAAAATGTGCCCTGCTTTTTCTTTCTGCAGAACTAATCATAATTTCTATGGCAAAATGAACCCCTCATTTTGTTCCTTTGTAAATTAAATGTTTTAAGTGTTACCACTTTATTCCAATCAAGATGGCTTCAGGTGTGCCATACTTTTGTCATAAGTAAGACTGTTAGCGCTCTAGTTGTTCGTTAGAACACTCTGGGACATTCTGTCATTGGGCTATACTTGGGCTACATCTGGGTGATATTTGTTCTACATTTGGTCTCTTTTGTCTCTGGTGGCCATCTTGGGAGGCTTATTTGTTATGAAGTTTCCTAATTTCCTCATTTACTGCAGTCTCCTCAGTAGGAAATACTTTCAGTTTTTTACTTTGATTCCATCAAGAAGGCATTCAGATGTGTCACAAATTTGCCATAAATTCAGAATGTTAGCACTCTAGTTGCTTATTAGATCACTGTAGTAAAGCTACTGCTCACCAGGGAAGTCTGCTGCTGGTATTGAAAGTGCATGTTTCAGTCTGCATGTCAGAATATTTTTAATGAAATAGAAGAGGATTTGAGAAGTCACTCAAAATGTGCCCTAATTTTTCTTTCTGCAGCACTAATCATTTTTTGAAACTTGTTTTTATTGGCATTTGTTAGTACAGTTGTTACATATCAATATTGGATTGTAGTGTCATTAAGAACCTGTTTCCAGTCAGGTGATATCCATCTTGACAGTTATAATCACTTTTACTTCAGTTATATGCAATGTAACAGGTGTTTGCCATATCAAGAACAAACCAGGGGGGGGGGGAAATCAAACTAGGGGTTGTCATGGACTATCAAAGGGACCAGCCGGACCATATCACATGCGGTTCGTCAGGTAACTGGTGAAGCATCACAGTGGGAACCCCTTGCTGAGGGTATCATTATACAGGCGGACATGCGGCATAGGTGTGGGAAATGGGGCAGCGGGGATAGGAACCCAACCGCTCCCGGGTAGGTGTGAGGTGTTAAGGGGGAGCGTCATCTGAGTGGGTTTGTTCCGCGCGTGACTGCGTAGCGTTAGGGGTGGTCGCATTCGCGCCCTGATCAGCTAGGGGCTGGGACTGTTTAAGTTGATGTAGCAGAAGCGCCCACTCCAAGGAAATCGGGGTTTTACGTATGCCCTTCGCTTCCTCCTCTGCAGCACTAATCATACTTTTTATGGAAAAATGAACCCCCTCATTTTGTTCATTTTTAAATTAAATGTTTTAAGAGTTACCACTTTATTCCAAACAAGATGGCTTCAGGTGTAATACATTTGTCATAAGTAGGACTGTTAGCGCTCTAGTTGTTCTTTGGAACACTCTGGGAAGCTGCAGTAGAACACAAAGGAATCAACTGACAGTCTCTGCCCTTGTTAGATGTACATGTCTTACTGAGAATGTCAGACTTCATTCTCACATGACTGAGAAAGATAATGTGTATTTACAGAAAATATGCTCTCAGTTTAGCTTATAGATCACCTTCCAAACCTCTTTGGGAAAAGCATGAGAAAAGAGTTTTCTCTCAAACATGATTCATGATATCACAGCAGAAGGCTTTTTCACATGGTAAAATCACCTTAGAACACACCACAATTCCTAAAATGAGTATGGTACCATCAACAAATGATTTATAATGTAACTAAAGTCTTAAAACCTTCTATTAACTGCAATGCTTTTTAATGAGGCGCTATCATGTATATTGGTCCCAAGATGGCTGCCAACACTTCTTGGATGAAGTGCTGACAGCCAATCAGATCTCACGATGAGATGTGTGGTTAGGCTCCGCCCAGATATATCTATCTTTTTAACTCTAATTTTCTCAGGAACTACTGAACGGATTTACACCATTTAAGCAAAAGGCACGAGTCTGAACTGAGAACTACCTGTTTGCCAAATTTGGTGTAATTCCGTTCAACACTTCGGGCTGTAGCTGCGTCAACCGGTCCTATGGGAAAATGCATGGGGAAAACGCATTTCGGGACCCCCTTTTTTTCTCGGCCCCCGCTTGACGAATCACCGTGAAATTTTCAGGATAGGAGCGGACCGGAGCTGGCCAAAAGTTTGGAAAATTTCTCGAAGATTCATCAATCGACGCCAACGTTATTCCAAATAGAATGTTGCGGATTTCCTATGGAAATCCTATGGGCATATTACCTACTGGCGACTGCCAGTAGGTAATATGTATATATATATTCACTGAAAAAACCATAGGTTTCAGGGGTGTTATAGTTAGCTGGACTTTTCACTTGTACAAAACCATTGAAATTCCCCCGTTATAGTTAGTTCAGCTAACTATAACTCGCGCGCCCGCAATGCACTGCTGATGACGTCACATATTACATCACTCATGACATGGTCAGTGACATCACTCATGACATCACTGATGACATCTCAAATGACATCACTGATGAAATCACTGATGACATCATCCAGTGAATGTGTGTTATTCTGAAAATTAAATATGTTTCATATATGTACATCTCAAGGTCGATGGAAGAATAAATGGGTATATAAGTGTCTAAATGGATGATTTGTTTTTGAAAAATTGATTGTGTAACTGACTGATTAAGTGTATCATAGTGAATACATGGCTTAGTGAGTAATGTTTAAATATGTAAATATCTGTATCAGTCTCTCACTTTGTGTATAAGTGGCTGCATGGGTTGGTGAGTAGCTACATGGGTGTCTATATAGGTTATTAGTTGGTTTTTTGAGTATCAGTCTGAGTGTCTGCATGGTTCGGTGGGGGTATTACGTAGTGCATAGGTGCATGAATGAGTGACTCACTGTTTGTATGTGTTGAACACAGTATGTGTGCAGGACTGTATGGGTGGATGAGTGTGTGTATGGGTGTGTTAGTGAGTGAATGACTGTCTCAATAGTGTCTTTATGAGTAACTACATATGTTTTAAACTAGTATATGTGACTATTGGTGTATATATGTGAGTATATGTGAGAGTGAGAGATTGAAAGAGTTCCTGTATGAATAAGTATGTGTTTCTATAAGTGAGTGTTTAAAAGACTAAGTATGTGTAAGTTTCCGTAGAAGTAAGTGTGGTGGTGTGTGTATAACTGTATATGCAAGTAAATGTATGTTTGATTCTTTATTAGCATGAGTGACTATGTGTGTGAGTAACTATGGATGAGTGGCATTGTGTAACAGGATGTATAGGTGTATGAGTACATATGATGAGTGAGTACATGTATGAGTGACTGTATTGGACTGTTGGTGAATGAGTGGATGTGTATGTGGATCTTAGAATTACTGAAGAGGTTGTTGTAACTGGTATTGGTATGTCCATTGTTTTGAAAATTTTAGTCTCTATTTTTGAATGTGTGTATCAAAGGTTATATTAGGGTGAGAGGAGGTCTGCCACTCTATCACAAGGATGATGTCATCAGTGATGTCATCAGTGATGTCATTTGAGATGTCATCAGTGATGTCATGAGTGATGTCACTGACCATGTCATGAGTGATGTAATATGTGACGTCATCAGCAGTGCATTGCGGGCGCGCGAGTTATAGTTAGCTGAACTAACTATAACGGGGGAATTTCAATGGTTTTGTACAAGTGAAAAGTCCAGCTAACTATAACACCCCTGAAACCTATGGTTTTTTCAGTGAATTTCTGAGGTTTTTTAAATGCTAATTCCTAACTATAACGTGCCTGAAACCTATGGTTTTTTCTGTTAATTTCAAAGGTTTTTTAAATGCTAATTTCTAACTATGCCTACAGAGATAGGACATGTGAAGAAAGAAGAAAAAATGCACAGAAAGAAACAAAAGAAGTGCAGAAAGAAGCAACAGAAGTCCTCAAATACGAAGATAAGTGCAGGAAGAAGGATAACGTGCAGAAAGAACAAAAAGAAGAGCAGAAAGAAGCCTTGTTGCAAAATCATCCTGTACCCTCAACTTTTTCAGACGGATACTGGTGGTAACTGAGTCTGACTAACCAGTCCTAGAGCCAGTGCTATGTTAAAAGACACTTAGAATACAGTGAAAACACCTACATACACTAGGGAACATTATGCGTTGGGGTCCCCCTGTGATTAGCCTTACCTCCTCTATAAGCCCCTAGTATATAATAGGGCATGGGGATTAAAACTACCTCTTAAAACAGGCCACAGGGCGTTTTTGCACACGTTAACTCAGGCCCCGTCCCCTCCTTTCACCATTGTGTAAACACGCCCTGTGTCCGTTTTTAGTTGGGAGATTAAGTTCATTTGAGTCCTGAGGGTCCCTAGGGTCCAACTAGCCCACTAGGTACCTCCAGTAAGTGCCACAGAGCTGCGTTGCAGAGAGGTGTAAAAAGTGGCACGGCCTGGACCACCTCTCTGCAATGCAGCTCAGTGGCGCTTACTGGAAGCACTTGGTGGGCTAGTTAGCCCCCAGGGGCCCTCAGTATTGAAGGGAAATTATATCCCCAATTTAAAACGTGCCATGGTGCGTGTTTGCACACGTCACCTCAGGCCCCGTCCCCTCCCTTCACCACTGTGTAAACGCGCCCTGTGGCTGTTCTAAGTTGAGAGATTAAGTCCCCTTGAATCCTAAGGGTCCCTAGGGTCACACTAGACCACTAGGTACCTCCAGTAAGCGCCACAGAGCTGCGTTGCAGAGAGGTGTAAAAAGGGGCTTGGCCTCAGAACACCTGTCTGCAGCGCAGCTCCCTGGCGCATACTGGAGATGCCTGTTGGGGGCGCATGGAGGGGGCATGGCCTCCGGCACGATGCCAGTCTTTTATTTATTTTATTTTTTTAAGAAGGGGGGCTGTGTGGTTCCCCTTCTTATTCTAATTTATTGGCCCTGATGACCCCATCCCCCAGGGCCTGTCTCCTAATTATATTTGTTTGACCCCAATCCCCAGGGCCGGCCACTGTTTTTTATTATTTTAAAAAAATATATATTTATAGTGTTAGACGGCGACCTCAGAGGAGCCCGGAAAGGGGTCCTGACTTCCCTGAGTCCCACCCGCGTAGTATTGTAGCCGGGCACTGGCGAGAGATTCCCCAGGGGGAGGAATCTCGGAACTAGGATCGTACTTCTGGCGCCACACGACACAGGGAGACCACACTGGGTATTCTCAGAAACAAGCTTTATCAAATAAGTATCACTGCAAATATGTACAAGGTGAGCACGGGCTCAAGAGTCTCGGAAAGGTAGGGGGTAGCGGGACTGTCTCTGGTAACGGTTCCAAGCAGGGACGTGTCCGGCGCACAGCTCACAATCCTCGAGCTGGGGGATACGTGGTCGGAGTCGGGGTCCGGCGGGACCGGGAGAGTCTGGGGGAGCCGCGAGTCACTCAGCAGGGCTCAGGTACAAGTTCGGAGGTCTTACGATCTTCAGGGAGCCGCGAGTCGCTCAGCAGGGCTCAGGTACAAGTTCGGAGGTCTTACGATCTTCAGGGAGCCGCGAGTCACTCAGCAGGGCTCAGGTACAAGTTCGGAGGTCTTACGATCTTCAGGGAGCCGCGAGTCACTCAGCAGGGCTCAGGTACAAGTTCGGAGGTCTTACGATCTTCAGGGAGCCGCGAGTCACTCAGCAGGGCTCAGGTGGGTTCCAGTTCCAGGAGCCGCGACCACGTCAGCAGGCTCTCGTTGTTCCAGCGTCGAATCTGCCGGACAGTCTCAGAGCACCCCTTGTTATAGGTCGACCCCGCTTTGATGTCCGGAGTCTGCGCAGGCAGGGGTCTTGTCACCTGGGGGCCGTTTGTCGGGGTTTCCTGCTATTGTCTTTTGATCCTTTCAGGGCCGGGTCGGGAGGAGTCTCAGACACCCAGCAGGCACGGAGCCAGCCCGCAGGGAGGCCGGAGGGCCGATCGAAACCCATCGTCCCAGGGGAGTTCAGAGGTGCGATAGAAACTGCTCCTCCCTCTCTCATCCCCTGGAAGCGTGATGTCCTCCAGCCAGAGTGGCGCCTCGAGGCCCGGGTCGCGCTGGAGCCGGGCGGCCATCTTGTTGCAGGGAGTGGGCACGCGGGCCCGGGGTGGCCGAAAGGAGAGAGGCCATGGACGGGGATGTCCGGGGTTGGTGCAGGTGTCCTGGTGGGAAAGGTCGGCTGGGCCGCGTGCTTGGGCTGCAGGCACCCGGTTTCGGGGGTGCGGGGGCACGGAGGGCCATTCTACGAGGCCGGGTCCAACACGCGTCCCTCCCAGCTGAAAGCCGGAGAGAACTGCCCATCACCTTGGGGGGTTCTCTTCGCTGAGGCGGAAGAACCGGGAGAGGCCGTCAGCGTTGGCGTGGTCCGTCCCAGGGCGGTGTTCTACGGTGAAGTCCATTCCCTGGAGGGAGATTGACCACCGCAGTAGCTTGGGGTTTTCTCCTCGCATCTGCATGAGCCATCGCAAGGGCCGATGGTCAGTTTGGACCCTGAAATGAGTGCCGAACAGGTAGGGTCGTAGTTTTTTGAGTGCCCAGACCACGGCAAAGGCTTCGCGCTCTATGGTGCTCCACTTCTGTTCTCGGGGTAGCAGCTGCCGACTGAGGAAGGTGACGGGCTGGTCTAGGCCTTGATCATTCACTTGGGACAGGACGGCCCCAATGCCATGCTCGGAGGCATCGGTCTGGACTATGAACTCCTTGGTGTAGTCGGGAGCCTGGAGGACGGGGGCCGTGCACATGGCCTTTTTTAGAGCATCGAAAGCTTCCTGGCAGGCAGCCGTCCATTGCACCTTCTTTGGCTGTTTTTTAGACGTGAGTTCAGTGAGAGGGCCGACCAGGCTGCCATACCCCCGAATGAATCGGCGGTAGTAGCCCGTGAGTCCCAGAAAGGCTCGGACTTCCGTTTGGGTGATGGGTGGGTCCCAGGCCAGGATGGCGTCGATCTTTGGCTGTAGAGGAGCGACCTGGCCACTCCCGACTTGGTGCCCCAGGTAGACTACGGATCCTTGCCCGATCTGGCACTTGCTGGCTTTTACGGTGAGGCCCGCCTGGCGCAGGGCGGTTAGCACTCTCCGGAGGTGCTGGAGGTGCTCGCTCCACTCTGAACTGAAGACAGCGATGTCGTCCAGATAGGCCGCGCTGAACTGTTCTAGCCCGGCCAGGACCCTATTTACCAGTCTCTGGAAAGTGGCCGGGGCATTTTTCATCCCGAAGGGCATCACGCGGAAGCGGTAGTGCCCATCGGGGGTGGAGAAAGCAGACCTCTCCTTGGCCCCTTCGGTGAGCGCAATCTGCCAGTAGCCGCAGGTGAGGTCGAAAGTGCTGAGGAACCGGGCGGCCCCTAGTCGGTCAATGAGCTCGTCGGCTCGTGGAATGGGGTGGGCATCGGCTCGGGTAACGTCATTGAGCCCCCGGTAATCCACGCAGAACCGGAGCTCGGGGGCGACACCGGGGGCCGCTGCCTTCGGGACCAGGACCACGGGGCTGGCCCAGGGACTGTCAGAGGGCTCGATCACCCCCAGGGTCAACATCTTTGAGACTTCGGCTTGAATACAGGACCGGACCCGGTCAGGAACCCGGTAGGCTCGGTGTCTCACCGGAGGGCTGTCCCCGGTGTCCACATCGTGAACACACCAGTTGGTGACCCGGGGGGTCAGGGATAAGAGGTCAGAAAATTGTCTGAGGAGCTGGCGGCAGTCCGCTTGTTGCTGGGCAGTGAGGGCTGGGGAGAGGTTCACTCCCTCCACGGAGCCATCCTGCTCCTTGACACACAGGAGGTCCGGGAGGGGATCCGACTCATCTTCGGCCCCGTCATCGGTGGCCAGCAGGAGGCTCAGTTCTGTCCGCACGAAGTGAGGCTTGAGGCGGTTCACGTGCAGGACCCGGAGGGGATCCCGAGGCGACTGGACGTCCACCAAGTAGGTGACTTGGCTCTTCCTCTCAACCACTTTGTAGGGCCCAGTCCATCGGTCCTGGAGAGCGCCAGGCTTCACGGGGGCCATGACCCACACCTGCTGGCCCGGCTGGAACTCGACCAGAGTAGCATTCTGGTCGTACCAGCGCTTCATCTCTTCTTGACTCGCCTCCAGGTTGGCCTCGGCCAGTTCTCGGAACCTCCTGGTCTGGTTCCGGAGGGCCAGGACATATTGGAACACATCTCGGGGGGTGGTCTGGGGTGCTGCCTCCCACCCTTCCTTAACCAAGCTGAGGGGACCTCGGACGGGGTGCCCATAGAGTAATTCAAACGGGCTGAACCCTAAGGACTTCTGGGGGACCTCCCGGTAAGCGAACAAGAGGCAGGGGAGCAGGACGTCCCACTTACGCCGGAGGGGCTCTTCTAGGCCAGCGATCATCCCTTTCAAAGTCCTATTAAACCTCTCTACTAGGCCGTTCCCTTGGGGATGGTACGGGGTGGTGAACTTATAGGACACCCCACATTGTTGCCACAGGGACGTCATATACCTTGATATAAAATTAGTGCCGCGATCGCTCACGACCTCGCGAGGGAAACCCACCCGGGAAAAGATCCCCATCAGGGCCCGGCCCACCACGGGGGCCGTAATGGTGCGCAGGGGAATAGCCTCTGGATAGCGGGTGGCGTGGTCTACTAGGACCAAGATGAAGCGGTGACCTTGGGAGGTGGGGGGGTCCAGTGGCCCCACGATGTCGATTCCGACTCGTTCGAAGGGGGTACTGACGACTGGGAAGGGTTGGAGGGGAGCCTTGCGCTTCCCCCCACTCTTCCCACTGGCTTGGCACGTGGGGCAGGACTTGCAGTGTGCCTCTACCGCTGCTTTCATCTTAGGCCAATAAAAATGGGTCACGAGACGGCTGTAGGTCTTGTCCTGACCCAGGTGACCGGCAAGGGGGACATCGTGGGCTAAGCCCAGGAGGAAATCCCGGAAGCGGAGGGGTACCACCAGTACCCGTCCGGATCCCAGCTCCACTGATTTCTGCTCACTATACAGGATGTTATTCTCCCAATAGATTCGGTGCGTTCCGGTCTGGTCACCTGCGGCTTGGCCCTCGGCCTGGCGCCGCAGCCCGACCAGGGAAGGACAGGTGGCTTGCTCCCGGCAAAATTCTTCCCGGGTGGGCCCGCCCTCGTGGCGCCAATGGGCCAACTCGGGTAGATCCCCCAACTCGGGGACCGGGGCGGGGTCGGATGGTGCGGGTTCGTCGCTGGCGACGGACCCTTCCGATGGGGGAACGGGAGGACCCTCGGCGGGGACGGTACGGGTTTCTTCGACCGGGGTGCTCTCGACTTCTCTCCGGGGAGTGAGTCGGGCTGTCATAGATCGGGTGGTGGCACACACCCACTCGGGGAGTCCCATCATTCCTAGGTGGGCCTTGCGCTCTACGTGCTTCCAGGGAGAACTCTCCAGGTCGTTCCCTAAGAGGCAGTCGACCGGCTGGGAGGTTCTTACGGCCACCTTGAGCTTCCCTATCACCCCTCCCCACTCAAATGGCACCAGGGCTACCTGACACATACTTTCCCTATTGTCTGCAGAGATTACGGGGCAAAAGACATTGGGGAGGATCTGCTCCTCGGGAACTAGGTGCCTGAGGACACCGGTGATACTGGCCCCGGTGTCCCGCAGGGCTTCTACCTGGTGGCCATTGATCTTAACGAGCTGCCCATATTTCTGGGTGTTGGACGGTAGGAGGCTACCAGGGATCATTTCCCTATCTCCCAGGGATACTAGGGCCATAGCGGCGGGTTCCCACTCCTCGGCTTCCTCAACCTCCTCCCCTAGGGCTACGTTGGCTATCTGTCTCGCAGGGGTGACTTGGGTGGCCATGGGGCACTCTGGGTCATTGGCGTAGTGCCCGGGTTTCTGGCAACGAAAACATGTGACGGTCACCCGGTGTCCTCGTCTCCCAGGGGGCCCTGTTACTGGTGGGGGGGGCGCCGGGAAAGGTGGAGGTGGTGTCTTCGGGGGGCTAGGCTGGGACTCTCTCGGCCCTCCCTGGTTCCCTCCCCCTCTCTGGCGGGGTGGTCCCTGACTGGTTCGGGGGTACTCTCCTACCATGCCCCGGGAGACCCGGGTGTTGGTCCAGCGGTCGGCCTCCACAGCCAGCTTCCGGGGATCTGTGAGCTTGCTATCCAGCAGATGTTGACGCAGCTCTACGAAGCAGTTCGCAGCCAGATGTTCCCATAACATGAGGTCAGTGAGTTCGGCAAGGGTGGTGACCTTGCTGCCCTTGACCCACCCATCGAAGGCCCGACTAAAAAAGTTTACATACTCCACCCAGGTGGTGCCTGGGATCTTCCTGCAGTCCCGGAACCGTTGGCGATACATTTCTGGGGTGAGGCCGTATCTTGTGAGGAGAGCCTCTTTCATGTGGCTGTAGGAGGTCTGCAGGGAGAGGGGTAGGTCGAGCAGGGTGTCCCTTCCTTCGCTCAGAAACCGCCCCCACAACCCCGCCCCCCAGTCCTGCTGTGGAATCCGATGGGAGGTCATGGCGACCTCGTAGGCCCGAAACCATTGCTGAATGTCATCGTTTTTATAATATTCTTTGACCACATCCTTGGGGATGTGGACCTTCTGTTCCACTGGGGGGGCCGTCTCTCGGTTCCCCGAGGGCCTACCGTCCTCATTTCGGGCCTTGAGCTCGAGTTCCTTTAAGCTGCGTTCGTGCTCTAGTTGGAGCTTTCTTCCTTCGTGCTCCCGTTGGAGCTTCTTTTCTTCTAGTTCGCCTTGTACGCGCATTTGCTCTACCGCTAGCTTTTTCTCCGCTAACTTCAATTCGCCCTCGATCTTGAGTTTGGCTAACTCGAGTTCATGACTGCGGCGTCTCTCTCTGTCCGCGAGTTCTCCCGGGGATAGGCCCCCGTCTGGTACGATGCCTTGCACCTGATTGTCGCTGCTTTCACTTGGAGGGGGTTCGGTTTCGTCGGGGCGCTCCCCCGTGCCTTCCGGGCGGGATGCCCCGGTCTCCACCCAAGTTTTCAGTGCTTTCTGCAAGTCTTCCTTAGTGTTGAGGCCAGTGGTAGCTATTTTAAGTTCTTTGCAAAATTGTTTTAGCTCTTTGTGTGTGTATTCTTCCAGATGCTCCACCTGGAACATTCTGTTGGTGTTGGTTTCTGCGGAGCTCATGGCGCTTCCTTCTGCCATCTTTGTTGGTCGTGCGTCCGTTGTTCACTGTACGATCTCTAGGTGATGGGCCCGAATCCCGTCGCTTGCCACCAATGTTAGACGGCGACCTCAGAGGAGCCCGGAAAGGGGTCCTGACTTCCCTGAGTCCCACCCGCGTAGTATTGTAGCCGGGCACTGGCGAGAGATTCCCCAGGGGGAGGAATCTCGGAACTAGGATCGTACTTCTGGCGCCACACGACACAGGGAGACCACACTGGGTATTCTCAGAAACAAGCTTTATCAAATAAGTATCACTGCAAATATGTACAAGGTGAGCACGGGCTCAAGAGTCTCGGAAAGGTAGGGGGTAGCGGGACTGTCTCTGGTAACGGTTCCAAGCAGGGACGTGTCCGGCGCACAGCTCACAATCCTCGAGCTGGGGGATACGTGGTCGGAGTCGGGGTCCGGCGGGACCGGGAGAGTCTGGGGGAGCCGCGAGTCACTCAGCAGGGCTCAGGTACAAGTTCGGAGGTCTTACGATCTTCAGGGAGCCGCGAGTCGCTCAGCAGGGCTCAGGTACAAGTTCGGAGGTCTTACGATCTTCAGGGAGCCGCGAGTCACTCAGCAGGGCTCAGGTACAAGTTCGGAGGTCTTACGATCTTCAGGGAGCCGCGAGTCACTCAGCAGGGCTCAGGTACAAGTTCGGAGGTCTTACGATCTTCAGGGAGCCGCGAGTCACTCAGCAGGGCTCAGGTGGGTTCCAGTTCCAGGAGCCGCGACCACGTCAGCAGGCTCTCGTTGTTCCAGCGTCGAATCTGCCGGACAGTCTCAGAGCACCCCTTGTTATAGGTCGACCCCGCTTTGATGTCCGGAGTCTGCGCAGGCAGGGGTCTTGTCACCAGGGGGCCGTTTGTCGGGGTTTCCTGCTATTGTCTTTTGATCCTTTCAGGGCCGGGTCGGGAGGAGTCTCAGACACCCAGCAGGCACGGAGCCAGCCCGCAGGGAGGCCGGAGGGCCGATCGAAACCCATCGTCCCAGGGGAGTTCAGAGGTGCGATAGAAACTGCTCCTCCCTCTCTCATCCCCTGGAAGCGTGATGTCCTCCAGCCAGAGTGGCGCCTCGAGGCCCGGGTCGCGCTGGAGCCGGGCGGCCATCTTGTTGCAGGGAGTGGGCACGCGGGCCCGGGGTGGCCGAAAGGAGAGAGGCCATGGACGGGGATGTCCGGGGTTGGTGCAGGTGTCCTGGTGGGAAAGGTCGGCTGGGCCGCGTGCTTGGGCTGCAGGCACCCGGTTTCGGGGGTGCGGGGGCACGGAGGGCCATTCTACGAGGCCGGGTCCAACATATAGACACACCTAGGACATGCTGGACAAACCGTACGTACCTATCACCATGACGATTTGCGTGATATTCATTAAAAGGCGACTATGCATGCAATTAATCCACGTGGAATGTATTTACACCACTAGTGAAGCTCTGACATGTCTGATGCTCTACCGTGCCTAATCCCGGTAGACACCCTTGTCGTTTATTTATACAAACATGGGTAGCTATTGACGGGCACATTTAATACACATGCACACCAAGCCATTCAAAGGGGATTCGACAAAAATTCGACCAAAACTATGCAAGAAACCCCCCTCACAGTTAATAAAACACACATCCACTGCCGGATGTGTAATACTTTTTATTTTACTCTCTGGAAAGGGGACGAACATCACTTGCGAGTCACAGCGCGCTCCTGACAGAGCCCAATGCTGTGTTACACCCACCATTGCCTGCCGAGTGCCACACACCTCTGTATTGTATTCCACTAGCTAGTGCATATGCTATGACACTCTCTAGCCCATGTGCACTGTAACACCACCCCGTGAAAATGTCATGCCACACTTGTCTTCGCACGGGTTATATTGCCCCATCTAACGTGCCTTCCTCGATGCCTATGTTATAACGCACAGTGCTATGCCATACATATTACAATTTGGGATCCATATCTTTGTCACAGTGCATATGCAACGTTACACTCCCCAGCACATATTTTATATTACAACTTTAGAGACTAGTTAGGTTACACAACACTGCCCTGTGCATATTACACTCCAAGGCGCATATCGCATAGCACACGCTAGTGCCTGTGCTATCTCGCGCTCTCCAATGAATCTGTCATTGCGCACAATGTATTGCATATTATATTTCACGCCTGGTTCATCTTATATCACACTTTTTGGTGCATAGTTTATACCATACACTATATCTAGTTTTCATTTTCAATCGTGCTCTCAGGACTATGTTCTATATAACACTGTGTTCACCTACCCTTTTCACGGGCATTACATTTTGCGATAGGGGGTGGAGGGTCAGGGGGTGTTTTTGCCAAGTGAGCCCGGAGTCACAGTCACTAACGTCTTCTTCTTCCTGAATAAAAGTGAGATTATGCTGCATACTTGTTCATATTTTAAGTAGTTTGCACAGACAAAATGTTTTAAAAACAATAAAGTTTCTAATACCCGCCTTCTCTGAACAGTTAGCTTGCTGCTCCATCCCCCTCCTCCCTATCCTCTGTTGTGTGAATCCATGGACTAGCCTCCTCCCTCCTGCCATGCATGGTCTGATGTGCTGCCACTGCCCTCAATTTAGTATGATGTACCAGTCCACTCCTCCTGCCCTCCATTGCCCAATTCTATGCCCCATCATTGACCTCCTGCTTAAACTCTGTGCTTAGCTTGCTGCCCCTATTCTCCTTCCCCCTGCCCTCCGATGTCTTTGTGCATGCCCCTGCTCCATCCTTTTTGCCCACCATGTCCCATGGACCTGCCACTCCTATCTACTCTGAGTGTTCTGTTGAGCTGCCACTCCCCTCCCACCTGCCTAGCATTGTCAGATGACTGTAACCTGTCCCTGCCACCTCCACCCTGCCTGTCCACATGCCATGCCTCTATCCTCTTCCTCCTGTCCTACATGGTCCATTGTACTGCCACACCCTTCTGCCCTCCCTGGTCTGTTGTGCTGCAACTGCTCCTCCTGCCTGCCCCGTGTGGTCTGTTGTGAGGCCCCTTCCCCGGAACTTTCTTGTCTGTGCACAGGTCCTGACCCTCCCTTCTATCCTCCATCGTCCTTTGTGCATGCCCCTGCACCCTCCTTCTTGCCCATCATAGCCATTGTGCTGCCACTAACCCTCCCACTTGCCATGCATGGTCTTCTGTGCTGCCATGGCCCCTCCCACCTTCCCTGTGTGGTCAGTTAGCTGCCCCTGACCCCCTCCCACCTTCCCTCCATGGTCTGTGTGTATGCCATCACAGTCTCACTGTTGCTCTTCATGTTGTGTCTTGCTTCTAGTGCCCGTCCTGCCTGACCTCCATGGCCATCTTGCTGCTCCTGCCCTGCCCCCTTGCCCCCAGCCCTCTGTTTACATGTGCAGACCCCTACTCCCTCCCTCCTGGCTTGTCTGTTCCATTGTAATGCCCCTGATCCGTCCCTCCTGCCCTTTATGGTCTGTTATGCTGCAGCCTTCTCTCCTGTCTGTCCATTATGGTCAGCTAGCTACCATTGCCTCTTGCCCCTCTGTTCTCTGTTGTCCATGTGCATGGTCCTGTCCCCTCCCTCTTGCTTTCTATGGATTGTTGTGCTGCACTCCCGTCCTGCATGCCCTGTGTGGTGTATTGTGCTGCTGCAAACCCTGATGCCTGCCCTGCAGGGTCAGTTTGGTGCACCTCTCCATGTCTCTCCTGTCCTCTGTTATCCAAGTCCATGTCCCTACCCCATTTCCTTCCATGATCCAATGTACCATACTTGCGAACATTTTGAACTTGGTAAGAGGGAGATTTTGAAAAAAAACTGGGGTATTGATTTTCCCCTTTGAGTTACATTGAAAAAGAGGATATTGTAGACAGGAGACAGATCAAATAAATCCCATTTGAGCTTAAAAACATTGGACGTTTCCTGGCTGAATCGGGTCTGTTGGCATGTATGGTTGTACTACCATTGCCTCTTCCTTCTGCCCACAATGGTCTATTACATTGCCACAGCCTTGAAGGAGGGTAGATTTTGTATCACAGGGGGCCCCTGGCCCGTTCTGTCCACACCTGAAGTATGAGACCCTTGTCCTTGCCCTGCCAGCCGCATTTGTAGGCCGTATTAAATTGACCAGCGGGTCCTGTGTTGCTATATAATTATCCTGAGACATCCTTACCACTCAGCCAGCATAAAACCCCTGTGTAGGCCCTTCTGTTCAATATGTAGGCCTCTTTGTTAAATTGACCATAGCTCTGCAATTTTAGTGTATAGCAGTCTGAAGGCAGGTCTGCGAGGCCTTCTGCTCCAAACTAGTAGCCCCCACCCTACCCGAGTGCTCCGTGTTCGGTATCAAAGTTCAACATCCCCCTGAAGCTGTCGACATACAGTAGGCTGCATCCTGGACTGGTACTTGCTTCCTGGGCAGGTTTCCCGCTTTTAAGGAAGTGGCAACCGCAGAGCGTCAAGTTAGGAGAACTGAGGAGATTTTATACATGAATATATTGAATTCCTGTACAATACCCATTATTTTCTGCTTGCTCTATGGAACTTACGATAAGCGATTGGCCTGAGAGACTGACCTTTTCACCCAGTCCATTGTCAGCATTAAGTGGGTAAATGACGAAATGTCTGGTAAAATCTGCAGACGAAGCTTTTGGGTAGCATACGTAGGTAGATGTAGCGTGCAAAGGAGCCCACAAAATGATATAAAAAGGGAGCACCCACAGATATCGACGGACAACCTCGCCGTCTGTATGTAGGTTAACAGGCTGTGCAGGTTTTCCCCAAGAACTGGGAGCTCTTGTCTTCCTTTGCTTAAAATGTCTTGCTCGGCTTTGCTTGAAGTATCTTATTCTATTTTACCTATATGAAATGTCATGTTATGTTTAACCATTGTTCTCTTTACTTTTGCATTTAAAAGATGTTGTATTGTAATTGCAGGAATGCTTGCTCTAAGAGTAAATGTGAGTGTCCCTAGGTAACATTTTCCTTGGTGTAACTTGTTTCTCATGATGCATTTATAGATGTGTTTTCTCTCTCTCTCTGTCAGTCCATTAATTGAGATACAGAGAATATCATGACAGCTGTATGATTATCTGGATTCTGTATTTTGTACTTTAGGTCTCTATTCTGCGGTTTCTTTGAAGTTGCATCTTCTCATTAAACTGCCATTGTATTCTGCCTCCAATTCCATGTCTCATATGTCTGTTTTCTTCATTTTTGGAGCAAGCGTTCCTAGGCACCCCGGCTCAAATTAAGGTGCCCCTTTTGTCCCTGACTCACTCTCCTGCTCAGTTCTGTGGTGGCTCCCGGGGTTCTGGGGACCGCCCCTAGCTTCCTTGACCCGTAATAGATCTTCCCTCCAACAGCCTCTCTTGCAAGTCCTGTATTGTTGGTTTGTTGCCCCTGCCCCCCTTTCCACTGCCCTCCATAGTCTGTTGTGCTTCCACGGCCCTTCCTGCCTGCTCAGTGTGGTTAAATTGTTGCCTTTGCACCCTCCTACCTGCCTTCAATTTTCAGAGTCCGTGCCCCTGGCCTCTGCCTCTCAACAGTATCCTAATGAACAACTAGATTGCTAACATTATATATTTATTACAAAAGTGTGGAGCGCCTGACATCATCTTGATGTAATCAAAACTGTAATACCTAGAGCATTCCTTTAGAAATTACATATATGAGAGGGTCTTATTGGCATCAAAATTATGGTTAGTGCTCTAAAAGACTAAAATAAGGACATATTTTCTGAGTTTTCAAATAGCGACAAAGCACTTTTAAATTATTTGTTATCTTTATGTTTTTTTATCTAGTTGACAACTTGATTAAATGTTGCACTTAGGGGAGAGGATGTGGTGTTACTTCCAGAACTGCAGACTTTGCAACTGGGGAACCAGGTTGAAGTTTCTGCTTCAGCTCGACATTCTGTGATTCTGGTCAAATCACTTAGTCTCCCCATGTCTACAACCAAAATGAATTTGTTCTTGTGTGATGTAACCAATGCTCATGTAAAGCACTCCAATACCTGACAAGTCTGCACTATATAACACTGCAAAAACACAAAATAATAAGTGTTTTGCACACTTCTGTCATTGGGCTATATTTGGGCTATATCTGGGTGATTTTGGGCTACATTTGGGCTCTTTTGTCTCCGGTGGCCATCTTGGGAGATTTATTTGTTATGAAGTTTCCTAATTTCCTCATGTACTGCAGTCTCCTCAGTCGGAAATGCTTTCAGTTTTTTACTTTGATTCCATCATGAAGGTATTCAGATATGTCACACATTTGCCATGAATTCTGAATGTTAGCACTCTAGTTGCTCATTAGATCACTGTAGTAAAACTACTGCTCACCATGGAAGTCTGCTCCTGGTATTAAAAGTGCATGTTTCAGTCTGCATGTCAGAATTTTTTAATGAAATAGAAGAGGATTTGAGAAGTCACTCAAAATGTGCTCTCATTTTCTTTCTTCAGCATTAATCATAATTTCCATGGCAAAATGAACCCCCTCATTTTGTTCCTTTTTAAATTAAATGTTTTAAGTGTTACCAGTTTATTCCAATCAAGATGGCTTCAGGTGTGCCATACTTTTGTCATAATGAAGACAGTAAGTGCTCTAGTTGTTTTTAAGAACATTCTTGGACATTCTGTCATTGGGCTATACTTGGGCTACATCTGGGTGATATTTGGGCTACATTTGGGCTCTTTTGTCTCTGGTGGCCATCTTGGGAGACTTATTTGTTATGAAGTTTCCTAATTTCCTCATTTACTGCAGTCTCCTCAGTAGGAAATACTTTCAGTTTTTTACTTTGATTCCATCAAGAAGGCATTCAAATGTGTCACACATTTGCCATAAAATCAGAATGTTAGCACTCTTTTTGCTCATTAGATCACTGTAGTAAAGCTACTGCTCACCAGGGAAAACTGCTGCTGGTATTGAAAGTGCATGTTTCAGTCTGCATGCCAGGATTTGAGAATTCACTCAAAATGTGCCCTAATTTTTCTTTATGCAGCACTAATCATACTTTTTATGGAAAAATGAACCACCTCATTTTGTTCCTTTTTAAATTAAATGTTTTAAGAGTTACCACTTTAATCCAAGCAAGATGGCTTCAGGTGTGCCATACATTTATCATAAGTAGGACGGTTAGCGCTCTAGTAGTTCTTTGGAACACTCTGGAAAGCTGCAGTAGAACACAAAGGAATCAACTGACAGTCTCTGCCCTTGTTGGATGTACATGTTTTACTGAGAATGTCAGACTTCATTCTCACATGACTGAGAAAGATAATGTGAATTTACAGAAAATAAGCTCTCAGTTTAGCTTATAGATCACCTTCCAAACCTCTGTGGTAAAAGCATGAGAAAATATTTTTCTCTCAATCATGATATCCCAGCAGAAGGCTTTTTCACATGGTGAAATCACCTTAGAACATACCACAATTCCTAAAATGAGTATGGTACCATCAACAAATGATTTATAATGTAACTAAAGTCTTAAAATCTTCTATTAACTGCAATGCTTTTTAATGAGGTGCTATCATGTATATTGGTCCCAAGATGGCTGCCAACACTTCTTGGATGAAGTGCTGACAGCCAATCAGATCTCAGGATGAGATGTGTGGTTAGGCTCCGCCCACATATATATATTGATTTAAATGCTATTTTCTCAGGAACTACTGAACAGATTTACACCAGACCTACAAAAGGCACTTCCTTGATCTGAGGACTACCTCTCTGCCAAATTTCAAGTAACTCTGTTCAGCCGTTCGGGCTGTAGCTGTGTCTAAAGGTCCTATGGAAAAATGCATGGGAAAAACGCGTTTTGGGACCCCCCTTTTTTCTCAGCCCCCGCTTGACGAATCCCCCCGAGACTTTCAGGGTAGGAGCGGAGCGTAGCGCCCCACCTATTTTGAAAATTTCGCGAGGATTCATCGACCGGCGCCAAAGTTATTCCAAATAGAATGTTGCGGATTTCCTATGGAAACAGGGTCCTAACTATAACTATCTACTGGCGACCGCCAGTAGATAATATATATATATATATATATATATATATATTCACTGAAAAAACCATAGGTTTCAGGGGTGTTATAGTTAGCTGGACTTTTCACTTGTACAAAACCATTGAAATTCCCCCGTTATAGTTAGTTCAGCTAACTATAACTCGGGCGCCCGCAATGCACTGCTGATGACGTCACATATTACATCACTCATGACATGGTCAGTGACATCACTCATGACATCACTGATGACATCTCAAATGACATCACTGATGACATCACTGATGACATCATCCAGTGAATGTGTGTTTTTCTGAAAATTAAATATGTTTTATATATGTATATCTCAAGGTCGATGGAAGAATAAATGGGTATATAAGTGTCTAAATGGATGATTTGTTTTTGAAAAATTGATTGTGTAACTGACTGATTAAGTGTATCATAGTGAATACATGGCTTAGTGAGTAATGTTTAAATATGTAAATATCTGTATCAGTCTCTCACTTTGTGTATAAGTGGCTGCATGGGTTGGTGAGTAGCTACATGGGTGTCTATATAGGTTATTAGTTGGTTTTTTGAGTATCAGTCTGAGTGTCTGCATGGTTCGGTGGGGGGTATTACGTAGTGCATAGGTGCATGAATGAGTGACTCACTGTTTGTATGGGTTGAACACAGCATGTGTGCAGGACTGTATGGGTGGATGAGTGTGTGTATGGGTGTGTTAGTGAGTGAATGACTGTCTCAATAGTGTCTTTATGAGTAACTACATATGTTTTAAACTAGTATATGTGACTATTGGTGTATATATGTGAGTATATGTGAGAGTGAGAGATTGAAAGAGTTCCTGTATGAATAAGTATGTGTTTCTTTAAGTGATTGTTTAAAAGACTAAGTATGTGTAAGTTTCCGTAGAAGTAAGTATGGTGGTGTGTGTATAACTGTATATGCAAGTAAATGTATGTTTGATTCTTTATTAGCATGAGTGACTATGTGTGTGAGTAACTCTATGGATGAGTGGCATTGTGTAACAGGATGTATAGGTGTATGAGTACATATGATGAGTGAGTACATGTATGAGTGACTGTATAGGACTGTTGGTGAATGAGTGGATGTGTATGTGGATCTTAGAATTACTGAAGAGGTTGTTGTAACTGGTATTGGTATGTCCATTGTTTTGAAAATTTTAGTCTCTATTTTTGAATGTGTGTATCAAAGGTTATATTAGGGTGAGAGGAGGTCTGCCACTCTATCACAAGGATGATGTCATCAGTGATGTCATCAGTGATGTCATTTGAGATGTCATCAGTGATGTCATGAGTGATGTCACTGACCATGTCATGAGTGATGTAATATGTGACGTCATCAGCAGTGCATTGCGGGCGCCCGAGTTATAGTTAGCTGAACTAACTATAACGGGGGAATTTCAATGGTTTTGTACAAGTGAAAAGTCCAGCTAACTATAACACCCCTGAAACCTATGGTTTTTTCAGTGAATTTCTGAGGTTTTTTAAATGCTAATTCCTAACTATAACGTGCCTGAAACCTATGTTTTTTTCTGTGAATTTCAAAGGTTTTTTAAATGCTAATTTCTAACTATGCCTACAGAGATAGGACATGTGAAGAAAGAAGAAAAAATGCACAGAAAGAAACAAAAGAAGTGCAGAAAGAAGCAACAGAAGTCCTCAAATACGAAGATAAGTGCAGGAAGAAGGATAACGTGCAGAAAGAACAAAAAGAAGAGCAGAAAGAAGCCTTGTTGCAAAATCATCCTGTACCCTCAACTTTTTCAGACGGATACTGGTGGTAACTGAGCCTGACTAACCAGTCCTAGAGCCAGTGCTATGTTAAAAGACACTTAGAATACAGTGAAAACACCTACATACACTAGGGAACATTATGCGTTGGGGTCCCCCTGTGATTAGCATGACCTCCTCTGTAAGCCCCTAGTATATAAGAGGGCATGGGGATTAAAACTACCTCTTAAAACAGGCCACAGGGTGTTTTTGCACACGTTAACTCAGGCCCCGTCCCCTCCCTTCACCACTGTGTAAACACGCCCTGTGTCCATTTTTAGTTGGGAGATTAAGTTCATTTGAATCCTGAGGGTCCCTGGGGTCCAACTAGCCCACTAGGTACCTCCAGTAAGTGCCACAGAGCTGCGTTGCAGAGAGGTGTAAAAAGTGGCACGGCCTGGACCACCTCTCTGCAATGCAGCTCAGTGGCGCTTACTGGAAGCACTTGGTGGGCTAGTTAGCCCCCAGGGGCCCTCAGTATTGAAGGGAAATTATATCCCCAATTTAAAACGTGCCATAGTGCGTGTTTGCACACGTCACCTCAGGCCCCGTCCCCTCCCTTCACCACTGTGTAAACGCGCCCTGTGTCTGTTCTAAGTTGAGAGATTAAGTCCCCTTGAATCCTAAGGGTCCCTAGGGTCAAACTAGACCACTAGGTACCTCCAGTAAGCGCCACAGAGCTGCGTTGCAGAGAGGTGTAAAAAGGGGCTTGGCCTCAGAACACCTGGCTGCAGCGCAGCTCCCTGGCGCATACTGGAGATACCTGTTGGGGGCGCGTTTGCAGAGTGCTGCACGGAGGGGGCATGGCCTCCTGCACGATGCCAGTCTTTTATTTATTTTAGTTTTTTAAGAAGGGGGGCTGTTTGGTTCCCCTTCTTATTCTAATTTATTGGCCCTGATGACCCCATCCCCCAGGGCCAGTCTCCTAATTATATTTTTTTGACCCCAATCCCCAGGGCCGGCCACTGTTTTTTATTATTTTTAAAAAATATATATTTATAGACACACCTAGGACATGCTGGACAAACCGTACGTACCTATCACCATGACGATTTGCGTGATATTCATTAAAAGGCGACTATGCATGCAATGAATCCACGTGGAATGTATTTACACCACTAGTGAAGCTCTGACATGTCTGATGCCCTACCGTGCCTAATCCCGGTAGACACCCTTGTCGTTTATTTATACAAACTTGGGTAGCTATTGACGGGCACATTTAATACACATGCACACCTAGCCATTCAAAGGGGATTCGACAAAAATTCGACCAAAACTATGCAAGAAACCCCCCTCACGGTTAATAAAACACACATCCACTGCCGGATGTGTAATACTTTTTATTTTACTCTCTGGAAAGGGGACGAACATCACTTGAGAGTCACAGCGCGCTCCTGACAGAGCCCAATGCTGTGTTACACCCACCATTGCCTGCCGTGTGCCACACACCTCTGTGTTGTATTCCACTAGCTAGTGCATATGCTATGACACTCTCTAGCCCATGTGCACTGTAACACCACCCCGTGAATATGTCATGCCACACTTGTCTTCGCACGGGTTATATTGCCCCATCTAACGTGCCTTTCTCGATGCCTATGTTATAACGCACAGTGCTATGCCATACATATTACAATCTGGGATCCATATCTTTGTCACAGTGCATATGCAACCTTACACTCCCCAGCACATATTTTATATTACAACTTTAGAGACTAGTTAGGTTACACAACACTGCCCTGTGCATATTACACTCCAAGGCGCATATCGCATAGCACGCGCTAGTGCCTGTGCTATCTCGCGCTCTCCAATGAATCTGTCATTGCGCACAATGTATTGCATATTATATTTCACGCCCGGTTCATCTTATATCACACTTTTTGGTGCATAGTTTATACCATACACTATATCTAGTTTTCATTTTCAATCGTGCTCTCAGGACTATGTTCTATATAACACTGTGTTCACCTACCCTTTTCACGGGCATTACATTTTGCGATAGGGGGTGGAGGGTCAGGGGGTGTTTCTGCCAAGTGAGCCCGGAGTCACAGTCACAAACGTCCTCTTCTTCCTGAATAAAAGTGAGATTATGCTGCATACTTGTTCATATTTTAAGTAGTTCGCACAGACACAATGTTTTAAAAACAATAAAGTTCCTAATACCCGCCTTCTCTGAACAGTTAGCTTGCTGCCCCATCCCCTTCCTCCCTATCCTCTGTTGTGTGAATCCATGGACTAGCCTCCTCCCTCCTGCCATGCATGGTCTGATGTGCTGCCACTGCCCTCAGTATGATGCACCAGTCCACTCCTCCTGCCCTCCATTGCCCAATTCTATGCCCCATCATTGACCTCCTGCTTAAACCCTGTGCTTAGCTTGCTGCCCCTATTCTCCTTCCCCCTGCCCTCCGATGTCTTTGTGCATGCCCCTGCTCCATCCTTTTTGCCCACCATGTCCCATGGACCTGCCACTCCTATCTACTCTGAGTGTTCTGTTGAGCTGCCACTCCCCTCCCACCTGCCTAGCATTGTCAGATGACTGTAACCTGTCCCTGTCACCTCCACCCTGCCTGTCCACATGCCATGCCCCTATCCTCTTCCTCCTGTCCTACATGGTCCTTTGTACTGCCACACCCTTCTGCCCTCCCTGGTCTGTTGTGCTGCAGCTGCTCCTCCTGCCTGCCCCGTGTGGTCTGTTGTGAGGTCCCTTCCCCTGAACTTTCTTGTCTGTGCACAGGTCCTGACCCTCCCTTCTATCCTCCATCATCCTTTGTGCATGCCCCTCCACCCTCCTTCTTGCCCATCATAGCCATTGTGCTGCCACTAACCCTCCCACTTGCCATGCATGGTCTTCTGTGCTGCCATGGCCCCTCCCACCTTCCCTGTGTGGTCAGTTAGCTGCCCCTGACCCCCTCCCACCTTCCCTCCATGGTCTGTGTGTATGCCATCACAGTCTCACTGTTGCTCTTCATGGTGTGTCTTGCTTCTAGTGTCCATCCTGCCTGACCTCCATGGCTATCTTGCTGCTCCTGCCCTGCCCCCTTGCCCCCAGCCCTACTCCCTCCCTCCTGGCTTGTCTGTTCCATTGTAATGCCCCTGATCCGTCCCTCCTGCCCTTTATGGTCTGTTATGCTGCAGCTTTCTCTCCTGTCTGTCCATTATGGTCAGCTAGCTACCATTGCCTCTTGCCCCTCTGTTCTCTGTTGTCCATGTGCATGGTCCTGTCCCCTCGCTCTTGCTTCCTATGGATTGTTGTGCTGCACTCCCGTGTGGTGTATTGTGCTGCTGCAAACCCTGATGCCTGCCCTGCAGGGTCAGTTTGGTGCACCTCTCCATGTCCCTCCTGTCCTCTGTTATCCAAGTCCATGTCCCTATCCCATTTCCTTCCATGATCCAATGTACCATACTTGCGAACATTTTGAACTTGGTAAGAGGGAGATTTAGAAAAAAAACTGGGGTATTGATTTTCCCCTTTGAGTTACATTGAAAAAGAGGATATTGTAGACAGGAGACAGATCAAATAAAGCCCATTTGAGCTTAAAAACATTGGACGTTTCCTGGCTGAATCGGGTCTGTTGGCATGTATGGTTGTACTACCATTGCCTCTTCCTTCTGCCCACAATGGTCTATTACATTGCCACAGGCTTGAAGGAGGGTAGATTTTGTATCACAGGGGGCCCCTGGCCCGTTCTGTCCACACCTGAAGTATGAGACCCTTGTCCTTGCCCTGCCAGCTGCATTTGTAGGCCGTATTAAATTGACCAGCGGGTCCTGTGTTGCTATATAATTATCCTGAGACATCCTTACCACTCAGCCAGTATAAAACCCCTGTGTAGGCCCTTCTGTTCAATATGTAGGCCTCTTTGTTAAATTGACCATAGCTCTGAAATTTTAGTGTATAGCAGTCTGAAGGCAGGTCTGCGAGGCCTTCTGCTCCAAACCAGTAGCCCCCACCCTACCCGAGTGCTCCGTGCTCGGTATCAAAGTTCAACATCCCCCTGAAGCTGTCGACATACAGTAGGCTGCATCCTGGACTGGTACTTGCTTCCTGGGCAGGTTTCCCGCTTTTAAGGAAGTGGCAACCGCAGAGCGTCAAGTTAGGAGAACTGAGGAGATTTTATACATGAATATATTGAATTCCCGTACAATACCCATTATTTTCTGCTTGCTCTATGGAACTTACGATAAGCGATTGGCCTGAGAGACTGACCTTTTCACCCAGTCCATTGTCAGCATTAAGTGGGTAAATGACGAAATGTCTGGTAAAATCTGCAGACGAAGCTTTTGGGTAGCATACGTAGGTAGATGTAGCGTGCAAAGGAGCCCACAAAATGATATAAAAAGGGAGCACCCACAGATATCGACGGACTACCTCGCCGTCTGTATGTAGGTTAACAGGCAGTGCAGGTTTTCCCCAAGAGCTGGGAGCTCTTGTCTTCCTTTGCTTAAAATGTCTTGCTCTGCTTTGCTTGAAGTATCTTATTCTATTTTACCTATATGAAATGTCATGTTATGTTTAACCATTGTTCTCTTTACTTTTGCATTTAAAAGATTTTGTATTGTAATTGCAGGAATGCTTGCTCTAAGAGTAAACGTGAGTGTTCCTAGGTAACATTTTCCTTGGTGTAACTTGTTTCTCATGATGCATTTATAGATGTGTTTTCTCTCTCTCTCTGTCAGTACATTAATTGAGATACAGAGAATATCATGACAGCTGTATGATTATCTGGATTCTGTATTTTGTACTTTATGTCTCTATTCTGCGGTTTCTTTGAAGTTGCATCTTCTCATTAAACTGCCATTGTATTCTGCCTCCAATTCCATGTCTCATATGTCTGTTTTCTTCATTTTTGGAGCAAGCGTTCCTAGGCACCCCGGCTCAAATTAAGGTGCCCCTTTTGTCCCTGACTCACTCTCCTGCTCAGTTCTGTGGCGGCTCCCGGGGATCTGGGGACCGCCCCTAGCTTCCTTGACCCGTAATAGATCTTGCCTCCAACAGCATCTCTTGCAAGTCCTGTATTGTTGGTTTGTTGCCCCTGCCCCCCTTTCCACTGCCCTCCATAGTCTGTTGTGCTTCCACGGCCCTTCCTGCCTGCTCAGTGTGGTTAAATTGTTGCCTTTGCACCCTCCTACCTGCCTTCAATTTTCAGAGTCCGTGCCCCTGGCCTCTGCCTCTCAACAGTATCCTAATGAACAACTAGATTGCTAACATTCTATATTTATTACAAAAGTGTGGAACGCCTGACATCATCTTGATGTAATCAAAACTGTAATACCTAGAGCATTTCCTTTAGAAATTACATATATGAGAGGGTCTTATTGGCATCAAAATTATGGTTAGTGCTCTAAAAGGCTAAAATAAGGACATATTTTCTGAGTTTTCAAATAGCGACAAAGCACTTTTAAATTATTTGTTATCTTTATGTTTTTTATCCAGTTGACCACTTGATTAAATGTTGCACTTAGGGGAGATGATGTGGTGTTACTTCCAGAACTGCAGACTTTGCAACTGGGGAACCAGGTTGAAGTTTCTGCTTCAGCTCGACATTCTGTGATTCTGGTCAAATCACTTAGTCTCCCCATGTCTACAACCAAAATGAATGTGTTCTTGTGTGATGTAACCAATGCTCATGTAAAGCACTCCAATACCTGACAAGTCTGCACTATATAACACTGCAAAAACACAAAATAATAAGTGTTTTGCACACTTCTGTCATTGGGCTATATTTGGGCTACATCTGGGTGATTTTGGGCTACATTTGGGCTCTTTTGTCTCCGGTGGCCATCTTGGGAGATTTATTTGTTATGAAGTTTCCTAATTTCCTCATGGACTGCAGTCTCCTCAGTAGGAAATGCTTTCAGTTTTTTACTTTGATTCCATCATGAAGGTATTCAGATATGTCACACATTTGCCATAAATTCTGAATGTTAGCACTCTAGTTGCTCATTAGATCATTGTAGTAAAACTACTGCACCATGGAAGTCTGCTCCTGGTATTAAAAGTGCATGTTTCAGTCTGCATGTCAGAATTTTTTTAATGAAATAGAAGAGGATTTGAGAAGTCACTCAAAATGTGCCCTCATTTTCTTTCTTCAGCATTAATCATAATTTCTATGGCAAAATGAACCTCCTCATTGTGTTCCTTTTTAAATTAAATGTTTTAAGTGTTACCAGTTTATTCCAATCAAGATGGCTTCAGGTGTGCCATACTTTTGTCATAATGAAGACAGTAAGCGCTCTAGTTGTTTTTAAGAACATTCTGGGACATTCTGTCATTGGGCTATACTTGGGCTACATCTGGGTGATATTTGGGCTACATTTGGGCTCTTTTGTCTCTGGTGGCCATCTTGGGAGACTTATTTGTTATGAAGTTTCCTAATTTCCTCATTTACTGCAGTCTCCTCAGTAGGAAATACTTTCAGTTTTTTACTTTGATTCCATCAAGAAGGCATTCAGATGTGTCACACATTTGCCATAAATTCAGAATGTTAGCACTCTTTTTGCTCATTAGATCACTGTAGTAAAGCTACTGCTCACCAGGGAAAACTGCTGCTGGTATTGAAAGTGCATGTTTCAGTCTGCATGTCAGAATTTTTTAATGAAATAGAAGAGGATTTGAGAAGTCACTCAAAATGTGCCCTAATTTTTCTTTCTGCAGCACTAATCATACTTTTTATTGAAAAATGAACCCCCTCATTTTGTTCCTTTTTAAATTAAATGTTTGAAGAGTTACCACTTTAATCCAAGCAAGATGGCTTCAGGTGTGCCATACGTTTATCATAAGTAGGACGGTTAGCGCTCTAGTAGTTCTTTGGAACACTCTGGGAAGCTGCAGTAGAACACAAAGGAATCAACTGACAGTCTCTGCCCTTGTTGGATGTACATGTTTTACTGAGAATGTCAGACTTCATTCTCACATGACTGAGAAAGATAATGTGAATTTACAGAAAATAAGCTCTCAGTTTAGCCTATAGATCACCTTCCAAACCTCTGTGGTAAAAGCATGAGAAAATATTTTTCTCTCAATCATGATATCCCAGCAGAAGGCTTTTTCACATGGTGAAATCACCTTAGAACATACCACAATTCCTAAAATGAGTATGGTACCATCAACAAATGATTTATAATGTAACTAAAGTCTTAAAACCTTCTATTAACTGCAATGCTTTTTAATGAGGTGCTATCATGTATATTGGTCCCAAGATGGCTGCCAACAGTTCTTGGATGAAGTGCTGACAGCCAATCAGATCTCAGGATGAGATGTGTGGTTAGGCTCCGCCCACATATATATATGCTTTTAAATGCTATTTTCTCAGGATCTACTGAACAGATTTACACCAAACCTACAAAAGGCACTTCCTTGACCTGAGGACTACCTCTCTGCCAAATTTCAAGTAATTCTGTTCAGCCGTTCGGGCTGTAGCTGTGTCTAAAGGTCCTATGGAAAAATGCATGGGAAAAACGCGTTTTGGGACCCCCCTTTTATCTCAGCCCCCGCTTGACGAATCCCCCCGAGACTTTCAGGGTAGGAGCGGAGCGTAGCGCCCCACCTATTTTGAAAAATTCGCGAGGATTCGTCAACCGGCGCCAAAGTTATTCAAAATAGAATGTTGCGGATTTCCTATGGAAACGTGGTCCTAACTATAACTATCTACTGGCGACCGCCAGTAGATATATATATATATATATATATATATATATATATTATCACTTTGAACAAAGTTGCCTGCTAGAGAAAGACCCCACACCAGGTAAGTATCTGCCACAATTCTTTATTGGAGGAAGAGAAGTAGCAGTTCAGCCCAGTCCTCCAAACGATATCAGCCCGACGCGTTTCGTGAGTTCATCACTTCTTCTGGGGCTTACGGCTTGACAATGAACCAGCGCGGCAATTTTTCAAACACTCCCAAGCATGATAATCTCCGCCCAGGTGGGCGCGGCCACCCCAGTGGCCTGTGGTAGTTGGAGTGCAATCATTTTCTCAAGTGAGCTGCCGTGCTGTCCAAACAATATTGCACAAATAAAATCCAAGTGGATTGTGGTACGGGGCTAGAGATTGCCGCTTCCACTGCTTACTCCACCAAAAACGGCTCCTGATGTCCAAAAACAGCTACGCCATTCGACGTCTCCAAAGGACTGCCAGAAAGCAGCGGGGCACCTTTCCGCGGCTCAGGCAAGCCACTACACATCACTTCGAACAAAGTTGCCTGCTAGAGAAAGACCCCACACCAGGTAAGTATCTGGTGTGTAAGTATTTGAGCATCATTAAAGACCACACGGCGACTCACTGAAGGAAGTTGCAGCACTACATTTACCATCAGGCCACTCGGGTGGCCACGCCCACCTCGGCGGGAATCAACCGATTTAAATTGCACTGCCAAGATCTGCCGTTTGATGGAACTGAGCTGAAGCCCTGAGCCCCTGAAGGCCCTGAAGAAATGTCCGCGTCGGGCAGGACTGTTTACTTTGGCGAAGCACCAAGCTGTTCAAACTTTGTTTTCCACGAATAAATTGGTGGAAAGATTCACTCACCTGTGTGGGCTCCCTCATTGCAGGCGAACTTGTGAGGTGATATATATATATATATATATATATTATCTACTGGCGGTCGCCAGTAGATAGTTATAGTTAGGACCGTGTTTCCATAGGAAATCCGCAACATTCTATTTTGAATAACTTTGGCGCCGATTGACGAATCCTCGCGAAATTTTGTAAATAGGTGGGGCGCTCCGCTCCGCTCCTACCCTGAAAGTCTCGGGGGGATTCGTCAAGCGGGGGCTGAGAAAAAGGGGGGGTCCCAAAACGTGTTTTGCCCATGCATTTTTCCATAGGACCTTTAGTCCAAGCTACAACCCGAACGGTTGAACAGAATTACTTGAAATTTGGCAGAGAGGTAGTCCTCAGGTCAGGGATGTGCCTTTTGCAGGTCTGGTGTAAATCTGTTCAGTATTTCCTGAGAAAATAGCATTTAAATCAATATATATATATCTATAAGCGCGCTGCCGTGCGCAAGCTTAATTCTGATTGGTGGTTACATGACTGTAAACATTAGAATCGGTCGAAATCAGGAAGTGTCGGCCGCCATTTTGTGTGTCTCACACTGATAAACAAAGGAGGAGAACATGAAAAGGGGGCAACGAAGAGAGTTGCAGACCCCCTTGCCTTTGTCAGGGGTTCCAAGAAGGTCCCAAAAGTATGAAAAAGACATTTAATTTTTTTTTTTTTAAATCGCGGGGTGCGCGTACGGTAAGCTTACCGTACGCGCACGGCAGAAAAAAAACAATAAAAAAAATAGAAGTAAAAATCAAATTTAAGTGTTTAGATATTAGGGGGCTCTAAAAAGAGCCGTTGTGTTTATGAAGTGTTTTTTTTGTGGTACCTACAAGTAAGTACCGATGCAGAGTCTAAAGTTCAAGAGGAAGACTCTGTTGCCTTCATCAGTGAAATGTACACCGTGTCCTCTATAAATGCCTTGCATGTTGTAACGCAAGTTGTTGTGGTATATAGAACCCATACCATAGTCTCTGAGGAAAGCGGAAATAGATTTGTTGACGTGCTTTCTTGCTTTGTCAATCTGTGGACAAAATTGGTTGGACCAGTTCCACTTTTGCCTTTGGCATATATTAGACTATACAAAGGCAGATTGAGGAAAAAGCGACATCAATTGCACAAAGGTGTCCTTAACAAGCATTTCCAGACCTACCCCAGTTAAAGTGCCTAGGTCATTTCCACCACAGTGCACAATAATAAGGTTAGGCTGTGAGAGATGTAGAAAGGTTTTCACCAAAGGCATTAATTGGTGCCACTTTAACCCTCTCTGACCAATCCATTTAATGTCTACATTTGGCAAAGCAAGGTCTCTCACCATACCTCTTTTTTCTGCATACTTTTCACTCCAGAAGACATAGCTGTGACCTACAAACCACATTGTGAACATCTTTCAAGGAGATCTGGATGCACTCAGGAGGTGTCTTTCAGTAGAATGGCAATATGAAATGAAAGACAGTTGTAAAATGGAGGCATAAATATTTTTTTAATGAAAAGAACTCATTGGCTGTTTCAAACCATTCTACACTAAAAACTAGGCTGTATGTTTACAATTATAAAAGCATGTTTTGCATTGGTTGTGAAAAATGTGTTCTAACAGAACATTAGTTTGGATTTGCTGTTAGGTTTGAACAGTCAAGCACTCTTGCTCTTTGGATTTGAAACATTGTGTGCTGAACTTCTGACCTCTCTGCTCACACCAGTGTTCCATGAGCTGTTGCTATGGTAGCAGGCAGAAGTGAAGTTGGGGGAAGGGTTCATTTGGAAAGGGGTTGAAGTTTTCAACCAATATAAATGTGTGATTTCATTTGAAAAAATGTTGGAAGCACTGAGATTTGTAATTAACATGTATATGTGTGAAAAAAGTGAGGGAAACATTTACTGGTTCTGGTGGGAGGAGAGAGGTGTACAGCTCAGAGATTCTGACTCTGATAATCTGCTGTTTGAGTGCCACATTTCTTTCTCAACTAACTAATTTAAAAGGTGAGATATGAGTTTGAGAGGGGATGTATGTGGTGATTTTTGATATAAATATTAGAATTGTGATTCTTCTTTAAAAGTTATGTTTTACATTTTGTGGTTTGGGAGATATTTAACTGTCTTGAACTTGTAAAATATTATGGAGTATGTTTTCATCATAAGTTAAGGTGTACTGATATCACTGAGGAATACTGTTTTGTGCCTAGAATCAAACCATGAGTCTGTGTGCACACAGGAATTGTTGTCAGAGATTTTATTTGTGTTGGTCCGGTTCTGTAAGAATGGCATTTGTAGGAAAGGGTCAGCTTTTTTTTATATAAATATGATGGTTTTATTAATAAATAAGGTATTTTGTTGATCAGGTAAGTGTGCAATTTCTGTATTTATCACACATTTAGTTTCATGCTCCTTTTTTTCACTTCTCGTCTGTCTGCTTTTCTCATTTCCGTTGTACTCCCTCAAGGACCTAGTAGGGTAAAAAAAAAAATTCTTCTTTAAAAAAAAAAAAATGCGCGTACCGTACGTTCACGGTAAAAAAAAATTTAAAAAAATTAATTAAAAATATTTTAAAAAAGTTGTGAGGTAAGGTTGGCTCTTAAAAGAGCCGTTGTGTTAATACAGGGACAGAGGAAAGAAAGAATGGGAATATTAACAAGGTCCACAGATGTGCTGGTCTATCTTATTGTTTATTAGGGAAACACTGGTCTCCCCATGAACAATTAGACCATAACATGTGGTGCACCTCATTTGTACCCTCTGAAATCGAGGGTTCGTTTCCAGAGGAGCAGAAGAGGGTGATGCTCCCACCGCAGAGGAAGGGCTCGGCTGAGCTGCCGAAGATGTACTCGGCTGAGCTTCTGCGGGTGTGCTCGGGTGACTTACTGAAGGGTTTGCTTCAGTATGTCGAGCAAAAGTCCTGGGATGTACATCCCTAATGGGTCTTGTCATAGTGTGATTACCAAAGGAATACTTCTTCCTTGGGTTACCTCTAGATAAGACGCGGTCACAAAGTGAGCAGGTGACTAATGGAGCATTTACCTTTTTCTGCCCCTCCGGAAAAGTGAAATACTCCCAAACCAAAGAATTCTTTTGTTTCCTCCTTCTCTGTCTGATGATGCTGCTGCCCTGCTCACTCTCAGAAGAGGTCTGCTGCTCTGCCATTGTATCCCAAAGACAATTCAGCTCCTTCTCCTAGAGAATCACAAGCAGTAATGAGGGGAATGGGTGTGGTGTAGGAAGATTCTGGAACTGAAAGTAGTTTAAACCAATCAAAAGTGTTGTTTCTTGATCACATGACCAACCGTACGCGCACGTTAAGCTTACCGAGCGCGTACGGTAAAAGTACGCATGCGCGTACGAAAGACACGCGCACGCGCGCATGCGCATTACAGGCACGCTCGTACACTTCCGCGTAAGGTGCGCGTGTGAAGCATGCGCTTACGCGTCGCGTAGGAAGTACGGACGCGTACGCAAATTGCGTAAGCATGCGCAAACGGAGTATAAATATTACGTACGCTCATTGTACATAAAGCGCAGCGTGCGCTTACGGTAAGCTTACCGTACGCGCACGGTAAAAAAATAAAAAAAAAATAAAAATAAAAAAAAGATAAAGGTTTGTTGAAGATATTAACTATGTTATACAACTATATCTAACCATTTATTTAAAAAAGGTGAATCTTTCTATATTGAAGAATGCATTAAAACCATGAATATATACATAGGTAGAATAGTGTTTAAAGGAAAAAAGAAAAAGAAAAAAAATTATGTAAAAAAATAAACAAATTCAATGAAAAAACCATAGGTTTCACACACATTATAGGTAGGAATTAGAATTCAAAAAACCATGCAAAAACATAGGTTTCACATACATTATATTTAGAAATTAGCTTTTAAAAAACCTTGCAAATTCACTGAAAAAACCATAGGTTTCACACACGTTATAGTTAGGAATTGGCATTTAAAAAACCTTGCAAATTCACTGAAAAAACCATAGGTTTCACACACGTTATAGTTAGCTGGACATTTCTCTCGTAAAAAACCATTGAAATTCCCCCGTTATAGTTAGTTCAGCTAACTATAACTCGCGCACCCGCAATCCACTGCTGATGACGTCACATATTACATCACTCATGACATGGTCAGTGACATCACTCATGACATCACTGATGACATCTAAAATGACATCACTGATGACATCACAAATGACGTCAACAATGTGATAAATTACAACATCTTTTCACACCCTTATAAAACCTTTGATATACCAACTCAAAATTACAGAGTTCCATTCTCATATCCATAAATAATGCAATACCAATAACTGCATACCCACATATTAACTTTTAGGTCTTCATACACCTCCACACACTCACGTGTAAAGTCACTCATAGTTACAGTCACTCCATAAAAAAGTATCATATGAATTTATACACACACCTATATAGACACTCACACACTACCAATCATCCATAGAGGTACTCTCACACCTAGTCATTCATACAAATAATCACACTGCCATTTACTCACCTATGCAGTTATACACAATCAAGTTCCCTTGCTCACAAAAATAGTAACACATTTTTATGCTCTATTAGAATCATTGTTGAAAGCACACACTCATCCATACAGTCACTGTCACAATCACACACTCTCACATCTACCCACTTATATACTCTTACACGCATGTATACTGCCTTTCACATATGTAGTTAGTCACAAATGTACCACTGAGATATACATTCAATCCCTAACACACCCATACATACACTCACTCAAACATACAGTCCATCACAGATGCACTCTTAAAACCATGCACCCATAGAATCACCCACTCACACATCTATGCATAGAGTCACGCACACCCTGCCTACACAAACACTCAGGCACCCATACAGATACTCAGACAACCAATCGATAACCCACATAGACACTCATATAGATATTCACAAAACCATGCAGCCACTTATACACCAACAGACAGAAACATACAGACACACAGATTAGTCACTAGTCTGCAGTAAGATACATTTAATGACTCACTTATAAAGTCAGTTACGCACCTAGAAAATCATCCATTCACACACTTGTGCACCCACTCATTCTTCAACAGGCCTTTCACTATAAATATTAAACATATTAAAATTGTTAAGAAACAGATACTCAATGGATGATGTCATCAGTGATGTCATTTTAGATGTCATCAGTGATGTCATGAGTGATGTCACTGACCATGTCATGAGTGATGTAATATGTGACGTCATCAGCAGTGGATTGCGGGTGCGCGAGTTATAGTTAGCTGAACTAACTATAACGGGGGAATTTCAATGGTTTTTTTCGAGAGAAATGTCCAGCTAACTATAACGTGTATGAAACCTATGGTTTTTTTCAGTGAATATATATATATATATATAAAGTATATTTTTGAATGATATTAGTGTGAAACAATATTTTCTCTTTGATATTTTTGTACTTCCCACTATATGGAAACAATATTTTTGTAATCGATCTTTTTGACATGGCATTTCTTTACATCGATATTGTTGTGATCGATATTATATCAGTGATCCTTCTGATGAGGGTGTTATGGGAGACAGTGTCACAGAGCGAGAGTGAGTCTTTTTGTCTGTATATGGATGTAAGCACCCCAAATGAAATCCGACAGGCACCTCACCATACCAACTTAAAGCTCATGTACCCAACTATTTATTAGAGAATCCCTTCGCCCCTGGTCATAGGGTGAGGCCTGGAATCCCTTGTGTCCTACAATATGCCCAGAGACACCAGTGCCTGCCACTTCTTGGAGGTCACGAAACCACAACAGTACCGTGTGAGTTTCCTGCCAAAGAGGATGTAGCGCCTGGACCTTTCCAGCGGTGGGAAATGATGGCAGAGGCAGTGCTCGGGCCAGGACTGCTTCCCACAGTCGGTATGGACTTTGATCACTGCTGTGACCCGGGGCTGGGCTCTTCACTTTGTTTGGGTGGTACGCTTGTGGTTGTGACCCCTGGGTGGGCTCTTCACTTTGTTTGGGTGGTACGCTTGTGGTTGTGACCCCTGGGTGGGCTCTTTGCTTTGTTTGGGTGGTACGCTTGTGGTTGTGACCCCCTGGTGGGCTCTTTGCTTTGTTTGGGTGGTACGCTTGTGGTTGTGACCCCTTGGTGGGCTCTTTGCTTTGTTTGGCTGGTACACTTGTGGTTGTGACCCCTTGGTGGGCTCTTTGCTTTGTTTGGGTGGTACGCTTGTCGTTGTGACCCCTTGGTGGGCTCTTTGCTTTGTTTGGGTGGTACGCTTGTGGTTGTGACCCCTTGGTGGGCTCTTCACTTTGTTTGGGTGGTACGCTTGTGGTTGTGACCCCCAGGGTGGGAAAAACTTACTGAGAAACACAGAGGGTCCCTGACTGACCTGAATGTGTTTGGAGAGGAAAGCAGGGCAATCACAAAGTAAGAAACAACAGAACCTTCTCCAAAACAATTAAATATAATAGATTGCAGTTTGTCCAAGATATATTAACTGTCCTACACCAGACCAGTGGTTTTTAAAGTTTATTTATCCAAAATACAAACATACATTTAATAGTTATTTTTCTCTTTTTATATATGTGTTCTTTATACATAAAAAGAGGAAAGCAAATACATACATTAACATATTTCATGTATTTAGTCGAAAAGCATCCACAACAATACTGTAATTAAACAATTACATACAAAACACATAATGTAACAGTGCAAATAACAAAACTCACAAAAAATCTTAAGACTGGGACAATACAAAAGCAAGTGGACAATATACAGAGCAATAAAACGATCATAAAAAAGTAAACAACAATTGTTCATATACATATGTTTGAATTAATCAATATTAAACATTAGAGAAAAGCGCCGAAGCGCGTTTCGGAAGTAACTGGAAGATGAGCAAATCCTCCATCAGGGCGCTGTCTGTATGAAACATGTTCAGTGGCAGTAAGCCGTCTGCACAGGATGCACTCACTTCTTATTGGACTGTGCAGGGTGCTCAACGAAAACTCACAACCAATGGTCTGGGAGACGGGAAAATAAAGAATAAATACTATCACAAAGCAAGGGTACAATGGAGCCAAAGGAAAGCAAGATGGAGTCATGCTATATGACTGAGCAATGGGTGTCTAAGATTTGAAACAAAATGTGCCCAATAGTCAAAGATAAAGACCCAGTGTTAGAAGGAGAAAGACACCCAGACTTTCATAAAATTCTTGTGAACAAACCACCACAGTTTCTCGAAGTAATAATTAAAAAAACCTACTTGTAAGCAACATTCACGGACATTAGGATTGAAAAGCACGCTGATATGAAATCCTCAATATTTCTATGGCGCATACTTATAGGGCCACTCGTCCGCTGTAGGATCTGAAGCGGAAAGTTGGAGATGTAACTGATCCGAAATGCAGGAGAACTTGTGATATCATTATCCCTAACACAGCAACATACCTAGATGTGCTGGAAGATACTGCCAGAGTGAATGTGGGCCATAAGTATCGATCCAGGGATCCTATAGGCAAAGAGCCCAGCAGATAACATCAAATATGGGCAGATCTAGAAAAGTAACCAGAGAGGACTGTTAAATTAAGCCCAATCCTATACAGGGTCCAAGCACAGCAGCGCATTGCAGAGTGTGAACTAAGCTTACCTGTAACTCTATGATAAGGAGCTACAGATGAGCTCATAAGGCTCCGAAAGTGAGGGGAGAGCCAGAATAAATAAAATCTATAACAAAAGAAACAAGCATTGGCATAGCCAATAGCTCTCACCTTTGGGGCCTTATAAGTGTTTAGGCAGAGCTATTGACTTTGCCAATGTGTTTAAGCTGTGCTGTAGAGAAGTGTGGCTGCTGTGCAGCATGCTGAAAAGTTGTAATAAAAAAGTGTCACAAGCATTTTTGTTACCTTATATATGACCAAGAGGGCATTATGTCCAACAGAACGACCATATTAAAAAATGTATGTACAATAAAAAAAAATCCTCATTTTTCTTTTGTTCTTGCAATGCTGGCAACTTGTTTTTGCCTATTCCAATGGTTGTTTGGTAACGTTTTTTTTGAGGGGGCATAAACAATTGGAGGTTGAAGGTTGGGAACTAGTACCTGTATTAAAACACTAGCAGCGGCCAGACGCTAGGGGAGAATCAACAAATGGCAGATTCCGAGGGCATGCTGAGGTGGTGTTGAGTGATATTGAGGTAGTAGTGGTGGTGGTGGTGGTGGTGGTGGTGGTGGTGACTAGGGCTGAGACGATGCTGAGGTGATGCTGAATGATACTTAGGTCTTGTGTAGTGATGATGATGTGGTGGTGTACTATTGCAAAGGCGATGCTGAGTGATACTGATGTGGTGTTGAGTGATGTTGCGGTGGTGCTGAGTGATTCTGGGGTGGCGCTGAGTGATATTGTTGTGGCCCTGAGTAATGCTGTGGTGGTGTTGAGTGATGCTGTGTTGGCTGTGAGTGATGCTTTGGTGGTGCTTAGTGATGCTGTGGTGTTGCTGAGTGATGCTGTGGTGGCACTGAGTGATGCTGTGGTGATGCTGAGTGATGCTGTGGTGGCGCTGAGTGATGCTGTGGTGGTGCTGAGTGATGCTTTGGTGGCGCTGAGTGTTGCTGTGGTTGCACTGAGTGATGCTGTGGTTGCCCTGAATGATGCTGTGGTTGCGCTGAGTGATGCTGTGGTGGCACAGAGCGATGCTGTGGTGGCGCATAGCGATGCTGTGGTGGCGCATAGCGATGCTGTGGTGGCGCATAGCGATGCTGTGGTGGCGCATAGTGATGCTGTTGTGGTCCTGAGTGATGCTGTGGTGGTGCTGAGTGATGCTGTGGCGGTGCTGAGTGATGCTGTGGCGGCGCTGAGTGATGTTGTGGTGATGCTGAATGATGCTGTGGTGGTGCTAAGTGATGCTGTGGTGGTGTTGAGTGATGCTGTGTTGGCCGTGAGCGATGCTTTGGTGGTTCTTAGTGATGCTGTAGTGACGCTGAGTGATGCTGTGGTGGTGCTGAGTGATGCTGTGGTGGCCGTGAGCGATGCTTTGGTGGTTCTTAGTGATGCTGTAGTGACGCTGAGTTGGGGCCCTAAGTGATGCTGTTGGGGCCCTGAGTGATTCTGAGTGTGCCGCTGAGTGATGCTGTGGTGGCCCGAGTGATGCCGGGGTGGCACTGAGTGTTGCTGTGGTGGTGCTGAGTGATGCTGTGGTGGCCCTGAGTGATGCTGTGGTTGCGCTGAGTGATGCTGTGGTTGCGCTGAGTGATGCTGTGGTGGCGCAGAGTGATGCTGTGGTGGCGCAGAGTGATGGTGTGGTGGCACAGAGTGATGCTGTGGTGGCGCAGAGTGATGCTGTGGTGGCGCAGAGTGATGCTGTTATGGTACTGAGTGATATTGTTGTTGCACCGAGTGATGCTGTGGTGGTGCTGAGTGATGCTGTGGTGGTGCTGAGTGATGCTGTGGTGGCACTGACTAATGCTGTGGTGGCCCTGAGTGATGCTGTGATGGCCCTGAGTGATGCTGTGGTGGTGCTGACTGATGCTGTGGTGGCGCTGAATAATGCTGTGGTGGCGCTGAATAATGCTGTGGTGGCCCTGACTGATGCTGTGGTGGCCCTGACTGATGCCGTGGTGGTGCTGACTGATGCTGTGACCAGTATTATATGCGCTATTTGCGTGAACGTGTGATCATTTGTTTTATTATTTGTGTATGTTTGTGTCTCCTTTTTCATAAAGAAAACGTTATTCCTTATGCACTGTAAGTGAATTCCAGACAATTGTTTGTGCTACGAAATATGGGCCCTTTATCCATGTAAAATGTTGGTCTGAATAATATGCTATTTATCTAATTACCTATTCCATAAAAGCTTTTTTCAAACTAGGCGCAGGTGTACATGTGTAAATGTGCAACTTTAAAATGGGAAGGTTGTTAATCCAGACCTTAGTAATCCGCTCTTAAATATGTGGTATTCAGAGCAGATACAAATGATAGAACAAGCAAAATTTGCTCACCTGTGGCTTATGGTCCCTGATGGTTCCAGTCGGCTCGGATTTGAAATTGCTTCTATGCTGTGTGGAGGACTGTGAAAAACAAAGCAAAAGGCAGAGCCTGCGTTGCATGTAACCAACTTGTCCCTGAAGCCAGAAGAGAAAGCTTTTTTGTAAGACAGCTCTGTAAATGAAAACAGAGAGGGAGTTTCAGTTATGTATTAAGTGCAAAGTATGTGGGAATTTTGTTTACCACTTCCCACCACTGAAACTATACAGCATGCATGATCTTGGGCAGAGTGTGCGAAGAGTTTTGTGGCATGAAAGCCTACTGGCACGCAAACTGAAACAGGTGGGGGCACACCACCTCTTTTCTGCTATGCAAAAGGGTCAATTGGTTTCTTTACATGTTTTATAATAGTTTGAAATACATGGAAACGAAGGGGCAAGATTAAATTACTTCTGGTCCCTCCAGAATGCAGAGAAAGTTTAGGGCAGGGATTCACGTTATCGGCTTTGAATCCAGATTGCTGGACTTGAAGGTATTGGATCCTCTTACACGAGCACCAGTTCCATTTCACAAGCACACATGCATGTTTTTAAGGCACAGAGACATTTATCGATTTGCCTAGAATCGCAGAATGTTGAGCCGATGCTGAGACTCAAACCTATTTCCTTAGTCCCGAACTCGGCAGCTCTGAATGTTACGTAATTTACATATGGCACGCTGCGTGTTCCAAAAGTTCTTATTTCACGTATTCTTTTTGTTCGGTCTCTTTTTAGGTTGACAGTGAGCAAAGAAAAAGCAAAGGAATTACCTGACAAAGTTTTCTTTCCTTGGCCTTACAGCTCCACTTCCATTCTGAAACAGAAAGTAAGGAAGCGAAGTGAAAGTGATCGCGGGGGAGAAATGCTACCGCCGGCCACGGCTTGCAGTGCATGTGTGCGAGTGGTGCGCACGCAGCAGTAATCATGCCATATGGCGCCTCTGTTCAAGTGCGCGCCCGCGCACATGCACTGCAAGCTGTGGCCGGCGGTAGCATTTTTTGAAGCCCTTACTTAAAGTCTCTCCAGACCAGCGCAAGCGCTGGGTCAGGCGAGACCTAAAAACTATGGGGCATATGTACAAGCCCCTATCGCCACCACAACGTCACTTTTTGTGACGTTGTGGTGGCGATAGGGTCAGCGCCCTATTACCAAGGCAGCGTTAAATCACATAACGTGGCTAAAAGCCACGCTAAGTGGCATAACGCTGCCTTGGTAATAGGGCCCCTTTCACGCTAAAATTAGCATGAAAGGGGGCGTGCAGTGGGTGGGCGTTCCACCGCAACACCCATTCACTTTGACACTGCCACCTATTATTAAGAGAGGCGATAATAGATGGCAGCACCGAACTTAAGACCAGAAAAATCCTGCTCTTAAGTTGGCACAACGAGGAGAAATGCCTAATTTCTCCTCGTTTTTGGTTTTTCCATGTGTGCTGTCTTGTGCAGCACACATGGAAAAAGCAAAATGCCAAGGTTTGTTTATGTACAGGAAGGTGTCCCTTCCTGTACATAAACAAACCTTTTTTTAAAATGCCATTTTGTGACTTACATGTGTGCTGCATGAAGCAGCGCACATGTAAGTTACAAACTGGCATTTTAGGTTTGTTTATGTGCAGGAAGGGACACCTTCCTGCACATAAACAAACCTCCCCTACACACAGACACCCTTGCACTCTGGTGCAAGGGTGCCTGCATTGGCGTTAAGTCGTGAGACTTGGCGCCATCGCAGGGGAAAACGACAGGCTGCACCATGTCCTTATGGTGCAGCCTGGTCCTTCCGAAGTCGTGGAGAGAGGCGTTAAACCAAGGAGGCTAACGCCTCTCAGTGCCACTTCCTAGACAATATGCCCCAAAAAGTAAAAAGTCGCTAAACGAATCTATCTGTATTAAAGGCACCAAAACGGGCAACAACTTACCCGCAAGCCTCACTGAGACAGGAATCCTAAAGGCGGAGGACAGTTCTGTTGACTATAAAGGCGCTCTTAAGGCACAGAAATTGTTACAGAGTGCCAAAACCGGTGAGCTCTGTTAAAGAAAAAACAGACATATGGTGAAGGGATGGCTAAGTCATAGCTGTCCCAGTTTAAATAGTGGACACAGGCTCTGGGGAGATTGGACACTTATCCACATGCCTCACGATTGCTCGGATCATGTATTCGGGGGACGGCCTCCGGTTGAGTGGTCAGCCGGTAAATAGGAGAAATCCAGACCGTGCTTTAAATAGGAGGAAACGCGCGAGCCGTAAGGACAAAATATCTGGCACCTGGAGAAACACAGTGCATAGTACGTATGTTCCAGTATGGGTGTCTGGCGCTGGCTACTATCTTAGGTGTAGGCAGAAACACGCGGTCGCCATATTGGAGCATGCAATTGGAACCAGCTAATATATTGAAAAAAGAATAAGTTGTGTAAAGAGAGACGCTCAAACCCCAAGTTTATCAGGGAAAAAAGTGAAAAAGTAATTTCAAGATGGGATCAAAATGAAATGATGCACAACCCGAATGGTTCCAGTTGAAACGAAAAGAGACGGTGTAATACCCGTTAACATCGTAATGCATCCACTACAGATAAGAAGCTGATCCCCAAGATGGAAACATATACATAGGAGAGTTGCACATGCCGGTAGGGCTGTGTCAAAACCCTCCCAAGGACAAACAAACATACCGCGCATGTTGTTTAAAGAGATAAGGATCAGAATGTATTAAGGGAAAACCTGAATGGTCCCAGTTAGGATGAGACAGAGTTACTAAGGTAACATTGTGATGCATATAGGAAAGTATGATCTGCTTCTTGTGGTTACCCCCACTTTTTGCTTGATGTTACACTGTTTTGACTAACCTGACTGGAATCCGGCTTATCGGGACCCCAGTCTATCTGCTTTCTCCTTAGCATGTTATACCGTGCACTTTGGTACACTCCGGATTGGATACTGGGGTACCCTTATAAGTCCTCAGTATATGGTACTCATGTACCCAGGGCATAGGTACCCCAGAACCCTCCCATGTGCTGAAGCATGTATTATGCCACCCATGAGAGGCCATGCAAAATGCAACCACAGGTCTGCAACCTGTGTAAGCCGGTGCTTCCACCACTTACGTTAGATATAGGTTCATTATATCTCCATGTCACTACACTTAAAACCTATCAGTCACTCCTATAGCAAGCCTTAACAATCCTGAAGGCAGGGTGCTGGGTTTTACGTGAGAGGGTGCCCCTGCATGAGCAGGGCCACTCTGCAGCCTTCGGAGACCATTCTCCAGGGTTGTCTGTGACTCAGCCAGACATATAGGTAGAGGTGCATTATAACCTTGCGTTAAATGCTATCTTGAAAACGGTTGAAACAGTGTATAGTGTTTGGTATCAAACACCTTGGAATCATACCTCCACACCAGTAACCAGTGTGGGAGGTTTGATTCCACCCTTCTGAAGGAAGCTTTGTGAGGTCACTGGTCTTTCCGGTACCAGACTTCTCGACCCGGTCAGCACAAAATGGATGCTGCAGACCAGAGACACATTTCTGCCATCCTGCTGCTGAGCCACGCTCGAGCAGAGGAAGGCAGCACAATAGGCATCCTGTCACAGGAAGGTGTGACCACCTCCCAGACAGGATTTAGTGTATTGGGGCTGGGTGGGTGCACTTCCGAAGTGCCTTAAAGTCTGCACCTGGGGCACATTTTGTGTCCCTGTGCATAGTCAAACCAGTTCTGGGAGCTGTTGGATCCTGCTCTGGCGTGAAACTGGACAAAGCACATGGGAGTAACCACCCCTCTGTCCTGACCCTCCCCTAGGAGGGTCACCTGAACCTGTCCAACCCTCTACCGTGGGTACATAAGGGCTTACCTGGCTGTAAGACTTTAGATTTTACATGGACAAGAGTCTGCAACAAGAAACCACTGACCTTCGACCGTCTGGACACTCTGGACTATGCTGGACTTCAACTGGGGCCGACTTCGTCTCCCTCTCTGTCCAAAGCTTTGTCTGTGACCATGCACCATACAGGCACCATGCAGGACCTGTGGAGCATAAAGGACAACTGAAGTATCTCCCTGTGGGTGAAGGAGTCACTCCCCTGCATTCACAGGCACTGTAACGCAACTGAACGGTTTGCTGATTCTGAGATCCTGCGACTACAAAGGCTCCAGCAACACAGGAGGTGGGTTCTGACGTTCTCCGAGGTTGATCTGCCCTCTCACAGAGTTTGAGGCTAGCATCCCTCGTGGCGACCACATAACCTGAACTCCTGTGCACAGTGTACTTTTGCAAGTGCATATGCTTGTTGGCGATTCAGGAACTTGTGCATTCGACTCCGTGTAGTCCTGACCCTGAGCAGTATTTCCACCAAAGAACTCCGGCCTCCTCACACCGAGTGCTCCGTGGGCTGGTACTTTGTGATCTTCCTTGAGGTCCCCTCGCGACTCCTGGTCATTCGGCCTGTGGGTCCTCCTGAGGGTCATCTTGAATTCTGTTGGGCTTTCCTGGTTGCCCCAGACGTGCCCTGACTCCCCATTGCTTGGTGAGTCCCCTGGACATTGCTGGTCCACAACGTAACTTGCTTGACCATTCTGTGTGGGTTGCTTTTGTCAAGGCTTGTTGGTGCTACAGCCAGACACCGACCCCTCAGCACTCGACATCCTTTGTGGGACAGCTCGCACCTAGTTCATGGTCATCGTTGTCGTCTCCTGGTTCTCGTGGCTGCAGAGTCAAGGATCCCTTCTTCGCACCTGAAGCACCAGACATCGGTGGGCATTCGTTCCATGAGCCCCCGGTAACCCTGAAGAGACCCAGACTCTGTCCCCTGTGCTTTCAGATTCCTTCCATCACGAATCCACCCTTGGATTCCAACTGACACTTTCTTCCATTCCCGGCAGCAGTTCTTCTTTGCAACCCTCTATTGAAAACGACGGCGGTATTTGACACCACTCCAGACCTATGCACCCGGCTCCCCTGGGATAGGTAACTCGGGTAAAACGGTATCCACGGGTGGGGTGGCTGTCCAACCTCTTAAGTTCCAAAGGGTTTCCTCGAAGTCCACTGAGAAGGGTCCTTAAACTTTAAAACTAACTGCAACTTCCCCATAGAATTGTACGGAGCCCGCGGTCTTGTTAGCACACTGTACCCGTCATCCGTGGGGTCCTTTTCTACCCCCCTGGGGTGGTTCCTTGGGGTCCCAGCGATTCTATGTGCTCTAAACCCTGTCTCGGCTCCAGTCGTGGTTCTTATACCACTATTTTAGTATATGATCTTGTCTCCCCCTGGAGCCCACTGTGTATTGTGCTACTTACAACTGTTTCTTTGCTAAAGTATTGTGTGCTTTGTGTTGTATCCTTGTGTAGAGGATACTAGAGAGTGTTATATAAATAAATACATATTTTTATAACTAGTGTGTGGCTCTCCTTTCATTTAGTTAATCCTAAAGGTGATAGTCTGGTAAAACAAGCTGCTTTACATTCCTTCAAGATTAAGCCTGAAGGCTGCTCTCCATAGCTACCTCTAGGATAGTTTTCTAAAGGTTATCTTTGACCTCATACATCATAAGGGTTGATTGGACTGGTGCAAGGTGCCCACTTTAATTAGTGGACAGCATATACCAGGCCAACTTCTCACATTGGTGTGCAGCAATTGGGATTCAAGCCTGTATTGTTTTACCAGATAAATATTTGTATTGGTTAACTGAAAACCATTAAGTACTAGGTACATATAATACCAGCTTAGAATAAGTAAATTCTACTGAACTTAGGGTTGGGTAGTCAAGGATTTAGCACACCTTTTCTCAAACCTCAGAGTGTTTAGTTTCCACTAGGTTAGGTAGGTGCAAACACCACACCACACTTAGTGTGTCTTCTAAAGGAGAAGCCAGTGGCTCTCTGCCTTCTAGGTACAATCAGTTTACATTCCAGGAATTGAAAGCCCTGTGTGTTTCTAGAAAGCTGGACAGGGAGAGATGCCAACACCCAACGCCTCATTGAGGTGTTACTGTTAAATGACCTTAGGAAGACCCCTGTGTCAGATGAACAGGACAGCGTGGGTGGGACAGGGAATCAGGACAGGTAAGGAGGTGAAACCTTTTATGACCTAGACTCAAACCCTGGCCAGGAGGAACAAGATGGGTCCAACCTGGACAACTCAGATCTCCAGGGAGATGCTGAAGAAGGCCAAAATGGACCCCTCTTCACCCCTCCTGGAGTGCAGAGTTTACCAAGGAGATCTAGGTCTCCCTCAGCAGAGTCATATCACTCAGGACAGTCTACAAGGACCTCCATATCTAATAAGAGGGACCACACTTATGACAGGGAGTACCAATTTCTTGAACTTGAAAAAGCTAGGCTTAGGCTCAGGCAAGAGCAATTGGCCCTGGATAAAGAGTCCCTAGAAGTCCAGAGAGCTAGAAAGAAATTGGGACTAGAGTCCCATGGTGGCAGCAACAGTGTCCCTAGAGTTAAGGAACATTCTTTTGACAATAGGAACCTGAGCAAGATAGTCCCTCCCTACCCTGGTGGGGATGACATCCACAAATGGATAACTGCCTTGGAGAGGGCCTGTAAAGTACAGAGGGTCCCTCAAGGTCAGTGGGCAGCTATCTTGTGGCTCTCCTTTGCAGACAAAGGTAGAGACACGCTCCTCACTGTTAGAGGATGCTGACAATTACTCAGTACTGAAGAGTGCTCTCATTGGTGGGTTTGGCTTAACCACTGAACAGTACAGGATCAAGTTCAGACACACCGAGAAGACACAGACTCAGGACTGGGTTGACTATGTAGATTGTGCTACTAAGGCTCTGGAAGGCTGGTTGCTTGGTAGCAAAGTGAATGATTTCAAGGAATTGTACAATTTGATTATGAGGGAGCAGATCCTTAATAATTGCCAAAATCAGTTGTTGCATCAATACCTGGTTGACTCTGATCTGACTTCTCCCCAATAATTGGGGAAGAAGGCAGATAAGTGGGTCAGAACCAGGGTGAAGCAGAAAACCCAGAACAATGGTGGTGACCAGAAGAAGCAAGACTCTAAAACTCAAGATAAGGGTGGGGACAAGGGTAAAGATCAAAAGTCTTCACCAGGGCCCCAAAAACCTGCATCTGGGGGGGGGGGGGGGCAATCCAACAAGGGGAAAGGCAAGAGAAAAACACTGGTGTAACTTTTGTAAGGTAAAGACCCACTGGACAAAAGCTGCTGATTGTCCAAAAGCCAAGGAAAACCCTCCTCCCACCACTGCCCCTAAGGCAACTGGGCCCCCTAGCACTAATACAGGTGGTGGTACAGGGAACAAGGGATTAGTAGGGTTAACCTTGGGCTCTGAGGTGGGTTCTGACCTAGTCAGAACTCCAGCTCAGGCTGTGCTTGTCTCTGATGGTGGCATAGATGTTGCCTCAAAAACCCCAGAGGACCTGCCTGCCTTCACTTCCAAAGACTGCTTCTCCCGTGAACACCGGATTTTTTCAACTGCAACCTCTGGCAGCAACCGGAAATGGGGAATCAAGCCCACTCTGCACCCGCCGAACCCGGCCCGAGCTCGAGTGTAAAAACACCATGAGGAGGTCACCCCGGCAATCCTGAACCGAGATGCGGCGACCCCTGACCTGCCTCAAGCCTCCAGCCGACGCCTGCAGTCTAAATCCGGAAGGCCCTCTTAACCGTGACCAGGAGCTGGTAAGAAGATCCGGGCCCAAAAGACACCCCTGTACCCGACGCCCCACGGCTTTGTGTGCCCAAACTAACGGTGCGTAACCAACCCTTAACTTCCCAACTTACCTCTTGAAGTGGTGGTCACACCCAGAAGTCCTTTGTCTCCCTGCTGGCAGTGCTTTTGCAAATCGGAGGTTCTCAATTGAGGGCGCCCGACGTCGAAACAGCACTCTGCACCCGGCCGCCTCATTGCCGCTGAGGGTGCATCTTTTGTGCTACTTTGTTTCCCCATTTGCCCTGACCTAAACCCTAGGAGCTTTGCTCCCACAACCCAGTGGCCTGCTCGTGAGCAGCCAGCAACCGGAGGCACCCTATCCCCCATTGGATAACATTGGGCCTCAACACTCTGCACACAGCCGCCCTAGTGCCGCTGAGGGTGTAACAAGAGTGCATCACTGATCCCGGGGGACCCCTGAGTCTAACCCCAGAACCTTAACTCCCACAGTCGATAACTTACCTGTGAATCGATAATCTGTTTTTCCTCCATAGGATAACATTGGCAATTACCAAAGTGTGGAGTTTCGAATTCTAAAAATATTCTTTAAAAATCGCACGAATAACCAAAACGTATTTACTTACCTGTTTGCAGGAAATGTCCCAGTGCTGAATCTAGGTATCCAGCACGGAGTTAGAAAAGCAGCGTAAAAAGTAACTTACTTGTAATTTACTGAAAAAGCCTATTCATTTCAATGTACTGTATTTGGTAAGTGTTGCAACCTACTGCATCCCCTGTAAATCAAACAAAGTACAATTCCCATTGCATTTTCAAACTGTTCTACAAGCAGCAACTTATTACTGTAAAGTATGCAATGCCTACCTGTGCCAGGCTTTCTTGGTTCTAGAAATAAAACAACAGTATATTTTTATACAAAAACAATTGGCCTAGAGTTCAGTTCTTGAGTGTGTGAATTCATTTGCTGGCTGAGTGTGTACAACAAATGCTTAACACTGTCCTCTGATACTGCCTTACTGCTCGACCACTCTACTACAAATCGAGAGTAAGGTTGTATCTAACTTTAACCTCTGCCTACCTCTGGGGTCACCTGGACTCAATACACACTGTACCTCATTTTGGTGTAGTGTATATAGAGCCAGTTTCCTACAATCGGTAGCTTAGAGGATTTACGGAAGATCTTCGTTCTTTGAAAAACAACGTTTAATATCCAGTGAATGCAACGCCCTTTTCGCTGCTGAGGATAGACTGGGAAAGAACGTTGGTACGACAATCGGCTCATTTATGTGGTAAGTTGAAGGCACCTTTGGTATAAAAGAAGGGTTAGTGCCTAGGATAACCCTGTCCATCAAAAATTGAAGATACTGTTCTTTGATAGTGAAAGCTTGGATTTCACCGATAGGTCTGGCTGACATAATGGCCAAGAGAAAAGCCACTTTCCAAGAAAGGAATTCAATTTGCATTTGTGTACTGGCTCAAAGGGAGGACGCAATAGTTGTGACAGGGCGGTGTTTAATTGCCACATAACTGGAGGAGGCTTAACAGGCAGAAAAGCTCTAAAAAGTCCCTTCATAAATTCTTTGACAAGTTGATTAGACCACAGGGAAGTTTGATTTGAGTGTATTCTATACCTAGACATTGAAGCAAGGTGAACTCTTATGGAAGAGTCGGAAAGTCCTGATTTTGCTAAGTGCAAGAGACAAGGCAGCACCTGCTCTGGAAGATGATGAGGACGGATGTAATGCTTACGAGATTCACCAAGCACAGACTCTCTTCTATTTAGCGGTGTAACATTTCAACGTGGAAGGAGCTTGAGACTTCTGTAGTATCGTAGAACACTCCTCGGAAAGCCTGAAATCCCCAAATTCAGCATGGTGAGGAGCCATGCAGACAAATGAAGAGAGGGTATTTGTTGATAAACCACTTGGTCCTGGATCATGTAGAGAAGATCCTCCTTTGGAGGGAAGAGAATCAGAGCGCACTCTGATAGGCAATGCAGCTTGGTGTACCAGAATAGTCATGCCCAACCTGGAGCAATGAGAATGATCATACAAGGCTCTTGCTTCATCTTCTGAAGTACTCGAGGAATGAGTGGAAATGGGGAAATGCGTAGAACATCCCCGTCCAAGGAAGCTGGAAGGCATCTCCCCACGAATTTGGAGGAGGATGTCTGCTTGCAGAAAGAGACCACTTTTTGTTGAGGAAAGTAGTGAACAGATCTAATGTTGGGTAACCCAAGGGTTGAAAAACCACCTTCAAATGCTAGTTGTTGAGCTTCTATTCGTGACACTGTTTGGCGGCCCTGCTGACACAGTCGGCATGCTCGTTCTGAACACCCGGCAAGTGCTTCACTCGCAAGGAGATGTGGTTGACAAGGAGCCATTCCCATATCTGTTGAGCAAGAAGGGAAAGCGCTCAAGATCTTGTGCCGCCTTGCTTTTGTAGGTAAAACATTGTTGTAGTATTGTCCATCCTGACTAGCACAAACACACCCCTGGTCCGAGGCAGGCAGGCTTTCAGACCCAGAAACACTGCCTTGTGCTCCAGAATGTTTATGTGGCACTCCGTTTCCTGTTTGGATCACTTGCCGTGAACCTGTAATTCTTGCTGGTGAGCCCCCCCATCCATCTATTGATGCATCCGAGGTCATCACCCGCTGTGGCACAGAGTGAATGAAAGAGATGCCTTGCAAAAGGTTTTCCTTGACTATTCACTAGGCCATTGCGGCTCTCATTTCTCTTGAAATGTGAACCTTGTCATTGAATGAGCCTTGAGACTGAATCCACTGCGCATCGAGCTGCTCCTGTAGCGGTCGCATGCGGCGCCGGCAATTAGGGATGAGCGGGATGCAAGAGGACATCATCCCCAGCATGGACTTGTACAGCCTCTTTCTTGAGTGGGAAAGTCCTTGCCCAGATCTTTGTCCAGACGTGCACCCTGAAAGACTAACGATTTGGCTGGAATAATGGAGGATTTTTCCAGATTGATGTGAAGACCTAGAGACTGGAAGAGAACCCGACAGGCCCTTGTAGCAATCTCAGCCGCTTGAAAAGACGGAGCCTTTATGAGCCAATCGTCCAGGTAAGGGAACACCTGGTGACCTGAAGGTCTTAAAAATGCCACTATCGGTGCCATGCTCTTGGTGAACACCCTGGGGGCGGATTTCAAACTGAATAGAAGCACTTTGAATTGGTAATAGCGCCTTGCCACTTTGAACCTTAGAAGTTTTCAATGCTAAGGGTGGAAAGGAATATCAAAATAGATGTTGAAGAGATCAAGAGAAGCCAGGAAATCCTGTTTTTCCATGAGAAGAAGACTCTCCTGAATGGAGAGCATCCTGAAAGATTGTTTTTTGATGAACTTGTTAAGTGTTCAGAGGTCCATCACCTGCCTCCATTTTCCATTATTCTTTTTGATGAGGAAGAAGTATGAATAAAACCCCCGATTTTGCTGGTTGAGGGGTACTTCCTCTATGGCCTGCTTGAGAAGAAGTGACTTTATCTCGTTTTTGAGATCCGAAAGGTAACGAAGCAGAACTTTCTACAGTGAAACATTCGGAGGATGCCAAATGAATTCCAGTGTGACTGTGCTGGAAGATATCTAGAACCTATTTGTCTGAAGAATTGGAGTTCCATTTCCGAAAGGATGTGGAAAAGACGTGATCGTGGTGTGGACTAATGTGGCAGGTGCCTGATGAACTTCATTGCATCCTATTGGAGTCTTGGGACTTTCCAGAAGATTGCTGCCTTTTGCGTCCTGCAGATCTCAAATAAGGCTGCGCTGTGCTGGATTGAAAAGACCAGTTGTATGGCTGGTAGGTACTCTGCGGATATGCCTCGAACCGCTGTTGAAATTGAGGACGGGATAAGAATAGCCCCCGCACACTACCTCAAAAGGATTGAAAGCGGAACTGCTGGAGATTGCCTAAGGCTTTAGCCGTGTCCATGTCTGACTTATAGATTGTGGTGCCTCATCTATGTGCTTAACAAACAAGCACCCTCCATCAAAAGGCATGTCTAAGACTTTGGCTGTATGAAAGGTGGTTAGCCCCCCTGGTGACCCAGAACTGCTGCTCCTGTCATCTGGTGAAACGCAGTGGATGAAACGTCCATGGCAATTTCAATGAGCCCCGAAGACGCTCTTTCTCCCTCCAATACAATATCTTTAGCCTCTATCTTTTTATCTACGGGATATACTCCAACAGAGTTGATGTCTGACCACATCTGCCGGTAATATCTCCCAAGAATGGCCATGGCATTAGAGGCTCGAATGGAGGTGGCCGCACACCAATGCCGAGAACCTCTTACCAATATTGTCGAGGCGGTGCCCTCCTTGTCCGGTGGGGCTGTGCACGGGGACGCTGGATTCTTGGCTCTTCTCTGCGCTGCTTACATGATGATAGAGTCCGGCCTCGGGTGACCAATGAGCAATGCAGGCGAGTTATCAGGAGCCTTGTATTTTTTGTCCAGTTTTGGAATGACTGCTGGAACGGAGGCAGGTGTTTTCATTAGCTTCAGCCCTCTTTCCTTAGAAAGTCAGCTATAGGGATTGCCCTCACTGAACGATGAGTGCCTGGTTTAAAATCATATAGAAAATATTCAGTTTGCTTAGCTGGCATTGGTAAATCAAAGCGTTTGGAGGCAGGCTCTAGAAGATCATGCAATCCCCCAATATCTGCAGGAGGGGAATCCACAGCAGGAGGGATGGGAGATGGTGGCATAGGGGATATGTCGTCATCCCATTCACCATGGGCGTCTATGTCCATTTGTATTTCCCCTTCCTCTGTCTGAGCATCCTGGGTATCCTCTGTGATGACTATAGGAGGAGGCAGGGTCTTTTCCTATGTGGATTTGGGAGTACTTTGGCCCGGAAGAATAGTGAGCACCTCTTGGGAAGGTAAAGGCCTCTGAGGAGCATTTGCACCCGGAAAACGCTTGTAGTAGTCGTCAATCATATGACGGAAATGGGACACCAGAGACACTGGAACGTTCATTGATGGTTCCCTAAACTGATGACGCCCTTCCTCTGTCATCGTAAGGATAATGTTCCTGGAAGGAATTCGGCCTCTGCATAACAGACGTGTCTCTTTCCGCAAAAGAAAATTCCCCTGCCAGGTAAGAAAATGGATCATTGTCCCCAATGTCCTCATCATCAGAATCTTGGCACTTGACCCTTAACTGCGATGGACAGTATGCAGGGCCAAAACATACTTTCATCCTCTGACTCTTGGGAGTCCAAAAGTCGAGCAAGAGGTAAAGGGGATATCTTGGAGAAATCCAGAATCCGCCTGGGCTGAAGGAGACTGATTTTCCCTCCGTCAACGGTGCAACCACCGATGAAGTACCGTTGACGGCATGTGGGCGGCCTTTGTCTGCGGGGCCCGTCTTCGTTGGAGTCGTCGACGGACCAGTGGTCGACGGTAAAATTCTTGTCGGCGGTGAAGGCCTCGTCGACGATGTCATTAAAGCGCACGCCGCTGCCTCTGCCGTCGAAGTCTTGATCGTTGTTGATGTAGGCATCAATGACGAAGCCGTTGACAGTGCAGGAACCTCAGGTTTTCTTGAGGAGAGATGAATCTTCGACAATGACAATGACGCCGGTCGAGAAGATTGGTCTCTGAGAGCAGTCAGAAGAGCAGACGCAGGAGATCAGGTTTCTTGTACTGTTTTGGTTCAGACTTGCATCTCTTAAAGTCCCAATGATGTAAGGAGGAACTGCCCTCCTTTCTTTTCCTGGAGGAAGAATAGGTATTTTCCTCAGGTTCAGACTTAAGAGTCTGAAGCAGCTTTCCCCTTCTGTAGCCAGAGTAGCAGCCTACCCTCCCTGTCTTTGAGGGTTTTAGCTGAAAAAGTGCAGTAATATTTGCATTCCCTAGGTTTGTGGTCAGGTAGAGGCAATATAGGCACTGTGTGGGTCTACAGAAAATAGCCTACACTTCCCACAGGTCTTACAGGGTCTAAACAGCTCTTTTTTAGGCTCTGGCATCTCAACAGTAGGGAAGGGCAAACGTTTAAAGTCCAACAAATACCTTGAGAGTAGCAAAAGCTGAGACTTGAGGTCAAAAGTTGAAGAAGAAATACTGTAACTGAGCAGAGCTCAGGGAGACTCCCTATCAAACGATGTGCGGTAAGAAATCTGAAGTATGGATGCTCTGTGGGGAAAGAAAATCTGAGGTCTCTGCTGTGATTGGCTGAAATGTGGATGTTATATAATGAGGCTGAGAAGTTACTTAAGTGAGTTTTTTGTTCTATGGAGGTATATGGTGATGGTTTATTATTGATATTTCTTCTGTTACTGTGGGACTCACACCAGGACGACGGGGAAGATTCAAGCATGTGAATCTATAAAAGATACAATACTGGAGAACAAGAAGATATGGCAGCAGTTAGTAGATGTTACCAAAGTTAATAAAGCAACTTTATATCTGATAGAAAGGAATATGCTACTTGCCAGTATGCATCTGTTCTTGGCATGTAGAGCTGCAGATCTATACACTGTGCATAGATCGCCATCTGGTGTTGGGCCCGGATGTTTGCAGTTTGTTTTTCCTCTTGGAAAGTCTTTGGGGGTCACGAGGTCGGTGACTCCTCCTCTGGTTAGTATTGCGCATGGGCTTCGGCTCCATCCTCAGATTGTTTTTCGCCAGCAGGGAAAGATGGAGCGTAGTAGCAACAGTAAAGAAACCCATGTGTATTGTATCTAAATAAGATAAGACTGGAACGGATACAGGTAGCCGGGGAGGCGGGTGGGCGTGTATAGATCTGCAGCTCTACATGCCAAGAACAGATGCATACTGGTAAGTAGCATATTCCGTTCGAGGCATATGAGCTGCAGATTATACACTGTGCATAGATTATATAGCAGTACCCAACCCTAGCGGCGACCACCGGTATCCGTTGCAGTTGTCTGAAATAGTGTTTTTAGTACAGCTTGGCCCACACTAGCTTGTTGCTTGGTTTGCACATCTTCACAATAATGTTTTGTGAAGGTGTGTGTTGTTGACCATGTCGCTGCTTTGCAGATGTCATCTAGTGGTATGTTCCCTAGGAAAGCCATAGAAGCACCTATCTTCCTTGTAGAGTGGGCTTTAGCGCGAACCAATAGTGTTCGTTTTGCTTTGTGGTAGCAAATCTGTATGCATTTTACAATCCACCTAGCGATCTCTGATTTAGAAATAGGGTTGCCTTTGTGTGGTGGGGAGAAGGAAACAAATAGCTGTTTGGTTTTCCTGAAAGGTTGTGTTCTCTGGATGTAGTAAAGTAAAGCCCTTTTAACATCCAGTGTGTGTAAGGCTCTTTCCGCAACTGTTTGGGGTTGCGAGAAAAAGACTGGTAATTCTACCGACTGGTTTAGATGGAATGGAGAAATGACTTTGGGTAGAAACTTGGGATTGGTGCGCAGTACAACCTTGTTGTGATGCATCTGAAGAAAAGGTTCCTGTATAGTGAGTGCTTGTATTTCACTAACTCTTCTGAGGGAAATGATGGCCACTAGAAAAGCTGTTTTCCATGTGAGGAATTGCAGCTCGCACTTATGTAATGGTTCGAAAGGGGGTCCCATTAACCGTGTGAGGACTATATTCAAGTTCCAAACAGGTGAGGGTGGCACTCTGGGTGGAATTACTCTTTTGAGGCCTTCCATAAAGGCTTTGATGGCAGGCACTTTGAAAAGTGAGAAATGCTGCCTGTTTTGTAAATAGGCAGCAATTGCAGCAAGGTGTAACCAAATGGAGGTATATGCTAGGTTACACCTTTGTAAATGGAGTAAATAACATATAATGTGTTGTATGGATACATTTAAGGGATTTATTGTGATGTTGTGGCAGTAAACAACAAATCTTTTCCACTTTGCTGCATAGCACGCCCTAGTAGTAGGGCGTCTAGCTTCCCTGATAATGTTCATGCAATCAGGGGGAAGGTTAAGGTATCCAAATTCTAGGACCTCAGGAGCCAGATCGCAAGGTTGAGTTGAGCTGGGTCCGGGTGCCTGATCTCTCCATGGTTCTGGGTTAGGAGGCATGGTGAGAGGTGTATCTTTTGGTGTGGTACTACTGAGAGTTCCAGCAGTGTGGTGTACCACAGTTGTCTGGCCCATGTTGGAGCTACTAGGATCAGAGTCAGGGAATGCTGCTGTAGCTTTCGCACCACTAATGGAATTAGTGGGAGAGGTGGAAAAGCGTATGCAAATTTGTTTGACCAGTTCATCCATATCGCATTGCCTTTGGACAATGGGTGTGGATATCTGGCGGCGAAGCTTGGGCATTTTTTGTTTTTGTGGGTGGCAAATAGGTCTATGTGTGGATGCCCCCACTTCTGAAAGAACGGGTGAAGAACCTGTGGGTGAAGTTCCCACTCGTGGATCTGCTGTGCCTGTCTGCTCAGCAGATCTGCCACGGTGTTTTGCACTCCTGGGACGTGTTGGGCTAGGAGAAAAATCTTTTGTGGAATTGCCCATCTCCATATGCTCTGTGCTAACTGAGAGAGCTGTGGAGAGTGTGTGCCCCCCTGTTTTTGAATGTAGTACATGGCAGTCATGTTGTCTGTGCGAACGAGGACTGCCTTGCCTGGAAGGATTTTAGGGCGAGGAAGATTGCCAGTAACTCCAGATGGTTTATGTGGAGTAACTTCTGTTGCGGCGTCCATGTGCCCTGTGCTGTGAGATGTAACAGATGAGCTCCCCAGCCGGAGAGCGATGCATCTGCCGTTAGGATTATCTGTGGGACCGGGTCCAGGAACGGTCGACCTCTGGAAAGGTTTGTGGTGTTCCACCACTGCAGAGAGCGATGGGTGCGACCGTCTACCAACACCAGATCTGTCTGACTCTTGGAGTGGGCGCATTTGGAGTCTTGCATGTGGCACTATAAAGATGCAAGAGGCCATCATCCCTATGAGCTGCATAAACACTCTTGCTGGGAGAGAGTGTTGGGATAGGAATTTTTGACGCAGCGCCTGTATTTTTGCAATCCTGGCAGGGTTGGGCTAGGCTATGGCCTTTGAGGTGTCTATGGTGGCACCGAGATATTGTTTTGTGTGTGATGGTACCAGGTGGGATTTTTGATGGTTCACTGTGAAGCCTAGCTGGTGAAGTAGTTGGACTGTAGCGGCGGTATGTCGCACACACTGTTGGTAGGACGTGGCTTTTATCAGCCAATCGTCCAGATAGGGGAAGACGTGAATGTGCTTTCTTCTGAGGTGTGCAGCCACTACTGCCAGGCACTTGGTGAACACCCTTGGTGCTGTTGTCACCCCGAACGGGAGCACCTTGAACTGGTAGTGTTGTCCGTCTACCAAAAACCTGAGGTACTTTCTGTGAGATTGGCGTACTGGGATGTGAAAGTACGCGTCTTTCAAGTCCAGAGTGGTGAGAAAGTCGTTCTGGGAGAGAAGTGGAAGAACCTGTTGGCGGGTTACCATGTGAAAATGGTCCGAATGAATGTAAGTGTTTAGAGGTCTGAGATCTAAGATAGGTCGTAGGGTCTCGTCGGTCTTTGGAATTAGAAAGTACAGGGAGTAGACCCCTAAATTTTGTTGATTTATGGGGACCTGCTCTATTGCTCCTTTTCGCAGGAGGGAGATCACCTCTTGTGTCAGTAGCGCAGTATGTTCTTGCGACATAGGGCGGTGCCTGGGTGGAATGTTGGGGGGTGTAGATGTTAATTCTAGGCAATACCCTGACTGAATGATTTGTGTTACCCATCTGTCTGAGGTGATTGTCTCCCAGACGTGAAGGAAATGTCGTAGTCTGCCTCCGACCGGAGTGGAATGGTCTGGAGGGAGCGGGGGAAAGTCATTGGGCAGGAGGTGTGGCAGAGCGGGCGGTATTTGTTTTGCCTCTGCCCTTATTATTATTGCCTCTGTATCCGCCTCTTTGATAACCCTTTGTGAAGGTAGACTGAGGGGATTTATAGGACGTGGATGCACTGTCCGATGAGTAGCCTCTGCCCGTGCCCCGAAAGGAAGAACGGCGAAAGGAGCGCCTGGGAGTCTGTGTTTGTAGGGCTCCCATAGATTTCGCCGTGTCTGTATCTTTTTTCATTTTTTCCAGGGCTTCATCTACTTTAGGGCCAAATAGATGATCTTGGTCGAATGGGTGATTAAGTATAGAGGCTTGAACCTCGGGTTTAAACCCTGAAACGCTGAGCCAGGCATGACGACGGAGAAGGACACTGGTGTTTATGGACCTTGAGGCTGTATCTGCCGCATCTAGGGCACATCGTATCGAGGTATTGGTTATTGTTTTTCCCTCTTGAATAAGTTCATTAGCCCTAGTCTTGTACTTTTCAGGGAGATGGTGCATGAGGGTCTCTAGCTCATCATAGTGCGCCCTGTCGTATCGGGCCAACAGTGCTTGCGTATTGGCAATACGCCATATATTGGCCGCTTGTGACGCAGTGCGCTTCCCCGACGCATCTAGGAGCTTGGACTCTTTGTCAGGTGGGGGCGCCTCGCCTGACGCCTGAGAATTTGAGCTTTTCCTGGCTGTAGATACCACTAGGGAATCTAATGGTGCAGGGCCCTTAATGTATGAAGGGTCTGTAGGAGCGGCTTTGTTATGTTATGTTATGTTATATGGTTCTTATAAAGCGCCGATCACCACTGGTCTCTAAGCGCTAGACAGACGACCAACAACATAATACCGCCTCCACAAACCATCTGCCAACTCCAATTAGACCAAAGATGTTACCGTACCAAACAGAAATGTCTTCAATTTTTTTCTGAAGGAAAGAAGGTTAGATTCCTCCTTCAGGCTGGGTGGGAGGTCATTCCAAAGTTGAGGAATGAGTACTGAGAGAGCACTACCTCCTTTAGTTTTTAGATTGAATCTGGGTTGAACCAGATTTGGGACAGACCCAGAGCGTAAGGACCTACCGGGAACATACTTCCTTAGGCGCTGTTTAACATATTCCGGGGCATTGCCAAAAAGTACTTTATGGGCCATGCAGAGGCCTTTGAAATGGACCCTAAGCTTCACGGGAAGCCAATGCAGTTTGCGAAGGAGAGTAGATGCATGTGCACTTCTGGGAAGAGAGAAGACCAGTCTGGCAGAGTCGTTTTGCACGACTTGCAGTTTCCTCAACAGCTTCTGTGATAGACCCAGATACAAAGCATTACCATAATCTAGCCTCGAGATGACAGTTGCTGAGACGATAGTCTGCAGCGTGGAGGCAGAGAGAATGGCAGTAAGTTTACGTAGCTGCCGCATCACGGCTGTGCAGGAACCTACCACAGCCGACACTTGAGGGGCCATAGTGAGAGCCGCATCGATCTTTAGGCCAAGACTCTTCACTATAGTCCCAGGGATAGGGGTTTTGCCGAGTTCTGGGGGCCAGTACAGATCATCCCAGGGATTGGCTATGTTGGTCACCACCAAAACCTCCGTTTTATCTGCATTAACTTTAAGGAAGTTGTTAGTCATCCAGTTGACCGTGAATCTCAGAAGATCTCTGACTGAGTCATGGGCCTCTGGTGTATCTCCCAGCTGAACCAGTAACTGTGTGTCGTCTGCGTAGTTAAAGACCTCACAGTTCTTGCGCGTGAGTTCCTCAATCAAGGGTTGCAGATAGATATTGAACAGTAAAGGGGAGAGTGCGGACCCATGAGGCACCCCCCAGGTCACCTCCCTGCTCCCTGATAACTGGTCCCCCATCTGGACCCTCTGAGTGCGACCCGACAGGAAGGACTCCAACCACTTGTATGCCTGGCCAGCAATCCCCAGCTTCGCGATACGGCTCAGCAAGATGGAATGGCTGACCGTATCGAAGGCTGCCGAAAGGTCTAACAGAATCAGAGCGCAGGGTTGTTTATTATCAGCTCTTACTCTTAGCTCGTCGGTGACCGTGGCCATAACCAGTTCCGTACTATGTTGTGGTCGGAATCCTGCCTGCCTGGCATGCAGGAGATGGTGTTCCTCAAGGTAGTTGGTAACTGCGTTCAGGACATGTTTTTCCAAGATCTTACTTAGGAAAGGCAGTTGAGAGATAGGCCTGTAGTTTTTTAGTGCTTTAGGGTCAGTACCCGCTTTCTTCAGAAGTGGGGAGACTCTGGCCTCCTTCAGGGATGCTGGGAGGTAACCGGCTTCCAATGAAGCATTGATTAACTGCAGCAGCTGGGGTTGAATACCTGGCAAAGCTAGTTTGAAAATTTTCGGAGGGCAGGGATCACTGGAGGATCCTGATTTAATACGGCTGACCAGTTCTGTCAGGTGCTCTCCATTGATGGCTGGGAAGTTAAGCAAAACTCCCCCAGACTGCAAGCTGTCTGTACCGAGTTGCGTTGGTAGGCTATCAGAGAGCGTAGAGATATCCATCAGGATGTCCTGCACCTTCTGGAGGAAAAATCCTTGAAAGGTGTCGCAGTCGGGCTGGGGCAGATCGCTGCTTTTGTCATTCAGCTGGGTGAGTTCCCTTAGAATAATAAAGGTTTCCCTTTGTTTATTCGTTGCCTCCCTGATCCGGCTTTGTACTTCTTTTCTATCCGAGGGTTTAGGACCCTGGCCCGGACTGGGTCTTTAAAAACCTCAGGGGCATGTTTAATTATGTCCTTTAACATAGGTAGAATGGCAGTGGACCTATGTGTATCATCAAAGGTGTCTAGGAGGAAGTCCTCCTCCACTGGGTCGGTATGTAACTCCACCCCGTGGTAGTGTGCCGCCCGTTGTAACAAGTGGTGAAGGCCCAAGGAATCTTCAGGAGGGGATGGCCTAGATGGATAAAGGTCATCCTGTGGGACATCTGGGATGTCCGGATTGTTATAATCATCCCATGGGTCTGGGGATCCAGTAGGGGTGGGATCTTGTGGCACATCTGCTGGATCATAGTAAGGGTCCCCCTAATCGTCTGGGACAGGAGACAAGGTGGGGGAACGATGAGGTGGAGGGGCTGGCGGTGGAGAGGGTGGAGGAGGTAAAGGAGGTGGGGAAGGCACCCTGAAAGGAGAGGTAGCAATGTCCTTTCTCTTTGGAGGTGGAGGCGGAGCCGGCTTGTCCAAGTGTCTCTTTTTTTAAGACAATGTCAAGTGTCCGGTCTTTGGATCCTTGGTGAGGGTTTTCTGCAAAGGATCCGGTGTGAAGAGCTCCTGTGACATTGGTTGTTCGGTCGGCGCCGAAGGCTTCGGGGCAAACAGCTTCTTAGGTTTGTTGAAGCCGTGCTTCCTGGGAACCTCCGGTTTTTTGGTCGGTGCCGAAGGGGGTCTCGGCCCGGAAGTGTCGGTGCCAAGGGTCTTGTGATGTTTGGTCGGCGCCGGAGTAGGTTTCGGCACCGAAGACTTCGGTGCCGGGTTTGGTGTGGAGGTGGAGACCGATTTTTTCTTCGGTGCCGAAGAGTGTTTGTCGGCACCGGTGGCCGGCTGGCTCGAGCCCGAGCTGCCGGAAGGCTTAGAAGGCTTCTTTACCGGGCCCGAAGGTGGGGTGTGAGAAGCAGTGTCCTTGGTCTTGCCTAGGCCCGGAGGCAAAGGTGTGACCGAAGCCTTTTTCGGGATCGGCGTGGGAATTGTACTCACGACCCGCTGCGCCGGGGTGATGTCCTCCACATCTGAGTCGTCGGCCTCGGAAGCGCTGACAAGGTCGTCGTACTCCTGTTCGATGTCCTGCTGTCCCGGAGCTTCGACGTCGTCCCCGAAGATGTCGACTGGAGCGGAGGTCGAGGAGTGCGCCATGTTGCGTCTAGCCCGTCGATCTCGGATGGTCTTTTTTGAGCGAAAAGACTTGCAGGTGGGACAGTCTCGGGCCTCATGTTTTGGGGAGAGGCAGAGGTTGCACATCTCATGGAGATCGGTGTGGGGAAACTTGGACGCACATCGAGGGCACTTCTTGAAGGGAGTTCTTTCCATCAGCCGAGATCGGAGCCGGAATAGGCCCGAAGGCCGCCGTCGACCCCCGGAATCGAAGAAGTGCCGAAGAGAAGATGAATAAGATGATTTATATCTTTGAAGAAGCTCGATGAGCGAGGATTTGTGCGTCGATCGGTGAACTGGGAAGTTCGGAACCGGAGCGCGAAGTTTTACATCAGAGCCCGATGGCGGAAAAAAACCAATCTGAGGATGGTGCCGAAGCCCATGTGCAATACTAACCAGAGGAGGAGTCACCGACCTCGTGACTCCCAAAGACTTTCCAAGAGGAAAAACAAACTGCAAACATCCGGGCCCAACACCAGATGGCGATCTATGCACAGTGTATAATCTGCAGCTCATATGCCTCGAACACAATGTTTACTATAGAAATGTAGAAAGCCTGCAAGATATCACACATATGGAGGAACAGACATTTCCATCAACTGGTCAGATTAAGAAGGTGGATCAGTCCAGGACAAAAGAAATTTATGAACATTATAGCATCCACCCTTTTCATTCTAAAGAGGCTATTAGTGATGTCATTGAGCTGTTTTAACCCCTTCAGTGCCCGCCCCTTTCCCCGCCCTGTGCCGGCCGTTGCATTAGCGGGCGGGGTCTATGACGAGCTGGACTCGTCATGGGCACAGCGCAACCGCGGCCCATGACGAGTCCAGCTCGTCAAGGGCACTGAAGGGGTTAAATGAAGGAAGCAAAAGGAGCTCCATTAAGTGTGTTGGAAAAAAGTTTAGAAGCTTGGTGTTTCCCACATCTTTTTCCTACTAGAGTAGGTGGCAGGCATGATGAGCGGCCTGTGCAAAGACCTGCAGCTGAGTATAGATGTAGTAGACTTTATTCATAAGACCCCATATTTCTTGAGTGTATTCCATATATATTTCACCTATTATTTGAGAGTGGCTTGTCTGGTCTCTCCAATGTTTTGAATCGTATTCTAAAAACAGGAGTTCATTTGCATAATATATCAGCAAGAGAACTTGGGGGGAAAGTTCAAGGAAAAGAGGAGCACTTGAAATACAATTTAATATTCCTAATGGCTTTCAGCGTGGGACTAATGAATATTGGTATTAGCGTCACTGAAATGCATGTTGAGGAATCTTGGAGCACCTACTTGGTTCCTGATGCTGAGTTGCGCTGAATATGCATGGGATAACCTGCTAGAATTCTTGCAGGAGGCAAATTCAAATATAAAATACATTCATCTGAAGACGCCAGAACTGTGCTCACTAGATACTGCAAATGTGCATATTTTAATCACAGATTTCAAGCAATGACGGCTTTCATCTTGAACAAAACAAAACCTTCTTGTGGTGAAGTGATTGATTTCTTTTGGCGTAAAGAGTACCAAGCCAGAGGTGCTCCCCATATTCAAATGCTGTTGTGAATAAAAGATGCCCCAAAGTTTGGAACAGACAGACTCGGTTTTGTCTTTTATTGAGCAGTATATAACTTGCTCCATCCCAAAGGACAGTAGTGACAACATATTAAGAGAACGAGTTCTACGATTCCAAAATCACAGATGTAGAAAATACGGTCAGCGAAAATACAGAGCAAAAGGGAACGTTTGTACAAGATGTCATTTCGGATTTCCACGGCCTGTCTTCTCACAAGGAAGAGTCAACAGCTTTTTGTCTGCAGTCAGAAGAACACTTATAAGGTAATCACCCAAAAATACATACAATCTAAAAAAACAGAGACCTCTAAGTACATTAAAGTCTACAACCCAGTGATTTCGAAGATGTGGAATGCAAACATGGATGTGCAGTTTGTTGTAGACAACTCAATTGCTGTTGCTTGGTACATTACATCTTATATAACAAAGTCAGAGAAAACTGAGATTAAAGAGATGTGATGAGATTTCAGCAGAAGAGTTGTCTAAAGAAATTGTAGTTTTAGTTTGAAAATGCCTTCTCACAGAAATATAGGCTCCTATGAATGTGTAGGCCGGTTAAGCTCAGCTAGTTTGTTTTCTAAATCCAGTGGAGTGTTATGGGTGAGTTTAGGGCTTGCTAATACTCGTAAAAGAGTACTGAAGTCTTTCCCTGATATTCAATATCTTGCAGAATTTGAGCCACACAGTACAGATATTCTGAAGAGTAACATGTTGGATACGTATTATCCAAGAAGAAGTCCACATCTGGAAAGGATGTGTCTTTAGGAAATACTTCAACATTATACTTTCAGAAGTATTGTCAGTGGAAACATAGATGGAGGTAAATTTGCTGTGGCTGGATATGAAGGATGTTTGGTGAGACATAAAGCAAATTTAATCAACCATAGAAAGCTAAGTTGCCAAACTCCTGACAAAAGAGTTTTTCTATTTAGCCTTTTTACAGTTGTTTAAGCCATGGCGAACTGAAAGTGAGCTACTTGGAGAATATGACTGTTATGAAGACTGTTTCAAAGCTGTGAAAGACAGCATTGGGTGCTCTGTGTTTCCAGTCATTCCAATCATCTTTCCCGGCCCCGGTCTTCATTACATGCCCGGTTTAAAGGAGTCAAAGCAGATGAAAGGAACGGGCCTGCACAGTGACAGCACGGCCTGGAAGGGATAAGAGAGCGGCCTTAGAAGATCCCTTGTTTTGCCAGAAGTTCTAGATAAGCAAGAGCCTGTCTCAGCCATTCCATGGTCCCCTTTGGAACCTGGTCAATGCACAGGGAAACAGGTGTTATCAAAAGTGTCTTCTTGACGGCATTTCTCACATTCCGGGAATAGCTTCACTGTGAGGATGAAACAAGTTCAGCGACATCTCCCGAGAGTCCAACAGGACTCCACAAAGACGTCATCCCATGCCCTGCCAGCCAGACCGCGACGATGGTGCCAGCCGGGAGGGGGCACAGCCATGCCAGCAGCAGGGTGACGCTGACGAGCGCATGCACATCTTCTGTCCGTCCGCATGCGTGGAATCCGTATTGATTTCAAAAGGCCCTCGCATGGAGAGAGCAGCACATGCACGCTGCTAACGCCAGGCGAGACATAAAAATTGACTTTTTAAAAAAATGTTGCAAAGATTCATCATGCGGTGCCAAAGTTATTGGCAAAACAAAAAAACACTTTTCCTATGGAAACTTTGGTCCTAAGTCTACCTACTCGCTTCCACAGGTAAAACAAGAAAATTAAATATATATTTATATATACACGTATCTACAAACTAGGGGTGGGCGGAATTTGCGAAATCCACTTTCGCAAATTATCGCAAAAATTTTAAAAACTATCGAAAACACGCGGAAATATCGCGAGGATGCGGACGTTTTTTTCCCGCATGTTCGCGAGATTTTCTGCATGGTTGCGGCTCGCCAACTTACCCATGTGGTTGCTCGCGGGCGCGGCTATCTTGTTTTCAGTTGTCTCGCAGTGCATGATCGCGAGAAGAAAGACGTGATCGCGCGACGCATGACGTCATTGCGGGCGCGAGACAGCGCAAATGGCTAAAAACAATACAACATCTCATGGAGAACGCGACCGGATCAAGAAAACTTGTCGGCGAACGCAGGGATTCAGGTAAGGCGATCGCACGCGAGAATGTATTATTTTACAGCGCGAGCAAGAAACAAATTATCGCCAAGCTGCGGAATGCGGAAATTTTGACATTTTCGCGCTTTCCGCGGAACGCGAAAATGTCAAATTATCGCAATTTCCGCGAACGGAACGAAATTTTAGCCCAGGCCTACTACAAACTAAGAACTTCGTTGAAAGGCAGCATAGTACTGTACAGGGTCAGAGGCACATATATAGTCACCAAGTCATCTGACTAGTAGCGCTCTAACAGCAAAGGTGGACTGTTACTTCATCATGATGCAGTGTTAAGGATGTGAATCTTCAGATCTTTCCTAAATTAAAGCACGGTTGGAGCAGTTCGGATCAGTATAGGGATGACATTCCAGATCCTGGGAGCATTGATGGAGAAGGCCTGATACTTTTTCATCTCAAGTCTGATGAGGTCTTGGTGGTGGGTGACCCCAGAGTCTCAGGAGATGGTGAACTTACCAGAGGTAGAGGCGCAGTCAGCATGGCTGCTGTTTGGTAAGCAAAACGTTCATAGTTTTAATGATCACAACACAACACCAATGGCTCATTCTCCCAATGTCAAGCTTGGCATCAACATACAACTTGCAATAGAATATTTATCAAATTCACTTTTATTGGTTTTCATAGAAACATAGAACTTGACCAAAGGCAAGAAACAACCAGACAAGTTTGGTTTGCTTGCTCCCTGTCCACATTGGACTCGCATAGTCTGCAGCTTTACATATGTTAACATACATTTGTTAACTGAAAACTCTGCACCCTTGAGCCAATTACTTGTAAAATATTACTTCTCAGAAGGTGAACACCAGTGGTAAAAACCTCTCATATACATGGTCTTAAGTAAAACAATCAGTTCATGGTCAACTGGTGAGTAAAAAAAATCTACAAAGCGATTTCTTGTATTAGGTCATAAAAAGATTATTTCACTACAAAATTTCACTTTCATGCATACTGATATATATATATATATATACACACAAACACACACTTATTTATGTACAGATCTGATTAATTTTCTGGAACAATGACACTACTCCTCTCTAGGATACACAAGTTTTAAACACTGATTACATGCCATAATTTAGTCACCGTCAACTTAACTGTTCGTCCTGATCAGGGTAATGCGGAGCTTTTCTACTTCTTTAAGGCCAACTAACATCATTAGACGCCCCTCTTCAGGCATCACCAAGAAACACAGCGTGTATCATTTCTCCGCTTTGAGCGATGTATTATTACCTGCGTTGTGGAAGCAGGGCTGTATGGGAAACTGCAATGACCTTTCTCTCAGTGATATGCTATTTGGAACTCACTGCTCTTGTTGAATATAGGCCACAATTACAGCGACCTGCTGTATTCAGAAGGATGCAACGCAGGGTGTACAGAACACTCCACATCAAAGCTGTGTTGCTAACGCAATAAGCGGTGTGCGACAGAGCTCTCATACAACATGTATCTTATATTTTTACTTTATACTTCTTTGGATTTTATATGTGGCTTATACACACTGAGAATACAGACAACACAAGGGAATAATTTACAGTACCCATTTCAGTTCTGTCACTTTCACTAAATGCCAGTCCAAGTCGTACTCTAAAGGAGGACAGCTCTTCGGAAGAAGTGTGCACAGAAGCGATGAACAGGTCTGAAGTATGATGAAACAGGGAAGAAGACAGAACAGGAGAAAATGAGCCTGGGAAGACGAAGGGCTGGAGTGAATGTGTGTAGGGTAGGAGATGGCGAACAGGAGTCAATGAAAAAAGTCAAATAACAACATGACGATGGAGGATACAGATGAATAAAGAACAATAGGAAATGATGGAAGATGAAAGTGAATAACTACAGGACATGCAACTGCAGATGACAGAATGGATTTTATTTTTTTACATTTATGATGTTCTATCCTTGAAGCGAAGAATGACACTGTAAAAAGAGTTGAGTAGTTCAGGGATAAGGTTGTGGCACAACAGCCACAAATAGAAGGAATAGACATCAATAAAATGTAAATGCATAAAATACCGTGTAACAAAAGCCCCAAAGCAATTCTGCTGTACCTGGAAGAGGTCACATTTAATGACAACAGAACTGATGAAACATCATATTGAATAGGTGCATTTAAAAATGTCAGGAATTCAAAGGGGACAATAAATGAATCTCCAAGAGAACAACTATGGTGCTCTTGTAAAGAATGTCTTGGTGCCATTGAACTCAATCACAGTTCTTTCCTCCTGCTAATACAGTAGCTACCAGTGACCTGCAAGTTCTCTACCAAATAGTGCTGAGATGACAAATTTCGTTGAGAACAGAACAAAGCCTGAAGTTGTTAAAGAATCAAAGCAGGGGGTGTTGCCATATTTTCCAGCTCCAATCACAAAGGTGAAGCAAAGCCGAAAACTGCCTTACGGATATGTTGATTTAAGAGTCTAAAGGAGAAAAGAAAATATTTTTTTTTCTGATGAGAGAAAGCTGGAAAACATACATGGACAAAGTTGGAAATGTTAATCAGATGTTTTAGGGAACATGGACTGTGAGGATGTGAACAACCACATTTCAGTTTTGGAGGCGTTTGGCTTGGGCTGTCATACATCTAGTCCTCAATGGCACAGAGAAAGGCCTACAGGTGTAGGGCCCTTACACAAAGATCTGTGTGTCTCCTTTGCACTGGTGCATGGAGATGCCAGACCCTATCGATAGCACAGCAGCTTCACGTAGATAAAAGTTAAAGAGTTTTATGGCAACAGGTGTGGCCACTCGTTCCCACTGATGTGCTCTGAAAGGAAAGGAATAGCATATGGCAGGGCCTCCATCCTTTTCACCAACACGAGCAACTTCTGTTCAATGAAAACCATTCCAAGCTACTAATATTATTAGTATTGTACACATCAGACAAGATTACATTAATGGCCACCCTATGCAAGAGTGACAACCTCAGTGCAGGATTGCCAGAAGCAATGTGAAAAAGGCTTAGTATATTTGGAATACCCCTACAACGGTAATACATAAGAGACAATGTTGCAATGACCTCAGGCACCAAGGTAATATTAGTAAGAAGTCTCCCAAGGCTGCATGATTCATCATTAAAAAGATTTTGGAAATTATAGGTTATGAAAATGCACACATTTTCAGATCAAATACACAATTTAAAATTTTGGTATACATATATCAATTCAACCGAACAAAAGCTTCTAATTTGGTACTCTGGGCGGCACACAGGAGAGCTACTCACAGGCAGCTGGAGAGCTACCAGAAGGTCACAAGCTACTTGTTGGAGAAGCCTGCCCTAAGGGAACATGGTTAAATGCCACAGGTGGAACAAAGAGCAATGGTAAAAGACCAACACCAGCTCATGCATGGAGTATTTTGCTACTTGACAAAATGCTCCTTCAGTGCCATGCCCTGCATGACAACCAAGCGGCAGCAAGCAAGTGAATGGTAAGATGTGAGGTACATGGTCGGAACAGAAGGATAAAGTGTAGTAAGTTTGGAATATGAATGGACTAATTATGTAACAGTTTTATCAGGTATCAAATAAGGGGAACTAGTAAACTGAAGGTATTTTACCATGATACCCGGTTCTTTTATGAAAAGGAAACTGTTACTAACCCTGTAAGCATTGGTTAGTAGCGTGTACTGCTGCAGAATCAGAGGCTCTAAATACTCCTGCTATCGGGGCTCAGACGTTTTTAAGTAGTTTTTCTTCGAAGAAAGTCTTTCGAGTCACAGGATGCACTGCGACTATTCCCTTAGTTTGCAATGCAATGCAATGCGCACGGGCATCAATTCCATGTTGGATTATTTTTCGCAAAGAGGGTGAGAGTAGTATGGAGTGTTAATACCAGTAGGAAGGACACGTATACTGTGAAAGGGGAATTCATTAGTAAAGATGAGATCTGCAAATGGAGCCACACTCTTCCGGGAGCCGCATGCTTCCGGAGAGGAAGTTGGGCGCATGTTAATTTACAGCACGACATGCTATGAACTGATGTTTATTTCAGTTTGTAGCATATGCTGCATATGCCCAGCACAGACTGTAAAGCAGTAAGTACCCCTCGACAAGCATTTGCTACCGTGTGGATGCTGCAGGTGTCTGAAATAAGGTCCTTAACCCGTTGACCGCGGCACGAATTTCGCAGCGTTGCGGGCATATTAATGAGTGGGTGCGGTTCGGACGGCCCCCGGCCGTCCTCTGCACACGCCCACTGTGACGTCGGACGGCTGGGGGTCGTCCGACGCACGCAACGGGTTAAGACTGTCTGACCAAACATTGCTTATATCCACACAATAGTGCTTAGAAAAAGTTGGGGGCGGTTTGAACATGTATCTACTATACATATATCAGCTAGATGGATATTGACCAGAAAGGCGATGGCTACTGCCTTTTTGCATGTAGAGTGCTCCCTGGGGATGTCATGGAAAACCCTTTTGGCTTAGTAATATTAAGTTTGGGAGCATTTGACTATCCAACCTTAGAAACAGATCGGCCCTGATGGAGTTCAGCAAAGGCTATGAACAGCTGGCTGGTTATGCGAAGGGGCTTGGTCCTGTCAATGTTGTACAAAAGAGCCTGTTTGACCTCTAGGGTGGAGGGCTCTTTCTGCTACTGAGCACGGTGGAGGGAAGAAAACTGGGAGCTCTACTGCTTTGTTGAGATGAACTGGGAAAACCATTTTAAGGAAGAACTTGGGTTTGAGTACAACCCTGTGCACCGCGTGGGGGCCTCAACCCACCAATACATCTAAAGGATGTTAGGTTAAAAGGAACGCTAATTTGCAAAAAAAGGAACCGGAGAGGGCAAGAGTGTAAGGGCCAAATGGGGGGACACAACTCATGAGCCTTGTAAAAACCACACAGGTTCCACACTGGAGCAGGGGGAGCTATGGGAGGGATGAGCATCTTGAGGTCCTCCATGAAATGCTTTAATTATAGAAGTTTGAAAAAGTGAGGAATGTTACCTGTTCTGCATGCAAGTGGCTCTCGCTGCAGTATGGAGCCCTATGGAAGTATATGCAAGGTCTAATTTTTGAAGACAGAGCAGATGATAGATAATGTCCTGGATCAGGGACTTAATACCATCGACATGTTTGTGAATGCAATAATGGATGAATTGCCTCTATTTTGCGGAAACGTAGGCTAGCATAGTAGGCCTGCATGACTCACACAATAGGTCAATGAAATCCTGTGGCTGCGCAAGTAGCCGAATTTTAGGCCCTCAAGTGCCAGATTGATTTGGGTGGAATCTGAGTATCTGACTTGACCTTTCTCTGGCGAGGCCTGGTTTGTTGGGTTGGTGTTCATGGGGGTTGATTGACATCTGGAGAAGAGGTGAGTACCAGGGTTGTCTGGCCAACACGTGGACTAGCAGGATCAGAGTTAGTGATGCTTGCTGGATTTTTCGCACTCCTTGTTGAAGGAGTAGGAGAGGCGAAAAAGCATAATTAAAGATCCCTGACCAATTTATCCATAGTGCATTGTCACTGGAATGTGTGTACCACGAGGCAAAGTTTGAGCATTTCACATTTTTGAGGGGTAGCAAACAAGTCTGTTTTGTGAACTGCCCCAACATTGGAACAGTGGACTAGGACTTGAGGGTGGAGTTCCCGCTCGTGGACCTGCTGATAGTTTCTGCCAAGTTGTTTCCATCCCCAAAAGATACTACACCAGAGATGCAAGTGGTGAGAGAGTACCCAATACTATGGATGCTGCTTTAGTTGGGAGAGAGTGGCACTCTTGACATCTAACATCGTCACCTACTCTTCTTACTGGAGTTGAGGTATGACATCCTGCAGGGTTACTATGTGCTAATGTTCGGAAAGGATGTATCGATTGAGAAGTCAGAGGTTCAGGATTTGGGGATGAGGAAGTAAAGAGGGTAAACTTCCTTTCCCCAGTTGAGGGGGTAGGGTTTCTATGGTCCCTTTTTGAAAGAGTACTTCTACCTCTTCATGCAGGAGGCTATGTTCCCTCTTGAGGGGTTGTGAGAAGTTCTAGGCAGTAGCCATGGTGAACCGCTGCTACCACCTACTGGTCTGGAATGATGTTCTAATGAGGAAGAGGGGAGGTATGGTGGGTCAGTGCTTGGAGGTGGAGGAGGAGGCCTCCTTACTGGGGCCACCTCTACAACTCTGCCCCTATTATTGTACTGTAGGCACCCAGGGTGTACTCTCTTGCCGGTGAAAAGTGTTACTGCCTCTTATGAGGGGGATAAATCTGAGGAAGCAGCCTTGGAGCCTCTACTAGCACATTGGGTCCGAAAATAGCACCTGCCCTCTACTAGTCAGGTGGGGGTGCATCACCCTAGTCTGAGCAGAAGCACACTTGCGTGCTGTGTGGATTACTAGGGAGTCCAGTGGTACGGGCCCCCAGATGTAGACTGGGACGATGGAAGACTGCTTGTATGTTTTCAATCCCTGTCCTTGACCGGCTTTTTAAATGTGTTAGGAGGCGATTTTAACATGCCCTTTAACATGGGCAGGAACTGGACTGTTCTTTCCGATGTAGATACTGTCTCCAACAGGAAATCATCTTCCTTGTAGAGGACATGTTTATCCTCCTTATGGATGGTGGCTGCCTATTGGATCACCTCGTGGTTAGCTGTGGTGTTGTCCGAGGGAGATGTAGGCGTGGGTAAATTATCAAAATCTGGGTCTCTTGGGATCAGGGGCACTTGGTAAAATTGTGCCTCATAAGAACCAGGGCGGCCAAAGGGGCTGCCGGGCCCATAAGAGGAATGTGGGCATCCCTCTGGTCGGTGTGGAGGCAGTGGGGGTGGTGAGAGAGAAGGTGGTGGTGGAAGGTATGCCCCGTCTCTATGGTTTTTAATCTAGGGAGCTGGAGGGTACTCCAAAGCAAGCGTCTCTTCGAATGTTAGCTTCCTCACCTAAGGCAGGGTCCCTGAGGGTTTCAGCAGAGACAGCTTCGTTGAACTTCTCCCAGTTTGGGGATGGATGAATAATCTTATGCACCATGCATCCAGTTCCCCTTGAAGTCTTTGTAGGACAGAATTGCTCTAGCAGGCAGCAGATTGAGACTGCGGCGCCAACGGCAGCTTCACAGTCTGGTGGCTTCAGAGCAGATGTTGGCCTTGGAGCCAGTGTGGAAAGGACCCTTGGCTTCATAGAGGCTGAAGCATCGTGGATCTTTCTGCTTGAGGTGCTTTGCCGGCGGATGGAGGCCTTGATGGCAGCGCAGATCATACGGTCCTGGCGGAAGACTTCGTTCACGGATTGGTGGGTGTTGAGGGCAAAAGGACCTTCTCTCTTTCCTCCTGGTAGGATTTAGAGGAGAAAACTGCCTCCGGACTAGGTGATAGTTGGTGGGATGGAATGCCCAGAGGATAAGCGTCTTCACCCTCCCCGAAGTCGATTAGGGCTAGTCCTCCGAAGATTTCTGGGATGCTGTCGGAGGATTGCCGCTGCATCTTTTGATGTTCCTAACGCTTCAGCCAGTGGTGTCAGAGTCTTTTTCAAATGGAAGGCAAGACAGTTCTTGAACAAGATGTTGTAGTCGGAGGAGATACAAGCCGTGTGCCAGCTGGGCCACAGGTACTTTACGTGGCACTGGGGATAGTTCTTGGAAGGTGTCTATTCCATCATCTTGTGTGCGTTGTCTACAAAGAAATTGAAGATGAGGGGCATGCAGCACGAGAGAGGGTCCGAGGCTATAGCAGTTGGTTGTCAATCGACTAATGTCGGTCTCCCAAGGATGTCGCCAAAGAAAGCACAACGACAAAATCTAGGAATCAAATTTCACTGTGTGAGCCCGAAGGAATATGAAGAACATGTCGATTCTTGGAGCCTAGTCGTGAAAGGTTCAAACCTGATGGCAGAAAAAAAATCTTGTGAGGAGTCGGTGCCCATGCGCATTAGCAACTTATGTTGAGTCACACTGTATCCAGTGCTTCAAAGAAAAACAACTTGCAATGTCTGAACCCAACACTGAAGAACAGGAGTAGGCAGAGCATGTGTATTCACAGCAATACATGCTAAGAACAAGTATTACTTTTGATGGTGTGATTATGGCAGACACTAACCCTAGTAGCAGGAAAGGTTACAGACAGTGTTTTATTACTGGAAATTATACATATCTTTCCTGCAAATACTGGATTGTATTTGAATTTATAAAGTGCTTACTACCATTTAAGAGGCTTAGAAGTGCATTCCGCCAGGCAGTACACTGCAGAGGAACCTTTGGTTAGTGGTTACATCAGTAGTTATTTAGATTAGACCTGTGCTCGTAGGAGTGATCGGCAGTGGAGACAGAGAGGAGGGTGTGAGTTTATGCAGAGGGATGGTGAGATTAATAGATGTTCCAGAGGACATTAGGTATTGTTAGGGTGCAGGGGTATGACTTTCAAAGGTGGAGAAGTGATCTGTGAAATGAGGTGCATGAAATGTACAGAAATACAATAATGTAGATTAAGGTAGACGTATGTGATTTAGACTGACCGTAAATATTAATTTAGGATCCCTGGTCTAAAAAATGTTTTTTGCATAGTTCCTCTCGTGCTCTTAAGCGAAACACTGGCAGTATCCACTGCCAAAATTTTGAATATCATTCTTCACAAATCTCTTGCCCTTGTGATCCACGTTACTGTTTCCTTTTAGGAAGGTCAGTTTGCGGATCAATGGCGAGCCATTTTGCATAGTTATTACCCATGATGTACCATATCATCTGGTTCTGTATTGTAGCTGTTAGTGATTTTACAATAATGTGGTGTTGCAAAGAAGACCGGTCACAGAAATTCATGTCATTTGAGGTTTTTCTTTAGTTTCTGAATGCCTTAACCCCATACACATTCAGCTCACGGACGTTCTGTATACCAGGTGCCAAAGATCTAGAGAGAACCTCACAGAACCCGAGAGACAGAATGCGGATTACTGGCCTGCACTCTAGTACTACAATCAAGAACATCCTGAAAAAAATGTAAATGACTGATAAAAGAATTATACGGACTTCACTGACGCGATCTTTGAGAAAGATTATTTAATAGTAACTTGATTCTAGGAATTGTCAAATGCAATAATCACAAAGTGACACACAAGACCAACTAAAGCTGATGGAAGTCGAAGGTGAGAGAAGGAAGATGAAGTAATAATTCAATCCAAGACACTGTTTGGTGCACGTGTTAGGACCCATGGGGTTACACAGGCCTGCAGTGAAGTGAATGCAGCACTGGCAGCATCTTCCCATGGGTGCTTCGATACCCTACAATACATGCACTGAGCGAAGAACAGTGCTGTGATTTATTAAGAATAAAAATATGGAAGTCAAACACGAACAAATACAGATGAGAAAAAGTAGTGATAGGAGATGAGACTGAGAAAGAATGTGAACCAGGAGGAAAGAAAGACTGAGCTTTAGAAGAGGCGATTGGGAATGAATAAGAAAAGAAGAGGTGCAGCAGAAAGAACTGCAGCGAGACACAGGAGATGAGTGGAGAGACTGACGACAGACCTCATGGAAGAGAACCATGTGGTAAGATGCAAGAACCTAAAAGATGCTTAAAAGTGGAGAAGTAGCAATCGCAAATAATAGAGGGACTAGGAGTGATCACGGTACAGCACACCCCCTCCCTCAGAATAACTAAAATCAAATCGAGTGTGCTGTTCCTATCCCGACCTAGATATCACTATTGCCCCATGGCAGTTATCAGGTCAGTGAGTCTACTCTCCTGGCAGAACAAGAGATCATGTTCTAATTCAACAAGGGGCAATTATTTGTTCAGCTGATGTTTAGAAGACTCAAGTTCACCATGCATATTCCAGCAGTTTTGAATAGGTCACTGGAAACAACCAGCAAGCCGTAAGAGCTGTTAAAGAAATTCAGACTGAGTCATGACTGAAGAGTTCAGATTAGGTTCAGAATGAGTAACACTGCAAATAGACTCCCTCTGAGCCTGGCCTCTTTGCTGTGTTTCTTTCTCTGTTCAAGCGCCTCCCCGTGCCTTCCGAAAGGCAGCAGTGTTTACCACAGCATTTGAATTGCTAGCATCGACCCACCGACTTCAGGGCACTGAAAGTGCCTCGCCATCTGCTACATTTTTAGGTTTGTTATGAAATGTCAGTATAAGCAACATACATTATTTCAGGATTTCTCTACATTTCGGGGGTTGTTTTATTATTTCATACCGAGAAACAGTCACAGAGAACCTAAACTATTAGCCAATCACTTCAGCTTGTCATTCGGTCGACGTTTCTAGATCACCACGATGAAGCTTGCACTTTAAGGGCTGTGATCGTCATTATAATAACCGTTTGCCAAAAGAATGTGCGCTCACATTGGCCTTCAGATGCAGAGATTCTGTACATAGGTTGCACCAGATGTGTTTCCCTTCCATGTTTTTTTATTCAGTCTTAGTTAAACATTGTGAGGTGACTACAAAGTCTGATAATAGACAACAGTAGAACTACCTTTTTCCTGAACTTGAGAAGAACCACCATGGCTTCTCGTCCTAAACATGCTGCTGTCAATCAAGGTAGTTTTATAATTGATGCTCATAGCTTTCCAGTGTCTTCCTTGCTGAATGAGGAGTTTAACCAAAAAATGGCTGTTCACAGTGTCTTCAGTCTTTTAATAAATGTGTGAGGTTCATTCAAATGTGCCAGTAGTTCTCCTGAAAAGAGATCTTTCTTCATACAAGTAGATGTGGTTGGTTGCTCCCGACACTTTCGAAGTCTGACGAATACGCTCTCACAAACCTTTATTCAAAATACTTTTTGTACTGCTCACACATTAATTTTTACCCGACAAGATTTGTACAGAATACTTTCTGTGTTTCTCGCATCAGTTTTTCTATTTTCCACAATCACATTCAGCATTTGCAATTTCTGCTGAGCTTTTATTCTATTCATGGAGACCAAAGAGCAAATGTCATAACAAGTTAGTTGCAGAGTTTGATGTTCCCAATTATTTCTACTCCCTCTAAGGTGACACCATTGTGGTCCCGAAGATGACAACTTAATTTTTTTAAATTTTCTTCTTTGGATTGCGAGTGAGGAAGCTTTTTCATCAGCACACTGATTAATCGCTTTACCCAAACCACCATTTTCTTTGTTGTAGTTTGTACTATGACATCTGTTCTCATCCAATGAACGGGTTGCTGTTTTCCATGTTTACAGCCATTCTACGGGTCGCCCTGCTGTCACACAAGTGTGTTTTATGTATGGACTGAAGATCTTGCTGTGCTGTATCATTTTTAGTGTCATTGTATTTCAATGTTCACATTCCTTCTCTTTGTCTGCACTGCAGGAAATAAAGTTTCAGCTAAACTATGGATTAGCCAAGAGGTTTAATAAAAAATATGAGAACTGAGCTGGGGCTTATTTACATTCACTAACGTGTGCCAACTATTACTGTATGAATTACAGGACACAGGGATTACAGCATAAACAACTATTGCTGAACACAAGTTTCGTTTGGCAAACAATTATTGGCACAACATCTGAATGGTTCAAGGGGTCCATCATGTGTGCTCACTGAATGGGAAGCAATATTGCTGCCATAAATAGTTCGACAATAGAAGACTGGGTGCATAAATGAATACAAAGGCCTCTATGAGGATATGCAGATGAGCGTGGGAAATGAGTCGACTCGCAGCAGTACCTTTATGTTGATCTGTTTAGGAAACAATGACACACACTCCATATACACAAGAAAAAGGCGGTCCTGTACTTCATAGCATGGTGACAAGAAAATAACACATGATGCTTGTTAACATGAACATACGCGTGCACACAGAATGTCATGCTGCTCCTTGCACAGCATCCAGATGTTCGCTGCAAGAAGATGGGTGCAGGACATGGGGAGAGGGGCAATGCTTCCTCACTGCACAGGACACTAGGCTGCTTTCAGAACGACTGTCTTCACTAGAGAGCACCACATATGGAAAAGGATTTTAGAGAATCAGTTTTAAGATGCACTGATAAACAACTAGGAAGGTTAAGGACAGGCTTTCATGTTTGTGATTGTTTCACAAAAGATGGGAGATGAGCCATTGGATCACCCTGTCGGAGTAACCATTTGTCGACAGTTGTTAGCAGAACAGGTAATTCACTGAAGATGACAGAGAACATATGGGCACCACTTAGGAATGGTGGGAGCGGGTGACAGAGTTTTTATCGCTATTTTACTAATAAATGCACTGCAAAAGATATATTTGTAAGGCCCAGCTTTACAAGGTGAACAGCAATTTGGGCAGGGGATTATAGCTAGAAGCCAAAAGACTGATCCAAGCATTGCTCAAATAATTGGCGTGAAGATGACACAGCTTTTGCCTTCCTTCTATCAAGAATCCTTGCTAGGTTTCCACTGAGAGGTCATCAGAAGACACCTGGTCAGATTCTGCAGTCAGAAGAACTTTGAATGTGATGGACCAGTTCTTGTATACTATTTTATCTCTTGCAGCAAGTTATTTTTCGGTGCCGTTTAGTACTTTACTGCTGGACCGCGAATCTCATTTCAGTTTATTGCATACTTGGGGACCATGATCAGCAATACCCTCTCTTGGTTGCTGTCACTTTCGTAGCTGCTCCACCAGGAGAGAACTTTCTACTTTTACCTCCGGCTATTAAAAACTCTTGTATTTATTGTATGCCAGTGGCTTCTTTTGCAGTTTTTTGCTTTTTCTCTAGGATGAATCCAACTATACAATTTATTTTATTTCCACACTTAATGGCGCATAGAAGTCTCTCTTCGTACGACCTTTGATGTCCAAACACAGCTCACTTATGGGGACTATATGGTGTCACTTTCATAAAGGCAGCACGTCTGTGGATTGGGCAGGTTGTTTATAGAAGACACTGGAAACAATCAGATCCCCTTCAGGGCTTTTTTACCAAACTTGGGTTTTTTCAGACCCCGTCTCCTGGAGCCAGACCCCCGTTTGTCTCTCCATTTCTCCAAGGTGTGTATCCGCTGATGGAGCTCTAAGTATGAGGGGATTTTGAAGGTCTTCCCACATTCATTGCAGGAGTATGATTTTGAACTTTTGTGTTTTATTTGGTGTACCTTCAAGCTTGATAATGCGCTGAAACTCTTCCCACATTCATTACATGCAAAGTATCCTGTGTGTACTCGTCTGTGTATGATCAGCAGTGAAGATTTGCTAAAAGATTTCCCACAGACATTACACGTGCATGTTTTTGCACTTGTGGGGAGCTTCTGCTGTTGGAGTGGCATTGAAGAAGGGGTCAAAGACTTTTCGCTTTCATCACTTGTCTTTTCTTGGGCATTGTTTTCAAGTGTACTCACACGGTTCTCATCTGAACATATTGATGCATTTAAGCTAGTGTCAGTCTTCGGTTCTTGAGGTGCTGAAGAATCATGGGAACACTTCTCGCTTTCACAGCATGTCGACGTTTTGTCTGTGACTAGGTTGTCAAGTTCATGCACAGTATTCTTTTCGTCATGATGTATGGAGTCTTTTCCATTTGCATGGACTTTCTTGTGTAGAAGCAATATTGCTGAAGAATTAAAAGACATTTCACATTCGGTGCAAGGGTAAGGTTTCTTTTCTGGTGCTTTTGTCTCAACCTTGGGTGTACCAACACTTTTCTTTTCATTAACCCTGGTGGAAACTTTTTCTTTTGTATGAACATTCTGGTGTTGAAGCAGTACCAAAGAAGAATTAAAAGACAGATCACACTCACTACATGGGTACGGTTTCTTTTCGGAGGCTTTTGTCTCACCCATCAGTTTACTATCACCTTTCTTCTCATCACTTTGCACGGAACATTTTTCTTTTGTGTGAGCCTTCTGGTGTTGAAGCAGCAATGGAGCAGAATTAAAAGACAGATCACAATCACTACAAGGGTAAGGTTTCTTTTCTGAGGCTTTCTTCTCCACTTTAGTTTTGCTATCACTTTTGGGTTTGCTAACATTTTTCTTCTCATCATTCCACATGGAAGCTTTTTCGCTTGCGTGAACTCTCTTATGCTGAAGCAACATTTCATACGCATTGAAAGACTTTTCACATTCATCACACGGGTGTGGCTTCTTTTCTGGGGTTTTCAAATGATGCTTTTTGACACCTTTCTTCCCGTCCACGTGCATGAAAGCTTTCTCACTTGCATGAACCCTCTTGTGTTGAAGCAACATTTCATAAGCATTGAAAGACCTTTCACATTCATCGCATGGGTGTGGTTTCTTTCCTTGGGTTGTTTGCGGATGTTTACTTGCACTTTTCCTCTCATTGTAATGCTTCTTCTTGTCTTCTTGTCGTCTTGATTTTGGTTTGCTTACTTTTCTGTTCACACTGGCATTTGAATTCTTACGAAGAGGTTTTTCCTTTACACCTGGCAGGTCTTCCTCTTTGTGGAATACCTGGTGCTCGATTAGGTTGGATTTCTGAAAAAAGACGATCCCACAGTCTGGGCATGGGTACTTTTTCACTCCCGATTTTGTTCTTGGAATTTTTGTGGACGACTTGGATTTTCCAACAGGCCTTTTAAATTTGCGTTCCGTGGACCATTTTCTTGCACTGTTGTTCTGCATCCTTTTGGGTCTTTTAGGTCTATATTTAAACTCTTCATCTTCATCCGAGTCCCAGTCATCATCTTCAGCAGAGTTCCAAACATCCTCCTCCTCCTCTTCGCCGGAGATCCAGATATCATCCTCATCTTTCTCTGAATACCAGACTTCTTTTTTGACCGCTCTTGCTCTTCGTGGTTGCAGTTTGTCAGTACACTCTTCAAGTTTTCTCTTGTACTTTTTCAAGGTATTCGTCTCTGATTGAAACAAAATCAAGACACAAATTAATTTGATAATAAAATAAAATATAGAAGCAGCAGACATACTAACTTGCAATTCATAAAGCTGTACGCTCTACTAGTGCTTCAGAGAAAGTTATGTTGAACAAGTTACTTACCCAAGATAATGATCTTTCTGGTGAATGCTTTACCTACCTGCGGATTACTCACTTTTTGAATATTCTAAGGTGCCAGACAGGATGCAAAAACTTTCCAACAGCTTTCCTACACCATTAGGTGGAGTTCTGCTCCATTCCAGCATCAGGCACATACCAGGACATGACATAATTGGAGCCATATAGCGCCAAACTTGTGCCCTGACGTCAGTTCCTCATTCTTTTGTTTAGAGCCCGTACAGGTAGACACAGCCTGCAGTATTTTGATCAGTGGCTATGCCGTTTAACAATGTAACCTAAAACCATATGTATGTGATGGCTGTGCGACCATTACACAGAATGGGGAGAGGTGAGAAAAGAGTTGGGGAGATTGGTGAGGAATTTGCAGGCAAGGAAACAATGCTCACCTTCAATCCTATGTCTCTTCCAGGGGAATCCTCATCAAGGTCATAAGCATTAAATATTCCAGCCAACGTGCGTGGACCCCGGCTGGTCCTCACAGCACCTTGGTCGTGCTCAAGGTGCTGTGTGGCACCAAAATGCGTTGATGCTGCTTTTGCGTCTGGATCGAATAAAACTTTATCATCAACTGTACAAGAGTGCCGTGGCATTCTTGACTGAAAGGAAGAAGTTTCTTTGGATTACAATGTCAGCGTGCGGCATAGCGCTGAACATGAGCACAGCAGACGAGATGACAGCTTGAGTGCAGCACGCCGAAACCATGAGAATACTTTCACACACACTGGCCACAACAATGAGAGGAAAAGTTCTGGGCCCCATTTTGTGATGCGGGACACAACACGCGTGGAGGGGGTAGGGAGAAAACATTAAATAGGACATAAGTGGTCAGGATAGAGGTATCCTGACCCCAAGTGACTGAAGGAAGGGGTCTCTGAGGGACCGAGACTCGTGGGCTGGAAATTGCCCAAAACATTTTTTTCGGGTCCCAAGGTTACAGGGATTTTTTAGTTAGGAAATAGAATTAAACAAACCATAGAAATTCACAAAAAAACAAAGGTTTCAGGGATGTTATAAATTTGGGTATAAAATATGAACCTAACATAACTTCCCTGTAACCTTTGTTTTCTTTCGTGAATATATGTGGCTCTTCAGCCGACAGAAAAAAGCTAAAAATTGCCACATTACACTGAGTTTTCATTTTAAACAACTGTCACAATTCACGAAATAATGTCATTAATACACAATGACTATAAAAAAGGTTTCACAAACCTTTAGTTAAAAAGAAAAGGAAATGGGAGCCATAATTAAGAAATAGGCTGCCATTCAAAGAATTACAGAGAAAATTGGCACTGTGTCTTTAAGAACCTCGCAGTACCCCTTGTATCCCATCATGCCTCACAGGTGACAGTTTGGTGAAATCAGTTTTACGGATATTTGGAATCCTGGGTACAGAATTTGTTGAGGGCAATAATAGGTGGGAGGGATTAAAGGTAAATAACATATCCTTCTCTTCCAGGGGATCCTCATCATCAATACAGCAAACACAAGGAGATGATGGACAGAGCGTTGAATCTTTTCAGACACTCACCCGGTACACAGATCTGGTTTGAATCCATCATTGTTCTTTAGCTTACTTCGTCACCCCAGTTCAGACCCAGCTATATGCAAATCAGTCTGACCCTGTGCCTCATGGAAACAGTCCAGCCCATACTGCCAAGCCAGGTCTTCCCTGAACCGGAAACAAGCATCCTGAGACCGGTTTCGGGGTAACACCTTATCAGCCAGGCTAGCTTGAATCCAGTGGCAAAGTGAGCAAGGGACCCACGTCTAGGCATACCCTGCCAACTTAGGGCGAACAAAGCAAAAACAAGGAGATGATGGACGGAGTGCTGAAACTTTTCAGACACTCACCCCCAGTCACAGATCTGGGTTGAATCCATCATTGTTCTTTAGCTCACATGTTTCTGGTCCAGGAAAGACCTGGATTGGCCGTTCGGGCTGGACTGTTCCCATGAGGAACAGTGTCAAGACTGATCTGCATATGGCTGGGTCTGAACTGGGGTGGTGAAGTGAGCTAGAGAACGAGGTCGACCTCGAATCTGGGCAACTGGGTTCAAGCCTTGGCAACGACGCTCAACATCCTGTGATTCTGGGCAAATCACTTAATCTCTCAAAAATGAATGTGTCCTTATGTAAGCAACTGGTGCTCATAAAGCAATCTGATACCAGATACCTTCAGGTCAAGTTCGCGCTATATAAAACTCAGAGAAAAAGAACTGCCCAGTAAAGGTACGAGCAGATTTCCAGGTAGCAGCTTTACAAATTTCGGAAACAGTTACACTCTTTAATAGAGCTGCAGCCGCAGCTTTTCCGCTTGTAGAATCTGCCCTCGGTCGTAAGGATTTTTTTAGCTGGCTGGTAAGAAAGGAGTTTACAAGAAACTATCCAACTGGAAATAGTTTGTTTGGAGAATGCAAACCTCTTTCACCAGACCATACTTAACACAAAGTTGATCCGATTTCCTTATAACTTTGGTTTTATCCAGGTAGACCTATAGCACTCTTATTATATCAAGAATGTGTAATGACCTTTCAGTCGGAGTTGCAGGGTTAGGGATGAAAGTAGTTCTTATCACCACTGAAAGAATGTGTACGACTCCTCAGAACATAGAGCTTGAGTTTCAATTATGCTATGAGCTGAAGTGATAGCAACAAGAAAGCTGCTTTCCATGTGAGATGTTGCAAAGAGGGCTTAAGTATCGGTTCAAATGGGCTACCCATCAGTCTGGCAAGGACAATACTAAGTTCCCATGGAGGAGATGGTGACCTAATTTGATGGAACACCTTTTGAGGCCTTCCAAAAAGTCTTTGACCACTGTAATTTTAAAGAAAGACTTCTATGAAGGAGATTCCCTACAGGCTGTACGAGCCGTAATGGCCACAAGATGTACCATATTGGAAGAAAACAGCAGTCCAAATTTAGGTAAATGGCGAAGATACGGAATGACCACATCCTTTTGACACAAAATCAGTTTATGAACATTTTGTTTACACCATAAATGAAACTTTTTCTATTTGAAAGTATATGATCTTCTAGTGGAAGGTTTTTTAGCCTCTCTTAAAATGCCCATGCATTCTTTAGAAAGGCCTAAATGTCCATGTTGGAGGAATCCAGGAGCCATGCAGTCAAGTTCAGGGAGGGAAGAGAAGGTTGGGATGTAATATCTGTCCTACGAACTTGTCCAGGTGATCCTGTCTGCACGGCAATTTCTTGTGTGGTCTCTCTGACAGATGTAAAAGATCTGTGAACCACCACTGACAAAGCCTTTCTGGGGCTATTAATATCATTCTGGATCCGGACTTGCACAGTTTGACAATTATTGTTGGTATGAGAGGAATTGAGGAAATGCAAACAGAAATTTCCCTGATTCATTTATCGAAAGGGATTCCCCTTTGACCCTGGTTGGATGAACCTGGATGCGTAATCCTGCCATTTTTTGTTGTTTGCTTCTGCAAACAAGCCTATATGAGGGTAATCCCATTTCTAAAAAATGTCTTGCAAGACATCGACGTTTAGGATCCAGTTGTGATTTTTGTGGAAATTTTGACAGTCTGCGTTGGGTATTTTGACCCCTGGGAGATCACTGGCCGTTTTGGTTATATTCCTGGCTATTAACCATTTCCAAATGGCTTGGGCTTTGAGAGACAAGGGACGGGAGTGAGTCCCTCTCTGTTTATTCAGGTAAAGTATAGATGTTGTGTTGTTGGTTTGAACGAGGAGAGTTTGTTGTTAAAGATGGGAAAAAGGTCTTTAGAGTCAGATGAACTGCTCTCAATCTCCGCATACCGATATGATACACCTTTTCCTTGTTCAACTAAATTCCCTGGGTCTGAAGGGAGCCCATATGAGCACCCCATCCCTTCGAAAGAAGCATCTTTGATTAGTATCTGAGTTGGTAAATCCTGATAAAATGGTGTGCGAAAGTGGCTCTGTATTTACTGTTCCCAAATAGGTACAGGGTGTACAGAGTCCACAGTCCCCAGAGGTTTGGCAGAGGCTAAAGTTAGATATAACCTTACTCTCTAAAGTGGTAGCTTGGTCGAGCAGTAAGGCAGTATCAGAGGACAGTGTAAACATTTTGTTGTACACACTCAGTCAGCAAATGGTCTCACACACTCAATAACTGAATTCTAGGCCAATGGTTTATATATAAAAAAATATATGCTTGTTTTATTTTAGAACCAACAATAGGTATTAAAATCTCAGAATGAGATGCTTTAGGTAAATACTTTTGCAATATGCAATTGGCTTTTGTAGATATTTACAAGTTGTTGCAATAGGCAACACAATAATGCATTGAGTTCAATGGAAGTTTCAAGTTATTTGCAATAGATTACTCTCAGGATTACTTTTGTAATGCCAGGACTGGATCCTAGATTCAGTCCTGGGACAGTTCTTAGAAACAAGTGATAAAAGTCGACTTAGTTACTGTTATGATTTTCAGGCAGTATTTTGCTATTTTAAAAGATGACACTTAGAAGAAATGTCATAGAAAAACAGTCAATGATTTTCTATGGAAGAAAGGAATATGCTACTTACCGGTATGCATCTGTTCTTGGCATGTAGAGCTGCAGAGTTGTACACTTAGCATAGATCGCCATCTGGTGTTGGGCCCGGATGTTTGCAGTTTGTTTTTGTTCTTTGGACAGTCTTTGGAAGTCACGAGTTCGGTGACTCCTCCTTCGGTCCGTACTGCGCATGGGCTTCGGCTCCATCCTCAGATTGTTTTTCGCCAACAGGGAAATGATGGAGCATAGTAATAACAGTGAGAAACCCATGTGTGTTGTATCTAAATAAGATGGACTGGAACGGATACAGGTAGCCGGGGAGGCGGGTGGGCGTGTACAACTCTGCAGCTCTACATGCCAAGAACAGATGCATACTGGTAAGTAGCATATTCCGTTCGAGGCATATGAGCTGAAGATTGTACACTTAGCATAGATTATATAGCAGTACCCAACCTTAGCGGCGACCACCGGTATCCGTTGCAGCGGTTTGAAAAAGTGTCTTTAGTACAGCCTGGCCCACACTAGCTTGTTGCTTGGAATGCACGTCTACACAGTAATGTTTTGTGAAGGTGTGCGGTGTTGACCATGTGGCTGCTTTGCAGATGTCATCTAAGGGTATGTTCCCTAGAAAAGCCATAGAAGCCCCTAACTTTCTAGTAGAGTGGGCTTTAGGTGGAACAGATAATGTTCTTTTTGCCTTTTGATAGCAAATTTGTATGCATTTTACAATCCACCGAGCTATCCCTGATTTAGAGATGGGGTTGCCTTTATGTGGTGGAGAGAAGGAAACAAACAATTGTTTAGTTTTCCTGAAGGGTTGTGTTCTCTGTATGTAGTACAGTAAAGCCCTCTTAACATCAAGTGTATGTAGAGCCCTTTCCGCAACAGATTGAGGTTGCGAGAAAAAAACAGGTAATTCCACCGATTGATTGAGATGGAAGGGGGAAATGACCTTGGGCAGAAACTTTGGATTTGTACGAAGTATTACTTTGCTGTGATGTATTTGTAAGAAGGGTTCCTGTATAGTGAACGCTTGTATTTCACCAACCCTTCTAAGGGAAGTGATAGCTACGAGGAAAGCTGTTTTCCAGGTGAGGAACTGTAGCTCACATTTATGCATTGGTTCGAAGGGCGGACCCATTAGCCTTGTAAGAACTACATTTAGATTCCATACAGGGGAAGGTGGTGCCCTGGGAGGAATTACTCGTTTAAGGCCTTCCATAAAGGCTTTAATAGCGGGCACTCTGAACAGTGATAAATGCTGTCTGTTTTGTAGGTAAGCAGCAGTCGCTGCCAGGTGTAGGCGTATGGATGATGATCACCTTTGGAGATGGAGTAGATAGCATATGATGTGCTGTATGGATGCATCTAAAGGGTTGATTGTATTGTTACGGCAGTAAACAACAAATCTCTTCCACTTAGCGGCATAGCATGCTCGAGTGGTAGGACGTCTGGCTTCCTTGATAATGTTCATGCAATCAGGGGGAAGGTTAAGGTACCCAAATTCTAAGATTTCAGGAGCCAGATCGCAAGGTTGAGCTGAGCTGGGTCCGGGTGCCTGATTTCTCCATGGTTCTGAGTTAGGAGGCATGGGGACAGGTGCAGTTTTTGATGTGGTACCACCGAGAGCTGTAGTAGTGTGGTGTACCACGGCTGCCTGGCCCATGTTGGAGCTACCAGAACGAGTGTGAGGGAGTGCTGTTGTAGCTTCCTTACCACTAATGGAATTAGCGGGAGAGGTGGAAAGGCGTATGCAAATTTGCCTGACCAGTTCATCCATATCGCATTGCCTTTGGACAATGGGTGTGGGTATCTGGCGGCGAAGCTTGGGCATTTTTTGTTTTCGTGGGTGGCGAAGAGGTCTATCTGAGGATGCCCCCACTTGTGGAAGAATGGGCGAAGAACTTGTGGATGCAGTTCCCATTCGTGTAGTTGTTGCGTTTGTCTGCTGAGCAGATCTGCCATGGTGTTTTGTACGCCTGGAACGTGCTGTGCCAGGAGAAAGATGTTTTGAGGAATTGCCCATCTCCATATGCTCTGGGCTAAGCGGGAGAGCTGGGGAGAGTGTGTCCCCCCCCTGTTTTTGAATATAATACATTGCAGTCATATTGTCTGTGCGAATGAGGACTGCTTTGGCTGAAATCTGTTTTTGAAAGGATTTTAGGGCTAGAAAGATCGCCAAGAGCTCCAGATGGTTGATGTGGAGCGACTTTTGCTGTGGCGTCCATAGACCTTGCATTGTGAGGTGTAAGAGGTGCGCTCCCCAGCCGGAGAGCGATGCGTCCGCTGTTAGAATCACCTGAGGAACCGGGTCCAGGAACGGCCGCCCTTTGGAAAGGTTTGTGGTGTTACACCACTGCAGAGAGTGATGGGTGCGGCCGTCCACCAACACCAGATCCGTCAGCTGTCCTTGGGCCTGGTTCCACTGTCGTGCTAGGCACTCTTGAAGTGGACGCATGTGGAGTCTTGCATGGGGCACTATGAAGATGCAAGATGCCATCATCCCTATGAGCTTCATAAACACTCTTGCTGGAAGAGAGTGCTGAGGAAGGAACGTTTGGCGCAAGGCTTGTATGCTTGCGATTCTGGCTGAGTTTGGATAGGCAATACCTTTGGAGGTGTCTATAGTGGCCCCGAGATATTGCTTTGTGTGAGATGGTAGGAGGTGGGACTTTTGGTAGTTCACCGTGAAGCCTAGCTGGTGGAGCAGTTGGATGGTGCTGTTGGTATGTTGCACGCATTGGTTGTAGGACGCGGCTTTTATGAGCCAGTCGTCTAAGTAAGGGAAGACGTGAATACGTTGACGTCTGAGGTGTGCTGCTACAACTGCTAGGCATTTGGTAAACACCCGTGGTGCGGTGGTGACCCCGAAGGGGAGAACTGTGAACTGGTAATGTTGACCGTCCACCACAAACCTGAGGTACTTCCTGTGAGAAGGGTGTATTGGAATGTGAAAGTATGCGTCTTTCAGATCCAAGGTAGTGAGAAAGTCTCCTTGAGAGAGGAGCGGGAGGACTTGTTGTAGGGTGACCATGTGAAAATGGTCTGAATGTATGTATGCATTTAGAGGCCGGAGGTCCAGAATGGGCCTCAGGGTCCCGTCTTTCTTTGGTATCAGGAAATACAGAGAGTAGACCCCTAGATTTTGCTGATTGACGGGGACCTGCTCTATAGCGTGTTTTTGGAGGAGGGAGAGCACCTCCTGTTTGAGCAGTGTGGAATGTTCTTGAGACATTGGACGGTGCCTTGGTGGGATATTGGGTGGGGTAGATGTTAGCTCGAGACAGTACCCTGACCGAATAATTTGGGTCACCCATTTGTCCGATGTTATGGATTCCCATGCGTGGATAAAGTTTTGTAGTCTGCCCCTGACCGGAGTGGGATGGTCTGGGGGGAGCGGAGGGAAGTCATTGAGCGGGCGGGGTGGCAGAACGGGTGGTGTTAGTTTTGCCCCTGCCCTTATTGTTGTTGCCTCTGTATCCACCCCTTTGGTAGCCCTTTGAGAAGGTATTTGGAGGAGGGGACTTGTAGGAGGTAGAGGCGCTATCGGTGGAGTAGCCTCTGCCTGTGCCACGAAAGGATGAGCGCCGAAAGGAGCGTTTAGGGGTCTGTGATTGTAATGCCCCCATAGACTTTGCTGTGTCTGTGTCCTTTTTTCATTTTTTCTAATGCTTCGTCTACCTTTGGCCCGAAGAGATTTTGTTGGTCAAAGGGGTGATGGAGTATGGATGCCTGGACTTCTGGCTTGAACCCTGAGATCCTGAGCCAGGCATGACGACGAAGCAGGACACTAGTATTTATGGCTCTAGAAGCAGTGTCGGCTGCATCGAGGGCACATTTAATGGAGGTGTTAGTAATTAGCTTTCCCTCCTGTATCAGGTCGTGAGCTTTTCGTTTGTGTTTTTCCGGGAGGTGCTGCATAAGAGCCTCAAGCTCATCGTAGTGTGCTCTGTCATAACGCGCAAGCAGCGCTTGTGTATTCGCAATGCGCCAGAGGTTTGCGGCTTGCGAGGCGGTGCGTTTACCAGACGCATCTAGAAGTTTGGATTCCTTGTCCGGCGGTGGGGCCTCGCCTGAGGACTTGGAGTTAGACCGCTTTCTAGCTGTGGACACAACTAGGGAATCTAAGGGAGCAGGGCCCTTAATGTATGTAGGGTCTGTGGGTGCCGCTTTGTACTTTTTTTCTATTCTAGGGTTTAAGACCCTGGCCCTGACAGGGTCTTTGAACACCTCTGCAGCATGCTTGGTGACACCCTTAAGCATGGGCAAGATAGCTGTGGACTTATCCTGAATATCAAATGTATCCAGTAAGAAGTCGTCTTCCACTGGTTCACTATGCATTTCCACCCCATGGTAGTGTGCTGCTCTCTGCACTAAGTGGTGAAACCCTAGTGAGTCCTCTGGTGGAGATGGCCTGGATGGGTAGAGGTCGTCCTGAGGCACATCCGGTATATCAGGGTTTTGGTAATCTTCCCATGGGTCTGGGGTCCCCGGTGGAGTAGGGTCCATGGGGGCGTCCGCCGGGTCATAATCTGGATCCCCGTAATCCGGATCTGGGGACGGGGTCGGGGAATGATGAGGCAAGGGTGGCGGTGACCTGGGAGGGGGAGGAGGTGGAATAGGTGGTGGAGGAGGAGGAGGAGGTAGTGGGGAGGGCACTCTGAGAGGAGATGTGGCAGAGTCCTTCCGCTTGGGCGGTGGAGGAGGAGCTGGCGTGTCAAGACGTCTTTTCTTGACAGCTAAAGTCAATAGCCCAGTCTTTGGATCCTTAGATAAGGTCTTTTGATAAGGATCTGGTGTAAAAAGGTCCAATGGCGCCGAATCGTCCGCTGGCGCCGATGTTTTCGGAGCCGAGGATTTCGGTGGTTTCTCTGCGCCATGCCTTTTTGGAACCTCCGTTTTTTTCGGCGTCGAGGTAGTCTTCGGCGCCGGAGCGTCGATGCCGAGGGATTTGTGTTTGTGTTTGTGTTTTGTCGGCACCGAGAGTCCAGGCTTCGGCACCGGTGGCTTCGGAGTCGAGCTGGGCGTTACTTTCTTCAGTACCGATCGGTGTTTATCGGCACCAGGCGTCGGCTGGCTCGAGCCCGAACTGCCGTGAGACTTGTGAGGCTTCGACACCGGGCCCGAAGGTGGGGTGATAGAAGCTGCGTGCTTGGTTTTACCCGGGCCTGCAGGCGAGGGTGTAACCCGAGTCTCTTTGGTTTTGGGCGCGGGGTGGGAGGGGGTAGAGTACTCACGACCCTCTGCGCCGGTGTGATGTCCTCCACGTCGGAGTCGTCGGCCTCGGAAGCGATGACGACGTCTTCCTCCTGCTCGGTGTGTTGTTGCCCCGAAGCTCCGGTGTTGTCGATGAGTGCGCCATGGTGCGTCGAGCTCTTCGATCCCGGATGGTCTTTTTTGATCGAAAAGACTTACAGGCGGGGCAGTCTCTAGCCTCGTGTTCTGGGGAGAGGCAAAGGTTACACACCTGATGGAGGTCGGTGTGGGGAAATTTAGACCCACATTTTGGGCACTTTTTGAACGGAGTCCTTTTCATCGGCCGGGACCGGAGTCGAGGAGGGCCCGAAGGCCGGTGCCGATGTGCAGAATGGAGAAAAGTGCCGCTTCGAGAGATGAAGATTGATGAAGAAACTCGAAGAACGAGGATTTTCCGTCGAGGCTGGAACCGTAGAAGTTCGAAGCCGGAGCACGAAGTATCACATCCGAGCCCGATGGCGGAAAAAAACAATCTGAGGATGGAGCCGAAGCCCATGTGCAGTACGGACCGAAGGAGGAGTCACCGAACTCGTGACTTCCAAAGACTGTCCAAAGAACAAAAACAAACTGCAAACATCCGGGCCCAACACCAGATGGCGATCTATGCTAAGTGTACAATCTGCAGCTCATATGCCTCGAACATTGGGTTACTGGTAAGTACGGTTGTGAATATTTTTCAGGGTCAGTGCTGGGCACCAAGATCCAGTACTGGGATCTCACCATAGCAGGTGAGTATTTTCGTTTTCGTTACTCGGCTGATTTTTGGTGAATATTTTAAGTTTTGAAAACTCCACACTTAGAAGAAATTTCAGAAGAAACCAGTCAATGTTACCCTCTGGAGAAAATTGAGTTATCGGCTGTTGAGTAAGTACTCGACTGGCAAAGTTAAGGTTCTGGGCACAGACTCGGGGGTCTCCCAGGGTCAGATAGGTACAGTTGTTACACCCTCAGCAGCACAGGGGCAGCCGGGTGCAGAGTGAGTTAGGCCCAATGTTATCCTATGGGAGGCAAGGGGGGCCATGGTTGGTGGCTGCTGACGGGGGCGTGGCTTGGGCGCCGATGGCGATGGTCGCCTGAGAGCTCGGCTCCGGGACTGAGCCCGTGATTATCCTGTAAATCGGCGGCTACGGGGCACCCCGACCCCCATGTTTTGGCGACCGGCCCAACGGAGACCTGCCGGGGCCCCCAGCGTGATCGGCACGAGCGGTGACCCGGTGCAAATCGCAGTTAAGGGAACTGCGGAGTGTGACCCAACATGGCGCCCGGACTTCTTTGTCCCCGTGGCCGGATCCGATAGACTGGAGGATCGTCGCTGACGACGGGGCGCCCCCTGCTCGGTGGTCTCCCGGTGGGGATTGAAACTGGACATCGGTCAGAGTGGTCTCTTCTACTGGGGATTGCACTCGGATGAACGGATGCCCACACCATAGCGGAGCCCACGTTGGGACAACTGGAGATCCCGACGGTGGCCCCACTCCCTGCATCGTACTTGGCTACTTTCTCCTGGCTGACCCACTCCCATGGGAGGCGCAACCCCTTGGAACCGCGAGTCGTCCGGTAGAGCTGGTGACACTCGGTCGGCCGTGTGGGCCTGCCCGGCCCGGCGACGATTGTCCCCGCCTCCTCCACGGTGCCCCCGGACGGCAAGGTGGTGGCACGGGCCGCGGCTGGGACGATCCAACGGGCCTTGGAGACGGAGATCTCCGGCACTTGACCTGAGGCCTAGCACCCGAGGGAGTCGTAGCCGGTGCCGACACTCGGGGACGCCTGCCCCGGGACCCGGGCGGAGAACGGCCGGCGACATGGGGAAACCTAGAGGTGCCAAGGGGACTGCCCCGGTCGTCTCGGACTTGGAGACCCAGGACAAGGAGGAACGCGGAGGTCCAGAGGAGGCCGGTGGTGCACCTCTGCAGCAGCAATTCGACCGTGTTTTGGAGGCGATAGCGACCACGCGCTCGGCCCTCCAGCAGGACATTGCCCAGGTGGCGACGAGCCTGGGTCTCCTTAGAGCGGACCACGGCAAACTGTCGGACCGGGTCAAGGAAGTGGAGGGCTCGGTGAAAACCTTGGAGCCGGCGCAGCGCACCCTGGCCGCGGAAATGAAGGAGGCTTTATCCCGGATCACGGTCCTCGAGCAGAGAGCGGAGGATGCAGAAGGCCGCAACAGGAGGAACAACATTCGTGTGGTTGGCCTGCCGGAAAAGGTCGAGGATGGCGACATGGTGGCGTATCTGGAGGCCTGGCTCCGAGACACGGTGGCCCCGGAGGGTTTGTCCTCCTTTTACACTCTGGAGCGTGCCCATAGAGTCCCGGCGAGGCCGCCGCAGCAGGGCCGTGCCCCGCGGCCGGTGGTGGCGCGGTTGCTGCACTTCAGGGATAGGGACCTGATCCTCAATGCCGCCAGACACAATGGACCATTCAAAGTGGCGAATAGTCAGGTGAACATCTTCCCGGATTACACCTATGAAACCCAACGCAGACGGTTTTCCTTCCTGGCGGTCAAGCGCGAGCTCCGGAGTGAGGGTATCCAGTACTCGCTCTTCTACCCGGCGAGACTCCGCGTAATTGTCGATGACAAAACCCAGTTCTTCGACACCCCAGAGGACGCTTGTCACTGGCTCGAACTCTCTAGAGCGGGGAAAGGTGGATCCGGCTCTTCGCCTAGACGGATGGCAGAGCCGGGACAGAGGCGGAGATCCAGGAGGACTAGAGGTCGCGGAGGCCGATCGGGGGGTCCCTCAACTGTGGAGACATCGACGGAGCGGAGGGGAGTGCTGGAGGTGCTGACGGCGCTGTCTGGGTCACGGGACGATGCCACGGCGGAGGAGGGGATCCCGGATGACGAGGGGGGCTCAACGGACTCCGAGGGATCTGTACCGGACAGTGGCCATACGCCGGAGATCACACCACAATCGGTGGAGGACATACTGGATGGACAGGGGTAACTGGGTGTGCTTCTTCAGTTTGGGTGGGGGCCCGGCGGGGGGATGGCGGGGGACGGTAAGAGTGGTTGTCTACCGGGGTAGGATGGGCGGGGTGCCCTGGACTGGCCCCCAGGGGGTCTTTTCGTGACACTGTTGTGGGCTTGCCTTAGTCCTGGTGGCCTGGGCGACGAGGGCCCATTGCCTCCGTCCGGCCCGCACCTGGCCCTTAAGGCCTTCCTGTGGTGGCGACTGCAGGATTAGTAAGGTGTAGTGGGTTGTTGGGGAGTGTGGTTTGGATGGGAACTAGATGGTGCTATTTGGGTCCTGTTCTGGGGAGGGTGGATGGGGAGTTAATTAATATTTGGGTTGTTCAGTTTTGTTTGGGGACAATGGCCGCCATCAGTGCTATGAGGATCGATGTCCTTTTATGGTTGGGACCCAGCTGGGGAGACTTTGCGAGACTGATATGGGACAATGGCTGAGATTGCCAATCTGAAATGTGTTACTTGGAACGTACGGGGGCTTCATACAATGTCCAGGCGTCACAAGGTCCACGCTTATTTAGTGCGTAGGGGGATACAAATGGCGCTGCTGCAGGAAACCCATCTGAACAAGGCGGAAGGGGCGGCGCTACAGCGTAGATGGAGGGGGCAGGTCTTTTGCACCTCGTACTCCGCGTATGCCAGAGGGGCGCTGATCTGGGTTAGAGCTGGGGTCCCCTTCCAGGTCACGAACTCAGTGATAGATCCAGAGGGGCGCTATGTGGCCATTTCGGGGACTTTGGGAGGGAGAGACCTAAACGTTTGCTGTGTGTATGCTCCTAATGTCGACCAGACTGCCTTCCTTTCCAGGTTATCGGGCTCGTTGGCCCACTGCCTCTCCGGGCCCATCCTGCTGGGTGGAGATTTCAATTCCGTAGTGGATGTAGACAATGACCGCTCGCACCCACCCCTCCCTGATTCTCCGGTTCGTCGTTTGGCTAGGGACCGTCGGGACTGGCAGACTCACTGGGGCCTAACGGACATTTGGAGGGCGCAACACCCCACAACTAGGGACTACTCCTACTTCTCGAGCCTCCATGAATTGCACGTTCGATTGGACGGCTTTCTTGGTTCGCCCGAATTGGTTTCGGCGGCGGTCCGGTCTGAATATTTGACCAGAACCATTTCTGATCATAACCCCCTCCTGTTGGACCTTCGCTGGTTTCCTGGGGTGCCGGCGGTGCCCACCTGGAAATTACGTCCCGAGACCCTTGAGGACAGTGTCTTCAAGGCGGACCTGGGTGACACGATCTCGGAGTACTTTGCGTCCAACGGTGGCACCGCGAGCACGAGAGCGCTAGAGTGGGACGCTTTTAAGGTGGTGGTGAGAGGGTACTGCATATCTAAACAGGTCGGTGTGCGGCGAGTTATCCTCGCGGACCTGGAGACAGCGGATCGGAAACTCCGCGAGCTGGAATTACGCCGCCCAGGGCACCCAGACTTACAGGCGCGCACGGCGGAGGCGAGGGAGGCGGTGGCAGCAGAGGTCGAACGGCTCCGCTGTTTTGACTATAAAGCCTATACGGTTCGGTCCATCGCGGAGGGGGATAGGTCGGGCGCGCTGTTAGCGTGGCTGGCCAACCCTGCGCGGCAGACTTCACTGACGACGTCCATGCGTAGGGCAGACGGAACCCAGGTGTATACTCAGCCTGCGATTTTGAGCTGCTACCGGCAATACTATGAGCGCTTGTACCGCAGTCGCTCTGTCCGAGACCCTGCCCTGCTAGATAATTATTTGCGGCCCCTAGAGATTCCAGCAATGGAGCAGGAGGTGGCTAAAACCTTGGGGGCCGACATAGAACTGGGAGAGATCCGTAGCGCCATTAAAAAGATGGCGAGAAATAAGACCCCGGGCCTGGACGGGCTTCCTGTAGAGTTCTATGCGGCTTATGCCGATCTCCTAGCCCCTAGGTTGTTGGTGGTATATAGAGAGGCGAGGAGGCTGGGGCGCCTTCCAGGCTCGATGTGTGAGGCATTGGTGGTCCCGCTCCTCAAGCCCGGCAGGGACTCATCCGATCCGGGCTCCTACCGTCCCTTATCGATGCTGACGGTGGATTATAAAATACTTAGCAGCATCTTGGCCACGAGGCTGCTTGGGCACATGAGTTCTTTAGTGCATGAGGACCAGGCTGGCTTTATCCCCAGGCGTAACACGACCATGAACATTCGCAGGTTGTGCCGCTTGCTTGGGGAACCGCTTGTGGACGCCCCATGCCCGGTTGTCCTATCAGTGGACTTAGAGAAGGCCTTTGATAGCCTGGAATGGGACTACCTCTGCACTGTGTTGCGGAGGTTCGGCCTCGGGGAGGGTTTCGTCAGCTGGACCAGGGTGCTGTACGCCTCGGCGTCAGCCAGGGTTCGGGCGGGACCGCTGATTTCCTCACGATACCCGGTGGAACGGGGCACGAGGCAGGGCTGCTCGCTCTCCCCACTGCTCTTTGCACTGGCGGTGGAGCCTCTTGCGTTGCATCTCCGGTCGGGAGCCCATTACGCGGGCCTGTGGACCCTGTCGGGCCCGCACTACGTCTCCCTATACGCAGACGACCTGTTGCTCTTCCTGGAAGACCCGCTTGCTGCCCTACGTGGAGCTGCGACGGCGCTCACGGAGTTTGGGGAGGTCTCGGGCCTTCGAGTGAATTGGACTAAGACATGTCTTTTCCCGATTCGCAGGGGCACCCCTACACCTGCCTTGAGTAGGGAGATTAGATGGGAACCCGACTGCTTCAAATATCTAGGGGTGTATGTCTACCACGAACCTTCTGGCCTCCTTGATGGGAACATTGCCCGGGGCATCCGGGCACTGCGAGGCAGTATGGGCTTTTGGGCCACGCTGCCGCTCTCGGTGGCAGGGCGGATCGCTCTGCTTAAAATGGTGGCGCTCCCCCGGCTGTTATATTATTTCCGGACACTACCGATCTGGATCCCACCGACCACGTTTCGACTATTACGGTCCATGATAGTCGGATTCCTTTGGGGCTCGGGCCGCCGGCGGGTGGCCCTCAAGACCCTGATGAGGCCGAAGGAGGAGGGTGGGCTTGCGGCGCCGGACTTCGAAAAATATTACTTAGCGGCGCAGCTCCAGACCTTCACCCAGGAGATCGCTCGGGAGTTCCGGGGCCCCGAGGACAGGAGGGGAACGGGTATGGCCAGGCATGTTCTCTCCTTCATAGTGATGAGGCAACGATTGGCCTTGCAGGACTTGTCCATGGAGGAGCGGACTGTTCGCCTGTGCTGGAACCGGGCTCACGCCCGGGGCCACCAGCGAACACCGTATGCACCCGAAATACCGCTGGGGATGCTAACGGCTTTGCCCCATGGGGGTGATTGGTCGCGGCTGGCGACCTGGGAGGACGCCGGCCTGCAGCTCATCGGTGATCTCTACGAGGACGGGACGCTCTTGCCATTCCAGGAGCTCATTGATCGCTTCGGGATTCCCCGCGGCGACTTTTTGTTGCACTCGGCCCTTGTTCGAGCGATCCAGGCGCACTGGAGGTCCGGGCAGGCAGAACCCCTTTTATCCCCAGTGTGCCAATACGTGATGATGTCCGCGGGCACGGTAAGGGCGGTCACATGCCTTTACGGTAGACTACTCAAAGAGGGGCTGGCTCCCCTCACCACCCTGAGAAACCGATGGGAGGAGGACATTGGCAAGGAGATCCCAGAGACGACCTGGGCTCAGCTGGTGCGGCGTGCCTGGAAGGGCACACGCCACGCCCGCTTTCAATTAGTCCACTATTATGTGCTCCATAGAGCATATTTGACCCCGGTGAAAATCAGGCGATATTTTGCGGCGGCCTCAGCGGAGTGCCCCAGGTGCCCGGCCCAGGAGGCGGACCTTCTCCACATGCTGTGGGCCTGCCCGGGATTGTCGGCCTATTGGGAGGAAGTGGGGAAGACCCTGGAGGAAACGACGGGGAGATCTCTTTCGTTGGATGCGGCGGTGGGTCTCCTGCATTGGTTCCCTCATACCCCCAAGAATAAAATATCTAGTAAATTCATCGATTTGGGGCTGCTCCTTGCTAAACGGGAGGTGACCAGGAATTGGAAGGCACGGACCGGCCCGACAGGGAGCCGGTGGCACAGCGAATTTTTGAAGTGGGCGGCGGGGGAGAGTATGCTTAGATACCAGCTAGCTTGGAGGCAGCGTAACGAGCAGGCCGAGGAGACAGCGCTGGAGTGGGAGATGCTCGTGCAGGCCCTTAGGGAGTACTGCGCCCCCGGCGATGCCGAACATGAGGTAGCGGCGCGCCCTGAGTCCCGGTAGACGGTTGCACTTCTCAGCTTTATTGCTTTCCCCATGGGTCCCCAAGAAGCTCCGGTTGCGGTTGATGCCGCGCGCTGATGGCGGTGGGGGGGAGGGTTTTTCTGGGATTGGGGGGTTTTAAGGGTGGGGGGGTGTTTTTGGAGTTATAGGGTTGTTTAGAAAAGCAGATGAAGGACAACGAATCCTCCGGGCCGACCTCGACAACCTCCTGAGCCCCCACGGACTTTCGCCGCCCGACCCCAGGGTTGTGGGCTGAACGGCTGTGTAAGCAACTTCCGGAGGGGATTGGAGGGTTGGGTTTCAACGCTCCGGCTTGAGATGTAATGCTGGCCGATTATGTAAAGATTTACTAATTCCTGCAATAAAAATAATTTAAAAAAAAAAAAAAAAAAAAAAAAAAAATGGTTGGTGGCTGCTGACTAGTAGGCCACGCGGCTGTGGGAGCTGGGCTCCTGGTCACTTTCTTAGGGCAAATGGGGAAGTAGATAGGTGTAGAGGTTAGACTGCCAGGGCCACTCGGGCGGCTGGGTACAGGGTGCTTTTGAACCTTCGGGCGCTCAATTGATTTCAATGGGAAAGCTCCAGTTTGGTAAAAGGCTGCAAGCTCGGGACGAAGATTCTTCAAGTGCCACCACCACTTTGAGAGGTAAGTTGGGTAGTTGGAGGATAGGTAGGTACCCAGGAGTTGGGCAGAGGGGGCCACAGGGCGCCTTTTGGTGTTGGGAAATCCTACCCTCTGCTGATCGCGGTTGGGAGGGTACCTGGTTCTGAGGCTGCAGGCGTCAGGAGCATCGAGGGAAGTCCTTGGGTGCCGGACTCTGGGTCACAGTCGCTGTGGTCTTTGTTCACTCCGGCACAGGCCAGGCTTGGCTGGTGCAGTGTGCGCAGGGTTCACGGTTCCGGGCTGATGTCAGGGATTAGAAGCTGATTTTGAGTAGAGCCTCTACTCATGGGAGTCCCAGGTGCTTAGAGCCAAAAGGTAGCCAGGGCCTCCGGGGTTTGTGAGGTTGCTGGCCACAAGAGATGCTGGGTTGTAGCAGGAGCGAGGGTCGACAGGCCGGTAGGGCTGGGGCCAAAGCAGTTGGTGTCTTCCTCTTCTTAACAGCTGCAGGGAAGGTCTTCTTTCTTCTTGCTCTTCTTTGTATTTCGGAATCTGGGGAAGGAAGGTTCAGGGTGCCCCTAAATACTAGATTTAGGGGTGTTACAGGTAGGTGAAGGGCAGGGACCAATGGGTCCCTGTCCTGGGGTGGGTACACCCCCTATCCTGCCTCTCTCCTGTGGGAGGGGGGCAGTAGCCTAGTCCTGATTGGGTAGTGTGAGAAAGTGCCATCTTTCTTGCATGGTATGCCCCCACTTTTTGCTAAATTGCTGAATGTACTTCGATTGAGTGTACCCTGGGTTCCTGCCAATCAGGTGCCCAGGGCCTATGTTCCTTCCTTAAACCACACAAACTCCAAATTGGCAAACCCTAGCCACATGTCAGCCCCTAGTAAATGGTACCCTAGGTACCCAGGGCCTTGTGACCAGGGAAGGCCTCTAAGGGCTGCAGCACTCATTGTGCCACCCTCAGAGGCCCTGTACCCTTACACACACACACTGCCCTTGCAGGCTGAGTGTCTGGGTGCAGGACAAAACAAAGAGTCGACATGGCACACATCACTGTGTACCATGCCCATCACCTACACTGCCAAGGCATATGTCAGCCACCCCTCTAGCTGGGTGCATTACGCCTATGGTGTGGGCACAGGAGCAGGAGCCCTGTGCCCCTACAGTACCCGGGTCCATTCCTGGGCACTGTAAGTGCAGTGCTGTCATTTAAGAATACATGGTGCTGAGAGCTTGTCAAACACGAGCTCCACAGCACCATATTGGCAACACTGAAGCCTGGGAAGTTTGGTATCAAACTTCTCAGCACATTGAACCCACACTGATGCCAGTGTAGGATTTAATGTACTAAGCACCCCAGAGGGCATCTTAGAAGATGCCCCCTTACAGCTAACTTGCAATCCACGTCTGCTCTGAGGCTGCCCAGGCTGCCACACAGCAGACACGTTGCTGGACCCCTGGGTGGGAGAGCCCCTGCTCTCCCGGGCCTGCAACAATGCACATCCTGGGTGAGGTGAGAAATCTCCTCCCCCAGGATGAGCAAAGGGAAGCTTCAAAGGCCTGCCGCCAGTTGGAGTTTCCCCAGGCCACTGCAACCCCCCACTCTGGCGGGAAGCTTGGCCGGAAACCCCATACAAGGACAGGGGATGTGCCAGCCTGCCCACCCCACCCCTCAGGTGGGGGAGGCGAGGTGAAGCACATCTCCGGGCTCTCGCCATCTTGAAGATGGGAGGCCCTACCCTATCAGGATTAGGCTACTGCCCCCCTCCCACAGGAGAGAGGCAGGATAGGGGGTGTACCCACCCCAGGACAAGGACCCATTGGTCCCTGGCCTTCACCTACCTGTAACGCCCCTAAATCTAGTTTTTAGGGGCCCCCTGAACCTTCCTTCCGGAGATTCCAGATAGAAAAACGACAAGAAGAGCAAGAAGAACAAAGACCTGCCCTGCAGCTGCTAAAAAGAGAAAAAGACACCAACTGCTTTGGCCCCAGCCCTACCGGCCTGTCGACTCTCGAACCTGCACCAGCGCGGCATCCCACGTGGCCAGCAACCTCACCAACCCCGGAGGACCTGGCTACCTTTTAGCTCTAAGCCCCTGGGACTCCCACGAGTAGAGGCTCTACTCAAGAAACCTACTTGCTATCCCTGGCACCAGCCCGGGACCGCGGACCCAACACACTCTGCACCAGCCAAGCCTGGCCAGTGCCGGAGTGGACAAAGACCCAGAGGACGACCCCACGGCGACTGTGACCCAGAGTCCGGCACCCAAGGACCCCCCTCGACATCCCGGAAGAAGCCTGCAGCCTCAGAACCAAGTGCCACCCCAGCCGCGATCAACCAGAGGGTAAGATTCCCAACGTCAAAAGGCACCCCTGCACCCGGCGCCCTGCGACCCCCTGTGCCCAATCCCGGGGTACCCACCTAACCTACAACTACCCAACTTACCTCTCGAAGTGGTGGTGGCACCTGAAACATCCTCGTGCCCGAGCCTGCAGCCTCTTTCCAAACCGGAACATTCCCATTGATTTCCATTGAGCGCCCTAAGGCTCAAAAGCACCCTGCACCCAGCCGCCCGAGTGGCCCTGGCAGTGCCCTCTCTACACTAACCTACTTCCCCACTTGCCCTGAGTAAGTGACCAGGAGCCCAGCTCCCACAGCCGCGTGGCTTGCCAGACAGCAGCCACCAACCAAGGCCCCCCTATCCCTCATAGGATAACATTGGGCCCAACTCTCTCTGCACCCGGCCGTCCTGAAACCGCTGAGGGTGAACCAACTGTACCTACCTGACACTGGGGGACCCCTGAGTCCATACCCGGAATTTCAACACTACCAGTCGAGTACTGACCCTTAAACCGCTAACTTCATTTTCCTCATAGGGTAACATTGACTGGCTTTTTCTTCAAAAATCTTCTAAGTGTGAACTTTTCAAAACTGCAAAAATTCACCAAAAATCAGCCAAGTGACAAAAACGAATTTACTCACCTGCTCCTAGGTGAGCTCCCAGTGCTGGATCTTGGTGCCCAGCCCTGACTCTGAAAAGTGTTCACAACTATACTTACTTCTAACTCATTTTTCTCCCATAGGAAACCATTGTCTGCTTTTCTGTGAAATTTCTTCTAAGTGTCTACTTTTGCAAATTTGAAATATTCTTTTAAAATCGTACCATTTCTGCAAACGAAATTACTTACCTGCTTTTGATAAGGACCCCATTCCTGGGTCTAGGCACCCAGTCCTGGATTACTAAAGTAACGATAAAGTACTCTACCTGCAATTTGAATTTCTTGCCATAGAGATCCATTGAATGTTTTCTGTGAAATATTTTCTAAGTGCTAACTTTTGAAATAGCTAAATATTATTTAAAAATCATTACAGTTATTAAGTCGACTTTCATCACTTGATTCTGAATACTGACCCCAGGCTGGTTCTAGGATCCAGACCTGGAATTCCAAAAGTAATCTGAAAAGTAATTTATTACAAATAACCTGAATTTACCATTGAGCTCAATGCATTGTTATGTTTAGGAAACAGGATTGTTTATTGCAACCAACTGTGACTGTTTACACAAATTTATTGCTTGAAACAAAAGTATTTATATTCAACCTCTCATTCTGAGAAAGTATATTTTTACCCCCTTTATGGTTCTAAAAATAAAACAAACATATATTTTATATATACAAATCATTGGCCTAGAGTTCAGTTATTGAGTGTGTGAAACCATTTGCTGGCTGAGTGTGTACAATAAATGCTTTACACTGTCCTCTGGTACTGCCTTACTGCTCGACCAAGCTACCACTTTTGAGAGTAAGGTCATACCTAACTTTGACCTCTATCAGCCTCTGGGGGACTGTGGACTCTGTACACCCTGTACCTATTAGGGAACAGTATATACAGAGCCACTTTCTCACAGGTAGGGCTCCCCATCTTCAAGATGGCGAGAGCCCGGAGATGTGCTTCACCTCGCCTCCCCCACCTGAGGGGTGGGGTTGGCAGGCTGGCACATCCCCTGTCCTTATTTGGGGTTTCCGGCCAAGCTTCCCGCCAGAGTGGGGGTTGCAAGTGGCCTGGGGTAGCTCACAGAGGCGGCATGCCTTTGAAGCTTTGCCCTACCCATCCTGGGGGAGGAGGTCTAGCACCTCGCCTAGGATGTGCATTGTTGCAGGCCCAGGAGAGCTGGGGCTCTCCTACCCATGGGTCCAGCAACATGTCTGCTGTGTGGCAGCCTAGGCAGCCTCCCAGACCAGACGTGGATTGTAGGTTAGGTTTGGGGCATCTCTAAGATGCCCTCTGTGGTGCTTGGTACATTAAATCCCACACTGGCATCAGTGCGGGTTTAATGAGTTGAGAAGTTTGATACCAAACTTCTCAGTCTTCAATGTTGCCGTTATGGTGCTGTGGAGTTCGTGTTTGACGAGCTCTCAGCACCATGTACTCTTAAATGGCAGCACTGCACTTACAGGGCCCAGAAATGGACCTGGGTACTGTAGGGGCACAGGGCTCATGCTCCTGTGCCTACACCACTGACACAGGGCACCCAGCTAGAGGGGTGGCTGATGTATGCCAGGGCAGTGTAGGTGGTGGGCATGGCACACAGGGATGTGTGCCATGTCGAGACTGTTTTGTCTTGTACCCAGACACTCAGCCTGCAAGGGCAGTGTGTGTGTGTTAGGGTACAGGGCCTCTAAGGGTGGCACAATGAGTGCTGCAGCCCTTAGAGGCCTTCCCCGGTCACAAGGCCCTGGGTACCATTTACCAGGGGCTGACATGTGGCCAGGGTTTGCCAATTTGGGTTGGAGCTTTTTGTTTAGGGAAGGAACATAGGCCCTGGGCACCTGATTGGCAGGAGTCCAGGGCACACTCAGTCAAAGTACATTCAGCAATTCAGCAAAAAGTGGGGGCATACCATGCAAGAAAGATGGCACTTTCTCACAAATGGTACCCCTACAAGCAGGTTCTTCTGGAAAGGATTGACATGCAACTTGCAACAGGGTAAGCTTGTATTTCCGCGGGGTTCGAAGGATTATGTTACTTACCCAGTAAGCATCTGTTCCTGGCATGTAGAGCTGTAGATTCACATGCTTTGCATACTCCTTTCGTCTAGTGTTGGGTCCGGATGTTTGTAAGTTGTTTTTCTTTGAAGAAGTCTTTGAAGTCACGAGGTAAGGTGACTCCTCCTTTCAGTGATAGTGCGCATGGGCATCGACTCCATTGTTAGATTATTCTCCCACAAGAGGGTGAGAATGGAGTGAGTGTAGTAAAGAGATGTCCATGTGTATGTAATGTAAATAAAGAGAATTGCAACAACTACAACTGTGGGGGGAGGTGGGACGGCGCATGTGAATCTACAGCTCTACATTCCAAGAACAGATGCTTACTGGGTAAGTAACAATCCGTTCGAGGCATGTGTGCTGTAGATACATGATAGCGCTGCGTCTGCTGTTAGCACAATCTGTGGAACAGGGTCGATGAAGGCCCGCCCTTTTTTGTGTGTTCCACCACTGCAGAGAGCGATGGGTTCGGCAGTCTACCAACACTAGATGTTTCAATTGACTCCACTGGCGTGCTAAGCACTCTTGTAGGGGACGCATGTGTAGTCTTACACGAGGCACTATTGCTATGCAGGACGCCATCATCCCTAGGAATTGCATGAAGATTCTGGCTAGCAATTTTTGGTTGGTCTGAAACTGAAGGAACAGAGTTTGAATATTGCGAATTGTGGCTGCATTGGGAGAGGCTAGAGCTTTTTGAGTGTTGAGAGTGGCGCCCAGATAGGACTGTGTCTGTGAAGGCTGCAGGTGAGACTTTGATGAGTTTACCGGGAAGCCCAATCGGTGGAGTTAGTCTAGCGTGACCCGAGTGTGTTGTAGACACTTTTGGTGTGTGCTGGCTTTGATGAGTCAGTCCTCTAGGTATGGGAAGACGTGGACCTGTTGTCTTCTGAGATGAGTTGCCACTACTGCTAGACATTTGGTGCAGTAGTTACTCCGAATGGAAAAACTTTGAACTGATAGTGTTTGCCTGCTATCACAAATCAGAGGAATGTGCAATGAGCTGGATGTATGGGAATGTGAAAGTATGCGTCTTTTAAGTCCAGTATGGGCATAAAATCGCCTTGCTGTAGAAGCAGAAGCACCTGTTGAAGTGTTACCACCAATGTTCTGACAGTATGTACTGGTTTAACACTCAGAGATCCAGAATAGGTCTTAATGAGCCGTCCTTTTTGGGAATTAGCAAATCTAGAGAATAAATCCCTAAACCTTGGTAGTGTAACAGAACTGGTTCTATGGCTCCATTCTGAAAGAGGGATTGCACCTCTTGAGTGAGTAACTGTAAGTGGTCTGACGACAGTTTGTAAGCATGAGGTGGAATGTTTGGAGGATTGGTGGTAAGCTCCAGGCAATAACTATGACGGATAACGTTGATCACCCATTTGTCGGTTGCTATGTATTGCCAAATTGGGAGAAACTGTTGGCAGTCTCCCCCCGACCGGTGTTAAGTGATCGGGGGAAAGTGTGGGCAAGTCACTGTGTGTTGCGTGTTGAGGCGCCTCTACCCCTACCTATGGAATGGTTTCCTCTATACCCTCCTCTATAGAAACCTCTAGAGGGAGAGGATTGGGCGGTGCCGGTGTAAGAGGAAGCATTGGGGTCAGAGGTTGTGGTTTTGGACCCTCCTCTATAGAAACCTCTAGAGGGCTACAGGCAATTTAATATCTTCCTCATCAATATCTCCCTCTTCAGGCTGTGATGTGTGGATATTTCCTGTATCAGGATGGATATAAATCTTCTTTTGTTTGGGATCGAGTTTGGGATGAACAATGTCGTATTGACAAACTCCCAGCACCATATACTCTTAATGGCAGCACAGCACTTGCAATGTCTAAGAAACGGGCTTAGACACTGTATGGGTACAGGGCTCATGCACCTGTACCCTTACCACTAGTATAGTGCACCCAGCTAGAGGGGTGACTGATCTATGCCAGGGCAGTGGGTTGTAGGCATGGCACACAGAGGTGTGTGCCATGTCGACACTTCAATTTGTTTTATACCAAAACACGCAGCCTGCAAAAGCTGTGTGTGTGTGTGTGTATAAAGGTACAGGGGTACTAAAGGTGGCACAGTAAGTGCTGCAGCCCTTAGAGGTCTTCCCTGGTCATAGTGCCATGGGTACCTGTGGCACCATTTACCAGGGGCTGACCTGTGGCCAGGGATGTCAATTGGGTTAGTTTTGGGGATAGAACACAGGTCCTGGGAACCTGATTGGCAGGGACCCAGGGCACATCAAGTGAAAGTGCATCAGTAGTCTGGCAAAAAGTGTGGGGGGGGGGGGGGGGGGGGCATGACTGCAACAGAAACCCAATTTCCTACATCCAGCACTGGGCTTCCGAGACCTCTTGAGCACCCTGCACCCGGCCGCCCCTGCACCGCTGGTGGTTTGGACTTGGTGCCACACTAGGACCCGCTTTGCCCTGATCTGAACCCTAGGAACTTGGCTCCTGAGACCGAGTAGCCTGCCCACGAGCAGCCCCTAACCGGGGTGCCCCTTAGCCCTATTGCCAAACTAGAGATTATCGGTTTACTAATGTCCTGTGTAGATTGACCCGTGTTAGGAGGGTGAGTCATGCTAAACTAGGAAAGTAATCTACAAGTAGCCTCAAGTGCTTTTGAACAGTTTTCTTAACAATCTGAATGTTCCTACAAATTTAGTGTTCACTGCATTTTGAAAAGTAACATTGTATGAAGAATTTTTTTAGTTACCTGCTACTAAGTATAATTTGGTTCTAGAAATAAAACAACGAAATAACTTTGTATACAAACAATTGGTCTGGATTCAATCTTTGAGTGTGTGACATAATTTCTTGCCTGAGTGTGTACAACAAATGCGTAACACTGGCCTCCTGATAAGTCTGACTGGTCAGCCACACCACTACAAATGAAAGTAAGTTACTATCTACTTTATCCTCTGTAAGCCTCTGGGGTTCCACTGGACTCTGTGCACACTATACCTTACATTGGTATAGAATATACAGAGCCAGCTTCCAACATTGATGGGTTAGCCATGGGATCTACGACTTTGCCAATTGTTGGACCACTTGGTCAACACCTGATCACACAACTACATTCCAAATACTGGCTTTAGCTCAAATTCATTTTTCAAATTGAGAATTTTCCCACATTCCTAAAAGTCTTGTTAGGGCCTTGGTTAAGTTCTTTTAGTATTTTTAAAAGTCTTAAACTCACTGTAGTTAGGGGTAAAAAGTATTCTAGAAATGTTTTGACCTCAGGTAATAAAATCCCCACTATTAGTAAAATGACTAATGCACCGAATGGGGTTGAGAAGCTCGACCTCACCCCCTACCTCCATCTAGATATGAGAGAGTTAAGGTCTTTGTGCAAACTTTAAAAGATTTATGTGGGGCCCCATCCTTCCAAGTCCAAGCTCACAGAGCTCTTGGCAGAGTATGGTAAGGACCTTCCCTCTGAGAGGGAAGATCCCACCTCAGAAGTAGATGAAACCAGTGATCAGGAGGACATCACCCAACCTCGCCCACTAAATAGGGAGAACAGGGCCCCGGACAAAGGGTTAGACTCACAGCACCTAGAACTCACACAGGTGAGTCAGGACTGGGTGAGATCACTGAGGACAGCCTCAGTAAATAGGACAGCCTTCTAGCAAGGTTGACCAAAAAGTTGGACCTAGAGTCCAGACTCCTGCCTCTAGAAAAAAAACGTTTGGAGATGGGCTTACCCTCCCTCCATCAATTGTGGCAGCAATATCAAACCTAGGGATAAAGAAAACATTAAGAACCCTAAAATCCCCAAACGGAGTGTCCCAAATATGAGGAAGGTGATGACCTCACCAAATGGTTCACAACCTTTGAGAGGGTTTGTGAAATGAGGCAAGTGAAGAAGTCCCTCTGGGGGGCTTTACTTTGGGAACTGTTCTCTGGTAACTGCAGATACAAACTGCTGACCCTTACTCGGCCAGATGCTGAGTCCTATGACCTCATGAAGGGCACCTGATTGAGGGCTTTGGACTCACAACTGAGGAATATAGAATTAGATTCAGGGGGGCTCACAAAACCCCAAGCCAATCCGGAGTTGACTTCATGGACTACTCAGTAAAAACACTAGATGGTTGGTTGACTGGACGTGACGCACATGACTTGGGATTTACAAACTCCTGATGAAAGAACACGTTATGTAATTGCACTAATGAAAAGCTGCTTCAGTATTTGGTGGACCTAGATATAATTTGCCCCCAAGAACTGGGAAAAAAGGTAGACCATTGGGTCAAGACAAGTGTGACAAAAACAACCACTGGGGTTGACCAAAAGAAAAGGGTTACAAAACCTTCCCTGGGGAAAGGGGGTGATCCCACCTAAACATAAAAACCAAGAGTCTTCTAAAGGTCCCCAAAAACCTGTTCAAGAGGCTGCACCGCAGAGGTCTTCCGAGTCCACTGGGGGATATAAGGGTAAGACTTTTGATCACCTAAAGGCCCGGTGTCATAGCTGTAAGAATATTGGACACGCTACTGGAGATGCTGCCTGTCCCAACAAGAATGCCCCTAGTCCCCCCTCCAGCACTGGTGAGGACAATCTCGAGATGGGATCAACAGTGTGCCCAGAGCAAATAAGGGTTCAAACTGAGGTTGTTCTAGTCTCTGAAGGAGAGGGAGGGTTAGCCCCTCTGGCTGTCTGCCCCCGTAATTTGAAAAAGTACTTACAATAACCCTTAGTGAATGGAAACATGATAGAAGCCCTGAGGGATACAAGTGCAGTGTCACTATGGTGAAAGCTTCACTGGTTTCCCTAGAGCAACACAGACTGAACAAACCTATTAAGTCACCAACACTGACAGTGTCACCACTAACCATGCCACGGCTATGGTGATATTAGACTGGAGGGTTGCTGGCCTGAAAACAGGTAGTGGTCTACCCACAACTCTCAGCTGCATGTCTGCTTGGAAATGAGCTTGAGACCTCAGCATGGGTGAGGTAGAAAGGAAGACACAAGCAGCCATGCTGCAAATCCCTGAGGCAGTGTGTGTGTGTGTGTGAAGACGAGCACAAACTCAAGAACAGGGTGAAAATGGAGAGTTGGAGCCTGAAAGTATGGCACAACCTCCCAAGAGGAAGGGTAAGAAGACTGGGAGACCATCTTCTACACAGCAACAAACTCAGGACCACTTTCCTCGGGGAGGGGACTTGTCAGCTCAAGAGGGATCGAGCTCCTGGTCCCAGGGGGCCCTCTAGGGACCTCCTGAGCCACGGACAGCAAGTTTGTCCCAGTCGTGAGAGCCTGCAACAGCAAGCTGCTGGAAAGGAAAGAGGTCACTGGCTCCCACAGGGTCTATTGGGAGGAGGGACCTGTGTACACTGAGGCCAGAGACCCCAAAGCTTGTGCCAGTAGGAGAGGAATAGAACTTCAACTGTATAGAGTTCTTACTCACTTTGGCCCATGACATTCCCCTAGCTGGGCACCTGGGCCAGACTAAAACTTGGGAAAGGCTTGGCAGCCATTTCTACTAGCCCTAGATGTCTCAGAAAGTGAAGGAGTTTGTCATCTCCTGTGAGGCAATACAGCTGGACACCCAAAGGCCTCCGTAATTCCACTACCAGTGGTTGGGGTTCCTTTTGAAAGGATTGGTGTGGACATAGTGGGTCCACTGAAACCACCCACAGCCTAAGGAAACACATTTATACTGGAAGTAATGGATCATGCTACCAGGTATCCTGAAGCAATTCCCCTTAGGACCACTACAGCTCCTGCAGTCGCCAAGACCTTCATTGGTTTGTTCACCAGGGTAGGGTTTCCTAAGGAGGTGGTGTCAGACAGAGGTAACAACTTTATGTCTGCATAACTGAAGCACATGTGGGATTCGTGTGGAGTGAACTACAAATGCACTACCCCATACCACCCACAAACCAATGGACTTGTTGAAAGGTTCAACTAGACATTGAAGGGCATGATTATGAGGCTCCCTGAAATAACTCAAAAGGAGATGGGATGTTCTCTTGCTGTGCCTGCTCTTCGCTTATAGGCAAGGGCCTCAGAAGGGAGTAGGGTTTACCCCCTCTGAATTTCTGTTTAGCTAGCCTGTGAGGGGACCACTTACACTTGTAGAAGCGTTGGAAGATTATCAACTGTAAATGTCATTGTCTTTCTAAAATTAAGAACTTTCTAAACGTTCAAATCATTACTGTTTTATTTAATGTATGGTTTCTGAGTGTCTACCTTCGCACCACCTCCTAGATTAAGCAATGAATGTTTGTCCCCGCTACCCTGAGACCTTAAAGGGCTGAAAGGGTGTTCTTGGTCACGCAGTTGGAGTTCAGTAGTATTATGACCCCAGGACACCGGTACTAACTGACATCGGTCAGAATATTCTCAAACTCCAAATTGTATCTTGAGATTTTATTTTAAGTTGTGCCGCTGCCTGTCTGTAGGTGTTGCTGTATGGCTTGGTAGTGTTTTCCTACCGTCCCACAAGGAAGGAAGTGGAGCAGGATATAAGCGCCTCCCCATCATTGCTCCCAACTGAGCCAGTTTTCTGACAACTCTAAATGTATTCTAGACAGCATGCCAAGGACGACGTATTACCTGAAAACGTCAGGATTCAAGCCATGCTGCGACTGCAGAAAGCAGATGTTGATCACAGACCCAAACAACATCTACCTATGAGGTCAGGGCTTTGATCAGGACTCAAAGTCGCATGATAAGTGCACCTGAAGGTGATCTGGGAGTAGGAGGTGAAGCTCTATTTCACTGAGCATAAGAAGAAGCTGTTTCAAAACAGAGGCCCACTCCAAATCGAAAGGCTGTTCTCAGTTGCAGTCATTAGGCTGGTCGCGCACAAAGGCCCATTCCTGATGGATGTCTTTTAGTAAGTCCAAGTTAAAAAGTAGTCATAAGTGTAAGAACACTGAACATGACTCAACCCCATCGCACCACTTGAAGTTTGGCGAGAAGTCGTAAGGGTGTCACTGAAAGGGTTCAGTCTTCTGGCTCTGAGCTATGGCACAATTGGCCTTGGTGTGCAAAGAAGGGACTGGGTCTCAATGAAGACTGGTGCTAAAGGCCTAATCTAGCTGACAATAAGGCAGTCATTTTGTTGGCAGTTATAGTATAAATTCACAGGAAACTGTGCACAAAGACGTTCACTCACCAAGTCGCACCAGTCGAACAGTCCAGGAGCCCTCCTCGGATGGAACAGACTCGTCAGCCAGGTTTCTTCTCTGCGTTGGCCTCACATATTCTTTGGCAGCTGCGAAATGTAGAAGACAAAAAGTCTTAATTGGGCTTCATACACCAATAGACATCAGGAGTGAGTAGGCAATGAGAGCAAAGCGGAGTCTGCTGATCCGGACACAGATGTTTGTGTTCAGCTTTGGAGTAAGCAGGCAATGAGAGGGAAGCTGTTATGCCTTATGATGAGATTAGCACAACAGAGTAAACTGGGGCTTTCTGAGTTTCACCTAGGCAAGTGAAACCTTACCAGAACTCTGTACAGAGTCACAGGGCAAACAGGAGCAACTAGGCCCCTCGTGTAGGAGGCCTGTTACTGCTCATGTCCAAGGTTCCGACATACTATGTATCCTAAACAACTGTGCCAAGTACCCCTTCGGCACTTGACTCTCAATGATAGCGTGGGTCAGGCAGTCAACGACTTTCCTCCTCACAGAGGCTATGGCCCCATCGGCACGGCAATACACTTCACGACGGCCCACCTGACATAAGGGGTCGCCAACTTTTCTCCGCACATGGGCTACAGCCAGATTGTTACGACAGTTTACTTCACAGCAGCCCCACCTGGCATACTGAATTGCTGACTTTCCTCCGCACACGGGCTACAGCCCAATCAGCATTGCAGTATATTTCACGTCAGCCCATCTTGCAAACTGGGTCGCTGACTCTCCTCTGTACACAGGCAAAGACCCGATCGCTGCACCAGCCGTCTACTCATACCTCGTTGTGGAGATCCACTCACCAGGATCCTCCACTGGACCTCGCTGCTTCCAGCGCTCTCCGCTTCCTCCAAGGACACACTGGTCTTGGGAAGCAGTCACGCACTGGTGCTCCAAGCTCCAGGAGCAGGTGGCCTTAAGTTTCTTCTGATAGGTACTTTTACCTGCAGATTCCTCACCTATTGAATATATTCCAAATCAGTAGGCTGCCTACTCATCAGAGGGTCTGAAGGAGTAGGCTGATGAGGACAATCCTGTAGAATGGAGTTTGTGAAATGGCCATCCTTTCTTACTTCTGAATCGAAACAGTAGTGTGCGGCGAAGGTGTGAATGGAAGTATATGACCCCACACTGCAAATCTCAACCACAGTCAGTCCCGTGGGCAAGCCCGAGGCAGAAGCTTTTGCCCTGGTGGAGTGGGCCTGGATTCTCTCGTGAGGCTCCTTCTTTGCATATACAAGAATATCTTGCGGCACAATGTCCTCTTCAGGACCGCCTAGTCCTTTCTGCTGCCCATGTACCCTATGAAGAGCTGGGCTTTATATCTGATCTCTTTGGTGCACCTGGGGTCCAGTCTGTGTCGCTAACCCTCCTCTTTGGTTGGATTGACTGACAACGGTTGAGGGGCTGAAAAGGCGCACCCATCAAAAAAGCCAAAAACAAGTTCAAAACCTACGTGGGCATGATCATAGGTGCTGGAGGAAAAGTGTGCCAGCCATTCAGGATTTCATCCCTACACGCGACAAAGACAGGATGCTGATCAAGAAGACTGAAAAGTTGCCAAGGCTCCAATATACCCTTTGACGGTGCCCACCACACAGCTCTGCTGGGCCGGAGAGCCAGACTAGAGTTCGACAGGCAAGCCCTAGAAGTTTGATCAGTACATTAAGAGATTAATCTGCTCTGCTTCCCAGAACAGGCTGACTTTATGAAGGGTTGACAATTGGAAGGATCATGTATACCACATCCCATCCTTCCCCGCCGACTAGGGGAAGAGTTCTGCTCTGAAAGGTAGACGGAGCAGCAGTGGGAGATACAGGGAGACATGCAGGTTTGGGGACAACACCCTTCGTGGCCATTCCGGGACGATGAAGAGGATTTGAGATTGGTCTTGGTAAATCTTCCTCAAATACAATTAATCAAGAAAACGGGAGGGAAATGTGTAGTAGGTGGAAAATTCCACACCAATCAAAAAGCTTCCCCTAAGGTTGCCTGCAATGGGTACAGGGGCTCAGAATGTCAGGCACTGGAATTGTTGTGATCAGCAAGAGATCGCATGCCACACTGGGCAAAGAGTCCTGAAGGTCCTGAACCAGTTTGTCGGCTTGGCGTTAAAAGATCTGTCTAGATGGATGGCAACCAGCCTCAGTCCATACTGATGTTTCCAGGAAGCGAACCTCAGCACTTTCTGACAGAGAAGGTGAGACCCAAATCCTCATACACAAAAAAGTGATGGGAGGGATGCTTGCAATAAGTCTACCCACTGGCAATCCCTTAGGGTAGCATTCCAATCCATTGTTCTTTTGCCCACAATGTCACCTCAGTTTGGAACGCAGCTGTATGAAAATCGGTCTTGATCCTGCACCAGTCTCAACAGTCCAGCCTGACCTGCAATGCCTGGGTACTAGCAGAGAAAGCCTTCCCCACTGCCCCATCCAGTTTTTGGATCCCCTGTGCCGGGGTTGAGTACAAAAGGATCCTGATTTGAGTTTGGTGAAGGAAAGGATAATGTTACAAACCCTGTAAGCATCTGTTCTTGGCATGTAGAGCTGTAGATTCACATGCTTTGCATACTCTTGCCATCTAGTGTTGGGTCCGGATGTTTGCAAGTTGTTTTTCTTCAAAGTCGTCTTTCCAGTAACTCCTCCTTTCGGTGATAGTACGCGTGGGGACTCAACTCCATTTTTATGATTGTTTTCCCGCAGAGGGTGAGAATGAAGTTAGTAAGTAAAGAACAGAGATATCCATGCGTATGTATGTTGAGTAAAAGGGAGAACTGAAACAGGTACCCGGGGAGGCGGGTGAGTGTATGTGAATCTACAGCTCTACATGCCTAGAACAGATGCTTACTGGGTAAGCAACATTATCCGTTCGAGGTATGTGAACTGTAGATCACATGCTTTGCATAGACGATACAGCAGTATTCTCCCAAAGCAGTGGCTAATCTGTAGCTGTTGTAGTTGTTTGAAAAAGTACTGCCTGGCCCACATTAGCTTGTTGTCTTGCTAACACATCTATACAATAGTGCTTGGTGAATATGTGCGGTGTAGACCATGTTGCAGCTTTACAAATGTCAACTATAGGGATGTTTCCTAAGAAAGCCCTTGTAGCCCCCATTTTGCAAGTGGAATGCGCTTGAGGGGGTATTGTTAAAGTTCTCTTTGCTTTTTCATAACAAACTTGAATACATTTAACAATCCATCTGGCAAAACCTGATTTGGATACGGGACTGCCCTTGCGTGGTGGAGCAAATGCAAAGAAAAGTTGTTTAGTTTTACGAAATGATTTTGTTATTTTAAAGTAATATACAGTCTGATGGGAGATTTAGATAGCCAAACTATTATTTTAGGAGCTAAATCGCGAGGTTCAGTTGCTTGGGATCTGGGCGTCTGATTTCTCCATGGCTCTGTGTGAGAAGACTGGATGTGAGGTGCAGTTTTTGATGTGGAACTAGTGACAGCTCCAACAGGGTTGTGAATCAAAGTAGACGGGCCCATGTGGGAGCTACTAGGATCAGTGTGAGGGATGATTGCCTGAGCTTCCGAACCACTAATGGAATGAGTGGGAGAGGCAGAAAAGCGTAGGCGAATATCCCTGACCAGTTCATCCATAGTGCATTGCCTTTGGAGAGCGGGTGTGGGTACCTGGAGGCAAAGTTTGGCCATTTTGCGTTGTGGTGTGTGGCAAAAAAGATGTATTGGAGGGGCTCACCAACTTTGAAAGTATGGGAGGAGAACTTGAGGGTGAAGCTCCCATTTGTGGATTTGCTGTATCTGTCTGCTGAGAAGATCGTCAATCTGATTGTTCACTCCTGGGAGGTAATCTGCTAGGAGAGAAGATTTTGTGGTGAATGGCCCACTTCCAAATGTCTTTGAGTGTGCCCCCCACCTGTTTTTGTATACAATACATAGCTGTCATGTTGTCGGTACGAACTAGGACATTTTGCCAACCAGGTGCGTCTGAAATGCTTTGAGTGCTAGAAACACCACTAGCAGCTCTAGATGATTTATGAGGAGATTATTTTGCTGTTGAGTCCACAGTACTTCCACTGTGTGCTGCTTAAGATGAGCCCCCCAACCAGTGAGGGTCACGTCAGCTGTTAGCATTCTCTGTGGAACTGGGTCTATGAAGGGCCGTCCTTTTGATACATTTTGTGGGTTCCACTACTGCGGAGAGCGATGAGTACGGCTGCTTACCAACAGTAGATCGGTTAAAAGACCCTGTGATTGGTTTCACTGACTTGCTAAGCATTCCTGGAGGGGACGCATGTGAAGCCTGGCATGGGGAACAATCATGATGCAAGAGGCCATCATTCCCAGCAGTTGCATATACACTCAAGCTGGAAGTGAGTGAGTGGGCTGAAACAGGAGAACTAGAACCTGAATATTGCGAATTATGTCTGCATTTGGGAAGGCTAGAGCCCTTTGAGTATTCAAAGTGGCTCCCACATAGTTTTGAGTGCTGGAAGGTTAGAGATGCGATTTCAACACATTGACTGTGAATCCCAGTTGGTGCAGTAACTGCATTGTCGCGAGTGTGTTGGAGACACTTTGGATATATTCTGGCTTTGATGAGCCAGTAGTAGGGGAAGACATGAATGTGTTGTCTTCTTAGGTGAACAGCGACCATGGCCAGACACTTTGTAAAGACTCTGGGAGCTGTGGTGACTCTGAATGGGAGTACTTTGAACTGGTAATGATGCCCCGCTACCACAAACCTGAGAAATTTGCCATGATAGGGATGTATTGGAATATAGAAGTATGCGTCCTTTAAGTCTAGAGTAGACAAAAGTCGCTCTGTTGTAGGAGTGGGAGAACTTGTTGAAGGGTTACCATGTGAAAATGGTCTGATTGTATGTAAAGATTTAATTCTCTGAGGTCCAAGATAGGCCTGAGAGAACCATCCTTCTTGGGTATGAGAAAGTAGAAGGAGTATACGTCCGACTCGTGGATTTGTAGTGGTATGGGCTCTATAGCTCCTTTTAAAAGTAGAGGCTGGACCTATTGTTTGAGGAGAAGTAAGTATTTTGGGGACAGTATGTGTGAACGTGGAGGGATGTTTGGAGGATTGTTGGTAAACTCCAGGCAATAACCAGAACGGATAATTCCTAGTACCCATTTGTCTGTAGTTATTGATTGCCAGATGGCCAGACATTGTGAAAGACGCCCCCGACAGGTGTTAAATGGTCGGGGGGGGGGGGAGGCAAGTCACTGTTTGGTGTTGGAGGGGGAGGCACATGTGTTGGAACCTCTACCCATGCTATTATTGCCTCTATACCCACCTCTGAAGAAACCCTTAGAAGCGGAGGGCTGATTATTGTCTTTGTTAGTCATAGAGGCAGTGTCGGAGGAGTGTTATTGGACCCTCCACGATTGAAGAAGCGCCAAAAGGAACCATGGCCTGAAGTTGACTGAAGGGCTCCCATAGATTTTGCCACCTCAGTGTCCTTTTTCATCTTTTCTAAGGACGTGTCTACTACCGGGCCAAAGAGGTGCTGCTTGTCAAATGGCGTGTTAAGGATAGAAGCTTGAACCTCTGGGTTAAACTCTGAAATGCGTAACCAGGCATGCCTTCTTAATAGAACGCTGGTGTTGATGGCTCTAGCCGCAGTGTCAGTCGCATCTAAAGCGCACCTGATGGAATTGTTCGAGATGAGCTGTTCTTCTTGCACTAGGTCTTGAGCTTTGGACTTTTGCTAATCAGGCAGGAATTGGAGCAATTGCTCCATTTCATCCCAATGCGCTCTATCGTACCTGGCTAAAAGTGCTTGGGTATTGGAAATGCGCCACAAGTTTGGAGCTTGGGAGACTGCTCTTTCCCCCCCCCCGAGGCATCTATCAACTTAGACTTATTGTCTGGGGGTGGAGCATCTCCTGACGTTTGGGAATTGGCCCTTTTCCATGCATTAGAAACAACTAAAGAATCTAATGGTAACTGCCCCCTGATGTAAGGTGGATCTGATGGTGCAGATTTATATTTTTTTTTACTCTAGGGTGAATCTACAGCTCACATGCCTCGAACACAATTTTACTACAACTCTGTAAGAACGATGGTTAAAAAACAGGCTGACTCCTACGGTGCTTGTCCACAGCACCTAATGGAGGAAGCCGGCTCTGTATATACTATACCAAGGTGAGGTATAGTGTGCCCAGAGTCCAGTAGAATCCCAAAAGTAGGCAGGGGTATAAGTAGATAGCACCTTACTCTCTATTTGTGGTAGTATGGGCGAGCAGTAAAACTTTATCAGAGGGTAGAGTTAAGCATTTGTTGGACACACTCAATCGGCCAATGATGTCACACACTGAAAGACTGAACTCGGACCACTTTTGTTTGTATAAAAATATTACGTTATTTTATTTCTAGAACCAAGTCAAGCCTGGCACAGTAAAAACTGTGAAGAAACGGCCATCTTCTTCAACGAGAAAACCTCAAAGATAGAGAATGAACTTCAACTAGAAAAGGAACTACTACCAACTACATCATGCAATTTCTCGTATACCTCCCAGGTCACGGAAGGGGATGAAACACCCTGCCCCCCTACAAAAATAATGCCTATTGGAACACCTTCTCCCCAATCAACGAACACGACACGTACAACATTCTCTCCTCCTTAAAACCAATCTAACCACTTTACGGACCCGCTACCTCCTCGCATACTCAAAGAAATCAAATCCTGAGTTCTCCCTTTATGGACCAACGTTGCAAACGGCTCACTACATCAAGGCACTATCCCCGACTGCCTAAAAGTAGGACAAATACCTCCCATTTAAAAAAAAAAAAAAAAAAACCTATGTCAGACTGCTCTGATCCTAACAATTACCGACCCATCTCCAACATCTCTACCCTGGCAAAGCTCTTCGAAAAATGTGTTCAGAGTCAACTATGCCACCACATAGTCAAATATCAACTCCTCAACCTACACCAATCAGGCTTCCGTCAAGATCACAGCACCGAATCTGCACTTACTCATATAGTGGATGCATACTAAAAATGCTGGATCAAAATGAATCATGCCTTCTGATATTACTTGATTTATCGGCCACCTTTGATACCGTCAAACATGATAATCTATTGAACTTACTGGAACAAAGGATGGGCCTATCAGGGGTCATACTTGAATGGTACGCTTCCTCCCTCCAAAACAGATCCCTAAGAGTCAAAATGAATCAATCTCTGTCTAAGTCCCATGTGATCACGCTTGCCGTTCCTCAAGGTTCTGCTCTTTCTCCCATTCTATTTAACCTATTCCTTGGACCACTGGCTTACCTCCTAAAATCTTCTAAGATCCAATACCACATGTACGCTGATGACACAGCTGTATCGCAAAATCGCCTCCCTAGAGAACATCATATCCCTCAATTTCATCTTACAAAACGCACACCTGTGGCTCACGGATAACCATCTCAAATTCAACGATGCCAAAACGGAATTTCTTCTCATCTCCCCACCGAAACACAGCCCAAAAATCGATCTTTGGTTGAAACATCTTACAGCCCTCAAATGCTCTCCCCACATCATGGACTCCGCTATATCACTAGGTATCACATTAGACAAATACCTAAATTTGCAGGATCACATCAGTGCAGCCACTAAAGGAGCGAATCATCAACTAAGCATTCTGCAGAAACATAAACCCGATCTACAACAAGAAGACCTATAACAAGCGGTCCAAGCCCTAGTATTACCCAGACTGGATTATGGTAGTGCCACACTATGTGGCCTACCTCGATACAAACTGGTTCCTCTAAGAGCATCCCTCAACGCGCTGAGAAAGTGGCTCTGTATATACTGTTCCTTAATAAGTACAGGGTGTACAGAGTCCACAGTCCCCAGTCCCCAAGGGTTTGACAGAGGCTAAAGTTAGATATAGCCTTACCCTCTAAAGTGGTAGCTTGGTCGAGCAGTAAGGCAGTATCAGAGGACAGTGTAAAGCATTTGTTGTACACCCTCAGTCAGCAAATGGTCTCACACACTCAATAACTCAACTCTAGGCCAATGGTTTATATATAAAACAAACTATATGCTTGTTTTATTTTAAAACCAACAATTGGATTTAAAATATACTTTCTCAGAATGAGATGTTTTATATAAATACTTTTGCAATATGCAATTGACTTTTGTAAACAGATACAAGTGGCTGCAATAGGCAACTCTATTTTAAACACAACAATGCATTGAGCTCAATGGAAATTTCAAGTTATTTGCAACAGATTACTTTTAGGATTACTTTTGGAATTCCAGGACTTGATCCTAGATTCAGTCCTGGGTCAGCACTTAGAATCCAGTGAAGAAGTCGACTTAATTACTGTAATGATTTTTAAACAATATTTAGCTATTTTAAAAGTTGACAGAAAATATTTCAAAGACAACAGTCAATGATTCCCTATGGAAGAAAATTCAAGTTGCAGGTATAGTATGTTCTCGTTACTTTTGTAATCCAGTACTGGGTGCCTAGACTCAGTACTGGGACCTTTATCCAAAACAGGTAAGTAATTACGTTTTCAGATATTATACGATTTTTAAAGAATATTTAAAGATTGCAGAAATTGACACTTGGAAGAAATTTCACAGAAAAACAGTCAATGATTTCCTATGGAAGAAAATTTGGTTACGGGTAAGTACAGTTTTAAGTATTTTTCAGAGTCAGTGCTGGGCACCAAGATCCAGCACTGGGAGCTCACCTAAGAGCAGGTGAGTAATTTCGTTTTCGTTACTCGGCTGATTTTTGGTGAATATTTTAAGATTTGAAAAGTCCACACTTAGAAGAAATTTCAGGAAAAAGCCAGTCAATGTTACCCTATGAGGAAAATAGAGTTATCGGTTTACGGGTAAGTACTCGACTGGCAGAGTTGAGGTTCTGGGCATAGACTCAGGGTGTCCCCCAGGGTCAGGTAGGTACAGTTGGTTCACCCTCAGCGACTCTAGGGCGGCCGGGTGCAGAGAGAGTTAGGCCCAATGTTATACTATGAGGGATAGGCGGGCCTTGGTTGGTGGCTGCTGATTGGCAAGCCACACGGCTGTGGGAGCTGGGCTCCTGGTCACTTACTCAGGGCAAGTGGGGCAGTAGGTAGGTGTAGAGGTTTCACTGCCAGGACCACTCGGGCGGCTGGGTGCAGGGTGCTATTGAGCCCTCGGGCGCTCAACTGATTTCAATGGGAAATCTCCGGCTTAGAAAAAGACTGCAAGCTCGGGGACGAGGATTCCGCAGGTGCCACCACCACTTCGAGAGGTAAGTTGGGCAGTTGGAGGATAGGTAGGTACCCCGGGATTGGGCACAGGGGGCCGCAGGGCACCGCATGCAGGGGTGCCTTTTGGTGTCGGGAAATCTTAACCTCTGTTGATCGCGGTTGGGGGGGCACCTTGTTCTGAGGCTGCAGGCTTCTTCAGGAGTGTCGAGGGAGGTCCTTGGGTGCCGGACTCGGGGTCACAGTCGCCGTGGGGTCGTCCTCGTGGTCTTTGCTCACTCCGGCACTGGCCAGGCTTGGCTGGTGCAGAGTGTGCTGGGTTCGCGGTTCCGGGCTGCTGCCAGGGATTAGAGGTAGGTTTTGAGTAGAGCCTCTACTCATGGGAGTCCCAGGGGCTTAGAGCCAAAAGGTAGCCAGGTCCTCCGGGGTTTGTGAGGTTGCTGGCCACAAGAGATGCCGGGTTGGAGCAGGAGCAGGTTCGAGGGTCGACAGGCCGGTAGGGCTGGGGCCAAAGCAGTTGGTGTCTTCCTCTTCTTAGCAGCTGCAGGGCAGGTCTTATTTCTTCTTGCTCTTCTTTGTAGTTTTGAATCTGGAGAAGGAAGGTTCAGGGTGCCCCTAAATATTAGACTATCCTGCCTCTCTCCTATGGGAGGGGGGCAGTAGCCTAGTCCTGATAGGGTAGGGCTCCCCATCTTCAAGATGGCGAGAGCCCAGAGATGTGCTTCACCTCGCCTCACCCACCTGAGGGGTGGGGTTGGCAGGCTGGCACATCCCTGGCCAAAGCTTCCCGCCAGAGTGGGGGGTTGCAGTGGCCTGGGGAAGCTCACAGAGGCGGCATGCCTTTGAAGCTTCCCCCTGCCCATCCTGGGGGAGGAGATTTAGCACCTCGCCCAGGATGTGCATTGTTGCAGGCCCAGGAGAGCAGGGGCTCTCCTACCCAGGGGTCCAGCAACATGTCTGCTGTGTGGCAGCCTAGGCAGCCTCAGAGCAGACGTGGATTGTAGGTTAGGTTTAAGGGGGCATCTCTAAGATGCCCTCTGGGGTGCTTGGTACATTAAATCCCACACTGGCATCAGTGTGGGTTTAATGTGTGGTTCAGTGTTGCCATTATGGTGCTGTGGAGCTCGTTTTTGACGAGCTCTCAGCACCATGTACTCTTAAATGGCAGCACTGCACTTACAGGGCCCAGGAATGGACCTGGGCACTGTAGGGGCACGGGGCTCCTGCTCCTGTGCCCACACCATTGGCATAAGGCACCCAGCTAGAGGGCTGGCTGATGTATGCCATGGCAGTGTAGGTGATGGGCATGGCACACAGGGAGGTGTGTCATTTCGACTTTGTTTTAGTCTTGCACCCAAACACTCAGCCTGCAAAGGCAGTGTGTGTGTGTAAGGGTACAGGGCCTCTAAGGGTGGCACAATGAGTGCTGCAGCCCTTAGAGGCCTTCCCTGGTCACAAGGCCCTGGGTACCTAGGGTACCATTTACCAGGGGCTGACATGTGGCCAGGGTTTGCCAATTTGGGTTTTGTTTGTTTTAGGGAAGGAACATAGGCCCTGGGCACCTGATTGGCAGGAGTCCAGGGCACACTCAGTCAAAGTACATTCAGCAATTCAGCAAACAGTGGGGGCATACCATGCAAGAAAGATGGCACTCTCTCACAAACGCAGCAGCCAGACTTTTCCTTGGAACAAAAAGAAACACACATCTCACCGGATCTAAAATCATTAAACTGGCTAACGTATGGGGCAAGGATCCAGCTGAAAATTGCCTGCATGACGCATAAGGTTCTACACTTCAATACCCCCAGCTACCTGGTTCAAAAGCTAGAAAAATCAGGGGGCAGCAGAAACTCACGAAGCACACTCACCTTGCTTCTGAAACTCCAATGTACCCACAAAAAGAAAACGGGTGCCAGAGCATTCTCGGCTATTGCACCCAAGATATGGAACGCTCTACCACCGGATGTTCGCCTAATATCCTTTACCTACTCCTTCACCTAACTTTAAGACAATATACCGATCTCACTGTCAGCAAACTCCTATGGGGATTATCCCCTCCTATTACTGTCTTTATTCAAGTCGAATCTGTTTTATACTATTATACTTTATGATTTGTTTGATTCTCACGCAAATGTTACACTAGTCCTTGTCATATATAGCGCTCTGATACCCACTAGGGTCACGTTCGCGCTATACAACACTTTATAAATAAGTCAAGGATTCGAATTTACAGATCACTTTTCAGTTACTTCTTAGATTACTTTTTCTACTCAGTGTGATATGCCTAGACATCACACTGGGACATTTCCCAGAGAGAAGGTAAGTAAAATCAGTTTTGCACAGTTATAGTTTTTCAGGTTTCCATACAAATCAACTCCACATTGAAATATTTTTCAGCGAACAACAGTCAATGGATTCCTATGGAGAGAAGGAATATGCTACTTACCAGTATGCATCTGTTCTTGGCATGTAGTGCTGCAGATCTACACACTTTTGCATAGATTGCCATTTGGTGTTGGGCCCGGATGTTTGCAGTTTTATTTTCCTCTTGGAAAGTCTTTGGAAGTCACGAGGTCGGTGACTCCTCCTTTGGATCGTATTGCACATGGGCTTCGGCTCCATCCTCAGTTTTTCGCCAGCAGGGAAAGATGGAGCGTAGTAACCACAGTGAGGAAACCCATGTGTGTTGTATCTAAATAAGATAGACTGGAACAGATACAGGTAGCCGGGGAGGCGGGTGGGCGTGTGTAGATCTGCAGCTCTACATGCCAAGAACAGATGCATACTGGTAAGTAGCATATTCCGTTTGAGGCATATGAGCTGCAGATTACACACTTTTGCATAGACTATATAGCAGTTCCCAACCTTAGCGGCGACCACCGGTTATCTGTTGCAGTGGTTTGAAATAGTGTTTTCAGTACAGCCTGGCCCACACTAGCTTGTTGCTTGGTTTGCACATCTACACAATAGTGTTTAGTGAAAGTGTGCGCTGTTGACCATGTAGCTGCTTTGCAGATATCATCTAGTGGGATGTTCCCTAGAAATGCCATGGAAGCCCCTATCTTCCGTGTAGAATGGACTTTAGGGGGAACGGAAAGCGTTCGTTTTGCTTTGTGGTAGCAAATCTGGATGCATTTTACAATCCACCTAGCTATCCCCGATTTTGAGATGGGGTTGCCCTTGTGTGGTGGAGAGAAAGAGACAAACAGTTGTTTGGTCTTTCTGAAAGGTTGTGTTCTTTGGATATAGTAAAGTAAGGCTCGTTTGACATCTAGCGTGTGCAGAGCCCTTTCTGCAACGGTCTGAGGTTGCGAGAAAAATACTGGTAATTCTACAGATTGGTTTAGGTGAAAAGGGGAAATGACTTTAGGTAGGAATTTTGGGTTGGTACGGAGAACAACCTTGTTCTGGTGCATTTGAAGAAAAGGTTCTTGTATGGTAAGTGCTTGTATCTCACTGACCCTTCTAAGGGAAGTGATGGCTACAAGGAAAGCTGTTTTCCATGTGAAGAATTGCAGTTCGCATTTATGCAAAGGTTCGAAGGGAGGCCCCATTAGCCTTGTGAGAACGATATTTAAGTTCCACACAGGTGAGTGTGGTACTCTGGGGGGAATTATTCTTTTGAGGCCTTCCATGAAGGCTTTAATGGCAGGTACTCTGAAAAGCGATAGGTGCTGCCTGTTTTGTAAGTAAGCTGCAATTGCTGCGAGGTGTAGCCGAATGGATGTATAGGCTAGATTACACCTTTGTAGGTGGAGTAAGTAGCATATGATGTGTTGTATAGACACGTCTAGAGGATTGATTGTGTTGTTATGGCAATAAACAACAAATCTCTTCCACTTGGCAGCATAGCAGGCTCTAGTGGTAGGGCGTCTAGCTTCTCTGATGACGTTCATACAGTCAGGGGGAAGGTTTAGGTACCCGAATTCTAGGATTTCAGGAGCCAGATCGCAAGGTTGAGCTGAGCTGGGTCCGGGTGCCTGGTCTCTCCATGGTTCTGGGTTAGGAGGCATGATGAGAGGTGTAACTTTTGGTGTGGTACTACCGAGAGTTCCAGCAGCGTGGTGTACCACGGTTGTCTGGCCCACGTTGGAGCTACTAGGATCAGTGTGAGGGAGTGCTGTTGTAGCTTTCGCACCATGTTGGAAGGTGGGTTATTGGTAGGGGCAAATGTAGGTCTGCCACTGGCAATAAGGCCACTAACACATAATAGGACCCAGCATAGGTCTTAGAAAATTATTCCCATGCTCAACCCTTGGTAACGTGGCTGCGAGCAGACAGGCTTAACTTCAAAGACAGGTATGTAAAGCATTCAAAAACACCATTTCAGTAAATAATTAAGACACTACACAAAATAAAAATCCAACACCAATTTATAAAAATATGTAATATTTTTAGCTTTTAAATGACACCAAAACGAAAAAAATCCCCTGTAGGGAACCAGAGTTATGAATTTTTAAAGGTTAGTCACTTTCTAGTGCTTAGAAACCAACAGTGCCCCTTTTAGTCATTTCGTTTTCTCTGACAGGGACACACCTTTAGAAGCGGTTCTGGAGAATGTCTCACCACTGTGTAGCCTTCTCCAGCAGGCTAGGTCCAGTTAGAACTCCTTCCTGAAGTTCTGCTTGCGGGTCCCAAAGTATCCAATACACAGTCCAAGGTTCTGGAATCTCCAAGAGGGTCCTTGAAAGTGTGAAACTTCAATTCCGCAATCCACTTGAACAAAACCCTTTCAAATCCACCGGTTCTCCAGGCTGGGGATTCTTTGTGGGGATGTCCAGGTGAGCTCTGTTTACCTGTAGCTTGCAGGGAGTCTACTTCTTAGTCCTTTTGTAGCAAGGTAATCCACAGGGCTGCAGTTTTCAGAGGTCAGGCCTTAGAAGTCTTTGCACAGCAGAACTTCGCAGCAGGGCACGTCTTGCTTCAGTAAGTTTCAAGCAGCAGATCTGGAGGGCTCTGCCCCTCTCAGATACTTATTCACAATTCTCTGGGTCAAGCCTCTGGCCAATGAAAGCAGGGTAACTCCTCATAGTGATGACCACATCCTGCAGAGTGTGGCATTTTGTTGTCCCAGAGTGCATCGTCCTTCCAAATCCATAATGGCTGATTTTCCAGCAAGGAGGTAAGAGCTGGCTAAACACACCCCCTGGGATGGCTTATTTCCATGGACTCTCCCCCTACCATCTGCACATACCTTCCTTAAGCCTAGCCCGGACTCTGGGTCAAGAGTGTCAAAGTGAAACTGAAACCCAGGCCTCCCCTCTGCCTTTGAAGAGCATAGTTTACGACTCCACCTCCTGGCCTGGCATACATTATAGACCAGCACACTGCCCTCCCAGCAGAGTGGTTCTTTATCACCTCTTCAAAGCAGCCTGGCTAATCCACTTATCTCTGACCAATCAGGGCAGACCACTGGAAGGCTGAATTTGGACTTACAAACAAGAAAGTCTTATAACTTCTTGTATGTACACGTTAGCAGAAATTCAACAATATAATATTGTTGGATTTACTACTACCATTCTGGGAAGTCTTTGAATGGTCCGGCTAGTCCTCTCCTCTCAATATTTATTAATCAATAACTTCCTACCATGTTAACCTATGTTCCATGGGGTTTGCAATGGGGAAAATGACTTGGGTCAGTTTTCTAGCACCAGGGCTTATAAAAACATATTTTATAAGTATTTCTCTAATCTCTACAGGACCCCCACCCGCTGTGCAACTAAGGGAGACTTTAGGGGTTCTGAATCTGCAGAAATATTGCAGATCTTCCTTAACCAGGTTTTTTAGCATCAAAGTCGAATTTGAGCAGCTCTTTACTTTTTAAAAGCAGTCCTGGCAACCAGGGCTGGTTTTAAACTGACCCCAGGCTTCAGCAGAGCACACCTGCAAGTGCAGAAAAGCTGCTGGCCTCTAAACTGCCGTGCCCCAGGATACTGGGGACCTCCGGGTAGTTTCAATCCCCAGCCATATTATATATAAATCTAATGTGTTCCTTTCAGCTTGGCACTGGCCCTGGGCCTGGTTAGGCAGAGCCCAGGGTCAGTCAGAGTCACCACCAGTTCCAGTCAGCAAAAAGTTGGGGGGTGCCCAGGGCACAGGATGACTTTGCAACACACCACTAATGGAATGAGTGGGAGAGGCGGAAAAGCGTACTCAAATTTGCCTGACCAGTTCATCTATATCGCATTTCCTTTGGACAATGGGTGTGGGTATCTGGCGGCGAAGCTTGGGCATTTTGTGTTTTCGTGGGTGGCGAAGAGGTCTATGTGCGGATGCCCCCACATTTGAAAGAACGGATGAAGAACCTGTGGGTGAAGTTCCCACTCGTGGATCTGTTGCGTCTGTCTGCTGAGCAGATCTGCCACGGTGTTTTGGACTCCTGGGACATGTTGAGTTAGGAGAAAGATTTTGTGGGGAATTGCCCATCTCCATATGCTCTGTGCTAATTGAGAGAGCTGTGGAGAGTGTGTGCCGCCTTGTTTTTGAATATAATACATGGCCGTCATGTTGTCTGTGCGAATGAGGACTGCCTTGCCTGAAATCTGTGTTTGAAAAGATTTCAGAGCTAGAAAGATTGCTAGTAACTCCAGATGGTTGATATGGAGTAACTTTTGTTGCGGCGTCCATGTGCCCTGCGCTGTGAGGTGTAATAGATGAGCTCCCACAATTCCAGGCAGTATCCTAACCAAATTATTTGGGTCACCCATTTGTCTGAGGTGATGGTCTCCCAGACATGAAGGAAATTTGTGAGTCTGCCCCCGACCGGAGTGGAATGGTCTGGGGGAGCGGGGGAAGTCATTGGGTAGTAGGTGTGGCAGAACAGGCGTTGTTTGTTTTGCCTCTGCCCTTGTTGTTGTTACCCCTGTAGCCGCCTCTTTGGTAACCTTTTGTGAAGGTGGTCTGAGTAGGGGACTTGTACAATGTGGACGCTGTGTCTGAGGAGTAGCCTCAGGATGCACACCGAAAGGATGAGCGGCGAAAGGAGCGTCTAGGCGGGTGAGACTGTAAGGCCCCCATGGATTTTGCAGTATCCGTGTCCTTTTTCATCTTTTCTAAGGCCTCATCCACCTTTGGCCCGAATAGATGTTCCTGGTCAAAGGGATGGTTAAGGATGGAGGCTTGTACTTCTGGTTTAAACCCAGATACCCTTAACCAAGCATGACGACAGAGAAGGACGCTGGTGTTAATGGCCCTGGAGGCTGTGTCTGCTGCATCTAGGGCACAACGTATAGAGGTCTTTGTTTTACCCTCTTGAATTAACTCGTTGGCTTTACTTTTATATTTTTCAGGGAGATGTTGCATTATGCTCTCTAATTCGTCATAATGAGCCCTGTCATATCTGGCCAGCAGTGCCTGAGTGTTTGCTATACGCCATATGTTGGCGGCCTGGGATGCTGTGGGTTTGCCTGAAGCATCTAGCAGTTTTGACTCCTTGTCAGGTGGTGGTGCATCACCTGACGCTTGTGAGTTTGCCCTTTTACGTGCCGTAGATACCACTAAGGAATCTAGTGGCGCTGGTCCTCTGATGTAAGAGGGATCTGAGGGAGCAGGTTTGTACTTCTTTTCGATACGTGGGTTAAGGACCCTGGCTCTAACTGGGTCTTTAAAAACGTCTGCCGCATGCTTTACCACCCTTTTGAGCATGGGCAGTATGGAGGTGGACCTATGTGTAGTATCGAATGTGTCTAGGAGGAAATCTTCCTCCACAGGGTCATTATGCAGGTCCACCCCATGATAATGTGCTGCTCTTTGGAGAAGATGGTTAAACCCTAATGAATCTTCTGGTGGAGATGGTCTAGAAGGGTAAATATCGACTTGTGGGACGTTGGGGATATCTGGTATATGGTAATCGTCCCATGGATCTGGAGATCCTGTAGGGGTGGGGTCTTGTGGCACATCCACTGTATCATAATCTGGGTCCCCCTGATCATCATCGTCTGGAGACGGAGTAGGAGAACGATGAGGTGGGGGTGGAGAGGGCGGAGGGGGTGAAGGTGGGGAAGGAGGAGGAGCTGGAGGGGGAGGGGAAGGTATTCTGAACGGAGAGGTAGCAGAGTCCTTCCTCTTTGGAGGTGGAGGCGGAGCAGGCCTCTCCAAATGTCTCTTCTTAGCAGAGAGTGTCAAATGTCCAGTTTTTGGATCCTTGGTGAGAGTTTTTTTGCAAGGGATCTGGTGTAAATAGCTCTGGTGAGGTAATTTGGTCCATCGGCGCCGAAGCCGATGATTTTTTAGGTTTTTCCGTGCCGGTTTGATATTTAGAACCCGGCTTGGGACCCTCCGGTCTCTTGGTCGGCGCTGAGATGGGCTTCGGCTTGTAAGTGTCGGTGCCGGAGGCCTTGGGTTTGGTCGGCACCAAAGATGGCGTCAGTGCCGAAGGGCTGGGTTTCGACCCCGAGGGCTTCGGTGCGGAGCTCAGTGTCGAGGTGGAGGCCGTCTTCTTTTCGGTGCCGAAGTGTGTTTGTCGGCACCGCTGGCAGGCTGGCTCGAGCCCGAGCTGCCGGAAGGCTTACTTGGCTTCTTCACCGGGCCCGAAGGTGGGGTGTGTGAAGCAGTGTCTCTGGTCTTGCCTAGGCCCAGAGGCGAAGGCGTGACCGAAGCCTTTTTGGGTGTCGGCGCGCGTGTGGGAGGGGGTAGATTGGTACTCACGACCCTCTGCGCCGGGGTGATGTCCTCCACATCTGACTCGTCGGCCTCGGAAGCGCTGACGAGGTCCTCTTCGGTACGATGATGTTCCGGATCGTCGAGGTCGTCTCCGAAGATGTCGACTGGAATGGACGTCGAGGAGTGTGCCATGTTCCTTCTGGCTCTTCGGTCCCGAATAGTCTTTTTGGATCGGAAAGACTTACAGACCGAACAGTCTCAAGCCTCGTGTTCTGGGGAGAGGCAAAGGTTGCATACCTCATGAAGATCGGTGTGGGGAAATTTGGACCCACATCGAGGGCACTTTTTAAATGGAGTTCTTTCCCTGAGCCGGGACCGGAGCCTGGGTAGGCCCGAAGGCCGCCGTCGACGACTGGAACCGAAGGTCTGTGTCGATGAGAAGGCGCGTTGATTGAATAGATCGTGATCGAAACAATACAGCGATTGGGGTGAGGATTACGCGTCGATCGTCGAACTGGAATATAGTACAAAAAACAATGGTCCTGGACCTTAATTTTTCAGGGGTGGGCTATAAGTCCTTACTTAGTGATATCATTCAAATATTCTGAGCTAAAAAGGATCAATTTGGGTAGCTCTTAGTATCCAATACAATGTTCATCATAGAATCAAACATGCAACAAACCAACATCAAAAATTCCTATGGCATTTTATTCTTTTTTATAGTTTTCTTTAGACAACTCTTTTCATCAAGGTTGCTCCAAGGGGAACGTGCAAATAGTAAGGGTGCTTGAGTATGAAAGAGTGAAAGAAAAAAGAAAGTATTCAAGAGATTGTGACATAAAATACTTAAAAGAATTAGACACATGGACTGGTTGTCAATCACCGTCCAAATGGAAGCCTGGTCACTTTTATCAAGTTATGCGAAAGATGAGTTAAACAATTGCAAGGTCAATTAGAAACCAATTCTAATATAGCACGTGGGAAAATCAGCGTATCCCAGGCTCATGTATACAGGGCGTCGACGTTTCGTTCCGTCTCAGTGGCCTAATTAGGGAGTTTGAACCTTGGCCGTGCGGATCTTCATCAGGACTGGGGGTAACCTAGATAGGTGCTGGGCCTGGTCGAGTGCCCGTGGTCATGCGTGAAGCGATATCCCTTGGTTTAAGGTACAATTGTGATGGGCATCGTATTGCTAGAGTCCACTTGTGAAGTACCACTGAGTGGGTATGATTAATGGCTTAATTTAGTGGTGCCAATCCACTTGAAATCTTAATTTTGTAACCACAGCTGGAATTGATGCCAAACTGAAGCCGCTATAATCCGGCAGACGTCCGTAACGCGTTGTGCTCGTGACGCATAACGCGTTACGGACGTCTGCCGGATTATAGCGGCCTCAGTTTGGCATCAATTCCAGCTGTGGTTACGAGATTAAGATTTCAAGTGGATTGGCACCACTAAATTAAGCCATTAATCATACCCACTCAGTGGTACTTCACAAGTGGACTCTAGCAATACGATGCCCATCACAATTGTACCTTAAACCAAGGGATATCGCTTCACGCATGACCACGGGCACTCGACAAGGCCCAGCACCTATCTAGGTTGCCCCCAGTCCTGTTGAAGATCCGCACAGCCAAGGTTCAAAATCCCTCATTAGGCCACTAAGACGGATCGAAACGTCGACGCCCTATATACATGAGCCTGGGATACGCTGATTTTCCCACGTGCTATATTAGAATTGGTTTCTAATTGACCTTGCAATTGTTTAACTCATCTTTCGCATAACTTGATAAACGTGACCAGGCTTCCATTTGGACGGTGATTGACAACCAGTCCAGTGTCTAATTCTTTTAAGTATTTTATGTCACAATCTCTTGAATACTTTCTTTTTTCTTTCACTCTTTCATACTCAAGCACCCTTACTATCTGCACGTTCCCCTTGGAGCAACCTTGATGAAAAGAATTGTCTAAAGAAAACTATAAAAAAGAATAAAATGCCATAGGAATTCTTGATGTTGGTTTGTTGCATGTTTGATTCTATGATGAACATTGTATTGGATACTAAGAGCTACCCAAATTGATCCTTTTTAGCTCAGAATATTTGAATGATATCACTAAGTAAGGACTTATAGCCCACCCCTGAAAAATTAAGGTCCAGGACCATTGTTTTTTGTACTACATTGCACCCAGGTCCTTGACTTTTGGGTTACCCCATTTTTTGTAATGATCGTCGAACTGGAAGCTGTTCGGAACCGGAGCGCGAAGATCATATCCGAGCCCGATGGCGGAAAAAAACAATCTCAGGATGGAGCCGAAGCCCATGCACAATACGATCCAAAGGAGGAGTCACCGACCTCGTGACTTCCAAAGACTTTCCAAGAGGAAAAACAAACTGCAAACATCCGGGCCCAACACCAGATGGCGATCTATGCAAAAGTGTGTAATCTGCAGCTCATATGCCTCGAACATGAAGATATCGGTTACTAGGTAACTACTCGGTCTTTGGAGTTGAGTTGCTGAGGTAAGAACAAGGCTTCCCCCAGGGTCAAGGATGCACTCTTGTTACACCCTCAGCGGCACTTGGGCTGCTGGGTGCAGAGTGCTGAGGCCCAATGTTATGCAAAGGGGGATAGGGGGCCTCCAGTTGGTGACTGCTTACGAGCAGGCCACAAAGTTGTGGGAGGAAAGCTCCTGGGTTTTAGCTCAGAGCAAAGGGGGATCAGAGTTAGCACCCAAAGTACACCTGCTGCGGTACAGGGGCGGATGGGTGCAGGGTGCTATTTTGGCGGCGGGTGCCTGTTGATTTCGATGGGGATTCTCTAGTTTCAAGAGAGTGTGCAGGCTCGGGGACGTATATCTTCTGGAGGTGACCACCGGTTGGAGAAGACAGTATGGATGCCTCGGGATGCTGGGACACCGTCGGTTGGGCCACCCAACGCCTTGGGGCTTCGGATGTAGGGGTGTCTTTAACCGTCGAGTTTCTCTTACCATCTCCAGTCGGGGGGAGTCTCCAGAAAAAGGCTGCAGGCTTCGCTGGGGAGATTCGAGGAAGGTCAGAGATCACCAGATCTTGGGTCAGGATCGCCGAGGAGACCTCCTCGGGGTGTTGGGCCACTCGAACTGAGGCAGTGGGTGATGGGTGCAGACTTGCGGATTTGGCTGGAGCCAGAGTCTGTGGGTGAACAAATCCGGTGTTCACAGGAGAGAAAGTCTTTTCTGTGGAAGGCAGGGCAGATTTTGGGGGTTCTTGGGGTTGCTGGCTGCAGGACACACCAGAGTTCCGCTTCTGCAGGTTCAAGGTGGGGACAGGGCGGTAAGAATGTGGAAAGTCCATCTGCATTGGCATGGGCAGTCCGAGGTCTGTGTTCCACCACAAGGTCCATTCCCTGTAGGGAGCTGGACCACCTCAACCGTTTAGGATTTTCTCCTTTCATTTGTATGAGCCATCTGAGAGGTCTGTGATAAGTTTGAACTAGGAAGTGAGTGCCAAACAAGTATGGTCTCAACTTCTTCAGGGACCAAACCACAGCAAAGGCCTCCCTATCAATGGCACCCCAACGCTGCTCTCTGGGGAGTAGCCTCCTGCTTATAAAAGAAACAGGTTGGTCTTGGCCTTCATCATTGGTCTGGGAGAGGACCGCTCCTATCCCTAGCTCAGAGACATCAGTCTGCACTATGAACTGCTTGGCATAATCTGGAGCCTTCAGAATTGGTGCTGAGCACATAGTTTTCAAAAACTTTTGACACCCTGAAAGAGGCTAACTGTCCAGTTTACTTTTTTGGGCATCTTCTTGGAGGTGAGTTCTGTGAGGGGAGTCACAATGGACCCATATACCTTCACAAACCTCCTGTAGCACCCAGTGAAGCCAATTAGGTCTGAGTTGTTGGAGCTGCCCAGTCCAGGATGACGTGGATCTTGGGCTGCAAGGGCTGTACCTGGCCTGCACCAACCAGGTGGCCCAAGTACACCACAGTGCCCTGCCCTATCTGGCATTTGAATGCCTTGATAGTTAGGCCTGCAGGGCTTTTAAAACCTTACCAAGGTGGATCAGGTGAGCCTGCCAGGTGGAACTAAAGACAGCAATATCATCAAGATGAGCTGCACTAAAGGACTTCAATCCAGTAAGGACTCGCTTCACCAACCTTTGGAAGGTGGCAGGGGAATTCTTTAAACCAAAGGGCATAACAGTAAACTGATAATGTCCATCAGGTATGGAGAATGCGGTCTTTTCTTTAGCTCCTGGTGTCACGTCAATCTGCCAGTACCCTGTAGTTTAATCAAGCTACTTAGAAATGTGGCTGCACCCAATTCCTATATCAACTCATCTGCTCTTGGGATAGGGTGAGTTATCTGTCTTGGTGACAGAGTTGAGCCCTGTAGAGTCCATACAGAACCTTATTTCTCTCTTCACTCCCAGTGGATGAGGTTTGGGGACCAGAACCACTGGGCTGGCCCAGGGGCTCTCAGAGGGTTCAATAACCCCTAACTCCAGCATCTTGATGACTTCAGCTCTGATACTTTCTTTGACTTGATCAGACGGTCAATAGATTTTGTTCTTGACAGGTACACTGTCACCAATGTCCACATCATGGGTAAACCAGTTTGTCTGACCAGGGGTCAAGGAAAAGAGCTTAGCAAACTTTTGCAAGACTTGCTTGCAATCAGCCTGTGTTGGGCAGAGAGGGTGTCTGAGTAGGCAACTCCATCCACTGACCCATCTATGGGGCTGTAAGAGAGGAGGTCAGGGAGAGGTTCATTCTCTGTCTTGTGATCCTCATCAGTCACCACCAGCATGGTGATGTCAGCCCTGTCATGGAAAAGCTTAAGGCGGTTCACATGTATAACCCTTTTGAGTGTCCTGCTTGTGCCTAGGTCAACCCAGTAGGTGACCTCACTCTTTTTCTCTAGGATAGGGTAAGGGCCACTACTTCTGTCCTGGACAGCCCTTGGTGCCACTGGCTTCAAATCCCACACCTTTTTCCCTGGTTAAAAGTCTACCAGTGAAGCTTTTTGGTCATACCAGTGCTTCTGGAGCTCCTTGCTGCCCTCAAGATTTTTGAAAGCTTTTTCCATGTACTCTGCCATTCTGGACCTTAGGCCTAGTACATAGTCCACGTCTTGTTTGGGTTCTTGGAGAGGCTTCTCCCAAACCTCCTTTACAAGACTTAGTGGTCCCCTGACAGGATGGCCAAACAGGATTTCAAAGGGGAAAAACCCTCCTCCCTTCTGAGGCGCACCTCTGTAGGTGAAAAGTAAGCATGGTAAGAGAACATCCCATCTCCTTTCCACACTCTTTCTACATGTGTTTGAGGTAAGCAGACATGAAGTTTGACCCTCTGTCTGACACCACCTCCTTAGGAAACCCTACCCTGGTGAAGACACCAATGAGGGCCTTGGTTACTGCAGGAGCTGTAGAAGCCCATTCGCACATCCCATTCTCCACACTCACTGGAAGCCTTCCCATCACCGGAACAACCGGGCCTGCCATAGCCTGCGCCCAAGACCGCAACACGTTTGCCCTATCACCAGATCCACATAAAAGCAAACGGACCCACCTCAACACAAACGAAGCGGGCGCTCGCTTAACTAAGCTAAAGAGCTCAGACCAGCCCCAGCGATAGTATCTAATGCTTTACAGAAAAACAAACCAGCAAGAACCAATCGGACCAATCAGATCAATCAGACCAATTCAGGACAAAAGCATCGAGACCAATTCAGGACAAAAGCATCGATCGGCTCTCCAACATCAGCCGTATGGCCTCACCTGCTAAACACCATGGAAACTGTCGGAAAGGCAATGACATACCACGCTGACAAGCTAGACACCCAAGTCGAGCTCTTAAACATCTTAGCCATCCACGTTCTGGGGATAGAACAAAAGTTGCATGCTCTCAACACCATGATCGCGAAGATCCAGCAAGACCAGGAAATTACATACCACACGTGTCACTGCCCCCAAATAATTGACAAACTTGCAGCGGTAACAACCTTAATGTCAGAAATGCTGGGGGCAGCTAGGGACCCCCAAACAAAGTCCACACTGGCAAGAGCCTGTGAACACGTGGCACTTAGGGAAGATGGTCGGGCGAGCCCCCAGACCCCTAAGAGCTACAGTCCAAGAGACGAGACCCACAATGTCCTTGTGCGGGAAAGCTCACCCATTTTCGATGCCCCGAGGGAGCCTGAGCAACCGAGCGAACGCTGTCAAGCAGGAGCGCCAGATGTGTCACCCAACCACTACTGTTCGCAACCGACAGCAGATGTAAGCCCAAAACAGACAAAATTGATAACTTCCCTCAAAAGAGGGCAAGAAAATGCTTGAGGAAAGCAAGGAAAAGTAAATCAAACAAACAGGGGTCAAACGCATCGTCATCACAAATTACAGAGCTCACCGCGAAAGACATGAAAAGTGAGAAGGATAATATTGAACAGAAAGGCATCTGTATTAAGGACCAGTCCCTTCACCTACAAAAGAGGCTGGTGCCTCAAGAAGCCCCAAACAACCAAAAAGTGCAAATGCACCAACAAGGAAAATATTCAGCATATTTAACCCCTTGGAAGGGTGGGAACCAAACAAATTAACCACCCAGGTTAAAACGACAAGAGCTAACGAACTCAGCCCACAGGAGGCAGCAATAGGTTGTGAGAAAGTGGCTCTGTATGTACTGTTCCCAAATAGGTACAGGGTGTACAGAGTCCACAGTCCCCAGAGGATTGGCAGAGGCTAAAGTTAGATATAGCCTTACCCTCTAAAGTGGTAGCTTGGTCGAGCAGTAAGGCAGTATCAGAGGACAGTGTAAAGCATTTGTTGCACACACTCAGCCAGCAAATGGTCTCACACACTCAATAACTGAACTCTATGCCAATGGTTTATATAATAAAAATATATGCTTGTTTTATTTTAGAACCAACAATAGGTATTAAAATATTCTTTCTCAGAATGAGATGCTTTATATGAATACTTTTGCAATATGCAATTGTCTTTTGTAAACAGTTACAAGTCGTTGCAATAGGCAACACAATTTTAAACACAATAATGCATTGAGTTCAATGGAAGTTTCAAGTTATTTGCCACAGAATACTTTTAGGATTACGTTTGGAATTCCAGGACTGGATCCTAGATTCAGTCCTGGGTCAGTACTTGGAATCAAGTGATGAAAGTCGACTTAATTACTGTGATGATTTTAGACAATATTTTGCTATTTTAAAACTTGACACTTAGAAAATATTTCATAGAAAACAGTCAATAATTCCCTATGGCAGAAAATTCAAGTTGCAGGTATAGTATGTTCTCGTTACTTTTGTAATCCAGTACTGGGTGCCTAGACTCAGTACTGGGACCTTTATCCAAAACAGGTAAGCAATTACGTTTTCAGAAATTATACGATTTTTAAAAAATATTTAAAGTTCGCATAAATTGACACTTAGAAGAAATTTCACAGAAAAACAGTCAATGATTTCCTATGGGAGAAAATTGGGTTACTGGTAAGTACAGTTGTAAGTATTTTTCAGAGTCAGTGCTGGGCACCAAGATCCAGCACTGGGAGCTCACCTAATTGCAGGTGAGTATTTTTGTTTTCGTTACTTGGCTGATTTTTGGTGAATATTTTAATTTTTGAAAAGTCCACACTTAGAAGAAATTTCAGGAAAAGCCAGTCAATGTTACCCTATGGAGAAAATTGAGTTAGCGGTTTAAACGAAAGTACTCGACTGGCAGAGTTAAGGTTTTGGGCATAGACTCAGGGGTCTCCCAGGGTCAGGTAGGTAGAGTTGGTTCACCCTCAGCGGCACAAAGGCGGCCGGGTGCAGAGAGAGTTAGGCCCAATGTTATCCTATGAGAGGTAGGGGGGCCTTGGTTGGTGGCTGCTGACTAGTAGGCCACGCGGCTGTGGAAGCTGGGCTCCTGGTCACTTACTCAGGGCAAGGTGGGAAGTAGATAGGTGTAGAGGTTGCAGTGCCAGGGCCACTCGGGCGGCTGGGTGCAGGGTGCTTTTGAGCCTTCGGGCGCTCAATTGATTTCAATGGGAAATCTCCTGTTTAGAAAAAGACTGCAAGCTCGGGGACGAGGATTCTTCAGGTGCCACCACCACTTTGAGAGGTAAGATGGGTAGTTGGAGGATAGGTAGGTACCCCAGGATTGGACACAGTTGGCCGCGGGGCGCCGGGTGAAGGGGTGCCTTTTGGTGTCAGGAAATCTTACCCTCTGTTGATCGCGGTTGGGGGGGCACCTGGTTCTGAGGCTGCAGGCTTCTTCAGGAGTGTCGAGGGAGGTCCTTGGGTGCCGGACTTGGGGTCACAGTCGCCGTGGGGTCGTCCTCGTGGTCTTTGTTCACTCCGGAACAGGCCAGGCTTGGCGGGTGCAGAGTGTGAAGGGTTCGCGGTTTCAGGCTGCTGCCAGGGATTAGAAGCAGATTTTGAGTAGAGCCTCTACTCATCGGAGTCCCAGGGGTTGAGATTCAAAAGGTAGCCAGGTCCTCCGGGGTTTGTGAGGTTGCTGGCCACAAGAGATGCCGGGTTGGAGCAGGAGCAGGTTCGAGGGTCGAACAGGCCGGTAGGGCTGGGGCCAAGGCAGTTGGTGTCTTCCTCTTCTTAGCAGCTGCAGGGCAGGTCTTCTTTCTTCTAGCTCTTCTTTGGATTTCCGAATCTGGGGGAAGGAAGGGTCAGGGTGCTCCTAAATACTAGATTTAGGGGCGTTACAGGTATGTGAAGGGCAGGGACCAATGGGTCCCTGTCCTGGGGTGGGTACACCCCCTATCCTGCCTCTCTCCTGTGGGAGGGGGGCAGAAGCCTAGTCCTGATTGGGCAGGGCTTCCCATCTTCAAGATGGCGAGAGCCCGGAGATGTGCTTCACCTCGCCTCCCCCACCTGAGGGGTGGGGTTGGCAGAGGCTGGCACATCCCCTGTCCTTACTTGGGGTTTCCGGCCAAGCTTCCCGCCAGAGTGGGGGGTTGCAGTGGCCTGGGGAAGCTCACAGAGGCGGCATGCCTTTGAAGCTTCCCCCTGCCCATCCTGGGGGAGGAGATTTAGCACCTCGCCCAGGATGTGCATTGTTGCAGGCCCAGGAGAGCAGGGGCTCTCCTACCCAGGGGTCCAGCAACATGTCTGCTGTGTGGCAGCCTAGGCAGCCTCAGAACAGACGTGGATTGTAGGTTAGGTTTAAGGGGGCATCTCTAAGATGCCCTCTGGGGTGCTTGGTACATTAAATCCCACACTGGCATCAGTGTGGGTTTAATGTGTGGTTCAGTGTTGCCATTATGGTGCTGTGGAGCTCGTATTTGACGAGCTCTCAGCACCATGTACTCTTAAATGGCAGCACTGCACTTACAGGGCCCAGGAATGGACCTGGGCACTGTAGGGGCACGGGGCTCCTGCTCCTGTGCCCACACCATTGGCATAGGGCACCCAGCTAGAGGGGTGGCTGATGTATGCCATGGCAGTGTAGGTAGTGGGCATGGCACACAGGGATGTGTGCCATGTCGACTCTTTGTTTTGTCTTGTACCCAGACACTCAGCCTAAAAGGGCAGTGTGTGTGTGTGTGTGTAAGGGTACAGGGCCTCTAAGGGTGGCACAATGAGTGCTGCAGCCCTTAGAGGCCTTCCGTGGTCACAAGGCCCTAGGTACCATTTACCAGGGGCTGACATGTGGCCAGGGTTTGCCAATTTGTGTTTTGTGTTGTAGGGAAGGAACATAGGCCCTGGGCACCTGATTGGCAGGAGTCCAGGGCACACTCAGTGAAAGTGCATTCAGCAATTCAGCAAAATGTGGGGGCATACCATGCAAGAAAGATGGCACTTTCTCACATAGGTCAACTGTCTCGGAAGAGAGGCATAGAAACAAAGAAGTCAAGATAAGAGCACACCCCCTGGGAGGTACAGAGGTCAAATCAGCCACGAACCTTTAGAACACTCAACAAAACAGTGCACAATACCCCCCAAACTCAGTCCTACACTATTCAGAGCTTATCGAGGCAGCAATAGGGACCCCAAGCGACCGACCTAAAAAATAATATACTGATCTTCCCAGTACAGGCCTAAAAAGATAGAGCTAGTTCCACATTACATTTCGAGGGAAGCTCATGATACATTGAACAGAAGCACAATATTAAGACTACCTGAAGCCCTCCCAGCCCTAAGTCACATCAAATCCAGTGATCTGGAAAGTATCGAGTTCAAATCCAACCCCAATCAAATCGGCCTAGAAATCACAATAGCAACCTAGACAGATCACTCCTTTGTAGAACAGATCTGGCGGCACAGTGAGTCCTTTTCTGGATGGGGCATTGAGCTAAAAAAGGTGGAGCACCTCCGCTACCGAAGCCCATTACAACAACCCAATCGAACAGTGGGCGTTCAGAATAACGAAAGGCGATGGCCAAACTAGGAAAATTATGATCACAATACCACATTCCGAAGCTGCCAATCCCGAAGACAACCCGCAGGCGATCGCCTTAACCACAAACCACGGAGCTGCATGAACAAAAGCACGCAAGGATTTAAAAAAAGCTCAGTTGCAAAATCTGCTCATGGAACGTGAACGGCTTAAGTGCAAAATTTGAAGATGTTGACTTTGTAGAGTTCATCCTACAGCACAACATATTTCTATTCCAAGAAATCTGGCAGACCATAAATTCCCCAATATCAGGCTACAAAGAATACCTCAACCCAGCCATAAAAGACGCAAAGAACAGAAGGGCAAAAGGAGGCCTATGGACCTTCATTTCGACTGATATTCCCTGGAAAGACTTAGTCATCGACCGTGATTCCCCCTGAGTGCAATGCACCAAACTCGAAGCTATGCCCTCGACTAGCTTGTTAATATTGAACATCAATATCCATCCAGTCGTCAAGCAAAAGGGGCATAGAATCCAGCAACTGATCGCCGCTCTTGAAGCTCTAAATTCATTCATCCACAGGCCAACATAATACTGACCAGGGATTTTAACATGAACTTATTGTAAGGCGATGAAAAAACGTAGCAGGTCTCATACAGGCAAGACAGGGCAACGCAAGCAGACGGGACACCCTGGGCAAGAGATGCATGGCTTTTCTGGACGAACTTTCACTGTACACGCTAAATGGACAAGGCCATTTGGACTGTCCCGCAGCATTCACTAGAGTGACGAACAAAACAGGCACAACCATTGATTTCACCTTAGCAGACCTTGATCTTTTTCCTTTTATTCCCAACTTCCAAATAAAGGAAAGTGCAGAAAGTGATCACCATCCTCAAACCTTTGCATTAACCACCACTTTAAAAAGGTCTGGGCAAGCCGAGGCTCCTTCTTCATCAACCCAACCCTACAATCTAAAACGACTCCCAGGGAACAAAAGCAACACAGATACCATCATGGGAACCAGCTTCTCATTATTGGCATCACCGGGCGCAGAGCCACATCCTATAGAGGCCTGGGAGTCATTTGTCAACAATTTAAATCTAAAAAAATTCTAACCGTGCTAACGGCTATAAGGCCCCCAGAACCACCAGGGCAGCCTGGTACACACAATCTGAGGACAAAAAAACAACCTAAACAAATACCTAAGAACACTGAGAACCCAGGGCTCAGAACTGACACATCAGACCCTTACACTAATAGCAAAAATGAAAAGAGACCTAAAAAAAGAAATCAAGGCGGCAAAGCGAGCATACAACAAACACTTTTGGATGAAACTACTTCACTCCAGCAAGCAAAGAAACTCCAAACTTTTCTAGGCAAACATCAACTTCTTATTAAATGGCAAAAATCGACATTTAAACTTGGATAGAACAGAACATACATAGAGAGCTCGCATCAAAGCCACATACAATACGACCTCACTCACAGGCGCGTTAAATACTCCCAAGCCTTCAAAAACGATGGGGATGGACGCCAGTCAAACAATAAGTCCTAAGGCTCATGATGTTGAGGCAAAAATCTACGCATCAAACCTGTTGGCAGACATAGAAGATTGGGTCAGCAGCACGTGTGAATTTTGGATCCCTTTCGGGACGGAATTACAACCGAAACCAAGGTTCCTTACCAAGCGATTTTAGCCCTGAAGAAGTCGCTACTTACAGCAGTAGAACGCGACGAAACCTGTGTTGGCGAAGGCTTTGTTTACGTTTGCCCACGAGAAGAACAATAATGAACAGTTTCTTACCTGTCGGTGTAGTTTTGCAGCTTGAAGATCTTTCTGGATTCACTATGCTGTGTATTAGTCTGCGATCTGGTGGTTGGGTCCGGATTCGTAGTCTTGCTTTTGTTTTTTTGTTGTTGTTTCTTTTGTAGCCCAGGTGGGCGTCGACGTCCCACCATTTGGTGCACCTCTCGTGATGTCGTCGTGCTTCCTGCGGAAGTCCCACCTTTGGGGCGCCATCTTCGGGTTCTTTTTTCCCCTTTTCTCCTTTTTTTTTTTTTTAACCCTAGGCGTTATATTAATTTCCTTTTCAATTTTCCTTTTAGTATTTTCTTTGTTCTGTTATTCCTTTCCTTCCACCTCTTTCTCCAGCCTCATCTTCCTGGCAGAGGTGGGTGGGTTCGCTAGTGAATCCAGAAAGATCTTCAAGCTGCAAAACTACACCGACAGGTAAGAAACTATTCGTTTTGCAGCGTGAATCTTTCTGGATTCACTATGCTGTGCATAGACTTTGTAGCGGTTTGTTATCTTTGTGGCGGGTGGGTGGTAGAGGAGTGTTGGTCGTTCAATATATGTTGAAGCACCTTCTGTCCTACTTGTGCTTCCTTGTTCATCTGTATGTCCACGCAGTAGTGCTTAGTGAACGTGTGCACTGAAGCCCATGTTGCCGCCAGGCATATGTCTTGAATGGGCGTATTTGCCAGAAAGGCAATAGTTGCTCCCTTCTTCCTTGTGGAGTGGGCCTGTGGCCCCTCCGACAGCTCCTGCCCCGCCTGTTTGTGGCAGAATTGTATTGTTAGTGCGATCCATCGTGCGATTGTGCCTTTTGACACTGGTCTACCCAGGAAACTAGTTGCAAAGGACACAAAGAACTGTTTGGTTTTCCTGTGCTCCTTGGTCCTCTCAATGTAGTGCTTCACTGCCCTTCTAGCGTCCAGAGTGTGCAGCGCCTTTTCTGCGCTTGTTGTTGGGTTTTGAAAGAAACTCGGTATTTGAATTGTCTGGTTCATATGGAATGCCGACACCACCTTAGGCATGAAGTGCGGGTCCGTTCTCAATACCACCCTATCTTTGTGTATCTGGATGTAGGGCTCTTGCAGCGTCAGTGCTTGCAGCTCGCTCACCCTGCGCAGCGAGGTTATCGCTACCAGGAAGGCTGTTTTCATTGTCAGCATTTGCAGTGAGGCCTTGTGGATGGGCTCAAACAGCGCCTTCATAAGTTCCGTTAGGACCACGTTGAGGTTCCATGCCGGCGGGGGCATCCTCTTTGGTGGCGCAATTCTTTTCGCCCCTTCCAGGAATCTCTCTACTACTTGTGACGTAAAGAAGCTTCCTCCTGTCTCCCCTCGTGTGTAAGCTACGATCGCCGCTAGGTGTACCCTTAGGGAGGACGAGCATAGATTACTTTTCAGTAGGTGTGTGAGGTATCTAAGCACCGTTGACTCTCTTGTCAATTTATCCTGTTGTTTCTTTTTGCTGCACCATAGTGTAAACCTTTTCCATTTCTCCCCATAGCATTTGTGTGTTGTTGGTCTCCTTGCCTCCCGCAGCACTCGCATAGTGCTTGGAGGTAGGTTAAGGAGCGCAAACTAAGTCTTCAGGAGCCATGCCGCCAGGCTGAGGCTCTCTGGCTCTGGATGTAGCACCTCTCCGTTCTGCATGGAGAGCAGGTCCTTTCTTTTTGCGAATTTGTGAGGAGTGCCTTGTGCCATTTCCACTATTTGTGAGAACCATGTCTGTCTTGCCCACTGTGGTGCCACTAGGATAAGTGTCATGTTGCTGGTCCTGCACTTGTCGAGCACCCTGTGCAACAGTGGTATCGGCGGAAAAGCGTAGGCAAATGTCTTTCACCAACTTATCCATAGGGCATTCCCCTGGGATTGTTGTTCTGGTTGTCGAAGTTTCGGCATTTTGCATTCTGGCGTGTTGCAAACAGGTCTATTGTCGGTGTTCCCCACCTTTGGAATAGCCTCTGCGTTTCCTGTCCGTTGAGCTCCCACTCGTTGGATGCCGAGGTTTGCCTGCTGAGCCAGTCTGCCTCCACATTCTCCTTCCCTGGTAGGTGTATGGCCAGAAGGTCCATCTTGAGTGGGATGGCCCATCTCCAAATCTCCTGTGCCAGAGTGGAAAGGGGGAACGATTGTGTCCCTCCCTGCTTGTTGATGTAGAACATGGTTGTAGTATTGTACGTCTGTATCAACACTCTCTGGTTGTATAGCTGCTTCTGGAAGGCCTTCAGATCTAGCAGGAAAATCTTCAATTCCAGGTAATTGATGTGTCTGACCGCATCTGCCGGAGTCCACAGACCCCTCACTCTGAGCTTGTCCATGTGTGCTCCCCATCCTATTTGTGATGCGTCCGTGGTGATGGTCACAGTTGGGTTTGGTGGTATCAAGGACTTTCCTGTAGTTATGTACTCCCTGTTCCACCATGCTATCTCCTCCTGCACTGCGTGCGTAACAACCACTAGATCTTCCCAACTCCCGCTTGCTTGTGACCATTGCTGTTGCAGCCATTCTTGGAATGGTCTCATGTGAAGGCGTACATTGGGGACTAGGTGGATGCATGACGCCATCATTCCCATGATCTTGCTCACTGTTCTCACTGTCAGAGCTCGCCCCTTCTGGTAGAGACGCGTCTCCTTCAGCAGGGCTATTGTTCTTCTGTCGCTGGGCATGACCGTTCTGTCTATGGTGTTGATCTTTGCCCCCAGGAAGATCTTCACCTGTTCCGGTTCCATTGATGACTTCCCCCAGTGTATCGAGAACCCCAGGTTTGTTAGTGTTCTTGTCATCCGCTCTGCGTGTTCCTCGAACTTGTCGCGAGTGCTTGCCTTGATTAGCCAGTCGTCTAGGTAAGGATACACATGAATCCCTTCCCTTCGTAGGTACGCTGCTACTGCTGCAAGGCATTTTGTGAAAACCCTTGGGGCTGACTTCAGACCGAATGCCAGGGCTGTGAATTGGTAATGGTCCTGGTTGATGTTGAACCTTAATAGGTTTTTGTGTCGTCTGTTCATTGGGATGTGGGTAGGCATCTTTGAGATCCACGGTGGACATGAAGTCTCCGCCTCGTATTTGAGGTAGCACTTCTTGTAGTGATGCCATTTTGAATTTTTGCGTCTTTATGAATTGGTTTAGGAATCGTAGGTCCAGGATGGGTCTTAGTGATTCGTCCACCTTTGGTACCAGGAAGTAGTTTGAGTACACTCCCTTGTTCCTTTCTCTGGAGGGCACTGGTTCTATGGCCCCCATTTTTAGTAGTTGTAGTGTCTCCTCTCTGAGTTGAGCAAGCTCTTGACCCGAGCGATGTCTTCTCTTTGGTTCCTTGTTTGGAGGCCTTTTCTGTAACTCTATGCAGTATCCGTGCTGTATGACGTTGAGTATCCATTTGTCTGAGGTTATTTGTTGCCATTGTTGAAGGTAAAGCCCCAGTCTTCCGCCTACCGGTGTTGTATGCTTGTAGGCGCTTATTTAGTGTACCACCCTCACTGTGCTTATTTTGCGCTTCACCCCTCGGGGTATGCTGGGGGTGAGCGTCTCCTTGCGTGCGAAGTCACTTAGATGAAGGTTGGTCTCCCCCTCTTCTTCTTTGGCCACGTCCGTTTCCCCTCCCGCGAAAAGACTGGCCCGAGGCTGGTACTGCCAGTTCTGCTTCTGCTGTCCCTGTTGGCTGTGACTGTCACCCTGCTGTCCTTGCTGGAATGCCTGGTGTGACGTTCCCTGCTGGTTTCCTCCCCTTTCGTAGGGTCTCCGAGCTGGGGTGCCTCTTCTCATCCCTCTGAATTGCAGAGCCCCCATGGACCTTGCCGTCTCATTTTCCTTCTTCAGTTGGGAGAGCTTCTCGTCCACCGGTGCCCCGAACAGCGTTTTACCGTTGAAAAGGGTGTTCAGTATGTTGTTCTGGATCCAGAAATTCTAAGCCAGGCCTGCCTCCTTTCAGTGATCCCTATGGCCATTAGTCTGCTCGAAGTCTCAGCCCTGTCCAATGCAGCCTTAATGCATGAGTTGGCGATAATCTTCCCCTCCTCCACTAGATGGGAAGCCCTTTGTCGGTACTCTTCTGGGAGATGCTCGATTAGTTCCCCCATCTCATCCCAATGCTGGTACTGGTGCCTGTTCAGTAGCGCATTAGAGTTTGCCATGCGCCAGTGCATTGCGGCGTTTCTTTCTACCTTCCTTCCAGTGAGGTCCATCCTTCTGCTCTCCTTATCAGGCGGTGGTCCCGAGCTCGCCGGCACATTGGCTCTTTTGCTGGCCGTGGAAGCAATGATGGAGTCGGCAGTGACCGATCCCTTGATGTAAGGAGGATCCTGCGAGGAGTGCTTGTATTTCTTTTCCGTTCTGGGCGTGATGGACCGGCATGTTGCTGGGTCCTTTACGCCTCCTTCCCTTGGTTCATCACGCTTTGGAGCATGGGGAGGAACTGGCTCCTCGTCTGGATGGGAAGCAGAGTCTCGAGTAGGAAATCTGCTTTCGGCTTCTCCTCGTCCAATTTCACCCCAAAAGCTGCTGCAGCGCGCTTGACGACCATATTGTATGCCCCGATGTCGTCTGGCGGCGAAGGCCTCGAAGGATAAGTCTCCACGGGCTCTTCTGGATTTTCGGCGTCGATGTCCTGCCATTCCAGCTCATGAGTCGTCGACGGCGCCGAGCCGTAGATCGACTGCTCATTCTCTTCCTCATCTTCTCCCTCATAGTAGGGGCCTTCTTCCTCCTCTTCCGGATTCTTCGACAGCTCTTCGGCGTCGAATTCCTCCTGTTCCTGATCTCGACGACCTCCGTCGACGGGATCTTGAATTTCTTCATTTTTTCGTCGAAATCCTTCTTCCTCTGAAGGATGCTCTCCATCTCCGCCTCGAGGCTTCTCTTTTTCTTCTCCATTTCGGAGACATGTCCGGCGTCGACCGCAGGTCTCTTCGACGGAGCTTGCATCGACGCGGCCTTGTCTTTCGTCGCCGAGCGCCCCACCTCGTGGGCCTGCTTCGACGAACTCTGTCTTTCGGCGGCCTTCGGCACCTGGGAGTCCTTCTCGAAGGATCCGCTGGGCCTTCTGTCCTTGGATCCACTCGCGGTCGTCGAAATTTTCGGCGCCGGTGTTCCTTTTGAGGACTTTGACTCTTTTTTGAGTCACTTTCAGATTTTCGGGGCCCTTTCGGGGGTTTCGTACTCGACGTGTCTCTTACCTCGTCAGGCGTTTTCTTATCGGTCTCTGCGACCGTGAAGATATCAGGTCCTTCGGCGATGTTGTCTTCATCGTCGGTGAAGAGGCCCAGATCGTACAGCGACGGGGCCTTACCCTTGCTTTCCATGTTGAAGTTGGCTCTCCTCTGTCTTTCTCTCACCCGTAGTGTCTTCGGCGTGAATGCGGAACAGGCGTTGCAGTCCTTGCACTCGTGGTCGATCGGCAGGCAAAGGTTGCAGACCGGATGTTGGTCCTTCTGCGCGTACTTGTGGTGGCAGTGAGGGCAGAATTTAAATGGTGTCTTGTCCATTGTGCTCAGAGTCCCTGAGTGCGCAATTTCCTATGGGCGTCGAAGAATTTAGAGGATCCCCATCTTCTTCGCAGTCCCGGCTGTATTTCCTTCCTCTCTGTAGTCTTCTGTAAATTTTCTTTCGATGAAACTCGCGTATTTTCCTTCTTCCTTCGTTTAAAACTCTGGAGCTTCTCGATGACGATCCAGACCCAACGGCGGAAAAAAGAATCTGAAGATGGCGCCCCAAAGGTGGGACTTCCGCAGGAAGCATGACGACGTCACGAGAGGTGCACCAAATGGTGGGACGTCGACGCCCACCTGGGCTAAAAAAAAGAAAACAAAAAAGAAAAAAAAAAAGAAAGAAAGAAAGACTACGAATCCGGACCCAACCACCAGATCGCGGAATAATGCACAGCATAGTGAATCCAGAAAGATTCACACTGCAAAAATTGAATTATCTCATCAAGCAACGGACCAAGAATTTTCTAACATTGTGTTGAACTTGTTTAAAATACTTTACGCGTGTGCAGGGGATTATTGTGTTGTTGTGTCAGTGGTTTTGCACGGTTCAGGGAGGGAGGTGGTTCTCCTTACCCCTTTGCACCGCACTCATATTACGCTATAGATGAATACATTTTGTGTAGTACCTAGGAGCGCCAACCACCAACTGTGTCGCTTTTTGATTGAAATACAGGTAAATCAAGGATTCAAAATTACTGTACAGATTACTTTTCAGTTACCTTTTAGATTACTTTTTCTACTCAGTGTGATATGCCTAGGTATCACAGTGGAACATTTCCAAGAGAGAAGGTAAGTAAAGACAAATGCTACTTACCAGTATGCATCTGTTCTTGGCATGTAGAGCTGCAGATCTACACACTGTGCATAGATCGCCATCTGGTGTTGGGCCCGGATGTTTGCCGTTGTTTTTCCTCTTGGAAAGTCTTTGGAAGTCACGAGGTATGTGACCCCTCCTTTGGATCGTATTGCGCATGGGCTTCGGCTCCATCCTCAGATTGTTTTTCGCCAGCAGGGAAAGATGGAGTGTAGTAATAACAGTGAAGATGACCATGTGTGTTGTATCTAAATAAGATAAACTGGAACAGATAAAAGGTAGCCGGGGAGGCGGGTGGGCGTGTGTAGATCTGCAGCTCTACATGCCAAGAACAGATGCATACCGGTAAGTAGCATTTGCCGTTCGCGGTATATGAGCTGCAGATTACACACTGTGCATAGATTATTTAGCAGTACCCATCCTTAGCGGCGACCACCCGTATCTGTTGCAGTGGTTTGAAATAATGTTTTGAGTACAGCCTGGCCCACACTAGCCTGTTGCTTAGTTTGCACATCTACACAATAGTGTTTAGTGAAAGTGTGCGGTGTTGACCATGTAGCTGCTCTGCAGATATCATCTAATGGGATTTTCCCTAAAAATGCCATTGAAGCCCCTATTTTACGTGTAGAGTGGGCTTTAGGGGGAACGGATAGCGTTCGTTTTGCTTTGTGGTAGCAAATCTGAATGCATTTGACAATCCACCTAGCTATCCCCGACTTGGAGATGGGGTCACCTTTGTGTGGTGGTGAGAAAGAGACAAACAGTTGTTTGGTCTTACGAAAAGGTTGTGTTCTCTCGATGTAGCTGAGTAAGGCTCGATTGACATCTAATGTGTGAAGAGCTCTTTCTGCAACGGTCTGTGGTTGCGAGAAGAATACTGGTAGTTCTACAGATTGGTTTAGGTGAAAAGGAGAAATGACTTTAGGGAGTAATTTTGGGTTGGTACGGAGAACAACCGTGTTATGGTGCATTTGGAGAAAAGGTTCTTGAATGGTAAGTGCTTGTATCTCACTGACCCTTCTGAGGGAAGTGATGGCTACAAGAAAGGCGGTTTTCCATGTTAGGAATTGAAGTTCACATTTGTGTAGAGGTTCAAAGAGAGGCCCCATTAGTCTGGTGAGAACGATATTTAGGATCCACATGGGTGAGGGTGGCACTCTGGGGGGAATTATTCTTTTGAGGCCTTTCATGAAGGCTTTAATGGCAGGTACTCTAAAAAGTGATAGATGTTGCCTGTTTTGTAGATAAGCTGCTATGGCTGAAAGGTGCAGTCTAATGGACGTATAGGCTAGATTGCATCTTTGTAAGTGTAGTAAATAGCCTATGATGTGTTGAATGGACACATTTAGGGGATTGATGGTATTGTTGTGACAATAGACAACAAAACGTTTCCACTTGGCTGCGTAGCACGCTCTAGTGGTGGGTCGCCTAGCTTCTTTAATGACGTTCATGCAGTCAGGGGGAAGATTTAGATAACCGAATTCTAGGATTTTAGGAGCCAGATCGCAAGGTTGAGCTGAGATGGGTCCGGGTGCCTGAGCTCTCCATGGTTCTGGGTTAAGAGGTGTGGAGAGAGGTGTAACTTTTGGTGTGGTACTACAGATAGTTCCAGCAGTGTGGTATACCACGGTTGTCTGGCCCAAGTTGGAGCTACTAGGATTAGTGCTAGAGAGTGTTGTTGTAGTTTGCGCACCACTAATGGAATGAGTGGGAGAGGCAGAAAAGCGTATGCAAATCTGCCTGACCAGTTCATCCATATCGCATTGCATTTGAACAATGGGTGTGGATATCTGGCGGCGAAGTTGGGCATTGGCGTTTTCGTGGGTGGCGAAGAGGTCTATCTGTGGATGCCCCCACATTTGAAAGTACGGGTGAAGAACTTGCGGGTGGAGTTCCCACTCGTGGAGTTGTTGCGTTTGTTTGCTGAGCAGATCTGCCATAGTGTTTTGGACTCCTGGGACATGTTGGGCTAGGAGAAAGATATGGCCCATCTCCATATGCTTTGTGCTAGCTGTGGAGAGTGTGTGCCGCCTTGTTTTTGTATATAGTACATGGCTGTCATGTTGTCTGTGCGGACTAGTACTGCCTTGCTTGAAATCTGTGTCTGAAAAGATTTTAGGGCTAAAAAGATGGCTAGTAACTCCAGATGGTTGATGTGGAGTAACTTTTGTTGAGGTGTTCATCTGCCCTGCATGGTGCGATGTTCGGTGAGCTCCTCAGCCGGAGAGCGATGCATCTGTTGTCAGTACTATCTGAGGAACCGGGTCCAGGAACGGTCGCCCTTTGGAAAGGTTTTTGGTGGTCCACCACTGCAGAGAGCGATGGGTCCGACTGTCTACCAACACAAGATCTGTTAATTGACCCTGGGCCTGGTTCCATTGGCGCACTAAGCACTCTCGGAGAGGACGCATCTGGAGTCTTGCGTGAGGTACTATGAATATGCAAGAGGCCATCATCCCTATTAGTTGCATGAACACTCGAGCTGGAAGAGAGTGTTGTGGCTGAAATTTGGCGCGTAGAGCCTGAATGCTTGCTATCCTGGCAGGAGTGGGGTAGGCTAGCACTCTTGAGGTGTCTATAGTGGCACCCAGATACTGTTTTACGTGTGACGGTTGGAGATGGGACTTTGCGTGGTTTACTGTGAAGCCCAGTTCGTGAAGTAGCTAGATAGTGGTGTGCGTGTGTTGTACACACTGGATGTATGAACTGGCCTTTTTAAGCCAGTCGTCTAGGTATGGGAAGACATGGATGTGTTGTCTTCGCAGGTGTGCTGCCACTACTGCTAGGCACTTGTTGAATACTCGTGGTGCTGTCGTGACTCCAAATGGGAGTGCTTTGAATTGGTAGTGTTGTCCGTCCACTACAAATCTGAGGAACTTCCTGTGAGCGTTGTGAACAGGAATGTGGAAATAGGCGTCTTTGAGGTCTAAAGTGGTCAGGAAATCGTTGTGGGAGAGCAGTGGAAGTACCTGCTGAAGTGTTACCATGTGAAAATGGTCTGAGTGTATGTATCGGTTTAGGGGCCTGAGGTCTAGGATGGACCGTAGAGTGTCGTCCCTTTTTGGTATGAGAAAATATAGGGAGTAGAACCCCATATTTTGTTGGTTGGTAGGAACCTGTTCTATCGCCCCCTTTTGTAGGAGGGAGATTACCTCCTGCTTTAGTAGTGTTAGATGTTCCTGTGACATTGCGCGTTGTCTGGGTGGAATGTTTGAGGGGGGGGGTGAGGGGGGGTAGATATTAGTTCTAGGCAGAAGCCTGACCAAATTATTTGTATTACCCATTTGTCTGAGGTGATGGTAGCCCAGACAGGAAGGAAATTTTGGAGTCTGCCCCGACCGGAGTGGGATGGTCTGAGGGGAGTCATTGGGTAGGTGCGGAGGCAGAGCGCGCGGTGTTTGTCTTGCCTCTGCCTTTATTATTGTTGCCTCTGTAGCCGCCTCTTTGGTAACCCCTTGTAAAGGTGGATTGGGTAGGGGCCTTATATGAAGTGGAAGCGGTGTCAGAGGAGTAGCCTTTGGATGTGCTTTGGTGCACCTCTCGTGACGTCGTCGTGCTTCCTGCGGAAGTCCCACCTTTGGGGCGCCATCTTCGGGTTCTTTTTTCCCCTTCTTTTTTTTTACCCTAGGCGTTCTCTTAATTTCCTTTTCCAATTTCTTTTAGTATTCCAATTATTCTGTTCTTCCATGTCCTTCCACCTCTTCCTCCATCCTCATCTTCCTGGCGGAGGTGGGTGGGTTCGCTAGTGAATCCAGAAAGATCTTCAAGCTGCAAAACTACACCGACAGGTAAGAAACTATTCGTTTTGCAGCGTGAATCTTTCTGGATTCACTGTGCTGTGCATAGACTTTGTAGCGGTTTGTTATCTTTGTGGCGGCTGGGTGGTAGATGAGTGTTGGCTGTTGAATATGTGTTGAAGCACTTTCTGTCCTACTTGTGCTTCCTTGTTCATCTGAACGTCCACGCAATAGTGCTTAGTGAACGTGTGCACTGAAGCCCATGTTGCCGCCAGGCATATGTCTTGAATGGGCATATTTGCCAGAAAGGCAATAGTTGCTCCCTTCTTCTTTGTGGAGTGGGCTCGTGGCCCCCCGCTAGCTCCTGCCCTGCTTGTTTGTGGCAGAATTGTATTGTCAGTGCAATCCATCGTGCAATGGTGGCTTTTGTCACCGGTCTACCCAGGAAACTAATTGCAAAGGAGACAAAGAGCTGCTTGGTCTTCCTGTGCTCTTTGGTCCTCTCAATGTAGTGCATCACTGCCCTTCTAGCGTCCAGAGTGTGCAGTGCCCTTTCTGCGCTTGTCGTGGGGTTTTGAAAGAAACTCTGTATCTGAATTGTCTGGTTCATATGGAATGCCGACACCACCTTAGGCATGAAGTGTGGGTCCGTTCTTAGAACCACCCTATCCTTGTGTATCTGGATGTAGGGCTCTTGCAGTGCCAGTGCTTGCAGCCCGCTCACTCTGCGCAGCGAGGTTATCGCTACCAGGAAGGCTGTTTTCATCGTTCGCATTTGCAGCGTGGCCTTGTGGATGGGCTCAAACCTTCATAAGCTCGGTTAGGACCACGTTGAGGTTCCATGCCGGCTGCGGCATCCTCTTTGGAGGCGCAATTCTTTCCGCCCCCTCCAGGAATCTCTTTACTACCTGTGACGTAAAGAGACTTCCTCCTCTCTCCCCTCGTGTGTAAGCTACGCTTGCCGCTAGGTGTACCCTTAGGGAGGATGAGCATAGATTACTTTTTAGTAGGTGTGTGAGATATCTAAGCACCGTTGACTCTGTTGTCATTTTATTCAGTAGTTTATTTCTGCTGCACCATATTGTAAACCTTTTCCATTTCTCTCCATAGCATTTTCGTGTTGTAGGTTTCCTTGCCTCCCGCAGCACTTGCATAGTGCTTTGAGGTAGGTTCAGGTGCGCAAACTCTAAGTCTTCAGGAGCCATGCCGCCAGGCTGAGGCTCTCTGGTTTTGGGTGCAGGACCTCTCCGTTCTGCATGGAAAGCAGGTCCTTTCTTCTTGTAAATTTGTGAGGAGTGCCTTGTGCCATTTCCACTATTTGAGAGAACCAAGTTTGCCTTGCCCACTGTGGTGCCACTAGGATAAGTGTCATGTTGCTGGTCCTGCACTTGTCGAGCACCCTGTGTAACAGCGGTATCGGTGGAAAAGCGTAGGCAAATGTCTTTGACCAACTTATCCATAGGGCATTCCCTTGCGATTGCTGTTCTGGTTGTCTGGATGCGAAGTTTTGGCATTTTGCATTCAGGCGTGTTGCAAACAGGTCTATTGTCGGTGTTCCCCACCTTTGGAATAGCCTCTGTGTTTCCTGTCCATTGAGCTCCCACTCGTGGGATGCCGATGTCTGTCTGCTGAGCCTGTCTGCCTCCACATTGTCCTTCCCTGGTAGGTGTATGGACAGCAGGTCTATCTTGAGTGGGATGGCCCATCTCCAAATCTCCTGTGCCAGAGTGGAAAGGGGAAACGATTGTGTCCCTCCCTGCTTGTTGATATAGAACATGGTAGTGGTATTGTCCGTCTGTATCAACACTTTCTGGTTGTATAGCTGTTTCTGGAAGGCCTTCATGGCTAGCAGGACAGTCTTCAATTCCAGGTAATTGATGTGTCTGACCGCATCTGCCGGAGTCCACAGACCCCTCACCCTGAGTTTGTTCATGTGTGCTCCCCATCCTATTTGTGATGCGTCCGTGGTAATGGTCACAGTTGGGTTTGGTGGTTTCAAGGTCTTTCCTGTAGTTAAGTTCTCCCTGTTCCACCATGTTATCTCCTCCTGCACTGCGTTCTTAACAACCACTAGATCCTCCCAACTCCCGCTTGCTTGTGACCATTGCTGTTGTAGCCATTCTTGGAATGGTCTCATGTCAAGCCGTACATTGGGGACTAGGTGGATGCATGACGCCATCACCCCCATGATCTTGCTCACTGTTAGAACTCGCCCCTTCTGGTAGAGACGCGTCTCGTTCAGCAGGGCTATTGTTCTTCTGTCGCTGGGCATCACCGTTCCGTCTATGGTGTTGATCTTCGCCCCCAGGAAGATCTTCACCTGCTCTGGTTCTATCGATGACTTCCCCCAGTGTATCGAGAACCCCAGGTTTGTTAGTGTTCTTGTCACCCGTTCTGCGTGCTCCTCGCACTTTTCGCGAGTGCTTGCTTTGACTAGCCAGTCGTCTAGGTAAGGATACACATGAATCCCTTCCCTTCGTAGGTACGCTGCTACTGCTGCAAGGCATTTTGTGAAGACCCTTGGGGCTGACTTTAGGCCGAATGCCAGGGTTGTAAACTGATAATGATCCTGGTTGATGCTGAACCTTAGCAGGTTTTTGTGTCGCCTGTTCATTGGGATGTGCAGGTAGGCGTCCTTGAGGTCCACGGTGGACATGAAGTCTCCGCCTCGTATTTGGGGTAGCACTTCTTGTAGTGAAGTCATTTTGAATTTTTGCGTCTTTATGAATTTGTTTAGGAACCTTAGGTCCAGGATGGGTCTTAGTGATTCGTCCACCTTTGGTACAAGGAAGTAGTTTGAGTACACTCCCTTGTTCCTTTCTCTGGAGGGCACTGGTTCTATGGCCCCCATTTTTAGTAGTTGTAGTGTCTCCTCTCTGAGTTGAGCAAGCTCCTGACCCGAGCGCTGTCTTCTCTTTGGTTTCTTGTTTGGAGGCCTTTTCTCTAACTCTATGCAGTATCCGTGCTGTATGACGTTGAGAACCCATTTGTCTGAGGTTATTTGTTGCCATTGTTGAAGGTAGAGGCCCAGTCTTCCGCCTACCGGTGTTGCATGCTCGTAGGCGCTTGTTTTTGTGTAACCCCCTTGGTGTTCTTACATTGCGCTTCACCCTTCGGGGTATGCTGTGGGTGAGCGTTCTTTTGTGTGTGTAGTCACTTAGATGAGGGTTGGTCTCCCCCTCTCCTCCTTTGGCCACATCCGTTTCCTCTCCCTCGAAAGGACTGGCCTCGAGGCTGGTACTGCCAGTTCTGCTTCTGCTGTCCCTGCTGGCTGTGACTGTCACCCTGCTGCCCGTGCTGGAATGTCTGGTGCGACGTACCCCGCTGGCTTCCTCCCCTTCTGTAGGGTCTCCGATTTGGGGTGCCTCTTTGCATTCCTCTGAATTGCAGGGCTCCCATGGATCTTGCTGTCTCATTTTCCTCTTTCAGCTGGGTGAGCTTCTCGTACACAGTTTCCCCGAACAGCGTTTCACCGTTGAAAGGGGTGTTCAGTATGTTATTCTGGACTTCCTGCTTGAATCCAGAAATTCTGAGCCAAGCCTGCCTCCTTTCAGTGATCCCTATGGCCATCAGTCTGCTCGAAGTTTCCGCCCCGTCCAATGCAGTCTTGATGCATGAGTTGGCGATATTCTTCCCTTCCTCCACTAGATGGGAAGCTCTTTGACGGTACTCTTTTGGGAGATGCTTGACTAGTTCCCCCATCTCATCCCAGTGCTGGTACTGGTGTCTGTTCAGTAGCGCGTTTGAGTTTGCCATACGCCAGTGCATTGCGGCGTTTCTTTCTACCTTCCTTCCAGTGAGGTCCATCCTTCTGCTCTCCTTATCAGGAGGTGGCCCCGAGGTCGCCGGCACATTGGCTCTTTTCCTGGCCGTGGAAGCAATGATGGAATCTGCCGTGACCGATCCCTTGATGTAAGGAGGATCCTGCGAGGAGTGCTTGTACTTCTTTTCCGTTCTGGGTGTGATGGACCGGCATGTTTCCGGGTCCTTAAACGCCTCCTTCCCTTGGTTCATCATGCTTTGGAGCATGGGGAGGAACTTGCTCCTCGTCTGAATGGGGAGCAGAGTTTCGAGTAGAAAGTCTGTTTTTCGGCTTCTCCTCATCCAATTTCACACCAAAGGCTGCTGCAGCACTCTTGACGACCATGTTGTACGCCCCGATGTCGTCAGGCGGCGAAGGCTTCAAAGGATACGAGTCCACGGGCTCTTCGGGGTTTTCGGTGTCGATGTCCTGCCATTCCAGCTCCTGACTCGTCGACGCGGCCGAGCCGTAGAACGACTGCTGATCCTCATCATCACCTTCTCCCTCATAGTAGGTGCCTTCCTCCTCCTCTTCAGGACTTCTCGACTGCTCTTCGGCGTCGAAATCCCCTTCTTCCTCGATCTCCACGACATCCGTCGACAGGACCGTTGGGATTTTGAATTGTTTCATTCGTTCGAACTCCTTCTTTCTCTGAAGGATGCTCTCCATCTCCGCCTCGAGCCTTCTCTTTTTCTTCTCCATGCTTGAGATGTGCTCGGCGTCGACCGCAGGTCTCTTCGACGGAGCTTGCGTCGACGCGGTCTTGTCTTTCGTCGCCGAACGTCCCACCTCGTGGGTCTGTTTCGACGAACTCTGCCTCTCGGTGGTCTTCGGCACCTGGGAGTCCTTCTCGAAGGATCCGCTCGGCCTTTTGTCCTTTGAACCACTGACGGACGTCGAAATCTTCGGCGCCAGTGTTTCCTTCGAGGACTTTGACTCATTTTTTCGAGAGTCACCATCCGATTTTCGGGGCCCTTTCGGTGGTTTTGTGCTCTACGTGTCTCTTACCTCATCAGGCGTTTTCTTATCGGTCTCTGCGACCGTGAAGACATCAGGTCCCTCGGCGATGTTGTCTTCATCGTCGGTTGATAGGCCCAGATCGTACAGCGACGGGGCCTTACCCTTGCCTTCCATGCTGAAGTTGGCTCTCCTCTGACGTTCTCGCACCCGGAGAGTCTTCGGCGCGAAGGCGGAACAGGCGTTGCAGTCCTTGCTCTCGTGGTCGAACGGCAGGCAAAGGTTGCAGACCGGGTGTTGGTCCTTCTGCGCGAACTTGTGGTGGCAGTTAGGGCAGAACTTAAATGGTGTCTTGTCCATTGCGCTCAGAGCCTCTGAGTGCGCATTTTCCTCTGTGCGTCGAAGAAATTTGAGGATCCCCTCCTTTTTCGTCGTCCCGGCTGTAATACCTTTCTCTCTGTAGTCTTCTAAAGGTACTCCTTCGATGCAACTCACGTATTTTCCTTCTTCCTTCGTCTAAAACTCTGGAGCTTCTCGATGACAATCCAGACCCAACGGCGGAAAAAAGAATCTAAAGATGGCGCCCCACAGGTGGGACTTCCGCAGGAAGCACGACGACGTCACGAGAGGTGCACCAAATGGTGGGACGTCGATGCCCACCTGGGCTACAAAAAAAAAAAAAAAAAAAAAAAAAAGAAAGACTACGAATCCAGACCCAACCACCAGATCGCGGAATAATGCACAGCATAGTGAATCCAGAAAGATTCACGCTGCAAAACAGATGTTCCTGGTCAAAGGGGTGGTTCAGGATGGAAGCTTGCACTTCTGGTTTAAAACCTGAGATCCTTAGCCAGGCATGGCAACGGAGGAGGATGCTGGTATTAATGGCTCTGGAGGCGGTGTCAGCTGCATCTAGGGCACAGCGGATGGAGGTATTGGTAATGGTTTTGCCCTCCTGAATTAACTCATTTCCCCTATTTTTATATTTGTCAGGGAGGTGTTGCATTATGGCTTCTAGTTCGTCATAATGGGCCCTGTCGTATCTTGCCAGTAGCGCTTGAGTATTAGTGATACGCTTCCAAGAGTTTTGACTCTTTGTCAGGTGGTGGTGCTACGCCTGACGCTTGGGAGTTGGCCCTCTTTTGTGCTGTAGACACTACTAGGGAATCTAGTGGTGCTGGCCCTCTGATGTAGGCGGGATCTGTAGGGGCGGCTTTATATTTTTTGTCAATGCGTGGATTAATGACCCTGGCTCTGCTGGGTCTTTAAAGACCTCCGGCGCGTGTTTGATAACTCCTTTGAGCATGGGCAGTATGGAGGTGGCCCTATGCGTGGTGTCAAAAGTACCGAGAAGGAAGTCCTCCTCCACGGGGTCGTATGGAGATCCACCCCGTGATTGTGTGCAGCCCTTTGGAGCAAGTGGTTGAACTCTAATGAGTCTTCTGGTGGGGATGGTCTCGAAGGGTAGAGATCATCTTGCGGGACGTTAGGAATGTCAGGGATGTTATAGTCGTCCCATGGGTCTGGGGAGCCTGTGGGAGTGGGGTCCCCTGTAGGTAGGTCATGGGGCACGTCCCCTATGTCATCATAGACATCATCATTATCATCATCTGGAGAGGGTGTGGGGGAATGATGAGGTGGGGGGGGGGGGAAGGAGAAGGTGGAGGCGGGGAAGGTGGAAAGAATGGAGGAGGTGGTGAAGGCATTCTGAAAGGGGAGGTAGCAGAGTCCTTCCTCTTTGGAGGTGGAGCTGGGGCTCGGTTTTGGGGTCCTTGATCAATGTCTTTTGCAATGGATAAGGTGTAAAACGTTCTTCCGAGGGTGGTTTGTCCGTCGGCGCCGAAGGCATCGGGGCTGTTGGTTTTCTAGTTTTAGAGTCTGCGCTAGTCCGCCGTTTGGAACTATGCGGCCTGGAAAGGGCTGTCTGTTTACTCGGTGACGAGATGGTTTTTGGCTTCGAGATATCGGTGTCGGTGGCCTTGTGTTTTTTGCTCGGTTCCGGGGATGGTGACGGTACCGAGGAGCTGGAGCTGGTTTTCGGAGCAGAGTGTTTCGGTACGGAGCTCGGTGCCGAGGAGGAGGCCATTTTCTTTTTCAGCGTCGGTGCGGAGGAGTGTTTCTCGGCACCGACGGTGGGCTGGCCCGAGCCCGAGCCGCCGGAAGGCTTAATAGGCTTCTGTACCGGTCCCGAAGGTGCGGTGTGGGAAGCAGTGTCTTTGGTCTTGCCTAGGCCTGGAGGCGAAGGCGTGACCGAAGCCTTTTTCGGTGCCGTTGAGGGTGTGTGGGGGGATTTGGAGGGGACTTCGGTACGCACGACCCTCTGTGCCGGAGTGATATCATCCACATCCGAATCGTCATCTTTGGAGGCGCTGACGAGGCCCTCGTCGGTGTGTTGTCCTTCTGGAGAGTCAACGCCTTCCCCGAAGATGTCGTCTGGAACCGGAAGGACTTGCACGCCGGACAGTCTCGAGCATCGTGTTCAGGGGAGAGGCAGAGGTTACATAGTTCGTGAAGATCGGTGTGGGGGAATTTTGACCCACATCGAGGGCACTTCTTGAAGGGAGTCCTTTCCATTAGCCAGGAACGGAGCTTGGGTAGGCCCGAAAACGCAGTCGTCGACGACTGGAATCGAAGGTCTTGATCGGTGAGAGCCGCGCCGTGTCTGGAGATCGCGATTGAAAACAAAACCGCGAATTGGGGTGAGGATTGCGCGTCGATAGAAGAACTGGAAACTGTACGGAACCGGAGCGGGAAGATCACATCCGAGCCCGATGGTGGGAAAAAACAATCTGAGGATGGAGCCGAAGCCCATGCGCAATACGATCCAAAGGAGGAGCCACATACCTCGTGACTTCCAAAGACTTTCCAAGAGGAAAAACAACTGCAAACATCCAGGCCCAACACCAGATGGCAATCTATGCACAGTGTGTAATCTGCAGCTCAGATGCCTCGAACATCAGTTTTGCACAGTTATAGTTTTTCAGGTTTCCATTCAAATCAACTCCACACTTGGAATATTTTTCAAAGAAAAACAGTCAATGGATTCCTATGGAGAGAAATGAAGTTATCGGTTACTAGATAACTACTCGGTCTTTGGAGTTGAGTTTCTGGGGTAAGAACGAGGGTCCCAGCAGGGTCAAGGATGCACTCTCGTTACACCCTCAGCTGCACTAGGGCGGCCGGGTACAGAGTGCTGAGGTCCAATGTTATCCAATGGGAGATAGGGGGCCTCCAGTTGGTGACTGCTTACGAGCATGCCACAAGGTTGTGGGAAGAAAGCTCCTGGGTTTTAGCTCAGAGCAAAGGGGGATCTGAGTTAGCACCCAAAGTACACATGCGACGGTACAGGGGAGGCTGGGGGCAGGGTGCTGTTTTGGCGTCGGGTGACCTGTTGGTTTCAATGGGGATTCTCTGGTTTCAGCAAAGAGTGCAGGCTCGGTTCCGAAGATCTTCTGGAGGTGACCACCGGTTGGAGAAGTAAGTAGGGATGCTGGGACACGGTCAGTTGGGCCACCCACCGCCGTGGGGCTTCGGGTGCATGGGTGTCTTTTACCGTCTGGTTTCCCTTACCATCTCCGGTCGTGGTGAGTCTCCAGAAAGAGGCTGCAGTCTTCGCTGGGAGATTCAAGACAGGTCAGATATCACCAGATCTCGGGTCAGGATTGCCGGGGAAACCTCCTCGTGGTGTTGGGCCACTCGAACTCGGGCTGTGGGCGAAGGGTGCAGACTCGCGGATTTGGCCGGAGCCAGAATCTATGGGTGAAGAAATCTGGTGTTCACGGGAGACAAAGTCATTTCTGTGGAAGGCAGGGCAGGTCTTCGGGGTTCTTAAGGTTGCTGGCTGCAGGACACACCAGAGTTTTGCTTCTGCAGTTTCGAGGTGGGGACAGGCCGGTAGGGCTGGGGCCAAGTCAGTGGGCATCCTCCTCTTCTTAGCTTTAGCACGGCTGTTCGGTCCTTCTTTTCTTCTTGGTCGCTTCTTGTCTGAGGAGTCAAGGTTCGGGGTTGCCCCTAAATACTAGATTTAGGGGCGTTACAGGTAGGTAAAGGTTGGGACCAATGGGTCCCTTCCTTGGGGTGGGTACACCCCCTATTATGCCACCCTCCAGTGGGAGGGGGGCATATGCATCACTCTTGTTGGCTGGGTCCCCCCATATGCAAGTTGACGGGGACTGAGAGTTGTGCTTCACCTCGCCTTCCCCACCTGAGGGGTGTGGTTGGCAAAGGTGAGTACACCTCTCCTCCTATCTTGGTTTTCCAGACGATTCTCCCGCCCAAAGTGGGGGTCAGAACAAGTAGGGGTCAGTTGCTGGGAGCAGAAAATGGCTGGGTCAGCTCACAAAGGTGGCAAGCCTTTGAAGCTTCCCCTTCGTGGATCCTGCCCATCGTGGGGAAGGAGGCTTGGCACCTCTGCCTAGGATGTGCTTTTTTTTCATGTCCCGAGAGCGGGAGGCTCTCGTCCCAGGGGTCCAGAAACATGTCTAGTGGTGGCAGCTGGCGAGCAGACAGTTAGCCAGGACACTAGTTAGGTTGTTTTTCAGGTGGCATCTCTAAGATGCCCTCTGAATGCATTGTTCATTAAATCCCACACTGGCATCAGTGTGGGTTTAATGTACTGAGAAGTTTATTCTCTGTGGCTGTTTGTGGATGCGGTTAAACCATATACTCTTAAGTGCATTATAACCTACCGGTATATGCTAACTTTGGAATGACAATAAAAATATGGATCGGTCGCACTCCGCATTCAACTTTAAACACAAATGTATTCCTTTAAACGTGTCTTGGGTGCTGTGGGATCTTATCCCTAGATCAAGAGGGATGTCGCGTATGAATAAAGAGAAATTCCTTCACCAGTGGAAGGTGTATCCCAGTATGCACTCCGTTGAAAAATTGAAGTTCATGTATATGAAAAAATGAAAAAATTCAAAATGTGAAGATTATCGACATTCGTCGAGGCAATATAAAGAATTGAAGACTGTGAGATTAAACAGTTTTTTGAATACAGACATTTGTGAAAAATTCATTAAAGTTTGAAGCTTCAACGGAGTGCATACTGGGATACACCTTCCACTGGTGAAGGAATTTCTCTTTATAACTTTGGAATGACTGCATCAAAACATGTCGTGTTTGGTGTCAAACAACTTGGAATCATACCCCCACACCAGTAACTGGTGTGGGAGTATGATCCCACCCTTCTAGAGGGGAAGACATGTACCTACTGTGGAAACATAGTAGAAATCTGAAAGAGCCTGGCATCACAAAACGGATGCCACTAGCACAGACACTGGGCTGCCCTCCTGCTGCTGACTGAAACTCGCCGTGGAGGAGGCCCAACAATAGGCATTCTGTCACAGGGAGGTGTAACCACCTTCCAGACAGGATTTAGTGTATTGGTGCTGGGTGGGTGCACTCCTAGAGTGCTTTGAAGTCCTGCACTGGGAGAGCAGTATGGGGGTGCATATGCCAGCTCAAACCGGTTCAGGGGCTACCTGCCCCTGCTCTGCCGCGAAACTGGACAAAGGGAAGTGGGTGTAACCACCCCACTCCCCTGACCCTCCCATGGGAGTGGTCATAGAGCTAGTCCCTCCCTTTCCTTTAGTATAAGATAGGGAAACCTTGCCATTGCAAATCAGATATCCCTGGATGACTCTCTACAAGAAGAATCCTGGACCTTCGACGTTCCACTACCTTTGGAAGACAGAAGAATCTCCCTTGGAGTCAAGGAGTGACTCCCCTGCTTGGCAGGCAACAAAAACCTTAATCAACGGTCGCAAACTTTCCCGCTCCCGCTGGAGTCCAAAGTCCCTGCAGCCCCGTAAGTGGTTTTCCTGACTTCTCGACGGCCATTTTGGAGTCCCCAGCAAAGCTGAGGCGAGTGGACCCCACGAGTGACGAGGAACAGCAATACACGGGTACCGTGCACTATTGTCGAGTGCAACCCCTTCACGACGTTCTACGAACTTGTGCATTGGACCGCGTGTGGTCCAAGCCTCCAGCAGGAGTTGCCTCGAAAATCAGAGGCCTACCTCGTCCCGAGTGACCTTGGGCTCCTGTGAAGCGAATCCTCACGAGGAGTCTTCGCGATCCCTTGCCGGCTGGCTTTTGGGTCCCCTGAAGACTTTCTCATCGAACCAAAGGGCTCCCCTGGTTGCTCCAGGCCTGCCCTGACTTACCCTCGCTGGGTGGGTCCCTTAGACCTTGCTGGTCTGCACCGCTGACTTTCTTCACTTTCCACGAGACTTGCTGTTGCCAAGGCTTGTTGGCTCAAATCCGGTTGCCGACACCTCAGTAAGCTGCAGACTTCGTGGGACACTCCGAATCCAGCTCCTGGTCGTCGTCGACGCCTCCTGGACCTCGTGGCTGAAGAGTAAAAAAACCCTTGATCACTTGAAATCACCCGACTTCCGTGGGCATCCATCTTCCTGGCCCCGGGTCACTGGCAAGTGACTGTGAACACTGTCCCTTCTGCTTTCAGGTCTTCTTCATCCTGAATCCAGCCTTGGATTCCACCGGACACTTCTCCAGTCTTCACAAGCAGCTAAACTTCTTCGGCTTCCATTGAAAACGACGACGCGACCAGACACCAAAAGACACCTATGCACCCGGCTTCCCTGGGTGAGGTAACTCGTGCACTCCGGTGCTCCTGTGGGTGTTGGCCCTCGAACTACTTACCTTGTAAGTGGCTTGCTGTAGACTCTCTAGAAGTACCCTAAAACTTTAAAAATCCAACCGCGACTTGCTCCATTGATATCAATAGAGAATCAGCGGCTGTGTTCTCACACTGCACGCGTCTCCCGTGGGTCCTTTACTTACCTGCCTTAGGTGGATTAGTGAGGCCCCAGCGATTCTACAGGCCCTAGGCCTTGTCCCCTTGCAAGTCGACATTCCTAAACCTCTTTTTTAGTATATGGTCTGGTACGCCCCTAGGGCCCCAGCCATATTTGTGCTTAACTTATTGTGAAACGTTGAGATTTGCATATGTTCCTGACTTCTAATCTCATAAAGAGATTAGTAGAGTGTGTCTAGTAATAAATACATATATATTTGATATATATACCTGTGTGGTGTCCTTTCATTTGGTAATTCAAGAGAGTATAAGGTAAAACAAGCTGCTTTACATTCCTCGGAGACTTAGCCTGAAGGCTGCTCTCCACAGCTACCACCAGGATAGCTTTCTTTAAAAGGTTGTCTTAAACCTATCTACCATAAGAGTCGAATTGGACTGGTGCAAGGTGGCCACTATAACTAGTGACCAGCATATGCCAGGCCAACTTCTCACACATAGAAACTTAAAGAAAACCGGCACCATGCTTTTAAGGCAGGTATGACCCCTTGCTTCCCATCATGCCTCAGGGGTGACAGTTAGGTCAGTTTTTCTTTGCGGGGACCCAAAGATGAAAGCACAGAGACAAACTAATTAGAGATCATTTGCCCGGGGAGATGGGTTGCTGATGACTTTGATGAGGATACCCCTGGAAGAGAACATGGATTACAGGTAAGTAACTTATCCTTCTCTTCCAGGGGATCCTCATCAATAGTCATAAGCACTGAATTGAATAGCAAGCCCATCCTCTACCCTTGCGGACAAATGATTTAGAATGAAGAGCAGCTGGTCTCAGCATTGGACTAAACTTATCAAAGAAGCCTGGTCTACTTGAGTGTCCGCTCTCGTATCGGAATCAAGACAATAGTGTCTTGTGAATATATGAACCAACCTCCAAGTGGCTGCTTTGCAGATCTCAGAGATGGGTACATTGTGCAATAAAGTCACAGTAGCTGCTTTTCCCCTTGTGGAATGAGCTTTGAGAGTGGTCACAAGGAGCTTATTAGGTAACTGGTAAGCCAGCTGGATACATGATACTATCCATACGGAGATGGAATGTTTAGAGGCTGGGAAATGTGCTCTGATGGAACCGTGATTTACAAACAAGTGAGAAGACTTCCTAATAGCCTTAGACTTGTCTAGATAGAACAATAAGACTCTTTTTAGGTCTAAAGAATGGAGAGAACGTTCAGCTGGTGAGATAGGATTAGGAAAGAAAGTAGGTGGCGAAATGGAACACAGACACCACCTTAGGTAGGAACGCATGGCGGGCTTTCATCACTACCCTGTTGTGGTGAAAAACTGTATACGGCTCTTTAGAGCAGAGAGCTTGGATCTCCCTTACCCTACGAGCAGAAGTGATTGTCACCAAGAAGCCAGCCTTCCAAGTGAGATGTTGCAGGGTCGCTTTGTGAATTGGCTCAAAGGGGGGAGGACCCATGAGCTTGGAGAGAAGCAAATTGAGCTCCAAGGGAGAAGGGGAGCGGATAGGGGTAAAGACTTTCTTTAACCCTTGCAAAAAAAACGTAAACATCTGAAGCTGGAAGAATGATGGCTGGGTTGGTGACTTTCTATACGCCATAATGGCTGCAAGCTGCACTTTTATGGAAGCAAACTCCAAACTTGAATTGTCCAAATGCAGAAGATATGGTAAGATCACCTCCTCTTGCCCTTGGGTTGGCTGGAACCCTTTTTGCACACACCACATACAGAATCTCTTCCATTTAAATGCATAAGAACGTCTTGTGGAAGGTCTCCTTGATTCCTTTAAATTGTTCATGCACTCCTGAGGAAGTCCTAGATGGCCGTACTGAAGGACCTCAGGAGCCATGCAGCCAAATTCAGTGAGGGACGGTTGGATGATGGATTCTCCAGTTCAGTTTGGAGAGGAAATCCGGTCTGCACGGAAGCCTCATGTGTGGACGCTCCGAGAGATGTAGATGGTCCGGGTCTGGCGTGACCAGGATCATCCTCGCTCTGGAATGAAAGTTTGGTTATGACCCTCGGGACGAGAGGAAGCGGAGGAAAAGTGTACAAAAAGTCCCATGACCAATTGATCAAAAGGGCATTCCCTTTTGTCCCTGGCCGGTAATATCTTGACACAAAGTCTTGGCATTTTTTGTTGGTGTCGTCCACGAAGAAATCGATACTTGGATGACCCCATTCTCGGAAGATGTCTGCCACCACCTCGTCATTCAGAACCCAGTCTTGCTGATCTTTGAATTGATGACTCAGGCAATCTGCTTGAGTGTTTTGCTCTCCTGGCAGGTGGACTGCTGTAACTGAGAGTTGTCTTGCCAGAAGCCAATGCCAGATCGTCTGAGCCCCCAAGGATAGGGGGCGAGAGCATGTCCCTCCCTGCTTGTTTAGATACAGTAGTACATTGTGGTCGTGTTGTCCGTCTGGACTAATATTGAGCTTTCTTGGATGGAAGGGTAGAAGACCTTGAGGGTTAGATGCACAGCACGTAGCTCCAGCATATTGATGTGATGTGCTTGTTCTTTGGTCGACCACAGACCAGAGTTTGAAGAGGACCCATGTGGGCTCCACAACCCTGGAGAAAGGCATCCGTGATCAGAGATTGCGTTAGAGGGATTTGATGGAATGGCACTCCATTTTTCTGACGAGTCCACCCTAGGATGGAAGATTTTGATGCCTGGGAAAGGTGGACCGCGTCGTCCCATCAAGCCAACCGCTGATCCCATTTGTCCTCCAGATCCTACTGCAAGGGTCACATCCTTAGCCTGACATTGGGAAGGGTTGTGAGGATATATTTGATGGAGAGCCAGCATGCAAAATTTCACTCTTCGGATGTACTTGATCAGAATGGGTAGATCTAATATAGGTCTGAACTCTGCTTTGTGACCTTTCTTTCGCACCAGAAAGTACCTTGAATATACTCCTCTCCCTCTTGACATTTATGTGAGGCCTGGTAATTGCTGGGGGAAAGAAACGCTACACGGCGCCCCCAGGAAGCCAGCACTGGTGCGGATAAAACTCTCAGGGTTAAAATACACGTTGCGGGCTTGCAGGCTGGGAGGGCAAGGATTCCTGGATGATGCAGCTCTGATGCAAGGCAGTGTCCCGACGGTGCTGGTAGGGCTGGGGAGGCGTCACGAAGCTGCTGCTGGATTCTGCTGTAGTTTGAGACTGTCCGACCCTCGCTCGCTTTAAGGCAGAGCAGGGTCACGGTGGATTGCTGCAGGCTGTAAAATCAGGGTCATGCCGGTCACAGGTGGTTCTAACCAGCTGCATGATGACGTAGGTGGCGCTGTGTAGACAAAGAGAAGGGAAATCCCGAGAGAACATGTCTCTCTTCAAAGGATTTCCCTTCCTGCTACAGCGCTCACCTCAGTGACGTCACCAAGCTGTGCAAACAGAGCATGCGCGCAACCGGAACAGTGAAAAACCGGGACATTTCTTTGTTCAACCCGGACACTGTTCTAAAACGGGGACATTTGACTCGATTGGAGTACAGTGTCGGGACACGGGGACATTTCACAAAAAACGGGGACCGTCCGGGCAAAACCGGGACGTCTGGTCACCCTAGGAGTATATCCATTGATCTCTTGTGATGATGCGCCACTCTTGCAGATGACTGGCAATACATCTCCCCCACTGCAGTGTGTAACGGCGAGGTGGGAAGAGACTGCTCATTGTTTTGTTTGAGTCTTCGCTTAGGAAGAGGACTGGTGAGGGGTAACTCTACGACGGGAAGAGCGACACCCTTGGTAGTGTGCTCTAGGCTGGTGGTGTTGTTGCCTATGAGACCATTGAGGGGTTTGAACCCTCCGATGAAATGGCCTGCGGTCATATGGTCGGAATCTACGACGGAACTCCTTTCTCTTTGGAAGGCCTACCGCCTTTAGAGTGTCAAGTTCTGTCGTCATCCTAGCCATTTCCTTGCCCGTATGTGTGCCAAAGAAAGAACTTCCAGAAAAGGGTAGATTTAGAATACGATGGTGGGATTCCAGTTTCAGTGCAGTAAGTTGGAGCCAGGATGGCCACCTTGCACAGATTCCACGCTTGTACGAATGCACAACCAGAGTGGCCCCATCTGCTGCAGCGCTAATCATCAGGTTTACCACCAAACCTCCTTCTTGGAGAACTTCCTCAAAGTCTTGACGATCCTCTTTGGGCAACTTGTCTTTGAATCTCTCCAAAGAATCACACATGGCCCTATCACAGCGCCCTAAGAGGGCTGAAGCACTGGATACCTTTAAAAAAGAAGCTGAGGTACCACAAACATTTCTTCCCCAAGAGTCCTGGGCTCTGCTCTCTTTGTCCGGAGGCACCGCTGAAGGGGAAGCCACTGCATGAGTCTTCTTTGCAGCTGCAATAAGAAAACAAGTTACTTACCTGTAACTTTGGTTCCCCAGTATTGGTAACTTTCATAGATTCTCATGCTTTGTATCATTCCCCGTCGTCGGAATGGGAGCCTCGGTAACAAAAATATATATATATATATACATATGTATAACCATAGAAACAAAAGAGAAAAATAGGCCTAGGCCTCATCTCATTTTGTAGTATATCACCCTCTTTGTGTAAAAGAGCCCAAACTTTTGCCAGGGCCAATCAGCACAGCCTCACCCTCTGGAACCTTCCTGAGAGAGCTCAGAGCCTCAGATTTTCGTAGCCGTTGTGCCAACAGCCACTACCTTAGTAAACCGGCAGAGCTTTCCCAGGGGAGGTGGGTGGGCGCATGAGAATCTATGAAAGTTACCAATACTGGGGAACCAAAGTTACAGGTAAGTAACTTGTTTTCTTACCCCAGTATTGGAACTTTCATAGATTCTCATGCTTTGTATCAGAATAGCAAGCAGTAGATCACGACAAGCACATTTCGGTAATTACATGGCTTTACAAAATCATCTCAGTGCACATGATAAAACAACCATTACTGAAACCAAATGTGCTTACCAGGATGGAGGGATTGTAGGGAAAGCTCACCTCTCATTGAAAAAGATTCCGGAGGACTGCTTGACCAACCGCAGCGTCAGCTCGTCCCACCGATTCCAGGCAGTAGTGCTTTGTGAAGGTGTGTACACTGCTCCACGTTGCTGCCCTGCAGATGTCCTTAATCGCCACTCCAGCAAAGAGAGCCACTGAAGACGCCATCGCTCTCGTAGAATGCGCCCGGGCCCTTTTATCCAAAGGTTTGCCCGCAGCCTGATGACAGTACTGAATTGCACTGGAGATCCAGCGGGAAATGCCACTCTTAGCGAGCGGTAACCCCTTCCGTGGTGCACTGTAGGCGATAAATAGTTGAGTAGACTTTCTGAAAGAGCGTGTGCGCTCCAGATAGAATTTCAGGCATCTTTGGACATCCAAAGAATGCAATGTTCGTTCCGCTTGAGTGGAAGGACGCGGAAAAAAGGAGTTCAAAATTAAGGGTTCATTCAAATGAAACTCCGAAGGCACCTTCGGGATGAATTTTGGGTTGGTTCTCAAAATCATGACATCCCTCTTGAACTGTAGAAAAGGCTCCACTATAGAGAGAGCCTGGAGTTCACTAACTCTCCTAGCCGAAGTCAATGCTAGGAGAAGGGCCAGTTTCCAAGATAGGAACTTCAAGTCCGCTTTGTGAATCGGCTCAAAGGGCGCTTTCATCAGTTGAGCCAGTACCAGGTTAAGTTGCCAGATAGGCGGAGGTGGCCGGACCGGAGGATACATCCGAAATAACCCCTTAAGGAACTGCTTAACAATTCTTGCAGACCATAGAGATGGCCCCGATGTCTTCCGTCGAAAGCGGGATAAGGCAGCCAGATGCACCTTGATCGAAGAGTGCGCCAGACCTGATTTAGCCAGGGACAGGATATAGGGCAGAATCTGATGTGGCCGGGATTTGTAAGGATGGAGTTTATTCCTCTGGCACCAAAGGCAAAATCTCTTCCACTTTGCCCTGTAGGTCTTATTAGTGCTTGGTGCCCGTGCCTGAGATAGAACATCCCTGCATTCCTTAGACAGATTCAGATGGCGGAATTCTCTGTGTTCAGGAGCCACGCTGACAAGTGAAGTGATTCCGGATCCGGATGGAGGACTTGCCCCTGATTTCTCGATAACAGAGATGGAATCAGTGGCAAGCGAATCTGGCGATCTTGGGAGAGAAGTAGGAGTTCCGAGTACCAGAACTGCCGCGCCCATGCTGGAGCAATGAGGATCATTTTGCATGGTTCTGCCCTGACCTTCCTGAGAACTCGAGGAATGAGGGGAATTGGAGGAAAGGCGTAGCAAAATGCGCCGAACCAAGCAATCAAAAGGGCATTCCCCAGAGACCCTCGCTGGGGAACCTTGCTTGCGTAAAACCGGCACTTGGCGTTCTCCGGGGTCGCAAAGAGGTCTATGGTCGGAGTACCCCATTTCTTGAACACTGCCTCCAGAGTGGCCTGATCCAGCTCCCACTCGTGTGTCACCTTCGTCTGCCGACTTAGAGCATCCGCTGTGATGTTGAGACACCCCGCCAGGTGCTCGGCTCGCAGAGTGATCCCGTGAGAGATGGCAAATTCCCAGATCACCTGAGCTTCTTTGGACAGCGTCCGTGATCTCGTTCCCCCTTGCTTGTTTATATAGTGCATGGCCGTAGTGTTGTCTGTCCGGACCAGCACTGCACGGTTCTGAAGTCTGGGGAGGAACGCCAGCAAGGCTAAGTGAATGGCCCTCAGCTCCAAAAGATTGATGTGGCGCAGTCTGTCTGCTGGACTCCAGTGACCGCTGACCTGAAGCTCCTGGAGGACAGCTCCCCACCCTTCTAGGGAAGCATCCGTGGTCACCACCATAGGAGAAGGAGGGACTCGGAACGTTAACCCTCCTGCGATGTTTTCCTTCACCAGCCACCATTCGCAAGCCGTGCGCATGGCAGGTGTTATCCATACTTTGTCGTTGAACGATCCTTCTGCCTGACGCCACTGTTTGTCCAGCTCCTCCTGTAGAGGACGCATATGTAGCCTGCAATGCGGTATCAAAGGTATGCAGGATGAGATTGATCCGAGCAAGGACTTGTACTGTCGAACCGATACATGTCTCTTGTGCAGTATTAGACGAGCGGAAGCGGCCAGTTTGCCCTGACGCTCCTCTGACGGACGAGCCGTGCATCGTCTCGTGTCCAGAATTGCCCCAAGGAACTTCCGTGACCTGGAGGGTATCAGTTCCGACTTGGACACATTGAGCTGAAGACCCAAATGGGCGAACAATCTTATGCAAGTTGACACAGCCTGAGACGTTGCCCTGAACGATGGAGCCTTGATGAGCCAGTCGTCCAAGTACGGGAACACTTCCAAGGACTGCTTCCTCAGGAAAGCAGCTACTGGTGCCAGCATCTTCGTGAAAATGCGGGGTGCCGACCGAAGGCCAAACGGGAGCACCTTGAACTGGAAATGGCTCTTGCCTACTGTGAAGCGTAGATATTGCCTGTGAGCTGGGTGGATCGGAACATGAAAGTAAGCATCCTCTAAATCCAGGGATGCCAAAAAATCTCCCGGATTGAGCAGCCTTAGAATATCCTGGAGTGTGACCATCCTGAAAGAGAGCTTGATGAGATAGGTGTTGAGCTCCCTGAGGTCTAGTATAGGACGCCATGCCTCCTCCGTCTTCCGAACCAGGAAGAACCTGGAATAAAACCCCTTGCTCCTTTGTGAAAGTGGCACAGGCTCTATCGCCCCCTTGATGAAAAGCTGGTGGGCTTCGAGATGTAATAGTCGGAGATGTTTCGCTGCACGGGCGTCTGGAGCTCTTGTTGGAGGAAGATCTTGGAACTCCAACGTATGGCCACTCTGAACTATGTTCAAGACCCACCGGTCTGATGTTAAACGCACCCAGCTGTCCAGACAAAAAGATATCCTGCCCCCGACCGGTGTTTGTGGCAGGGGAGGAACAGTAGCCAGAGCCAGGAGGCCGCTATTGCCTCTTGGCGTTGTCTCGTCCCTGACGATTCTGACGTCCTCTCTGGGACTGCCGAGAGAAAGACGCCGACTGTCCTTGGCGCTGGCTGGAATATTGTCCTTTATAGGACTGTCCAGATTGAGAGGAATACTGTCGTTGGTTTCCTCTGTAGTTAGAAAACCCCCGACCACGTGCCCCCTTAAATGGCACCTTACGGTAGGTCAAAGAGCCTAAGGACTTAGCTGTATCGGTGTCCTTTTTAATGCCTTGGAGGGCGTCATCCACATGCTTTCCAAAACGCATCTCTCCGTCAAAGGGGAGGTCCAAGATCTTATTCTGGACCTCCTGGCGAAACCAAGTCGCCTTCAACCAGCCTTGGCGGCGCAAGACGGCTGAGCCCGCCAAAGCCCTGAAAGCAGTTGAGGCAATGTCCATCGCACAGTCGATGACTTCCGAAGAGCATCGTTCTCCCTCCATCAGCACCTGTCTGGCTTCGTCTTGACTAGTTTCTGGTAGCTGGTCCAGGAATGGTTCCATATCACACCACATCTGGCGGTCGTATCTGCCCAGAATAGCCAGAGAATTAGCTGCCCGCACCAACAAGCTGGCCATGGTGGAGAATCTTTTACCCACATTGTCCAGTCTTCTGCCTTCTTTATCTGGAGGCGTGGTTAAAGGAGTGGACGGATTCTTAGATTTACTTTGAGCAGCTTGAGAAATAACAGAATCCGGCTTAGGTTGTCCTAGAAGACACGCAGGACTGCCCTCTGGTGCCTTGTATTTCTTCTCCAGCCGGGGAAGAACCGGAATGACGGTTGCTGGATTCTGCATTGTCTTCAGTCCCTCATCCCAGACATGTTCTATAATGGGAATTGATCTTACAGACTTCCTATATTGGGCTTTAAAGTCATAAAGGAAGCAGTCGGACTGCTCCACCGTAAAGGGCAAACCAAACCTCTTGGATGCCCGTTCCATCAAATTATGGAAACCCCCAATGTCCACCGGAGGCGATATATTTGTCTCTCGGCCTACAGCATCAGGATCCTGTGTATCATCAGGGTCCCCATCTGGATCGCCTGGATCTGTAAGAGGGATCACCTGTCCCTCGTCGTCTTCGTCCGTATCTCCATCGTCCGCGTCATCATCAGCAGGTTCCGTACCTGAAGGTTGGGGAACCACTAAGGGCAGCACTGGTGAAATGGACCGAGGTACCTCTCTTGGTAGAGGTGGCAAGTCCATTGGTATGTCACGTGGCACTTCCAAAGGAGAAGGACGCACTGGAGTGCGATCCGGCAATGTCGGAAAACGAGATCTATAGTCTTGCAGCATCTGTTGCAAATCCGACACCAGAGCCACTGGCAAGGCAATTAGATCCTGCCTTATAGGGCGGGGGCGTAATCCCTGTTGGTGCCCCTCCTGCCCCTCTGGGCCATAAAACTCCTCCGTATCTGTGTCCTGCTGTTTGACATTCAGGTCTGAAAGGCTGTATGCGTCCCCAAACTGCCCATCCTCCTCATCCTCCTCCGAGTCCTCGAGAAGCATGGATGGTGGCAAAGGCGTGACCCGCCTAGGGGAAGTCATGTCCGGTGTAATCACTAATCTTTGGGTTGAAAAATCCAAATTTTTCGTCGTCGACGATCCCGTCGGCGGTCTCGTCGACGGAGTCGATGGCAACGGGATTTCCAATGTCGACGACTGAAAGGCAACTGTCGTCGACGGAGCTGAAATCGTCGTCGACGATGAGGCCGTCGACAGTCCTGTAATCCTCGTCGACGGAGCAGTCGTCACCGGAGCAGTCGTCCTCGGAGCAGTCGTCACCGGAGCAGTCGTCGACGGAGCAGTCGTCGACGGAGCAGTCGTCGACGGAGCAGTCGTCGACGGAGCAGTCGTCGACGGAGCTTTCTTTTTCGTCGACGTAGTATGTTTCATCGTCGGCGGAGCACCCGTCGACAGTCTCGTCGACGAACTTGTAGTCATCAACATCGACGAACTCGTCGTCGTCGTCATGGTCCTCGTCGTCGACACCGCCGTCGACGAAGTAGATATTGTCGACGGTCTCGTGGACGACCCCATGGAAATAGGCTTAATTGAGGAGATCGTCGTCGACGTACCTGCTGCCGCCTGCGTCGACGGACGCGGTTTCTTCAGTGGCACCGACTGAGGAGTTTCTGCAGCCTGTTTCTTTACAGGTTTCTCCTTCTGGGACGGAGGGGTAGATGTAGCAACCCCCTTATTGTCCTTAGGGGCTATGTCCACAGTAGCCCGTCCCTGCCTCTCCTTTACACTGTCGTGAGGAGATTTTTTGGGACCAGCCTCCTCAGACCTGTCAGAGATCCCGTGAGGGGCTTTGAGAGGAACCTTGAGAGGGGGTTCCGCAGAAGTGGAGGGCGATGACCTACCCCTCTTCTTCGATCTCCTGGAGGAGGTACCAGAGATAGATCCTTCCTCATCCGAAGAAATGACCTCCCTGGTCTTTATCTTCTGCAGCCACGTCAGCAAGCGCCCCTCTCTGTCTCTCAAGGTCTTGGTCGAGAAGGTCCGACAGATTTTGCAGTCAGTGGCCTTGTGTTCCGGGTACAGGCAGTATATGCAGTTCTCATGCCTGTCTTCCACAAACAGTCTCTTCTTCCCACAAGAGGCACAAGCCCTAAATAAAGCTTTCTTCTCCTTTTCTGACATTCTGTCTCAAAAGATGGTAATAAAGATATCCAAAAGTAACTCTGTGAAAAACTGAGCAGAGCTCAGTGGAGACTCCCTAGCACAACGTGCGGTAGAAAAATCTAAGGCTCTGAGCTCTCTCAGGAAGGTTCCAGAGGGTGAGGCTGTGCTGATTGGCCCTGGCAAAAGTTTGGGCTCTTTTACACAAAGAGGGTGATATACTACAAAATGAGATGAGGCCTAGGCCTATTTTTCTCTTTTGTTTCTATGGTTATACATATGTATATATATATATATATTTTTGTTACCGAGGCTCCCATTCCGACGACGGGGAATGATACAAAGCATGAGAATCTATGAAAGTTCCAATACTGGGGTAATTACGGAATCCGGAGGCGGATCCACCCTCAGAAACAGTGGGTATTGCTCTGGGGGCTTGTACTTCAAGATCCTCGCAGGCGCTGTCTTGAGTGATGCCAGCGTGAGGAAGGTGTCCATGACCGGTTGAAGGAGTTCAAGTACCAAGGGTAGCAATGATCTTGCGGCTGACCTTTGGTGCAAAATCTTCAAAATAACAGAGGATGACATTTGAGGAGTGGGCATATCAATATTCATCTTGTGCGCCCCTCAAGCCAGCACCTCGTGGAAGATGTTAATATCATCCACCGGGAAGATTCTCGAAGGAGGACTGTCCGTCAAGGTGGGAGAATAGTCTCTTTTCGAAGAATGCGTAAAGGATGAGGACCACAAAGGTGATCTATGTCTTTTACGATGGCTAGGGCAGGTGACCTCCTTCGAGGTGATGGAGTAGCTGTCCAAGCACGTTCTCGACCTCTGGGAGGAGATGTAGGAGAAAGGACTACTGTCTGTACCCAGAAGCCATCTGCCGGAGGACTAGAGTAGTCCAGAGGTTGCTGCACTTGCACTGCAGTAGACTTCTGTTAGTGGTGCACTGGTAACAGCCATCTGGGTGATAGGTGTGCAGAAGGTGATTTTGGTCTCCTTTCTTGCTGTGCAGGAGGATCCACAGTCTGTGGTGCCCCCTTCTGTGTCTCCTTCTCAGGGGATGGAGAAATGGAGCTGCTCGACAGAGGCACCTGCAGTGATCTTGACTGCAAATCTGTAGACACCTAGTGTCCCTTCGACTCTGAATGGATATTAGAGTGCCTTTCCGATGGAGATTGTTGTGTCGATGCCGACAGGGATGAGTGCCTTGACGTCGATCGAAGTTGCACCACAGACATATTTTGAGCCGACGTAGAGTGCTGGGACGACGCTGACAGAGTTTAAATTCTCGACGTTAGGAGAGGTGTCACGGACGGAGACTGGTGTGTTGATGTCAGGTGAGACGCCATCAGTGGGGTCTCCTTCAATGTCCGTCGAGGACACGTCGATGGAGACTGATGCTTCGACGTCTGACGTGGAGCTGCCGGAGACCGATGTCTCGATGCCGTGCAGGGGACGATGAGGGAAAGCGTCCTGTGGATACTGATCGTTGCTGAGATGTTGTCAATGTGGACCGAGGTCTCGACATTGATTTCCGCCACATTGACGACAACGGAGGACTTTGCCTTGACATTGAACGCCTTTGAGGTAGCGCCAACGGAGACCGATGTCTCGACTTTAAGGGATGTGTCGCTCTTCAACGTCGACTACTGCCGGGTTGACATCAACGGAGGGTACTGGTCCGACAAAGATTTGTATTCTTGTGTAGTCGGTGAATGCCGACGATGGGAAGACGCTGAACTTGCTGCTGTCTTCGACTATGTAGTCTTCGATGATGTAGTTTTCAACGATGAGCGGCGTTTCGATACCGTCGACGGCGGTGGCAGCGTCGACAGGGAAACCTGCAATGTCGATTTCTTCCCAGCTGGAGGAATTTTTGGACGATAAAGCCAGCCGCCGAAGGACAACAGATGGGGATCTTACTTCTAGAAGGCGAACTGGTTATCCTTTTCTTGGGCCTCGGTGGAGATCTTCCTCTAGAAGTAGCAGATTTTTGCTTTTCTGAGAAGCCAGACGAATCCTCTCTCTCTCCCCTCGAGAGTGCGCTGGAAAGATTTTTGCAGTTTTGGCAGGTCTCAGGAGAATGTGTTTCAGGGAGACAGAGAATGCAAACAAAATGAGAATTTGTTTTGGCCTCCTTTTTGCCACAAGAGGGACAAGGATCAAAAAGAGAAGGCATATTTTGACAGAAAGAAATACAAAATTCTGTCAGACAATGGTAGCTCTTCATTCCAACAGGTGAAAAACGTCAACCGAACAGGAACTAACCCGTTTTTAAAGACATACTTTGACACAAAGCCAAAACACTCAGAGCTGAAAACTCCAGGGTACTGACCTGTCACCCCTGAGGCATGATGGGAAGATAGGGGGTCATGGCTGCTTTAAAGGCACAGTGCTAGTTTTCTTTTATTTTCTTTCAGTTTCTATGCTTTATGCTTCCAATGCAGCCTTTGACCTAACAATGTCTTCTGCAGTTCATTAAAGAGAGTTCAGATATCATTTTTCCTTCTGTTTATTCTTCCTATGTGTGTGTATTAAAGAATTAAAAACAGAGTACATGTCAATGGATGCAAAAGTAGATTTCAGAGGCACTGAACAGCCTTGTTTTCCATGAAGGCTGCATTGGCTTGAGGAAAAATATTATATATTACCTACTGGCAGTCGCCAGTAGGTAGTTATAGTTAGGACCTATTATCCATAGGAAATCCGCAACATTCTATTTGGAATAACTGTTACCGGTTGACGAATCTTCGCGAAATTTTCAAAACTGGTGGGGCGCTCCGGTCCGCTCCTATCCTGAAAGTCTCGGGGTGATTCGTCAAGCGGGGGCAGAGAAAAAAGGGGGGTCCCAAAACTTGCTTTCCCCATGCAATTTTCCATAGGAACCTTTAATCGCAGCTACAGCCCGAACCGCTGAACAGAATTACACCAAATTTGGCACAAAGGTAGCCCTAGGTTCACACTCGTGCCTTTTGGTTAAATGGTGTAAATACGTTCAGTAGTTCCTTAAAAATTTAAAAGTCAAATCATAGATATATCTGGGCGGAGCATAACCACACATCTCATCGTGAGATCTGATTGGCTGTCAGCACTTCATCCAAGGAGTGTTGGCAGCCATCTTGGGACCAATATACATGATAGCGCCTCATTAAAAAGCATTGCAGTTAACAGAAGGTTTTAAGACTTTAGTTACATTATAAATACATTTGTTGATGGTACCATACTCATTTTAGTAATTGTGGTGTGTTCTAAGGTGATTTTACCATGTGAAAAAGCCTTCTGATGGGGTATCATGAAACATGTTTGAAAGAAAGCTATTTTCTCATGCTTTTCCGAAAGAGGTTTGGTAGATGATCTATAGGCTAAACTGAGCATATTTACTGTAAATTCACATTATCTTTCTCAGTCATGTGAGAAAGACGTCTGACATTCTCAGTAAAACATGTACATCCAACAAGGGCAGAGACTGTCAGTTGATTCCTTTGTGTTCTACTGCAGCTTCCCAGAGTGTTCTAAAGAACAACTAGAGCGCTAACAGTCCTACTTATGACAAACGTATGGAACACCTGAAGCCATCTTGATTGGAATAATGTGGTAACTCTTAAAACATTTAATTTAAAAAGGAAAAAAACTGAGGGGGTTCATTTTGCCATAGAAAGTATGATTGGTGCTGCAGAAAGAAAAATGAGGGCATATTTTGACTTCTCAAATCCTCTTCTATTTCATTAAAAAATTCTGACATGCAGACTGAAACATGCACTTTGAATACCAGCAGCAGACTTCCCTGGTGAGCAGTAGCTTTACTAATGTGATCTAATGAGCAACTAGAGTGCTAACATTCAGGATTCATGGCAAATGTGTGACATCTGAATGCCTTCTTGATGGAACCAAAGTAAACAAGCATTGAAAATGCAATAGGTCTCGCAATCGTATAAGTTAAAGCAATGCTGTTTGCAATTAGGTGGCTTTTTAGCTTTGCTTTTATTAGTGTTTTTCAAACTTGCATGTACATAACATACATATGTATGCGTATATGTATGCATGCATTTATATTTGTATTTATATAGATATGCAGATTATATATATATATATTCACTGAAAAAACCATAGGTTTCAGGGGTGTTATAGTTAGCTGGACTTTTCACTTGTACAAAACCATTGAAATTCCCCCGTTATAGTTAGTTCAGCTAACTATAACTCGCGCGCCCGCAATGCACTGCTGATGACGTCACATATTACATCACTCATGACATGGTCAGTGACATCACTCATTACATCACTGATGGCATCTCAAATGACATCACTGATGACATCATCCAGTGAATGTGTGTTTTTCTGAAAATTAAATATATTTTATATATGTATATCTCAAGGTCGATGGAAGAATAAATGGGTATATAAGTGTCTAAATGGATGATTTGTTTTTGAAAAATTGATTGTGTAACTTACTGATTAAGTGTATCATAGTGAATACATGGCTTAGTGAGCAATGTTTAAATATGTAAATATCTGTATCAGTCTCTCACTTTGTGTATAAGTGGCTGCATGGGTTGGTGAGTAGCTACATGGGTGTCTATATAGGTTATTAGTTGGTTTTTTGAGTATCAGTCTGAGTGTCTGCATGGTTCGGTGGGGGGTATTACGTAGTGCATAGGTGCATGAATGAGTGACTCACTCTTTGTATGTGTTGAAGACAGCATGTGTGCAGGACTGTATGGGTGGATGAGTGTGTGTATGGGTGTGTTAGTGAGTGAATGACTGTCTCAATAGTGTATTTATGAGTAACTACATATGTTTTAAACTAGTATATGTGACTATTGGTGTATATAAGCGAGTATATCTGAGAGTGAGAGATTGAAAGAGTTCCTGTATGAATAAGTATGTGTTTCTATAAGTGATTGTTTAAAAGACTAAGTATGTGTAAGTTTCCGTAGAAGTAAGTGTGGTGGTGTGTGTATAACTGTATATGCAAATAAATGTATGTTTGATTCTTTATTAGCATGAGTGACTATGTGTGTGAGTAACTATGGATGAGTGGCATTGTGTAACAGGATGTATAGGTGTATGAGTACATATGATGAGTGAATACATGTATGAGTGACTGTATAGGACTGTTGGTGAATGAGTGGATGTGTATGTGGATCTTAGAATTACTGAAGAGGTTGTTGTAACTGGTATTGGTATGTCCATTGTTTTGAAAAGTTTAGTCTCTATTTTTGAATGTGTGTATCAAAGGTTATATTAGGGTGAGAGGAGGTCAGCCACTCTATCACAAGGATGATGTCATCAGTGATGTCATTTGAGATGTCATGAGTGATGTCACTGACCATGTCATGAGGGATGTAATATGTGACGTCATCAGCAGTGCATTGCGGGCGCGCGAGTTATAGTTAGCTGAACTAACTATAACGGGGGAATTTCAATGGTTTTGTACAAGTGAAAAGTCCAGCTAACTATAACACCCCTGAAACCTATGGTTTTTTCAGTGAATTTCTGAGATTTTTTAAATGCTAATTCCTAACTATAAGGTGCCTGAAACCTATGGTTTTTTCTGTGAATTTCAAAGGTTTTTTAAATGCTAATTTCTAACTATGCCTACAGAGATAGGACATGTGAAGAAAGAAGAAAAAATGCACAGAAAGAAAAAAAAGAAGTGCAGAAAGAAGCAACAGAAGTCCTCAAAGACGAAGAAAAGTGCAGGAAGAAGGATAACGTGCAGAAAGAACAAAAAGAAGTGCAGAAAGAAGCCTTGTTGCAAAATCATCCTGTACCCTCAACTTTTTCAGACGGATACTGGTGGTAACTGAGTCGGACTAACCAGTCCTAGAGCCAGTGCTATGTTAAAAGACACTTAGAATACAGTGAAAACACCTACATACACTAGGGAACATTATGCGTTGGGGTCCCCCTGTGATTAGCATGACCTCCTCTGTAAGCCCCTAGTATATAATAGGGCAGGGGGATTAAAACTACCTCTTAAAACAGGCCACAGGGCGTTTTTGCACACGTTAACTCAGGCCCTGTCCCCTCCCTTCACCACTGTGTAAACACGCCCTGTGTCCGTTTTTAGTTGGGAGATTAAATTCATTTGAATCCTGAGGGTCCAACTAGCCCACTAGGTACCTCCAGTAAGTGCCACAGAGCTGCGTTGCAGAGAGGTGTAAAAAGTGGCACGGCCTGGACCACCTCTCTGCAATGCAGCTCAGTGGCGCTTACTGGAAGCACTTGGTGGGCTAGTTAGCCCCCAGGGGCCCTCAGTATTGAAGGAAAATTATATCCCCAATTTAAAACGTGCCATAGTGCGTGTTTGCACACGTCACCTCAGGCCCCGTCCCCTCCCTTCACCACTGTGTAAACGCGCCCTGTGGCTGTTCTAAGTTGAGAGATTAAGTCCCCTTTAATCCTAAGGGTCCCTAGGGTCAAACTAGACCACTAGGTACCTCCAGTAAGCGCCACAGAGCTGCGTTTTAGAGAGGTGTAAAAAGGGGCTTGGCCTCAGAACACCTGTCTGCAGCGCAGCTCCCTGGTGCATACTGGAGATGCCTGTTGGGCTAGTTGGCCCTCAGGGACCCTCAGTATTGAAGAGGAATTAATTCCCCAACTTACAACTCGCCAGGGGGCGTGTTTGCAGAGTGCTGCAAGGAGGGGGCGAGGCCTCCGGCACGATGCCAGTCTTTTATTTATTTTAATTTTTTAAGAAGGGGGGCTGTGTGGTTCCCCTTCTTATTCTAATTTATTGGCCCTGATGACCCCATCCCCAGGGCCTGTCTCCTAATTATATTTTTTTGACCCCAATCCCCAGAGCCGGCCACTGTTTTTTTATTATTTTTAAAAAATATATATTTATAGACACACCTAGGACATGCTGGACAAACCGTAAGTACCCATCACCATGACGATTTGCGTGATATTCATTAAAAGGCGACTATGCATACAATGAATCCACGTGGAATGTATTTACACCACAAGTGAAGCTCTGACATGTCTGATGCCTAATCCCGGTAGACACCCTTGTCGTTTATTTATACAAACATGGGTAGCTATTGACGGGCACATTTAATACACATGCACACCAAGCCATTCAAAGGGGATTCGATAAAAATTCGACCAAAACTATGCAAGAAACCCCCCTCACGGTTAATAAAACACACATCCACTGCCGGATGTGTAATACTTTTTATTTTACTCTCTGGAAAGGTACCGAACATCACTTGAGAGTCACAGCGCGCTCCTGGCAGAGCCCAATGCTGTGTTACACCCACCATTGCCTGCTGAGTGCCACACACCTCTGTGTTGTATTCCACTAGCTAGTGCATATGCTATGACACTCTCTAGCCCATGTGCACTGTAACACCACCCCGTGAATATGTCATGCCACACTTGTCTTCGCACGGGTTATATTGCCCCATCTAACGTGCCTTCCTCGATGCCTATGTTATAACGCACAGTGCTATGCCATACATATTACAATCTGGGATCCATATCTTTGTCACAGTGCATATGCAACGTTACACTCCCCAGCACATATTTTATATTACAACTTTAGAGACTAGTTAGGTTACAAAACACTGCCCTGTGCATATTACACTCCAAGGCGCATATCGCATAGCACGCGCTAGTGCCTGTGCTATCTCGCGCTCTCCAATGAATCTGTCATTGCGCACAATGTATTGCATATTATATTTCACGCCCGGTTCATCTTATATCACACTTTTTGGTGCATAGTTTATACCATACACTATATCTAGTTTTCATTTTCAATCGTGCTCTCAGGACTATGTTCTATATAACACTGTGTTCACCTACCCTTTTCACGGGCATTACATTTTGCGATAGGGGGTGGAGGGTCAGGGGGTGTTTCTGCCAAGTGAGCCCGGAGTCACAGTCACAAACGTCCTCTTCTTCCTGAATAAAAGTGAGATTATGCTGCATACTTGTTCATATTTTAAGTAGTTCGCACAGACACACGTTTTAAAAACAATAAAGTCCCTAATACCCGCCTTCTCTGAACAGTTAGCTTGCTGCCCCATCCCCCTCCACCCTATCCTCTGTTCTGTGAATCCATGGACTAGCCTTCTCCCTCCTGCCATGCATGGTCTGATGAGCTGCCACTGCCCTCAATTTAGTATAATGTACCAGTCCACTTCTCCTGCCCTCCATTGCCCAATTCTATGCCCCATCACTGACCTCCTGCTTAAACTCTGTGCTTAGCTTGCTGCCCCTATTCTCCTTCCCCCTGCCCTCCGATGTCTTTGTGTATGCCCCTGCTCCATCCTTTTTGCCCGCCATGTTCCATGGACCTGCCACTCCTATCTACTCTGAGTGTTCTGTTGAGCTGCCACTCCCCTCCCACCTGCCTAGCATTGTCAGATGACTGTAACCTGTCCCTGCCACCTCCACCCTGCCTGTCCACATGCCATGCCCCTATCCTCTTCCTCCTGTCCTACATGGTCCATTGTACTGCCACACCCTTCTGCCCTCCCTGGTCTGTTGTGCTGCAACTGCTCCTCCTGCCTGCCCCGTGCGGTCTGTTGTGAGGCCCCTTCCCCTGAACTTTCTTGTCTGTGCACAGGTCCTGACCCTCCCTTCTATCCTCCATCGTCCTTTGTGCATGCCCCTGCACCCTCCTTCTTGCCCATCATAGCCATTGTGCTACCACTAACCCTCCCACTTGCCATGCATGGTCTTCTGTGCTGCCATGGCCCCTCCCACCTTCCCTGTGTGGTCAGTTAGCTGCCCCTGAACCCCTCCCACCTTCCCTCCATGGTCTGTGTGTATGCCATCACAGTCTCACTGTTGCTCCTCATGGTGTGTCTTGCTTCTAGTGCCCATCCTGCCTGACCTCCATGGCTATCTTGCTGCTCCTGCCCTGCCCCCTTGCCCCCAGCCCTCTGTTTACATGTGCAGACCCCTACTCCCTCCCTCCTGGCTTGTCTGTTCCATTGTAATGCCCCTGATCCATCCCTCCTGCCCTTTATGGTCTGTTATGCTGCAGCTTTCTCTCCTGTCTGTCCATTATGGTCCTGCCTCTTGCCCCTCTGTTCTCTGTTGTCCATGTGCATGGTCCTGTCCCCTCCCTCTTGCTTTCTATGGATTGTTGTGCTGCACTCCCGTCCCGCATGCCCTGTGTGGTGTATTGTGCTGCTGCAAACCCTGATGCCTGCCCTGCAGGGTCAGTTTGGTGCACCTCTCCAGGTCCCTCCTGTCCTCTGTTATCCAAGTCCATGTCCCTACCCCATTTCCTTCCATGATCCAATGTACCATACTTGCGAACATTTTGAACTGGGTAAGAGGGAGATTTTGAAAAAAAACTGGGGTATTGATTTTCCCCTTTGAGTTACATTGGAAAATAGGAGATTGTAGACAGGAGACAGATAAAATAAAGCCCATTTGAGCTTAAACACATTGGACGTTTCCTGGCTGAATTGGGTCTCTTGGCATGTATGGTTGTACTACCATTGCCTCTTCCTTCTGCCCACAATGGTCTATTACATTGCCACAGCCTCTCTTGCAAGTCCTGTATTGTTGGTTTGTTGCCCCTGCCCCCCTTTCCACTGCCCTCCATAGTCTGTTGTGCTGCCACGGCCCTTCCTGCCTGCTCAGTGTGGTTAAATTGTTGCCTTTGCACCCTCCTACCTGCCTTCAATTTTCAGAGTCCGTGCCCCTGGCCTCTGCCTCTCAACAGTATCCTAATGAACAATTAGATTGCTAACATTCTATATTTATTACAAAAGTGTGGAACGCCTGACGTCATCTTGATGTAATCAAAACTGTAATACCTAGAGCATTTCCTTTAGAAATTACATATACGAGAGGGTCTTATTGGCATCAAAATTATGGTTAGTGCTCTAAAAGACTAAAATAAGGACATATTTTCTGAGTTTTCAAATAACGAGAAAGCACTTTTAAATTATTTGTTACCTTTATGTTTTTTTATCCAGTTGACCACTTGATTAAATGTTGCACTTAGGGGAGAGGATGTGGTGTTACTTCCAGAACTGCAGACTTTGCAACTGGGGAACCAGGTTGGAGTTTCTGCTTCAGCTCGACATTCTGTGATTCTGGTCAAATCACTTAGTCTCCCCATGTCTACAACCAAAATGAATTTGTTCTTGTGTGATGTAACCAATGCTCATGTAAAGCACTCCAATACCTGACAAGTCTGCACTATATAACACTGCAAAAACACAAAATAATAAGTGTTTTGCACACTTCTGTCATTGGGCTATATTTGGGCTACATCTGGGTGATTTTGGGCTACATTTGGGCTCTTTTGTCTCCGGTGGCCATCTTGGGAGATTTATTTGTTATGAAGTTTCCTAATTTCCTCATGTACTGCAGTCTCCTCAGTAGGAAATGCTTTCATTTTTTTACTTTGATTCCATCATGAAGGTAGTCAGCTATGTCAGACATTTGCCATAAATTCTGAATGTTAGCACTCTAGTTGCTCATTAGATCACTGTAGTAAAACTACTGTTCACCATGGAAGTCTGCTCCTGGTATTAAAAGTGCATGTTTCAGTCTGCATGTCAGAATTTTTTTTAATGAAATAGAAGAGGATTTGAGAAGTCACTCAAAATGTGCCCTCATTTTCTTTCTTCAGCATTAATCATAATTTCTATGGCAAAATGAACCCCCTCATTGTGTTCCTTTTTAAATTAAATGTTTTAAGTGTTACCAGTTTATTCCAATCAAGATGGCTTCAGGTGTGCCATACTTTTGTCATAATGAAGACAGTAAGAGCTCTAGTTGTTTTTAAGAACACTCTGGGACATTCTGTCATTGGGCTATACTTGGGCTACATCTGGGTGATATTTGGGCTACATTTGGGCTCTTTTGTCTCTGGTGGCCATCTTGGCAGACTTATTTGTTATGAAGTTTCCTAATTTCCTCATTTACTGCAGTCTCCTCAGTAGGAAATACTTTCAGTTTTTTACTTTGATTCCAAAGGCATTCAGATGTGTCACACATTTGCCATAAATTCAGAATGTTAGCACTCTTTTTGCTCATTAGATCACTGTAGTAAAGCTACTGCTCACCAGGGAAAACTGCTGCTGGTATTGAAAGTGCATGTTTCAGTCTGCATGTCAGAATTTTTTAATGAAATAGAAGAGGATTTGAGAAGTCACTCAAAATGTGCCCTAATTTTTCTTTCTGCAGCACTTATACTTTTTATGGAAAAATGAACCCCCTCATTTTGTTCCTTTTTAAATTAAATGTTTTAAGAGTTACCACTTTAATCCAAGCAAGATGGCTTCAGGTGTGCCATACGTTTATCATAAGTAGGACTGTTAGTGCTCTAGTTGTTCTTTGGAACACTCTGGGAAGCTGCAGTAGAACACAAAGGAATCAACTGACAGTCTCTGCCCTTGTTGGATGTACATGTTTTACTGAGAATGTCAGACTTCATTCTCACATGACTGAGAAAGATAATGTGAATTTACAGAAAATAAGCACTCAGTTTAGCTTATAGATCACCTTCCAAACTTCTGTGGGAAAAGCATGAGAAAATATTTTTCTCTCCATCATGATATCCCAGCAGAAGGCTTTTTCACATGGTGAAATCACCTTAGAACATACCACAATTCCTAAAATGAGTATGGTACCATCAACAAATGATTTATAATGTAACTAAAGTCTTAAAACCTTCTATTAACTGCAATGCTTTTTAATGAGGTGCTATCATGTATATTGGTCCCAAGATGGCTGCCAACACTTCTTGGATGAATTGCTGACAGCCAATCAGATCTCAGGATGAGATGTGTGGTTAGGCTCCGCCCACATATATATATGATTTTGCTTTTGATTTTCTCAGGAACTACTGAACAGATTGACACCAGACCTGCAAAAGGCACATCCCTGACCTGAGGACTACCTCTCTGCCAAATTTCAAGTAATTCTGTTCAGCCGTTCGGGCTGTACCTTGGACTAAAGGTCCCTATGGAAATTGCAGTTAAAAGCATATATATATCAATAGGCGCGCACCGTGCGCGCACCCTGCCGTGTCTTCGTAAACATTCGAATCGGTGTAAACCAGGAAGTGTCGGCCGCCATTTTGTTTTTTTCAGTGCGAGAGTGGAAAAGGAAGGTGGCGTACAGTGAAAAGGGGGCAGGGTGGACAGTTCCTAGGTGTCAGCGTAAGTCCCTACCAGGTTCTAGGTGTCAGCGTAAGTCCCTGCCAGGTTCTAGGTGTCAGAGTCCAGCCCCAGCCCCGGACTCACCTTCGGCTGCCTGCAGCACACTCACTTCCAGGCCTTTGAAGGTCTTGCTCGCCAGCTCTTCCAGGGAGCAGAGGGGGGAGGAAGGGGCGGTCACTCCGTTCCTGGGCCCTACAGGGCTGGGGCCCTTCTCCTGGCCCCTGGGAGCCCCGTGACTGCCCGGCAGCTTTTTCACTGAGGGTTTGCTGAGGATGTCTTCGATGCTGAAGGGGGTGAGCGGCTTGTTGGAGTTGGCGGGGGGCGGAAGCTGGTCTAGGGGGCTCCGTCTCCTCTCCTCACTCCTGGGGTGCAGGAGGGTCCCGGGCTTCATTTCTTTGGTGGAGGTCATAGCCAAGGGCCCCCCACCCTTCTGAAGCCCGACAGCCCCTCTCCAAAGCCAGGGCATGGCAGGGGAGGCTTGTGCGTCGAGGAGCAGCACGCTGTGTGCAGCCCTCTCTGTCCAGCGGCGAGAGGCCCCTCAGCAAGCCCCCCCGAAACCTCATTCTGCCCCGGGCGTCCTGCGATGCCCCCAGAAACAAAAATGCAGATTCCGGAAGCAGAGGGGGCCTTGAGTCTCATGTCAGGGCCCGGGGCGTGGCTCCTCTCCCCGGGGCCTCTCCATGAAGCTGCGGTGCTGCGGCCAGGGGTGGTCTTCTAGGAGCTAGGACCGGCGCGGGTAGCCACAGTCTGTCCAGGGCGCACCTCAGAGTGGACAGAGACCCTTCGAAAGGGCAGGCAGCATCCAAGAGAGAGCACACTGTCCACTTAGAGAGGAGGAAGGCAAAGTGTCCGGAGAAACGGCAGGCACTCCACCCACAGAGGAACAGGCAGTATCCAAGCTAGGGCAGGCTGTCCACCCACAGAGAGGAGGAAAGCAGGGTATCCGTACGAAAGGCAGGCTGTCCACTAACAAAGGAGGCAGGCAAAATGTCCGGAGCGGGGGCAGGCACCACTCTCAGTGAACAGGCAGGCAGAGTGTCCGGAGAGAAGACAGGCTGTCCACCCACAGAGGAGGCAGGCAAAGTGTCCGGGGACAGGCAGTTCGATCACAAAGTGGACAGGCAGACTATCCGATGAGAGAGCAGGCAGAGTGTCCGGAGAGAGGAAAGAAGTCCAATCGCAAAGTGGACAGGCAGAGTGTCCGGAGAGAGGACAGGCAGTCCAATCGCAAAATGGACAGGCAGAGTGGCCGGGGAGAGGACAGTCAGTCCACTCACAGAGAGATGAGTCCAGCTCGCCCCCCGCTCACCACCCCAGTCAGGAGGGAGCGCAGATGCGGCCCGCAGTGCCCTGCACGGAGCATGAATGCAGAATAAACAGGCAGGAAGGGGCAGCCCCTCTGCTGCTGCTGGGGAGGGGTCTGGGGGGCCTCAGTCACACCCCAGCCCAAGTGCAGCCTGCTAACGAGTGCCTGTGTTGATTGGACGCTGATGAATTAATGGCAGGCGGCCACTTACCACACTGCTGTGCTGATTTAAAGGGGCCGTGCCAGCAGAGGGCACAGGGGGAGGGGTCCGCACAAGTGTGAAAGTTTGGAGTGAGTGTCAGAGGGGCGCCCGCCCCCACAGCCCTCTCCCAGCCCGTCGGACACGTGGGCTGTGCTCGTCCTTGGGATGGCTCTGTAGGATGGAGCCTCCTGGCGGTGGATACCGGGCGGTGTGTCCTCGGATACCGCGGGGTGTGTCCTCCGATACAACGCGGTGTGTCCTCGGATACCGCGCGTGTCAGCAGAGTTACCGCCCTCCACCCATCGCTGCACTGCTCACTTGACAGACTGCTCACTTATATTAACAGACTGCTCACTTTTATAAACAGTTTTCCTTCTTTTGTCCGTGGGACCAGATAAGGCATTGGTCAGGATGGCTTAGTGAGATGGTGCCCCCTCCCCGCTCCCGAGCTCGCATCTAGCCGTACATCCTTCTGAGGTCAGTAAACTGAACACCATTACAGTGAGTAAGAGGGACGGCTGGTATTTACAGCGCTTAGAAACGGGAGAGGTGCTACGTGGAGGGATGTGTCTCTCCGTAGTAAAGGGGAGTCTAGAGCAGACAAACGTTGGACAGATCCAGAGTGCCGTGCACAAGTGTACAAGATACAAATGTCAGCGACAAGTATTCAAAGCCAGCCTCATCTTTAGGATTTATGGGGCCGGGCAACACATATTTTAGGGGCCCCTGTTCGGAATTAAACTTTGATTTTTTTTAACCATTTTTTGTTACTTCAAGCGGGCACCATAGAAAAAACTTCCAGAAGAGCGGTGAGACAAAAACAGTTGATTCTGTCATTTTAGAGCTCGGGGAGGCAGGAGGGGCGGCGGAAGGGGCGGGGGCTCGGAAGGCGGGGCCGTCAAGCACCTCTTTTCAAAGCAAGCGCGTGCACATTGTGAAAAAGTTGCTCATGATACTCGACGTCTCTCACACCGTGGCCGGCCTGTAGCGGTTGTAGGCCCGTATTTGTATGCTGACATTGTTTTAAATAAAGGGCTTCTTAAAGGAATTACGGAATCAGCGTCATGACAAATCATCTAGGTTGGTAGAGGTTTTTAATGACTGTTACTAACAGGCAGTCGAAGGCAGATAATGTAGACCCTTTTTCTTTTTACCTGAATCTTCGGATCAATGAAATTTGTACCCATCACGCCCTTTTCAGAATTGTTAGAAAACGGTTGACTATAGCTTAAAGGTATCTGCCGAATGCAAGGTACGGTACCTTGCCCTATAATATGCGACCGATTAAGAAACAAATGCACGACAAGGGAACCCAAATTTAGGAGACGAATAAAATGGAGCGTCTTGTATAAGTCGAAGGGAAGGATATAGTAGGTCTGTGGTATTATCCGCCCCTGCAACCACCCTGGTACGTGGTGAGTAGAACTTTTTCGTGTCTACGCGCGCTAACGTACTTTGAATGCTGCATACACCCCCCCCCCCCCTTTTCTCCTCTGTAGGTCACATCGGAGTTCCGACTAAAATGAAAGGAGTGAACATGGACCGCACCGTGCTCAATATAGGGAAAAACATAGGCAAACGTTGTGGGATGGTGCGCAAAGTGCAGACCACCACTGGGATCGTGAAAAACTGTATGATATGACTGTGCGTATGTGCCATGATTATACGGTATGAATGTGTATGCTTGGGTCGCTGGAAGAGAACGTCATCGCATGCCTGAAGTGCTTGTCTATCGATCAAAGGGAGGGGAGTGGAAAGTCCGACACCCCCCAAAATGAATTACGGAAAATACTGAGAAAACGCAGCGTGCATAGGAAAGAGGACAGGAAAGGAGAGGTCCCCATATTCAACGTAGCTCTGTGTCCTCGTCTTAAGCTTCTACGCTTGATGTATGTACTGTCACGCTCTATCCGGTATTTGTGTTTACGTGATCGCCGAATTTATGTCTTTTCACCGCTTGTGTTTTCTTACATAGAACTGACCCATGCTACTCCATGTTGTGTGTGCACCAAGTGGCCTATTATCGTACACATGCCTCTCTCTCTCTCGTTTTATGTCGTACGTATACCAAATAGCCCACTTGATACGCACGTCTCTCTCTCTCTCTCTCTCTCTCTCTCTCTCTCACGCTCTCTCTCTCTCTCTCCCTCTCTCTCTCTCTCTCTCTCCCCCTCCCCCCGCTGAAGGCTCTCTTGCCCCACCCCCCCTTTTTTTCTTTTGAATAAATTAACGACACTATACCTCCTCAGAATATGTATAATTGGCCTTAAACACGACAATGTTCGAAGAAATTGACAGAAGCAAAACGACCGCATTCTACCACGATACTACCTCTCCTTTCTGTAAAACGTTGACCTTAACTTGCTGAGAAAGAAAGGACAGGTAAGACGACTGATGTCCCCCAATCTGGCCCTCACCTCGGGGACTATATGTCAGTGGTTTATCGTTTTAGAAGCTTTAACGACACCCCCTTCCCCGCTCAGAATCACCCCGCCCACTTGCTCAGAACTAGAATATCTAAGCACCCCGTCCTCCCAGAATAGCTCCAGTTCTGTACTAGCCGTCCCAGGGTATTTAGAACAGTACAGCTGATGACTTTATTTTCTGAAGGCACGTCGTCTAATCTAATGAGGGTTACCTATTGTCCTTAGCTTGTGTCCCTCCCCGAAATAAACATTGTGAACCCATGACAGTAGCACCTCGCACTTTTTCATAAACCTAGCAGTCAGCGGAGAAAAATGTGAATTAACAGAGCTTGTGTTAGAAGAACGAGTTTCTACCGGAGAAGCCGGTTCGAACTTTGATAGACCAAAAAGTTGACAGATGTCAGGCCTCCTGCCACGATTATGAGATACAGGAATCGACACCTAGTAGGCCAGACGAGGGAAATATACAGGAACACCCACAGAAACCTGTACCGCAGCAATGATTAGTAAATTAACACGAGAGTGAATAGACATCAAATCATACAGCGACCGATAAAAGCATTTTCCCGACTACTCGGTGGTTGGGAGAGAGAATGAAGTGTGTAAATGTCTTCCCCACCAGCTCTCTAAGATTTTGTTTCTCTTGTGCTCATTCAAAGATAACATGCGGTCATCGGAAGAGAGGGGTCGGACGTGACGCACAACCTGGCTGCGGATCATGGAACATCTAAGGTATCGACCAAGGGGGAGCCACGGAGCAAAGGAATGCGGGACGAGGCACCATTCTCAGCATGGAAAGCGATAGAAAGAAGGGCTATCCCGAAGCCCCCTGCTCGCTGATCAACTCGTGCCTGAAGTCCCAGCCCACCGAGCCCGATTGATGGGCCCAGTGCTAAAAGGTTCTGCTCTCCTTGGTTCGTTTTTTGATCCGATCCCACTCCACCCCCTCTCCCCTCGGCCTCCCAAAGCACCCCTATTTTCTTTTTGACTTGACAAGAGAAGAATGAGAAGCGGGTACCCCGTCTCAAGGTACCTATGATAAGACCAGTCAAGGGACCGGACAGAACAGGACTGTGATCCAAGAGCAAAGAATGGTCACACCCTGCAACGCGGAAAAAAAAAAATACGGATTTGAGCTGGACCTTAGCTCCACCGCCGGTGCTCAACAGTGCCAACAAAAGAAGAAGAACAATAAGAGCTTACCAGTGATGGCTCGTTATAATAAGACACTGGAAAGAAGAACTCCCTTCCCTGACTATGACTCATGTTAAGTTGAATTCCTCTCCCAACCGCTTTCGTATTGACTATCTTCCAATCGAGTTTTCATGATATTGCATCAGTCGCTTCCAACTGTACACTGATAGTTAAGAAACTCTAACTTTGTATAATGACACTTGTATAACACCAGCCGTGCACATGACTATGCTGTCTATTTGTGATCCACACGAAGTCTGGGCCTTAAGTAATGAGCGAAATATTCCTTGTTTTGCCAGAAACATTTTTACTTTACGGTATCATGTTTGTGCTCAAGCAAGCTTCCCTCTTCCTATCTCCGGGTCTGACATGTGACGCAGCTGATGTAATTTTGTATGCACTGCCTCCTCGCCTATCCTATCGACTACATGTAATCATGTACAAATGTGTCGGATTATTCCTGTCCGCCCAAAAAAAAACTCTGAAACTATTGAAGCAGAATATATGAAAGCTCTATACAGGGTAAAAGTTTGCGGCATTATGGGGATAGACCCGAACTAAACAAGCTGGCGAGATATGTTAAAAGGGAGGACTGTGAAAAAGTAGCTCGTAACTGAACATTATCTGCGCCATCTTGTCCCTCCCCAGCGCGACACACAGGAAAAGCGCACAGCAGCCATTTTAGGCACCCTGGTCTCTCTCCCTGCTCATTGCCGATCGCCAGCATGTCCCCCTGACGCTGCGAACCTCCCCCGCGCGCCGGCCACCCCCGCTCTCTCATACATGGGCCATAAACCCTCTCCTTCTGCGCGACCCTGCCATGGAACCACATCCCAGGCCTGACCGACATCCCATACATGGTCATACATCTCTTTGATAACCCCCTTCCTCTTCGCCCGATTGTCCGGGCCGATCCCAGGCCATCACCTAGCCATGTGAATGCAGTTTATTGCCCCTACTGTAAGGGAAACACCCCACATCAAAGGGATTACAGTAGATCAAGGCCCCCCACCCCCTGAGACCCGACTGGTCGCACACACCCCCGGGAATTGGCGGAATGTCCAGCTGTGTGATAGCCATCTCCTACTGTGGGTGGGGTGGGGACTTCCACTATAGATATGCGTGGGAACGAGCTTGAAGTGGGGATTCTGAGGATGTTCTTTCATGTATCAAAGCGATCTCAAGAATGTGCCATGTATGATAAACCTGCAATAAAGTCATAAACCTGTGTATAAGAGGCCAGGCCTCAGAGATGCAGTTAGAGCACCTCGTGACGATACCTTGCTGTCTGATCTGATGTGTTCTTCTCCGACGGAATAAAACTTTGTTTCCTGCCTTCCAGTCTCCGGCGCCTGTCTCTTTGTTGGTTAATTATCGGATGGTATAAGAGGCGATTATCGCCGGGCAATACTTAGAAGGTTATCGACTGCGACTGCCTCTACCTTTTAACACACATCAGTACTCGTGTAGGTGTTTATACTTGCCTAAGAAGGAATGTCTATAATCATGCAATGCACACACATGTACATGTAAGTACACACCTGTGCTTATTTGTAGGAAGAGAGTGAGCGACGCGTGGGTACATTTTTTTCTCATAAAAGCAGCGGTTTGAAAGCCCAAATTCCACGGTGGTTTCATGTTATTGAGCGTGTGACGTCATTGTGATGAAACACAGATGTCATACATGATGCCGGCTCCACTTCACACCCTTTGTTCAAGAAGTGTCATGTGCATCCCATGTAAACAAGCTTTGAACCCCAGTGATGTCTGGGGCCCCTGAACCCTGCAGACTCTCCGAGTTCTGCAGTCAAACTATGCTGTTTGTAGTGTCCTGGCATGATGACTGAAAAGTACACGCTGAAATGTTGCATGTTCAGTTTATACAGACAGCAGAACAGTCTGTGCAGGATCTCACTTTCTATTTTAAAAAAACCAAAACTTTTCTTGTTTGAAGAAACACGCAACTTTAATACTATCGGCGCCCAAATAAACATATCACATATCACACTAAAATGTAAAAACCATGAAATGCTAATTCGGGGTTGTGTTGAAATGTGCAAACGAGTCTGTCTTCAGCCTGCTGGGTCCGTACACCTTTGTCGTTGGAGCAGAACCCACGTCACCTTGGTGTGTATTCTGTGGGGTGGGGTGGGGGCGATGTATTGGTTTGCATTTTAAATACTCTAAAATACCTTTTTAAAGGATCCATAAGTATAATAGTTTTGCCATATTTCTCGTTTTTAAAGGATATATCGATAAGAGCGCAGATGCATACATCACACACATATTCTGTTGCTTTCTGTTGTATGTATGTTCTTTCCAAAATATTACTGACTTTACAGACACTGGGGATCTGTGCACGGCACAGAGACAGGTGTTAAAAATAATCAAACCTTTGCTCCTGGAAACAAACCTGGTGCGGTGTGACGCGTCGCGCAGGAGAAGCTTTTGTTATTTGTGTAGCTGAGTTTGTATGGAGAGGGGGCGGGGCATGTGCTGTGGGAGTTACCCCCACCCACCATGCACTCCAGACACTGTACACCCTCTTCGAGAAACCACAATCTACAGCCAGACATCCCTAACCCACGTCAGGTGACATTGTACAGTCAGCACACGGACATCTCATCAATATACCCTGTCAGACACCCGGAAACACTACTGCAGAAATACAGAGCCCACGATGTATTTATCAGACACCCGGCCTCATATTGCATACAACACACCTGGGAAACACATCGCGTTCCCGTTATGGCGAGCCCACAGTGGTACGTCACAGATAACGAACCCCAGTCTGTCAGACACCCGCAATGATAACATTATGTCAGGGAAACACACCCCCACCTATCTTGCTCAAACCCACTAACATAGCTTGATGCCTGGCACCCCAACGGTAACATTAAAGCTACACCTGCACCCACAACAGTGTGGCAGACACCGCAATCACAACATTCTGGCAGACTCCTGCAGCCACAACAGTGTGGCAGACACCGCAATCACAACATTCTGGCAGACTCCTGCAGCCACAACAGTGTGGCAGACACCGCAATCACAACATTCTGGCAGACTCCTGCAGCAACAACAGTGTGGCAGACACCGCAATCACAACATTTTGGCAGACACCTGCCGTCACAACAATGTGGCAGGCACCGCAATGATCACAACATTCCGCAGACACATGCATCCGTAACAGTGTGGCAGCCACAACAGTGTGGCAGACACCGCAATGATCACAACGTTCTGCCAGACACATGCATCCGTAACAGTGTGGCAGCCACAACAGTGTGGCAGACACCCCCATCACAACATTGCATCAGAAACCAACAAACACAACTTTTGTCAGACACGAGCAAACACACAGTTATGTCAAACACCCACAATTATCAAATTTTGCCTGACACCCGTAAACACAGTATTCGACACCCACAATCCTAACATTCTCTCAGACACCTAAACCCAGAGCATACAGGCGGACACGGCCACAGCGCCCTGTTACTAGTCTACGACTCACAAGGCGCTCTTGGGGGCGGGATCCCATAGTGGGCGCTAGGAAATACAGAGCCTTTTATATCTAGAAAGGACCTACCACCTCGTGCAAAGGCTGCTGTCAGCTGGGGGCACGTGGTAGTTTATGTTACATTGCAAACTTGTTTTACAGTTCCAAATGTTCAATGTCGAACCCCCTTATCGGGAATTTGGGGGCACAAGACACAGGTTTTATAAGTGATATTAGTGACTCAGCAACAGTGAGTAGTGAATAGAACGTGAAAGGGAAAGTGTGATAACGACGTGCACAAGGAAAGGCGTGAGCGCCTTTCTTATGTGTGTTAATATAAATATCCCTCCTGTCCCAGCACTCACGGCGATCAGGTGTTCATTACTTTAATGAACTCGAGGACAAGAACACATGCAAAAAGGACGCGTTATATATATATATATATATATTCACAGAAAAAAACATAGGTTTCACACACGTTATATTTAGGAATTAGCAATTAAAAAACCTTGCAAATTCACTGAAAAAACCATAGGTTTCACACACGTTATAGTTAGCTGGACATTTCTCTCGTAAAAAACCATTGAAATTCCCCCGTTATAGTTAGTTCAGCTAACTATAACTCGCGCGCCCGCAATCCACTGCTGATGACGTCACATATTACATCACTCATGACATGGTCAGTGACATCACTGATGACATCTCAAACGACATCACTGATGAGGTCATCCAGTGAATGTGTGATTTTCTAAAAATTTTCAATATCTTTTATATATATAGGGAAAGGCCAGTTAAAGAATGAGTGGGTGTACAAGTGTGCAAAGGGATGATTTTCTGTGTTGCGTAACTGACTCGATAAGTGAGTCGTTTAACTGCATCTTACTTCAGACTAGTGACTAAACTGTATAAATGTTTGTATGTGTCTGTGTGTTGGTGTATAAGTGGCGGCATGGTTTTGTGAATAGCTATATAAGTGTCTATATGAGTTATTGATTGCTTGTCTCAGTATCTGTATGAGTTCCTGAGTGTTTGTGTGGGTAAGGTGTGTGTGACTCTGTGCATAGATGAGTGAGTGGGTGATTCTATGACTGGATGTTTTTAAAAGTGCATCTGTGATGGACTGTATGGTTGAGTGAGTGTATGTATGGCTGTGTTATGGATTGAATGTATATCTCAGTGGTACATTTGTGACTAACTACATATGTGAAAGGCAGTATATATGTGTGTAAGAGTATATAAGTGGCTAGATGTGAGAATGTGTGATTGTGACAGTGACTGTATGGATGAGTGTGTGCTTGTGTCAATGATTCTAATAGAGAATAAGAATGTGATACTATGTTTGTGACCAAGGGAACTTGAGTGTGTATAACTGCATAGGTGAGTAAATGGCAGTGTGATTATTTGTATGAATGACTAGTTGTGAGAATACCTCTATGGATGATTGGTAGTGTGTGAGTGTCTATATAGGTGTGTGTATAAATTCATATGATACTTTTTTATGGAGTGACTGTAACTATGAGTGACTGTACAGGTGAGTGTGTGGAGGTGTATGAAGACCTAAAAGTTAATATGTGGGTATGCAGTTATTGGTATTGCATTATTTATGGATTTGAGAATGGAACTCTGTAATTTTCAGTTGGTATATCAAAGGTTTTATAAGGGTGTGAGAAGATGTGGTAATTTATCACATTGATAACGTCATCAGTGATGTCATTTGAGATGTCATCAGTGATGTCATGAGTGATGTCACTGACCATGTCATGAGTGATATAATATGTGACGTCATCAGCAGTGGATTGCGGTCGCGCGAGTTATAGTTAGCTGAACTAACTATAACGGGGGAATTTCAATGGTTTTTTACGAGAGAAATGTCCATCTAACTATAACGTGTGTGAAACCTATGGTTTTTTCAGTGAATATATATATATATACACACACACATACTTATATATAAATGCATATATATATGTGCATATGTGTGCGTGTAGAAAGGTAGAGAGAGGTAGAGATGTAGAGGTAGAGACGTAGAGAGTAGTAGAGAGAGGTAGAGAGTAGAGGATGAGTGAGTGAGTAGTAGAGTGAGTAGTAAAGAGTAGTAGAGAGAGAGAGTACTAGAGAGAGTAGTAGATAGTAAAGAATGAGTAGTAGAGAGAGTAGTAGTGAGTAGAAGAGTGAGTAGTAGAGTAGTAGAGAGTGAGTAGTAGAGAGTAGTAGAGTTTGTAGAGAGTAGCAGAGAGTGAGTAGCAGAGTGAGTAGTAGAGTGAGTAGTAGAGTGAGTAGTAGAGAGTAATAGAGTAGAGTAGTAGAGAGTGGGTAGAGAGTGAGTAGTAGAGAGTGAGTAGTAGAGTGAGTAGTAGAGAGTGAGTAGTAGAGTGAGTAGTAGAGAGTGAGTAGTAGAGTGAGTTGTAGAGAGAGTACTAGAGAGTAGTAGATAGTAAAGAATGAGTAGTAGAGTGAGTAGTAAAGAGAGAGAGTAGTAGTGAGTGAGTGAGTGAGTATTGGAGTAATAGAGAGTGAGTAGAAGGGAGTAGTAGAAGGGAGTAGTGGAGCGTAGTAGAGAGTGAGTAGTAGAGCGTAAGAGAGAGTAGTAGAGAGTGAGTAACAGAGTGAGTAGTAAGAGTAGTAGAGAGCGAGTAGTGGAGAGTGAGTAGTGGAGAGTGAGTAGTAGAGAGTGAGTAGTAGAGTGAGTAGTAGAGTGAGTAGTAGAGAGTGAGTAGTAGAGAAAGTAGTAGAGAGTGAGTAGTAGAGTAGTAGAGAGCGGGTAGTAGAGTAGTAGAGAACGAGTAGCAGAGAGCGAGTAGTGGAGAGTAGTAGATAGCGAGTAGTAGAGTTAGGAGAGTGAGTAGTAGAGAGTGAGTAGTAAAGAGAGTAGTAGAGAGGGAGTAGTAGAGAGTGAGTGGTAGAGAGTAGTAGAGTGAGTAGTAGAGAGTAGTAGTAGTAGAAGAGAGTGAGTAGTAGAGAGTGAGTAGTAGAGAGTGAGTAGTAGAGTAAGTAGTAGAGTAGTGTAGAGTGAGTAGTAGAGAGTGAGTAGTAGAGATAGTAGTGAAGAGTAGTAGAGAGAGTAGTCAGTCAGTGTCAGTCAGTCAGTGTCAGCTAGAGCAGCTCTGCTGACCTGGTTCTCTGGCTCTAGAGCAGCTCTGCTGACCTAGTTCTTAGGCTACAGAGCAGCTCTGCTGATCTGGTTCTCTGGCTCTACAACAGCTCTGCTGACCTGGTTCTCTGGTACTAAAGCAGCTCTGCTGACCTGGATTCTCTGGCTCTAGAGCAGCTCTCCTGACCTGGTTCTCTGGCTCTAAAGCAGCTCTGCTGACCTGGTTCTCTCCCTCTAAAGCAGCTCTGCTGACCTGGTTCTCTGCCTCTAGAGCAGCTCTGCTGACCTGGTTCTCTGGCTCTAAAGCAGTTCTGCTGATCTGGTTCTCTGCCTCTAGAGCAGCTCTGCTGACCTGGTTCTCTGCCTCTAGAGCAGACCTGCTGACCTGGTTCTCTGGCTCTAGAGCAGCTCTGCTGACCTGGTTCTCTGGCTCTAGAGCAGCTCTGCTGACCTGGTTCTCTTGCTCTAAAGCAGCTCTGCTGACCTGGTTTCCCTGGCTCTACAGCAGCTCTGCTGACCTGGTTCTCGGCCTCTAGAGCAGCTCTGCTGACCTGGGTCTCTGGCTCTAGAGCAGCTCTGCTGACCTGGTTCTCTGGCTCTACAACGGCTCTACAACGGCTCTGCTGACCTGTTTTCTCTGGCTCTACAGCAGCTCTGCTGACCTGGTTCTCTGGCTCTACAACGGCTCTGTTGACCTGGTTTCTCTGGCTCTACAGCAGCTCTACTGACCTGGTTCTCTGCACTCACGATGCATACACCAGACTTCGCGAAAATATAGTTAAAAATAATACAGGTTTACTATAAGTACAAATATATTATTTTTATGAATATCTTCGATAATCTCTTGTCCTAATATGTATATTAAAAAGACATACATATAATTTTGGAACATAACTTTTTTTGTGGGAGTTGCGCACCCAGCGCCAGCACGTATATGACGTCACGTGGGACCCGCCACCGCTTAAGCATCTTGTACCGTAATGCCCATTTGTGTCGTGAATGTGCGGGAGCAGGAGTCGCGGACTGGTCGCATACCAATCGCGCACATCACGTAATATTAAATGTATATGATGTAACTGAAAAACACGCAGCCGTCCGACACCATACGCGAATCCTTCTTGACTTTCCTAAAATGGCGGCTAAAATCCGCGCACCCACTGTGATGTGTACGCTTTTAGTCCGCGATTCCGGGAAAAAAATTGGAAATATTAAAAAAAACAATATATGTATAAATATATTAAAATAAAAAAATGAACAAAAAAAACTATTTCAGTTTGAATTTTTTTAAATTTAATTTTTTGCAATTTTCAGGAAAATATATAATGTTATTTAATGAATAAAGTATTTATAAATAAACAGTTATAAAAACTGTAGAAAATCAGTGCAAAAAATAGGTATAACTACTATCACACATAGAAATTAGCATTTAAAAAAGCTTTGCAATTCAGTGGAAAAAACCATAGGTTTCAGGGGTGTTATAGTTAGCTGACCATTTCACTCGTACAAAACCATTGAAATTCCTCCGTTATAGTTCGTTCTGCTAACTATAACTCGCGCGCCCGCAATGCACTGCTGATGATGTCACATTGCAACATTCATGACATGGTCAGTGACATCACTGATGACATCTCAAATGACATCATCCACGTGACAATCTGATACACCTCATCATACACTAGTATAACCTTTCATCACTCACTGTAAAATACAGAGAACCTTATTTGAAACCATTGACACACCAATACCAGTTACTACATACCCACTCACTGATTCATAAGTCTACACACACAACTACCCATTCAACAGAAGGAATAAGCTACTTACCAGTATGCATCTGTTATTGGCATGTAGAGCTGCAGATCTACACACTTTTGCATAGATCGCCATCTGGTGTTGGGTCCGGATGTTTGCAGTTTGTTTTTCCTCTTGGAAAGTCTTTGGAAGTCACGAGGTCGGTGACTCCTCCCTTGGTTCGTATTGCGCATGGGCTTCGGCTCCATCCTTAGATTGTTTTTCGCCAGCAGGGAAAGATGGAGCGTAGTAATAATAGTGAGGAAACCCATGTGTGTTGTATCTAAATAAGATAGACTGGAACAGATACAGGTAGCTGGGTGGGCGTGTGTAGATCTGCAGCTCTACATGCCAAGAACAGATGCATACTGGTAAGTAGCATATTCCGTTCGAGGCATATGAGCGGCAGATTACACACTTTTGCATAGACTATATAGCAGTACCCAACCCTAGCGGCGACCACCGGTATCTGTTGTAGTGGTTTGAAATAGTGTTTTTAGTACAGCCTGGACCACACTAGCTTGTTGCTTGGTTTGCACATCTACACAGTAATGTTTAGTGAAAGTGTGCGGTGTTGACCATGTTGCTGCTTTGCAGATATCATCTAATGGGATGTTCCCTAGAAAAGCCATAGAAGCCCCTATCTTTGGTGTAGAGTGGGCTTTAGGGGGAACAGATAGCGTTCGTTTTGCCTTGTGGTAGCAAATCTGTATGCATTTTACAATCCACCTAGCTATCCCTGATTTAGAGATGGGGTTGCCTTTATGTGGTGGAGAGAAAGAGACAAACAGTTGTTTGGTCTTTATGAAAGGTTGTTTTCTCTGGATATAGTAAAGTAAGGCCCTTTTAACATCTAGCGTGTGTAGAGCCCTTTCTGCAACAGTTTGAGGTTGCGAGAAAAAAAACGGTAATCCTACCGATTGGTTGAGATGGAAGGGGTAAATGATTTTGGGTAGGAATTTTGGGTTGGTACGGAGGACAACCTTGTTCTGGTGCATTTGGAGAAAAGGTTCTTGTATAGTGAGTGCTTGTATCTCACTGACCCTTCTAAAGGAAGTGATGGCTACAAGAAAAGCTGTTTTCCATGTGTGAAATTGCAGTTCACATTTATGCAAAGGTTCGAAAGGCGGTCCCATTAGCCTTGTGAGAACTATATTTAAGTTCCACACAGGTGAGGGCGGTAATCTGGGGGGAAGTATTCGTTTGAGGCCTTCCATGAAGGCTTTAATGGCAGGCACTCTGAAAAGTGATAGGTGCTGTCTGTTTTGTAGGTAAGCGGCAATTGCTGCGAGGTGTAGCCGAATGGATGTATATGCTAGGTTACACTTTTGTAGATGGAGTAAGTAGCATATGATGTGCTGTATAGATACGTCTAGAGGGTTGATTGTGTTGTTATGGCAATAAACAAATCTTTTCCACTTTGCAGCGTAGCAGGCTCTAGTGGTAGGGCGTCTAGCTTCTCTGATGACGTTCATACAGTCAGGGGGAAGGTTAAAGTATCCGAATTCTAGGATGTCAGGAGCCAGATCGCAAGGTTGAGCTGAGCTGGGTCCGGGTGTCTGATCTCTCCATGGTTCTGGATTAGGAGGCATGGTGAGAGGTGTAACTTTTGGTGTGCCACTACCGAGAGTTCCAGCAGCGTGGTGTACCACAGCTGTCTGGCCCATGTTGGAGCTACTAGAATCAGTGTGAGGGAGTGCTGTTGTAGCTTTCGCGCCACTAATGGAATTAGTGGGAGAGGTGGAAAGGCGTACGCAAATTTGACTGACCAGTTCATCCATATCGCATTGCCTTTGGACAATGGGTGTGGGTATCTGGCGGTGACGCTTGGGCATTTTTTGTTTTCGTGGGTGGCGAAGAGGTCTATCTGTGGATGCCCCCACATCTGAAAGAGTGGGTGCAGAACCTGCGGGTGAAGTTCCCACTCGTGGATCTGATGCGTCTGTCTGCTGTGCAGATCTGCCATGGTGTTTTGGACTCCTGGGACATGTTGGGCTAGGAGAAAGATTTTGTGTGGAATTGCCCATCTCCATATGCTCTGTGCTAGTTGAGAGAGCTGTGGAGAGTGTGTGCCGCCTTGTTTTTGAATGTAGTACATGGCCGTCATGTTGTCTGTGCGAATAAGGACTGCCTTGCCTAAAATCTGCGTCTAAAAGGATTTTAGGGCTAGAAAGATTGCCAGTAACTCCAGATGGTTGAGGTGGAGTAACTTGTTGCGGCGTCCATGTGCCCTGTACTGTGAGGTGTAATAGGTGAGCTCCCCAGCCGGAGAGCGATGCATCTGTTGTTAGGATTATTTGTGGAACCGGGTCCAGGAACGGTCGACCTCTGGAAAGATTTGTGGTGTTCCACCACTGCAGAGAGCGATGGGTGCGACCGTCTACCAACACCAGATCTGTCAGTTGCCCCTGGGCCTGGTTCCATTGGCGCGCTAAGCACTCTTGGAGTGGACGCATCTGGAGTCTTGCATGAGGCACTATGAAAATGCAAGAGGCCATCATCCCTATTAGTTGCATAAACACTCTTGCTGGGAGAGAGTGTTGAGGTATGAATCTTTGACGCAAAGCCTGAATGTTTGCAATCCTGGCAGGATTGGGGTAGGCTATGGCTTTTGATGTGTCTATGGTGGCACCGAGGTATTGCTTTGTGTGGGATGGTATTAGCTGGGACTTTTGGTGGTTCACCGTGAAACCTAGCTGGTGAAGTAGTTGGATTGTAGTGGCGGTGTGATGTACACATTGGTAGTAGGACGTGGCCTTTATTAGCCAGTCGTCCAAATATGGGAAGACGTGAATGTGCTGTCTTCTGAGGTGTGCCGCCACTACCGCTAGGCACTTGGTGAATACCCTTGGTGCTGTTGTGACCCCGAATGGGAGCACCTTGAACTGGTAGTGTTGCCCGTCCACTACAAATCTGAGGTACTTTCTGTGAGCATGGTGTACCGGAATGTGAAAGTATGCGTCTTTCAAGTCCAGTGTGGTGAGAAAGTCGTTCTGGGAGAGGAGCGGAAGTACCTGTTGAAGGGTTACCATGTGAAAATGGTCCGAATGTATGTAAGTGTTTAGAGGCCTGAGATCTAAAATAGGTTGTAGGGTCTCGTCTCTTTTTGGTATCAGAAAATATAGGGAGTAGACCCCTAAATTTTGCTGATTGGCAGGGACTTGTTCTATCGCATGTTTTTATAGGAGGGAGATTACCTCCTGTTTTAGTAACGTGGAATGTTCTTGTGACATTGGGCGTTATCGGAGTGGAATGTTTGGGGGGGTAGATGTCAATTCTAGGCAGTACCCTGAACGAATAATTTGGGTCACCCATCTGTCTGAGGTGATAGTCTCCCAGACGTGAAGGAAATTTTGTAGCCTGCCCCCGACCGGAGTGGGATGGTCTGGAGGGAGCAGGGGGAAGTCATTGGGTAGGTGGTGTGGCAGAGAGGGCGGTATTTGTTTTGCCTGTGCCTTTATTGTTATTGCCCCTATAGCCGCCTCTTTGATAACCCCTTGTGAAGGTGGATTGAGCAGGGGATTTGTAGGAAGTGGACGCGCTGAGGAGTAGCCTCTGGTGGTACCCGGAAAGGAAGAGCGGCGAAAGTAGCGTCTAGGAGGGTGTGACTGTAGGGCTCCCATAGATTTCGCTATATCCGTGTCCTTCTTCATTTTCTCGAGGGCCTCATCTACCTTTGGACCGAATAGATGTTCTTGGTCAAAGGGATGATTTAGAATGGAGGCCTGTACCTCAGGCTTAAAGCCTGAAACTCTGAGCCAAGCATGGCGACGGAGGAGGACACTAGTGTTAATGGCCCTGGAGGCTGTGTCTGCTGCGTCAAGGGCACATCGTATAGAGGTGTTAGTTATAGTTTTACCCTCTTGAATTAATTCATTGGCCCTATTTCTGTATTTTTCTGGGAGATGGTGCATGATGGTTTCTAACTCATCATAATGCGCTCTGTCGTATCTGGCCAATAGCGCCTGAGTGTTGGCGATACGCCATATATTGGCTGCCTGTGACGCAGTGCGCTTTCCTGACGCGTCTAGTAGCTTTGACTCCTTGTCAGGTGGTGGTGCTTCGCCTGACGCCTGGGGGTTTGACCTCTTCCGTGCAGTGGAAACCACTAGGGAATCCAGTGGCGCCGGCCCTTTGATATAGGCAGGATCTGTGGGGGCAGCTTTGTACTTCTTCTCTATACGTGGGTTAATGACCTTAGCCGGGTCTTTAAAAACCTCTGGCGCATGTTTTATTACCCCCTTGAGCATAGGTAGTATAGAGGTAGACCTATGTGCGGTATCAAAGGTGTTGAGGAGGAAATCCTCCTCTACCGGGTCAGTGTGTAGCTCTACCCCGTGATAATGTGCCGCCCTCTGAAGTAGGTGATGGACACCTAATGAGTCTTCCGGTGGAGATGGCCTGGATGGGTAAAGGTCATCTTGTGGGACATCTGGAATGTCTGGATTATTATAGTCGTCCCATGGGTCTGGGGATCCTGTAGGGGTGGGGTCTTGTGGCACATCCCCTGGATAATATGGGTCCCCCTCATTATCATCGTCCGGAGACGGGGTCGGGGAGCAATGAGGTGGGGGTGGAGAAGGTGGAGGGGGCAGGGGTGGAGGAGGTGGGGAAGGAATTCTGAAAGGGGAGGTAGCAGAGTCTTTCCTCTTTGGAGGTGGAGCCGGTTTGTCCGAATGTCTCTTTTTAGAAGAGAGTGCCAAATGTCCAGTTTTTGGATCCTTGGTAAGTGTCTTTTGCAATGGATCCGGCGTAAACAGTTCCTGTGACAATGGTTGTTCAGTCGGCGCCGAAGGTTTCGGGGCGATGACTTTTTAGGCTTGTCAGTGCCGTGCTTTTTGGGAACCTCCGATTTTTTAGTCGGCGCCGAGGTGGACTTCGGCGCGGGAGTGTCAGTGCCGAGGGCCTTAGGGGATTTGGTCGGTACCGAAAGGCCCGGTTTCGACCCAGAGGGCTTCAGTGCGGAGCTCGGTGTCGAGGTAAAGGCTGATTTCTTTTTCGGTGCCCAAGTGTGTTCCTCGGCACCGCTGGCAGGCTGGCTCGAGCCCGAGCTGCCGGAAGGCTTATTTGGCTTCTTCACAGGGCCCGAAGGTGGGGTGTTTAAAGCAGTGTCTCTGGTCTTGCCTAGGCTGGGAGGCGAAGGCGTGACCGAAGCCTTTTTGGGTGTCGGCGCGGGTGTGGGAGGGGGTATAGTACTCACGACCCTCTGCGCCGGGGTGATGTCCTCCACATCCGAGTCGTCGGCTTCGGAAGCATTGACGAGGTCTTCTTCGGTGTGCTGCTGTCCCGGACCTTCGACGTCGTCCCCGAAGATTTCGACAGGAGCGGAGGTCGAGGAGTGCGCTATGTTGCGTCTGGCCGTTCGATCTCGAATAGTCTTTTTCGATCTGAAAGACTTGCAGGCGGGACAGCCTCGTGTTCAGGGGAGAGGCAGAGGTTGCACACCTCATGAAGATCAGTGTGGGGGAATTTGGACCCACATCGAGGGCACTTCTTGAATGGAGTTCTTTCCATCAGCGGGACCGGAGCTTGGATGGGCCCGAAGGCCGCCGTCGACGACTGGAATCGAAGAAGTGTCGAAGAGAAGGTGATTGAGGAGATCTGGATCTGAACAATACCGATGAGCGAGGATTCTGCGTTGATCGTTGAACTGGAAAAGTTCGGAACCAGAGCGCGAAGTATTACATCCGAGCCCGATGGCGGAAAAAAACAATCTGAGGATGGAGCCGAAGCCCATGCGCAATACGAACCAAGGGAGGAGTCACCGACCTCGTGACTTCCAAAGACTTTCCAAGAGGAAAAACAAACTGCAAACATCCGGGCCCAACACCAGATGGCGATCTATGCAAAAGTGTGTAATCTGCAGCTCATATGCCTCGAACTCATTTATACATGCAGTCACTAATTAATAGAACACTATCAAATACAGTTATACACATATATAGACATTGACACATCAGCAGTCATCTTAGTCGGTTATGCAGTCATCCTACTCACTCATGAAAAAAATGAATCACACTTACATTTACTCACTTACACAATTATCCAACAACACCTTATTTATTCAAACACATAGTAACTCATAGTTAATATGTTACGAAATCACTATTACAATTATACACTCATTCATATAGTTACTCTCACAATCACTGACTCTTACACATACTTATTTATACAAACCAACTCTCACATAAAATGCCTTATTTTTTTACTTTGTTGAAGATGTACAACTACAACATATATTCGCTCACCAACACATAAATAAATACACTCAGTCACCCAAACAACTGTTTCCACATGCACTCTTAAACCTATACACCTAGTCAATCTACCATTCACACATCTATGCATAGTTACACACACCCCATCCAACCACACACAAACTCAGTGTCCCATACAAATACTCACCCAACTAATCCATAACTAATATACACACTCATGTAGTTAGTGACCAACTGATGCAGCATGTTAAACAACAGAGACAGTGATGCACACATTCACACAGTTTAGTTACTAATCCATGTATTAAGTGAGACACTTTTAATTACTCACTTAAACAGTCAGACAGCTACTAAATGTTCCATCCAGACAGTTATATATCCACTCAATCTTCAATACAGATTGGTATATATATAGTATAATACATATTTCAAACTAAACCACATTCACTGGATGATGTCATCAGTGATGTCATCAGTGATGTCACTGACCATGTCATGAATGATGCAATATGCGACATCATCAGCAGAGGATTGCGGGCGCCCGAGTTATAGTTAGCAGAACTAACTATAACGGAAGAATTTCTATGGTTTTGTACGAGTGAAATGGCCAGCTAACTATAACACCCCTGAAACCTATGGTTATTTCTGTGAATTTCTAAGGTTTCTTAAATGCTAATTTCTAACTATACCGTTAGCTGGACATTTCACTCGTACAAAACCATCGAAATTCCCCCGTTATAGTTAGATCAGGTAACTATAACTTGCGCGCCCGCAATGCACTGCTGATGACATCACATATTACATCACTCATGACATGGTCAGTGCCATCACTGATGACATCTCAAATGACATCACCGATGACATCATCCAGTGAATGTGTCTTTTTCTGAAAATTATATATATGTATATCTCATGGTCGATGGAATGGGTATATAAGTGTCTAAATGGATGATTTTCTAAATGAAAAATTGATTGTATAACTGACTAAGTGTATCTTAGTGAATACATGGGTTAGTGAGCAATGTTTAAATATGTAAATATCTGTATCAGTCTCTCACTTTGTGTATAAGAGGCTGCATGGGTTGGTGAGTAGCTACATGAGTGTCTATATAGGTTATTAGTTGGTCTTGTGAGTATCAGAATGAATGTCTGAGTGTCTGTATGGTTCGGTGGGGGGTATTACGTAGTGCATAGATGCATGAATGAGTGACTCACTGTTTGTATGTGTTGAAGACATCATGTGTGCAGGACTGTATGGGTGGGTGAGTGTGTGTATGGGTGTGTTAAGTGAGTGAATGACTGTTTCAATAGTGTCTTTATGAGTAACTACATATGTTTTAAACTAGTATATGTGACTATTGGTGTATATGTGAGAGTGAGAGATTGGAAGAGTTCCTGTATCAATAAGTATGTGTTTCTATAAGTGATTGTTTAAAAGACTAAGTATGTGTAAGTTTCTGTAGAAGTGTCGGGGTGTGTGTATAACTGTATATGCAAGTAAATAGATGTTTGATTCATTATTAGCACGAGTGACTGTGTGTGTGAGTAACTCTATGGATGAGTGGCAGTATGTAACAGGATGTATAGTTATATGAGTACATATGATGAGTGAGTACATGTATGAGTGACTGTACAGGACTGTTGGTGAATGAGTGGATGTGTATGTGGATCTTAGAATTACTGAATAGGTTGTTGTAACTGGTATTGGTATGTCCATTGTTTTGAAAATGTTACTTTCTATTTTTGAATGTGTGTATTAAAGGTCATATTAGAGAGGAGGTCTTCCACTATCACAAGGATGTCATCAGTGATGTCATTTGAGATGTCATGAGTGATGTAATGTCATCACATGCGAGTTATAGTTAGCTGAACTAACTCTAACTGGGTAATTTCAATGGTTTTGTACGAGTTAAATGTCCAACTAACTACAACGCCCCTGAAACCTATGGTTTTTTCAGTGAATTTCTAAGGTTTTTTTAAATGCTAATTCCTAACTATAACGTGCCTGAAACCTATGGTTTTCAGTGAATTTCAAAGGTTTTTTGAATGCTAATTTCTAACTATGCCTACAGAGAAAGGACATGTGGAGAAAAAACACACAAAAAGAAAAAAAAGAAATGCAGAAAGAAGCAACAGAAGTCCTCAAAGACGAAGAAAAGTGCAGGAAGAAGGAAAACATGCAGAAAGAACAAACAGAAGAGCAGAAAGAAGCCTTGTTGCAAAATCATCCTGTACCCTCAACTTTTTCAAACGGATACTGGTGGTAACTGAGTCTGACTAACCAGTCCTAGAGCCAGTGGTATGTTAAAAGACACTTAGAATACAGTACAAACACTTACATACACTAGGGAATACTATGCGTTGGGGTCCCCCTGTGATTAGCATGACCTCCTCTGTAAGCCCCTAGTATATAATAGGGCAAGGGGATTAAAACTACCTCTTAAAACGCGCCACAGGGCGTGTTTGCACGCGTCACCTCAGGCCCCGTCCCCTCCCTTCATCACTGTGCAAACACGCTCTGTGGCCGTTTTAAGTTGGGAGATTAAGTCCCCTTGAATCCTGAGGGTTCCGTGGGTCCAACTAGCCCACTAGGTACCCCAGTTAGCGCCACAGAGCTGCGCTGCAGAGAGGTGTAAAAAGGGGCACGGCCTAGTCCACCTCTCTGCAACGCAGCGCAGTGGCGCTTACTGGAAGCACCTGGCGGGCTAGTAGGCCCCCAGGGACCCTCTTGTAGGGGCCAACTAGCCCACTAGGTACCTCCAGTAAACACCACAAAGCTGCGTTGCAGACAGGTGTAAAAAGGGACGTGGCCACAGAACACCTGTCTGCAACGCAGCTCCCTGGCGCATACTGGAGATACCTGTTGGGCTAGTTGGTACTCAGGGACCCTCAGTATTGAAGGGGAATTAATTCCCCAACTAACAACTCGCCCGGGGGCGCATTTGCACGATTGTGAAGGAAGGGGGCGTGGCCTGAGGTGACATGTCTGCAAACACGCCCTGTGGCGCGTTTAACTTGGAGAATTAATTCCTCCTCAATCCTGAGGGTCCCTGGGGGCCAACTAGCCCACCAGGTACCTACAGTATGTCCCAGAGAGCTGTGTTGCAGATAGGTGTTCAGAGGCCATGCCCCTTTTTACAACACTATGCAACGCAGCTCCGTGGCGCTTACTGGCGGTACCTGCTGGGCTAGTTGGCCCCCAGGGACCCTCAGGATTGAAGAGGAATTCATTCCTCAACTTAAAACGCGCCACAAGGCGTGTTTGCACCCATGTCACCTCAGGCCCGCCCCATCCCTTCACCACTGTGCAAACGCGCCCCGTGGCGCGTTTTAAGTTGGGGGATTAACTCCCCTTGAATCCTGAGGGTCCCTGGGGTGTAACTAGCCCACCAGGAACCACCAGTATGCGCCAGGGGGCTGAGTTGCAGTGAAGTGTAAATAGGGGCGTGGCCTCAGAACACTTCTCTGCAACGCAGACCCCTGGCGCATACTGGTGGTTCCTGGTGGGCTAGTTGCACCCCAGGGACCCTCAGGATTCAAGGGGAGTTTGGTTCCCATCTGCAAATGCAGCCCCTGAGGGCATTAGAACATTATTAGAGCAAAAGACTGGGACAATTATTGCAGCACAGTAAAATGTTGGTGGAGATGGTCGATTTTTGTCTCATTAACAATGTTTTTATGTTCAACAATGTTCTTTATCAACAAACAAGAGGGGTGGCCATGGGAGCCAGCTTCTCCCGCAGCTATGCGTGTCTCCACATGGGCTGGTGGGAGGAGCTGGTTCTAGGGACCACACAGACAGTATTTACACAGTTGTAGGAAGGTGGAATCTGACTAATGGTTGCCCCCAACTTTTTGCCTGGTATTTGAGTGGTTTTTGACTAGTCTGGCAGGGATCCTGCTATCCAGGACCCCAGCCTATCTGCTTTCTCCCTAAAACTGATGTGAGTACCCTAGGTACAAACCAATTGGATACTGAGGATACCCTGGCAGTCCCTTGTAGATGGTACCCTAGGTACCCAGGGCATGGGTCCCTCAGTAGGCCTACCAGGGCTGCAGCACTTATTGTGCCACCCTGGGACGGCCATACAAACTGACACCACCAGACCACTACTGTAGACTGGGTAAGGTGGTGCTAGCACCCCTTACAGGGATATAGGTACCATATATCCCACCCCATTACAACACATATACTCTCCTAGGTCACCCCTATAGCAGGCCTTGGTAATCCTACAAGGCAGGGTGCTGAGGTATGTGTGAGGGGGGACCCCTACCTGAGTAGGGCCCCTCTGCAACCTTCGTAAAATCATTGCTGGGTTGTTTGTAGTGTAGCCATACCATATACTCTTAACCGCATTATAAGTCTATCGCGATAACGCGATCACTTGAGAATGGCTACACAGAACCATATCGTGTTTGGTGTCAAAGATGTAGGAATCATACCCCCAGTCCAGCCATGGGCATGAGGGCACGATTCCCCCCTGCTAGAGGGGCGATATGGGAAAAGCGGCAGAATTTAGACACCAATTTAAAAGTGCACACGTAGTACAAAATGGCTACTACCCGCCACCCACACGACTCTGGCTGGCTGTTGCTGGGGAAAATCCCAGCCTCGCCAGCTGGACAATAGGGCTCCTGTGGCAGGGAGGTTCTAGCACCTCCCCAGACAGGATATGTGGATTGGAACTGGGAGGGTGCACCTTAGGATGTCTTTCAGAGTTGCACGTAGGCTGCTACAGCGCCTACATTCTGCATACACCGCTTGGAACCGGTTCAGGGGCATCCTGCCCCTCGCCCAGGCGGGAAACACACAAAGGGGAGAGGGTGTAGCCACCCTTTCCAGCCACACCTCTCATTGGTGGACACTACTCTGGACACTCCCCTAATCTTGGGTATAAAGGTGAATAACGTGGCCCCGGAGCCTCAGATTAATCTTGGACTTCACAGACTTGACCTTCGACAAGCTGCTGCCCAGCTGACTGAAGAAATCTCCCTTGGGGTAAAGGAGTTACCCCCCTGCTTGGCAGGCACCTGAAACACTGCAAGTGACCCGGTCGGGACTTCGCTGCTCCTACGGACTTCGTCGACTCCCAGCAACCTTGAGGTGGGTTTCCTGAGCATCCCAGAGGCCAGTGAGTGTGCACAGCAAGGCTGAGCCCCGTGAACCGCGTGGGTGCCGAGATCTCCAATACCCCAGGACACCGGCCACCTCTTGCATGGAACACGACCCTGACCAGTGGGGAAGTTGTGCTTTGGCCCGTTATCGAGCCAACCATTTTGCAGCAATTGTGCCAAAGATTAGCGCCCTAGCCCCCTCCGGTGGCCCGTGGGCTCCCTTTTACGCACGCCAAATTGCCGCCTCCCGCGGTCCCTTGTCTCTCGACTGGTGGGACCTAGCGGAGGTCAATCTCGACTTTCAAGAGTTCCCCTGGTTGCTCCAGGCCTGCTCTACAGTCTCTCCAAAGGAGACCTCTCACAGACCTCGTGGGTCTGCACCAGTAGCTGATTTGTTCATCTTGTGTGGGTTGCGGTTGCCAAGGCTTAGTGGATCCAATCCGGACACTAACACCGCAGCGACCCTCATCCGTCGTGGGACAGTCGCCCTCCAGAAGCTGGCCTTCCTTGAAGCCTCCCGGAGCCCGTGGCTGCAGATCCAAGCTACACCTCTTTCCACTTGAAGCACCCGACATTGAAGGGCTCTTTACTTTGAGCTCCCTGGTCACTGTGCCGTGACCCAGACTCTGTCCCCTCTGCTTTCAGGTTCTTCTCTACAAACTCTACAACTTCACTCTTCACGGCATCATCAACGCTTTTGGCTAGCAGCAGTTTGTACATTTTCCCTTTGAAAATAGCCCGCGACCCGACATCGAAAACGACCTATGCACCCGGCTTCCCTGGGGCAGGTAACAGCGGTACCTCGGTACTCTCGTGGTAGTGGGCTCCTCAAAAGCTTAACTAAGTTTTTAATTTTGAACTCCTGCTAGAAGTGTCTTTAATCTGTTTAAATCAAACAGCGACATTCTTCATAGGATATAATAGAGATCCCGATAGCAGCTATTTCCAATGCACGCGCCTCCCGTGGGTCCCCTTCCTCATAACTTGGGGTGGATTCTTAAGGGGCCAGCGATCCTAAATGCCCTAGGCATTGTCTGTAGAATTGTCGTGGTTCTTATACCACTTTTTTAATATATGGTTTGGTCCCCCCCGGGGCCCTGTGATTCCAGTGCAATTTATTGTATCTATCAATGCTTGTTTGAATTGTAACTTCGCCTCTAGCCTCATAAAGAGACTTGTGGGATTCTGTCTAGAATAAATACATTAATTTTATATATATACCTCTGTGGACTACTCTTTTATTTGGTCATTCAAGAGGTTATCTATGGTAAAACAATAAAACTTAGCCTGAAGGCTGCTCTCCACAGCCACCACTAGGATCGCTTTCTTTAAAGGTTGGCTTTTAAACCTATCACCTTAAGAGTCGAATTGGACTGGTGCAAGGTGGCCACTATAACTAGTGACCAGCATATGCCAGGCCAAATTCTCACAACAGTAACATAAGGCTTTGGCTCCATTATATTGGCGATTTATTTAAAATTTAAGCAACCGAGTTTGTGGCAGTGATCAATAATAATGATATCAACGTGCACTTCGCTGCAACCATCAATGACACTTCTCAGGTGTATATACTAAATGACAGGTTTGAGACAAGGATTTATCGCAGCTCAATCTTCATGCCAGCAGGTCCCATCCCAGGCATTTGGTGATCGGCATCCCTTATGGGGAAATGCTAACACTGAGAAGAGTGGGCAGCAACAGCGAGGTCCTGAAATCTGCCTAAGTAGCTAGCAAAGCTACTCCCATAAAATATTGACATATGAGAGGGCAGAGTTACTCAGGGTCTCGCACGAGTTATCCGGATCAACTTGAAAATAAAAAGAAACAAGAGGTCAAAAAATTCAGGATAATCATGGGGTTCAGTAAACAGGAAAGGAGTCAGAGGTCAAAGATTTAACGCAATTGACCCTTAGTATTGAGTGACCCAGTGATAGGACCCTTGTTACCGCGGAAAGTATCGATCACGCATAGTAGGGGACCCTCCATGAGAGATAATTTAGTGAAAACAAGTCCTGAAGTAATTGAAGGGACTAGCTGGCTGTTGTCACACAAAGGCTTTTACAAATGCAAAACTTGCAAGACCCCGTTCAGTACAAGAGAACACAAAATCTCAAAACTCTTAACCTGCGAAACAAACCACGTGGTATATGTGCTGCAGTGCCCATGTGGCCTACAATATATAGGGAGTACCAAACTTCAAGCACATCGCGAGCAATAGCAAATCAAGACAATACATACCCGGTAGCACGTCATTTCAAAGAGCACTACCATTCAAATAGCCAAGGTCTCAGCTATTACCTTATTGATGCAGTACCCCCCAGTAGAAGAGGGGGTAACACAGATCAAATTAAGAAGATTAGAGACACAATATATCTTAGAGATGGACTCCAAACACCCAGGGGGACTCAATACATCAGATTTGTATACATGCCTTTAATATTTAACATTTAATATCTAAGATTCAATACTCGCTTCTTCAATCTTAAGTAAGGGCAACTAAGGGGAGTAAATTCCAGTTCTTTTATTCTGAGAGGATTTATAAGGAAGTGGGTTTCTGTTGCAGTAACCCCCCCCACTTTTTGCCTGATAACTGATGTACGTTTCCTTGGTGTGCCCTGGGCTCCTGCCAATCAGGTGCCTAGGGCCTGTGTTCCTTCCCTAAAAACTGCCTAACAGCCAAAACCCAGTTGGCTTCTCTGGCCACATGTCAGTCCCTGGTAAATGGTACACGAGGTACCCAGGGCCTTGTGACCAGAGAAGGCCCCTAAAGGCTGCAGCACTTATTGTGCCACTCTTAGAGGCCCTGTACCCTGACACACACACTTGCCTTGCAGGCTGAGTGTCTGGGTGCAGAACAAAACAGAGAGTCGACATGGCACATATCCCAGTGTGCATGCCCACTACAAAAACTTCCCTGGCATACCTCCGTCACCCCTCTAGCTGGGTGCCCTATGCCAGTGGTGTGGGTACAGGTGCATGAGCCCTGTGCCCCATACAGTACCCAGGTCCATTCCTAGGCACTGTAAATGCAGTGCTGCCATTAAGAGTATATGGTGCTGGGAGGTCGTCAACACAAACTCCACAACACCATGATGGCTACACTGAAGACTGAGAAGTTTGGTATCAAACTTCTCAGCACATTAAACCCGCACTGATGCCAGTGTGGGATTTAATGTACAATGCACGACAGAGGGCATCTTAGAGATGCCCGCTGAGCCTAACCTACAATCCACGTCTTGTCTGAGGGGCTGCCTAGGCTGCCATACAGCAGACATGTTGCTGGACCCCTGGATAGAGAGCCATCCGCTCTCCTCGGCCTTCAACAATGCACATCCTGGGCGAGGTGCTAGGTCTCCTTCCCCAGGATGGGCAGGGGGAAGCTTCAAAGGCATGCCGCATTTGTGAGCTTCTCCAGGCCACTTGCTGCACTCAGCAACTGGCCTCTACCGGTTCTGACCCCCACTCTATCGGGAAGACTGGCCGGAAACACCAAGGAAGGAAAGGGGGTGTGCCAGCCTCTACCAACCCCACCCCAATCAGGACTAGGCTACTGCCCCCCTCCCACAGGAAAGTGGCAGGATAGGGGGTGTACCCACCCCAGGGAAGGGACCCATTGGTCCCTGCCCTTTACCTACGTTTAACGCCCCTAAATTTAGTATTTAGATCCAGATTCCGAAAGAAGAACAAGGCCCAAGAATACCTGCTGTGCAGCTGCTAACAAGAGGAAGAAACCAACTGCTTTGGCCCCAGCCCTACCGGCCTGTCGACCCTCGAACCTGCTCCTGCTAAACTCTGACATCTCCAGTGGCCAGAAACCTCAAAAACCCCGGAGGACCTGACTGCCTTGTGACTCTGACTACCTGGGACTCCTACGAGCAGTGGCTCTGCTCAAAGCAAGTAACTGACCCCTGGCATCAGCCAGGAACCGCGAACCCTGCACACTCTGCACCTGCCAAGCCTGGCCTGTGCCGGAGTGGACAAAGACCACGAGGAGATCCCCCCGGCGACTGTGACCCCGAATCCAGCACCCAAGGACCCACCTTGACGCTCCTGACGCCTGCAGCCTCAGAACCAGGGCCCCCCCCCCCCCCCGCCAACCGCGACCAGCAGAGGGTAAGATTTCCCGACATCAAAAGGCACCTCTGCACCCGGCGCCCTGCGGCTCCCTGTGCCCAATTCCTGGGTGCCTACCTAAACTTGCCTCTCGAAGCGATGGTCGCACCTGAAGAATCTTCGTCCCCGAGCTTGCAGCCTTTGTTCGTTCTTGAGCTTCTCCATTGCAATCCATTGAGCGCCCGAAGGATCAAAAGCACCCTGCACCCAGCCGCCCGAATGCCCCTGGCAGTGCCACCTCTACTCTGATCTACTTCCCCATTTGCCCTGAGCAAGTGACCAGGAGCCCAGCTCCCACAGCCGCGTGGCCTGCTAGCCAGCAGCCACCAACCAAAGGCCTCCTGCCTCCCATAGGATAACATTGGGCCTAACTCACTCTGCACCCGGCTGCCCCTGAGCCGCTTAGGGTGTAACAACTGTACTTACCTGACCCTGTGAGACCCCTGAGTGTATGCCCAGAACCTTAACTCCGCCAGTCGAGTACTTACCCAAAAGCTGATAACTCACTTTTCTTCAATAGGGTAACATTGACTGGTTTCACTGGGAAATTCTTCAAAGTGTCGAGTTTTGAAACTTTAAAATATTCATCTAAAATCAGCCAAATTACGAAAACGAATTTACTCACCTGTTATCTGGAGAGATCCCAGTGCTGGATCATGGTGCCCAGCACTGACCATGAAAAGTAATTACAACCGTACTTACCTAAACTTGATTTTCCTTCCATAGGATAACATTGCCTGGTTTTCACCAGAATTTCTTCTGTCGATTTTGCAACCTTACAAATATTCATTAAAAATCGCCTGTATAACAAAATCACATTCTTTCAACTGTTTACAGGAGATGCCCCAGTGCTGGTTCCAGGATCCAACACGGAGTTAGAAAAGTAACCATAACCCCACTTACCTGCTAAGTGAATTTCCTCCCATAGGATAACATTGGTGATTCTATGTGAAAAGTTTTTAAGTGTCAACTTTTAAAATACAATAATATGCCTTAAAAATCACTACTGTAACCAAAACCTTTTTACTCAAGTGTTTACAGGAACTGTGCCAGGACTGAATCTAGGATCCAGTGCTGTGGTAAGAAAAGTAATCCAAAAAGTAATTATTGTATTTAACTAGAAATTCCCACTGAGCTCAAAGTATAATTGTGTTTGGAATTGTGTTGCCTATTGCAACAACTGTAACATTACATTAAAAAGTCTATTGCCTATTGAAAAGTATTTATCTAAAGCATCTCATTTCGAGAAAGTATATTTTGATACCTATCGCTGGTTCTAAAATAAAACAACCATATATTTTTTATATAAACCATTGGCCTAGAGTTCAGTTCTTGAGTGTGTGAGACCATTTGCTGACTGAGTGTGTACAACAAATGCTTTACACTGTCCTCTGATACTGCCTTACTGCTCGACCAAGCTACCACTTTACAGAGTAAGGTTATATCTAACTGTAGCCTCTGCCAAACCTCTGGGGACTCTGGACTCTGTACACACTGTACCTATTTGGGAACAGTATATACAGAGCCACTTTCTTACAGGATTGTAATGCCTACAGATACAAGATAATAAAATAATGACCAAGAGAAATAGCAATAAGTGAGAGAAGGAAGAGTGAGAAATAAAACTGATCCCGTCACTCACGAGAAACACATTAAATGGAAGACGGTATAGTGTAATGTAGCAACACACTGTAGAGATGGGTCAATAGGTATTCAAACCCAATACCTGATAATGCAAATGGAATTAATAGCTGCAAAATCAGGAATGTAAATAGATTAAATAAATTAATAAAAAGCAATCTACAAAATAGTGACTATAAAAGGAACAGTATCAGTCATTATTATTGGAATATTAGCAACAATGAAGTAAAATATAAATTGGTTTTAGTCAACACAGAGGCACTAAGGCAGGAGTGGTCAGAAGTGGTACAGGCCCTTGCTTGGCATACGCGACGACGTTTCGACCCGACTAGTGTGCAGAAGGTAACCTAGGACCTCCGCTTGCGGGTCTTCTTCAGGACAGAGGGGAGTGTGAGGCAACCTATGTTCATGTTCTGCCGCCCGTCCAAAGCGCATAGATACCCATTCGGGGGTCGATTCAGGTGCTATACAAACAAATACATAAACCTTATCCTGGTGCCAAGGAGGGGCGCCCCAGGTCACTATTCCCATGCGGTGAATAGTCCGCAAGAATGCGGCGTGTCGCGCTCAGGGCATCCAAATATATGTAATGTCCAACAGGGTATCCAATACCCAAGAATTACACAGAATAACAAATTAATCCATATTCCTGCGAGATTGCCAGTGCTATGTCTAACACCTGCTGCTCCATCGGGATCCAGAAGGAGGAGCAGGTGTTAGCGGTGGAAATCTCACAGGAATATGGATTAATTTGAAACGTCAACGCATATTCCCAAGCAAGTGCCTGGACCACTTTTTACCATCACTGCCCTATTATCAGATGTTGCATTCATGCACCTACAGAATAATGAAAAATGTACTGTAAAAAATAATGTTGTGGACAGGTCATACAGTACTGGTTCTCTATAACCAGCATCAACCACAAACAGGAAATATCTTTATACTCTAATGCTTGCGATTTTCACCCTTCCTTTCCAAGCATGAGCACATCTTTCCACCACTCCTTTCCCCTTGAGCAATTGGTTTATGTCTCAAACTTGTGTGGTAATGTCTATACCGGTTTATTTGCATTAAATTTTGAAAAATATAAAAAATGATTACATGTAACAGAAAATTGTGGGTGTAGGCTATATATTTTATATATATATACTTTTCCTCTTTCTTTCAGGGTGCGAATTTTTCAAATTTGTGATTTTTTAGTATTCATTACCAGCGGTTGACCAACCAGGCAACCCCGATACGATGAATTTCCCTCACTTTGCGTTTTTTCCTAAATCAGTCTAGGACCAATTGCTTTTCATATTATACTGTACCCAGGTCCTTTGGCTATGATTGGGTTACCCCATTAATTTGTAATGGTTATCTCTTTTATAACAGCAACACTTCTTTTAATAGCTAGTGTAATGTTTTTTCATGTACGCTTAACTAGAACTGTTTCTAATAAAAATATTTCAAACACTAGGTCAGGTTCCTGGTGTCTAAATACACGTGTCTTTGACAGGTAAAGTAACGTATAGTTTCTTATCTGTCAGTGTAGTTTTGCAGCTTGAACACTTTCTGGATTCACTATGCTGTGCATTATTCTGCCATCTAGTGGTTGGGTTGTAGTCTTTTTTTCCCCTTTGAGGCCCAAGTGGGCGTCGACATACCACCATTTGGTGTCCTTCATGACGTCGACGCGCTTCCTCCGGAAGCTCCCACCTTTGGTCGCCATCTTCAGATTCTTTTTTCTTGTCCTGTGTTATTTCTCTTCTTCCCTTTATCTTTTAAGGTGATTCTCCAGTTCTAATCCCTTTCCTCCTTTCTCATCTTTCTGGCGGAGGAGGGTGGATCACTAGTGGATCCAGAAAGTCTTCAAGCTGCAAAATTACACCGACAGCGTGAATCTTTCTGAATTCACTATGCTGTGCATAGACTTTGTTGCGGTTTGTCCTTATTACGGTGTGTTTGCCAGAAACACAATTGTTGCTCCTTTCTTCCTTGTTGAGTGAGCATGATCTGCTCCTTGTAACAGTTGTCCTGCCTGTTTGTGGCAGAGTTGTATGGTTTGTGCAATCCACCGTGCAATGGTATTTTTGGTCACTGGTAGTCCTAAAAAACTGCTGGCAAAGGAAACAAAGAGCTGCTTTGTCTTTCTGCACTCCTTTGTTCTTTCTATATAGTGCATTACAGCCCTCCGGGCGTCCAGTGTGTGAAGCGCTCTTTCCGTGCTTGAGGCTGGTTTTTGGAAAAAACTAGGTATTTTAATTGTTTTATTGATGTGGAACCGTGACACCACCTTTGGCATGAAGTGTGGGTCTGTTCTCATTACAATCCTATCATTGTGTATTTGCAGGTAGGGCTCTTGAAGTGTTTGCACTTGCAATTCACTTACTCTTCGTAGTGATGTGATAGCTACCAAGAATGCGGTCTTTAGTGCGAGGATGTGCAGTGTAGCCTTGTGAATAGGCTCAAATGGTGCCTTCATCGATTGAGTTAGCACTATGTTGAGGTTCCATGCTGGTGTTGGCATTCTGTTTGGAGGTGCGATTCTCTTTGCTCCTTCTAGAAATCTCTTTACTACTTGGGAGGTGAAGAAACTTCCCCCGTTTCTCCTCTTATGTAAGCCACTATCGCCGCTAAGTGCACCCTTAGGGATGTGTAGCTTAGTTTACTTTGTAGTAAATGCGTATTTTAGTACTGTGGATTCCTTTGTGATTTTCTTTGTAGTTTCTCTCTAATACACCATTTGGAGAATCTTTTCCATTTTGCTACGTAGCACTTTCTTGTGGTAGGTCTCCTTGCCTCCCTGAGTACTGCTATTGTGCTTGCTGGCAATTTGAGGTGTGCAAATTCTAGGTCTTCAGGAGCCCTGCTGCTAGGCTGGGCCTCTCTGTTCTAGGTCTTCAGGAGCCCTGCTGCTAGGCTGGGCCTCTCTGTTCTAGGTCTTCAGGAGCCCTGCTGCTAGGCTGAGGCTCTCTGGCTCTGGGTGTAGCAACCTTCGGTTCTGTATTGTTAACAGGTCCCTTCTTCTTGGGAATCTGTGTGCTGGTGCTTGCGCCATTTTCACCATTTGTGAGAACCAGGACTGTCTGGCCCACTTTGGTGCTATTAGTATTAGCGACATGTTGCTAATCCTGCATTTGTGGAGTACCCTGTATATCAGTGGTATCTGGGAAAAAGCGTATGCAAATATCTTTGACCAAATTATCCATAGCGCATTCCCTTGGGACCGATGGTCTGGTTGCGAAGTGTTGCCATCTTGCATTTTGGTGTGTTGCAAATAGGTCTATTTACGGTGTACCCCATTTCCGGAATTGTTTTTCTATTTCCTGTTGGTTGATCTCCCATTCGTGGGATGCTGACGTCTGCCTGCTGAGTCGGTCGGCTTCCACATTCTCCTTCCCTGGGAGATGTATTGCTAGTAGGTCTATTCTCAGTGGGATGGCCCATGTCCATATTTCCTGTGCTAGCCCTGATAGTGCAACTGATTGTGTTCCTCCTTGTTTGTTGATGTAGAACATGGTGGTTGTGTTGTCCGTTTGGATCAACACCCTGTTTCCGTACAGCTCCTTCAGAAGGGCTTTTAAGGCTAGGAACACAGTTTTTAGTTCCAGGTAGTTGATGTGCTTCACCGCATCCTGCTGCAACCATAGTCCCCTCACCTTGAGTTTGTTCATGTGTGCGCCCCATCCCAGCTGGCAGGTGTCTGTCGTTATGGTCACTCTTGGAGTTGGCTGTCTGAATGGTTTCCCCTGTGATATGTTTTCCTTGTTCCACCACGCTATTCTCTGATGCACTGCGTGTGTGACAACCACTAGATCTTCCCAACTCCCAGTTGCATGTGACCATTGCTGCTTTATCCATTCCTGGAATGGTCTCATGTGGAGTCGAATATTTGGGACCAGGTGTATGCATGACGCCATCATTCCCATCAGTTTGCTCACCGTCCTCACTGTCAGAACTTGCCCCTTGCGGTACAGATGTGTTTCCTTCAGTATTGCCGAAATCCTCTTTGTGCTGGGGAACACATTGCCTTGTAAGGTGTTGATCTCTGCCCCTAGTTGGATCAGTGTTTGTATCACCTGCTGGATGTGCTGTTTGCACTGGCTGTAGGAGCTTGCTTTCACGAGCCAGTGGTCGAGGTAGGGTATACATGTATTTCATGCCTCCTTAGGTGCGCTGCTACTGCTGCTAGGCATTTTGTAAACACCCTTGGTGCTGATTTGAGCCCGAATGCGAGCACTGTGAACTGGTAGTGAGTCTTGTTGATTACAAATCTTAGTAGGCGTTTGTTTTCTTTGTTGACGGGGATGTGTAAGCACGCGTCCTTTAAGTCTATAGTTGCCATGTAATCCCCTTCCTGTACCTGGGGTATTACTTCTTGTAGAGAGGTCATTTTGAATATTTGTGTCTTTATGAACTTGTTTAAGAACCTTGGGTCCAGGATAGGCCTCAGTGTTTCGTCCACTTTTGTACGAGGAAGTAGTTTGAATAAACCCCCTTGTTTCTTTCCTTGTATGGTACTATCTCTATTGCCTCTTTGTTGAGCAGTTCCTGTTCCTCTAGTAGTGAGTGCGCCTTGTTGTTTGGAGGCTGTTTAAGTAGTTCTATACAGTAGCTGTATTGTTTGATGTTTAGTATCCATTTGTCCGTCGTGACCTGGGGGGGGAAGGGGGGAGGGGAATCCCTTATTCTGCCTCCTGCTGGTGTTATACGCTCAGGGAACGGTCTGTCCTTAGACCCTTCTTCTCTTTTGATGCCCCCTAGAAGTGTTTTCTGGGTGGGCGTTTGCCCTCCTCTCCGTGCCTGTCCTTGTCCGTTTGAACGACCTCGAAAGGACTGGCCTCGTGGCTGGTACTGCCAGTTCTGCTGCTGCTGTCCCTTGTAGTTTCCTGATAGCCTTGTTAGAGGTTTGGTGCGAGGTGCTCGGTTGGTTGCCTCCCCTACCATTAGGCCTTTTTGTGGGTGCGCCCCTTCTCATCCCTCTGAACTACAGTGCTCCCATTGACCTTGCAGTTTTGTTGTCTTTTTTGAGTTGTTAACTTTTTGTCAACTGGTGTTCCAAAAAGTTGTTCTCCGTTGAAGGGCGTGTTCAGGATGTTGTTCTGTACCTCAGGCTTGAAGCCTGAAATCCTAAGCCATGCGTGCCTTCTCTCCGTCAGCGCAATCATCATCTGCCTGCTGGACGTCTCCGCTGCGTCCAAGGCCGACTTTAAACATGTGTTCGCCATGTTCTTCCCTTCCTCTACCAGGTGGGTTGCCCTTTGCTGGTACTGATCCGGTGGATGCTTCAGGAGTTGCCCTACTTGCTCCCAGTGCTGGTATGCATGTCTGTTGATTAGGGCGTTTGATTTGGCGATCCTCCTACTCTCCTTGTCAGGAGGTGGTCCGGCATTTGTGGGCACATTGGCCCTTTTCCTAGCTGTTGCAGCAATTATTGAATCAGCTGGCACCGATCCCTGAATGTATGCAGGGTCCTTTGAGGAGTGGTTGTACTTCTCTGTTCTCGGGGTCACTGATTTACATACAGCTGGCTCCCTGAAAGCCTCTCTGCCCTGGTCTAGCACACTAGGGAGCATGGGCAGGAATGGACTCCTTGCTTGTGTAGGTAACAGAGTCTCCAGGAGAAAACAAGCCTTGGGCTTCTCCTCCTCCAATTTCACTCCATAGGTCTGTGCAGCATTCTTGACCACCTATATGTTCTGGTGGTGAAGACCTCGAAGGGTATGTGTCTACTCCTTCTTCTGGTATTTCGGCATCTAGGTCATGCCACTCTAAGTCTTGCGCCTCTGAGGACGTCGAGTCCTGGTAGGTTAGTTGTTCCTCCTCACCTTTTCCCTCGAAGTAATACAGGGCCTCTTCCTCCTGTTCTTTGACCAGTTCAGGCGTTTTCAGCGGTTCAGGGTCTTCGGAGCCCCTTTCGACCTTGGCCGCGGGCTTCGGCAGGATGGTGTTCTGGATCATCTTGTCGAAGTCCTTTTTCTGCTGTAGGATGCTCGCCATTTCGGCCATGAGCCTCCTCTTCTTCCTCTCCATCTCGGCAGCTTGTTCGGCGTCTAGAGTTTCAGCGCTTCGCTTCGAGGTCGTGGAAGCAGTGGTTGACCCTTCTTTTCTCAGCGTCGAGGAGTCCTTTTCGGGGGCTTCCTTCGACGACCTTCATTTTTCATGGGTCTTCGGCGTCTGGGAGTCCTTTTCGAAGGATCCGCTGGGCTGTTTGTCCCTGTGTGCAGTTTCTTTTGTCAAGTGCTTCGACGGCAATGCTCCCTTCGAGGACTTAGTCTCACTCTCTAGAGTGTCTGTCGGGTGATTGGGGGGGGGAGGGGGGGGGGGGGGTCATCGACTCTTATCTCCTTCGACATTTTCTTTTGGACTTAGACGACAGTGCAGTCCTCTGGCCCTTCGGCGATGTTGTCCTCCTCCCCACAGGAGAGGCCCAAGTCTCGGAGCGATGGAGGTGGCCCATGAATGGTGCAATTCGCCCTTCTCTGCCTCTCCCTTACTCTGAGGGTCTTGGGTGTGAACGCCGAGCACGCGCTGCAGTCCTCGCTGTTGTGGTCGTGCGGCAGGCAGAGGTTGCAAACTGGATGCTGGTCCTCCTGGGCTTGTTTGTGGTGGCAATTTGAAGGGGGTTTTGTCCATTCCTGCGCTCAGGGAGCTCCACTGTGTGTGCATTCTCGGGTTAACCTCGAGATCCCGTGAGAAATTCTTCTAGTTCATAGTCCCGGTTACCTGACTTGTAGTCGGGTGTGATGAAAATCCTTTGATTTCGTCGATTTTCCCAATTTCCGTTGATTCCTTTACTAAAAACTCTGGAACTCTTTGGTAACGATCCAGACCCAACGGCGGAAAAAAGAATCTGAAGATGGCGACCAAAGGTGGGAGCTTCCGGAGGAAGCACGTCGACGTCATGAAGGACACCAAATGGTGGTATGTCGACAGCCACTTGGGCCACGGAAAAAAAAAGAGAAAAAAGACTACAATTTCGGACCCAACCACTAGATGGCGGAATAATGGGAAGCATAGTGAATCCAGAAAGATTCACACTGCAAAACATTCCTAAAACAAATTCCCTGCAGGTAAATTTATTGAAGTTTCGAGGGACACAACAGGTCTGTTTTCCCTGCTTTGCATGTAAGTGGGCATGCACCTCATACTCCTATGGACAGCTTCACATCCACACTGTCATGTACAGGTCTTCGCTGCTTTACAGCAATGTTTGTACTTTATAAACACAGACACATACATCATCTTCTGGTAGCTTTGGACCAGTCACGATGGAAGCCTCTACGATGAAATGTCACATCTACCAAAGCTAAGAAGTGTGTGTCTAGCATTCACTATCACAACAAACTGTGGGCACGATTCAATCAGTAAGACAGGTCAGTGAGGAGAAGAAACACACCCGATTTATGATCAGCTTTTTTCCGTTGAGGTGCACCACTGCCTGGCTTCTTGTGAGGTTTAGAGGAAGCCTTCTCCTGCTTCCTCGGTCTCTGATGAGGTGAGGACACAGCCTTCCCCCGTGTTCTTTTCTTCTGGGGAGAGGAGGCCGCAGTCTTCACTGAATCTCCTGCTTTCCTAATAAATGACGCAGTCGTGCCTCGTCCTGGTGGAGATATTGATGGGTCTGTTAAAAAAAGATTTTGGGAGTTAGGCACAATTCCCAGGGCTCTGGTCCCTGTAAAGCAAGGGACACTCCACCCCTTCACAGAACAAGTATCAGTCAGTCTTTAAGCACAGGGACATGCACAGCATCAAGCAAAGGTGTATGTGTCAAGGGATTTTTGTGAGCAATATCGAGCAGCTGCACACAACCCCTGACACTGCAGTGTGCATTTTAGGATCTACTCACACTCCACAAACACTAGTGCCAGGGCACACACAGCAGTGTCTGTGTGTGGGGGTTTAAGGCCCTCAAGCACGGGTTTCTGTGCCCGTGTAGCTACTCACTGCTCTTTGACAATGCGTTTTGTACGTGTGTGTATCATCTCACAGCCCTCAGATGCAGTTGTTTGTGTGTGTGTGTGTGCGTGCACCACTTCACAGCTCTCAGGCACTAGCGTTTGAGGAAGGCCTATAAAACTATTAGGCAGTGCTATGTATTTATGGGGGAGGTGGTGTGTTGTGGGCGTGTCCCCTCAGACACACCTGTGGGTGTAGCTCCTCACAGCCCTCGAACACATGTATATGTGGAGACCCTCACAACTACAACAGCCACCCCCAAAATGATGTAGGATTGGCACAGTGTTGGTAGGTTTATGAAAACAAATTGCTTGCCAGTTTGAGAAGTTCTTGGAAAAAAAAGAAAAATTTGCAAACTGAAAAAGATGGTCTCAAACAAAGGAAGTCAAACAATTTGAAAAGCAAAGCAGGAGCCACTTTCGTTCACGAGATACGTTACTATAATGATACTTTTCAAACCACTGCAAGCTCGTTTAGTTAATGAAGACGTGTAAGCTTGACTGAAGTCAGGTTATGAAGCACAACATGGAGTGTAGATCGCTTTAGTGACAGTTGTAGATGTTTACCGGAGAAACAGTCTAGGGGTGTGTCTGTTCTTGGTTCGTCTGGGACCATCAGCATTCTTCCACACACTTGCTCACAGAATCCTTCCTGAAGACCAGGATACTCAGGACAACATGGGGGGAGAGTGAAAAGAACCACCATGGGGCACTGAAGACTCTGCTATCCCCACAGCACAGTTTAAACTCTAGATGGAGATACTTTTGAAGATTCCATCGGCTGCAGAGGATTGACTTCATCTCTCTGCAAACTACATGCAGCCTTACTTGGAACTGTGATCGATACAAGCCAGGATACATTGTAACCTGGAACAATAGCCGTGTATCTAGAGCAAACAGGTGCTTAAAGTAGGACAGTTTAGAATTCTCAGTACAGGCTCTAGACAAGCGGATAACAGGAAGTGAAATCTGCTCTGTATGCAAGGTCATGCCGTAGAGCAGCCTTCATACATATGTATATGACTGGGCGACAGGCTGGCCCTGGAGGGTCAGACTAACATAATTAGCACTCGATGCTCAATAGATTATAAAAGGACCCTTGCAGCCAGGGATTTCTAAACAGTAGACCATTTTTCACTGATGAAAAACTGCTACGAGTTTATTCTGTGTACTGCGCAGTTCGACAGTGACAGCACCTCACGGCATTCCAACACATGAACTCCGCTTTGAAGCAATAATGAAACATTTCCTTGCTAACGTGAAGAAAAGTTTAAATTCTATTAAGGACTCGGAGGCGAGGATTATCTTTTCATCATTTGTTGCTCAGCAGCCATGTTAGAACTCACCATTATCAACATAACAAACTTCATTTCCCAGAAAAAACTTGGGGGAAAAAATGACATCACTATAGCCAACAGTCCATGACCAATCAGGTCTCAGCCTGGGGTACAATCCTCCTAGTCCTCTGCCGATAGCCCTCTTTTCTTCCTGCCTGCGATTAGGCTGCCCATGGTGGTTAATCACTCCTGTTTCGAAGAGTGAGACTATGAGAAAGTGCCCCCTTTCTTGCATGGTTGCTCCCCCACACTTTTTGCTGAATTGCTGATGTACTTTGACTGAGTGTGCCCTGGGGTCCTGCTAAACAGGTACCCAGGGCCTATGTTCTTTCCCTAAAACTGCATTGAAAACAAAAGCCAACTGGCATCTCTGGCCACAAGTCAGTCCCTGGTAAATGGTGCCAGAAGTACCCAGGGCACTGTGACCAGGGAAGGCCTCGAAGGGCTGCAGCACTTATTGTGTCACCCTTAGAGGCCCTGTATGTGAGAAAGTGGGTTTCTGTTGCAGTAACCCCCCCCCCCCCCTTATTTGTTGCCCGACTACTGATGCTCTTTGACTAGATGTGCTCTGGGGCCCTGCCAATCAGGACCCCAGGGCCTGAATTCTTTCCCCAAAACAAAACCCAATTGGCAACTCTGGCCACAGGTAGGTCCCTGGTAAATGGTACCCCTTGTACCCAGGGCACTGTGACCAGAGATGGCTTGTAAGGGCTGCAGCACCAATTGTGCCATCCTTAGGGGCCCTGTACCTTTTCACAAACGCACTGCCTTGCAGGCTGCGTGTCTTGGTGCAGATCAAAAGTGAAGAGTCGACATGGCACATCCCTGTGTGCCATGCCTACCAACCACTGCCCTGGCATAGGTCAGTCACCCCCTCTACCTGGGTGCACTATGCTATTGGTGAGGGCACAGAGGCATGAGCCATGCCCCTACAGTGTCTCAGTCCATTCTCAGACATTGTGCAGTGTACCATTAAAGAGTATACGGTGCTGGGAGGTTGTCATTACGAACTCCACAGTACCATGATGAATACATTGAAGTTTGGTATCAATCATATTGTACCCACACTGATGTCAGTAAAACGCACAACAGAGGGCATTTTAGAAATGCCCCCTGAACTCCACCCACAACCAGTGTCCTGACTGAGTGGCTGCTTAGGCTGCCACCCACCAGACCTATTGCTGGACCCCTGGGTCGAGAGCCATCTGCTCTCGAGGGCCTGCAACAATGCACATCCTGGGACGAGGTGCTAGGTACCCTCCCCCAGGACGGGCAGGGGACGCCTCAAAGCCCTGCCGCCTTTGTGAGCTTCTCCAGACCACTTGTTGTACTCAGCAACTGGTCCCCACTGGTTCTACCCCCCACTTTGGGCGGGAGAACCAGCGTGAAAAACAAGTGAGGAAGAGAGGTGTGCCCACCTCTGCCAACTCCACCCCTAAGGTGAGGGAGGCGAGGTGAAGCACAACCTCGAGTCCCCGCCATCTTGAGGATGGGGGGACCCAGCCAACCAGGAACAGGCTCCTGCCCCCCTCCCACTGCAGAGTGGCAGAATAGGGGGTGTACCCACCCCAGGGAAGGGACCCATTGTCCCTGCCCTTTACCTACATGTAACGTCTCTAAATTTAGTATTTAGGGGCACCCGGAACCTTCCTTCCTCAGATCCAGCAACCACAAGAAAAGAGGAAGGACGAGAAGCCGAGCAGAGCTAACAAGAGGACGACTCCCACTGACTTGGCCCCAGCCCTACAGGCCTGTCTTCCCCTCGAACCTGCTCCTGCAAAACCCCGGCATGTCCGGCGGACAGCAACCTCAAAAACCCCAGAGGACCTGTCTGCCTTCACTTTTCAAGCTGTTTCTCCAGTGAACACCGGACGTGTTTGAACTGCAGCTTCTGGTGCCAGCCAAGACCCGCGATTTCAGCCCACTCTGCAACTACCGAATCCGGCCCGAGCAGAAAAATACCACTAGGAGGTCCCACTGGCAATCCTGCCCCAAGATCCGGTGATCCTGACCTGCCTCAAGCCTCCTGACGACGCCTGCAGCTTCAATTTAGAGGATCCCCCTACCGCGACCAGAGCGGGTAAGAAAATCCGACGTCCCAAAGCACCCCTGCACCGGACGCCCCACGGCCTTGTTGGCCCAACCCAGCGGTGCCTAACAACCCTCAACATCCCAACTTACCCCTTGAAGTGGTGGTCACTCCTGGAAGATCCTCGCCCCGAGCCTGCAGTGTTTCTTTGTCCCGGAGAATCTCCATTGAAATCAACAGGGCACCCGACCTCAAAACAGCACCCTGCACCCAGCCCCCCTAGTGCCGCTGAGGGTGCCCTTTTGGTGCTAACTTGGTCCCCAACTTGCCCTGAGCTTAACCCCAGGAGCTTTGCTCCCACAACCCCGTGGCCTGCTTGCCAGCAGCCACCAACCGGAGCCCCCTATCCTCCATATGATAACATTGGGCCTCAACACACTGCGCCCGGCCGCCCTAGTGCCACTGGGGGTGAAACAACAGTGCATCACTGACCCTGGGAGACCCCGGAGTCTTGCCCCAGAACCCTAAATTCAAAGACCTAAAACTTACCTCGAAACCGATAACCTGTTTTTCCTCATAGGATAACACTGACACTTTTTCTCCCAAAAAGTTTCTAATTGTCGACTTTTGAAAACTAATAATATTATTTAAAAAAAAATAAAAAAATAAAAGCAAAATTACCGAAACGCATTTCCTCAACTGTTTTCAGGAAATGTCCCAGTGCTGAATCTAGGTATCCAGCACGGAGTAGGAAAAGTAACGTAAGAGTAACTTACCTGTGAATTGAATTTCCTTCCATAGGATAACATTGGTAGTTCTCTGTGAAAAACTTAGTAAGTGTCATCTTTTGAAATACAAGAATATTGTTAAAAAATCGTACATCTAACTAAAATGCATTTTCTCAACTGTTTTCAGGAAATGCTAAGTGTTGCAAACTAAATTCTAACTTTAAGACTCCGCTACATTCGTGTACATTTGTGTTCACTTTCAGATCTTTCATCAAACGCTCGTTTTGAGCAACACGAGCGCGTGTCAGGTTGACGACTTTTGACAAGTACGTGATCCCTCACGGGTCTCTACGGCACCATTACTATTTTTTCCTTACAAGCTCATACTTTCACGTAGCTGCATGCCACCTCTATTAATTTCTAAATTTCATATCTATTCAGCACGTGGTCACTCTAGCAGATTACATCACTTTTCTGACAAACTCAATGTTGATGTACGTTAATTATCATATCCACTTCTTTATGTTCTTGATCACTGACGGAATCACGGCTTTTTGAAATTTTCACCTTGGCTCGTTTCATGGAGAACATGTGAAATTAATAACACAGCACTTTTATTTATGTATGTTTTGCACATAGGTACTTTATGTATACCATAATACTGTTTATACAATTACAAGTGTGTTTTTGTACTGATACCCTGTTTCCTTGTATTCACAGTACATTAGCCCCTGATGAAGGGCCTTGACGCCCGAAATGCATTAGGCAATTTTGTTTCTTTGAATTAATTTGAATTTGAAGTATGTACTGAATTGCTACTACGAGATTATTCACCTTATAATCAGACATACAATAAAGAACATTAAGAAAGTTCTAAGAAATTGACTCCAACTTACCTTACCTCGAGACTAACTATTGAACTTGATTTCATGAGTGCATGAGGGAGACACTCTCTTAGACAAGAAAGTGCATCTGCACCTGCTTGGGATCTCCACAGTGGGCGACATCACAGTCAGGGTCAAACTCAAATCCTTTTCTGCCCTCCAAGCTGAATTTCAGCTCCACACCTCCCAATTTCTCAAATACACCCAACTACAGCACGCATGGGGAGCAGAGGGTGTAGTTGAAACTGAGCTACAAGAGCACACGCCACTTGAAGGGAGAATACTACAAGAAGAGCTAACAACCAAGGCAGTCTCGGTAGCCTACAAAACGATAAATAACAACATGCCTGACACCCTGGGCAAACTGAAAAAGATGGGAGGGGGACCCGAGGGAAATGGAACAGATGGACGAGCGTTCCCAGACACCCCGGCTCAAACTAAGGTGCCCCTTTTGTCCCTAACTCACTCCCTCGATCATACGGTGAAGGTTCCCTGAGCCCTGTGCTCAGCCCCCTGCCCTCTTGACCCTTAAAAAAATCTCCCTCCAACATTTGGTGCCATGACTCTGCTTGGCAGTACAGGCAGACAGGAGACAGCTGGGACCCAGAGGACTCGTGACTCCTTTCTGATTGAACCACAGAGAACAACGCTCAGGTAAGTTTATGTTGACTGCCTGAAGTGTTTGTGTCTTGTTTTGGTAACCGTTTGTGGGGAGCCCTTGTGAGACATCTGCGTACCTGCTCCCTTTCAGTTATCTTTCCTGTCTGGCTGGTCTCTCTAAAGGACATTCTAAAGCGGAGGAAGCTTGTGTGTGAAATGGAATTCAGAGCCAGAGAGTGAAGTTAGGAAGTTATGTGATTTACGTGGTTTTATTGCTATAAATAGACGTATGTTATTACTGTGCCTTTCGTAGAGCCAGAGGGAAGTCTTTCAGTGCTCATTTTTTATTATTGTTATAACGGGTTACCGTGCCTCTCTACATATAGCAAGGAGAGGGCCTCTGACTAAGGACTGGACAGGGAAGGGAGGGTTGCGTTTGGCGTCTTTCAGTGGTTATCTATTCCTTATTATAAGTTGTTACTGTGCCTCTCTACATATAGTTAGGGGAGGGCCTCTGTCTAAGACACAAGGACCTGACAGGGAAGGGAGGATTGCGTTTGGCATCTTTCAGTGATTATCTATGTGTTTTTTGGTGCTTCTCTGAAAATTCAGAGGGGGTCCCTATTTCAATACTGATTGGGAAGAGGTCGATTACTGGACCCGCCTAGCTAACGGATATCTCCTGTTTAAAGAGGATGAGAAGTGGTTTCCCCGGGATGATTTATTAGATATTATATTTTCGCTAGCTTAAGCATTGTTTTTTTAGGGCTTACATTATGTTTTTTTACTATTATATAGATATATTTTCTGCAACAGAGATAGAGTTTACGCCTGTGCAGGAAGACAAGGAGTTTGCATGATGCAAATCTCAGCTTTTTGCGGGCTCAGGAGTGGTTCCGAGTCCTGGATGAGATGTGCAACTGTACGTCTTGTGACTGGCACATGAGGATTTATGATAAACAGTTATCAGACTTCCTCGGATTTTGCGAGGGACTGTCAGTATAAATTTTTATTTCCAAAGACAGTCAACGTGAGTATTGTGTGATTATGGTTTGTGAACAAGACACCTTCCAATGTGTTTTTTTGTTCTCTCCCTGTGTTAAAATGAAATGTAAAGACGTTTATTTTTTGCTATGTTATTTTAAGACACCCTACTGTACGCATTTAGGCCAGAAGAAGAGAATGCGCAAATAGCTCTGTGGGTTTATATATATAGATAGATGTGTACATAATATGCTTCACATTTTGTATTATTGAAGTGTGAATATTTTAGGGTCAAATATCTTTTTATTGTGGCTTTTTTAGCATGCATTGTGGTTGTCTTTTTAAGCATCTGTGCCTGGCGCACCGACCTTTCATGTATTTAGTAAGACCAATAATAACTAGGATTGTTACTGTTTTTTTTATATCAAAGCTGTTGCATTTTTTGTGCATAGGTAGTATTATATAGTTACCCCTTGCCACCCCCCAGCCCCTGTCTGACCCATGTGGCGCAGCACCACATTTAATTACCACAAGTCACTTTCAGATAACTGACCACGTAGTGCACAACAATATACCCCGAATTGTTTAACTATTTCCTCACATTTATCTTTTGAAGCATGTACTTGGTGACAGGAGGTTGCGTCTGGCGTCTCCCACTTGGTGCCACAAATTGAATATGCTACTTACCAGTATGCATCTGTTCTTGGCATGTAGGGCTGCTGACATTCATATCTGTGCATAGATCACCGCCTAGTGTTGGGTCCGGATGTTTGCACGTTGTTGTCCTGGAAGAGTCTTCGAAGTATCCTTGGATAGGTGACTCCTCCCCTGGACTACAGTGCGCATGGGCATCCTCTCCATCCTCAGATTGTTTTTCGCCATTGTGGCAGTGATGGAGTAGATACAGAAAGTGATGACCATGCTATACAGTAATTCTGAGAGCTGCAGCTGCTACAGGCGCCGGGGAGGAGGGAGGGCGATATGAATGTCAGCAGCCCTACATGCCAAGAACAGATGCATACTGGTAAGTAGCATATTCAGTTCGAGGCATGTGGGCTGCTGAATTCATATCTGTGCATAGAATACATAGCAGTGCCCTCTATTAGCGGCGGCTACCAGTGCCAGCTGCAGCGGTCTGAAAAAGTGTTTTGAGAACAGCCTGTCCTACAGCTGCCTGCTGTTTTGACTGCACGTCTACACAATAGTGTTTTGTAAATGTGTGTGTAGTGGACCATGTGGCTGCTCTGCATATATCATTCAGGGGAATATTTCCTAGAAAAGCCATGGAAGCCCCCAACTTGCGTGTTGAGTGGGCTCGTGGTGGAATAGTTAATGTGCGTTTTGCCTTTTGATAACAGATTTGAATACACTTAACTATCCATCTGGCTATCCCTGCTTTGGAGATGGCGTTACCCTTGTGGTGCGGGGCAAAGGCAACGAACAGTTGTTTTGTCTTCCTGAAGGGTTTAGTCCTGTCGATGTAGTACATGAGGGCCCTCCGTACATCTAGTGTATGTAGTGCCCTTTCTGCGACAGTTTGTGGGTTTTGGAAGAAAACGGGCAGTTCAATAGTTTGATTCATGTGGAACTGCGATATTACTTTGGGCATGAATTTGGGGTTGGTACGTAGTACGACCCTGTTGGCGTGAACCTGTATGAATGGCTCTTGAACGGTTAGTGCCTGGAGTTCACTAACTCTTCTTAAGGAAGTGATCGCTACCAGGAAGGCTACTTTCCAGGTAAGGAATTGAATCTCACATGAGTGTAGAGGTTCAAAGGGTGGACCCATCAGGCGTGTGAGGACCAAGTTGAGGTTCCACATTGGAGCCGGTGGGTGGCTTGGTGGAATGACTCGTTTGAGTCCCTCCAAGAATGCTTTGATGGCAGGCACTCTGAATAGTGAGAGGTGCTGCCTGGTTTGCAGATAGGCTGATATTGCGGTCAAATGGACACGTATAGAGGTGTACGCCAGATTGCATCGGTATAGGTGTAAGAGGTAACAGATGATGTTTTGGATGGATGCGTCCAGCGGGTTAATGTCATTATTACCGCAATAAATGACGAACCTTTTCCATTTGGCTGCATAGCAAGCCCTTGTAGTGGGTCTCCTGGCCTCCTTGATGATGTCCATACAGTCAGGTGGCAGGTTGAGATAGCCAAACTCTAGGACTTCAGGAGCCAGATCGCCAGGTTCAGCTGTTGCGGATCTGGGTGCTGAATCTCTCCATGGTTCTGTGTCAAATGCGCGGGTTTGATCCGCAGCCTTTGATGCGGCACCACGGAAAGTTCGAGGAAGGTGGTGTACCACGGCTGGCGTGCCCACGTTGGAGCAACTAGGACGAGTGTCAGGGAGTGTTGTCTGAGTTTGCGAGCCACCAGCGGTATCAACGGCGCTGGGGGAAAAGCGTACGCAAATCTGCCGGACCAGTTCATCCATATCGCATTGCCCTGCGACTGCGGATGTGGGAACCTGGCGGCGAAGCTTTGGCATTTTGCGTTTTCGCTTGTCGCGAATAGGTCTATCTCCGGATGACCCCACTGCTGGAAGTACGGTTGGAGTACTGATGGGTGTAACTCCCACTCGTGCATCTGGTGGCTGTGTCTGCTGAGCAGATCCGCCATCTGGTTGTCCTTGCCAGGGAGGTGTTCCACCATGAGGAACATGTTCCTCTGAATGGCCCACTTCCACATGCTCTGAGCCAGATGAGACAACTGTGCAGAGTGTGTTCCTCCCTGCTTCTGTATGTAGTACATTGCGGTCATGTTGTCCGTCCGGATCAACACGACCTTGTTGCATAGATGTACTTTGAATGCCTTCATGGCCAGGAAGATTGCCATCAGTTCCAGAAGGTTGATGTGCATCTTCTTTTGTTGTGTCGTCCATAGGCCCTGCACTGTGTAGTGTAGTGGAGTACATGAGCTCCCCATCCCTGGAGAGACGCGTCCGCTGTCAGTACTATCTGTGGGACAGGCTCTTGGAATGGTCGGCCCTTGCAAAGGTTTTGTGGATTCCACCAATGCAGAGAGTTGTATGCCCGACCGCTCACCAACACTAGGTCTTTCAACTGTCCTTGAGCCTGATTCCACTGACGTGCTAGGCACTCCTGAAGCGGGCGCATATGTAATCTCGCGTGCGGGACTATGAAGATGCAGGAGGCCATCATGCCTATCAACTGCATAAACAGTCGCGCTGGAAGTGAGTGATTGGGTTTGAACTTGGAGATCAGCAGTTGTATGCTGTTGATCCTCACTAAATTTGGCTGAGCTGTGGCCGCCAGAGTGTCTATGGTCGCACCTAGGTACTGTTGTACGTGTGCGGGCTGGAGATGGGACTTTGGGTAATTTAGTGAGAATCCCAGACTGTGGAGGAGGTGAATGGTGCGGGACATGTGGCTGGCACATTGCTGGGCTGACTTCGCTTGAACGAGCCAGTCGTCTATGTAGGGGTAGACGTGTATATGCTGCCTCCGTAGATGTGCTGCCACTGTAGCTAGGCACTTCGTGAAAACCCTGGGCGCTGTTGTCACGCCGAAGGGAAGGACTTTGAATTGATAGTGCTGCCCCTGAACAGTAAACCTGAGGTATTTTTTGTGTGAGGGGTGGATGGGTATGTGGAAATACGCATCCTTGAGGTCCAGTGTGGCTAGGAAGTCTCCCTGCTTGAGAAGCGGAAGGACTTGCTGTAGAGTGAGCATGTGAAAGTGCTCTGAAAGAATGTACTGGTTCAGGGGTCTCAGGTCTAATATAGGTCTGAGTGACCCGTCCTTTTTTGGAATTAGGAAGTAGAGGGAGTACACCCCCGTACCCTGCTTGTGGATGGAGTGGAGGTTAACTCCAGACAGTAACCGTATTTTACAATATCTTTGACCCACCTGTCCGTGGTGATGGAGTTCCACGTGGACAGGAACCTTTGTAGCCTTCCCCCGACAGGTGTTATGTGGTCGGGAGGAAGGGAGAGGGCGTCACTGCTTGTTCTTGGGGGAGGACCTGGTGTTGCCGTAGCCGCGTCCTCTGCCCTTTGTACTGGAGCCACGATATCCACCCCGGGTGGTTTTATCGTAGGTGGTCTGTGTATTGCCTTTGTTATATGTTTGTTGTGACCCCTGTCCTCTACCTGCTCCCTTGTTTCCGGGGCGACGAAAGGAGCCGCTCCGAAAGGACTGAGTTTGGAGAGCGCCCATGGACTTTGCAGTGTCCGTGTCCTTTTTTATCTTTTCAAGGGTGGTGTCAACCTCTGGCCCGAATAGATAGTCGGGGTTGACAGGCTGGTTGAGTATATTGTTTTGTACCTCAGGCTTGAATCCTGAGATTCGTAACCAGGCATGTCGTCGCAGCATGACGCTTGTGTTTATGGCCCTGGCAGCCGTGTCTGCAGCATCTAGTGCACACTTGATGGAAGCATTTGTGAGTAGCTGTCCTTCTCTGATGAGCATTTCTGCGCCTTCCTTGAACTGGTCAGGGAGATGTTGGAATATTTGCTCGAGTGTGTCATAGTGCGCTCTATCATAGCGAGCAAGGAGCGCTTGAGTGTTGGCTATGCGCCATATGTTGGCTGCTTGGGCGGCAACTCTCTTGCCAGAGGTCTCTAACACTTTGGACTCTTTGTCCGGGGGAGGAGCGTCACCTGTCGTTTGCGAGTGTGCCCTCTTGCGAGCATTCGCTACGACAATGGAGTCTAATGGTAATTGTCCTCTGATGTAAGTAGGGTCCCCAGGTGCTGATCGGTATTTCTTATCAATCCTGGGGTTTATCACTCGTGCCCTGGTGGGTTCCTTGAAAATGTCCTTGGCTGGTTTGAGGACTCCTTTCAACATGGGCAGAGTCTTTACATGCCGTTCTGAGGATGCGAAAGTGTCCATAAGAAAGTCATCTTCGACGGTGTCAGAGTGAAGCTGCACCCCATGGTTATTGGCAGCACGTTCAATAAGAGCGTTGAAGGCTGCAGTATCCTCTGTGGGAGATGTTTTTGCCCCATAGAGTTGTGGGTCCTGTGTATCGAGAGGTGCACCTGGGTCTACCGGGTCGCCCCAAGTGTGATCAGGGTCCTGCTGGTCATCAGGGTCTGTGTCTCCATGGTAGGGGACTTGGTCATCCATGTAATCCTCCAACGCATCCGTGTCGGAACGTGTGGGGGAGAATAGTTGTGGATCCTGGTAGGATGAGTGGAAAGGTTCATAAAGGAGAGGTTCTGATTCTACAGGCAGCTTCCTTTTTAGTGGGATCCTGAAAGGGTCCAACGGTGGTTCCGAAGTTATCCTTCGCTCGTGGAGAATCATCCTGCCAGTGTTGGCGTCGATGACACGTGACGGAGACGTCTCAGCAGGTGTAATTGTAGTCTGGGTGACCCGCGTCCTGAGTTGGAACATTTTCGGGATTGTAGACGGAGGCAAGCCAAAGGTAATGTTGGCTGGCACCGAAGAGGCTGCCGGAGCTTCGATCGGACCGGAACCCGACGGGTCCTGGAGGGCAGCCTTGGTTTTGCTGCTTTGTGTCGCACCAGGTCGTCCTTGGAGCGCCTTTGAGGCTTTGGCACCGACCAGGTTCGTAGAGGCGGCCGTGGACTTTTACGGCGCCGGTGTTTCATCGAGTCGAGGTGCGGAGACGACCGTCGACGTCTTCGATGCGTGAGGCTTTGGTGTCGTCGAGGGAGCGATGCGAGGCGCAGCAGGCGGCGCAGCCCTCGATGTCAGTGGCGTCGGTGCCGGGAGCCGAGTAGGTTTGTCGGCGCCGAAGGCCTTTTTCCGTTTATCGACTCCGACGTCGCCCGCTTCAAGTTCGGCACCGAAGTCTCTCTTGGTGCGGTCGGTGTCGACGCGTCGCGCTGGCGTCGAAGGCCTCGATCCGACCAGCGCCACTTTCGGTTTCGTTGGAACCGGAGCAGCTTTCGGTTTCATGGAAGGGAAACCAGCTGGTTTAAGCGGTAATGGCTGCCGCTGGGTGTCCGAGGGCGGGGCCGAAGAACTGCGGGATGGGTCTCGGGTAAGGCCCGAAGGCGATCCCTCGACCGGAGCCATAGGCCGTGGAACTGGGCCTTCTTCGGTGTGAACAGGTAGGCCTTGTTCATCATTGGAGCTACTCTCTTTGGCCCCTAAGGCCTCCTCGTCGTCTCCTACCTCGGTGTCGTCTTCACCTCTATGGAAGAGTGATTCGTCGACTTCGTCCGATCCGGATCCGTGTTCGGAAACGGGACTGGAGGGTAAGACTTCCAATTCTTCGACGTCTTCGGCCTCGTTGAAGATGTCTGCTGGGGCCTGTGCCGCGTGCTGCGCCTCGAGTCTCGCCGCTCGTCGATTCCGTAGAGTCTTTTTTGAACGGAACCGGGCACAGGCCATGCATGTCGATTCGTCGTGGTCCGGCGAAAGGTATTTGTTGCACACCGGATGGACGTCGATGTGTGGGTACTTCGCATTGCATACCGGACACCTCTTGAATGGCGTCCTCGATTCCATCGTCGAAGTATTCGATGAACAGGTAAATGCGAAAAAAGTCGGTGCTGAAAGTTAGTAAACTAACAAGGTTGTATCGAAAACCGATCGATAAACAGTACCGACGCGAACTAAAGGCCTTTTGGCCTCGACAAAATATTTTCCTAACTTGAGCTAAGATAGCACATCCGAACCCAATGGCGGAAAAAAACAATCTGAGGATGGAGAGGATGCCCATGCGCACTGTAGTCCAGGGGAGGAGTCACCTATCCAAGGATACTTCGAAGACTCTTCCAGGACAACAACGTGCAAACATCCGGACCCAACACTAGGCGGCGATCTATGCACAGATATGAATTCAGCAGCCCACATGCCTCGAACACATGTTTATGGGACTGCGTCTGGCAGCTCACATTTGTTTTGAATTTTGATTACTTATTTGGTGTAAATTGTATTGTTTAAATGTTTATTTCTGCAGGGATTGGGAGGCATCTTATCGCATTGAGTTTAACACTGTCTTTTTTTTCCAACTGCGTGCTTCCAAAAGGGGAGCTACTTTCCTTCATCACATCGCATTGTGGTTTCCTATCTTAGGCCTGGCAGTATCAAACGCCTTTCGACTTCTCTCTCCATATTGTAATGGGTGTCCTCTGTTCTTCTCCTTTTTCAGCTGCATGCGGTGTACTTTAATAGATATGTCTGTCACCTTCTCTCGATTTACAATTTAGCGTCTCTCCCACTCTTACCTGGCTTATAGGCCTTTCTCCCTGATGTGACGCAAATCCTGTTCAATAGGTGCTCAATTTCATTATGATTCATGGTCAAGTATCCTGTGACCTTTGAGAAAATGTTTGTAGCGTGGGTGGCACTTCTATTTTCTTAAATATTTCCCAGAAGTGACCACAATGTGTCATGTCCTATAGGTCAGAGGTACCTGATAATGTTTTTCTTTTGTGGTCAATAGTTCATCATTAAAAGAGTATAAAGATCTGCTCCTTAGTCCATTCGACGGACTACCCCGCTGCAGTGACCCCTTGGGTCACTGACGCCTGTGTGGTCTCCTTCAGCCCTCTATCTGAGCATCTTTGGCTGAAGCTCTTATTTCTTATTGTGCTTTGAAATGGTCTTTTTCTCTCTCCTCTGCATTGCCCTTATTCAAAAACAATATTGCAAAGCACTAATGGTTGTCCCTCCTAACTTAACGTGTGCATTCCTAGCATTGCAGTAAAATGTATGTTGCATTTTGAAAGTATTTCCATGGACTTAAAATATATTTGCATTACATGAGTTTGTTCTTCGCTCCAGAAATGTGTCTTTAAATGCCAAGACTTTGCTAAGACTCCCAGGCTATATATTAAATTTTAAAAAGAAGGGGTTCTTCTTTCATATAAATCAGACAGCTATTTTTCCCTATCGTTTACACGTCTATTTTGGCATACTTTTGCAGAAGCACCCCCTCAAATTAAGCTGCCTTGGTAGAGTGCCCCAGGACCATGAAAATTTCACCCTTCATTTAAGAGAATGCCTTTAAGGCACTTGAGCTTCATAAACATCTATTCTTGTGTTACAATTGTAGTTTTGAATAGTCTTTCTGGAGCTAACAAACTGATGAATATATTCTCTGCTGTGTTAATGATTTGATGAATAAAAGTGGCACTTCAACGTAAGACCTTTGTTTTCGGAAAGGAAATACTTACTATTCATCGCTTATTTTGCTTATGGGCCCTCCTCATCTCTTTCTCTCACAGTGGTACCACAGGAGATGTTATATATAGGTGTACGTCTCTTGTGCACTTCAGGGAGAAGTGATAAGCAGGAACATCTGGGTACGTGCCAAGCACACCCACTTTAACTGAGACAGGTTCAACTGGAGACCACGCAACTGGTGCACGGGGCATTCAGTGAATACTGTGTCTAGCTTCTAAGTAGCTGCCTTCACGACTCTTAATTACGTCTTTTTGAACGCGATTTTAAATAGGCTCCCCTATGTTAACTCATTACACACTGAATTAAGTACATTCTGTTCCTTGACAGTCACACCTCACGCTTCTCATCTCACCTGTCTGGCGTGCTTGCACCCATAGTAAAGGATCCTCCCACTTGAATATTCAGTTAAGTGGAAGGAAGAGGGGGAGGAAGGCTTTTGCATGAATTTCTCGCCACAACACACAGAACCTTTTTGCGTTTTCTGGTCGCTATTACGCCCTAGACTTGGCCCAGCGTCAAATGATAGACCAGCCACATAGAAGAAAGAGTGACATAATAAGGTGAGGTCAAGGACTACCGTCCCTTTTCGCCCAGAGCACAATGATAGAAGATGTAATACCAGGTAAAATGGAGCTGTTCCTTTTGACATTTTTGGATCATGGACCACAATATTAAATAGACTAAAGATGCCATCGATATAAGTAATATAGTTTCCTGGCAGAAAAGGAGATACTTTCAGTTTCAAATGCATATGAACATCTCTCTATTTGGATGGGCAATTATAATTCACACTGAAGATTACACCAAATGCTGACGTACTGAGCAACCAAGTACAGAATAATTTACTCCTACCTGCGTCCAAATTCAGCAGCAACTGAAGCAGGCACAAGCAGAAGTCCGAATGCTAGGGCAGATCCAGTAAGTGCTTGGAAATTGTGTCTCATGGTCAAGAAAGTTAGTGACACTAGACTTAGAGCAACGTAAATGTCGGAGCAGATGGTGAACATTAGACAGAAGATTGGAATTAGCAAGTTAAGACTGAAGACTGTTCCCTTCCAATTTCTTGTGCACGGAAGTGCACAGAAGAGGGAGATAAAATGATGGAGTGGAATGCACGCTAGATATACCCATGGTTTGACTTCATGGTCACACGTCAAATGCTGCTAGGTCTCCTCAGCCTTTCACCTTTCCAAGTTGGATAAAATGAGTACCATTGAGTTAGGGGAACAATAAAGATTTGCTATTTTGCTCCACAATACCATTCTGAGTAAACGTGCGCTTTACAAAAAAAGCCATATTATTTTAAAATAAGCTATATTTTACGTACAATTAAAGACAAAACGTGTCTGGATATTACATGGTGTTAAAGGGTTAACAGATTTTTGAGGCTGCCTTCAGAAGTATCATTCCTGGCCGACCACAGACTCTGGGCGTTGAGCCAGGCAGGAAAGGGGCTTCCTGTGGTTGGCAGTGAACATAAGATTTAGAAGAAACAAAATGTATGTGTAGAAATATATTTGTGTCTGTGGAAGTGAACAAGAGAAATAAGTTGCCTAGAATCACATAATTTGGTAACGGGAGAAGCCGAGATTGAATACAGCGTTTCAGGTTTCACGTTGTGCAGTTTAGTGAAGGAATATGTATGTTTTTATGTGCAGATGGGTGAGAGGAGGTAAGGAATATGTTTTTGGATATGCACAGCTGTGTGCAGCCTTCAAAATATGAGACAACCAGAGATTCGTAGGAATAAGATTACCACAGGTAGCCACCACATGCCCCAGTGCTAGGAAAATACGAAAGAATAAATAATACGTGCAGATATAAAGTAGATTTCAATGATAAAGGAGGTATGCATGGAGTGAGCAATGCTCAGTATCGCAGTGTTGCCAGAATAATAGATGTGGATTTAAAAAAGCCTTTTAAAAGTAGAGTTGCAGATTTTAGAGATGGTTGCATATATTTTGCGGTTCAACTACTACAAGTTTTTATCTCTCTTAAAAGTTTCTATCTTCTGTTTGGGTTCTTCTTTCGCTTTCTTAGTTAATCAATGATTAGAGGTTTTGCAACATTATTATCATGGATCACTCTGTTTTCACTCACAAATATTACAATGTTCTGACAACAACTTAACGCCCCATATACTTCTCCCTGAACAATTAATATATGTATAGGTCACATCAACTAGACATCACAGTGGCATTGAAATTATGTAAGAAGGCATATATTTGTATAAATTAACACCCGCTGCAAAGTTTCTTTCTACTCTGATATTCAGGCAGAAGGAGAAGTCCCCATCATCCCTGAGTCCAAAGACGAAGAGGACAGGTGATCAGCCTCAACAGGAACACCGCCATCTTCACAAGCAAATGTTCTTCAGAGTTGGAGAGAATATTGGAGTAATAAATTACAGTGTAAGGTGGAATGTGCTAAAATGCATTCTAAATGCAGTGCATTTGCCAGGGACTACAAAGATTAGGAGTAATAGGAAAAGTAGTAATGTGTTTATATTATGTTTAGGTTATGTTTAGGTTTTGATCATTAGTAATGAGTATATGCCAATACAGAAGGATAGTGTGCTTTGAATAACTGTGCTTCGTATTATAATGTTTCAAGGATACAATGTGTACAGATTTAATATGTTTTATAATATATAGGTGCAATCTTTCAGGGTGTTTGAAAATAGGTTTCAAGATGTAGGGATTGGCACAAAGGGGTGTGGAATTTAATAAAATATCTACTTGTTCATGGGGCAGGTTGCTTCTTAAATATACTTGTCCTGTAACAAACTCCACTTGTCCCTTTTGTGCCATGTAATGCAGTGACAAATTATGGCAGCAATATCAATATAGAAGAGCTCTGAAATAGCCTCTCTGATTATGATAGGGCTCCTTCCATAGTAGGCTTTGAATACTAACAATTCCTTTATGTGGCCAAGTTTCCGCAGATCTACATACTGGGGCTGACGGTAATGGTAAGCAACAGTTCTGGCTCAAAAAAAAAAAGTGGCTGAAGGAAAAGTGAACTTGCAATAGCTCAGATTTTCCCTCGAGCAATATAGTACACCTGCATATTTGCTCATGCTTAAATACAGTTCACAAATATTTTGTAGGAGTACTATTTCTTGGCCTACTTCTGTAGTCTTGTGAATTTACAACAGTTGTATATCTGCACTTAATACAAGGACATGGGTGCACTTTATTTCATGATTTGACCCCTAATTAGGTCTGGCATTAACAATGACCTTTTATGTTTAGTAAAATGTTGTCTCTCCCTCCCTCTCTTGGCTAGCTTCACTGTGAGTGACTTCATTCTGTTCTTTCACAAGGAGCATATCGACACACGGTTGTTTTATCCAGTGCCAGGCACTACTGTGCAATGTGTGATTTTTGAGACCACAACAATTTCTGCTTTTGCCAATGATTGTTATAATGGTGAGGGCCCAGCAGCTCCCACACCAATGAGGTTTCACAAAAATATTGCCAAAACAAGTTGTGCATTGACAAAGCCAAAAGGCTGACCAACACATTCATCAGCTTTACCAATGCTTGTTTATTTTTTATGTTGCAAAGAAATGGTACCTACCTTATTCCAGTAGTTTAGCGAAATGTTTTTGCATTTTTTTATTTTGTGAGAACATTTTTATTTTGAAGGCAAAGAATCATCAGTCTTGCTTTAAAAGCTTCTGCAAATATTTGCATCTAATTGAAGAGCATTCTGAGAGCAGTATACCTAGCATCACATTGCTGAATATTGAAAATGTGTGTACACATTTTCATACTCTAACCACTGTCAGTAGTGCAGCCTGAGCTTACCACATTTACTTAGAGCGCTCACCCTAATAATAAAGCCTTTGCATTAATGAACAATAAATTCAAGTTTGAACAGCATTAACACATGGATACAAATATTACCTTTATTGCAGACAATGCCTTTCCCTGCTCCATATTGTGGTACTGTAAACTGACATTATCCACAAAAATAGGGGTACCCCAATCTAAATATAGGGAGAGCAATAGGGGACAAAATCAATAACGAAAAGAGGTTTGCTCTGCCTGTCTGAATAACACTGGATCAAATAGATCTCACTGATAGATATCACCAAAAGGATCGCTTACTGCCACACCAGTTAGAAGGGAACACACATAAAACTATATATAGTGATAAAGGATTGTATTTTTATTCATTTTTTGTTTTTCTTGGTTCAGAATTTCACTTAATATGTATACATAAATGAAACATATACTCAAAACATGAATTCAAATGGGTTTTTGAAAGGGTATGTGCAAAAAACCAAGCTGGGCCCCCTCAGAGGGGTAAAAGGAATATATAAACCAGTGAATCGCATTCATACTAACCAAGCAAACCAAACAATCTTACTCAGTCAAACAATACACTGGACATACATTTTCTCTACATTTAAAATCCTTTTATATACACGAGAAAAATCTTCTCAAGATCTTGGTGTGTCTAGTTGGATGGGCACCAACAGATCGTACAAAAAGACACGCCGACGCGCGTTTCGGTGCAATCACCCAACAATAAGGGTGCCACCTTCTTCAGGGCTTAGTTTGTAAATGTTTCTGTGATCCAGGGGGCCTGTAGGAAAATAATATTGAAAGAAAAGAATTTTTGTCTCACTTATGTTAACAAAATAGTTTTCAGTGATAATAATCGTATACATCAATAGTAAATTCAAGAAAATCAATCGATGACAAATATTCATTCACGAATAGGGTTTTATAATAGAATGGTGTGGCAAGCATGCGCTCAAGTTGGGATTCCATTTAACGAAATTAGACATTACTTTAGGCTATATATGGTATACATAATCAACGGCATAATATCCGGAGCAGCTGCACATAATTTGTCATCTCTCACTCAGTTGGTTGGCTTTGGGGGGGACCTAAACACACAGGTACAGGAAACCTAACATGGGACATGCACTGATGATAAAGATAAGAATAACAGCAACAAAAATAAAGAAAGGAGTAAAAAATAATAATAATCAATTGGTGGTGTACTGTGTAAGATTAACCACTCACCCGAGTTTAAACCCTAGGATACTTCAATTTGATAGTACGGGGAGCGCGGGAGAGAATATGAAAGGAATCACTCTTCGGAGTGTCCTGGGGTAGAACAAAATGAAAAGAGGACACACATTAGTGGATACATTAACAAAGATAAGACTTAATTCGTATAAGAATAGAGAATCAACAGCTATTTGCCTTACAAATTATGCCATATAAAGCGGAAATGGAAACATTTCAAAATCAGTGAAAACCCCTGTTCCGTTCTTACAGGTGGTTAGTTCCTTTAGATAATTGCAAGCTAGAAAAGAAATGTTAATTTTTTTTAAAATCAAGACAAGTCATGAGCATTAAAGGAGATATTAAGATGATGCTTATATATAACTGATGTCGGACAATCAAAAACCCTCAAAGAGGGAGGTCAGAAAAATGTCATTTCATAAGTTGAGAATAGTCCTGATAGAGTACGCAATGGGGAATAACAAAAGTTTCCTGAAATCTAAAGAGAGGCATAGTCATGTAAATGTGAAGTTCATTTCTGTACAGGTCTCAACAATCAGGGGATTCGGGGCAGTCAAAGCTATCTGGTAGGGACTAAAGCTGAAAGATCGCGTTTAAAATGGAGAGACGATGGGGAAACAAATCAAGTGGGCAAAAGCAAGCAGAACACGGGTACAACAAAGAGAAAGTTTATCAAGAAAAACGATAAGTCAACTAATTGCAGACGGCTTTAAGTTAGATGGGATTCAATCATACCTTTAATCAATGCAGAGATAATATAAATGCGATGGTCAACCAATCGGATGATAAAGTTACTTCGAACCGATGGTATTATTTTCCACCGCGATCAGCGCTAAGGACCCATTGGCTCGTTCACGACCCAGCCGGTATCACATGCCCTCTGACGACTGGGCCTTGGCATCTTCTGATTGGTTGACCATCGCATTTAAAGACCCAGCTACATATCCGCTTTTCGCGCGGTTACCTCTTTCGGTAACCATCCTCTCGGCATAACGCTATCCCTACCATACGTTGGCTCTACGCATCACGAACCTGCTTATAAGGTAACTAACTCGGCTCAAACCCGGCTCTAGATGCGGGCTCATAGATACGTATACGATTTTTATACTAACTGAGCGTTCTTTTGAACTTCTCAACGGTAACGTTTGTCTTCCATATTATCTTTATTGTTTCCTATTTAGCCTATCTACATTGCCACATTCAAATCAACGCTGTTGAATTCAGCGTTTGCTTTCGGGATACAATGTTTCCATGTACCTCTTGATACCATGACGTGACCAGCAGGCGTTTCAACTATTTCTACTATCTCTGCATTGATTAAAGGTATGATTGAATCCCATCTAACTTAAAGCCGTCTGCAATTAGTTGACTTATCGTTTTTCTTGATAAACTTTCTCTTTGTTGTACCCGTGTTCTGCTTGCTTTTGCCCACTTGATTTGTTTCCCCATCGTCTCTCCATTTTAAACGCGATCTTTCAGCTTTAGTCCCTACCAGATAGCTTTGACTGCCCCGAATCCCCTGATTGTTGAGACCTGTACAGAAATGAACTTCACATTTACATGACTATGCCTCTCTTTAGATTTCAGGAAACTTTTGTTATTCCCCATTGCGTACTCTATCAGGACTATTCTCAACTTATGAAATGACATTTTTCTGACCTCCCTCTTTGAGGGTTTTTGATTGTCCGACATCAGTTATATATAAGCATCATCTTAATATCTCCTTTAATGCTCATGACTTGTCTTGATTTTAAAAAAAATTAACATTTCTTTTCTAGCTTGCAATTATCTAAAGGAACTAACCACCTGTAAGAACGGATCAGGGGTTTTCACTGATTTTGAAATGTTTCCATTTCCGCTTTATATTGCATAATTTGTAAGGCAAGTAGCTGTTGATTCTCTATTCTTATACGAATTAAGTCTTATCTTTGTTAATGTATCCACTAATGTGTGTCCTCTTTTCATTTTGTTCTACCCCAGGACACTCCGAAGAGTGATTCCTTTCATATTCTCTCCCGCGCTCCCCGTACTATCAAATTGAAGTATCCTAGGGTTTAAACTCGGGTGAGTGGTTAATCTTACACAGTGCACCACCAATTGATTATTATTTTTTACTCCTTTCTTTATTTTTGTTGCTGTTATTCTTATCTTTATCATCAGTGCATGTCCCATGTTAGGTTTCCTGTACCTGTGTGTTTAGGTCCCCCCCAAAGCCAACCAACTGAGTGAGAGATGACAAATTATGTGCAGCTGCTCCGGATATTATGCCGTTGATTATGTATACCATATATAGCCTAAAGTAATGTCTAATTTCGTTAAATGGAATCCCATCTTGAGCGCATGCTTGCCACACCATTCTATTATAAAACCCTATTCGTGAATGAATATTTGTCATCGATTGATTTTCTTGAATTTACTATTGATGTATACGATTATTATCACTGAAAACTATTTTGTTAACATAAGTGAGACAAAAATTCTTTTCTTTCAATATTAATTTCCTACAGGCCCCCTGGATCACAGAAACATTTACAAACTACGCCCTGAAGAAGGTGGCACCCTTATTGTTGGGTGATTGCACCGAAACGCGCGTCGGCGTGTCTTTTTGTACGATCTGTTGGTGCCCATCCAACTAGACACACCAAGATCTTGAGAAGATTTTTCTCGTGTATATAAAAGGATTTTAAATGTAGAGAAAATGTATGTCCAGTGTATTGTTTGACTAAGGAAGATTGTTTGGTTTGCTTGGTTAGTATGATTGCGATTCACTTGTTTATATATTCCTTTTACCCCTCTGAGGGGGCCCAGCTTGGTTTTTTGCACATACCCTTTCAAAAACCCATTTGAATTCATGTTTTGAGTATATGTTTCATTTATGTATACATATTAAGTGAAATTCTGAACCAAGAAAAACAAAAAATGAATAAAAATACAATCCTTTATCACTATATATAGTTTTATGTGTGTTCCCTTCTAACTGGTGTGGCAGTAAGCGATCCTTTTGGTGATATCTATCAGTGAGATCTATTTGATCCAGTGGTATTCAGACAGGCAGAGCAAACCTCTTTTCGTTACTGTAAACTGACAGCCAGGGGGTTTCTGCGGTAGGGGATTGGGCCTACTTGAAATACGCATGAAAACTTGTTGCCCTTGATCTTAAAAAACATATGTCCTGCGAGTGGGGCTACGGGAATTCCACATCCCTGGGCAGTTTGAAAACTATGAGTGTTTTAATTCCTAAAAGTGCTACTGTGACAGAGTTTCATCGGAGTTTGCTGTTGGGTCAAGCTATAGTACAATGTTTTAATTCTTCTTTTGTTTTTGGAGATAATGAATTTCTTTTTAAAGTCTTGTACAGGGATGCCAATATAATTTTTAGGTTCTTTCCTTCGTTTGGAGATCCCTCCTTACAACACATGCAGCATGCACCATTAATAGCTCAACTATTGCATGGCCTGCTGCTACCAAAGTTTCAATTGTAGAATGCACCCCAGAGAAGTCGCAATCAAAGTCAGACTCCGTATCATCCAGTTTAAAATCCTCCACCGGGGCTATTACGATAGAGAAAAACTACATAAAAATGGGACGAGCGGAGTCTGCCCAGTGTTTGCTCTATCAAGCCACATTAGGTAACTTCCCCCACACGGGCTGGGCGTGTCCTCATATCGGGGTATATTGGTGTGAGATAATCATATGATGATATACCAGTCATGTATTAAGATTGTAGATGGTCACCAGAGATGAGAAAACAAAACAAATTTGTCTGGTCTAAGTGCAACTTGTTACCGTTACGCGATTCTCATGTTTCCAAATTCGCTGAAAAATAAAAATATATCTTTAAAAAACAATAGAGACAAATTCAGTACACACTGTGTTAGTATACCTGGCAGTCTTAATAATCAGGGCACTGACTCACTGGGAAGGGCAGGGAGGTATCTGCAGGAGATGATGTATGCTCTGTTGAAGATGTGATGAAGGCAGGGATCAGAGGGGGCTCCTGAGTGGATGCTCTTCATGATCCTGAGGGTATCATTTGGGGTGAGGGTGGTCCAGATGGGCAGGCACTACTAGGGTCTGGAGCCATTTGCTGCTGTAGTTCCAGTTGGGGTGGGTGGGTCTTGGGTTGCGATGCTGTCGTAGTTCTCCCTGATCTTGCGGTGGAAGAAAGTGTTGAGGGTGTTGCAAGTCTTGAGAGGGGGGGGGGGGAATAGCGGGGGGGGGGGGGGGGGGGGCGGAATGTCTGCTGTCTCAGTACTGGGTTTGACTCATTTTTTGACCACGTTGGAGAGTTCTTTGCGGTTGTGTTCATTGGCACTGATGCGTCCCTGTATAGCGGTTTTGAAGGCTGTGTGGTCTGCCAAGATCTTGCTGCTCCTCCATTTTTTCCTTGAGCCGCCTGCAGGTGCACCTGGATTCTTGGAGAGCGTGAGAGATCCAGCTGTCTTTCTTAGAAGACTGCTTGCCTGAGGGGAGCCAGTGTGTTGGCGCAGTTGCAGATCCAGACGAGGGTGTCGCACAGGGTGGTGTACAGGTGATCCATGTCAGGTCGTGGGGGGGGGGGGATAGAATGGGGGTGTACGATAGCTAAAAAGCTGGGTATTTACCCAGAAAGCGTGCTTTGTGTGATTTAGTGTAAATCCGTATATTACTTTTTGATAAAAGAATATTAAAAATGTATGTAAATATAGCAACGTGGTACCACTGTGGAACTACCGTGTACCGCAAGCTTAAAACATTCAATCTGAATGGCTGGACACAACATGAAGTTAAAGTTGTGGCTGCCATTTTATGACCCCCTGTGTCGTACAAACTAATTAAAATAAAGAATAAGGGGTAGGGTTACTCTGACCCTTGTTGGGGGCAGGGGGAGAGGTCCCGCAGGAACACCTCTGGGATCAAATGATAACAATTTTGTTTTTCTTCACGGCACCGTGATACTACTACGTGGGTCAGTGCAGACCCACTTGTAATTTCATGATAATACTACAGAAAAAAAGGGCGGAACTTTGGGTGCGCTGCAAGACCATGGGGGTTGGCCAGCAAAAGGGGTTTTGGCTGCTTATGGGGGCTCTGTGCAGGGCTTGTCCTCGGGCCAGGCCCTGCAGTCAACACCCACGCTTCTCACTGATAAAGGTTCTCACTGATAAAGGTTTAGTGGGGATTGGGTGCCGTAAGGCAATCAGGGCGCGATGTAGGCATGGTAAGATATGGTAATAAAAGATTACTTTATGTTATAAAAAAAAAACACAACTAGAAATTCACTGAAAAATAAATGTTAAAGTGACGTTATTGTTAGGTGTAACTGTAATTCACAACATTACATTTTAAACTCAAAACCACTGAAATTAACCAGTTCTAGTTAACTGAAGTAACTATAACTCCTGTTCTACAGTAACTATGGCTAGCACCCTTGCCATACACTGCACAACTCTGGCATGTTCTATGGCATCACTGATAGTGCGACATCTGAAAAGATATCATTAATGGTAACACTGTGCACGACGGGAACGCAAGCTATAATTACTTCAGTAAACTACAACTGATGATTTTGTTTTTTGATATTTTTTTTAGTTTTAAAGGTAAGGTTTTAACTGACATTTTACCTTACTATGACGTCATTTAAGCTTTGTTTTTTTCAGTTAGTATATATTTATTAATCTCTATGATTGCAACTTTTATTACTGGCCTGCACTTAAAAATGCAGGTTAAAATCCAGCCAGATGGCAACTCTAGTAATCACAGTCATCAGTGCTGGGACCTCACACACCCAATGAACCCTTTTCAAACACATTTCTTTGGAGAGATCAGCACATGGGAAAGATGCACACATTCAACAGAACTGATGTGGTATTTAAAAAAAGACAATATTTATCAGGAGGGAAAATGGACTCACTAAGTTATTTGCCATGTCGGGGAGACTTTAGCGTTGATTAGTCAATGTTCTGTAACTTCCAAACAAGATAGTATGAAAAGCATTAAGTCAATAAGTAATTCGCTGTTACCGATGAAAGTACAAAACGCCCGAAAAGGAGGAGTTAGACATGCTCATCTCACCAGACATGTGTGGTATACTTAAATTACACTCGATCACCTAAGGACTATTCCAACACCACCCATTGTGATTGGTCATTCCCTGTCACTAAGGGTTGGGCATTATGGCGGCCCTGTGAAGTTAAGATGAAACCATGCTATGCTTTCAGCACTTCTGCAACTAGAAACCTGCTAGTTTAAAGTGAGGCTAGAGGACTGACCCAAGTTAGTAGAGACAACCTTCATGGACATATTACGTACCAGGGCGCACCATTACTAGCCGTGCAAGCACGCTCCTAGGCACCCGGGGGAGCACCCGACTGGGGTGTCTCAGCTGGATCCACTGGCCGGGTTCTGGCATGTTGTCGTCCTCTGCTGTGAAGTCTCCATTATCTGTGTGGGAAGAGAGGGTTATTATTTGAGTAAGTGTATGGTTTAGGACAGTGGAGTGAGAAATGCATTTATCGTACAGTAATTATGTATAACAGGTGACAGCCTCACTTTTAAATCTTCCAAACCTTTATACATAGGATAGGATATATGTTTGTAGAGCGCACGATTGCCGTGGCGTCTTGGCGCTAGTGTATGTAAGAGGAAATACGTCCTGTGTTACCAGAAGGACTAGGTGGAAGTAAACAGCCATTTTTTCTAATCCTTCCTAAAGAGCTGCCGATTTGCTTGAAATCTCATGGCCATTGGCATTTTGTTCCATAGTTTTACCGCACCGTTCGATAATGTCCTTCCACCCCATCTTGCCCGCCTAATCTAAGCAGTCTGGATCAAGCCTAGATTGGCAGATCTAAGAGCACGTGAAGGGGTGTAAGGTAGGATTTTTTTTTTTTATTTCCTCGGCACCACCGCCGTAGAGTGCTTTGTGCACCAGACATAAGGCCTTGAATTCCACCCGCTGCTGAATGGGAAGCCAATGCAGTGATTTAATTCCTGCCGAAGTTGGGTGTCCTTTGGGGATATTTAAAAGTAGTCTTGCTGCCGCATTCTGTAAAGACTGAAGTTTTCTCATCTGAGTCTTATCAATGCCCAAAAAAAGGGCATTGCAATAATCAAGTTTAGATAGAAAGAGACCCACCACTACCGTCTTTTGCAGTTCCTGTGAGATAAAAGGAAAACATTTTCTCAAAGTTTTTAGTAAAAAGAAGCAAGAGGAAGTGAGACTGTTCACTTGGGCAGAAAAATTCAGCTGGCCATCGAAAATGACCCCGAGATTCCTGACCTTAGGGACAGGGCACGGACATTTCCCAGTCTCGATCGGTCACCAGGAGTCATTCCACAGGGACCAGCTATGGCCAAACTAACAGAGTAACAAACAAAGGAGAAGAACTTCAGGGCACCTAGTACCAAATTTTTCTGAGTTTAGGAACCAGTATCCTTGCTTTGTTAGTAGTATCTATATTGCTACGTATTCAAACTTTTGCAAAGTACGGCGCGTCATGTTCTGCACTGATGAAGTACTATCTTATATAACTGTGTGCACATCTATTGACTCTTTTCTGCCTGCACTGACCCCTGACTAGATTCCCTACTACGATCAAGACACTAGGATACCACGTTGAGTGAGGATCACTAAATCCTGCATTGGTGGAGCAAATTCAGGAAATACTGCAACTGTTTCCTCTAGAACCACGGTTACCTCGTGTGGAGCACTCCCTTTAAACTCTGTGACTTCAAAGAAATACGTACCTAGAACCAGTTGTGAACTTTGTTGACATAATAGGAGGAACAATGGTATTCTTGCTCCTTGAGTATACCATGCTGTGCTCAGGTGTTCCAGGCACTGTTGTGTCACTCCAGGACCCCAAGGGAACTAACAGATTCTGCCTAGGACTATCAAGTTTCACTATATGAGCCCATAAGGTTAATCCCTAGAGCAGACCGTCGGTCTGACGTTTTCAAGGGGCACTAGCAAAAGTTAATGAATAACTGCTATTTTGGATATCCGCTGACCCTGCCAAAACCTTAAACCAAGGATTTGTTATTACTTTGAAATTCTAGAAAACTTTTAGAAAGTTGTGCTGGTTCTGCCGTGCTCAAATATAGAAAGCATTCTTCTACCGAATGCCTGCACAGTGTCAAAAAGAACAGCGATTCAAGCAAACGAGAGTGCTTCCGAGGGATGGCAATGTCTGCCCTAATGAAGAACTCTTGTTCAAACAGAGAGGAGCCACCACTTCATTTGTTCTGCTGCAGTGTGCAAAAATCATTTGGGGTCCTTTCTCAGCTCCATTAGAGCCATGCATCTGGTTGTGTTGTGTTCTATTTTTTGCAAACACATTTTTAAAGGACTTTCCTTTTCCATGAAACCTACGTGCCATTCACCAACCTTTACGAAGAACGAAAAGCAATGCTTACTTACCAGTAATCCTAGTATTCCTCCATGGTGATCTTCATTATAGTTATAAGAACTGATATATATATATATTTATATATCCACGCACACATAGAGTGTAGCGCTGTAGATTCACATCCTCTCCATCCTCTTGCATCTAGTGTTGGGCCTAGATGATGCAACTTGCTTTTCTTCAAGGAAGTGTGCCCCAAAAGGTGTTGACTCCACACAAATGTGAGGTGCCCGAAAGGGTCAGGGATAATCAAAAACAAAAGAAGGTCCATTCACACTACATTCACTCAAATACCTACACGCTGAACACTACTATATGTAAAAATGTCTCATTTATTGGAGTATAAAAAATGTAAAATCATTAAGATCACTATGATGCTATATAGAAAGAGTACATACATTGCTCTATGTTTATCATACTCGAACTTGCTCCTACTGCTCGGTACAAACCATATCTATTACCGTTTCTGCTACCTGACCAAACTTGTTAAAAATATCTGGATACTCTATCTGCTCTGTTTTACTAATAGTATTATTCTTACTCTGCCCACCTGCATAAACCTGTTAAAAACTGTTGATTCGTTTGATACGACATGCTTTGATACGTTCTTTAAACCACTTAGCAAAAATGTGTATTCTTACTCTGCCTGTTTGTAAAGCGCTCCGATACCCTATTTTGGGTTTGGTCGCGCTATAGAAAACTCTAAAAAATAAAAAATACAAAATATCACAAATAGACTTCATATAAAAATCTAATATATATATAACATCAAAGTTAAAAACATATTTAATACATTTCCATAGATGATAACAGTAGAAACAGAGAAATATCACATTAAGCAGAAATATTTATTTACAAAATTTCACCATGAAAATACATATAAATATCACAATAAAAATCTTAGGTTGTCGACGCAGCGTTTTGGTGGATGAAACTTGATAGACACCCCCTTCTTCAGGACAAAAACATTTTGACAACAGAAATCGCTCTATAAAATATAAGATGTACACAATTATATTTAAAAATGGGCATAATAGCATCTAAAAGTTAAGTGCTGCTAAAATCATACGAACTTGCTGTCATAACATAATTATACTAACACGTTCTTTCATTCCGGTTCTCAAATTTTACTACCCATAGGTCTTTATTTAATTCTCCGGTTGAGTACAAAGATCATACCTACTTTGAACCCCATATTCTATTTATAATTACTTTCTGGTTTTGTTTTCATCCAATATCTTAAACCTTATATTAATACTTAATTGTTAGCTTCCCACTTATTACCACCTTCCCTTTATATCTACTGACCATAGTTACCTGCAGACAGTTGTTCTAGGACGCCTTCTGTTGTTGCAGTTATATCGACGAGATTCTGAGGTGTATTGTGTTCTGGAATAAAATGGAACCAAATTATGGCCCATATTTTATTAATTATACAATGTGCAGTATATACTATGTCCAGCTTTGCTTTAAATTACCTTATATTTGAATCCTTGTTACACCATTGGGTGGACTTTCATTAATTCGTTTCCATTAGCATTCTCCACAAATTTCTTAGGATGAGACACTATTTTAGGATATATACTTATTAGTCTAAAGTGCCTTACGCTCTTAGGTTCCATCCACAGGACTACAATGCCTTTTAACTTTTACCTATACGTGGCCTTTGTATTTATTAGTATGCAGGATCCCTGTTCAGTCTACTTTGATCCGCTTCTTTCAAAAATCTCAAGCCTACAGAGCCACTTAGCAGGAATGTGGATTGTTTCTTGAGATCCCTTGCCTCGAGTCAACCCTCATTTATTAAAGATACTACGGATATAATCAAGAAGAATGAAGGGACAGAATTTAACTCTGAAAGAGATTGGCATGTGTCTTTAGATATTGAAGCCTCATACACTAATATCCCCCAAGAGGCTACAATAGAGATGATTAGAAAAGTGTTAGAAGATGATGTAGGGGAACTAACATCACATGCCAGGCTGATCACTGAATGTGTTGAAATTATTTTTAAAAAAAACATCTTATTCAATGACGAGCAGTTCTGCCAAATTAAAGGGACCAGCATGGGTGTAAGCTGTGCGCCAAGTTTTGCATTTTAAATGAAGTGGCACCATTCTTTGAAAATATAATGCACTGGGGGCGTTTCATTGATGATGTGATTTTTTATTTGGCATGGTAATAAGGAGACACTAGAGGAATTCATTGAGTGGATAAATTGTGGAGATGTGAACCTTAAATTTACATCCTCTAGCAGCCAATATTTTTGTGATTTTCTTGATATCAAAATTGCGGCTGTTGATAACGTATTAGAAGTAGATTTTTTTTACCAAACCTTCGGATAGAAACGCCATCCTACACTACTCAAGTAACCACTCAAGTACACAAAGGAATAATATTGCCTTTCATCAATTTTTAAGGTTAAAAAGAAATTTTACAAACAAAAATGATATTGAGAACCATGCAGAGACACTAAAAGAAAAATTGCAGAATAGAGGTTACCCTGAGCTTATAAGAGAGCTAAGTATTATAACAGGGAGAACCTATTTGCAACCAAGTAGAAAACAATTAGAGAGAATGAACAAAGGATAGTGTGTTACAAACTGTTCATGTATCAGCAACAAGATTAAGAACTTCACAAATAGAAATTGGTCCTTACTAAATTCGATAGAGAAAGTCCGCCAACCCAAACCCATAAGGACTCTAATGTGGCACAACAAATAAGTGTGATCAATGGAGGTCATTTCCCATGTGGCAGTTGCGGAAGCTGCAATTCTATAATTAAAGGGGGCAATATAGAGCACAAGGGTAAACAACATTATTTTAAGACTATGATGAATTGTAAAACGAAGAATGCAGTTTATCTAATCGTATGCCCAAGTAACAGAGGTTATAAAGGTGAAACTAAGAGAGAAATACGTATGAAATTAAACCAGCATAGATCGGCCATAAGAACGAACAAGAAGACTGAACATTGGGCACAATAAAAAGTGGTGTGTATTAGAGTGCATCAGGGGCTCAGTTAAGGGTAGTGATTTGGATAACAAAAGAAAGAGGAAGGGACAGTTCTACCTGAGCAGATTTGAGAATACAAATCTGGATTAAATCATCTGGAAGAATGGGAACGATTGGTACTGTAATAGTTGAATCGACTACGATGCATATTATGATCTATGGATACTGAACGCAAGCACCCAACATGGTATCTATGAGAACAGGGGTTTGATGTTTACTTTAGTTTAAGGCATCTGGATAAGGAACCTTATGCAATAATCAGGTATTGCATTAAACACTGGGGGAATATCTGATTATTATCTGAAGCCACCATGATTAACTATCATATGTGAGCAGTTAAAAGTTGGGCACCACTAAGTGCATTTCTTTGCCAGACACCTTACTAGAAGCACTATAATAGCTTAGCCGCCTATGAGCTGAGCCTGTGATGAGGGGGTTCAGAACTTCCTTTCTGTCAGGAAGTAGTATTCATTTTGCAACAACAAAAAACTCTCTTGCTTTCTTTGTGGTTTCAGTCACTCACGGTCTTATTTAACGAGCAATAAATGTCTCCATCACCAGATAGTCCCTTCTAGCTACCTCTGGCATTCATCTAACAGAGTTGTTGCTGAAAGCTGGTCAGAAGAGGAATGATTAGGCGAATCGCAATGAGGCCAAAGGCTCCAGAGCGGTACAAGAGATGAAGGATACAGGGATGTGGAATTCCTATAGCCTGACGTCCAGGACATTGTTTGGGGTCAAGGGCAACAGGTTTTCATGTGTATTTTGTCCTTGGGACAAGTAGGCCCAACCCCCAGCAGCAAACCCTTTGGCTGCCAGTTTGCAGCACCAAATTATGGAATAGGGAAGGGCACTGTCTGCAGTTAAGGTAATATTTTTGCCCATATGTTAACGCTGATCTAACTTGTAATTAAGGTTCCTTAATTAAAAGCCTTTATTATTCGGTTGAGCACTTAGAGGAAATGTTGTAAGCTCCAACTGCACTAATGACAGTGGTTCCAGTATAAAAATGTGTACACATGTTTTCAAAGTTTAGCAATCTAAGGCTATGTAGAATTCTCCCAGAATGCTCTGTGATTTGATACAAATATTTGCAGAAGCTTTAAAGCAATAGTGATGATTATTTGCTTTCGAAATTAAATGTTGTGAGAAAGTGCCATCTTTCTTGCATGGTATGCCCAAGTTTTTTTTGCTGAATTGCTGAATGTACTTTGACTGAGTGTGCCCTGGGCTCCTGCTAATCAGGTGCCCAGGGCCTATGTTTCTTCCCTAAAAACTGTGCTGAAACCTAAAGCCCAAATTGGCAAACCCTGGCCACATCTCAGCCCCTGCTAAATGGTACACTAGGTACCCAGGGCCTTGTGACCAGGGAAGGCATCTAAGGGCTGCAGCACTTATTGTGCCAACCTTAGCGGCCCTATACCCTGACACAAACACACTGCCTTTGCAGGCTGAGTGTCTGGGTATAGAACAAAACAGAGTCGACATGGCACACATCCCTGTGTGCCATGCCCACAACATACACTGCCCTGGCATACATCTGTCAACCCTCTAGCTGGGTGCCCTATGCCAGTGGTGTGGGTAAAGGAGCATGAGCCCTGTGCCAATACAGTACCCAGGTCCATTCCTGAGCACTGTAAGTGCAGTGCTGCCATTTAAGAGTATATGGTGCTGGGAGCTCGTCAACACGAACTCCACAGCACTATGATGGCTTCACTGAAGACTGGGAAGTTTGGCATCAAACTTCTCAGCATATTAAACTCGCACTGATACCAGTGCAGGATGTAATGTACAATGCACGACAGAGGGCATCTTAGAGATGCGCCCTAAACCTAACCTACAATCCACGTCTGGTCTGAGGGGCTGCCTAGGTTGCCACACAGCAGACATGTTGCTGGACCCCTGGGTAGAGCCATCCGCTCTCCTGGGCCTGCAACAATGCACATCCTGGGCGAGGTGCTAGGTCTCATCCCCCAGAATGGGCAGGGGAAGCTTAAAAGACATACCACCTTTGTGAGCTTCTCCAGGTCAATTGCTGTACTCAGCAACCGCCCCCTACCGCTTCTAGATCCCCACTCTGGCGGGAAGACTGGCCGGAAACCCCAAGGAAGGACAGGTGGGTGTGCCAGCCTCTGCCAACCCCACCCCTCAGGTGGGGGAGGCGAGGTGAAACATCTCTGGGCTCTCGCCATCTTGAAGATGGGGAGCCCTGCCTTATCAGGACTAGGCAACTGCTCCCCTCCCACAGGAGAGTGGCAGGATAGGGGGCGTACCCACCCCAGGGCAGGGACCCAGTGGCCCCTGCCCTTTACCTACCTGTAACGCCCCTAAATTTAGTATTTAGGGGCACCCTGAACCTTCCTTCCTTCCTTAGATCCAGATTCCGAAACAGCAAAGAAGATCAAGAAGAAAGAAGACCTGCCGTGCAGCTGATAACAAGAGGAAGACACCAAATGCTTTGGCCCCAGCCCTACTGGCCAGTCGACCCTCGAACCTGCTAAATCCCGGCATCTCCCGTGGCCAGCAACCTCACAAACCCCGGAGGACCTGGCTACCTTGTGACTCTGAGCATCTGGGACTCCTACGAGCAGTGGCTCTGCTCAAAGCAAGTAACTGACCCCTGGCATCAGCCAGGAACCGCGAACCATGCACACTCTGCACCCGCCATGCCTGGCCTGTGCTGGAGTGGACAAAGACCACGAGGACGTCCCCCCGGTGACTGTGACCCTGAATTCGGCACCCAAGGCCCCACCTCGATGTGCCGGACGACGCCTGCAGCCTCAGAACCACGACCCCCCCCAACTGCGATCAACAGAGGGTAAGATTTCCCGACACCATAAGGCACTCCTGCACCCTGCGGCCCCCTGTGCCCAACTCCTGGGTACCTACCTATCCTCCAACTACCCAACTTACCTCTCAAAGTGGTGGTCGCACCTGAAGAATCTTCGCCCCGAGCTTGCAGCCTTTGTTCGTTCTTGAGCTTCTCCATTGCAATCCATTGAGCACGCGACGGCTCAAAAAGCACCCTGCACCCAGCCGCCCGGGTGGCCCTGGCAGTGCAACTTCTACTCTAACCTACTCCCAGCGCCTTGAGACCCTACGGGTGAGTAGTGCGCTATATAAATGTCGTTGATTGATTGATTGGTTCCCCATTTGCCCTGAGCAAGTGACCAGGAGCCCAGCTCCCACAGCTGCGTGGCCTGCTAGCCAGCAGCCACCAACCACGGGCCCCCTGCCTGCCATAGGATAACATTGGGCCTACCTCACTCTGCATCCAGCTGTCCCTGTGACGCTGAGGGTGCAACAACTGTACTTACCTGACCCTGGGAGACCCCTGAGCCTGTGCCCAGAACCTTAACTCAGCCATTCGAGTACTTACCCAAAAGTCGATAACTCACTTTTCTTCCATAGGGTAACATTGGCTGGTTTCACTTGAAAATTCTTTAAAGTGTGGAGTTTCTAAACTTTAAAATATTCACCTAAATCAACCGAGTAACGAAATCGAAAATACTCACCTGCTATTAGGAGAGATCCCAGTGCTGGATCTTGGTGCCCAGCACTGACCCTGAAAAGTAATTACAACCGTACTTACCGCTAACTCAATTTTTCCCCATAGGAAACCATTGACTGTTTTTCTGTGAAATTTCCTGTGTCGATTTTTGCAAAACTACAAATATTCTTTAAAAATCGTACCAACTGTGAAAACCTAATTACTTACCTGTTTTAGATGGATGTCCTAGTACTGAGCCTAGAAGCCCAGCACTGGATTACAAAAGTAACGAGAACATACTTTACCTGCAAATTGAATTTCCTTCCATAGGATAACAGTGCCTAGTTTTTGCTGAAAAAGTTTCAGTGTCGATTTTACAAATATTCGTTAAAAATTACCTGTATAACCTAAACGCATTTTCTCAACTGCTTACAGGTGGTACACTAGTGCTGGATCCAGGATCCAACACTGAGCTAGAAAAAGTAACAATAACCCCACTTACCTGCTAAGTGAATTTCCTCCCATAGGATAACATTGGTAATTTGATTAGAAAATGTTTCTAAGTGTCAACTTTTAAAATACCAAAATATTGCTTAAAAATCACAACAGTAACTAAATCGTATATACTCACCTGTTTCGAGGAACTGTCCCAGGACTGAATCTAGGATCCAGTCCTGGAGTTAGAAAAGTAATTGTAAAAGTAATCAATTGCATTCAACTTGAAATTCCCATTGAGCTCAATGTATTATTGTGTTTGAAATTGTGTTGCCTACTGCAGCAGACTGTAACTATTGCATTCAAAAGTCAATTGCCTATTGCAAAGTATTAAACTAAAGCATCTCATTCTGAGAAAGTATATTTTGATACCTATTGTTGGTTCTAAAATAAAACAACCATATATTTTTATATACAAACCATTGGCCTAGAGTTCAGTTATAGAGTGTGTGAAACCATTTGCTGACTGAGTGTGTACAACAAATGCTTTACACTGTCCTCTGATGCTGCCTTACTGCTCGACCAAGCTACCACTTTAGAGAGTAAGGTTATATCTAACTTTAGACTCTGCCAAACCTCTGGGGGCTGTGGACTCTGTCCACACTGTACCTATTTGGGTACAGTATATACACAGTAGAGACAGAGCCACTTTCTCACATTGGTGGATCAGCGGTTGGATACAAACTTGCATTTGTTGTACTACTTGGTTACCATCTGATCACACAACAGAACTCTTAAAAATTGCCTTTACAATTCTGATTGGTCTTTTCTAAAATACTAAAAGTCTTGTCAGGGCCTTGCTTAAGTCCCATTAGAATTTTAGAAAAATAAAAAAAGTCACTATAGTCCAGGGTAGAGGGTTAGAACTGTCAGGTTAGAATGTCTCATAGAAACCCAGCTATTAGTGAAAATAATACCATGCAGGACCTGGTGGAGGAGCTCGACCTCACACCTTACTTACACTTGTCTTTCAAGGAATTGAGGTCCCTATGCAAACTTAAAAAATTACCAATGGGTCTGCATCCAACCAAACTAAGGCTCCAGGAGCTCTTGGCGGAGTATGGTCAATCTGAACATGGTGATGACCAGTCAGAGGAGGACAGGGAGGAGGATAATGACCCCCCTCCAGTAATCCCTAGGGAGGAAAGGGCCCCCATACACTTGAATCCAAGAATTAGCATCTGGGAACCAAGAGATCACACAAGTGAACCAGGTACCAGAGAGTTCACAGGGGTCCCACCAGTGAAGAGGACAGCTTTATAGCAAAGCTGGCCAAAAGGTTGGATCTAGAGTCCAGGCTCTTGGCTCTAGAGAAAGAAAGGAGAGAGATGGGTTTAGCACCCATCAATGGTGGCAGCAATAATAAAAATAAGGATAGGGAGGAAACTTCTGATCCTAAAATCCCCAAAGGGGTTGTCCCTAAATTTGAGGAAGGTGATGACATCACCAAATGGTTCACAGCCTTTGAGGGGGCTTGTGAAATAAGAAGAGTAAAGAAACCTCTCTGGGGGGGCACTCCTGTTGGAACTATTCTCTGGTAACTGCAGAGACAGGCTTCTGACCCTCTCTGGGCAAGATGCAGGGTCCTACGACCTCATGAGGAAGACTCTTGTTTGAGGGATTTGGATTCACTACTGAGGAGAATAGAATTAGTTTCACGGGGCTCACAAAACCCAGACCCTGTCTTGGATTGACTCCGTAGACTTCTCAGTAAAGACACTGGATGGTTGGTTAGCTGGACATTGTGTGCATGATTTTACTGGATTGTAGGTCTAATTTCTCCCCAAGCATTGGGAAAGAAGGCAGACCACTGGGTCAAGACTAGGGTGACAAGGACAGCCACTGGGGGTGACCAGAAGAAGGTGGTCACAACCCCCCCCCCCCCGCCCCCCACCCCCAGGGGAAAGGTGGTGAGAATCCCCAAGATAAGAAGTCTGAGTCTTCCAAAGGGCCCCAAAAACCTGTTCAGGGGGTGGGTCTCAAACTACTCCCTATGTGCCTCAACCCTATAGGGGGAAGAACTTTGATCCCTTAAAGGCCTGGTGTAATAACTGTAGGAGGTCAGGAGACCTAACTGTAGATAAAGCTTGTCCCCACAACAAGGCCCCTAAGGCACCCAGTACAGCTACTCCTGGGGCAGCAAGTCTACAGATGGGATCAGAAGTGCGCCCTGAGCAAATCTGAGGACACACTGAGGCAAGTCTAGTTTCAATGGGGGAAGTGGCGTTGCGCCACTGTAGCTGTGTGGCCACCCAACTTAAATAAATATTTGCAATACCCCTGGGTGAATGGAACTAGGGTAGAAGCCCTGAGAGATACAGGTGCCAGTGTCACTATGGTGAGAGACACACTGAGCAGTATTTGATTGGGAAAACTTACCCAGTCACCAATGCAGACAGTGTCACCACTAGTCATCCCATGGCCATGGTGACATTAGGCTGGTGGTGGGGGAAGGGGGGGTGGGCTGGGGGAATGGGGATTACTGGACTGAAACCGGTAGTGGTCTCTCCAAAGTTACCAGCTGCATGTCTACTAGGAAATGATCTGGAAAGCTAAAGGCCCATGCAGCAATGCTGGGCATTATTGAATTGGTGTGTGTGCAAACCAGAGCACAGAGCAAGAGGAAGGGTGAAAAAGTAGGTCTGGAGCCTGAAATAATGGCCCAACCAACCAAGAGAAAAGGTAAGAAGACTGAGGAACCAGCTTCTGTACAGCAGACCACTCAGGATCCCTCTCCACAGGGAGAGGACTTGGATACCCCTGAAGGAACTGAGCCCATGGAGCTTGACCCATACCAGGTTGAACTCTTGGGCCCAGAGGGACCCTCTAGGGAAGAGCTGTGCCACGGTCAGCAAGACTGTCCCACTCTTGAAAGCCTTAGGCAGCAACCTGTTTCAGAAGCAAAGGGAGATGTCAGTGGTACCCACAGCCTTATTGGGAAGGATTACTGTATGCTGAGGCAAGAGACCCCACTCCTGGAACCACCAGGAGGGTGGTAGTGCCACAGAAGTAAAGGGAGTTCCTCCTAACTTTGGCTCATGACAGCCCCCTAGCTGGACATCTGGGGAAAACCAAAACTTGGGAAAGGTTAGTTAGTCACTTCTACTTGCCCCAGATGCACCAAAAGGTGAAGGCTCCTGTGTTACCTGTCAAGCAAGACAGGTGGCCACCCAAAGGCCCCACTAATCCCATTACCAGTGGTGGGGGTGCCCTTTGAAAGGGTAGGTGTGGACATTGTGGGTCCACTTGAACCTCCCACAGCCTCAGAGAACAAATTGATTCTAGTAGTAGTGGATCATGCTACTAGGTACCCTGAAGCAATTCCACTTAGGACCACTACAGCTCCTGCAGTAGCCAAGGCCCTCCTGGGTGTCTTCACCAGGGTAGGGTTTCCTAAGGAGGTGGTTTCAGACAGAGGTTCCAACTTCATGTCTGCTTACCTGACACACGTGGAAGGAGTGTGGAGTGCAGTACAAGTTTACTACACCCTACCATCCACAAACCAATGGCCTTGTTGAGAGATTCAACAAGACATTGAAAGGCATGATCATGGGACTCCCTGAAAAAACTCAAAAGGAGATGGGATGTCTTGTTGCCATGCCTGCTTTTCGCTTACAGAGAAGTGCCACAGAAGGGAGTAGGTTTTTCACCCGTTGAACTTCTGTTTGGTCATCCTGTGAGGGGACCACGGTCTTGAAAAGGAGGGCTGGGAGAGGCTTCTCCAAGAGCCCAAACAAGACATAGTGGACTATGTGCGTGGCCTAAGGTCCAGAATGGCTGAGTACATGGAAAAGGCATCCAAGAATCTTGAGGCCAGCCAGGAGCTTCAGAAGCACTGGTATGACCAAAAAGCTGCACTGGTTGAATTTCAACCTGGGCAAAAGGTGTCTGTTTTGGGGCCAGTGGCACCAAGGGCCCTCCAAGATAAATGGAGTGGCCCTTACCCTATCCTAGAAAAAAAGCGTGAGGTCACCTACTTAGTTGACCTGGGCACTAGCAGGACACCCAAACGCGTTATCCATGTGAACCGCCTTAAACTCTACAATGACAGAGCTGACATCACCATGCTGATGGTGACTGACAAGGAACAGGAAGCAGAGAGTGAACCTCTCCCTGATCTCCTCTCCTACAGACCACAAGATGGGTCAGTCAGTAGATGGTGTAGTCTTTTCAGACACCCTCTCTGGCCAACAACTGACTGCAAGCAAGTCTTGCAGCAGTATGCTAGCCTCTTTTCCCTGACCCCTGGTCTGACAAACTGGTGTACCCATGATGTGGACACTGGTGACAGTGCACCTGTCAAAAACAAAATCTATCGTCAGTCGGAACAAGTCAAGGAAAGCATCGAAGCTGAAGTCAGCAAGATGCTGGAGTTAGGGGTGATTGAACCCTCTGAGAGCCCCTGGGCTAGCCCAGTGGTTCTGGTCCCCAGACCTCATCAACAGGGTGGAAAGAGAGGGATAAGGTTCTGTGTGGACTATAGAGAGCTCAACTCTGTCACCAAGACAGATGCTCACCCTATTCCAAGAGCAGATGAACTGATAGATAAATTGGGAGCAGCCAAATTCCTCAGTACCTTTGACTTAACTGCAGGGTATTGGCAGATTGGCATGGCCCCAGGAGAAAAAGAGAAAATAGTATTCTCCACACCTGATGGGCATTATCAGTTCACTGTGATGCCTTTTGGGTTAAAGAATGCCCCTGCCATCTTCCAAAGGTTTGTGAACCATGTCCTGGCTGGGTTGGAGTCCTTTAGTTCAGCTTATCTTGATGATATTGCTGTCTTTAGCTCCACCCGGCAGGATCACCTGATCCACCTTGGGAAGGCTTTTGAGGCCCTGCAATCTGCAGGCCTAACTATCAAGGCATCCAAATGCCAGATAGGGAAGGGCACTGTGGTATACTTGGGCCACCTTGTAGGTGGAGGCCAGGTACAACCCTTACAACCCAAGATCAAGGCCATCCTGGACTGGGTACCTCCAACAACCCAGACCCAAGTCAGGGCATTCCTTGGCTTGACTGGGTACTACAGGAGGTTTGTGAAGGGATATGGGTCCATTGTGACTCCCCTCACAGAACTCACCTCCAAGAAGATGCCCAAGAAGGTTAACTGGACAGTTAGTTGCCAAAAGGCTTTTGACACCCTGAAAGAAGCAATGTGCTCAGCACCAATTCTAAAAGCTCCAGATTATGCCAAGCAGTTCATAGTGCAGACTGATGCCTCTGAGCTAGGGATAGGAGCGGTCCTCTCCCAGACCAATGATGAAGGCCAAGACCAACCTGTTGCTTTTATAAGCAGGAGGCTACTCCCCAGAGAGCAGCGCTGGAGTGCCACTGAGAGGGAGGCCTTTGCTGTGGTTTGGTCCCTGAAGAAGTTGAGGCCATACTTGTTTGGTACTCACTTCCTGGTTCAAACTGACCACAGACCTCTCAGATGGCTAATGCAGATGAAAGGGGAAAATCCCAAACTACGAAGGTGGTCCATCTCCCTACAGGGAATGGACTTTGAAGTGGAACACAGACCAGGGATTGCCCATGCCAACGCAGATGGACATTCCAGGTTCTTCCACTTAAACAATGAAGACTGCATAGGGCAAGGTTAGTCTCATCACCTTTCGTTAGGGGGGAGGGGAGGTTGTGTGAGAAAGTGTCTTCTTTCTTGCATGGTATGCCCCCATTTTTTTGCTGAATTGCTGAATGTACTTTGACTGAGTGTGCCCTGGGCTCCTGCCAATCAGGTGCCCAGGGCCTATGTTCCTTCCCTAAAAACAGTGCTGAAACCTAAAACCCAAATTAGCAAACCCTGGCCACATGTCAGCCCCTGGTAAATGGTACACTAGGTAGGCAGGGCCATGTGACCAGGGAAGGCCCCTAAGGGCTGCAGCACTTATTGTGCCACCATTAGAGGCCCTGTACCCTGACACAAACACACTGCCCTTGCAGGCTGAGTGTCTGGGTAAAAGAACAAAACAGAGTCGACGTGGCACACATCCCTGTGTGCCATGCCCACAACACACTGCCCTGGCATACATCAGCCACCCCTCTAGATGGGTGCCCTATGCCAATGGTGTGGGTACAGGAGCATGAGCCCTGTGCCCCTACAGTACCCAGGTCCATTCCTGGGCACTGTAAGTGCAGTGCTGCCATTTAAGAGTATATGGCGCTGAGAGCTCGTCAACATGAACTCCACAGCACCATGATGGCTTCACTGAAGACTGGGAAGTTTGGTATCACACTTCTCAGCACATTAAACTCGCACTGATACCAGTGCAGGATGTAATGTACAATGCACGACAGAGGGCATTTTAGAGATGCACCCTGAACCTAACCTACAATCCACGTCTGGTCTGAGGGGCTGCCTAGGCTGCCACACAGCAGAAATGTTGCTGGACCCCTGGGTAGAGAGCCATCCGCTCTCCTGGGCCTGCAACAATGCACATCCTGGGCGAGGTGCTAGGTCTCCTCCCCCAGGATGGGCAGGGGAAGCTTCAAAGGCATAGCGCCTTTGTGGGCTTCTCCAGGCCACTTGCTGTACTCAGCAACTGACCCTACCGGTTCTAAACCCAAACTCTGACGGGAAGATTGGCCAGAAAACCCAAGGAAGGACAGGGGGTGTGCCAGAATCTGCCAACCCCACCCCTCAGGTGGGGGAGGCGAGGTGAAACACATCTCCGGGCTCTCGCCATCTTGAAGATGGGGAGCCCTGCCCAATCAGGACTAGGCCACTGCCCCCCTCCCACAGGAAAGTGGCAGGATAGGGGGTGTACCCACCCCAGGGCAGGGACCCAGTGGTCCCTGCCCTTTACCTATCTGTAACGCCCCTAAATTTAGTATTTAGGGGCACCCTGAACCTTCCTTAGATCCAGATTCCGAAACAGCAAAGAAGATCAAGAAGAAAGAAGACCTGCCGTGCAGCTGCTAAACAAGAGGAAGACACCAACTGCTTTGGCCCCAGCCCTACAGGCCTGTTGACCCTCGCATCTGCTCCTGCTTAATACCGGCATCTCCCGTGGCCAGCAACCTCACAAACCCCGGAGGACCTGGCTACCTTGGGACTCTGAGCATCTGGGACTCCCACGAGCAGTGGCTCTGCTCAAAGCAAGTAACTGACCCCTGGCATCAGCCAGGAACCGCGAACCCTGCACACTCTGCACCTGCGAAGCCTGGCCTGTGCTGGAGTGGACAAAGACCCCGAGGACGTGCCCTCGGCGACTGTGACCCCAAAAACCGTCACATAAGGCCCCACCTTGGCACTCCTGACGACGCCTGCAGCCTCAGAACCAGGGCCCCCACCCAACCGCGATCAACAGAGGGTAATATTTCCCGACACCAAAACGCACCCCTGCAACCGGCGTCCTGTGGCCCCCTGTGCCCAACTCCTCTGTACCTACCAATCCTCCAACTACCCTACTTACCTCTCGAAGTGGTGGTCACAACTGAAGAATCTTCGTCCCCGAGCTTGCTGCCTTTGTTCGTTCTTGAGCTTCTCCATTTCAATCCATTGAGCGCCCGAAGGCTCAAAAGCACCCTGCACCCACACGCCAGAGTGGGTGCCCCTGGCTGTGCAACCTCTACTCCTACCTACTTCCCCATTTGCCTGAGCAAGTGACCAGGAGCCCAGCTCCCAGAGCCGCGTGGCCTGCTAGTCAGCAGCCACCAACCAAGGGTCCCCTGCCTTCCATAGGATAACATTGGGCCTAACTCACTCTGCACCCGGCTGCCCCTGTGCCGCTGAGGGTGTAACAACTGTACTTACCTAAACCTGGGAGACACCTGAGTCTGTGCCCAGAACCTTAACTCTGCCAGTCGAGTACTTACCCAAAAGTCGATAATTCACTTTTCTTCCATAGGGTAACATTGACTGGTTTCACTTGAAATTTATTTTAAGTGTGGAGTTTCTAAACTTCAATATATTCACCTAAAATCGACCGAGTAATGAAAACGGAAATACTCACCTGCTATTAGGAGAGATCTCAGTGCTGGATCTTGGTGCCCAGCACGGACCCTGAAAAGTACTTTAAACCGTACTTACCACTAACTAAATTTTCTTCCATAGGAAACCATGGACTGTTTTTCTGTGAAATTCCTTGTGTCGATTTTTGCAAAACTACAAATATTCTTTAAAAATCGTACCAACTGTGAAAACCTAATTACTTACCTAGGAGCCCAGCACTGGATTACAAAAGTAACGAGAACATACTTTACCCGTAACATGAATTTTCTTCCATGGGAAACCATTGACTGTTTTTCTATGAAATTTCTTCTAAGTATCGATTTTGCAAACATAAATATTCGTTAAAAATCACCTGTATAACTTAAACGCAGTTTCTCAACTGCTTACAGGTGGTACCCTAGTGCTGGATCCAGGGTCCAACAGTGACATAGAAAAAGTAACAATAACCCCACTTACCTGCTAAGTGAATTTCCTCCCATAGGATAACATTGGTAATTTGATTAGAAAAAGTTTTTAAGTGTCAACTTTTCAAATACCAAAATATTGCTTAAAAATCACAACAGTAACTAAATCGTATTTACTCACCTGTTTTGAGGAACTGTCCCAGGACTGAATCTAGGATCCAGTCCTGGAGTTAGAAAAGTAATCTTAAAAGTAACCAATTGCATTTAACTTGAAATTCCCATTGAGCTCAATGTATTATTGTGTTTGAAATTGTGTTGCCTATTGCAACAAACTGTAACTATTGCATTCAAAAGTCTATTGCCTATTGCAAAGTATTTAACTAAAGCATCTCATTCTGAGAAAGTATATTTTGATACCGGTTGGTTCTAAAATAAAACAACCATATATTTTTATATACAAACCATTGGCCTAGAGTTCAGTTATTGAGTGTGTGAGACCATTTGCTGACTGAGTGTGTACATCAAATGCTTTACACTGGCCTGCCAATACACCATGATGTCTGCTGGCACTTTTAAGGCGGTGACTTGTCTGTACTCCAGAATGTTGCGTGAGACTCTGCGGTCGCTGACGGCACTAAAGGCGAAGTGGGAGCTGGAAGTGCAGACTGAGATCCCTGACGCTACGTGGGCGGGGCTGGTGCGGCGAGCTCGGAAAAGTACCAGGAACGCGCGCTTCCAGCTGATACATTTCTATATTCTCCACAGGGCCTACCTTACACCAAGTAACCTTGGGAAGTATTTCGGGGTGGCAGATGCGGTGTGCCCTAGATGTGGAACGGTGGGAGCGGAGCTGGGGCATATGCTGTGGGACTGCCCTCACACCTGCAAGACTACTGGAGGGCGGTTGGTGAAACGCTGACCGAGGTGACAGACAGGGACTTACAGTACACCAAGGCGGTTTGTGTCCTACACTGGTTTCCTCACACACCCAAGAACAAAAATACAAGTAGATTTATTGACATGGGCCTCCTATTAGCTAAAAGGTAGGTGACGAGACTCTGGAAGTCAAAAGCGGGCCCCACGCACGGGAGATGGGCCAAGGAGCTGCAGAAATGGGCGGCAAGTGAAAGCACGCTTCGATACCAACTAGCGACCCGCAAGGCTGATGACAGGGCGCTGGAGGCGGCCACGGCATGCGAGGGATTGGTGCAAGCCCTGCGTAATAGTATGCTGGAGGAGGACGGGACGCCGTCCGAGCCCGAAGGGGTCCCCCGGAGCATTCCATCCACACAAACACAGTGAATAGTTATGTACTTCTGAATTGTACCCAGACTAAAAGTGAGGGCCGGGAACAGTCGCAGTTGTGGGCGTGAGCACGGGAGGTGGGGAGGGAGGGAGGGGGACGGGGAATGGGATGGGGGAGGGGCAGTGTTGGGGGCGGGGGACGGGGAGGGGGAAAACTCTAAAGCGGAACGTAGCCACCCTACCGTGTTAGCGGCAAAAGTAAAGCTCAAACTACAGTTCAGTATGATGATACCCTGAACATCGCTGCCCGGCCTCCGGGATGTGGGCTCATGAGCTGTGTACGGCTGTCTAAATGGCCACAGGACATATGGCATTGTTATCAGCGATGCAGGCAAAGTAAGAATGTATGCTGCTGCTATTATTGTTCTGCAATAAAAACGGTTTAAAAAAAAAAAAAAAATCAACAAAAAAAAAATCAAATGCTTTACACTGTCCTCGGATACTGCCTTACTGCTCGACCAAGCTACCACTTTAGAGTTTAGAGAGTAAGGTTATATCTAACTTCAGCCTCTGCCAAACCTCTGGGGACTGTGGACTCTGAACACACTGTACCTATTTGGGAACAGTATATATAGTGCCACTTTCCTACAATTATTAGAATAAATGACAAAAGGTGTTGACTCCACCCATGGTCCACAATGAACCAGGACACAGACTTCAGCTTAGACAGTTTTCCGCTTGGCGGGTGAGTGATGTTAAATAGAATGTAGTGTTGAAGACGGAGTTTTGCCGATTTTGTCCAGAAACTACTGATGATACTTGGAATAATCTAACACAAGTGTTAAGACACAATGTCACAGAAGGTGACATTTGTTATAATCTGACCTGCGACCCAATTAACATTGGTAAATGTACTCAAATGCGACTTGAAGAAACTGATTCAAAGATGACGTGGGAACAACAAACCCTATGCAAAAATCAAAATGAGAGTGTATGTAAAAATATGCATAACAATATGTCATGTAAGGATGTAGTATCTGTTGCCAGTCATATCAAACACATTAAATTGCCTGTAGGGTGTTGGGTCTCTTGTGGTAATGTTACAGACACATACATTTCTACAAATATCACAGGTGGACCGTGTGCCTAATTTACTAGATTAGGCCTCATGATGTTTCCATTTAATCCAACAACACAAGCCCGGAATACGAGAGAAGCTGTTCAGCTCAGTGAACATTGTGATTCTGAAGTTCATTTATTATCGAAGTCTGAATATATCAGTTTAGCTGCTTCAATAGTAGGAATTCCAGACCTAACCATTTATAATTCTAGGGCTGTTAGTGAATTAGCATGTTTGATGGTGAAACATATTAATCATACATCAGTTGCTCTAGTCGAATTATTATTCGATGTGCGGGGGCAAGAAAAGCTATCTTAGAGAACAGAGCAGCAATCGATTATTTACTCTTGAAACATGATCATGGATGTTCAGACTTTGAGGGAATGTGTTGCTTTAATCTTTCAGATCATTCCAAGTCAATTCAATCCCACATTGAAGCTTTACACAAGTTAGCTAAAGATGTCATGCAGGATGTGGAAAAAGGATGGTGGGAGTCTGAGTGGCTGTATAAGTTAACCTAAGGTACCTATAACTCATGCCCCCGACATGCACAATTTTCGCATCAATAATTTCATTGCAAATATTGCAGTGATATTTTCAATAAGGTCATAGATGATGTCATGAGTGATGTAATATGTGGGGTAATTAGCAGTGCATGAGTGTTGTGGAGGAACATATGTTAATTCACTTTGCAGTTTTGCCAGAGATGAGGGAGGGTTGCTTGGAACTCCTCCAGGGAATCTCCATTAGTAGTGATAAGCACTGAATTAAATAGCATGATCATCCCCAACAGAAGCAGAGAAATAAAACGTAAAGGGGAAAAAACAATACTAAACTAACACAAAAAGACTGTGCAGAGAATCTTGACACATTTGGACATCTGCTTGGAATTTGGGTCTACACAATGTCTTGTAAAAATACGAACAGACCGCGAGGTGACAGCTTTGAATATGTCATAGTGGGAAAATGTGAGAAAGGAACATCAAATCAATCAACTTGGATTTGTAAAATGCGGCTAATCACCTGTGAGGGTATCCAGGCGCTGGAAACAAATTTCTCAACTTTGGTAATCCTCTTTCTGGTGGATAGTCTAACTGTAGATGCCTCACCTTTAGTCTACCCTCAGACGCCAGACTGGATCTGGAACATTTCACAGAAATGCCCCCATGCACCGGTAGGGCGAGACAAGTGAGTTCATGCCAACTTTGTTCCGCCTCAGAAGTGGCAAACAACGCCGCATTTAAATGCCATCTGTGAGAAGGTGGCCTGATGTATGCTGTCCACTAGCTCTAGTGGGCACCTTGTATCAGTCCAAACAACCCCTTATGGCGATAGGTTACAGACAACCTTATGTGAAAGCTATCCTAGTGGTAGCTATGGAGAGCAGCCTTCAGGCTAAGTTTTGAAGGAATGTAAAGCAGCTTGTTTTACCAGTCTATAATCTCTTGAATGATCAAATGAAAAGACAACCACACCAGGTATATATTCAAAATCTATTTATTTAAGATAATACACACCCCTCTACTCTGTTTATTAGACTGGAGTTCGAAGTACTTCAGTTGCAAGTGTTTAAGCATCAGTAAAAGCACAAATACACGTTTGGGCCCTAGGGGCGTACCAAACCATATACTAAAATAGTGGTATAAGAACCATGACTGAAATAGGCAGTAGGCCTATTGCCTCTAGAATCGCTGGGACCCCAAGGAACCACCCAAGCTAGTGACACAGGGGACCCACGGGAGACGTATGCAGTGTGGAAACACAACCGCGGGTTCCTATTACTTTCTATGGGGAATGTCGCAGTTGGAATTTTAAAGATTAGGGACACTTCTAATCGAACTAGAACCAAACCCTTTTGGACTTAAGACAGTTCTAGGGCTAGCACCCTTGAGAGTACCGGAGTACTTGACTTACCTCACCCAGGGAAGCCGGGTGCATAGGTGTCTGGTCGCGTCGTCGATTCCATTGGAAGCCTGCAAAGAACTGCTGCTGCTGTGAAGAGGAGAAGTGTCCGGAGAGATCCAAGCCTGGATCTAGGATGTAAGGAACCTGAAAGCAGAGGGGACAGAGTCTGGGTCACTTGCCAGTGACCTAGGGCAGATGGACCAATGCCCACAGATGTCGGGTGCTTCAGATGAGTTGATGGGTGTCTTGACTCTTCAGCCACGAGGTCCAGGAGGCGTCGACAAAGTCCACGAGCCGGATTCGAGCTATCCCACGAAGTCTGTCGAGTGCTGCGATGTCGGCGACCAGGAAGGACCCAACAAGCCTTGGCAATGGCAAGTCTCAGAAAATCAGAGAAAGGACTGCGGTGCAGACCAGCAAGGTCTGATGGACTCACCCAGCAAGGGTAAGTAAGAGCAAGTCTGGAGCAACCAGAAAAGCCCAAGTAGAAGTGGAGTTGCCTTCGTGGGGACCTGCTAGCCTACGGGCTAGTGATCGCGAAGGAGCCTCGAGCGGTCGCACTTGGAGCTGGCCCACGGGCCACTCGTGGAGTGAAGGCCAACAATCTTCGGTGCAGGAGGTGCTCAAGGCTGGGGCTACTCAGAGCCCCAAGCACAACTTCGAGGATGACCAGGAAGGTGTTGTTGCTGCAAAAGTTCAGGGTGCAGGGGTCACGGTTCCACGGTTCCCACGGGCCTCAGCTTTGCTGTGGACTCAGGGTAGCCTCAGGGAAGTCTGGAAATCCACCTCTGGGGATGCAGACTTCGGCGTCCGGCGGGAGCTTCAGAATTGCAGACTGGTCAGTTGCTTCTGGTGCTTGCCAAGCAGGGGAGTCACTCCTTGACCCCAAGGGAGATTTCTTCCGTCTTCTAGTTGTGATAGAAAGTCGAAGGTCCAGGATATGTGTTTCAGAGGTTCATCCAGGGTAATCGAAAATCCTAGGGACTGGATTCCTATACTTATACTAAGTTTAGGAGATGGACTAACTCTAAGGCCCCACCTTTGTCCAGTTTCGTGCCAGAGCAGGGTCTGAGTGCCCCTGCAACCGGTTTGAACTGGGCTATGCACAGGGACACCTTGTGTTGTAAATTAAGGCAGAATGTGATTAAGCATTTACTGAAAACATTAATGCTTCCCCTTTTGATCATGTTTTCTTCGTTATGTTGACCGAAGTCCGGACTCCATTTTGTATTGGCATGCTGCCATGTGTTCACCACGAGGGGAGTCCGACCTCTGTGTTAGTTGCTCTTGTAATCTGCCTAGTAACAGTTTATAAATAGCTCTCTCTTGTCCGTCTGGCGCATGCCCAGACTTGACCACATCTGTTATAATTAGCTTTGCTTGACCATGTCCTTTCGCGGGCTCAAGGAGTGTGTTGGCTCCGCCCATGTATTGATTCAGTATCGAGAATGACCATAAATGGTAATGTTCTTCGGCCTCATGTTGTATCCACCCACTTATGAGCCCCTCTGTTGTGTATAAAAGGGGACTGTGTACGAATGTTCTTTGTGCTACTCCATGCAATACTGAAGAGTGTTGTGTGGATTGTAGGACCACCCTTAAGGGTTAATAAACGTTGTTTTGTACTTTGCAGTTTCCGTGCCAACTTCCTTATAGATTCCGTTACAGGAGAGCGAACCCTTGTGTCTTGCGGGCCTAGCTGGGGCCTGTATTCATCAATTGGCGCCCGTCACGTGGGGCTCATCGGCGACTCGGATGCTCGAAGGACTGGTCGCGACGAAGGTGAGGAGTTTGGCCGGGGACGTGATCACTGCCAGCGGCGTCTTAGCCCTGGCATCCCGAGGTTTTTCTTCCTTCCCTTCCGAGCTGACCGTCTGGGTGGCGCCGGTCATCGACTGAGACCTCTTCTGTCGGTCCTGCCGTGAGAGCCGTTTGGGCGATTGTGGAGCTTGGCAGTTGGAATCTGGACTCTTGATTGGTAAGAACCGTTGTACGGTACTTGCTCCGAGTTTTTGAAGCCTGGGTTGGCTATTTGAGTTTGATTGATGATGACTAGTCATATTTTGAATTTGTCTTTGTGAAAATATATGCGTTGCAACACATATAGGCAGGTAATGTGGAGAAATTTCTCCAGGAGCTGTGTAAACTTTGAACGGCGCAACGATTAAGTGCCATTTTTTCTTATAATATTGCATATTTTGCACTATTTCTGAGCATGCCTGCTTTCAGCGCACTCCGTAAGTGGTGCTGCTGTTTTGGTAACCGGTTGAACCTCGAGGAATCTGCTCCAGCTCCCCCAGAGGGGACTCCTAATAGGGATATGTATGTGAAGCATGGTCTTTCTTCCATAATGTACAGCACGCTATGGAGGAAATACACGAGGAAGGATCCTGAGTTGCGATGGCCTTTGTATGGATCGTTTGATATACGTAAGATTGAGTATGTGGAACAGTGTATGTGTAAGCGACGTGCTCGTCAGGATATGTTTGAGTGTGTGCGATTATGGGTGAAGGAAGTGCGTGAGCAAGAGAAACGTGAGAAAGCGCTGTTTGATAAAGAGCAACGGAAGAATGACCATGTGCGAGCGCAGGAAGCGAAGCGTCGGGAGGACAAAGAGCACACGGACAGACAAGAGAAAGAGCGTAGGCTACAGGTCTCGGGTCAATATGTTGTTCGCCAGCCACTTTATCCTGTCCTTAATAATCCTGATGATGATTTTTATTTACTAGATCGCTCTCCGCCCCCTTATGTTGGCGCATCTGCTCCGCGGCCGCAAGATTCTGGCCCGGCTCCGGGTAAGGTCGACACACGGTCCATGTTATCGGCCGAGCATATGGCTGAGCTTCGGAAACTTTCCCTCCGTGCACTTAAGGGCAAGATGTCTAAGGAGGAGTTGTTCCATACTTGGGGGTCGTGGCAAGATAGAGAGAGGGTGTATTTTCTGTCTCATTTCGCGGATGAAGTAATTGCTGCTTTCCGAAAATATTCTAGTGTCCTTGAGCCTGACGAAGTGTCTTCGGATGCCGGAGCATTACGTAATGGTGTTTTTTCTCCCCCTAAGGCTCCTGAGGCGGCTCAGCGGCTGTTCGCTTTACGGGACGAGGTGCTGGCCCTTAGAGAGAAAGCACGCCAACAAACGGAGGAGGGGAAGCAGTTGGATTCGTCTGCAGCAGGGGGCCACCCATCCGCCTCCCAGTCAGATAAGGATGATATAGTGCATGCTAAACCAATGCGAGAGGCGGCGCCTTTGTATGTTCCTCCTAAGGGAGCAGGGACTAGCTCGGATATTAACTCCGCCGATGCAAGGGGATATTTTGTATATAACTGGGTTTACACTCCATGGCATAGGGCCGATGTTATGGCACTAAAGAATGCGTTGCCTGACCCCCGCAAGAATCCAGCGGCCTTCTATGAAGAAGTCGAGGGGGCCTTGAATTCTTGCATTATGACCTTAGCGGATATAGACCTGTTCTTTGGCCTTATCCTACCGCCGGATACGTGGCGCTCTGTCCGAAAGGTAGATGATGCGGTTGCCTTCAAGGCCCGGTGGTCCGACCTTGAGGATGAGGATAGGGAACGGAAGCCTGCACAGAAACCACCCCAGAATATTTTAGATCTCCCTGCGGCTATTGTGGCTAAGTTGAAGACGATTATCCCCCCTAAAAAGATTGACTGGAATATGTTAACTGCATGTAAGCAGAAAGTTGACGAGTCAGTTGCGGACTTCTTTACGCGCTTTGAGGAGACGTTTCATGATTTTAGTGGCCAGTCGCTTACTGACGACACGGGCCGCCACCTTTTCGCGGACAAATATGTGGCTAATCTGCTACCGGCAGTTGCGGCCCGGTTAAAAGCGAGCGAGAGTTCCTGGTCCTCCGCGACGCCGACGGCCCTTCTGACTATCGCTCAGTATTATGAGCGTCAGGAGCACGAGGCGCAGGGCCAGGAGGAGAAGAAATCGAAAGATCTCAAAACCAAGGTGATGTTAGCACAAGTATATGGCCCGCCCCGACGGGGTAATAATAATAGAGGAAGGGGCGGATCTTATGGTCCCCCTTCGGGCCGATCTGATTTGAATAGGAACCAGTGTGCGTACTGCAAGCAGTTGGGCCATTGGGCCAGGGATTGCCCAGCGTTGCGTGCTTCGCGTCAGGGGCATACTCCGGGTGGCCCGAGAGGTAGAGGGGGCTTCTCGAACTTTAGAGGGAATTCTAACGATAATGTCCGTTTCGATACTGCCGGGCGGCACCGAGATGGCTCAAATGTTTTTGATCGCCAGCACCAGTATCATGTATCGGACATCGATCAATCGGGATATCATGATTCTCAGCATGCATAGGAATGCGTTGGATGGGGGTCCGAATCAGTTGAGGTGCCGGTCGATCAGACGGGTCCTTATGTATCGGCTGAGGTTTTAGGTTCTACTGATCAGTTCCTAGTGGATACAGGAGCGACACGTAGTGCATTGTCTAGGTACTTGGTTCCGGGGGCTCCCCCATCCGGCTCAATAGTTACATCGGTAGGGTTTGACGGTACACTCTCCCGCAGCCCTCTTTCACAGCCCCTTGCATTTAAAGTTGATTGCTTTTCTGCGCCCTGTCCGTTTCTGCTTGCTCCATATACACCGGATAACATTATGGGCCTTGATATGTTAAAGTACTTTAGGGCTACAATCCGCTGCTCCCCTGAGGGTGTGAGGGTGATCTTAAATGACAACTATCCCAGGTCTGGGCGGATGTGTACGATATCAGAGGATGCATTGTTGGCTACCCTCCCCCGAGCTTTATGGGCGACTTCGGACACAGATGTGGGGCAAATGGTGATTCCTCCGGTCCACATTAGTGTCCAGGAGGGGGCGGTGCTACCACGCCTCCCGCAGTATCGTATTTCCCAGGAGGGCGAGGAGGCTCTCATACAGATTGTGCAAGACTTGATAGCAGTAGGGGTAGTGGAAGAAGTTCCCTATAATATCTGTAACAGTCCGATTCTCCCAATTTTGAAAAAGGACACGGATGCAAAGGTCTATCGGTTCATAATTGATTTGAGGGAGGTAAACAAGATCGTGGTACCTCAGTACCCGGTGGTTTCCGATATCACGACGTTGCTTACCTTGGTCCCGCCTACGGCGACCATGTTCTCAGTGATTGATTTGAAAAATGCCTTCTTTTCTATTCCCATTCACCCTGATAGCCGATTTCTTTTTGGGTTCACATTAAACAATAGATCTTATCGTTTTTGTAGAATTCCCCAAGGCTATACAGAAAGCCCTAGTATTTACAGTCAGGCTTTGAAACGACAGTTGGATTCCTTTGTTCTACTCGAGGGGGTCGCCCTCATTCAATATGTCGACGACATCTTGTTGGCGGCTGACACCCTGGAGTTGTGTGAAAAGAGCACGTTATCCCTCCTTTCCTTTTTAGCCTCCCACAATCATAAAGTATCTAGGAAGAAATTGCAATTCTGTAGACCAAAGGTGACTTATTTAGGTCACCTTTTGTCTAAGGAGGGGCGTGCACTCACACCAGATCGTATCCAAGTAATTTTGGACACACCGAGACCATCCACGCAGAAGGATGTGCGTGCATTTTTGGGTCTTGTTTCTTTTTGTAGACAGTGGATATTGGGGTTTTCACACATAGCCAAGCCATTACTAGCTCTCCTGACAAAAGACACGCCCATTCCGATCCCCTGGTCAGATGAGTGTGATGCTGCGTTTCAGCAATTGAGACAGGCCCTTTGTTCAGCACCAGTGTTAGGGACCCCTGATTATGCAAAACCCTTTTCGTTGTATGTGCATGAGAAAGATGGATGTGCATTGTCAGTCTTAGTACAGATGCACGGCGACAAGCAGCGCCCTTGTGCATACTTTTCGGCTGTGCTTGATCCTGTCGCCCGAGCATTACCAGGGTGTTTTCGCTCGGTAGCGGCGACAGCTGTGTCAATACGCCAAAGTGAAGGAATTGTGTTGTCCCATAAATTGTTGGTGTTAGTTCCCCATGCTGTGGATGCCCTGCTTAATCAAACAAAGACGCAGCATTTGACCAGTGCCCGTTTAACGGGATATGAGCTGACGCTTTTGGCTCCTCATATTACGTTAAAGAGGTGCGTGACATTAAACCCGGCCACATTGTTGCCATACCCCGAGACCCAGCCTGAGGCGCAGAAAGCGCATGATTGTATTCTTGTGACTGAGGAACAAACAAAGGGTCGTATTGATCTCCAGGATACGCCCTTTTCAGAGGTAGATGGAGAGTTGTGGGTAGACGGATCATGCCTGAAGCTACCAGATGGTACGACTTCAGCAGCGTATGCAATTACCACATTACACACGATAGTGGAGACAGCACGCATACCACAGACATCAGCTCAAGCAGCGGAACTGATAGCCTTAACACGAGCATGTGAGCTCAGTACAGGATTGTGTGTGAATGTTTACACAGATAGCCGCTATGCCTTCGGAGTAGCGCACGATTTCGGCCTGCTCTGGAAGGAGAGAGGGTTCTTAACGTCACATGGGGTACAGATAATGCATGGGGAGTTAGTCCACAATCTCTTAACCGCATTGACATACCCGAAGAAAATTGCCATTGTTAAGTGTAGTGCCCATAGGAAAGTAGTTGATAAAGTTGAAGAAGGGAATGCGTTAGCAGACCGAGTAGCACGGGAGACTGCGATGCAGCCCGGCGCTACTGCCATGTATGTAGTAAAGTCACAGGTGGAAAGATGGCGTGATGCGAAGGAGGAAGTGCGAGAAATGCAAAGGACCGCTTCTGATAAAGAGCGGGAGCAATGGGCTAGCGAGGGAGAGTTGGATGATGAGGGCTGTTGGAGAAATAAGCAGATGGATAGATGGAAGTTACCCACGGCTTTCGTACAACCTATGGTTCAAATGGCACATGGGCTAGCACATGTTGGAGCTTCCGCAATTGTGAAATTGCTTACCCAAGTCTGGGAGCATCCAGAGATTGCTAGCACAGCAAAGAGGGTGGTGCAGACCTGTATGATCTGTCTGAAGTATAACCCAGGGAAAGGCACTCGAACTCCAGCAGGAGGATTTGCGACGCCCACTGCACCCTTTGAGGTTCTGCAGATGGATTACATCCAGCTTGAGCGCTGTAACAATTTGAAGTATGTTCTAGTAGTGGTTTGCGCTTTCAGTAAATGGGTTGAGGCGTACCCTACGAAAGACAATACTGCAATGACCACGGCGAAGCTACTGCTAAAAGAGTTTTTCCCTCGATACGGCGTCTGTAGACTTCTGTGGAGTGATAATGGCCCTCACTTTGTAGCGGATGTTATAAAATACGTCTTGAAGGGCCTAGGCATTACCCAGAAGTTCCACGCCGTATTCCACCCCCAGTCTGCAGGACTAGTCGAGAAGTATAATGGTACACTGAAGCTTAAGATCGCCAAAATCCAAGCTTCAACGTCTTTGACTTGGCCAGACGCCCTGCCACTGGCGTTATTGTCAATTAGGTCAGTGCCACACTCTCGCACCGGCCTTACGCCATATGAAATAGTATTCGGACGCCCAATGAACATTTGGGGTCCACCAAGGCCTAAGGCTGTGTATGATGTACCTTGTGTAATGATGAGCGATTATCTGGCACAGTTAACGGATAATTTGGTTTCTATTCATCAACAGGTCCGAGAGGCGCTCCCTGATCGGTCTACCGGCGAAGGACATGGTCTCCGGCCTGGAGATCATGTTATGGTGAAGGTCTTCGACAGAACGAACAGTTTGGAGCCGAGATGGGTGGGACCTGAACAAGTCCTTCTTGCAACGAGGACGGCAGTGCGAGTCTCGAACAGGAAGAATTGGATCCATTCCTTGCACTGCCGAAAGGTACCGCCCGGATTGGTGGAGTCTGCCGTGCTGACCGATCAACGAGAAATCCTAGCAGCAGAGACAGGCCGTGCTGCGAAGCCGAATGACACTGAGGAGCTCTTTCCGGACCACACGACTTCTGGAGGAAGGCGATATCATCTTCGACCAAGGAAGTAAGGTTTCCAGTGCCGGGACATACTGTCAGAACGGCCCTTGGGTTAGTGAAACGGAGAGCCGATGAGGCAAGGGGGGGGGATCAGCCCTGCATTAGTGTAGTGACACCCGTCTTGGCCCGCTGGTGAAGAAATCAACCGCTGCCCAAGGGGAAGAGTTCTGACAGACTTTTTAGTTTCAGGAAGATATCAGGGTATTGTTTCTTTTGACATGGAGAAGAAGAAAATCCTTTGTGCGTTGGGGTTCATGCTAACAGTAGCTATCGTTGGTATAACCACATGGTTTGTGGAGGAGGCAACTCCTGCCCGAAAGACACTTGTGTTGACGACTCCAGTGCCTGCGGAGCACTACTTTTATACATTGCCATATCAAGAGTTGAAGCATCGACAATCCTATTTGAATAACACTTTCATTCAGATGCTGCATCACACCCACGTTGCTACGAACGCTACGAACTGTTGGATATGTGGGATGATGCCAGCCCATCAGAAGAAAGGAGGTACGCCATTCATACCACTTCCTTTCTCTCATAATGGCTCTTGTAGAGCATGGTACACTTTGCTGTTTGCCACTCGGAAACCGACAGTGGGACGATTGCTTTTCAGACTTAATAGAGAATGCCATCAAGACAAGAATGGGTATCCACAAGCAAATGGGACAATTTGGGAATGGGAAGAGTACCGACCGGACAATGAATCCATTCCCTATATCTTCACGAACACCAGAGACACTGCGGGGAAGGACAAATTTGTGATCCAAGTGGCTCAAGCCCAAGCGGACCTGTGTGTCCAGAGTGTGGGTTTCATCCCTGTTGGTGTCAGTGATTGTATAACCGTATTGAACATCGACGGGTTAAATAATAGTACTTTCCTAGCATCCCATAATACCTACTTTGTATGTGGAAATAAAGGTTATTACCGTTTGCCGGCTGGGTGGTCTGGGGTATGCTATGTATCATTCCTATTACCTCCTGTATTCTTAGCACCTGCGTCATATCATAAGGATTTGAAACTGTTGAATAATGTGACTGTAAATAGATATAAACGTACTCTATCAATTGATGATGTGGATCAGACCGATACCAGCTTGCAACAGTATATTGATTTTAACTTAGGACTGTTCTTCTTTGTTGGAGCCGCTTTGAACAGTAGGAAGATCCGAAGATTGACAAGAGTGGTAGAAGCTGTGACAAATCAGACTGCTGCCGCTCTTGGGAATCTTACGGAAGAATTACAAATAACTAGGATTGTTGCATTGCAGAATCGTATGGTACTAGATGTAATGTTAGCTGATCGAGGTGGAGCCTGTAAAATTATTGGAAGTAGCTGCTGTGTGTTCATCCCTGATCATACGCCATCCGTTTATAACGCCATTAACAAGCTGCATAAAATAGCAGCTGAAATCCACACAGAAAACGGCACTTGGTCCTTTTCTGGATGGTTTTGGGCGTTGGTTACTGCCTGGGGATGGAAGGTCTTAACTGGTCTCTGCATTATTATAGCAGTTCTGTTCCTTTTCTGTATGTGTATTCAATGTGGACCATTGTGCTGTTCCGTATGCATTTCATTCTGCATTCCAAATAAGAAAGCTATTGCCGATGTTGCTCGACAGAAGGGTCTAGCTAAAGAGGTTAAGGGAATGATGATAATTGATATATATGATGATTATTCTTGGAAACCGGATGTCTTCAGTAAATGCTGAAAGGGTCGTCTGTTGTAAATTAAGGCAGAATGTGATTAAGCATTTACTGAAAACATTAATGCTTCCCCTTTTGATCATGTTTTCTTCGTTATGTTGACCGAAGTCCGGACTCCATTTTGTATTGGCATGCTGCCATGTGTTCACCACGAGGGGAGTCCGACCTCTGTGTTAGTTGCTCTTGTAATCTGCCTAGTAACAGTTTATAAATAGCTCTCTCTTGTCCGTCTGGCGCATGCCCAGACTTGACCACATCTGTTATAATTAGCTTTGCTTGACCATGTCCTTTCGCGGGCTCAAGGAGTGTGTTGGCTCCGCCCATGTATTGATTCAGTATCGAGAATGACCATAAATGGTAATGTTCTTCGGCCTCATGTTGTATCCACCCACTTATGAGCCCCTCTGTTGTGTATAAAAGGGGACTGTGTACGAATGTTCTTTGTGCTACTCCATGCAATACTGAAGAGTGTTGTGTGGATTGTAGGACCACCCTTAAGGGTTAATAAACGTTGTTTTGTACTTTGCAGTTTCCGTGCCAACTTCCTTATAGATTCCGTTACAGGAGAGCGAACCCTTGTGTCTTGCGGGCCTAGCTGGGGCCTGTATTCATCACTTGTATGCCCCAAGCAGTGTCTCAAAAGCATTCTCTGAATGCACCCACCCTGCCCCAATACACATCTGCCTGTCTGGGGAGGTGGTTTGTGACAGGAAACCTATTGTCCAGGCCTACCCTGCCGGAGTTTCCCCCAGCAGCAGGAGGCCAGACCTGTGTCTGTGGCAGTGGCATCCATTTTGTGATGCCTGGGCTTTGGAAAGTTTTAACTGGGCTAAGCCAGTGTGAACATGTCTGTCCCTCTAGAAGGGTGGAATGCTACCCCCGCTGCCAGAACTGGAGGGGTGGGGTAGTATTCCAAAGCGTTTGACACCAAACACGACATGTTTTGATGCAGCCATCCCAAAGTTAGCATTTACTGCGAGGTTACAATGCACTTAAGAGTATATGGTATGGCTGTATCACAGAACAGGCATAAGGAAGTATTTCCGAATGCTGCAGAGGGGCTCAGCTCATGCTTGGGCACCCTCTCACATAAAACCAAGGTATCAGTACTACAGGTGCCAGTGCAGGCTACAAACTTGTCCCAGCCCCCGGCATAGACAGACTTAGCAGAAGGACACCAGGCAGCCAGAATGACACACAGCTTCGGATGTCGGCACGCCCAAGCTGATTTTATTCACGTGGTTTGGCAATGGCAAGTAATACAACGATTTTGGGTAGAGATACTAGAACAACTGAACAGAATCACGGGTTGGACAATAGCCCCCAAGCTACACACATGCTTTCTTGGTTTAATTCCCAAGAACCCCAAACATAAAACTACCAGACGGTTTCTGGGTCTTACGATAGCTAAGAGAAGAATAGAAATCCACTGGTTGGCCTCCCAGGGCCCACAGGTGGACAAATGGAAGACAGATATTAAAGAACGGGCAACGTCATACGAGAAAGACCAGAAGGGATGCTAAGCTGCTGGAGGTGCCGCTGGCGTGGGGGGAGTAATGATACATGAGATAGCAGAACCGGGAGGGTTGGTGTCCCAGGCCCCAAATGCCTCGGGGGAGGGCGATCACCATAGTGGAACAGCTGGTCACAATCAGAACAATGGGTGATAGCCATATAAAGGATAGGGATACAGTTCGGGATAGGATCATGTAGCGACACCGGTTAGTGACGAGGGGGGTTTCGAGAAGTTCTTTAGTTCACTGCATAACGTACTTGATTTGAAAACCAATGTCATTCAGAACATAAACTGAACCAGTAAAAAGCTAACAGAAACTGTAGACATTAGTTCTGTTATTTACCAGTAAATCCATGTAGTGATGTAATGTATAACAGATATGCATGTTAACAGCTTGTTATAATGAATAAAGAAATGTTTAAGATAAAAAAAAAAAAACATATCCATCAGATCCAAGGCAGGGCTAGACACACACCTGCTCAGTGCCAGGTAACCCTCATGAGTGATGAACCAACCTACCATAGGCAGGGCTACGCACACACCTGCTCAGCACCAGGATACCCTCATGAGTGATGAACCAACCTACCATAGGCAGGGCTACGCACACACCTGCTCAGCACCAGGATACCCTCACGAGTGATGAACCAACCTACCATAGGCAGGGCTACGCACACACCTGCTCAGCACCAGGATACCCTCACGAGTGATGAACCAACCTACCATAGGCAGGGCTACGCACACACCTGCTCAGCACCAGGATACCCTCATGAGTGATGAACCAACCTACCATAGGCAGGGCTACGCACACACCTGCTCAGCACCAGGTAACCCTCATGAGTGATAGTGCGCGTTACAAATACACGTAACATAACAGGCAGCACCTTGTACTTTAAAGCATTGAGCCTATTGTGGATATTGGCTTTTCATAACATGCAATCCGATGACAATAAGATCTGGCAACCTCACCTATGGTAGATATTTCCATCATCTTGTTTGCTGGAGTCAGGAAATTATTTTAGATAATTCAGGCTCGCAGTGAAGGAAAATAGCAGCACCAATCCGGTTAGAACAAATCCCTAAATAAAGGCAAATAAGAACCTAAATTAATATGAGATATGAGAAGAAGGATCCTAGAGGTAAATAAAAAGCATATGGTGAGTGTAACGGGTACAAAAGAAGGTGATTACAGAGCAGCGCAGGTAGGCAGGGGCCTATGACAAATCAACCGAGAGACAAGCAATCGGTGCAGGTTAGGCTGGGCTTGTGAAGCACCACCCAGAACTCCGAGCAGACCCCACGCTTGGTCAGAAGGGGAGAGTGACACCCCAATCCAGAAGCCAGAGAACGGCGATCAGGTCAGGAGGTCTCTGTGATACCCCAACCCAGGGCCAGAGAATACGATCAATGAGAAGCAAGAACTGCATGCAATGCATCAATCAAGAGGCCAAAGAGGGAACCTGGAATTACCCAAACCAAGGCACTGGCGAGTGGAAAGTTCATGATTCGTTACCAAAATACAACAACTTGCAGCATGTTACATACAGAACACATTGCCCCACTCTACACGGTGGCGTACAATAAAATGGGATAGGGCACCTCTGTGCATTATTATGCATTTACACCTGTTCAGAATCTGTCCAGCACACGAGTGAGGGGCAGACACGACTGCTTTTGAAGCTCATTGTCTGCACACGGTGGGTGTGTCCGTGTTCACAGTGGGGTGTATTCCTGCTGCTGCACACGGTGGGTTGTGTTCCTGCACATGGTGGGTTGTGTCAGTGCACACGGTGGGTTGTGTTCCTGCTGCTGCACAAGGTGGGTTGTGTCCATGCACACAGTGGGTTGTGTTCCTGCACACGACGGGTTGTTTCTGCACACGGTGGCGTGTCCCTGCTGCTGTACAAAGTATGTTGTGTTCGTGCACACGATGTGTCCCTGCTGCTGTACAAGGTGGGTTGTGTTCCTGCACACGTGGGTTGTGCTTGTGCACACGGGTTGTGTTCCTGCTACCGCACACGGTGAGATGTGTCCGTGCATACAGTGGGTTATGTCCCTGCTGTTGTACACGTGGATTGTGTTCTTGCACATGGTGGGGTGTGTTCCTGCTACTGCACACGGTGTGTTCAATCCTTGCACACGGTGTGTTGTGTTCCTGCTGCTGCACATGGTGTGTTGTGTTTGGGCACACAGTGGGTTGTGTTCCTGCACACGGTAGGTTGTGTCCCTGCACACGATGGGCTGTGTTCCTGTTGCTGCACATGGTGGGTTGCGATCTTGCACACGGTAGGTAGTGTTGCTGATGCTGCACACGGTGTGTTGGGATCATGCACACGGTGGGTTGTGTTCCGATGCTGCATAGGATTGTGTTCCTGCACACGGCGGGTTGTGTCTCTGCACACCGTGTGTTGTGTTCTTGCTGCTGCACACGGTTGGTTGTGCCCCTGCACACCCGCGTGTTGTGTTTGTGCACACGGTGGGTTGTGGCCATTGCCGCTGCACACGGTGGGGTGTGATCCTGCACACGTGGGTGTGTTGTGTTTCTGCACACGGTGGGTTGTGCCCCTGCTGCACACACACATTGATCCCTACGCTCGCATCGCCCCCTCCACCCTGCGGCCGTGCCCGAGGGTCGGGTCACGTGTGCGCCGCTGGGGGCGCACCGGAGGAGGCAGACCCCGCCCTCACCCCCGGGGTCCGAGGCTCACACGTGTCTACCTGCTCGCGGCCTCCTCTCCGAGCGGGGCGTGGCCTCTCCTCGCCTCTACCGGTTACATCCTGCCCCCGGAAGCAGCGGGGCGCGGGCAGAAATCGTGCAGCTATCCCGGGGCGGCTCCAGGCAGGCACCGGCGGCTACGACCGAGCAGCCTCCGGGACCAGCGGCCGGGGCGGCGCGGGAACCGTTACCGGAAGGAAAGCAACGGCCATGTCTCTGAGGGCCGGAAACTGCGTTCCCGGAAGTCAGGCACCTCAGGTCCACCAGGGCTGGACAATCGCGCCGGAAATGCACGTTCCGTTTGTCCGGCGCCTCTGGGAGGGGCTTCAGAGAGCGCACCGCGCCATCACTTGTTACTGATTGGCTAGCGAGTATTTACCTTCACAAAAATGGCGGGGTCACTGTCAGGTAAGTTTCTTGATTCCCGTCACAAACATGGCCGCCACAGCCGTGTCCTCACTTCCGGGCGTTCACCAAGATGGGTGCTGCTGATTGAGGCCGATCCCGGCTCTCCACGCAGACACTTCGCGCTCCTTCACGAGCTGTCCGGGGGTCGAGGCACCGCCCGCTGTACCGGGGACCGCAGCACCGGGGGCCGCAGGGAGGCCACGGGAGCAGGTCAGAAACCAATCCAATGTGTGGTGCGCGGACAGAGCTCCGGCAGTGACCGTCCAGGGGAGGGAGTGCGGGTCATTCCCTCACAGCGGCCCCATCTCATAAGCTCCTAGCATGTTTTATTTATTTTATTTGATGCTGTTTTATATAGCGCGGACTTTACCCGAAGGTGTCAGAGCGCATCACACTAGGAACAGTAATGATACATAAGGAGAAACATTACAAGTGAGCAGGTTACAGAATCAAACGGTACGTTACATGAGACAGTAGTGACAATTGTGCAAGTATCCTAGAGCAAACAAAATACAAGAGGTAGCAAACAATACGTTACAAAAGGAAAAAGTGACGTGTGCAGGTTACAAGAGCATACAAAGTACACGTAGAGGTAAAACATTTTTGTAATAAATGGCAGACACTCAAAACACTAAAACGGAGGTTACGTTACATGAGGCAGTGGTGGCTGTTGTATTTTGTTTGATTTTGATACATGCACAAGAGGTAGCAAACGATACGTTGCAAAAGGAGAGGTGACGTGTGCATGTTACAAAAGAGTACAAAGTACAAGTAGAGGTATAATACTGCACTAAATGGCAGACACTCAAAACGCAAAAACACACTGGGAAGGCACTTCTATAGGCATGGAGAACAGAATTTTCTATAATGGAAGGAATTCCTTCGGATAATAGAGGGCGTGAATTAAATTTGGAAGTGTCTTGAAGGAGGAGAGCTTTGAGGTCAGTTTTGAAGGTCTGGGAAGAAGTGGTGGTCCGGAGCTGAGGCGGAAGTGAGTTCCAGATTCTCACCACGTTGCCTAAAAAGGATTGGGCCATCGATCTTTCCTTCTTGAAAGTGGGAGATTCAAGCAATACATTTTCTGCATTACGTGATGGTCTGGAGCCTCCAGAGAGTTTGTTTATTCGCCAGGTAGTGAGGGGAGTAGGAGTGCAAGGCTATGTGGGTGATACAGGCAGTCTTGTAGATAGATCTTGCCTCCATGGGAAGCCAACGGAGGGTGGATAAAATGGATGTGATGTGGTCGCTCCTTTTGGCCCCATATATGAAACAAGCTCTTGAATGGAGAACAGACTCTAAGGGGGACAGGTGGGATTTGGGGAGGCAAGTAAGAAGAGAATTGCAGTAGTCCAATCTGGAGAGAACCAGCGATTGGACCAGGGTTTTAAGGTCGTGCTCCGGGAAGAAGCGACGAATCCCCCAAAGAAGGCGCAGTTGGTATCGAGCAGACTTTGCAATGGAATCGATGTGGGAGAGTAGATTGTTTTTTGTCGACTATGACACCAAGGGATTTTGCGCTCTCGACATTGACGGGTTTATTGTTCAGTAGGTTAATCTGATCCATCCATGATTGCACTGGGGGAGGAGAAAGTGAGGAGGAGGAGGAGGAATTCAGTTTTGGAGGGATTCAGGATCAGTTGATGAGTTAACATCCAGTTTTGAATGGAGTCGAGTAGAGCTTAGGAAGGAAATTTGCAGACGACAGGCTATGCTTAGCTATTATGGGGTGTGGGGGCGAGGTGCATTTTGTGGGAGGGTGAGTGTTTTCCAAAGGAATTGAGGTGTATGGAAAAGTCGAGATCTTGGAGCTTAAAACTAAAATGGTAGCTTCAAGTTGGGAGATGGAGGTGATTAGAGAGCCTAGCTTATTTTCCAGAGAGAGTAAGGCAGAGCACAGCATGTTGGGTGGCTCGATGGAAACAGGAGGGGGTGGACTTGGCGGTGTAAGGCAGGGAGAGGTGGGGGAACGGGAGGGGAGTAGGGGAATAGGGTTCAGAGGTGGGGAAAGGTTTTGGAAGAGAGCAGGAGTTGGTGCACCAGGGGTGAGAGGAGAGTTGTCGTTGTTGGCGTTGCAAGAAGGATATGAATTGAGGACAAAATTAGGGGGCGATAGGAGAGGAGTGGGGCGGTGGGGCGGAAGGAGAGGGGAGGAGTGTGTGGAGTCATAGGGATGAAGGAGGTTTGGGAGGAAGAGAGGGGAGGGGGTTGGAGAGGTCCCGGCAGCTAGGTGAGGTGGCTGTGAGGGAGCGGGTATCAGGCAGAGTGGGGGGGATTGGGAGATGGGGAAGTTGAAGAAAGGAAGTGGTTCTGCTCGGTCCAAGGGAGGGAATGGGTTACCAGGGGGGGGGAAAAGGGGTGGCACAGCATTGCTGGAGGAATGTGGGGAAGGAGAGAGATGGAATGTATTTGTGGGGAAATCGGGGTACATAGTGAGGGGAGGAGGGGGAGGAAAAGCAGAGAGGAGGAGGGAATAAGGGGAACGTAAGGAAAGTTAACAAGGGGAGAGGGCTGGAGGAGAGGTGGTCTAAGGAGGAGGGTGGCCGGTAGGGATAGGGGGGAGGAGATGAGAATGGAGTGCCGGGACGGTGCAGAATGGACGAGGAGCGTGTTAGCTTGAGTTAAGGCTGAAGTGAAGAGGGGGGGGCAAACTGTGAGGAGGGGAGGGCAGAGGGGAGAGAAGAGGGTCGACCTGTGCCTCCCAAGGGTGCAGCCTATTGGAGAGTGGGGGGGTCAGAGGAGGAGAAAGGGAGTAATTGGTGGAGCTAGGTGAAGAGTCAAGGGATAGCCCGGTCGCAGAGGAGGGGAGTAGGAAAGGGAAGAGGTGGTCAAAGAGGGAGAGAGACGGGTGTCTTTGGCTTGGATCATGATAGTACCGTTATTATAGAGTGAGATAGTGAGGGAGCTGTTAAAACCCGCAGAGGGGGAAATTTTTAGATGTTTCCCATAAGGGATAGAGGAGGAGGAGGTGACGTTAAGGGAGTTGTAAAAGCTGGTAGACCAAGAGGGTATGTCATGCGTGAAAAAAATTATCGTTTTTGAGCCTCCCATAACGACCATTGTAAAACTGATCAACAAAAAGGGAATCAGGGAAACATTCAATGGTGTTATGCTTGAAACGTTTTGCTGCAGCTTTAGTCAGGTTAGAAGGGTAAATGATTTTGTAGCAATTAATTCCAGACTTAATTCGAGTAGTGGCCATGTTGGAAAATTGTGGAGGAGGAGGGTGGTGGGGATATGAGAAGGGTGTTACTAGGAAAGCGGTGATAAGAAGTATGAGGACAAGAAGGGGGCACATAATCCAGACGTCGGGTGAAGGGATCTGAGCTATTGTGGAGTCAGGAAAGTGAAGACGATTAGGAACAGGTTGTTAGATCAGAACAGGACTGATTCAACAAGATAGGACTGAAGATGGAGTGGTGTAAGAGGAAAATCACTGTACTTATCATCCTGTGACATAAACCACATTATGCACAGCATCACAATAGGCCCCAAACGCATAGTACGCCCAAAATCTCAACAGTCTAATATTGGACACTTACCTCCTAAGTATCTCCAACATTAGGGGCATAAAGCACAGGGTCGAACATAGAAACAAATTTAGAGGTAGCCAGAACCGGGTCCGAAAATCAAACTACATGAAATACATTTCCTAGCACCACAAATACACATTAGGGCCTGGTGCCCTACAAACCTCCTGGTCCCTCTGGTCAATTGGCCATCCCAAGGGGGCTCAAATGCCCTGTGTCCAGAATGTCGGGGCTGCTGCCAATGCAGCGAAAGACCAGGGTGCGTACTTGCGCAAATCTAAACGTTGCAGTTGTCACTAAGTGCTGCACAGCTGTGAAGAAATGGGGCAAGGAGTGCATCTCACTCCTAACTCAGACAGAACTACCCCCAAATACCTTAAGAGTCTAGAGGACAACTTTCGTCGGTTCACCCGTTGGGAGAGGATTTATCTGCCCTTATTGTCCCTTCAGGGCCCCAGACTTGTGGTTGCTCCTTCCCTACTGCACGTTAATTACCTTGCACGCCGTCTGTCACCTGTGAACATGTGGAGGGTAAACCGATACGCAGCAGTGGTTGCCACTGCTGGTAGGAGGCCTGCGGTGCACACCTCTTGCTGCCCCTGCCATTGTCCCCACTTACTGCTCTTATCCGTGCGTCACGGGTGTGGTTGCATATGTCAGGAGGTCTCGGGTAGGAGGGTTCAGTAATGGAGGCTTGCTGTGATGCCCTTACTGCATGTGTGACGGCGGGTTCATCGCTATTGTGGTCTTGTGGGTTTCGCTTTCCCTCCTTTGTCCTCCCTGCTTAAGGTTCAGCAATCGGGCAGCAATGCAGCGTTACCCCCTAATCTTCACCCAGCAACAGCGTCTGGTTTGCTAGCCTCTTATCTGTGTATACGGCTTGGGCAAGAGTCAAAGCCCCAGATCCGCAGATCTCAGCTTCCGGTGTGTTTCATAACTTGTGCCCCAGGCAGTTCGATACGCTTCTCCGCCCCCTCTGAACGCTGGATGACCTTGTGCCTCGTTCCACCTTCCACTCTAGTGGGGGGTTTCGCATGTCTCCCAGGGCCTCTCAGCAACACGGTTAAGTCCTGGGCTCCCCGTGTTCTTCCCCCTTTGGCATGCCACAAGCCAGCGCTCTCCGTGGGCTCCCTGCTCACTACTGTCGAGGACCTCGGCCGGTTCCGATCCCCCGCCGCTAATGAGATCTCCGGGTCCAGGCTCTGGGGGTAGTGTGCAGAATATCCTGTCAAGGGGAGCGAGTGCTGGACAATCGCCGCTCCCGATCTGCGGTCTGTAACATTGCTGCAGACCGCCTGGAGCTCCCGGCGCCGCCATCTTGGGATCAGGCTGCCTCTGCAGGGCACGCGTTAAGCCCTCAATAGCGTCAATACCGATCCCTCCTCTCTCCACCAGCCACACAGCAGCGTCACTCACCGCCACAGGGTCCAGTGCCAGGGCCCGTTGTGCCATTCGCCTCTCCCGGACAGTCCTGGTCAAGATCAGGGTTGTGCCTGGTCCCAAGATGGCGGACAATCGGAGCCACAGGAGAGGATCCTCATCAAATCGCCGATGCCCCAGGGGGGTTGATTGACCCAGACATGTGGTGCTTTCTCTTTTGGCCACCTTACCTTTCCTCGTACTCAAAGTAAGCTTTATTCTAAATCACACAGTGAATCATACCAGCTACATATTTCATCCATGAAAATAGAAACTTTAAAAAGACCAAGATACAATTTAAAACAAAGTGCAAAATTCTTCCATATAAAAAGTAAGAAGCTCAAAATAAAAAAAACTGACATCACAGCCCAATCATATGTTTACTATTTACAACTGCTTCCTATAGGTGATGACGGTCAACAAAAAACGTGATATTACTATACAGGTAAAAATATTTGGTAACATTTGCAGTTAAATATACGTTGGGCGACAAAGTCTAAAACCCAACTCGAATAGCAAGGGTTTAATGAATTTCTATGTCAACCTTGAGAAGTGTTTACAGAAAAGCACGGTATGTATGGTGTTCTGAGGTGAAATGTCATCACACGTGCAATTCCCCAGGTTAAGTGATCAGTTGTTAACAATAGGAGAGCTGATTAAATGATGGAAAGTATCCTGCCGGAAACAGGTAAGCACAAACCTATGACAAGGATTATAGATGTTAGCTAGATAAGGTGGCATTTGAAAACTAGTCAGGATCATTTGATTCCTCAGGATGGTTGATTTACAGATTTCCAATGCTAATCTGATTTCTTCCAGTAATGAAATATACTTAAATTTCAAGGATTTTATCTGTACATTGGCCAGGCTCTCGGGACAAGTAAAATATTCAGGATGACCAAGATTTATTACAAAGTTGTACACATATTTGATCCACGGGATATTAAAAACATTTGGGGATTTTTGGCAATCTGCAATTATGGCTCAATTAAAAGTAGTATGTACAGATGACCATATTTTATGCCATAACAGGACTGGCTGAATTCTAATCAGGTCTGCTATGTAGGGGGCACCTAGTTTGGAATGACACACATACGTTGGGCTGCTTTTCGGGAGAGCAAGGAGAGACCTGAGAAAATATTTTCTTCAAGCTGTAAGACATCAATCTTTCCATGTGCCCATAGCTCAGCCCCGTACATAGAGGAGGATCTGCACTTAGCATTGTAAATTGTCATCATCTCCTTTGGATGGTTAAAGCCAAGCTTTCTGGCAAAACTTAAGTGTCAATACCCTGATTGATTAAAAACAATGCCCAAATATGAAAAACTCTGTAAACTGTATGGTGGCACCCTCAATAATAATGTTACGGCAACGAGTGGCCTTCTTCCCAATCTTCATGGCGAAGGTTTTGCTTAAGTTGATATTTAGCCCAAGGTTTTGCATGTACAGCGCAAATTCATCCACCAGGCGCTGCAGGGTAATGGGGGTACGGGGCATTAACACCGCATGGTCTGCATAAAATAATGCCGTTATAGGCCGGTGTCCTACCTGGGGTAAATCCGCACATTTACTTGCCAAAGTTTCCCCAATGCTGTTAATGTAGAGGTTAAATAAGAAGTGGGCCCTGACGCACCACTCTTCCTATTTTAAAAGGCTCGCTAAAAGTTCCATTGAGGCCATAACGTACTCTGCCGTGGACGTACAGATCTCTAAGGAAGTTCACAATTGTCATCCGCACCCTTGTTGGTCATAATTGCCCATAACTTATCATGTGATACCAAATCATATGCGGAAGATAAATCAACAAAAACTAAACAAATTGCCGCCTTTCATGTGTACATATTTACTGATTAATAAATCTAAATTAATTGCCTGCTCTACAGTTCCGCTCCTTGCCCTAAACCCATACTGTAGGTCAGAGAGGAGGATATTTGTTTCTGCCCAATCCTGTAGGTGTCCTAAAAGCACGCGGCCAGCAACCTTAACCAGACAATCCAAAACAGAAATGGGCCTGTAATGTACTGGGTTGTTGCGGTCACCCTTGTTAAAAATCGGGACAATAAGCGACTCGGGCCAGCTAGTTAAAAATCAAAGTGAGGATAGGGCCCCAGAGCTCGATCTTAGATTTAAACAGATCAATAGGGATCCCGTCGGGCCCTCTGGCTTTTCCCCCTTGCTCTCTTTTAGTGCCAAAAACCTTTCCTCTTATCTTCCCCAGCTGACCAAAAGTTTTCTTCTTCTGAAACTGCCTTAGGTCTAACCGTTTTTGCCTCTAATCTTCTCTCCATATGCAAACTAAAATCCTCAGACATCTTTTTCCATAGCTTTCTTCAGCTTGTCCTCCAACTGAGCTTCCTCTGAGTTCTTTCTTCAGTCATCATAAAACCTTCTTCTACTCTAATAATCAAAACCAATAAAAATGTATTTTCAATTCCAAGATCCAACCACTCTTGATCCACAACTATTCGACCTTCCTTCAACTGTCACTATTTCAACTGACAGACCTCAACCCTCTAGTCCTAAATCAACTGTCGGTAAATCGATATTCCTGAACGACACACCTCAATAATGAGTTTTAAATCACAAAATCTATTGAAAGGGCCATCGAGATTGGGAGAAAAATGAAACTCCTTTGTTTATTTCCACCATCGATGTGCTCAAAGTCTGGAAATACCTGACCTCGGTGTGACCAAAAATAGCATGAGTCCTGGTTCAAACAATTTATTAACTTTGTTTAGTTAAATTGATTCCATCCAGGCACGCAAGCCCAATTCAAGTGCCATCCTTCAAAGGACCGAAAGATGACCTGCGGACGAGACCTTCCCTTAACGCGACCGAGACAAAGCCGCCACAGGAGTGAAACACTATTGACATGGCACACGCCTCTACTCTCGCAGATGGCCTCTAAAGCCTGTTGCGTGTGGAGGCCATTGAGGTAACTGACAACCAACGGCCCCAGGCCTCTAATTAAGAATCAAATATTTTTCGTTCCTTGCAACTCTGTCCCAGCTATGAATTTTACGCTACAGTCACTGTTATAAACCCTTAATGGAACATAACCCCAAAAGCCGTCCTGTATGTAAAGAATTTCACTTGAAAATAACATACCTCTTCCAAACAAATCTTACTTCCAGAAATAGAAACAACTACATCTATACAAAAGTGTTTTCAAATTATATATTCCCTAAAATTACTCATGAATTTCCTCACGCTCTCCACACAGTTACTTATCTGTAGGAGCAGCAGCAGCAAAAAAAGGCTGTGTGTTGGGTGTTCTGTGATTTTCTTTAGTCCGAATTCTAAAGTTCTTTGTTCTTCAAAGGAGCTGTTGGAGTGATGGCAATAAAGGTGGTGCATAATATTAGCCTCCGAGTCTTGCCATAAAATAATTTGGTGTGGTATTTATCATGCTCTAAACAAGGCATCAGTTCCCTGAACCTGCCAATCTTTTGTCCCCCAAACAGACTTTGTATTTGTTGCGTCTTTCCAAAAGTTGAAACCCTGTACAGACAGCTGGGAAAGAAAAGAAGCAGAGTATATCAGCTTGGTGTTTGTTAACATATTTTACTTTGCAGATGTAGGTGCAAACCTGTACAAATGTGAAGCTGTCTGATGTGTCAAAAATAGAAAAATAAGCAAAGTTCTGTAGAAATGTTTTTGAACTACCTTTTGGTGGTGTTGGGCAGTGTTCCCATTGGGTGAAATTATAAATGGCACGTGGTACACTGGTTTTATGCAAAAAGTGGTGTCCATAATGTTAATAGAACATATCCACATAAATAGATGTACCTTCATACAATTCATCAGAAGACGACACAGGTGATTGCTCTAGAGCTTCTAGCAAATTATGCTCTGTATCAATGTCCCAATCATAAGTGAAAGTACTAGAGGAGGTGATATAATTCAAAGAAATTTTAAACAAATATGGAATTTGCAAACGTTCAGAAGGGCCATACACATCATATGATCCCCTTTCCCACACTATTCCTCTGTGAATTAGAACCAATGTAAAGTTTACCAGACACAGGTCTCTTTGTTCACGGTGAGATGATGCATGTGGTTTCAATACCAAGTTCACAAGTTGTACTGCATAGCGTTCTGGGAGATAATGTCCATTTAGAAGTAGGAAAAAGACACCAAACCAACCCAGAGGACCAGGACTAGTAATCTAATTGTAATCCAAAGATGTAAGCATGGAGTAACAACGTATGTCTTTCAGCCAAATATAGAGAGCACATACTTGTAGCTTGAAGGGAAGAGGCGGCAGCAACGCTGTCTCAGGTTCACTTGAATCTGATGAGAAGTCGTAATCCACACAGTAACCAGACACTGTTCGGTCTATTTTTTGGCAGCTCAATAGGTTTTGTAGAGTCAGGAGATAGACTCAGTCTGTGGCATAATGGTGTATATCTTATTGAAATTTGGGTTTCTGTACTAGTTGATTGTACAGTGGTTGTTGCTGCAACAGGGAGAAGCAATACTTCATTGTTGTTTACTGTTTCTCGTTGGAGAGGTCTCTTTAGGTATTGAAGCTTCCATCTGAACCTCCTGTGTGATAGTTAGAGGAGAGCGATGGCTACCCAGGAGCCCATGTGGCTTACTGTTAAGAATCGGCCACGTAACGTGGTTTTATCAGATCAATGGAGCCAAACCTTTTGGTCTCTTTGACCGGCAAGGGGCGGAAGAAGTACAGTTCTTGTTACTTCGACAGCCAGGACAGGTACAGGCACTTTATGACACAGCCCAAATGCTATTTTTTTTGTCCACGATTTCTCCCTGACCAGATCACCAATCTTCGGTATGCAGCCAGGTCATGCGGTGACAGCCTTCACTTCACCAGTGGTGGTGTGTTTTACTTGGACGTTGCTTTGTTCGTCCCGTAATTCATTTAGTTCTGGTAAAACAGCCTAACTTTCATTGATGTCAAACGGTGTGTCTGCTTCCACTGTGCTGACATTGAGGTCTAGGACCCCCACACTCACTCCAAACAGGATTTCATATGGAGCCTGTCCACCCGGGTTGTTCTTGGCATATTGTTATGTCCTCTGGACCCCATATCAGTGATGGATCCATCTGCGACCCGAGCCTAGTATCCTTTCTGTTAAAGACTGCTTTAAGTCCCAGTTTTTCCTCTAGACTACTGAATTTCCCTCAGGGTGATAGGGAGAGGAGTACCACAAGGTCACACCTAAACTTCCCATGACCTCTTCGTAAGACCAAGAGCTAAACTTCAGACCTCGGTTGGAATGTAGTGTCAATTGCATATGTCCCGATGAAGACTTGCAAGTCTTTGATAAAAGTTCAGGCATCAGTCAACCGCTGTGGCCATACCCACAGATATCTGAGGCATGAATCCACTGCCACCAAGTTGCACTTGTAAGCCAGTCAGATTGTATGGGGCTTCTGTTATCCAAATAGACAAAAGCAAGAGGCTTGTTTGCAATCCATAGAGATGTCTCGGTGGACGTGCTATGGTTGAGCCCTCCATCTGCTGGCAGATGTCACATTTGAGGACAAAGTTCTTGGTCTGTTTAGTAAGACCAGGCCAACAATAGCGCTACTTCAATAATGAGACTGTAGCAGCAATCCCTATTTACTGAACCCAGACCCTTGTGGGCAGCCAGTATTAACCCTAATCTGTGATCATTGTTAGCTATTACTCTATCTCCCCACTCCTTGAATGTGAGCATATGTTATGTTTTGTGCATCTGACTTGTAGGAGTACTTGAGTGGAAAGCCTTTCGGCAGATGGGTCGTTGCGCGCGGCATTGACAGCCACCATAATGTCAGCCTATTCTCATACTAGAACGAGTGATCGCAGCAACTGCAGCACTACGAACTGTAGCCATAGCGGCTCCATCAGCCATGGAATTCACTTCAGTGGGAACGCCAACATGTTGGCGACTCAATGTTTGTATTACATGAGCCCGTGGCAGGCAATCTTTCAGCTTTGCCACTTGTTTCCAAATCATATTGTGCTTGATTGTGCAACCCTTAGTCTCGCAATCCATTTTGGCCCTAGTAGTGAAGGCATTCATTATATGACTGGACTGATTCTGTAACAAGGTCGGAAAAAGCAGGTAAAATTAGTTTTTAATTACGAACTCCAGTGGGCAGTCTTTTTTTTAGCCAAAAAGATATCGTAACCATATGTCAAGTTATCCCAAAAGAGAGCCTTGATGTTCCTTGATATGTACCCCTTCAACTGGACACAGACATTTAGTAAGCAGGTTTTGAAAGTGTTACCCAGAGGCAGCCGGCCACCAGCCTGCTGTTACGCGTGCGCAGCTGCAAGCGTTCAGCGAGCGAGGCACCATCTGGACCCTGATTACTTTCACTTTTGCCGCTTGCGTGTTTGCTGTCACGTGCACCTGCACCCCTGCTTTCACTTTTGCCGTTTTGTTCTCTTCTGTCTCCGCTGTATATTTTCACTTGCGATTTTCTCATCTCCATCTCTCATATTTATTTTTCTCTGAGGTTGCTGTTTTACTAGATTTAATTCTTGCCTTTTTCACACCCGTTTCTCTTTTATTTTTCGCCCTCCAGTTTGCGAATATTTCTTTTTTCCACCTTTTATGCACATATACCATTCTCTGCTCATTCAGTCCCTTGTTTTCATTTCCCTTATTCCTAGATCTATAACCAATTTTACCCCTCTCTTCCTAACCCCTATCTTTTCTTCCGTCTCTGGCTTCTGTTGTATCCCCCATCTTTTAAGAAACAAAGGCACGGGAAATGATTGGACAACTTACGGAAAGAAAAGCAGGGAAGGGCAATCTGTGTCTACTCTTGGCCTCTTCGATTAACCACAACTCTTTCCTGGTCTGGTTCAGTGGCACACTCGCTGGGCTTGTTTGAAAGCGATCCGCCATTCTAATCGGCAGCCTGTCCTAATTATCGTGCGTCAGGCACACACTTGCGCACGCCTCAGTACAAGAGTCACAATGCTACATGCCCAGCCACATGTCATCGGCGCGTGCCACCACCAGGCTGTGGCACTAGGGGCGCTGCAACGCATCTCCCTTCGGCGTTGAATCCAAACCGGGTAAACGGGACATCTCGCTTTGTTGTTTTTGGAAGCATCGGCCATTCAAAGGAAGCTCAACGTGCCTAGACCCGAGGCACGTAGTGATATTTCATGTTTGTTTGTACTTGACCTTTTAAACATTTTTATCAGCTGTTATTCCTGTTTCCTGTGAAGCCACCCAGAAGCAGAGGTTTGTTAGTGGGTATTGCCACCCTTAGCGCTTCTGTTTCATGATCATCAGCTCACTTAAACCTCCGGCCGAGAACAAAATATTTATTATTAGTTGTAGCACATCCTTATTAAATCTACTACTGTCTCTTATAAAGTGGTCATGCACAAGTAGACTGCTTATGCATAGTACTTTTGCTTGATTAAAAAAAGTATAGGCCTGTGGAAGACTAAAAGTCAGCGACTCATTTATTCTTGTGTGCATTAAAAACAAGCATTGGCATTGCCAATAGGTCTCGCCCATGGGACCTTATAAGTGTTTAGCCATGCAACAGTTGATGTTTTTGCACCAATGATATTGCGCTGCATAACTAAATACTTATAAGGTCCCAAAAGCTAGACCTATTGGCTATGCCAATGCTTGCTTGTTGTTGTGGTATTGAAATTGATGCAAGGTACCTTTTTATGTTTCATGCTGTGCTGCTGGTGAATTAATGCAATTGTATTTTTGTCTCAAGTACTGTTTTGTCAATGTGCTATATGAAGGTGTTGCTATTTCTTACAATCGTTATTTCATATCACCGCAAAGTCTGCTCTGTTATAACAATTGCACTTCCTTCCAGGTTGTGACCCTTCATATGCATTGCTATTTGTGTTTGTGAAATGTCCTTATCGATGCATCTGTAAATAGTGTTAAACTCATAGCAGTTGGACTCCGCAATCCTGTGTGTGTATGTGTATGTGTATATATATATATATATATATATATATATATATATATATATATATATATATATATATTACCTACTGGCAGTCGCCAGTAGGTAGTTATAGTTAGGACCACGTTTCCATAGGAAATCCGCAACATTCTATTTTGAATAACTTTGGCGCCGGTCCACGAATCCTCAATTTTCAAAATAGGTGGGGCGCTACGCTCCGCTCCTACCCTGAAAGTCTCGGGTTGATTCGGCAAGCGGGGGCCGAGAAAAAAGGGGGGTCCCAAAACGCGTTTTCCCCATGCATTTTTCCATAGGACCTTTAGACACAGCTACAGCCCGAACGGCTGAACAGAATTATGTGAAATTTGGCAGAGAGGTAGCCATAAGGTCCATGAAGTGCCTTTTGCAGGTCTGGTGTAAATCTGTTCAGTATTTCCTGAGAAAATAGTATTTAAATCAATATATATATCTGTAAGCGCGCAGCGTGCGCGCTGGGTGCGCGCACCCTGCCGTGCGCGAGCGCAATTCTGATTGGTTGTTAGATCTTAGTAAACATTCGAATCGGTGGAAATCAGGAAGCGGCGGCCGCCATTTTGTCTATCGCATAAAGAGGGGGTGATAAACAAAGGGGGAGAACTTGAAAAGGGGGCAGAGTGGGGAGAAATTGACCCAGTAGGCATTGTAAGGGGGTCACAGTAGGACCTTGTAGGGCAAAAAAAAAATTTATATTTTGTTAAAAAATATCGCCGAGTGCGCGCACCCAGCGCGCACCCGAAAAAAAACTTTATTAAAAAAAATCAAAAAAAAATCGCATTTAAGTGTTTAGATATAAGGTGGCTCTAAAAAGAGCCCTTGTGTTTGTTTGTTTTTTGGTACCTACAAGTAAGTACCGATGCAGAGTCTAAAGTTCAAGAGGAAGACTCTGTTGCCTTCATCAGTGAAGTGTACACCATCTCCTCTATAAATGTCTTGCATGTTGTAACGCAAGTTGTTGTGGTATATAGAACCCATACCATAGTCTCTGAGGAAAGCAGAAATAGATTTGTTGACGTGCTTCCAAGCTCCGAGCGCGCACCTCGTGATTACGTATTCGCGAACGCGTAAGAGCGCATGTGCATACGTCATATGCGCGTACCTAGCGCGCATACGTTGAACACGCGTACACGCGACCGTTATTGCGCGTAATTTTAGCGTATGCGGAAGTAAACCGCGTAGGACGCATGCACGCATGCGTACGTACGTACGCACACATACGTACTGGGTGCGCGCTCCCAGCGCGCACTATGACGTATATTTGTGTACGTAAATAACGTACGACGGAATTCATAAAAAACTTACGAAATAGTACTAGGAGCGCGCTCAGAGCGCGCACCCCAAGAATTTATATAAAAAAAAAAGTGGACAAAAAATAATTAAAAAAATTAATAATAAATTTTTTTTTATCCTAATTGAAATTTTTTTAAAAATAAAAAAAAAGATAGATAATATATAAATGAATATATAGGAATTTTATTTTTATTAAAAAATAAATATCATTAATTAAATAATACAAAAATATCATTAATTAAATAATACAAACATTAGCATATAAAAAACCGTACAAATTCACTGAAAAAACCAACGGTTTCAAAAATGTTATAGTTAGGAATTAGCATTTAAAAAACCTTGCAAATTCACTGAAAAAAACCAAAGGTTTCAAAAACGTTATAGTTAGGAATTAGCATTTAAAAAACCTTGCAAATTCAATGAAAAAACCATAGGTTTCACACATGTTATAGTTAGCTGGACATTTCACTCGTAAAAAACCAATGAAATTCCCCCGTTATAGTTAGCTGAACTAACTATAACTCGCGCACCCGCAATCCACTGCTGATGACGTCACATATTACATCACTCATGACATGGTCAGTGACATCACTCATGACATCACTGATGACATCTCAAATGACATCACTGATGACATCACTGATGACATCATCCTTGTGATTGAGTAGCAGACCTCCTCTCACCCTAATATAACCTTTGATACACACATTCAAAATTAGAAACTACAATGTTCAAAATAATGGACATACCAATACCAGTTACAACAACCTCTTCAGTAATTCTAAGATCCACATACAAATCCACTCATTCACCAACAGTCCTATACAGTCACTCATACATGTACTCACTCATCATATGTACTCATACACCTATACAGCCTGTTACATAATGTCACTCATCCATAGTTACTCACACACATAGTCACTCATGCTAATAAAGATTAAAACATACAATTATATGCATATACAGTTATACACACACCACCACACTTACTTATACGGAAACTTACACATACTTAGTCTTTTAAACAGTCACTTATAGAAAAACATACTTATTCATACAGGAACTCTTTCAATCTCTTACTCTCACATATACTCAATTAAAAACACCAATAATCACATATACTAGTTTAAAACATATGTAGTTACTCATAAAGACACTATTGACACAGTCATTCACTCACTAACACACCCATACACACTCATCCACCCATACAGTCCTGCACACATGCTGTCTTCAACACATACAAACAGTGAGTCACTCATTCATGCACCTATGCACTACGTAATACCCCCACCGAACCATGCAGACACTCAGACTGATACTCAAAAAACCAACTAATAACCTATATAGACACCCATGTAGCTACTCACCAACTCATGCAGCCACCTATACACAAAGTGAGACTGATACAGATATTTACAGACTTAAACATTACTCACAAAGCCATGTATTCACTATGATACACTGAATCAGTCACATAATTAATTTTTCATAAAAAAATCATCCATTTAGACATTTATATACCCATTTATTCTTCCATCGACCTTGAGATATACATATATAAAACATATTTAATTTGAAGAAAAACACACATACACTAGATGATGTCATCAGTGATGTCATCAGTGATGTCATTTGAGATGTCATCAGTGATGTCATGAGTGATGTCACTGACCATGTCATGAGTGATGTAATATGTGACGTCATCAGCAGTGGATTGCGGGTGCGCGAGTTATAGTTAGCTGAACTAACTATAACGGGGGAATTTCATTGGTTTTTTACGAGTGAAATGTCCAGCTAACTATAACATGTGTGAAACCTATGGTTTTTTCATTGAATATATATATATATATATATATATATATATATATATATATATATATATATATACACGATCCTAACTATAACTATCTACTGGCGACCATATATATTCACTGAAAAAACCATAGGTTTCACACACGTTATAGTTAGGAATTAGCATTTAAAAAACCCTTGCAAATTCACTGAAAAAACCATAGGTTTCACACATGTTATAGTTAGCAGGACATTTCACTCGTGAAATACAAATGAAATTCCCCCGTTATAGTAAGTGCAGGCAACTATAACTCACGCGACCGCAATCCTCTGCTGATGTCAGATATTACATCACTGTATTTAGACACTTATTTACCCATGTCTTCTTCCATTAATCTTTAGCTATACATATATTACAAATATTTATTTTTCATAAAGACATGTCATCAGTGATGTAATATCTGACATCATCAGCAGTGAATTTGTACGGTTTTTTAAATGCAATTTTTTTTGGGCGATTTTTGGTAAAAAAATAATATCCAACCTATGTATAAAATAATATATGTACTATATCCTGCATTATGGAATGGTTAATTTTTTTTAAATGAATGTTTACATCAGTTATTACCTTCTACAACTCTTGAAACTTGTATTTTTTTAATGCATTTTTTGCCGTGCGCGTACGTTAAGCTGACGCTACGCGCTCCGTACGTCATAAGTAAGGTGCGCTCACGTAATACGTATGTGGCGTACACGCATGCGCGTTGCGCGGAAGCAACGTCGCGGTTATGCAGGTGCGTGTAATGCGCATGCGCGAGTGCGTCCCAAGTACGCGCTCCGTAAGCGCATATTTACGTCACGTTTGTGCATGCGTACTTGTTTACGAGCGCGTACCGTAAGCTTACGGAGCGCGCACGGTAGGTCATGTGATCCACAAAGAACACTTTTCATTGGTTGAAACTACTTTCAGTTCCAGAAACTTCCCACACCACACCCATTCCCCTAATTACTGCTTGAGATCCCCTAGGAGAAGGAGCTGAATTGACATTGAGATACAATGGCAGAGCAGCAGTCCTCTTCTGAGAGTGAGCCTAGCAGCACCATCATCAGACAGAGAAGGAGGAAACAAAAGGATTCTTTTGTGTGGGAGTATTTTACTTTTCCAGAGGGGCAGAAAAAGGTCAATGCTCCATTGGTCACTTGCAGACTTTGTGAGCGTGTTTTATCTAGAGGAGATCCAAGGAAGAAGTATTCCTTTGGAAATCACTCTATGATGAGACACCTTAGGGATAAACATCCCAGGACCTATGCTCGACATACTGAAGAAAACTCTTCAGTAAGTCACCGGAGCCCAACCTCAGAAGCTCAGCCGAGTACATCATCGGCAGCTCAGCTGAGCACTTCCTCTGAGGTGGGAGCATCACCTTCTTAAGCTCCTCTGGACATTAAACCTCGATTTGGGAGGGTTGCAATGAGGTGTACAACGTGTTGTGGTCTTATTGTTTTTGGGGAGACCAGTGTTTCCCTTATTAACAATAAGATAGACCAGCATGTTTGTAGACGCTCATAATATTCCCATTCTTTATTTCCTCTATCCCTGTATTAACCCAACGGCTCTTTTAAGAGCCAACCTTACCTCACAATTTTTATTTTTTTTTAAGCTTTCCTTTTTGAAAAATTTTTACGTACGCGTAATCGTTACGCAAAGTTCGCGGAATTTTTCTCGCTGAATTTTTCCGTTTACGCCATGTGCGTACGCTACGCGCATTCCGCGATTTTTCGAAAAATTAAAATTAATTTTTGCCCTTGGGGGTCCTTCTGGGACCCCCTGACAAAGGCTAGGGGGTCAGGAACTGTCCACCCTGCCCCCTTTTCACGTTCTCCACCTTTGTTTTTCACCCCCTCAGACTGCGAGAGACAAAATGGCGGCCGACACTTCTTGGTTTCGACCGATTCGAATGTTTACTAAGATCTAACAACCAATCAGAATTAAGTTCGCGGCGTGCGCGTACGGTAAGCTTACGGTACGCGCTCGGAGCGCGCCTATAGATATATATATTGATTTAAATGCTATTTTCTCAGGAAATACTGAACAGATTTACACGAGACCTTCAAAAGGCACATCCCTGACATGAGGGCTACCTCTCTGCCAAATTTCAAGTAATTCTGGACTAAAGGTCCTATGGAAAAATGCATGGGGAAAACGCGTTTTGCGACCCCCCCCCCCCCCCTTTTCTCAGCCCCCGCTTGACGAATCCCCCCGAGACTTTCAGGGAAGGAGCGGAGCGCCCCACCTATTTTGAGAATTGCGCGAGCATTCGTCAATCGGCGCCAAAGTTATTCCAAATAGAATGTTGCGGATTTCCTATGGAAACACGGTCCTAACTATAACTATCTACTGGCGACCGCCAGTAGAATATATATATATATATATATATATATATATATATATATATATATATTCAGTGAAAAAACCATAGGTTTCACACATGTTATAGTTAGCTGGACATTTTACTCGTAAAAAACCAATGAAATTCCCCCGTTATAGTTAGTTCAGCTAACTATAACTCGCGCGCCCGCAATGCACTGCTGATGACGTCACATATTACATCACTCATGACATGGTCAGTGACATCACTCATGACATCACTGATGACATCTCAAATGACATCACTGATGACCTCCCTGATGACATCATCCAGTGAATGTGTGTTTTTCTGAAAATTAAATATGTTTTATATATGTATATCTCAAGGTCGATGGAAGAATAAATGGGTATATTACTGTCTAAATGGATGATTTCTTTTTGAAAAATTGATTGTGTAACTGACTGATTAAGTGTATCATAGTGAATACATGGCTTAGTGAGTAATGTTTAAATATATAAATATCTGTATCAGTCTCTCACTTTGTGTATAAGTGGCTGCATGGGTTGGAGAGTAGCTACATGGGTGTCTATATAGGTTATTAGTTGGTTTTTTGAGTATCAGTATGAGTGTCTGCATGGTTCGGTGGGGGGTATGACGTAGTGCATAGGTGCATGAATGAGTGACTCACTGTTTGTATGTGTTGAACAGAGCATGTGTGCAGGACTGCATGGGTGGATGAGTGTGTGTATGGGTGTGTTAGTGAGTGAATGACTGTCTCAATAGTGTCTTTATGAGTAACTACATATGTTTAAAACTAGTATATGTGACTATTGGTTTATATATGTGAGTATATGTGAGAGTGAGAGATTGAAAGAGTTCCTGTATGAATAAGTATGTGTTTCTAGAAGTGATTGTTTAAAAGACTAAGTATGTGTAAGTTTCCGTAGAAGTAAGTGTGGTGGTGTGTGTATAACTGTATATGCAAGTAAATGTATGTTTGATTCTTTATTAGCATGAGTGACTATGTGTGTGAGTAGCTCTATGGATGAGTGGCATTGTGTAACAGGATGTATAGGTGTATGAGTACATATGATGAGTGAGTACATGTATGAGTGACTGTATTGGACTGTTGGTGAATGAGTGGATGTGTATGTGGATCTTAGAATTACTGAAGAGGTTGTTGTAACTGTTATTGGTATGTCCATTGTTTTGTAAATTTTAGTCTCTATTTTTGAATGTGTGTATCAAAGGTTTTATTAGGGGAAGAGGAGGTCTGCCACTCTATCACAAGGATGATGTCATCAGTGAGGTCATCAGTGATGTCATTTGAGATGTCATCAGTGATGTCATGAGTGATGTCACTGACCATGTCATGAGTGATGTAATATGTGACGTCATCAGCAGTGCATTGCGGGCGCGCGAGTTATAGTTAGCTGAACTAACTATAACGGGGGAATTTCATTGGTTTTTTACGAGTAAAATGTCCAGCTAACTATAACATGTGTGAAACCTATGGTTTTTTCACTGAATTTCTAAGGTTTTTTAAATGCTAATTCCTAACTATAACGTGTGTGAAACCTATGGTTTTTTCACTGAATTTCTAAGGTTTTTTAAATGTTAATTCCTAACTATAACGTGTGTGAAACCCATGGTTTTTTCAGTGAATTTGCAAGGTTTTTTAAATGCTAATTCCTAACTATAACGTGTGTGAAACCCATGGTTTTTTCAGTGAATTTGCAAGGTTTTTTAAATGCTAATTTTTTTTTTTTCTTCTATTTTTTCTAACATATTTTTATTTTAATTTTCTTACCTTTTATAAAGACTATGATTAAATTTTTAAAATTCTTTAATATGTTTTTTTTATATATTTTTAAAAATAAACATGTAAAATTTATTTGCAGTACTTTTTTTCTATTTTTTTTTTTATTTTTTTAGTACGCGTACCGTAAGCTCACGGTAAGCGTACGGTTTACGCAACGTCCGTAATTTTCCTACGCTGCTTGCGTATAGTTACGCAATTTGCGTAGCCGCGCGTACTCCGCGTGGGACGCGTACGCGTGTACGCTACACGCGCACGTTACGCGGAAGTGCCGGGAGTGACTGTTATGCGCATGCGCGCAAGCGCGTGACTTTTTTACGCGCATGCGCACTTTTGCCGTAAGCGCACCGTAAGTGTACCGTAAGCGTACGGTAGGTCATGTGATCATGAAACACAACTTTTGATTGGTTGAAACTACTTTCAGTTCTAGAACTCTCCTACACCACACCCATTCCCCTCATTTCTGCTTGTGATCCCTTGGGAGAAGGAGCTGGTTTGTCTTTGGGATACGATGGCAGAACAGCAGAGCTCTTCTGAGAGTGAGGCTAGCACTAGCAGCACTGTCTTGAGGCAGAGATCGAGGAAACAAAAGCCCTCTTATGTATGGGATTATTTTACTTTTCCTGAAGGCCAGCAAAAGGTAAATGCACCCTTAGTGACTTGTAAGCTGTGTAAGCGTGTACTTTCTAGAGGTAATCCTAACAGGAAGTATTCCTTTGGGAATCACACCATGAAGAGACACCTCCAGGATGTACACAGAAGGACACATGGTCATCTTTTTGGAGGTAACTCTTCAGAAAGACAAGCCAGTACATCCACAGCAGCTCAGCCTGAACCATCATCTGCAGGGCTGACTCCTTCTTCTGCAGGTCAGGTGAGCCCTTCATCTGTCGGGGGAGAATCTCCTTTTGCTGGCCCTCTGGAAATCAACCCTCGATTTCGGAAGGTTGATATTCGATGCACATTTTGTCAAGATCTAATTTGCTATAGGGAGACCAGTGTTTCCCTAGTGAACAACAAAATAGATCAGCACATTTGTCGCTTTGAATAATTTTCCCATGCTTCCTTTCCTCTGTCCCTGCATGAACACAACGGTTCTTTTAAGAGCCAACCTTATCTTTCATCTTTTTTTTACATATGTTTTTAAAAACTTTTTTTTATTTTTTTTTACCGTACGCGTACTTTTTTTTTTGTTTTTTTTTTTAAAACACTAAAAATCAATAAACACATTACAAGGTCCTTGAGAGACTACAATTATTATTATTGACTTACCATACTCACTCAAAAAAATATTTATTCATTTGTTTTTTTAAAAAATAGCTTTAAAAATGGTTCTAGTTTTCGAAAATTTTCTATATGAATCTGAAAAAAAAGAAAAAAGTATTAATATTTTTAAAACATTTTATAATACAGTACACATATTTACATTTTTTTCCCAAAAATATTTTTGCCTTATTTTTGCTGTTTTCAGAATATATTGCATTTCACTATAAATTGTGAAAGCAATTGCATTCATCATTTTACAGCGGGCAAAAAAAAAGAACAATCACAAAGGTTGTAATAAAAAAGCCCCCAAAAAATCGCTCCCCCTTTTTCCTACTAATGCAACTGTGAAATCACCAGAGCAATACGCAATAAATCTCTGCCTATAATTCCTCTCTGCACACAGAGTCATGTTTTCACATTAGTCCCAAAACGAAATTTCTTTGCCAATTTGAAAGCACACTTACTGCTCTTTTTTTTTCGGGGCAAGTGAAAATCACTTTTACAGACTGACACATTATGAAACCACTTTTTTTGATTTATTTAAATGCACATGTCCAAACTGTTTTTTCAGACCACCACCATGTGTATTCTCGGTGACTGCCTAAACTCCAGCAAGGGCAACCAGCCTTAGTGATGCTGAATGTATTTGCATTACAGACTGAAACCTGAAAACCCCACTCGCTTGTAAATACTGTGCATGATTATACATGGCAAGCACATGGGTGTGTGCTAAGAGTCTGCTTCTTCCCCCAAAAATTCGCTCCCCCTTTCCATCTAATGCAACTGTGAAATCACCAGAGCAATACGCAATAAATCTCTGCCTATAATTCCTCTCTGCACACAGAGTCATGTTTTCACATTAGTCCCAAAACGAAATTTCTTTGCCAATTTGAAAGCACACTTACTGCTCTTTTTTTTTCGGGGCAAGTGAAAATCACTTTTACAGACTGACACATTATGAAACCACTTTTTTTGATTTATTTAAATGCACATGTCCAAACTGTTTTTTCAGACCACCACCATGTGTATTCTCGGTGACTGCCTACACTCCAGCAAGGGCAACCAGCCTTAGTGATGCTGAATGTATTTGCATTACTGAGTCCAACCTCAAACCCTTAAACTATTCTTTTTTTTTTCCAGTACACCTTAATTTATTGTGAAAACATACTCCATATTATTTTACATGTTCCTCACATTTAAATTTCTCCCAAAACAGAAAATGATAAACGCAACTACAACAAAAACACTTTCCATTTCTATTATTCATTTCTTAAGTTACCACATACATCCCCTCTCAAACTGTAAACTCACCTTTAAAATTAGTTAGTTGTGAAAGAAATGTGACACTCAAACAGCAGATTATCAGAGCCAGGATCTCTGTTGTGTTCACCTCTCTCCTCTCAGCAGAACCAGATAATGGCAAACTTTCCCTCTATTTTTCCACACATATACATGTAAGTTTCAAATCTCAGTGCTTCCCCCTTTTTTTCAAATGTAATCACACATTTCTATTGGTTGAAAACCAACCCTTTTCCAAAAGTACCCTTCCCCCAACTTGACTTCTGCCTAGTACCCTTCCCCCAACTTGACTTCTGCCTGCTACCATAGCAACAGCTCATGGAACACTGCTGTGTTGAGTTAGGTCAGAAGTTCGCCAAACAATGTTTCAATTCCACAGAGCAAGAGTGCTTGACTTTTCAAACCTAACAGCAAATCCATAGTACTGTTCTTTGGTTACACATTTTTTTGTACCACTACAAAACATGCTTCTATTAATTTACACATACAGCCTAGTTTTTATTCTAGAATGGTATGAAACAGCCAATCAGTTCTTTTTGTTTTGAAAAAAATATGTATGCCTCCATTTCCAAACTGTCTTTCTTTTCATATTGCCATTCTACTGAAAGACACCTCCTGAGTGCATCCAGATCTCCTTTGAAGATGTTCACAGTGTGGATTGTAGGGCACAGCTATGTCTTCTGGAGTGAAAAGTTTGCAGAGAAAACAGATATGGTGAGAGACCTTGCTTTGCCAAATGTAGACATTAAATGGATTGGTCAGAGAGGGTTAAAGTGGCACCAATTGATGCCATTGGTGAAATCCTTCATGCAAATCCAACACCCTGACCTCATAATAGTGCACTGTGGTGGCAATGACCTAGGCACTTTGACTGGGGTAGGTCTGGAAATGCTTATGAAGGACACCTTTGCACAACTGTTTTCACTTTTCCCTAAAACTGCCTTTGTGTTTTCCAACATATGCCAAAGGCAAAAATGGAACTGGTCCAATCATTTCTGTCCACAGATTGACAAAGCAAGAAAGCACGTCAACAAATCTGTTTCTGCTTTCCTCCGTGACTATGGTATGGGTGCCATTTACCACAACAACTTGCGTTATGACATGCAAGACATTTATAGAGGAGATGGTGTGCACTTCAATGATGAAGGGAACAGAGTCTTCCTTTTGAACCTTAGACTCTGCATCGGTACTTACTTGTAGGTACCACTAAAAAAATGACTTCATAAACACAACAGCTCTTTTTAGAGCTCCCTAATATCTAAACTCTTAAATCTGCTTTTCATTTATTTATTTTTATTTTTTTTACCGTACGCTTACCGTAAGCTTACCGTACGCGTACCCCGTGATTTTTTTAAAAATCAATAAATGTTTTTTTTGTACTTTTCTGTCCTTCTTTGACCCCCTTACAAATGTTAGGGGGTCTGTAACTCTCCTCATTGCCCCCTTTTCTTGTTTTCACTCTTTTTTTTCAGAGTGAAATACACAAAATGGCGGCCGCCGCTTCCTGGTTTCGGCCGATTCGAATGTTTACTAAGATCTAAGAGCCAATCAGAATCGTGCTCGCGCACGCCACCGTAAGCTTACGGTAAGCGTACGGTAAGCGTACCGTAAGCGGGCTCAGATATATATATTGATTTAAAGGCTATTTTCTCAGAATCTACTGAACAGATTTACACCAAACCTACAAAAGGCACTTCCTTGACCTAGGGACTACCTCTCTGCCAAATTTCGAGTAATTCTGTTCAGCCGTTCGGGCTGTAGCTCGTTCTAAAGGTCCTATGGAAAAATGCATGGGAAAAACGCGTTTTGGGACCCCCTTTTATCTCGGCCCCCGCTTGACGGATCCCCCCGAGACTTTCAGGGTAGGAGCGGAGCGTAGCGCCCCACCTATTTTGAGAAATTCGCGAGGATTCATCGACCGGCGCCAAAGTTATTCAAAATAGAATGTTGCGGATTTCCTATGGAAAAGGGGTCCTAACTATAACTACCTACTGGCGACCGCCAGTAGGTAATATATATATATATATATATATATATATATATTATTCGCATTATTATATAATAATGCAAATATCAAGTTATGGTAATACCTATGAGTTATTTCATATGATGTGAAAAATATTATCAGAATAACGCATTTGACATTATGTGGCTATTATGTTTGGCGGGGTATATACCTGTAACGTTGAAGGAAATGTATTTTTTCTATGTCCATTAATTGATGCACTAGCACTTGCACTTGCACTTTAAAAAGAGCGGTCATCAGCCAAAGTGTTGTCATGTGATCAAGGGCGGGATCGCCCGAAACGCGTAATGGCGGAGAATGGCTAATAAATAACTGCACGAAAAAGACTGGGTCTGCGCTCGTTTGTTTTCCAACCAAGGGAAGAGTGAAGGCGAGTGGAGGTGATATTTTACCGGACTGACTGTCTCCGGTTCGCGGACCCCCTCTCCGATTGTGGCTTCACTTACGGCAAGTCTTGTCCTGGAGTATCCGACTGCAGTCAGCACCGCGGGCTCGTGGTGCGTGTTGTCGGGGACCCCCGGGGCACTCAAGGTTTTTCCAGTCGGGAGAAAGTGAAGCTCCCTGTCAGCCTGTAGTTCAACGCAAGTACGTGGATTTGCCAGCCAAGCAGCTGTGGGGCTTTTCCGTTTCCGGTGTTTCCTGTGTGGAGGATCGGCGGCGAAGAGGCACCTGCGGCAGAGTTGGAGGGCACTTTCAATAAGGTACGGCGCATATCAGCAAAAGACAGGTGGAAAGGTGTGCAACGCGAGTCCGAACCCCTGCAAGCATTGCGTACGAGGGGTTTCGTCTCGCGATTGAATTATAAGAAAGCCAGAAAATGTCCGCAGACACACTTAGGGACCGCGAGCTAGCAGCTGAGGGGATGTTTTCGGACTCCCCCGAAGACGGTCAAGGAACTAGAAAAGTGACCACGGAAGAACCTAGTAAAGGTATGGGACTTAGAGACAATTTCCGAGCGCTTGAAAAACTGAAACGGCAGGAGCAGGCTAAGTGGTGGGAGGCACGGTCACTACAAAGGTATCTCGATGTTGGGAGAATTCCGAGAGGCCTTCATATAATGATCGCCCCCAGCTACGAATCCCCGAATCCCCTCATGATGGCCGAATGGGGAGAGTGTAATCTTGAATCATCGAGGCGACTGGTCACACTCTTGGTTAAGTACGCTGATATTGATAGGGGAGCGCTGCAAGAAAAGATCGAGCTCTTGGAAAAAGAAATAGAACCACTAGGTGACCCGCAGGTTAAGCAAAAATTGGTGGAGGAGATGAACGCACGACTTGAAAAGGAGGAGGAAAAGATAAAGAGTCGGAAAACCTACAAATTCAGGCGTGATCGTGACGATTATGCTAATGGGCAAATATATTTACGTTTGCAAGGAGATATGACTCCATGCGTGTTGACACAGCTAAAAAACGTATGGGTAATAAGGAGGATAGAAGAAATTACCAAGAAGCAACCAACGCTTCTCCCTCAGCATCGGAGCTCAGCTCGGCCATGGAGAGCGGATCCGAGTCCGACAATGCGGCAGCGAGATCCGAGGCGAGGAATATCAAATTAACCTTGGGGGAAGAATTAGATATTTTAAAACTAAGCAGGAGGGAAACATTGCGGCCACGCACCCAGGCAACCGAAAAAGCAGGGCAACCAAACGAAGAAGGGAGCGTAGGCAAGCAAAGCGAAAACGTCAGAAGGCGTGGGAGGGGCAGGGCACGACGGTAGGGGACCAACTGCCGGCAAATCTATGCACTGATCCCTCAACCTCTGAGCATTCTAATACCATTGTAAATCTGGCAGGTATTGATCTCTCGGCTGCAGAAAGACAACTTCTATCATTGGGACTTTCCTATTGCCCCGAATCTAATTTTAATTATACCCAAACCCGCGCAGACATTTACAAGTTCATTCGTAAGCTGAAATTACAGAAATACCATCAGCGAGGAAATAAAGAAAGACCAGAACAATCAGGGGGCCCGGACATGGTATCAGAAATGCATGGGCTGAGAGGCTCCGACTATGAGCTTTTTGAGACTACGCGGAGTTTGGAAAGAGGTGATAGCATTGTGAATGGACAAGCTCAAGGTGAAAATGTGTCAACTAATATGCAAGCGTCACAGATCCCTGGGACGGATATAAAACCTTGGACTCCGTTCCGCCCCAAGTCTAAATTTGTACCTGTCATGGCGAGAGATTCTATAGACGTTTTCAACGAACAGATAGTGGCGCAAATCAAAAGGCTCAACATTGCAACCAATGAAATAAGTAAAAAGAAGTTTACCAACCATGAGAGAAAATATTGGCAACTCATCAAGAAATTAAAAGAAAATCAGGAGATCATCATACGCAATTCAGACAAAGGAGGCAATTTGGTGCTGTGGCCACTGAAGGAGTATCTTGAAGAGGCACACAGCCAATTAAATAATATAGAATGCTATAAAAAAGTAGCACCGACCAAATTCAAAACCACACAAGAGACGCTCTTTTCCCAGCTTGTGGCATGGAGAAGTACGGGTTTACTCAGTTGGGATGAATTTAAATATCTTAAAAAGGAAAATGCCACCATCCCTGTTATCTATTTTATACCAAAATTGCATAAAGATATGAAGAAACCCCCGGGACGTCCTATAATTTCTGCGTGTGATGGCCTTTTGGAAAACTTGTCTAGATACATTGATTTCTTCCTGCAGGACTTTGTGAAAAGTTTGAAATCATTTGTACAGGACACAAGTGACTTTCTAAGGAAAGTGCAACATATTAGGTGGAAACCTTCTTATTTAATGATTGCACTAGATGTGTCTTCACTTTATACCTGCATCAGAAACAATGATGGTATCAAAGCTATAGAATTTTTCTTGATGAACAGACCAATTGAATTCTTTCTGCATAACAAGATGTTGGTAAAAATGCTTCTATTTTGCCTTGAAAATAATCTGTTCCTATTTAATGGTATTATGTACCAACAGATACAGGGAGTTGCTATGGGGGCCAGCTTCTCTCCCAGCTATGCCTGTTTATTTATGGGCTGGTGGGAGGAGCTGGTCCTCATGCAACAACATGAACGGATATTTAATGAGAAGGTAATCTCCTGGCTCCGCTATATTGATGACCTTTTTATAGTGTGGGAGGGTGATGTTGAAAGCGCCACTGACTTCATTACATTGTTGAATGATAATGCACTCAACTTAAAATTCACTTCACACATTAGCAAGGAAAAGGTCACATTTCTTGACGTGGAAATCAAGATAATCAACAATAAGATCTCCACTACCCTTTATAGGAAACCCACAGCGGGCAATACATTATTACACGCCTCGAGTGCCCATCCTCCACATCTGATTAAGAGCATCCCCTACGGGGAGATGCTCCGGATCAGATGTATATGTAGTGAGGATAAAGAATGTACCATCAAACAAGGCGAAAGCCGGGCGAGATTCCTAAATAGAGGTTATAATACAGAGATCATTGAGTCTGCCATCATTAAATCTAGATCATTGGCAAGACAGGACCTGTTAAAAAAGAAAGACTTTATTAGACTCGAAAAGAGAGCAGGAACCTATTCGTTTGATCCTAGGATTTTCACGGCAGGAGAAACAGATCAGGAACATTGTAAGAAAAAGCTGGCCTATTGTGAAAGATGACCCTATAATTGGAGAATTATCAAGTAGTCCCTCAGTTGCCTTCAGAAAGATTAATAGTATGGGCATGGCTCTAGTCAGAAGCAACTTGGAAACAGGTAACAAAGGCTCCTGGTTAACAATGAGAAAAGGATTCTTTAAATGTGCATCCTGTAAAGCATGTAAATATGCAACTAAGAATTATGTTCCAGCATTTGGTTCTAAATCGTGTGATATTCAACATTATCTCACATGTAAGACCGAATTTGCTGTCCATGTGCTCACCTGTAGATGTAACTTGAGATATGTAGGGAGCACGAAATTACCGGTGCATAAAAGAATTCTGCAACTTTTGAGAGCGATCAATAATAATGATGAAAGTTACCCGGTCGCCAGACACTTTAAAAGCACTCACAATAGTGATCCAGGATTCTTGCAGTATTATGTCATTGATACAGTCACCCCACAAAAAAGAGGAGGGGATAGGGAATCCAAGCTAAGAAAATTAGAAACAACATACATCTTACGGCTGGATTCTAAACACCCCATGGGGCTTAACAACAGTGAAGACCTTTACACGTTTCTGTGAATTCTGAAATATGCTTATGATATGATGTAAGTTGGATATATAGAAAATGTGATGGAGGGGAAATGTTTATTTAAGTCTCACGCTGTGAATGCCAGTCCACAGGGACTAATTTATATATATGTGGTTTTACCTCTTTGTTTTATTTTGATCCTCCTTGGATGGTTTTGTGTGAGTCTTCACCATAGTTTGTTTTTGGATATGAATATTTTAGGTAACATTTTAGGATGATATATATTTCTATTTATTGAATATAAAATTAGTTTTTAGGAATGTTTTTAGAAATTGGTAATAGAAAGCACATTATATGCTTCTACTAAGTGATTTACGGTTTCTGTTGGATCTCCTATGAACAGTTCAATATAAACATTAGTACCTATCATCCAGATCCTTTAATGCACTTTATATTTATTGATGCGACTTTGCTTTCTGTTCGGATCTGGGTTGTGGATTAACATTATGCCAAAATCGGATCCGAATGGAAATTTGCAATCTTCCGAGGTCAACTAGTTTTCTTTGAATGAATTTAGTCTTTAATTAATTGGTTAAATTGCACTGTAAATTGTTGAGGTGAGGGCACTTTTATTTTATTTTTTTATAATAATTTGTCTTGGACATATTGTGAAGCAAATTCCATGCATTTATGCGAATATCAAGTTATGGTAATACCTATGAGTTATTTCATATGATGTGAAAAATATTATCAGAATAACGCATTTGACATTATGTGGCTATTATGTTTGGCGGGGTATATACCTGTAACGTTGAAGGAAATGTATTTTTTCTATGTCCATTAATTGATGCACTAGCACTTGCACTTTAAAAAGAGCGGTCATCAGCCAAAGTGTTGTCATGTGATCAAGGGCGGGATCGCCCGAAACGCGTAATGGCGGAGAATGGCTAATAAATAACTGCACGAAAAAGACTGGGTCTGCGCTCGTTTGTTTTCCAACCAAGGGAAGAGTGAAGGCGAGTGGAGGTGATATATATATATATTCACAGAAAAAACCATAGGTTTCAGACACGTTATAGTTAGGAATTAGCATTTAAAAAACCTCAAATTCACTGAAAAAACCATAGGTTTCTGGGGTGTTATAGTTAGCTGGACTTTTCACTTGTACAAAACCATTGAAATTCCCCCGTTATAGTTAGTTCAGCTAACTATAACTCGCGCGCCCGCAATGCACTGCTAATGACGTCCCATATTACATCACTCATGACATGGTCAGTGACATCACTCATGACATCACTGATGACATCTCAAATGACATCACTGGTGACATCCAGTGAATGTGTGTTTTTCTGAAAATTAAATGTTTTATATATGTATATCTTAAGGTCGATGGAAGAATAAATGGGTATATAAGTGTCTAAATGGATGATTTGTTTTTGAAAAATTGATTGTGTAACTGACTAAGTGTATCATAGTGAATACATGGCTTAGTGAGTAATGTTTAAATATGCAAATATCTGTATCAGTCTCTCACTTTGTGTATAAGTGGCTGCATGGGTTGGTGAGTAGCTACATGGGTGTCTATATATGTTATTAGTTGGTTTTTTGAGTATCCGTCTGAGTGTCTGCATGGTTCGGTGGGGGGTATTACGTAGTGCATAGGTGCATGAATGAGTGACTCACTGTTTGTATGTGTTGAAGACCGCATGTGTGCAGGACTGTATGGGTGGATGAGTGTGTGTATGGGTGTGTTAGTGAGTGAATGACTGTCTCAATAGTGTCTTTATGAGTAACTCCATATGTTTTAAACTAGTATATGTGACTATTGGTGTATATAAGTGAGTATATGTGAGAGTGAGAGATTGAAAGAGTTCCTGTATGAATAAGCATGTGTTTCTAGAAGTGATTGTTTAAAAGACTAAGTATGTGTAAGTTTCCGTAGAAGTAAGTGTGGTGGTGTGTGTATAACTGTATATGCAAGTAAATGTATGTTTGATTCTTTATTAGCATGAGTGACTATGTGTGTGAGTAACTCTATGGATGAGTGGCATTGTGTAACAGGATGTATAGGTGTATGAGTACATATGATGAGTGAATACATGTATGAGTGACTGTATAGGACTGTTGGTGAATGAGTGGATGTGTATGTGGATCTTAGAATTACTGAAGAGGTTGTTGTAACTGGTATTGGTATGTCCATTGTTTTGAAAAGTTTAGTCTCTATTTTTGAATGTGTGTATCAAAGGTTATATTAGGGGGAGAGGAGGTCTGCCACTCTATCACAAGGATGATGTCATCAGTGATGTCATTTGAGATGTCATCAGTGATGTCACTGACCATGTCATGAGTGATGTAATATGTGACGTCATCAGCAGTGCATTGCGGGCGCGCGAGTTATAGTTAGCTGAACTAACTATAACGGGGGAATTTCAATGGTTTTGTACAAGTGAAAAGTCCAGCTAACTATAACACCCCTGAAACCTATGGTTTTTTCAGTGAATTTCAAAGGTTTTTTAAATGCTAATTTCTAACTATGCCTACAGAGATAGGACATGTGAAGAAAGAAGAAAAAATGCACAGAAAGAAAAAAAAGAAGTGCAGAAAGAAGCAACAGAAGTCCTCAAAGACGAAGAAAAGTGCAGGAAGAAGGATAACGTGCAGAAAAAACAAAAAAGCAGAAAGAAGCCTTGTTGCAAAATCATCCTGTACCCTCAACTTTTTCAGACGGATACTGGTGGTAACTGAGTCTGACTAACCAGTCCTAGAGCCAGTGCTATGTTAAAAGACATTTAGAATACAGTGAAAACACCTACATACACTAGGGAACATTATGCGTTGGGGTCCCCCTGTGATTAGCATGACCTCCTCTGTAAGCCCCTAGTATATAATAGGGCAGGGGGATTAAAACTACCTCTTAAAACAGGCCACAGGGCGTTTTTGCACACGTTAACTCAGGCCCCGTCCCCTCCCTTCACCACTGTGTAAACACGCCCTGTGTCAGTTTTTAGTTGGGAGATTAAGTTCATTTGAATCCTGAGGGTCCCTAGGGTCCAACTAGCCCACTAGGTACCTCCAGTAAGTGCCACAGAGCTGCGTTGCAGAGAGGTGTAAAAAGGGGCTTGGCCTCAAAACACCTGTCTGCAGCGCAGCTCCCTGGTGCATACTGGAGATGCCTGTTGGGCTAGTTGGCCCTCAGGGACTCTCAGTATTGAAGAGTAATTAATTCCCCAACTTACAACTCGCCAGGGGGCGCGTTTGCAGAGTGCTGCAAGGAGGGGGCGTGGCCTCCGGCACGATGCCAGTCTTTTATTTATTTTAATTTTTTAAGAAGGGGGGCTGTGTGGTTCCCCTTCTTATTCTAATTTATTGGCCCTGATGACCCCATCCCCCCAGGGCCTGTCTCCTAATTATATTTTTTTGACCCCAATCCCCAGGGCCGGCCACCGTTTTTTATTTTAAAAAAATATATATTTATAGACACATCTAGGACATGCTGGACAAACCGTACTTACCTATCGCCATGACGATTTGCGTGATATTCATTAAAAGGTGACTATGCATACAATGAATCCACGTGGAATGTATTTACACCACTAGTGAAGCTCTGACATGTCTGATGCCCTACCGTGCTTAATCCCGGTAGACACCCTTGTCGTTTATTTATACAAACATGGGTAGCTATTGACGGGCACATTTAATACACATGCACACCAAGCCATTCAAAGGGGATTCGACAAAAATTTGACAAACTATGCAAGAAACCCCCCTCAAGGTTAATAAAACACACATCCACTGCCGTATGTGTAATACTTTTTATTTCCCTCTCTGGAAAGGGGACGAACATCACTTAAGTCACAGCGCGCTCCTGGCAGAGCCCAATGCTGTGTTACACCCACAATTGCCTGCTGAGTGCCACACACCTCTGCGTTGTATTCCACTAGCTAGTGCATATGCTATGACACTCTCTAGCCCATGTGCACTGTAACACCACCCCGTGAATGTCATGCCACACTTGTCTTCGCACAGGTTATATTGCCCCATCTAACGTGCCTTCCTCGATGCCTATGTTATAACGCACAGTGCTATGCCATACATATTACAATCTGGGATCCATATCTTTCTCACAGTGCATATGCAACGTTACACTCCCCAGCACATATTTTATATTACAACTTTAGAGACTAGTTAGGTTACACAACACTGCCCTGTGCCTATTACACTCCAAGGCGCATATCGCATAGCACGCGCTAGTGCCTGTGCTATCTCGCGCTCTCCAATGAATCTGTCATTGCGCACAATGTATTGCATATTATATTTCACGCCCGGTTCATCACACTTGTTGGTGCATAGTTTATACCATACACTATATCTAGTTTTCATTTTCAATCGTGCTCTCAGGACTATGTTCTATATAACACTGTGTTCACCTACCCTTTTCACGGGCATTACATTTTGCGATAGGGGGTGGAGGGTCAGGGGGTGTTTCTGCCAAGTGAGCCCGGAGTCCGTCACAAACGTCCTCTTCTTCCTGAATAAAAGTGAGATTATGCTGCATACTTGTTCATATTTTAAGTAGTTCGCACAGACACACGTTTTAAAAACAATAAAGTTCCTAATACCCGCCTTCTCTGAACAGTTAGCTTGCTGCCCCATCCCCCTCCTCCCTATCCTCTGTTGTGTGAATCCATGCACTAGCCTCCTCCCTCCTGCCATGCATGGTCTGATGTGCTGCCACTGCCCTCAATTTAGTATGATGTACCAGTCCACTCCTCCTGCCCTCCATTGCCCAATTCTATGCCCCATCATTGACCTCCTGCTTAAACTCTGTGCTTAGCTTGCTGCCCCTATTCTCCTTCCCCCTGCCCTCCGATGTCTTTGTGCATGGCCCTGCTCCATCCTTTTTGCCCACCATGTTCCATGGACCACTCTTATCTACTCTGAGTGTTCTGTTGAGCTGCCTCTCCCCTCCCACCTGCCTAGCATTGTCAGCTGACTGTAACCTGTCCCTGCCACCTCCACCCTGCCTGTCCACATGCCATGCCCCATCCTCTTCCTCCTGTCCTACATGGTCATTGTACTGCCACACCCTTCTGCCCTCCCTGGTCTGTTGTGCTGCAACTGCTCCTCCTGCCTGCCCCGTGCAGTCTGTTGTGAGGCCCCTTTCCCCTGAACTTTCTTGTCTGTGCACAGGTCCTGACCCTCCCTTCTATCCTCCATCGTCCTTTGTGCATGCCCCTGCACGCTCCTTCTTGCCCATCATAGCCATTGTGCTGCCACTAACCCTCCCACTTGCCATGCATGGTCTTCTGTGCTGCCATGGCCCCTCCCACCTTCCCTGTGTGGTCAGCTAGCTGCCCCTGACCCCCTCCCACCTTCCCTCCATGGTCTGTGTGTATGCCATCACAGTCTCACTGTTGCTCTTCATGGTGTGTCTTGCTTCTAGTGCCCATCCTGCCTGACCTCCATGGCTATCTTGCTGCTCCTGCCCTGCCCCCTTGCCCCCAGCCCTCTGTTTACATGTGCAGACCCCCACTCCCTCCCGGCTTGTCTGTTCCATTGTAATGCCCCTGATCCGTCACTCCTGCCCTTTATGGTCTGTTATGCTGCAGCTTTCTCTCCTGTCTGTCCATTATGGTCAGCTAGCTACCATTGCCTCTTGCCCCTCTGTTCTCTGTTGTCCATGTGCATGGTCCTGTCCCCTCCCTCTTGCTTTCTATGGATTGTTGTGCTGCACTCCCGTCCCGCATGCCCTGTGTGGTGTATTGTGCTGCTGCAAACCCTGATGCCTGCCCTGCAGGGTCAGTTTGGTGCACCTCTCCATGTCCCTCCTGTCCTCTGTTATCCAAGTCCATATCCCTACCCCATTTCCTTCCATGATCCAATGTACCATACTTGCGAACATTTTGAACTTGGTAAGAGGGAGATTTTGAAAAAAAAACTGGGGTATTGATTTTCCCCTTTGAGTTACATTGAAAAAGAGGAGATTGTAGACAGGAGACAGATAAAATAAATCCCATTTGAGCTTAAAAACATTGGACGTTTCCTGGCTGAATCGGGTCTGTTGGCATGTATGGTTGTACTACCATTGCCTCTTCCTTCTGCCCACAATGGTCTATTGCAATGCCACAGCCTCTCTTGCAAGTCCTGTATTGTTGGTTTGTTGCCCCTGCCCCCCTTTCCACTGCCCTCCATAGTCTGTTGTGCTGCCACGGCCCTTCCTGCCTGCTCAGTGTGGTTAAATTGTTGCCTTTGCACCCTCCTACCTGCCTTAAATTTTCAGAGTCCATGCCCCTGGCCTCTGCCTCTCAACAGTATCCTAATGAACAACTAGATTGCTAACATTCTATATTTATTACAAAAGTGTGGAACGCCTGACGTCATCTTGATGTAATCAAAACTGTAATACCTAGAGCATTTCCTTTAGAAATTACATATATGAGAGGGTCTTATTGGCATCAAAATTATGGTTAGTGCTCTAAAAGACTAAAATAAGGACATATTTTCTGAGTTTTCAAATAGCGGGAAAGCACTTTTAAATTATTTGTTACCTTTGTTTTTTTATCCAGTTGACCACTTGATTAAATGTTGCACTTAGGGGAGAGGATGTGGTGTTACTTCCTGAACTGCAGACTTTGCAACTGGGGAACCAGGTTGGAGTTTCTGCTTCAGCTCGACATTTTGTGATTCTGGTCAAATCACTTAGTCTCCCCATGTCTACAACCAAAATGAATTTGTTCTTGTGTGATGTAACCAATGCTCATGTAAAGCACTCCAATACCTGACAAGTCTGCACTATATAACACTGCAAAAACACAAAATAATAAGTGTTTTGCACACTTCTGTCATTGGGCTATATTTGGGCTACATCTAGGTGATTTTGGGCTACATTTGGGCTCTTTTGTCTCCGGTGGCCATCTTGGGAGATTTATTTGTTTTGAAGTTTCTTAATTTCCTCATGTACTGCAGTCTCCTCAGTAGGAAATGCTTTCATTTTTTTACTTTGATTCCATCATGAAGGTATTCAGATATGTCACACATTTGCCATAAATTCTGAATGTTAGCACTCTTTTTGCTCATTGGATTACTGTAGTAAAACTACTGTTCACCATGGAAGTCTGCTCCTGGTATTAAAAGTGCATGTTTCAGTCTGCATGCCAGAATTTTTTAATGAAATAGAAGAGGATTTGAGAAGTCACACAAAATGTGCCCTCATTTTCTTTCTTCAGCATTAATCCTACTTTCTATAGCAAAATGAACCCCCTCATTGTGTTCCTTTTTGAATTAAATGTTTTAAATGTTACCAGTTTATTCCAATCAAGATGTCTTCAGGTGTGCCATACTTTTGTCATAATGAAGAGAGTAAGCGCTCTAGTTGTTTTTAAGAACACTCTGGGACATTCTGTCATTGGGCTATACTTGGGCTACATCTGGGTGATATTTGGGCTACATTTGGGCTCTTTTGTCTCTGGTGGCCATCTTGGCAGACTTATTTGTTATGAAGTTTCCTAATTTCCTCATTTACTGCAGTCTCCTCAGTAGGAAATACTTTCAGTTTTTTACTTTGATGATAAATGCATTCAGATGTGTCACACATTTGCCATAAATTCAGAATGTTAGCACTCTTTTTGCTCATTAGATCACTGTAGTAAAGCTACTGCTCACCAGGGAAAACTGCTGCTGGTATTGAAAGTGCATGTTTCAGTCTGCATGTCAGAATTTTTTAATGAAATAGAAGAGGATTTGAGAAGTCACTCAATGTGCCCTAATTTATCTTTCTGCAGCACTAATCATACTTTTATGTTTAAAACGTTTTTATTGAAACAAAACAAACTATGGGGGAGGGGGATAGGAGGTTAGGGTACATATAATACAATAAAAGAAAAAGGTGCAACTCAAGAGGGTTGGCGAAGGATTGCTCGGTGGTCCAGAGGGAAAGCACAGTAAATGAAAGGCAAGAAATGCACTCTGTGGGGTCCCTGCGTGCATATCCAACACCCCAAATCTGAGCAATGAAAGCCAGCATCAACTTAACGAAGCACAATCCACCCCCCATCCCCCATCCCCCCAGTAAAGAAAGGAAGGAAAAGAAAAAAAAACAATACCCCAACCCCCCCGTCCTATGGTCCCGCGCCAGATTTATCCGCCCCAAAAAGCCCCGCACCCCCCCCCCCCCCCCCCCAAGGACCCAGTCTCACATGTGATCTAGTCCGCCGGGATCACCGGCGGCGTCAGCCTGAGAAGCCTAAGATACCTCGGACAGGTGAGCTCCCGGAATTCGGTGGACAGCAGCGCTAGGAAGGGTTGCCACAGCTCTTCAAATTGGTCTATCTCCCCTGCCACCGTAAGCGACAACTTCTCCATTCCCAGCACATGCCAAAGCCTATGCAACCAACCCGTGGTGGAGGGGACTGTGGTGGTTTGCCAGTGGATAAGGATGTTCTGGACCGCAGACCCCAGCGCAATCGCGATCTGCCTACCCCTGCGGGACTTCAGTGGGTACATTAGGTCATTGGGGAGGCCCAGCAAGACATACGCCGGAAAGCGCGGCAGCTCTATCTCAAAGTGCTTATCCACCTCGTCCAAAACTTCCTTCCAGTAGGCGGGCAGCACGGGGCAATCCCAGAGAATGTGTGAGAGGGTACCCTCCTGCCCGCAGCCCCGCCAGCACCCCTTGTCAGTGTCTATGCATTTCATGCAGTCTCTCCGGGGTGTAGTACCAATAAGCGGACACCTTAGTAAAGGTCTCCGTAAGGCCCGTGTGATATGCAGAGTGCCGCGCCCGATACGCAATTTTGTCCCATTCCTTGTGGCTGAGTGTCCTACCCAATTCTCTGTGCCAGCGCTCCCTCCCCGGGTTATAATAGTGAAACGGCGGGGGTTGTAGGTACTTGTACAGACCGGTAATTAGCTTAGCGTCGGAGGTCCGGGTAGCCAACCACCTCTCATACGGTGTAATTTGACGAGCAGCGGTGCCACGCACCTGGGGCTGAAGGGCCCAATGCCGAACCTGCATGTAGCGCAATCTGTCCAGCTCCGTCAGGCCGAATTCCTGGCGAAGTTGCTGAAAAGAAATCACGCCCTCCGGTCCATAGATCTGGAAGAGCACCCTGCAGCCCGCCTGCACCCAATGGGAAAAAACTCCCGGCTCCATCCCTGGGGAGAAGTCCGGGTTGCCCACTATGGGCGTGAACGGCGAAGGGAAGGTGGTGAGGCCCCGAGCCTCACAGACTGCATCCCACACCCTCAGGGGGACCCGCGTAACAAAAGAGGCGTAAAGGTTAGGGGGGCGATGCGCGCGGCGCAAGAACGGAACCTCTTGTAAGGTGCGGCCCGCCACTGCCTGGTCTTGAAAGAGCCAGTGTTTGTCGGACTCCCACCTGCTCCACTCCACCAGATATCGCAGCTGTGCCGCCTGAAAGTCCTTACGGAGGTCCGGAATACCGAGACCCCCCGCCTCCGGAGCAAGCGTGGAGAGAACCCTCTTCATTCGTGGCTTGCGGCCCTGCCAGACAAAGCGGGAGATGTCAGCCTGCATTTGTCGTATCCAGCCCACCGGGGGCTGGAGAGGTAGGGCCCGGAAAAGATACAGTATCTGGGGCAACACCGTTATCTTAACCGCCGCGATTCGCCCCAGCCAGGACAGTAGGCCCTTGCTCCAGCGGCCAAGCTCCTCCTTGATCTTCCTGCTGAGGGAGGTATAATTAGCCGTAACCATCTCCGGTAATGTGGGCGCCAGCAAAATCACCAGGTATGGCACCGTGGACGAGGACCACTGCATGGGGAAGAGTCGCTGAAGGTCCCTCCTAGTGTCCGCAGCCAGGGACACGTCTAACGCCACCGACTTGCTCATATTCATTTTGAAGCCGGCCACACGTGCAAAGGCGTCCTGTTCCTGGAGGCAAGCAGGCAGCGACCTCCTAGGGTCGTCCAAAGTCAACAGGACATCGTCCGCATAGAGACTAACCGTGTGGACATACTGGCCCATCTGGACCCCAATAGCATCCGGGTTGTTGCGAATCCTCTGAGCAAACGGCTCCATGTAGAGGGCAAACAGAAGCGGCGAGAGGGGGCAGCCCTGCCTCGTGCCGCGTTCGATAGCAAATCCACCGGAGCTACACCCGTTGACCCGCACCGACGCTGAAGGATGTTTATAACAGTTGAATACCATGGTGCGGAACTTATCACCGATTCCCAATTTCTTGAGAACCAGCTCGAGATACGGCCAAAGAACTCTGTCGAAGGCCTTCTCCGCATCAACGGACAGCAACATCCGCTCCCCCGGATCCGCGAGGCCTTCTCCAGAACATGCGTCACCCGCTTGGTATTGTCAACCGTCTGTCTGCCGGGTACAAAGCCAGCCTGGTCCGCCTCCACCAATCCGGGGAGGTGTGGACCCAGCCTGGACGCTAGAATCCCCGTGTACAACTTGAGGTCGACATTTAAAAGCGAGATAGGTCGATACGAACCGCAGAAGGCCCGGTCCTTCCCAGGCTTCGGGATTACCGAGACCGTCGCCCTCAGGAGATCCGGTGGGATGGCTCCCGGTTCGGAGAAGGAATTAAATAGCCGAGTAAGGACAGGGGCCACAGCCGTGCAAAAAGTCTTGTAAAACAGAGACGTGTACCCGTCCGGGCCCGGGGCCTTACCATGCTTCAGCTGCGCGATAGCGGAAATCACTTCCTCAACATGGATATCCCGCTCCAGGTGGTCCGCCTGAGCAGGATCCAGCACCGGAAGGGTCACTGACTCCAAATAACCTTCAGTATCCCGCGGCGAGGAGGGCTCCTCAGCATACAGCGCCTCGTAGAAGCCGCGGAAAGATTCCGCTACCTCTGCGTCCCCGGAGACGACCACCCCGTCCGTGCCCATCAGTTCCCTCACGACGCTACGCTGCTGCGTGACCCGGAGCCTGTGTGCTAGGAGCTTGCCACATTTGTCCCCCCCAGTGTAGAAGGCATGTTTCAAGCGCAAGGCGGCATACTCCGCCCTATCAAGATCCAGTGCCGACAGGAGCTTCCTCGCAGCCTTCAACTGCCGCCACACCCTTGGCGCCCCCGTGCGACGGTGGACCTGCTCAAGTTCCTGGACCTGAACGGTCAGTTCGTCCCTCTTCCGTTGCCGCTCCCTATTTTCGGCTGAGGAGATGGAAATAAATTCCCCCCGGAGGACTGCCTTCAATGCCGCCCACTGTGTCGCCTGTGAAGTGTCGGTGTTGCTATTGTGAGTTAGGTAGTCCTGTATGACCTCCCCAATGCGCTTCACTACAGACTTTTTGTGTAAAAGGGTATCCCGAAGGCGCCACACCCCCCTAGAGGGGGAGGCCGCCGGCCACTTGAATACGCCGGCGGCTGGTGAGTGGTCAGACAGGGTCAGGACCCCAATGTCCGCCGCCGTGGCGGCGGCGCGCATCGGTCCACTCACCAGAAGATAGTCCAGCCGTGAGTAGGTTCGGTGTGCGTGCGTAAAGTAAGAGTAGTCCCTATCAGTGGGTTGCATGGAGCGCCAGAGGTCGTGTAAGTCCATTTCCGCAATCCGGGCCTTCACAGCCTGGGACAGTTCCCCCGTCTGCGGGGAGCGCTGCGCCGATCTGTCCATCACAGAATCGAAGACCATATTAAGGTCTCCCCCCAAAATGACGTGGCGGTCTGGAGAAGCAGTGACATCCACCAACACAGAGTCCAGGAAACGCTCTTGGTGGTCATTTGGGCTATAAACTGAGCCGACTGTAAACGCTATGCCTCCTAAGCGCATGCGATACGCCAGAAGCCTCCCCTTCTGTTCAGCACACTTATACAAAACCTCCCCCCTAAAGGAGCTCGCTAGAAGGATGGCTACCCCCGCCGTCTTGTTCGCTGCCGAAGAGAAGAACTGGGTAGGGAACTTAGCAGAGCGCAGCCTATGGCAATCCCGGGACAATAAGTGGGTCTCCTGCAAGAGGCAAATGTCCGCCTGCGTCCCCTCCAGCAACGATAAGATCGCTCTGCGCTTCACAGGGTTATTCAGACCCTGAACATTAAGGGTCACTACCTTTAGGGCCGACATTCCTCTCGGGGATCAGGAACGCCGTGCAATGAGCATGAGATCAGCGGGTGGGGCGCGCGGGGCAGCTGCGCGGGGCAAGCCAAAACAGGCCAAGCGTGGGCATGGACAACATCGGACGGGACCTCCCCAACCCCAGAACAACCCCTACACCCACCCAAAACACAACCCTGGCAACTAGCCAAACGCAAACTCAAACACCCCATTGTCCCAGTCAAGCCCCAAAACGGGCAAGTCCGTAGAAAAAAAACGAAGTGGACGTCCAGCCACTCACCTCCATCCGCTCCCCCCCCGACCCCCCCGCCCCCTACCCAGCATTTAAAGAAGCTAGAGGCATCTCCCCCCGGAGTGAGTGTTAGGCCGTCAAGGCCACGCCGGTGGAGCCGGCCGAGTCCCTGGCCGCCGCCCTCAAAGCGTCGGCCATGTCCGCCCTGATGGTAGGGGAATCAGGACGCCCTGCGCTGGCCGCCGATCGTCGCCTCGTCGACCTCCGCCGGCTCCGTCTCTCCGAGGGCCTCCACAACGGTGTAGCCCCTTCCTCCTCCGCCGCCGTAAGCCCCAGGACCCCACAAATGTCCTGCAAGGAGCGTAGCTGATGTAGCACCCCATTCCACCGGAAGATCAGGCGGAAGGGATGTCCCCAAGAGTACGGCGTCTCGTGTTCGCGCAAAAAGTCAGTGGCAATCCTGAAGGACCTGCGTTTCTGCAGCGTGATGGCGGAGAGGTCCTGATAAAGCGCCACTGGCTGCTCCCGGAAAGTCAGGGGCTGTTTCCTGCGGGCCTCAGTCATGATGCGTTCCTTCAGCGGGAAGTCGGGCAGGAAAGCCAAAATATCCGGTGGAGGTGCCGATGACTGGCGCTGCCGGCCAACCCTATGTGCCTTATCAATGGGAATAGGGAAGTCCGCAGCTTCCCCCAGGATCTCTCGGAACAGGTCCCGCAGTTCGCCCCCCAGATCGGACCCCTCGTCTGCGGACGGCACACCACGCACTCGAATGTTGTTCCTCCGTGACCTGTTCTCAAGGTCCTCAGAGTGGGCCTGGAGCTCAACACACTGCTGCCGGAGGCGGAGAACGTCCTGTTGAAGATGGACTATCTCCTCATCCCGGCGTTGGGCCTCCGTCTCCACCGTTTCAACGCGCTTGCCAAGGCCCTCCACTTCCCTGCGCACTTCCCGGACCTCGCTGGCCACTTCCCGCTTCAGTGTCTGGAAGTCCTCTTTGAGGGAGCTAAACAGTTCTTCCATAAAGGCCCTCGTAACCGGTGGCTCCCCCCCAGTCACATCCGCCGAGGCCCGGGAGGACCCCGGCGACGGCTGTGTTCTGTCCCGCAGTTGCTGGGCCCTGCCAAGCATGTCCGGCAGGGTGCGGTCCCCCTTCTTCGAGCCGCCTCTTCCAGTCATCGTACACTCTGCGGTCAATGGGTGGGCACAGGTCCAGCCGCCCCAGGGATGCCCAGCCGCTGGCAAGCGCTCGACGTGGGGGTCCCCCCGCAAGCTGAATCGCTGCGTCACAGGCGACAAGATGGCGGTCCAGTCCGGTCACCGCCAGCCGCGGGTGCCCATCCGAGACAGCAATGGAAGCTACAGTGGGGGGCTCCTCATCAACACGTCCCTCAGAGAGTCAGCCCGGCAGCAGCGACTGTCACATACACCCACCAGCAAGGGCTCCGGTGAAGGCCAACACCACTGATCCCTCGTGGACAAAATGGCGGCAGGGCGGGGCAGGGCAGAACGACCAGGCCCGGCGACACCACCGGGGCCCCCTAAACGCACAGCAATCAGACAGGTTCCACCGCCGGTTCAATCTATCACACGCAAGGGCCCAGATGGTCCGACCCCAACAGAGAGTCCGCCGTACTTCGGCCAAGGGACAGGGGCCCACACAGTGCGAAGTGTCGCCGACACAAGTCTGAGTGCCAAAGCACCCGTCCCAAGTCTTCCGCACCGCCGGTTCCCCGCCCGCAGAGCTCCTTCACCCTCCGGCGAGCGACGGGCCAGACTTCCTCCAGATCGCAGCTTTCAGCACCAGGCCCAGCCAAGGCGCCCGGACAGCACTCCGATGCGCTCCGCCTCCCAGGCCCTCCGTCGCTCCTCGAACTCGATCGGACTTTTGGGGGACTTCCCCCGAGGCGATCCGAACCAAAGAGACAACAACGTGCTCGCCAGGTGCTCCGCCGCACTCCTCTCACGCGCTGAGCCTCAGCGGAGGGAGAAAAGCGTAAGAAAAGGGCTCAAGCTCGGCCGGGCCGGAGGAGCTACGGGAGGAAGCGTCCGCTCACCCCGCCATCTTGGCCACGCCCCCCTAATCATACTTTTTATGGAAAAATGAACCCCCTCATTTTGTTCCTTTTTAAATTAAATATTTTAAGAGTTCCCACTTTAATCCAAGCAAGATGGCTTCAGGTGTGCCATACGTTTATCATAAGTAGGACTGTTAGCGCTCTAGTTGTTCTTTGGAACACTCTGGGAAGCTGCAGTAGAACACAAAGGAATCAACTGACAGTCTCTGCCCTTGTTGGATGTACATGTTTTACTGAGAATGTCAGACTTCATTCTCACATGACGGAGAAAGATAATGTGAATTTACAGAAAATAAGCTCTCAGTTTAGCTTATAGATCACCTTCCAAACCTCTGTGGGAAAAGCATGAGAAAATATTTTTCTCTCAATCATGATATCCCAGCAGAAGGCTTTTTCACATGGTGAAATCACCTTAGAACATACCACAATTCCTAAAATGAGTATGGTACCATCAACAAATGATTTATAATGTAACTAAAGTCTTAAAACCTTCTATTAACTGCAATGCTTTTTAATGAGGTGCTATCATGTATATTGGTCCCAAGATGGCTTCCAACACTTCTTGGATGAAGTGCTGACAGCCAATCAGATCTCAGGACGAGATGTGTGGTTAGGCTCCGCCCACATATATATATGATTTTACTTTTGATTTTCTCAGGAACTACTGAACAGATTGACACCAGACCTGCAAAAGGCACATCCCTGACCTGAGGACTACCTCTCTGCCACATTTCAAGTAATTCTGTTCAGCCGTTCGGGCTGTACCTTGGACTAAAGGTCCCTATGGAAAATTGCATGGGGAAAACGCGTTTTGGGACCCCCTTTTTTCTCAGCCCCCGCTTGACGAATCCCCCCGAGACTTTCAGGGTAGGAGCGGAGCGCCCCGCCTATTTTGAAAATTTCGCGAGGATTCGTCAACCGGCGCCAAAGTTATTCCAAATAGAATGTTGCGGATTTCCTATGGAAACACGGTCCTAACTATAACTATCTACTGGCAACCGCCAGTAGATAATAAAAAAAAAAATATATATATATATATATATATATATATATATATATATATATATATATATATATATTCACTGAAAAAACCATGGGTTACACACACGTTATAGTTAGGAATTAGCATTTAAAAAACCTTGCAAATTCACTGAAAAAACCATGGGTTACACACGTTATAGTTAGGAATTAGCATTTAAAAAACCTTAGAAATTCACTGAAAAAACCATAGGTTTCACACACGTTATAGTTAGGAATTAGCATTTAAAAAACCTTAGAAATTCAGTGAAAAAACCATAGGTTTCACACATGTTATAGTTAGCTGGACATTTTACTCGTAAAAAACCAATGAAATTGCCCCGTTATAGTTAGTTCAGCTAACTATAACTCACGCGCCCGCAATGCACTGCTGATGACGTCACATATTACATCACTCATGACATGGTCAGTGACATCACTCATGACATCACTGATGACATCTCAAATGACATCACTGATGACCTCACTGATGACATCATCCTTGTGATAGAGTGGCAGACCTCCTCTCACCTTAATATAAGCTTTGATACACACATTCAAAAATAGAGACTATAATTTTCAAAACAATGGACATACCAATACCAGTTACAACAACCTCTTCAGTAATTCTAAGATCCACATACACATCCACTCATTCACCAACAGTCCTATACAGTCACTCATACATGTACTCACTCATCATATGTACTCATACACCTATACATCCTGTTACATAATGCCACTCATCCATAGAGTTACTCACACACATAGTCACTCATGCTAATAAAGAATCAAACATACATTCACCTGCATATACAGTTATACACACACCACCACACTTACTTCTACGGAAACTTACACATACTTAGTCTTTTAAACAATCACTTATAGAAACACATACTTATTCATACAGGAACTCTTTCAATCTGTCCCTCTCACATATACTCACATATATACACCAATAGTCACATATACTAGTTTAAAACATATGTAGTTACTCCAGAAGACACTATTGGGACAGTCATTCACTCACTAACACACCCATACACACACTCATCCACCCATACAGTCCTGCACACATGCTGTCTTCAACACATACAAACAGTGAGTCACTCATTCATGCACCTATGCACTACGTAATACCCCCCACCGAACCATACAGACACTCAGACTGATACTCAAAAAAACAACTACTAACCTATATAGACACCCATGTAGCTACTCACCAACCCATGCAGCCACTTATACACAAAGTGAGAGATACACTTAATCAGTCAGTTACACAATCAATTTTTTAAAAACAAATCATCCATTTAGACACTTATATACCCATTTATTCTTCCATCGACCTTGAGATATACATATATAAAACATATTTAATTTTCAGAAAAACACACATTCACTGGATGATGTCATCGGTGAGGTCATCAGTGATGTCATTTGAGATGTCATCAGTGATGTCATGAGTGATGTCACTGACCATGTCATGAGTGATGTAATATGTGACGTCATCAGCAGTGCATTGCGGGCGCGTGAGTTATAGTTAGCTGAACTAACTATAACGGGGCAATTTCATTGGTTTTTTACGAGTAAAATGTCCAGCTAACTATAACATGTGTGAAACCTATGGTTTTTTCACTGAATTTCTAAGGTTTTTTAAATGCTAATTCCTAACTATAACGTGTGTGAAACCTATGGTTTTTTCAGTGAATTTCTAAGGTTTTTTAAATGCTAATTCCTAACAATAACGTGTGTGAAACCCATGGTTTTTTCAGTGAATTTGCAAGGTTTTTTAAATGCTAATTCCTAACTATAACGTGTGTGTAACCCATGGTTTTTTCAGTGAATTTGCAAGGTTTTTTAAATGCTAATTTTTTTTTTTATTCTTCATTTTTTTCAAACATATTTTTAATTTAATTTTCTTTCATTTTATAAAGACTATGCTTAAATTTTTAAAATCCTTAAATATTTTTTTTTAATATATTTTTTAAAATAAACATGTAAAATTTATTACCAGATTTTTTTTTTTTTTTTTTAGTACGCGTACCGTAAGCTCACGGTAAGCGTACGGTTTACGCAACGTCCGTAATCTATCTACGCTGCTTGCGTATAGTTACGCAATTTGCGTAGCCGCGCGTACTGCGCGTGGGACGCGTGCGCGCTTACGCCACACGCGCACGTTACGCGGAAGTGCCGGGGAGTGACTGTTATGCGCATGCGCGCGTCTTTTTTACGCGCACGCGTACTTTTTGCCGTAAGCGTACCGTAAGCGTACCGTAAGCGTACGGTAGGTCATGTGATCTTGAAACACAACTTTTGATTGGTTGAAACTACTTTCAGTTCTAGAACTCTCCTACACCACACCCATTCCCCTCATTTCTGCTTGTGATCCCTTGGGAGAAGGAGCTGGTTTGTCTTTGGGATACGATGGCAGAACAGCAGAGCTCTTCTGAGAGTGAGGCTAGCACTAGCAGCACTGTCTTGAGGCAGAGATCGAGGAAACAAAAGCCTTCTTATGTTTGGGATTATTTTACTTTTCCAGAAGGCCAGCAAAAGGTGAATGCACCCTTAGTTACTTGCAAGCTGTGTCAGCGTGTACTTTCTAGAGGTAATCCTAACAGGAAGTATTCCTTTGGGAATCACACCATGAAGAGACACCTCCAGGATGTACACAGAAGGACACATGGTCATCTTTTTGGAGGTAACTCTTCAGAAAGACAAGCCAGTACATCCACAGCAGCTCAGCCTGGACCATCATCTGCAGGGCTGACTCCTTCTTCTGCAGGTCAGGTGAGCCCTTCATCTGTGGGGGGAGAATCTCCTTTTGCTGGCCCTCTGGAAATGAACCTTCGATTTCGGAAGGTTGATATTCATTGCACATTTTGTAAAGGTCTAATTTGTCATAGGGAGACCAGTGTTTCCCTAGTGAACAACAAAATAGATCAGCACATTTGTAGCTTTGAATGATTTTCCCATGCTTCCTTTCCTCTGTCCCTGCATGAACACAACGGTTCTTTTAAGAGCCAACCTTATCTTTCATCTTTTTTTTACATATGTTTTTTAAAACCTTTTTTTTTTTTTTTTACCGTACGCGTACGGTGCGCGTACCTTTTTTTTTTTTTTTTTTTTTTTTTTTTTTTTTTTTTTTTTTAAAACACTAAAAATCAATAAACACATTACAAGGTCCTTGAGAGACTACAATTATTATTATTGACTTACCATACTCACTCAAAAAAATATTTAAATACTGTGCATGACTATACACGGCAAGCACATGGGTGTGTGCTAAGCCTCTGCTTCTTCCCCCAAAAATTCGCTCCCCCTTTCCATCTAATGCAACTGTGAAATCACCAGAGCAAGACGCAATAAATCTCTGCCTATAATTCCTCTATGCACACAGAGTCATGTTTTCACATTAGTCCTAAAACGAAATTTCTTTGCCAATTTGAAAGCACACTTACTGCTCTTTTTTTTAGGGCCAAGTGAAAATCTCTTTTTACAATTTGAAATCACTTTTACAGACTGACACATTATGAAACCACTATTTTTGATTTATTTAATTGCACGTGTACAAACTGTTTTTTTTTCAGACCACCACCATGTGCATTCTCTGTGACTGCCTACACTCCACCAAGGGCAACCAGCCTTAGTGATGCTGAATGTATTTGCATTACAGACTTAAACCTGAAAACCCCAGTGGCTTCTAAATACTGTGCATGACTATACATGGCAAGCACATGGGTGTGTGCTAAGCCTCTGCTTCTTCCCCCAAAAATTCGCTCCCCCTTTCCATCTAATGCAACTGTGAAATCACCAGAGCAAGACGCAATAAATCTCTGCCTATAATTCCTCTATGCACACAGAGTCATGTTTTCACATTAGACCTAAAACGAAATTTCTTTGCCAATTTGAAAGCACACTTACTGCTCTTTTTTTTTAGGGCCAAGTGAAAATCTCTTTTTACAATTTGAAATCACTTTTACAGACTGACACATTATGAAACCACTATTTTTGATTTATTTAATTGCACGTGTACAAACTGTTTTTTTTTCAGACCACCACCATGTGCATTCTCTGTGACTGCCTACACTCCACCAAGGGCAACCAGCCTTAGTGATGCTGAATGTATTTGCATTACAGACTTAAACCTGAAAACCCCAGTGGCTTCTAAATACTGTGCATGACTATACACGGCAAGCACATGGGTGTGTGCTAAGCCTCTGCTTCTTCCCCCAAAAATTCGCTCCCCCTTTCCATCTAATGCAACTGTGAAATCACCAGAGCAAGACGCAATAAATCTCTGCCTATAATTCTTCTATGCACACAGAGTCATGTTTTCACATTAGTCCCAAAACGAAATTTCTTTGCCAATTTGAAAGCACACTTACTGCTCTTTTTTTTTTCGGGGCAAGTGTAAATCACTTTTACACACTGTCACATTATGAAACCACCATGTGTAACTACAACAAAAACAATTCCCATTTCTATTATTCATTTCTTAAGTTACCACATACATCCCCTCTCAAACTCTAAACTCACCTTTAAAATTAGTTAGTTGTGAAAGAAATGTGACACTCAAACAGCAGATTATCAGAGCCAGGATCTCTGTTGTGTTCACCTCTCTCCTCTCAGCAGAACCAGATAATGGCAAACTTTCCCTCTATTTTTCCACACATATACATGTAAGTTTCAAATCTCAGTGCTTCTCCCTTTTTTTCAAATGTAATCACACATTTCTATTGGTTGAAAACCAACCCTTTTCCAAAAGTACCCTGCCCCCAACTTGACTTCTGCCTAGTACCCTTCCCCCAACTTGACTTCTGCCTGCTACCATAGCAACAGCTCATGGAACACTGCTGTGTGCAGTTAGGTCAGAAGTTCGACACACAATGTTTCAATTCCACAGAGCAAGAGTGCTTGACTTTTCAAACCTTACAGCAAATCCATAGTACTGTTCTTTGGTTACACATTTTTTTGTACCAATACAAAACATGCTTCTATTAATTTTCACATACAGCCTAGTTTTTATTCTAGAATGGTATGAAACAGCCAATCAGTTCTTTTTGTTTTAAAAAAATATGTATGCCTCCATTTCCAAACTGTCTTTCTTTTCATATTGCCATTCTACTGAAAGACACCTCCTGAGTGCATCCAGTTCTCCTTTGAAGATGTTCACAGTGTGGATTGTAGGGCACAGCTATGTCTTCTGGAGTGAAAAGTTTGCAGAGAAAACAGATATGGTGAGAGACCTTGCTTTGCCAAATGTAGACATTAAATGGATTGGTCAGAGAGGGTTAAAGTGGCACCAATTGATGCCATTGGTGAAATCCTTCATTCAAATCCAACACCCTGACCTCATAATAGTGCACTGTGGTGGCAATGACCTAGGCACTTTGACTGGGGTAGGTCTGGAAATGCTTATGAAGGACACCTTTGCACAACTGTTTACACTTTTCCCTAAAACTGCCTTTGTGTTTTCCAACATATGCCAAAGGCAAAAATGGAACTGGTCCAATCATTTCTGTCCACAGATTGACAAAGCAAGAAAGCACGTCAACAAATCTGTTTCTGCTTTCCTCCGTGACTATGGTATGGGTGCCATTTACCACAACAACTTGCGTTATGACATGCAAGACATTTATAGAGGAGATGGTGTGCACTTCAATGATGAAGGGAACAGAGTCTTCCTCTTGAACCTTAGACTCTGCATCGGTACTTACTTGTAGGTACCACTAAAAAAATGACTTCATAAACACAACAGCTCTTTTTAGAGCTCCCTAATTTCTAAACTCTTAAATCTGCTTTTCATTTATCTATTTTTATTTTTTTTACCGTACGCTTACCGTACGCGTACCCCGTGATTTTTTTTAAAATCAATAAATGTTTTTTTTGTACTTTTCTGTCCTTCTTTGTCCCCCTTACAAATGTTAGGGGGTCTGTAACTCTCCTCATTGCCCCCTTTCCTTGTTTTCACTCTTTTTTTTCAGAGTGAAATACACAAAATGGCGGCCGCCGCTTCCTGGTTTCGGCCGATTCGAATGTTTACTAAGATCTAACAGCCAATCAGAATCGCGCTCGCGCACGCCGCCGTACGCTTACCGTAAGCGTACGGTAAGCGTACCGTAAGCGGGCTCAGATATATATATTGATTTAAAGGCTATTTTCTCAGAATCTACTGAACAGATTTACACCAAACCTACAAAAGGCACTTCCTTGACCTAGGGACTACCCCTCTGCCAAATTTTGAGTAATTCGGTTCAGCCGTTCGGGCTGTAGCTCGTTCTAAAGGTCCTATGGAAAAATGCATGGGAAAAACGCGTTTTGGGACCCCCCTTTTATCTCAGCCCCCGCTTGACGGATCCCCCCGAGACTTTCAGGGTAGGAGCGGAGCGTAGCGCCCCACCTATTTTGAGAAATTCACGAGGATTCGTCGACCGGCGCCAAAGTTATTCAAAATAGAATGTTGAGGTTTTCCTATGGAAACGTGGTCCTAACTATAACTACCTACTGGCGACCGCCAGTAGGTAATATATATATATATATATATATATATATATATATATATATATATATATATATATATATATATATATATATATATATATATATATATATATATATATATATATATATATATATATATATATATATATATATATATATATATATATATATATATATATATATATATATATATATATATATATATATATATATATATAGTTGTATGGACTGCATTGGGGAGAGAGGAGGCATCACGGTATGCCTGATTAAGGAATCAAGGAGGACTTTGCTTTCTCACCCCCGCGGGCACTTGAGCTGGTGTGTGGCCCGTGCTCATCAAATTGGGAGCATCACTGGATGTTTTGGAGCGTTCCTGAAACTCTTCAGCCGCTCAACCGGACTGCAGGTACCAGAATGCAACTGCCTGTGGGAGTGTCAGCGCGATGCAGGGGCACATGATTTGGAGGAGGGGCACAAAGATCATTTAAACAGGAACGGTTTGAAGAGCAGCTGTACTGTTTGCTGACCCCTGATGGACCCTGTGTAACCGGCACTGATGAAGGCGACTTACCGCTGAAACGCGTATGCCACTTGTTCACATGGACTGCCAGCACTGAAAATTGCCTGAAACTCATGGACTGCTAGCACTTAAAATAAAGCCCTCAATTGTTTCCGGAGTGTGTCGTGCTTTTCCTTCTGGGAACTGGCGTGGTTTTGAGATATATATATATATATATATATATATTATCTACTGGCGGTCGCCAGTAGATAGTTATAGTTAGGACCCTGTTTCCATAGGAAATCCGCAACATTCTATTTGGAATAACTTTGGCGCCGGTCGATGAATCCTCGCGAAATTTTCAAAATAGGTGGGGCGCTACGCTCCGCTCCTACCCTGAAAGTCTCGGGGGGATTCGTCAAGCGGGGGCTGAGAAAAAAGGGGGGTCCCAAAACGCGTTTTTCCCATGCATTTTTCCATAGGACCTTTAGACACAGCTACAGCCAGAACGGCTGAACAGAGTTACTTGAAATTTGGCAGAGAGGTAGTCCTCAGGTCAAGGAAGTGCCTTTTGTAGGTCTGGTGTAAATCTGTTCAGTAGTTCCTGAGAAAATAGCATTTAAATCAATATATATATGTGGGCGGAGCCTAACCACACATCTCATCCTGAGATCTGATTGGCTGTCAGCACTTCATCCAAGAAGTGTTGGCAGCCATCTTGGGACCAATATACATGATAGCACCTCATTAAAAAGCATTGCAGTTAATAGAAGATTTTAAGACTTTAGTTACATTATAAATCATTTGTTGATGGTACCATACTCATTTTAGGAATTGTGGTATGTTCTAAGGTGATTTCACCATGTGAAAAAGCCTTCTGCTGGGATATCATGATTGAGAGAAAAATATTTTCTCATGCTTTTACCACAGAGGTTTGGAAGGTGATCTATAAGCTAAACTGAGAGCTTATTTTCTGTAAATTCACATTATCTTTCTCAGTCATGTGAGAATGAAGTCTGACATTCTCAGTAAAACATGTACATCCAACAAGGGCAGAGACTGTCAGTTGATTCCTTTGTGTTCTACTGCAGCTTTCCAGAGTGTTCCAAAGAACTACTAGAGCGCTAACCGTCCTACTTATGATAAATGTATGGCACACCTGAAGCCATCTTGCTTGGATTAAAGTGGTAACTCTTAAAACATTTAATTTAAAAAGGAACAAAATGAGGGGGTTCATTTTTCCATAAAAAGTATGATTAGTGCTGCAGAAAGAAAAAGTTAGGGCACATTTTGAGTGACTTCTCAAATCCTGGCATGCAGACTGAAACATGCACTTTCAATACCAGCAGCAGTTTTCCCTGGTGAGCAGTAGCTTTACTACAGTGATCTAATGAGCAAAAAGAGTGCTAACATTCTGATTTTATGGCAAATGTGTGACACATTTGAATGCCTTCTTGATGGAATCAAAGTAAAAAACTGAAAGTATTTCCTACTGAGGAGACTGCAGTAAATGAGGAAATTAGGAAACTTCATAACAAATAAGTCTCCCAAGATGGCCACCAGAGACAAAAGAGCCCAAATGTAGCCCAAATATCACCCAGATGTAGCCCAAGTATAGCCCAATGACAGAATGTCCAAGAATGTTCTTAAAAACAACTAGAGCACTTACTGTCTTAATTATGACAAAAGTATGGCACACCTGAAGCCATCTTGATTGGAATAAACTGGTAACACTTAAAACATTTAATTTAAAAAGGAACACAATGAGGGGGTTCATTTTGCCATAGAAATTATGATTAATGCTGAAGAAAGAAAATGAGGGCACATTTTGAGTGACTTCTCAAATCCTCTTCTATTTCATTAAAAAATTCTGACATGCAGACTGAAACATGCACTTTTAATACCAGGAGCAGACTTCCATGGTGAACAGTAGTTTTACTACAGTGATCTAATGAGCAACTAGAGTGCTAACATTCAGAATTCATGGCAGATGTGTGACATATCTGAATACCTTCATGATGGAATCAAAGTAAAAAACTGAAAGCATTTCCGACTGAGGAGACTGCAGTACATGAGGAAATTAGGAAACTTCATAACAAATAAATCTCCCAAGATGGCCACCGGAGACAAAAGAGCCCAAATGTAGCCCAAAATCACCCAGATATAGCCCAAATATAGCTCAATGACAGAAGTGTGCAAAACACTTATTATTTTGTGTTTTTGCAGTGTTATATAGTGCAGACTTGTCAGGTATTGGAGTGCTTTACATGAGCATTGGTTACATCACACAAGAACAAATTCATTTTGGTTGTAGACATGGGGAGACTAAGTGATTTGACCAGAATCACAGAATGTCGAGCTGAAGCAGAAACTTCAACCTGGTTCCCCAGTTGCAAAGTCTGCAGTTCTGGAAGTAACACCACATCCTCTCCCCTAAGTGCAACATTTAATCAAGTTGTCAACTAGATAAAAAAACATAAAGATAACAAATAATTTAAAAGTGCTTTGTCGCTATTTGAAAACTCAGAAAATATGTCCTTATTTTAGTCTTTTAGAGCACTAACCATAATTTTGATGCCAATAAGACCCTCTCATATATGTAATTTCTAAAGGAATGCTCTAGGTATTACAGTTTTGATTACATCAAGATGATGTCAGGCGTTCCACACTTTTGTAATAAATATAGAATGTTAGCAATCTAGTTGTTCATTAGGATACTGTTGAGAGGCAGAGGCCAGGGGCACGGACTCTGAAAATTGAAGGCAGGTAGGAGGGTGCAAAGGCAACAATTTAACCACACTGAGCAGGCAGGAAGGGCCGTGGAAGCACAACAGACTACGGAGGGCAGTGGAAAGGGGGGCAGGGGCAACAAACCAACAATACAGGACTTGCAAGAGAGGCTGTTGGAGGGAAGATCTATTACGGGTCAAGGAAGCTAGGGGCGGTCCCCAGAGCCCCGGGAGCCACCACAGAACTGAGCAGGAGAGTGAGTCAGGGACAAAAGGGGCACCTTAATTTGAGCCGGGGTGCCTAGGAACGCTTGCTCCAAAAATGAAGAAAACAGACATATGAGACATGGAATTGGAGGCAGAATACAATGGCAGTTTAATGAGAAGATGCAACTTCAAAGAAACCGCAGAATAGAGACATAAAGTACAAAATACAGAATCCAGATAATCATACAGCTGTCATGATATTCTCTGTATCTCAATTAATTTACTGACAGAGAGAGAGAGAAAACACATCTATAAATGCATCATGAGAAACAAGTTACACCAAGGAAAATGTTACCTAGGGACACTCACATTTACTCTTAGAGCAAGCATTCCTGCAATTACAATACAACATCTTTTAAATGCAAAAGTAAAGAGAACAATGGTTAAACATAACATGACATTTCATATAGGTAAAATAGAATAAGATACTTCAAGCAAAGCAGAGCAAGACATTTTAAGCAAAGGAAGACAAGAGCTCCCAGTTCTTGGGGAAAACCTGCACAGCCTGTTAACCTACATACAGACGGCGAGGTTGTCCGTCGATATCTGTGGGTGCTCCCTTTTTATATCATTTTGTGGGCTCCTTTGCACGCTACATCTACCTACGTATGCTACCCAAAAGCTTCGTCTGCAGATTTTACCAGACATTTCGTCATTTACCCACTTAATGCTGACAATGGACTGGGTGAAAAGGTCAGTCTCTCAGGCCAATCGCTTATCGTAAGTTCCATAGAGCAAGCAGAAAATAATGGGTATTGTACAGGAATTCAATATATTCATGTATAAAATCTCCTCAGTTCTCCTAACTTGACGCTCTGCGGTTGCCACTTCCTTAAAAGCGGGAAACCTGCCCAGGAAGCAAGTACCAGTCCAGGATGCAGCCTACTGTATGTCGACAGCTTCAGGGGGATGTTGAACTTTGATACCGAGCACGGAGCACTCGGGTAGGGTGGGGGCTACTAGTTTGGAGCAGAAGGCCTCGCAGACCTGCCTTCAGACTGCTATACACTAAAATTGCAGAGCTATGGTCAATTTAACAAAGAGGCCTACATATTGAACAGAAGGGCCTACACAGGGGTTTTATGCTGGCTGAGTGGTAAGGATGTCTCAGGATAATTATATAGCAACACAGGACCCGCTGGTCAATTTAATACGGCCTACAAATGCGGCTGGCAGGGCAAGGACAAGGGTCTCATACTTCAGGTGTGGACAGAACGGGCCAGGGGCCCCCTGTGATACAAAATCTACCCTCCTTCAAGGCTGTGGCAATGTAATAGACCATTGTGGGCAGAAGGAAGAGGCAATGGTAGTACAACCATACATGCCAACAGACCCGATTCAGCCAGGAAACGTCCAATGTTTTTAAGCTCAAATGGGCTTTATTTGATCTGTCTCCTGTCTACAATATCCTCTTTTTCAATGTAACTCAAAGGAGAAAATCAATACCCCAGTTTTTTTTCAAAATCTCCCTCTTACCAAGTTCAAAATGTTCGCAAGTATGGTACATTGGATCATGGAAGGAAATGGGATAGGGACATGGACTTGGATAACAGAGGACAGGAGAGACATGGAGAGGTGCACCAAACTGACCCTGCAGGGCAGGCATCAGGGTTTGCAGCAGCACAATACACCACACAGGGCATGCGGGACGGGAGTGCAGCACAACAATCCATAGAAAGCAAGAGGGAGGGGACAGGACCATGCACATGGACAACAGAGAACAGAGGGGCAAGAGGCAATGGTAGCTAGCTGACCATAATGGACAGACAGGAGAGAAGGCTGCAGCATAACAGACCATAAAGGGCAGGAGGGACGGATCAGGGGCATTACAATGGAACAGACAAGCCAGGAGGGAGGGAGTAGGGGTCTGCACATGTAAACAGAGGGCTGGGGGCAAGGGGGCAGGGCAGGAGCAGCAAGATGGCCATGGAGGTCAGGCAGGATGGGCACTAGAAGCAAGACACAACATGAAGAGCAACAGTGAGACTGTGATGGCATACACACAGACCATGGAGGGAAGGTGGGAGGGGGTCAGGGGCAGCTAACTGACCACACAGGGAAGGTGGGAGGGGCCATGGCAGCACAGAAGACCATGCATGGCAAGTGGGAGGGTTAGTGGCAGCACAATGGCTATGATGGGCAAGAAGGAGGGTGCAGGGGCATGCACAAAGGACGATGGAGGATAGAAGGGAGGGTCAGGACCTGTGCACAGACAAAGTTCAGGGGAAGGGGCCTCACAACAGACCACACGGGGCAGGCAGGAGGAGCAGTTGCAGCACAACAGACCAGGGAGGGCAGAAGGGTGTGGCAGTACAATGGACCATGTAGGACAGGAGGAAGAGGATAGAGGCATGGCATGTGGACAGGCAGGGTGGAGGTGGCAGGGACAGGTTACAGTCATCTGACAATGCTAGGCAGGTGGGAGGGGAGTGGCAGCTCAACAGAACACTCAGAGTAGATAGGAGTGGCAGGTCCATGGGACATGGTGGGCAAAAAGGATGGAGCAGGGGCATGCACAAAGACATCGGAGGGCAGGGGGAAGGAGAATAGGGGCAGCAAGCTAAGCACAGAGTTTAAGCAGGAGGTCAATGATGGGGCATAGAATTGGGCAATGGAGGGCAGGAGGAGTGGACTGGTACATCATACTAAATTGAGGGCAGTGGCAGCACATCAGACCATGCATGGCAGGAGGGAGGAGGCTAGTCCATGGATTCACACAACAGAGGATAGGGAGGAGGGGGATGGGGCAGCAAGCTAACTGTTCAGAGAAGGCGGGTATTAGAAACTTTATTGTTTTTAAAACATTTTGTCTGTGCAAACTACTTAAAATATGAACAAGTATGCAGCATAATCTCACTTTTATTCAGGAAGAAGAAGACGTTAGTGACTGTGACTCCGGGCTCACTTGGCAAAAACACCCCCTGACCCTCCACCCCCTATCGCAAAATGTAATGCCCGTGAAAAGGGTAGGTGAACACAGTGTTATATAGAACATAGTCCTGAGAGCACGATTGAAAATGAAAACTAGATATAGTGTATGGTATAAACTATGCACCAAAAAGTGTGATATAAGATGAACCAGGCGTGAAATATAATATGCAATACATTGTGCGCAATGACAGATTCATTGGAGAGCGCGAGATAGCACAGGCACTAGCGCGTGCTATGCGATATGCGCCTTAGAGTGTAATATGCACAGGGCAGTGTTGTGTAACCTAACTAGTCTCTAAAGTTGTAATATAAAATATGTGCTGGGGAGTGTAACGTTGCATATGCACTGTGACAAAGATATGGATCCCAAATTGTAATATGTATGGCATAGCACTGTGCGTTATAACATAGGCATCGAGGAAGGCACGTTAGATGGGGCAATATAACCCGTGCGAAGACAAGTGTGGCATGACATTTTCACGGGGTGGTGTTACAGTGCACATGGGCTAGAGAGTGTCATAGCATATGCACTAGCTAGTGGAATACAATACAGAGGTGTGTGGCACTCGGCAGGCAAGGGTGGGTGTAACACAGCATTGGGCTCTGTCAGGAGCGCGCTGCGACTCGCAAGTGATGTTCGTCCCCTTTCCAGAGAGTAAAATAAAAAGTATTACACATCCGGCAGTGGATGTGTGTTTTATTAACTGTGAGGGGGGTTTCTTGCATAGTTTTGGTCGAATTTTTGTCGAATCCCCTTTGAATGGCTTGGTGTGCATGTGTATTAAATGTGCCCGTCAATAGCTACCCATGTTTGTATAAATAAACGACAAGGGTGTCTACCGGGATTAGGCACGGTAGAGCATCAGACATGTCAGAGCTTCACTAGTGGTGTAAATACATTCCACGTGGATTAATTGCATGCATAGTCGCCTTTTAATGAATATCACGCAAATCGTCATGGTGATAGGTACGTACGGTTTGTCCAGCATGTCCTAGGTGTGTCTATAAATATATATTTTTTAAAAATAATAAAAAACAGTGGCCGGCCCTGGGGATTGGGGTCAAAAAAATATAATTAGGAGACAGGCCCTGGGGGATGGGGTCATCAGGGCCAATAAATTAGAATAAGAAGGGGAACCACACAGCCCCCCCTTCTTAAAAAAATAAAATAAATAAAAGACTGGCATCGTGCCGGAGGCCATGCCCCCTCCATGCAGCACTCTGCAAACGCGCCCCCAACAGGCATCTCCAGTATGCGCCAGGGAGCTGCGCTGCAGACAGGTGTTCTGAGGCCAAGCCCCTTTTTACACCTCTCTGCAACGCAGCTCTGTGGCGCTTACTGGAGGTACCTAGTGGTCTAGTGTGACCCTAGGGACCCTTAGGATTCAAGGGGACTTAATCTCTCAACTTAGAACAGCCACAGGGCGCGTTTACACAGTGGTGAAGGGAGGGGACGGGGCCTGAGGTGACGTGTGCAAACACGCACCATGGCACGTTTTAAATTGGGGATATAATTTCCCTTCAATACTGAGGGCCCCTGGGGGCTAACTAGCCCACCAAGTGCTTCCAGTAAGCGCCACTGAGCTGCATTGCAGAGAGGTGGTCCAGGCCGTGCCACTTTTTACACCTCTCTGCAACGCAGCTCTGTGGCACTTACTGGAGGTACCTAGTGGGCTAGTTGGACCCTAGGGACCCTCAGGACTCAAATGAACTTAATCTCCCAACTAAAAACGGACACAGGGCGTGTTTACACAATGGTGAAAGGAGGGGACGGGGCCTGAGTTAACGTGTGCAAAAACGCCCTGTGGCCTGTTTTAAGAGGTAGTTTTAATCCCCATGCCCTATTATATACTAGGGGCTTATAGAGGAGGTAAGGCTAATCACAGGGGGACCCCAACGCATAATGTTCCCTAGTGTATGTAGGTGTTTTCACTGTATTCTAAGTGTCTTTTAACATAGCACTGGCTCTAGGACTGGTTAGTCAGACTCAGTTACCACCAGTATCCGTCTGAAAAAGTTGAGGGTACAGGATGATTTTGCAACAAGGCTTCTTTCTGCTCTTCTTTTTGTTCTTTCTGCACGTTATCCTTCTTCCTGCACTTATCTTCGTATTTGAGGACTTCTGTTGCTTCTTTCTGCACTTCTTTTGTTTCTTTCTGTGCATTTTTTCTTCTTTCTTAACATGTCCTATCTCTGTAGGCATAGTTAGAAATTAGCATTTAAAAAACCTTTGAAATTAACAGAAAAAACCATAGGTTTCAGGCATGTTATAGTTAGGAATTAGCATTTAAAAAACCTCAGAAATTCACTGAAAAAACCATAGGTTTCAGGGGTGTTATAGTTAGCTGGACTTTTCACTTGTACAAAACCATTGAAATTCCCCCGTTATAGTTAGTTCAGCTAACTATAACTCGCGCGCCCGCAATGCACTGCTGATGACGTCACATATTACATCACTCATGACATGGTCAGTGACATCACTCATTACATCACTGATGACATCTCAAATGACATCACTGATGACATCACTGATGACATCATCCTTGTGATAGAGTGGCAGACCTCCTCTCACCCTAATATAACCTTTGATACACACATTCAAAAATAGAGACTAAAATTTTCAAAACAATGGACATACCAATACCAGTTACAACAACCTCTTCAGTAATTCTAAGATCCACATACACATCCACTCATTCACCAACAGTCCAATACAGTCACTCATACATGTACTCACTCATCATATGTACTCATACACCTATACATCCTGTTACACAATGCCACTCATCCATAGAGTTACTCACACACATAGTCACTCATGCTAATAAAGAATCAAACATACATTTACTTGCATATACAGTTATACACACACCACCACACTTCTACGGAAACTTACACATACTTAGTCTTTTAAACAATCACTTATAGAAACACATACTTATTCATACAGGAACTCTTTCAATCTCTCACTCTCACATATACTCACATATATACACCAATAGTCACATATACTAGTTTAAAACATATGTAGTTACTCATAAAGACACTATTGAGACAGTCATTCACTCACTAACACACCCATACACACACTCATCCACCCATACAGTCCTGCACACATACTGTGTTCAACACATACAAAAAGTGAGTCACTCATTCATGCACCTATGCACTACATAATACCCCCACCGAACCATGCAGACACTCAGACTGATACTCAAAAAACCAACTAATAACCTATATAGACACCCATGTAGCTACTCACCAACCCATGCAGCCACTTATACACAAAGTGAGAGACTGATACAGATATTTACATATTTAAACATTACTCACTAAGCCATGTATTCACTATGATACACTTAATCAGTCAGTTACACAATCAATTTTTCAAAAACAAATCATCCATTTAGACACTTATATACCCATTTATTCTTCCATCGACCTTGAGATATACATATATAAAACCTATTTAATTTTCAGAATAACACACATTCACTGGATGATGTCATCAGTGATGTCATCAGTGATGTCATGAGTGATGTCACTGACCATGTCATGAGTGATGTAATATGTGACGTCATCAGCAGTGGATTGCGGGTGTGCGAGTTATAGTTAGCTGAACTAACTAGAACGGGGGAATTTCAATGGTTTTTTTATGAGTGAAATGTCCCCTAACTATAACGTGTGTGAAACCTATGTTTTTTTCACTGAATTTGCAAGGTTTTTTAAATGCTAAATCCTAACTATAACGTGTGTGAAACCTATGGTTTTTTCAGTGAATATATATATATATATATATATATATATATATATATATATATATATATATATATATATATATATATATATATATATATATATATATATATATATATAATCACTGAAAAAACCATAGGTTTCACACATGTTATAGTTAGCGGAAATTTTACTGATAAAAAACCAGTGAAATTGCCCCGTTATAGTTAGTGCTGGCAACTATAACTCACGCGACCGCAATCCTCTGCTGATGCTAATACTGTATTTAGACACTTATTTGCCCATGTCTTCTTCCATACATTTTTAGCTATACATATATTACAAATATTTTTTTTTCATAAAGACACATATGTCATCAGCAGAAGATTGCGGTCGCGTGAGTTATAGTTGCCAGCACTAACTATAACGGGGCAATTTCACTGGTTTTTTATCAGTAAAATTTCCGCTAACTATAACGTGTGAAACCTATGGTTTTTTCAGTGAATTTGCAAGGTTTTTTAAATGCTAATTCCTAACTATAACGTGTGTGAAACCTATGGTTTTTTCAGTGAATTTGTACGGTTTTTTAAATGCTAAGTTACTTTACGCCATTCGAGGCGTGCGCGCCCACTTAACGCAGTTCGTTCCGTGCACGGTTTTTATCAACTTTAATAAGCCCTGTACATTTGGTGGCCTTCGGCCACCAAAAGCACAGGGGGTGGGGTCAATGTGGATAGTGTTTTTTTTATTTCGATTTTATAATTTCATGTTGCCAAAATTTAGTTTTTTTTACCTATTAATAAGCCCTGTACATTTGGTGGCCTACGGCCACCAAAAGCACAGGGGGTGGGGTAAGTGTGGATAGTGTTTTTTTTATTTTATTTTTTTTACCGTACGCTTACGGTAAGCGTACGGTAAGCGTACTCGGCGAAATTGCCGAAAAAAAAATAAAACCGTTTTTGCTCTTGGGGGATGTTTGGGGACTCCCTCAACATGACCATGTGGGAGGGAGTTGTCAAAACAGCCCCATAACATGTTTTTGGCCATCTTGTTTGATATACAACACTCAGTGCGAGAGACAAAATGGCGGCCGCCGCTTCCTGGTTTCGGCCGATTCGAATGTTTACTAAGATCTAAGAGCCAATCAGAATCGCGCTCGCCACCGTACGCTTACGGTAAGCGTACCGTAAGCGTACCGTAAGCGGGCTCAGATATATATATTGATTTAAAGGCTATTTTCTCAGAATCTACTGAACAGATTTACACCAAACCTACAAAAGGCACTTCCTTGACCTAGGGACTACCTCTCTGCCAAATTTCTAGTAATTCTGTTCAGCCGTTCGGGCTGTAGCTCGTTCTAAAGGTCCTATGGAAAAATGCATGGGAAAAACGCGTTTTGGGACCCATTTTATCTCAGCCCCCGCTTGACTAATCCCCCCGAGACTTTCAGGGTAGGAGCGGAGCGTAGCGCCCCACCTATTTTGAGAAATTCGCGAGGATTCATCGACCGGCGCCAAAGTTATTCAAAATAGAATGTTGAGGTTTTCCCATGGAAAAGGGGTCCTAACTATAACTACCTACTGGCGACCGCCAGTAGGTAATATATATATATATATATATATATATATATTCACTGAAAAAACCATAGGTTTCACACATGTTATAGTTAGCGGAAATTTTACTGATAAAAAACCAATGAAATTCCCCCGTTATAGTTAGTGCAGGCAACTATAACTCACGCGACCGCAATCCTCTGCTGATGCTAATACTGTATTTAGACACTTATTTGCCCATGTCTTCTTCCATACATTTTTAGCTATACATATATTACAAATATTTTTTTTTCATAAAGACACATATGTCATCAGCAGAAGATTGCGGTCGCGTGAGTTATAGTTGCCTGCACTAACTATAACGGGGGAATTTCATTGGTTTTTTATCAGTAAAATTTCCGCTAACTATAACATGTATGAAACCTATGGTTTTTTCAGTGAATTTGCAAGGTTTTTTAAATGCTAATTCCTAACTATAACGTGTGTGAAACCTATGGTTTTTTCAGTGAATTTGTACGGTTTTTTAAATGCTAAGTTACTTTACGCCATTCGTGGCGTGCGCGCCCACTTAACGCAGTTCGTTCCGTGCGCGCACGGTGCGTTTCGCGCACCGTGCGCGCACAGTGAGCACGCGGTGCGCTTCGCGCACCGCGCGCCCACTTTACGCAGTTAGTGCCGTGCACGCACGGTGGGCACGCGGTGCGATGACAAAGCAAGAAAGCACGTCAACAAATCTGTTTCTGCTTTCCTCCGTGACTATGGTATGGGTGCCATTTACCACAACAACTTGCGTTATGACATGCAAGACATTTATAGAGGAGATGGTGTGCACTTCAATGATGAAGGGAACAGAGTCTTCCTCTTGAACCTTAGACTCTGCATCGGTACTTACTTGTAGGTACCACTAAAAAATCATTTCATAAACACAACGGCTCTTTTTAGAGCCCCCTAATATCTAAACACTTAAATCTGATTTTCATTTTTTTTCTACCGTACGCTTACCGTAAGCTTACCGTACGCGTACCCCGTGATTTTTTTTAAAATCCATAAATGTTTTCTTTGTACTTTTCTGTCCTTCTTTGACCCCCTCACAAATGTAAGGGGGTCTGTAACTCTCCTCCTTGCCCCCTTTTCTTGTTTTCACTCTTTTTTTTCTGAGTGAAACACACAAAATGGCGGCCGCCGCTTCCTGGTTTCGACCGATTCGAATGTTTACTAAGATCTAAGAGCCAATCAGAATCGCGCTCGCGCACGCCACCGTACGCGTACGGTAAGCTTACGGTACGCGTACCGTAAGCTGGCTCAGATATATATATTGATTTAAAGGCTATTTTCTCAGAATCTACTGAACAGATTTACACCAAACCTACAAAAGGCACTTCCTTGACCTAGGGACTACCTCTCTACCAAATTTCTAGTAATTCTGTTCAGCCGTTCGGGCTGTAGCCCTGTCTAAAGGTCCTATGGAAAAATGCATGGGAAAAAAGCGTTTTGGGACCCCCCTTTTATCTCAGCCCCCGCTTGACGAATCCCCCCGAGACTTTCAGGGTAGGAGCGGAGCGGAGCGCCCCACCTATTTTGAGAAATTCGCGAGGATTCATCGACCGGCGCCAAAGTTATTCAAAATAGAATGTTGCGGATTTCCTATGGAAAAGGGGTCCTAACTATAACTACCTACTGGCGACCGCCAGTAGGTAATATGTAATATATATATATATATATATATATATATATATATATATATATATATATATATATATATATTCACTGAAAAAACCATAGGTTTCACACATGTTATAGTTAGCTGGACATTTTACTGATAAAAAACCAATGAAATTCCCCCGTTATAGTTACTGTAGGCAACTATAACTCACGCGACCGCAATCCTCTGCTGATGCTAATACTGTATTTAGACACTTATTTGCCCATATCTTCTTCCATTAAATTTTAGCTATACATATATTACAAATATTTTTTTTTCATAAAGACACATATGTCATCAGCAGAGGATTACGGTCGCGTGAGTTATAGTTGCCTACAGTAACTATAACGGGGGAATTTCATTGGTTTTTTATCAGTAAAATGTCCAGCTAACTATAACGTGTGAAACCTATGGTTTTTTCAGTGAATTAGCAAGGTTTTTTAAATGCTATTTCCTAACTATAACGTGTGTGAAACCTATGGTTTTTTCAGTGAATTTGTACGGTTTTTTAAATGCTAAGTTACTTTACGCCATTTGTGGCGTGCGCGCCCACTTAACGCAGTTCGTTCCGTGCACGGTTTTTATCAACTTTAATAAGCCCTGTACATTTGGTGGCCTTCGGCCACCAAAAGCACAGGGGGTGAGGTCAATGTGGATAGTGTTTTTTTTATTTCGATTTTATAATTTCATGTTGCCAAAATTACGTTTTTTTTCTCTATTAATAAGCCCTGCACATTTGGTGGCCTGCGGCCACCAAAAGCACAGGGGGTGGGGTAAGTGTGGATAGTGTTTTTTTTATTTTTATTTTTTTACCGTAAGCGTACGGTAAGCTTACGGTAAGCGTACGGTAAGCGTACGGTAAGCGTACCCCGCGAAATTGCCGAAAAAAAAATAAAACCGTTTTTGCTCTTGGGGGATGTTTGGGGACTCCCTCAACATGACTATGTGGGAGGGAGTTGTCAAAACAGCCCCGTAACATGTTTTTGGCCATCATGTTTGATAAACAACACTCAGTGCGAGAGACAAAATGGCGGACGCCGCTTCCTGGTTTCGGCCGATTCGAATGTTTACTAAGATCTAAGAGCCAATCAGAATCGCGCTCGCGCACGCCACCGTAAGCTTACGGTAAGCGTACGGTAAGCGTACCGTAAGCGGGCTCAGATATATATATTGATTTAAAGGCTATTTTCTCAGAATCTACTGAACAGATTTACACCAAACCTACAAAAGGCACTTCCTTGACCTAGGGACTACCTCTCTGCCAAATTTCTAGTAATTCTGTTCAGCCATTCGGGCTGTAGCTCGTTCTAAAGGTCCTATGGAAAAATGCATGGGAAAAACGCGTTTTGGGACCCCCCTTTTATCTCAGCCCCCGCTTGACGAATCCCCCCGAGACTTTCAGGGTAGGAGCGGAGCGTAGCGCCCCACCTATTTTGAGAAATTCGCGAGGATTCGTCGACCGGCGCCAAAGTTATTCAAAATAGAATGTTGAGGTTTTCCTATGGAAACGTGGTCCTAACTATAACTACCTACTGGCGACTGCCAGTAGGTTATATATATATATATATATATATATATATATATATACACACATACACACACATACACACACATACACACACATACACACACATACACACACACACACACACACACACATACACACACATACACACACACACACACACACACACACATACACACACATACACACACATACACACACATACACACACATCTCAGTATCCTACTGGTGGTCGCCAGTAGGTAGTTATATTTAGGACCTATTATCAATGGGAAATCCGCAACATTCTATTTGGAATAACTTTGGCGCCGGTTGACTAATCTTTGCGAAATTTTCAAAACTGGTGGGGCGCTCTGGTCCGCTCCTATCCTGAAAGTCTCAGGGTGATTCATCAAGCGAGGGCCAAGGAAACAAGCATTTACAATGCAATGGTCTCGGCATTGGTAAAGTTAGAGCTATTGGCATTGCTCATGACATTGTTTTTGTTTGTTTTTGTTTTTAAAACATTTAAAGAAACGGCAGTTATTTACAATGTCAATAGCTTAATCACGCTCAAATGCGAGACCTATTGCATTTGCACCTACACACACACGGATTCAGCTATTGACATTGTAAATGACAATGCAGTTTCTCTGCATGGTGAAGATCAGTGAACAGATCAAGTGAAAACATGTGCCCTCACTCCCACTTAGTCACAGGTCTACGCCAACCGTTAGTCCCCTACTGTTATATCACTAAAGAAAGCTCTTGCTTTCACAGTTCCCCCATGCGTCACAGATCTTCAAAGACCCAGAGCAAGCAATCGAATGGTACCTGATGTTCTGCCAGCTTATCTGCCTCTTTGGCCTTCACAAACCAGCGGTAGGCAGGACACTATGGGTAGCCAACATATCTCTGCCTAGTCAGGCAGCCGCAGTTCGAGTTTAATAGAATTGCAGGCTTTGCTGATGCAGTACTCACCAGCTATCAGCGTAGCTGAATTTAAGGAGTGAAGGCACAAAGTGTGGAGGCAGAAGAGACACTAGGTATCACTTTTTAGGCAAAAGCTCAGGTCATCACACAACATGCATTCTAACAATAGACTTATAATCAGACACCTTAACCAAGACTGAATCCCCATACAGGCTACAGAAACGTCACCAGTATACATATTACACCTGACTATTTTCTATACTAAAGGACATGCAATGTAGATTAGGCTAAAGTGATTTTTTTTACAGCAAAAATTAAATTCTCTGGGACACTAGACAACACTGCCAAATTACAAAGACTCCAAGTAACAAAATAAGTACAAAACCAGTTCAGCAGACGAACTAGAAACAAATATTGCTGAGCAAAAATTACTTTAACCGCTGCTCTATTAATTGTTTATCTAACCTCAGGAAAAGGGGTCCCTGCTCTCCTGTTACTTTATACCCAAGGCTCCCTAATTTCGAATTTTTGCAGATACAGACAGAAAACCATTTTTAAATGGGGATAAAAACAGAAAACGGAAATATTTTGAGTGATTCCAACTACCGTCCATCATGACTGCTTGGCCATTAGCTGTGCAGATTGACAGGTAAGGGGTTAAAAAAGTAATTTTTAGTAGATATGCACAACCTTGATACTAACATTTTCATGTTTTCATATGTGCATTGATGTATCATCTGTGGGTGGACATATTAAAACTCACCAGGAGTTCAAGCATGAAGGCACATTTATTGGTTACATAAATGTGGAAATATACTAGTTTCAACATCATTTCTTCACAAAACCCAAATATGGATAAATATATATACCATTAGCAAAAACAAATATGTAGAAATGGAAAAAAAATACCATAAAAATGGAAACCCTAGTTATACATGTAAGTCATACATGGGACAAATATCAAAAGATGTATCCCATATATGTTTGCTCCACAATGTCAATGCAAATATTGGTGGAAAGGGCTGGTACCCAGGGCCACTAATTATACGATTCTGCGGCAGTGCAGTTTCCTGCACAATTATGTGTTTACCTCCTATGCCACATAACGCATCATCTGTTGCACAATCTGCAGAGTTCAGCAGAAATGTAGGTTCTAGCTGAAACAGGTCAAAAGTTACTAGAAAAAAAAGCTGTGGCAACTGTTGCTGCACATTGGATGGCCCTTTTCACACGTTGACTGGTCTCTGTTGCTTATGGCTGTACTCACGTTTTAAACTGGTACTAGTGGTGTAAAACCTTTGTCCATGCAGTATTAACATGTAAAAATGACAAACTAATGAAGCAATACCATCACAAAATGCACCGAATTATGCAGCATAATGTGCCGCCCTGTGCTCCATAATTTAGTCAATCCTGCAACATAATTGGCTCCTTTACTGTTGCATAAGTCAAGTGTCCTTGCAGGTACCATCTTGCACCAACAGCACTACGGTATTAATTGGGACCATTAACTGTCTCAAATGTAATGTTAACTACGTGACGTGCGCTGCCATATTTAGGTAAATACATTCTCGCATCTCGAAACTAAGGGGCGCACAACACAGCAGGCCCAAATTTCAACAATTACTAAGCTACAGCAGCGCCACATGCACTACTCGCACAGGAAAGCACTTTCCTCTGTCCAACTGTGGTAAATAATTTAATTACCGGAACTTAATTTGATGCGGAATATCTATAATAATAGCTCAGTAAAATAAGAGGCAGAATCCGTGGTATTAGAGGTTCAGAACGGGCTTTATTCCAAAATCAATTCGAATTGAGGACTCCATATTCCATCACCACGAAGGTTCAGGAAGTGAAGGACCAACTTTATTGACAAGTAATCATTTTTATACAATAGGCATTACAGTGAAACAGATGCAGGAGGCGTAACAGTTGATAACAAAGATAAGAACATACATGCGTAACTAAAGTGGGTGTAACCGGGCGTAACTTAAAGAACGTCATCCGGTATGATGTCACAATAAGGTGGTTCCATGAAAGAATTTCGCAATGTCAGCAGAAATACTTGGCAGAGATGCGCGCGCAGCAGCATGACGTGTGATTGACGTGCGACTAGGGGGTGAAGGGGACTTGACATTTAGCTCTACATGTGGAGACAGAAGTCTGGGGTTATGTCAACCTAATCCCAAATCATATCTAACATCCTATGTTTAAAGAACTATGTTATCCAAGAAGAGAGGTCTCTTAGGATAGAATCTTATTCTATACTGACTATACTGACTGTTAGTGCGTGTACAAGCGTCTAAGTGTCTACACTAGATGCAAGGGGGTAGGAATGTTCCATGGTAACAGGGCTATGAATTACTTGTATAAAGACAGAGAAGCCGGGCCTTTTGCTCGGTAGCTGGAAGAATGTTTACTTAAACTACTAGACAGGAATGCATCGGGTGAAGAGCAGAGCAGAGCAGATAATCTTGAAGGTGAAATACAGTTTTTGGCAAGCAGACAGGTCGAGTCAGGCACCGTTAGCCGCGCAGGGAGTAGGACAAAGTTCATGGATACAGATGCGAGCTCAGACTGGAGCTTTCAGAGGCAGAAGGCAGAAAAGGCTTGATGGTAGAATCAGGGCCTACTCGCCTGGACTGTAAAATGGGATAAGTGAACCATATAAAGCCGGTGGCCTTTCATACTTAGGAATAGAATATCCGGCCCATTCATGGCGGATCTGAAAGAGGACATGTTGACGGTGGACACACACGTGTTTGCGTCTTCATAACTGGAACTGGAGGGAACATACATGTACTTATGATTTATACATGAAACCGTTGGGGTCCAAGATAGGGGACATAACTGATCATAAAAATCCATATTTCCACATTCCCTCCTTGTCCCCTACTTGCCCTTAAGAGATATCAATCTTCATCAATCCGTTGATCTGTTCATATAGCATCATTTGTTCTTCTTTCTTCTTCCGGGATGAATGAAATCTTGATGGTGGAATACACGATGTGGCACACAGACCACAAATCGCTGGTCCACATTGTAGGCATAAGCAGCAACTGAATAGTATGAGAAAGCCAATACCTAGGAAGGATAGGACCCTCCATCCAAAGGTAGATAATACACTCCAAAACCAACCGGACCAAGTCCAGGTGCCTGGATTCTGGTGTATCTGGCTTACAATCTTATGAAGGCGAGTTATGGCTTTATATACAGATGGCGAATTTTCTGGTATGAAAATGCAACAGCTTGATCCGATGACCCTACAAGCTCCGCCCCTATCGGCCAGGATGACGTCAAGGACAAGACGATTTTGAAGCACAACAATCCGCATAGCAGACTGCTCTTCTGTTAAATTGCCTAAGGCGGAAATAGTTTAGTTCACTACTGCTTCAAGGGTTCTGGTTAATCTACGTATCAATTTACTATTGGTAACTGTACCTATATAGGGAAAGAGACCTTTATTGAAATCTGTGTATTTTTCCCATGCTGTCTCAGTGTAATCGACTATTGGGAGATCTCTCCGTTCTCTATTGTGTACTAAATGAGTATTTCTATGATAATCAGGAGGAGCTAGGAAAACAGGTGGCAAAAGGAATCCGATGTAGCAGGTACCATCCCAATCTAGAGGCAAACGTATATATGCAGTCTGACCACATACAAAGTAGGAATGGCGAGAAGCTCTAAATGTAGACTTGCCTTGATCACTGAATTCTATTACAGTGGTGCATTTACTGTGGCCCATGTGTATGGAGCCATTCTTTCTTATACACAATTCACCTTTAACTGGAAATACTGACATAGCGGGCAAAATTGGTGCAGCTTCGGATTCGACATTCAGGATCATGAGATTAAGCGTGAAATTACCTAATCCATATACTTCATTTTCTAGATCAGTTCCTGTTCTTTTGGGAAGTCCCTCCTTGTTAGGGTAACAGACTTTAAGCAAGACTAAGTTCAGGTTTCCCCAAACCCAGTTGTCTTGATAAACTGCGGAATTCGAATCTAGGGAATTAATTAAACTAAACCATGCTCCACAGGAGCCATTGTGTGTGAACGGATATGGAAAGAGAGGCAGAATTCCCTTATAGTTCTGATAGGGAGGAAGTCGGCCACATATCCAACAATTTGTAGCATTGCTAGCCTGATGGGAATGATGTAACATACTAATAAAAGTGTTATTGCGCAGCGCAAATCTGTATGACAACTCATGCGGGGGAAATTCACTAAAAGAATGTTCAGCAGTAACATTGTAAACATGTTTAGAAATAGGATAATATATGTGCAACAATATACTTGCAGCGATTATTAAAAGACATAAGAAAAACAGAATTAATAACGTCACTGTACAATGACTACGCAGTGATTTACAGTACGCATGTTTCTTCAACTGTATTTGATTATTTCTTTCTCTATTCCGGTCCAGAGGATACATGTCAGATACAAATTCAACCGATTCACCTTGGAGAGGACTTAAACAATCAAATTGTCCGACTTATTGGACCGTAGTTTTAGTTTATATTGTTCCTTGTCATTCAGTTCAACCAAAGGAAGCTTTGAGTCAATCTGTGAAGACACGCGAGGTGTGTCGTTTACATCGGACGGTAGTCCATGAAATTTCTTGATATGACTTGAATGTATCCAGCCTTTTCGACCTTCGATCTTCACGGCTGTCCTCGTGGTTAACAGTACGAGTTGAGGCGATTTCCACCTAGGATCCAGCTGAGACTTCCGGTCAAAGTTCCTCACTAACACCAAGTCCCCCGGAACTACGTCGTGGGGTTTCACCTCGGTGTTGTTGGGAAAGGCTGCAGCTACCTGTGAACGACAAGATTGTAGTGCAGACATCAAGGAAGCTAGGTAATCTGTCAGCATATTACAGTCTACATCAGTTATTTTGCGTGGTATAGGCGTCCCCCACATATTTGGTGGTCTACCGAAGATCACCTCATAAGGGGATAGCCCTGTTCGAGAGTGCGCTACCATTCTCATGTAAAAGAGTGCAACTGGTAAGGCTACTACCCAGTCGACACCTTTCTCTCTACATATTTTTGACAATCTAATTTTCAGAGTTTGATTATGTCGTTCCACGAGACCTGCTGCCTCGGGGTGTCGGACACAATGAAACCTCCATTGATATCCTAACAAAAGTGAAACGTGTTTCATTAGTTCGGATGAAAACGGCTGGCCGTTATCTGAGTAGACAGCACGTGGTAAACCGTACCGTGGGAAGAATTCTCAAACTAACTGTTTGGCAGTAGTCGGGGCAGTGTAATCTGAAACCGGGTATGCCTCTGTCCAACGGGAAAGAGCACAAACAACTACAAGAACATATTTGAATCCTCGACATCGTTCCATCTGGATATAATCCATCTGGAGGACTTCAAAAGGGTGATCAGGAGGCTGAAATCCACCCTGTTCTACGGGAATGCTTTTACCTGGATTAAACTGACAGCAGATCATACAGGTACGGACTTTTTGTTTAGCTGCTGCTCGTAAATGTTTGTTGAACCAAATGTGTTGAATGCTGTCTAGCATAGCCTTTTCTCCTAGGTGTGCTGGACTATGTATTGTATTAATGATAACTTGGACCATTGAGTCGGGAAGAAACCATACAGATTTTTCCTTCGTCATCCATCCTTGATCCGTTTGGATCCCTCCTAATTCAGTCCATTTCTTTATTTCGTCTGGTGTAGCATGTGTCTGTATGTCAATTACGTCAAGAGCGGGATCCTTAACCATCATGAAATGTGTTGGTGTCGGAACTATTGTCTTTGTCATGTCAGATGTGTGAGTTTGAGCAGTCTGTTTAGCTGTTCTGTCAGCTAGATCATTGCCTTGGGAAATGATATCAGTAACTTTCGTATGAGCTTTACATTTCATAATTGATATTGCAGTGGGTAGATGTATTGCATCTAATAAGGCATGAATGAGGGGTCCGTGCTGAATGTGGGCACCGTGAGAAGTTAAATAACCTCTCTCTCGCAACAGCACGTACGATTTGTTTCAATGACTTCAGTGTCTGTTGTGACTGCATACGCGGCCACTAGCTCTCCTGTACTTGTTCTCATACATGACCCATCTACATACAACGTCGGGTCTGGATCTGACAATGGGACGTCTGTCAAGTCTTGTCTAGGTTTCGTCGTGATAGTGATAACTTCAATACAATCATGTGCTAATGGGTCTGTTCCGTTTACTGGTAACAGTGTGGCAGGATTCAATGTACTACAACGTCTGATTTCTATGTGTGGCTGAAACAATGTCAGTTCGTAACCGGTGAGTCTTGCTATAGTCAAGTGTTGTGTTTGTGTGCGGTTCAAGAGAACCTCTACTGCGTGTGGTACTTGTACTGTCAATTGATGTCCTAACACTATGGCATCGCTTTGTCTGATTGCTAAAGCTGTTGCTGCCACTGATTTCAGGCACGCAGGCAGAGCCTGAGCTACGGGATCTAATGTACTAGAAAAATAAGCACATGGTTTGCGTGATCCTGCTTGTTCCTGTGTGAGTACTGACAAAGCAGTACCTTCGCGTTCTGTAACAAAGAGTGTAAAATGTTTATTGTAACATGGTGTTGCTAAAACGGGTGCTTGACATAAAGCTTTCTTTAGGCTTTCAAAAGCTTGTGTATGTTCCTGAGTCCAAGGGAGGACAGTCGATGTGGCCGCCTCCTGTGTTGTCAACTGAATGAGTGGTTTTGCTAGAAATGCATACTGAGGGATCCACTGCCTACAATATGAAGTGAGGCCTATAAAAGCCCGCACCTCCTTTTGTGTCTTGGGTATTGGCATGTTAGCAATTAACTGGATGCGATCTGGTGTAAGCTGCCTTCCCTCCTTGGACAGCGAGTGACCAAGGTAAACAACTCGCTGGACACAGAATTGCAGCTTAGAAGGGGACACCTTGTGCCCCTTTTCGGCCAAGAATTGTAAAACAGTCAGTGAGGCTTTTTCACATTCAGGTTCGCTTCTAGCGGTGATCAGCAGATCATCGACATATTGAAGCAGGGCAGTGTTGACTGGCATGTGTATACTGTCAAGTTCTCGTTTCAGTGCTTGGCTATAGATGCTGGGGCTTTCTGTGAATCCTTGAGGTGCGCGTGTGAATTTAAAGCTTCGTCCATTTAAACTAAATCCGAACAAGTATTGGCTTTCCGGATCTATTGGGACGCTGAAAAAGGCATTCTTGAGATCAATTACAGTAAAGAATGTTGCTTCGGAATCAATGGCTGTCAGTAATGAAGAAATGTCTGGAACTACGGGGTATTGTGGTACAATACATTTATTTAATTCGCGCAGATCAATAACCAATCGATATACTGGCGGGGCTTTTGGATCAGTTCGTTTAAGAATCGGGATTATCGGGGAATTACATACATTGGAGTCGGTTTCCACAACCACTCCTTGGCCAATGAGCTCGTCAATGATTTGCAGTAAAGCCACTACAGCATCTGGGGGTAACTTGTATTGTCGCATTCGTGGTAGTACCACTCCTGCCTTTAGTGTGACTCGATATGGTGTAATGTTCATGCAACCAACATCTGTAGGGCCTTGTGCCCATAAATGTGTGGGTAAAGTCTGCAGTCGGTGATCCATGTCTCGGGACACATAGTGCCCTTTGAAATCACGTAGAAACAATCTTACTCCTTCCGGAGAACAACACATTATAGCTCCTAGAGCTTTCAAAGTTTTTATACCTAACAGGTTTTCCGGACACGATTTAGTAAGCAATAAATCTGTAGTTCGTGTCAAGGGACCAATCGTAAGGGGAAGAGGCTGTGATACCTCATTAATGATAGGTTTTCCTGAAAAACCAAGGGAAATATTCTGTGAGCCTGAGAGAGGTGCCCCTGGAACTTCACTACGTTTTATAGTTGTTCGGCTTGCCCCTGTATCAAGTAAAAATTTTCTATCTTGGCCTAATAGTTCACTGTGTACATAAGGTCCTTCTTGATCTACAGGGACCTCGATAAGGGGTAAGTCAACTTCCCTCTCTAGGCTGTTTCATGAGTATCGTTGATAATCAGGATAGTCATATTGTGCGGTCTGGTACATTTGTCGTGTCGTTGTTTGTGTGGCAGCAATAGGCTGCGGTGGCGGAGCTGTCATAGATTGTTGCGGAGCTGGCATGGACTGTGCATGCTGCGGAACTCCTTGTTGGTTCTGATCCTGTCTAAGTGGCCGTGGTCTTTCTTTTGTATTACCTGTGGCGATATTATGTTTTAAAACTGGACAATCGTGTACATAATGGCCTGGCTGTTTACAATAGTTGCATGTCCCTTTTACAGGACCTGCTGAAACACTAGACTGTGTCATACCCTTTTTATGACCGTCAGCTGGAACTGTCTGAGAAACTAGCATTTTCATTTTTGTGTCTTTCATGCGTCTTTGTTCATGTTCTTGTTCCTCTCTAATTCTATTGTGATGGTACTGTAGCATTTGTAACATTTGTGACGGAGTGTTACCTTGCTAGGTACTCTCAAATTTCAATACTCTATTCTTAACTTGGGGCAAGGAATTTTCAACTAATTTTGTCACAAACAGATGTGGATACGATTCGCTACTTGCTTTTATGCCACTATTTATACCAAAACATTTTTCGAATCGGGCATAGAAATCACTAGTGTCCTCATCGTGCTTTTGTTTACAGGCTGAGATTGCACCCCAGTCTTCCTTTTTCGTAGTTAATAAACGTGGCAGTACCTGTACTAGTAAACCTGGTAATGTTTTGGTCTTATCCCCGAGCCCTGAACCTGGACCTCGAGCTTTTTCTTCGTTTTCCAATGCTGTCCAATCTATCTTCTGGTCTCCCACCTCCCAATCCTTTTCCTTGAGTTTTTCGTAAATGCCCGCGGGCATTAATACCTTCAATATTGTCATAATGTCGGGATAGGTATACTCTCCCATGAGCAACATGTCTTTAATTTCACGGTGGAAACCCGCTGGGTCTTTGTCATGACTGGGTACCACTTTCTTCATTTCTAATAGTTCTATTTTAGATATGGGTGTGTACACAAACACACGTTTAAACTGATTGTCCTCACCTTTTATCGGGTGGACTTCGCGTAAGGGATTCTGTCTATCCATATAATACGTCGTTCTTTCTTTTATGGGCAGTGAGACCTGTTCGGGACATACAAAAAGCATGTACTGTTTTCTGGATTCCAGTATTTCTCTAATTAACTCAGTACCTGAACCTCTCCATTTATTCGTGAGTAATTTGGTCACTATATCAGGTAAGGGACCAGGATCGGAGTGTTGGCTTTTATATAATATAAGGAGTTGTTGAATCATATAGATACCAGCTAAACGCTGTTCATCTGGGGTGAGGTTCAAAAACGTGTGCGCTAATGTATCATCACTATATTTTCCGGGACTATCAACCCAATGAACGGCTGACCTGGCTAATTCTTGTTCGTCCATAGAATCGAGTAGATGATAACCCCTTCGTTCTCGGAGTAATTTGTCAGCAGCTTGGAACGAATGCTCGGGGGACCTTATATTTATTATAGGAGTTTGGAAATTTCTGCTATTATCTGGACGTATCGGACGTAACGGATCAGTAAAGCCTCTAGTATTATTACAAGATCTTCCTCTACCTACATAGGCCATGGTTTCTAACTGTCCTGTGGGTAGTTC